>NW_027645881.1:0-1247174 GCF_951394435.1 Stenella coeruleoalba
AGCGTACGGTTTAGGATTAGGGGACGGGTGAGGGTCAGGCTTCGGGGAAGTGTTAGGATTAGGGTTCGGGCTAGGGTTATGGTTAGGGGACGGGGACGGTTTAGGGTCCAGGTGAGGGTACGGCAACGCTTTAGGTGGAGCGTACGTGTAAGCGCGCGGGTTAGTGTTAGCGTACAGGTTAGGATTAGGGAATGGGTGAGGGTCAGGCTTCCGGGAAGGGTTAGGGTAAGGGTTCCGGCTTGGGTTAGGGTTAGGGGACGGGGACGGTTTAGGGTCCAGGTGAGGGTACGGCAAGGCTTTAGGGAGAGCGTACGTGTGAGGGCGTGGGTTAGTGTTAGCGTACGGGTTAGGATTAGGGGACGGGTGAGGGTCAGGCTTCGGGGAAGGTTTATGGTTAGGGTTTGGGCTAGGGTTAGGGGACGGTTTAGGGTCAAGGTGAGGGTACGACAACGCATTAGGGGGAGCGTACGTGTGAGGGCGCGGGTTAGTGTTAGCGAACGCGTTAGGATTAGGGGACGGGTGTGTCTCAGGTTTCGGGGAAGGGTTAGGGTTAGGGTTCGGGCTAGGGTTAGGTTTAGAGGACGGGGACGGTTTAGGGTCTAGGTGAGGGTACGGCAAAGCTTTAGGGGGAGCGTACGTGTGAGGGCGCGGGTTAGTGTTAGCGTACGGGCTAGGATTAGGGGATGGGTGATGGTCAGGCTTCGGGGAAGTGTTAGGGTTAGAGTTCGGGCTAGGGTTAGAGTTAGGGGACGGGGACGGTTTAGGGTCCAGGTGAGGGTACGGCAAGGCTTTAGGGAGAGCGTACGTGTGAGGGCGTGGGTTAGTGTTAGCCTACAGGTTAGGATTAGGGGACGGGTGAGGGTCAGGCTTCGGTTAAGGGTTAGGGTTAGGGTTCGGGCTAGGGTTAGGGTTAGGGGACGGGGAAGGGTTAGGGTCCAGGTGCGGGTATGGCAACACTTTAGGGGGAGCGTACGTGTGAGGGCGCGAGTTAGTGTTAGCCTACGTGTTAGGATTAGGGGATGGGTGAGTGTCAGGCTTCGGGGAAGGGTTAGGGTTAGGGTTCGGGCTAGGATTAGGGTTAGGGGACGGGGACGGTTTAGGGTCTAGGTGAGGGTACGGCAACGCTTTAGGGGGAGCGTACGTTTGAGGGCGCAGGTTAGTGTTAGCCTACGGGTTAGGATTAGGGGACGGGTGAAGGTCAGGCTTCAGGGAAGGGTTAGGGTTAGGGTTCCTGCTAGGGTTAGGGTTAGTGTACGGGGACGGTTGAGGGTCCAGGTGAGGGTACGGCAACGCTTTAGGTGGAGCGTACGTGTAAGCGCACGGGTTAGTGTTAGCGTACAGGTTAGGATTAGGGAATGGGTGAGGGTCAGGCTTCCGGGAAGGGTTAGGGTTAGGGTTCCGGCTTGGGTTAGGGTTAGGGGACGGGGAAAGTTTAGGGTCCAGGTGTGGGTACGGCATCGCTTTAGGGGGAGCGTACGTGTGAGGTCGCGGGTTAGTGTTAGCGTACGGGTTAGGATTAGGGGACGGGTGAGGGTCAGGCTTCGGGGAAGGGTTAGGGTTAGGGTTCGGGCTATGGTTAGGGTTAAGGGACGAGGAAGGTTTAGGGTCCAGATGAGGGTACTGCAACGCTTTAGGGGGAGCGTACGTGTGAGGGCGCGGGTTAGTGTTAGCGTACGGGTTAGGATTAGTGGACGGGTGAGGGTCAGTGTTCGGGGAAGAGTTAGGGTTAGGATTCGGGCTAGGGTTAGGGTTAGGGGACGGGGACGGTTTAGGGTCCAGGTGAGGGTACGGCAACGCTTTAGGGGGAGCGTGCGTGTGAGGGCGCGCGTTAGTGCTAGCGTACGGGTTAGGATTAGGGCACGGGGGAGGGTCAGGCTTCGGGGAAGTGTTAGGGTTAGGGTTCGGGCTAGGCGTAGGGTTAGGGGACGGGGACGGTTTAGGGTCCAGGTGAGGGTACGGCAACGCTTTAGGGGGAGCGTACGTGTGAGGGCGCGGGTTAGTGTTAGCCTACGGCTTAGGATTAGGGGACGGGTGAGGGTCAGGCTTCGGGGAAGGGTTAGGGTTAGGGTTCGGGCTAGGGTTAGGGTTAAGGGACGGGGACGGTTTAGGGTCTAGGTGAGGGTACGGTAACGCTTTAGGGGGAGCGTACGTGTGAGGGCGCGGGTTAGTGTTAGCGTACGGGTTAGGATTAGTGGACGGGTGAGGGTCAGTGTTCGGGGAAGAGTTAGGGTTAGGGTTCGGGCTAGGGTTAGGGTTAGGGGACGGGGACGGTTTAGGGTCCAGGTGAGGGTACGGCAACGCTTTAGGGGGAGCATACGTGTGAGGGCGCGGGTTAGTGTTAGCATACGCCTTCGGATTAGGGGACGGGTGAGGGTCAGGCTTCGGGGAAAGGTTAGGGTTAGGGTTCGGGCTAGGGTTAGGGTTAGGGGACGCGGACAGGTTAGGGTCCAGGTGCGGGTACGGCAACGCTTTAGGGGGAGCGTACGTGTGAGGGTGCGGGTTAGTGTTAGCGTACGGGTTAGAATTAGGGGACGGTTGAGGGTCAGGCTTCGGGGAAGGGTTAGGGTTAGGGTTCGGGCTAGGGTTAGGGTTAGGGGATGGGGACGGTTTAGGGTCCAGGTGAGGGTACGGCAACGCTTTAGGGGGAGCGTACGTGTGAGGGCGCGTGTTAGTGTTAGCCTACGGGTTAGGATTAGGGGATGGGTGAGGGTCAGGCTTCGGGGAAGTGTTAGGGTTAGGGTTCGGGCTTGGCTTAGGGTTAGGGCACGGGGACGGTTTAGGGTCCAGGTGAGGGTACGGCAACGCTTTAGGGGGAGCGTACGTGTGAGGGCGCGGGTTAGTGTTAGCGTACGGGTTAGGATTAGGGGACGGGTGAGGGTCAGGCTTCGGGGAAGGGTTAGGGTTAGGGTTCGGGCTAGGGTTAGAGTTAGGGGACGGGGACGGTTTAGTTTCCAGGTGAGGGTACGGCAATGCTTTAGGGGGAGCGTACGTGTGAGGGCGTGGGTTAGTGTTAGCGTATGGGTTAGGATTAGGGGACGGGTGAGGGTCAGGCTTCCGGGAAGGGTTAGGGTTCGGTTTCGGGCTAGGGTTAGTGTTAGGGGACGGGGACGTTTTAGGGTCCAGGTGAGGGTACAGCTACGCTTTAGGGGGAGTGTACGTGTGAGGGCGCGGGTTAGTTTTAGCCTACGGGTTAGGATTAGGGGACGGGTGAGTGTCAGGCTTCGGGGAAGGGTTAGTGTTAGGGTTCGGGCTAGGGTTAGGGTTAGGGGATGGGGACAGTGTAGGGTCCAGGTGAGGGTACGGCAACGCTTTAGGGGGAGCGTACGTGTGAGGGCGCGGGTTAGTGTTAGCCTACGGGTTAGGATTAGGGGACGGGTGAGGGTCAGGCTTCGGGGAAGTGTTAGGGTTAGGGTTCGGGCTAGGTTTAGTTTTAGGGGACGGGGACGGTTTAGTGTCCAGGTGAGGGTACGGCAACGTTTAGTGGGAGCGTACGTGTGAGGGCGCGGGTTAGTGTTAGCCTACAGGTTAGGATTAGGGGACGGGTGAGGGTCAGGCTTCGGGAAACGGTTAGGGTTAGGGTTCGGGCTAGGGTTAGGCTTAGGGGACGGGGAAGGTTTAGGGTCCAGGTGAGGGTACGGCAACGCTTTAGGGGGAGTGTACGTGTGAGGGGGCGGGTTAGTGTTTGCGTACTGGTTAGGATTAGGGGACGGGTGAGGGCCAGGCTTCGGGGAAGGGTTAGGGTTAGGGTTCGGGCTAGGGTTAGGGTTAGGGGACGGGGACGGTTTAGGGTCCATGTGAGGGTACGGCAACGCTTTAGGGGGAGCGTACGTGTGAGGGCGCGGGTTAGTGTTAGCGTACGGGTTAGGATTAGGGGACGGGTGAGGGTCAGGCTTTGGGGAAGGGTTAGGGTTAGGGTTCGGGGTAGGGTTAGGTTTAGGGGACGAGGACGGTTTAGGGTCCAGGTGAGGGTACGTCAACGCTTTAGGGGGAGCGTACGTGTGAGGGAGCGGGTTAGTGTTAGCATACGGGTTAGGATTATGGGACGGGTGAGTGTCAGGCTTCGGGGAAGGGTTAGGGTTAGGGTTAGGGCTAGGGTTAGGGTTAGGGGACGGGGACGGTTTAGGGTCCAGGTGAGGGTACGGCAACGCTTTAGGGAGAGGGTACGTGTGAGGGCACGGGTTAGTGTTAGCGTACGGGTTAGGATTAGGGGACGGGTGAGGTTCAGGCTTCGGGGAAGTGTTAGGGTTAGGGTTCGGGCTAGGGTTAGGGTTAGGGGACGGGGACGGTTTAGGGTCCAGGTGAGGGTACGGCAACGCTTTAGGGGGAGCATATGTGTGAGGGCGCGGGTTAGTGTTAGCGTATGTGTTATGATTTGGGGACGGGTGAGGGTCTTGCTTCGGGGAAGGGTTACGGTTAGGGTTCGGGCTAGGGTTAGGGTTAGGGGATGGGGACGGTTTAGGGTCCAGGTGAGGGTACTGCAACGGTTTAGGGCGAGCGTACGTGTGACGGCGCGGGTTAGTGTTAGCCTACGGGTTAGGAGTAAGGGACGGGTGAGGGTCAGGGGTCGGGGAAGGGTTAGGGTTAGGGTTCGGGCTAGGGTTAGGGTTAGGGGACGGGGACGGTTGAGGCTCCAGGTGAGGGTACGGCAACGCTTTAGGGGGAGCGTACGTGTGAGGGCGCGGGTTAGTGTTAGCGTACGGGTTAGGATTAGGGGACGGGTGAGGGTCAGGCTTCGGGGAAGGGTTAGGGTTAGGGTTCGGGCTAGGGTTAGGGTTAGGGGACGGGGACGGTTTAGGGTCCAGGTGAGGGTACGGCAATGCTTTAGGGGGAGCGTACGTGTGAGGGCGTGGGTTAGTGTTAGCCTACGCCTTAGGATTAGGGGACGGGTGAGGGTTACCCTTCGGGGAAGGGCTAGGGTTAGGGTTGGGCCTAGGGTTAGGGTTAGGGGACGGGGACGGGTTAGGGTCCAGGTGCGGGTATGGCAACGCTTTAGGGAGAGCGTACGTGTGAGGGCGCGGATTAGTGTTAGCCTACGGGTTAGGATTAGGGGACGGGTGAGGGTCAGGCTTCGGGGAAGGGTTAGGGTTAGGGTTCGGGCTAGGGTTAGGTTTAGGGGACGGGGACGGTTTAGGGTCCAGGTGAGGGTACGACAACGCTTTAGGGGGAGCGTACGTGTGAGGGCGTGGGTTAGTGTTAGCGTACGGGTTAGGATTAGGGGACGGATGAGTGTCAGGCTTCAGGGAAGGGTTAGGGATAGGGTTCCTGCTAGGGTTAGGGTTAGAGGACGGGGACGGTTTAGGGTCCAGGTGAGGGTACGGCAACGCTTTAGGGGCAGCATACGTGTAAGGGCGCGGGTTAGTGTTAGCCCCCGGGTTAGGATTAGGGGACGGGTGAGGGTCAGGCTTCGGGGAAGAGTTAAGGTTAGGGTTCGGGCTAGGCTTAGGGTTAGGGGACGGGGACGGTTTAGGGTCCAGGTGAGGGTACCGCAACGTTTTAGGGGGAGCGTACGTTTGAGGGTGCGATTTAGTGTTAGCGTACGGGTTAGGATTAGGGGACGGGTGAGGGTCAGGCTTCGAGGAAGGGTTAGGGTTAGGGTTTGGGCTAGGCTTAGGGTTAGGGGACGGGGACGGTTTAGGGTCCAGGTGAGGGTACGGCAACGTTTAGGGGGAGCGTACGTGTGAGGGCGCGGGTTAGTGTTAGCGTACGGGTTAGGATTAGGGGACGGGTGAGGGTCAGGCTTCGGGGAAGGGTTAGGGTTAGGGTTCGGGCTAGGGTTAGGGTTAGGGGACGAGGACGGTTTAGGTTCCAGGTGAGGGTACGACAACTCTTTAGGGGGAGCGTACGTGTGAGGGCGTGGGTTAGTGTTAGCGTACGGGTTAGCATTAGGGGACGGATGAGTGTCAGGCTTCAGGGAAGGGTTAGGGTTAGGGTTCCTGCTAGGGTTAGGGTTAGGGGACGGGGACGGTTTAGGGTCCAGGTGAGGGTACGGCAACGCTTTAGGGGCAGCATACGTGTGAGGGCGCGGGTTAGTGTTAGCCCCCGGGTTAGGATTAGGGGACGGGTGAGGGTCAGGCTTCGGGGAAGGGTTAGGGTTAGGGTTCGGGCTAGGGTTAGGCTTAGGGGACGAGGACGGTTTAGGTTCCAGGTGAGGGTACGACAACGCTTTAGGGGGAGCGTACGTGTGAGGGCATGGGTTAGTGTTAGCGTACGGGTTAGCATTAGGGGACGGATGAGTGTCAGGCTTCAGGGAAGGGTTAGGGTTAGGGTTCCTGCTAGGGTTAGGGTTAGGGGACGGGGACGGTTTAGGGTCCAGGTGAGGGTACGGCAACGCTTTAGGGGCAGCATACGTGTGAGGGCGCGGGTTAGTGTTAGCCCCCGGGTTAGGATTAGGGGACGGGTGAGGGTCAGGCTTCGGGGAAGAGTTAGGGTTAGGGTTCGGGCTAGGCTTAGGTTAGGGGACGGGGAAGGTTTAGGGTCCAGGTGAGGGTACGGCAATGCTTTAGGGGGAGCGTACGTGTGAGGGCGCGGGTTAGTGTTAGCGTACGGATTAGGATTAGGGGACTGGTGAGGGTCAGGCTTCGGGGAAGTGTTAGGGTTAGTGATCGGGCTAGGGTTAGGGTTAGGGAACGGGGAAGGTTTAGGGTCCAGTTGAGGGTACGGCAACGCTTTAGGGGGAGCGTACGTGTGAGGGCGCGGGTTAGTGTTAGCGTACGGGTTAGGATTAGGGGACGGGTGAGGGTCAGGCTTCGGGGAAGGGTTAGGTTTCGGGTTCGGGCTAGGGTTAGGGTTAGGGGACGGGGACGGTTTAGGGTCTAGGTGAGGGTACGGCAACGCTTTATGGGGAGCGTACGTGTGAGGGCGCGGGTTAGTGTTAGCGTACGGGTTAGGATTAGGGGACGGGTGAGGGTCAGGCTTCGGGGAAGGGTTAGGGTTAGGGTTCGGGCTAGGGTTAGGGTTAGGGGACGGGGACAGTTTAGGGTCCAGGTGAGGGTACGGCAACAATTTAGGGGGAGCGTACGTGTGAGGGCGCGGGTTACTGTTAGCGTTCGGGTTAGGATAGGGGACGGGTGAGGGTCAGGCTTCGGGGAAGGTTTAGGGTTAGGGTTCGGGCTAGGGTTAGGGTTAGAGGACGGGGAAGGTTTAGGATCCAGGTGAGGGTACGGCAACGCTTTAGGGGGAGCGTACGTGTGAGGGCGCGGGTTAGTGTTAGCGTACAGGCTAGGATTAGGGGACGGGTGAGGGTCAGGCTTTGGGGAAGGGTTAGGGTTAGGGTTCGGGCTAGGGTTAGGGTTAGGGGACGGGGACGGCTTAGGGTCCAGGTGAGGGTACGGCAACGCTTTAGGGGGAGCGTAGGTGTGAGGGCGCGGGTTAGTGTTAGTGTTCGGGTTAGGATTAGGGGACGGGTGAGGGTCAGGCTTCGGGGAAGGGTTAGGGTTAGGGTTCGGGCTATGGTTAGGGTTCGGGGACGGGGACGGTTTAGGGTCCAGGTGAGGGTATGGCAACGCTTTAGGGGGAGCGTACGTGTGAGGGCGCGGGTTAGTGTTAGCGTACGGGTTAGGATTAGTGGACGGGTGAGGGTCAGGCTTCGGGGAAGGCTTAGGGTTAGGGTTCGGGCTAGGGTTAGTGTTAGGGGACGGGGACGGTTTAGGGTCCAGGTGAGGGTACGGCAACGATTTAGGGGTAGCGTACGTGTGAGGGCGCGGGTTAGTGTTAGCGTACGAGTTAGGATTAGGGGACGGGTGAGGGTCAGGCTTCGGGGAAGGGTTAGGGTTAGGGTTCGGGCTAGGGTTAGGGTTAGGGGACGGGGACGGTTTAGGGTCCAGGTGAGGGTACGGCAACGCTTTAGGGGGAGCGTACGTGTGAGGGCGCGGGTTAGTGTTAGCCTACGGGTTAGTATTAGGGGACGGGTGAGGGTCCGGAGTCGGGGAAGAGTTAGAGTTAGGGTTCGGACTAGCGTTAGGGTTAGAGGACGGGAATGGTTTAGGGTCCAGTTGAGGGTTCGGCAACGCTTTAGGGGGAGCGTACCTGTGAGTGCGCGGGTTAGTGTTAGCGTACGGGTTAGGATTAGGCGACGGGTGAGGGTCAGGCTTCCGAGAAGGGTTAGGGATAGGCTTCGGGCTAGGCTTAGGGTTAGGGGACGGGGACGGTTTAGGGTCCTGGTGAGGATACGGCAACGCTTTTGGGGGAGCGTACGTGTGAGGGTGCGGGTTAGTGTTTGCGTACTCGTTAGGATTAGGGGACGGGTGAGGGTCAGGCTTCGGGGAAGGGTTAGTTTTAGGGTTCGGGCTAGGATTAGTGTTAGGGGACGGGGAAGGTTTAGGGTCCAGGTGAGGGTACGGCAACGCTTTAAGGGGAGCGTACGTGTGAGGGCGCGCGTTAGTGTTAGCGTACGGGTTAGGATTAGGGGACGGGTGAGGGTCAGGCTTGGGGGAAGGGTTAGTGTTAGGGTTCGGTCTAGGGTTAGGGTTAGGGGACGGGGACGGTTTAGGGTCCAGGTGAGGGTACGGCAATGCTTTAGGGGGAGCGTACGTGTGAGGGCGTGGGTTAGTGTTAGCGTACGGGTTAGGATTAGGGGACGGGTGAGTTTCAGGCTTCCGGGAAGGTTTACGGTTAGGGTTCGGGCTAGGGTTAGGGTTAGGGGACGGGGACGGTTTAGGGTCCAGTTGAGGGTACGGCAACGCTTTAGGGGGAGAATACGTGTGAGGGCGCGGGTTAGTGTTAACGTACGGGTTAGGATTAGGGGACGGGTGAGGGTCAGGCTACGGGGAAGCGTTAGTGTTAGGGTTCGGGCTAGGGTTAGGGTTAGGGGACGGGGACGGTTTAGGGTCCAGGTGAGTGTACGGCAACGCTTTACTGGGAGCGTACGTGTGAGGGCGCGGGTTAGTGTTAGCGTACGGGTGAGGATTAGGGGACGGGTGAGGGTCAGGCTTCCGGGAAGGGTTAGGGTTAGGGATCGGGCAAGGGTTAGCGTTAGGGGACGGGGACGGTTTAGGGTCCAGGTGAGGGTACGGCAACGCTTTAGGGGGAGCGTACGTGTGAGGGCGCGGGTTAGTGTTAGCGTACGGTTTAGGATTAGGGGATCGGGTGAGGATCAGTCTTCGGAGAAGGGTTAGGGTTAGGGTTCGGGCTAGGGTTAGGGGACGGTTTAGGGTCCAGGTGAAGGTACGGAAACACTTTAGGGGGAGCGTACGTGTGATGGCGCGGGTTAGTGTTAGCCTACGGGTTAGGATTAGGGGACGGGTGAGGGTCAGGCTTCGGGGAAGGGTAAGGGATAGGCTTCGGGCTAGGCTTAGGGTTAGGGGACGGGGACGGTTTAGGGTCCAGGTGAGGGTACGGCAACGCTTTTGGGGGAGTGTATGTGTGAGGGCGCGGTTTAGTGTTTGCGAACTGGTTAGGATTAGGGGACGGGTGAGGGTCAGGCTTCGGGGAAGGGTTAGGGTTAGGGTTCGGGCTAGGTTTAGGGTTAGGGGACGGGGAAGGTTTAGGGTTCAGGTGAGTTTACGGCAATGCTTTAGGGGGAGCGTACGTGTGAGGGCGCGGGTTAGTGTTAGCGTACGGGTTAGGATTTGGGGACGGGTGAGGGTCAGGCTTGGGGGAAGGGTTAGGGTTAGGGTTCGGGCTAGGGTTAGGGTTAGGGGACGGGGACGGTTTAGGGTCCAGGTGAGGGTACGGCAACGCTTTAGGGGGAGCGTACGTGTGAGGGCGCGGGTTAGTGTTAGCCTACGGGTTAGTATTAGGGGACGGGTGAGGGTCCGGAGTCGGGGAAGAGTTAGGGTTAGGGTTCGGACTAGCGTTAGGGTTAGAGGACGGGAATGGTTTAGGGTCCAGTTGAGGGTTCGGCAACGCTTTAGGGGGAGCGTACGTGTGAGTGCGCGGGTTAGTGTTAGCCTACGGGTTAGGATTAGGCGACGGGTGAGGGTCAGGCTTCCGAGAAGGGTTAGGGATAGGCTTCGGGCTAGGCTTAGGGTTAGGGGACGGGGACGGTTTAGGGTCCTGGTGAGGATACGGCAACGCTTTTGGGGGAGCGTACGTGTGAGGGCGCGGGTTAGTGTTTGCGTACTCGTTAGGATTAGGGGACGGGTGAGGGTCAGGCTTCGGGGAAGGGTTAGGGTTAGGGTTCGGGCTAGGATTAGTGTTAGGGGACGGGGAAGGTTTAGGGTCCAGGTGAGGGTACGGCAACGCTTTAAGGGGAGCGTACGTGTGAGGGCGTGGGTTAGTGTTAGCGTACGGGTTAGGATTAGGGGACGGGTGAGGGTCAGGCTTGGGGGAAGGGTTAGTGTTAGGGTTCGGTCTAGGGTTAGGGTTAGGGGACGGGGTCGGTTTAGGGTCCAGGTGAGGGTACGGCAACGCTTTAGGGGGAGCGTACGTGTGAGGGCGTGGGTTAGTGTTAGCGTACGGGTTAGGATTAGGGGACGGGTGAGTTTCAGGCTTCCGGGAAGGGTTACGGTTAGGGTTCGGGCTAGGGTTAGGGTTAGGGGACGGGGACGGTTTAGGTTCCAGGTGAGGGTACGGCAACGCTTTCGGGGGAGAATACGTGTGAGGGCGCGGGTTAGTGTTAACGTACGGGGTAGGATTAGGGGACGGGTGAGGGTCAGGCTACGGGGAAGCGTTAGTGTTAGGGTTCGGGCTAGGTTTAGGGTTAGGGGACGGGGACGGTTTAGGGTCCAGGTGAGTGTACGGCAACGCTTTAGGGGGAGCGTACGTGTGAGGGCGCGGGTTAGTGTTAGCGTACGTGTTAGGATTAGGGGACGGGTGAGTGTCAGGCTTCGGGGAAGGGTTAGGGTTAGGGATCGGGCTAGGGTTAGCGTTAGGGGACGGGGACGGTTTAGGGTCCAGGTGAGGGTACGGCAACGCTTTAGGGGGAGCGTACGTGTTAGGGCGCAGGTTAGTGTTAGTGTACGGGTTAGGATTAGGGGATCGGGTGAGGATCAGGCTTCGGAGAAGGGTTAGGGTTAGGGTTCGGGCTAGGTTTAGGGGACGGTTTAGGGTCCAGGTGAAGGTACGGAAACACTTTAGGGGGAGCGTACGTGTGATGGCGCGGGTTAGTGTTAGCCTACGGGTTAGGATTAGGGGACGGGTGAGGGTCAGGCTTCGGGGAAGGGTTAGGGATAGGCTTCGGGCTAGGCTTAGGGTTAGGGGACGGGGACGGTTTAGGGTCCAGGTGAGGGTACGGCAACGCTTTTGGGGGAGTGTACGTGTGAGGGCGCGGGTTAGTGTTAGCGTACGGGTTAGGATTTGGGGACGGGTGAGGGTCAGGCTTGGGGGAAGGGTTAGGGTTAGGGTTCGGGCTAGGCTTAGGGTTAGGGGACGGGGACGGTTTAGGGTCCAGGTGAGGGTACGGCAACGCTTTAGGGGGAGCGTACGTGTGAGGGCTCGGGTTAGTGTTAGCGTACAGGATAGGAATAGGGGACGGGTGAGGGTCAGGCTTCGGGGAAGGGTTAGGGTTAGGGTTCGGGCTAGGGTTAGGGTTAGGGGACGGCGAAGGTTTAGGGTCCAGGTGAGGGTACGGCAACCCTTTAGGGTGAGTGTCCGTGTGAGGGCGCGGGTTAGTGTTAACGTACGGGTTAGGATTAGGGAACGGGTGAGTGTCAGGCTTGGGGGAAGGGTTAGGGTTAGGGTTCGGGCTAGGGTTAGGGTTAGGGGGCGGGGACGGTTTAGAGTCCAGGTGAGGGTACGGAAACGCTTTAGGGGGAGCGTACGTGTGAGGGCGCGGGTTAGTGTTAGCGTACGGGTTAGGATTAGGGGACGGTTGAGGGTCAGGCTTCGGGGAAGGGTTAGGGTTAGGGTTCGGGCTAGGGTTAGGGTTAGGGGACGGGGACGGTTTAGGGTCTAGGTGAGGGTACGGCAACGCTTTAGGGGGAGCGTAGGTGTGAGGGCGCGGGTTAGTGTTAGCGTTCGGGTTAGGATTAGGGGACGGGTGAGGGTCAGGCTTCGGGGAAGGGTTAGGGTTAGGGTTCGGGCTAGGGTTAGGGTTAGGGGACGGGGACGGTTTAGGGTCCAGGTGAGGGTACGGCAACGCTTTAGGGGGAGCGTACGTGTGAGGGCGCGGGTTAGTGTTAGCCTACGGGTTAGGATTAGGGGACGGGTGAGGGTCAGGCTTCGGGGAAGTGTTAGGGTTAGGGTTCGGGCTAGGTTTAGTTTTAGGGGACGGGGACGGTTTAGTGTCCATGTGAGGGTACGGCAACGTTTAGTTGGAGCGTACGTGTGAGGGCGCGGGTTAGTGTTAGCCTACAGGTTAGGATTAGGGGACGGGTGAGGGTCAGGCTTCGGGAAACGGTTAGGGTTAGGGTTCGGGCTAGGGTTAGGCTTAGGGGACGGGGACGGTTTAGGGTCCAGGTGAGGGTACGGCAACGCTTTAGGGGGAGCGTACGTGTGAGGGCGCGGGTTAGTGTTTGCGTACTGGTTAGGATTAGGGGACGGGTGAGGGTCAGGCTTCGGGGAAGGGTTAGGGTTAGGGTTCGGGCTAGGGTTAGGGTTAGGGGACGGGGACGGTTTAGGGTCCATGTGAGGGTAGGGCAACGCTTTAGGGGGAGCGTACGTGTGAGGGCGCGGGTTAGTGTTAGCGTACGGGTTAGGATTAGGGGACGGGTGAGGGTCAGGCTTTGGGGAAGGGTTAGGGTTAGGGTTCGGGGTAGGGTTAGGTTTAGGGGACGAGGACGGTTTAGGGTCCAGGTGAGGGTACGACAACGCTTTAGGGGGAGCGTACGTGTGAGGGAGCGGGTTAGTGTTAGCATACGGGTTAGGATTATGGGACGGGTGAGTGTCAGGCTTCGGGGAAGGGTTAGGCTTAGGGTTAGGGCTAGGGTTAGGGTTAGGGGACGGGGACGGTTTAGGGTCCAGGTGAGGGTACGGCAACGCTTTAGGGAGAGCGTACGTGTGAGGGCACGGGTTAGTGTTAGCGTACGGGTTAGGATTAGGGGACGGGTGAGGGTCAGGCTTCGGGGAAGGGTTAGGGTTAGGGTTCGGGCTAGGGTTAGGGTTAGGGGACGGGGACGGTTTAGGGTCCAGGTGAGGGTACGGCAACGCTTTAGGGGGAGCGTTCCTGTGAGGTCGCGGGTTAGTGTTAGCGTACGGGTTAGGATTAGGGGACGGGTGAGGGTTAGGCTCGGGGAAGTGTTAGGGTTATTGTTCGGGCTAGGGTCAGAGTTAGGGGACGTGGACGGTTTAGGGCCCAGGTGAGGTTACGGCAACGCTTTAGGGGGAGCGTACGTGTGAGGGCGCGGGTTAGTGTTAGCGTACGGTTTAGGATTAGGGGACGGGTGAGGGTCAGGCTTCGTGGAAGGGTTAGGGTTAGGGTTCGGGCTAGGGTTAGGTTTAGGGGACGGGGACGGTTTAGGGTCCAGGTGAGGGTACGGCAACGCTTTAGGGGCAGCATACGTGTGAGGGCGCGGGTTAGTGTTAGCATACGGGTTAGGATTAGGGGACGGGTGAGGGTCAGGCTTCGGGGAAGGGTTAGGGTTATGGTTCGGGCTAGGGTTAGGGTTAGGGGACGGGGACGGTTTAGGGTCCAGGTGAGGGTACGGCAACGCTTTAGGGGGAGCGTACGTGTTAGGGCGCGGGTTAGTGTTAGCGTACGGGTTAGGATTAGGGGATCGGGTGAGGATCAGGCTTCGGAGAAGGGTTAGGGTTAGGGTTCGGGCTAGGTTTAGGGGACGGTTTAGGGTCCAGGTGAAGGTACGGAAACACTTTAGGGGGAGCGTACGTGTGATGGCGCGGGTTAGTGTTAGCCTACGGGTTAGGATTAGGGGACGGGTGAGGGTCAGGCTTCGGGGAAGGGTTAGGGATAGGCTTCGGGCTAGGCTTAGGGTTAGGGGACGGGGACGGTTTAGGGTCCAGGTGAGGGTACGGCAACGCTTTTGGGGGAGTGTACGTGTGAGGGCGCGGGTTAGTGTTAGCGTACGGGTTAGGATTTGGGGACGGGTGAGGGTCAGGCTTGGGGGAAGGGTTAGGGTTAGGGTTCGGGCTAGGCTTAGGGTTAGGGGACGGGGACGGTTTAGGGTCCAGGTGAGGGTACGGCAACGCTTTAGGGGGAGCGTACGTGTGAGGGCTCGGGTTAGTGTTAGCGTACAGTATAGGAATAGGGGACGGGTGAGGTTCAGGCTTCGGGGAAGGGTTAGGGTTAGGGTTCGGGCTAGGGTTAGGGTTAGGGGACGGCGAAGGTTTAGGGTCCAGGTGAGGGTACGGCAACCCTTTAGGGTGAGCGTCCGTGTGAGGGCGCGGGTTAGTGTTAACGTACGGGTTAGGATTAGGGAACGGGTGAGTGTCAGGCTTGGGGGAAGGGTTAGGGTTAGGGTTCGGGCTAGGTTTTAGGGTTAGGGGGCGGGGACGGTTTAGGGTCCAGGTGAGGGTACGGAAACGCTTTAGGGGGAGCGTACGTGTGAGGGCGCGGGTTAGTGTTAGCGTACGGGTTAGGATTAGGGGACGGTTGAGGGTCAGGCTTCGGGGAAGGGTTAGGGTTAGGGTTCGGGCTAGGGTTAGGCTTAGGGGACGGGGTCGGTTTAGGGTCTAGGTGAGGGTACGGCAACGCTTTAGGGGGAGCGTAGGTGTGAGGGCGCGGGTTAGTGTTAGCGTTCGGGTTAGGATTAGGGGACGGGTGAGGGTCAGGCTTCGGGGAAGGGTTAGGGTTAGGGTTCGGGCTAGGGTTAGGGTTAGGGGACGGGGACGGTTTAGGGTCCAGGTGAGGGTACGGCAACGCTTTAGGGGGAGCGTACGTGTGAGGGCGTGGGTTAGTGTTAGCCTACGGGTTAGGATTAGGCGACGGGTGAGGGTCAGGCTTCCGAGAAGGGTTAGGGATAGGCTTCGGGCTAGGCTTAGGGTTAGGGGACGGGGACGGTTTAGGGTCCTGGTGAGGATACGGCAACGCTTTTGGGGGAGCGTACGTGTGAGGGCGCGGGTTAGTGTTTGCGTACTCGTTAGGATTAGGGGACGGGTGAGGGTCAGGCTTCGGGGAAGGGTTAGGCTTAGGGTTCGGGCTAGGATTAGGGTTAGGGGACGGGCAAGGTTTAGGGTCCAGGTGAGGGTACGGCAACGCTTTAGGGGGAGCGTACGTGTGAGGGCGCGGGTTAGTGTTAGCGTACGGGTTAGGATTAGGGGACGGGTGAGGGTCAGGCTTCCGGGAAGGGTTAGGGTTAGGGTTCGGGCTAGGGTTAGGGTTAGGGGACGGGGAAGGGTTAGGGTCCAGGTGCGGGTATGGCAACACTTTAGGGGGAGCGTACGTGTGAGGGCGCGAGTTAGTGTTAGCCTACGTGTTAGGATTAGGGGATGGGTGAGTGTCAGGCTTCGGGGAAGGGTTAGGGTTAGGGTTCGGGCTAGGATTAGGGTTAGGGGACGGGGACGGTTTAGGGTCTACGTGAGGGTACGGCAACGCTTTAGGGGGAGCGTACGTTTGAGGGCGCAGGTAAGTGTTAGCCTACGGGTTAGGATTTGGGGACGGGTGAAGGTCAGGCTTCAGGGAAGTGTTAGGGTTAGGGTTCCTGCTAGGGTTAGGGTTAGGGTACGGGGACGGTTGAGGGTCCAGGTGAGGGTACGGCAACGCTTTAGGTGGAGCGTACGTGTAAGCGCGCGGGTTAGTGTTAGCGTACAGGTTAGGATTAGGGAATGGGTGAGGGTCAGGCTTCCGGGAAGGGTTAGGGTTAGGGTTCCGGCTTGGGTTAGGGTTAGGGGACGGGGAAAGTTTAGGGTCCAGGTGTGGGTACGGCATCGCTTTAGGGGGAGCGTACGTGTGAGGTCGCGGGTTAGTGTTAGCGTACGGGTTAGGATTAGGGGACGGGTGAGGGTCAGGCTTCGGGGAAGTGTTAGGGTTAGGGTTCGGGCTAGGGTTAGGGTTAAGGGACGAGGACGGTTTAGGGTCTAGGTGAGGGTACGGTAACGCTTTAGGGGGAGCGTACGTGTGAGGGCGCGGGTTAGTGTTAGCGTACGGGTTAGGATTAGTGGACGGGTGAGGGTCAGTGTTCGGGGAAGAGTTAGGGTTAGGGTTCGGGCTAGGGTTAGGGTTAGGGGACGGGGACGGTTTAGGGTCCAGGTGAGGGTACGGCAACGCTTTAGGGGGAGCATACGTGTGAGGGCGCGGGTTAGTGTTAGCCTACGCCTTCGGATTAGGGGACGGGTGAGGGTCAGGCTTCGGGGAAAGGTTAGGGTTAGGGTTCGGGCTAGGGTTAGGGTTAGGGGACGCGGACAGGTTAGGGTCCAGGTGCGGGTACGGCAACGCTTTAGGGGGAGCGTACGTGTGAGGGTGCGGGTTAGTGTTAGCGTACGGGTTAGAATTAGGGGACGGGTGAGGGTCAGGCTTCGGGGAAGGGTTAGGGTTAGGGTTCGGGCTAGGGTTAGGGTTAGGGGATGGGGACGGTTTAGGGTCCAGGTGAGGGTACGGCAACGCTTTAGGGGGAGCGTACGTGTGAGGGCGCATGTTAGTGTTAGCCTACGGGTTAGGATTAGGGGATGGGTGAGGGTCAGGCTTCGGGGAAGTGTTAGGGTTAGGGTTCGGGCTAGGCTTAGGGTTAGGGCACGGGGACGGTTTAGGGTCCAGGTGAGGGTACGGCAACGCTTTAGGGCGAGCGTACGTGTGAGGGCGCAGGTTAGTGTTAGCGTACAGGTTACGATTAGGGGACGGGTGAGGGTCAGGCTTCGGCGAAGGGTTAGGGTTAGGGTTCGGGCTAGGGTTAGGGTTAGGGGATGGGGACGGTTTAGGGTCCAGGTGAGGGTACGGCAACGCTTTAGGGGAGCGTACGTGTGAGGGCGCGGGTTAGTGTTAGCGTACGGGTTAGGATTAGGGGACGGGTGAGGGTCAGGCTTCGGGGAAGGGTTAGGGTTAGGGTTCGGGCTAGGGTTAGGGTTAGGGTTAGGGGACGGTTTAGGGTCCAGGTGAGGGTACGGCAACGCTTTAGGGGGAGCGTACGTGTGAGGGCGCGGATTAGTGTTAGTGTACGGGTTAGGATTAGGGGACGGGTGAGGGTCAGGCTTCGGGGAAGGGTTAGGGTTAGGGTTCGGGCTAGGGTTAGGGTTAGGGTACGGGGACGGTTTAGGGTCCAGGTGAGGGTACAGCTACGCTTTAGGGGGAGTGTACGTGTGAGGGCGCGGGTTAGTTTTAGCCTACGGGTTAGGATTAGGGGACGGGTGAGTGTCAGGCTTCGGGGAAGGGTTAGGGTTAGGGTTCGGGCTAGGGTTAGGGTTAGGGGATGGGGACAGTGTAGGGTCCAGGTGAGGGTACGGCAACGCTTTAGGGGGAGCGTACGTGTGAGGGCGCGGGTTAGTGTTAGCCTACGGGTTAGGATTAGGGGACGGGTGAGGGTCAGGCTTCGGGGAAGTGTTAGGGTTAGGGTTCGGGCTAGGTTTAGTTTTAGGGGACGGGGACGGTTTAGTGTCCAGGTGAGGGTAGGGCAACGCTTTAGGGGGAGCGTACGTGTGAGGGCGCGGGTTAGTGTTAGCCTACAGGTTAGGATTAGGGGACGGGTGAGGGTCAGGCTTCGGGAAACGGTTAGGGTTAGGGTTCGGGCTAGGGTTAGGCTTAGGGGACGGGGACGGTTTAGGGTCCAGGTGAGGGTACGGCAACGCTTTAGGGGGAGCGTACGTGTGAGGGCGCGGGTTAGTGTTAGCGTACGGGTTAGGATTAGGGGACGGGTGAGTGTCAGGCTTTGGGGAAGGGTTAGGGTTAGGGTTCAGGGTAGGGTTAGGTTTAGGGGACGAGGACGGTTTAGGGTCCAGGTGAGGGTACGTCAACGCTTTAGGGGGAGCGTACGTGTGAGGGAGCGGGTTAGTGTTAGCATACGGGTTAGGATTATGGGACGGGTGAGTGTCAGGCTTCGGGGAAGGGTTAGGCTTAGGGTTAGGGCTAGGGTTAGGGTTAGGGGACGGGGACGGTTTAGGGTCCAGGTGAGGGTACGGCAACGCTTTAGGGAGAGCGTACGTGTGAGGGCACGGGTTAGTGTTAGCGTACGGGTTAGGATTAGGGGACGGGTGAGGGTCAGGCTTCGGGGAAGGGTTAGGGTTAGGGTTCGGGCTAGGGTTAGGGTTAGGGGACGGGGACGGTTTAGGGTCCATGTGAGGGTACGGCAACGCTTTAGGGGGAGCGTACGTGTGAGGGCGCGGGTTAGTGTTTGCGTACTGGTTAGGATTAGGGGACGGGTGAGGGTCAGGCTTCGGGGAAGGGTTAGGGTTAGGGTTCGGGCTAGGGTTAGGGTTAGGGGACGGGGACGGTTTAGGGTCCATGTGAGGGTACGGCAACGCTTTAGGGGGAGCGTACGTGTGAGGGCGCGGGTTAGTGTTAGCGTACGGGTTAGGATTAGGGGACGGGTGAGGGTCAGGCTTCGGGGAAGGGTTAGGGTTAGGGTTCGGGCTAGGGTTAGGTTTAGGGGACGGGGACGGTTTAGGGTCCAGGTGAGGGTACGGCAACGCTTTAGGGGCAGCATACGTGTGAGGGCGCGGGTTAGTGTTAGCATACGGGTTAGGATTAGGGGACGGGTGAGGGTCAGGCTTCGGGGAAGGGTTAGGGTTATGGTTCGGGCTAGGGTTAGGGTTAGGGGACGGGGACGGTTTAGGGTCCAGGTGAGGGTACGGCAACGCTTTAGGGGGAGCGTACGTGTGAGGGCGCGGGTTTGTGTTAGCGTACTGGTTAGGATTATGGGACGGGTGAGCGTCAGGCTTCGGGGAAGCGTTAGGGTTAGGGTTCGGGCTAGGGTTAGGGTTAGGGGACGGGGACGGTTTAGGGTCCAGGTGAGGGTACGGCAAAGCTTTAGGGGGAGCGTACGTGTGAGGGCGCGGGTTAGTGTTAGAATAAGGTTTAGGATTAGGGGACGGGTGAGGGTCAGGCTTCGGGGAAGTGTTAGGGTTAGGGTTCGGGCTAGGGTTAGGGTTAGGGGACGGGGACGGTTTAGGGTCCAGGTGAGGGCACGGCAACGCTTTAGTGGGAGCGTATGTGTGAGGGCGCGGGTTAGTGTTAGCGTATGTGTTATGATTTGGGGACGGGTGAGGGTCTTGCTTCGGGGAAGGGTTACGGTTAGGGTTCGGGCTAGGGTTAGGGTTAGGGGATGGGGACGGTTTAGGGTCCAGGTGAGGGTACTGCAACGGTTTAGTGCGAGCGTACGTGTGAGGGCGCGGGTTAGTGTTAGCCTACGGGTTAGGAGTAAGGGACGGGTGAGGGTCAGGATTCGGGGAAGGGTTAGGGTTAGGGTTCGGGCTAGGGTTAGGGTTAGGGGACGGGGACGGTTGAGGCTCCAGGTGAGGGTACGGCAACGCTTTAGGTGGAGCGTACGTGTGAGGGCGCGGGTTAGTGTTAGCGTACGGGTTAGGATTAGGGGACGGGTGAGGGTCAGGCTTCGGGGAAGGGTTAGGGTTAGGGTTCGGGCTAGGGTTAGGGTTAGGGGACGGGGACGGTTTAGGGTCCAGGTGAGGGTACGGCAATGCTTTAGGGGGAGCGTACGTGTGAGGGCGTGGGTTAGTGTTAGCCTACGCCTTAGGATTAGGGGACGGGTGAGGGTCACCCTTCGGGGAAGGGCTAGGGTTAGGGTTCGGCCTAGGGTTAGGTTTAGGTGACGGGGACGGGTTAGGGTCCAGGTGCGGGTATGGCAACGCTTTAGGGGGAGCGTACGTGTGAGGGCGCGGATTAGTGTTAGCCTACGGGTTAGGATTAGGGGACGGGTGAGGGTCAGGCTTCGGGGAAGGGTTAGGGTTAGGGTTCGGGCTAGGGTTAGGTTTAGGGGACGGGGACGGTTTAGGGTCCAGGTGAGGGTACGACAACGCTTTAGGGGGAGCGTACGTGTGAGGGCGTGGGTTAGTGTTAGCGTACGGGTTAGGATTAGGGGACGGATGAGTGTCAGGCTTCAGGGAAGGGTTAGGGATAGGGTTCCTGCTAGGGTTAGGGTTAGGGGACGGGGACGGTTTAGGGTCCAGGTGAGGGTACGGCAACGCTTTAGGGGCAGCATACGTGTGAGGGCGCGGGTTAGTGTTAGCCCCCGGGTTAGGATTAGGGGACGGGTGAGGGTCAGGCTTCGGGGAAGAGTTAGGGTTAGGGTTCGGGCTAGGCTTAGGGTTAGGGGACGGGGACGGTTTAGGGTCCAGGTGAGGGTACCGCAACGTTTTAGGGGGAGCGTACGTTTGAGGGTGCGGGTTAGTGTTAGCGTACGGGTTAGGATTAGGGGACGGGTGAGGGTCAGGCTTCGAGGAAGGGTTAGGGTTAGGGTTTGGGCTAGGCTTAGGGTTAGGGGACGGGGACGGTTTAGGGTCCAGGTGAGGGTACGGCAACGTTTAGGGAGAGCGTACGTGTGAGGGCGCGGGTTAGTGTTAGCGTACAGGTTAGGATTAGGGGAAGGGTGAGGGTCAGGCTTCGGGGAAGGGTTAGGGTTAGGGTTCGGGCTAGGGTTAGGGTTAGGGGACGAGGACGGTTTAGGTTCCAGGTGAGGGTATGACAACGCTTTAGGGGGAGCGTACGTGTGAGGGCGTGGGTTAGTGTTAGCGTACGGGTTAGCATTAGGGGACGGATGAGTGTCAGGCTTCAGGGAAGGGTTAGGGTTAGGGTTCCTGCTAGGGTTAGGGTTAGGGGACGGGGACGGTTTAGGGTCCAGGTGAGGGTACGGCAACGCTTTAGGGGCAGCATACGTGTGAGGGCGCGGGTCAGTGTTAACGTACGGGTTAGGATTAGGGGACGGGTGAGGGTCAGGCTACGGGGAAGCGTTAGTGTTAGGGTTCGGGCTAGGGTTAGGGTTAGGGGACGGGGACGGTTTAGGGTCCAGGTGAGTGTACGGCAACGCTTTAGGGGGAGCGTACGTGTGAGGGCGCGGGTTAGTGTTAGCGTACGGGTTAGGATTAGGGGACGGGTGAGTGTCAGGCTTCGGGGAAGAGTTAGGGTTAGGGATCGGGCTAGGGTTAGCGTTAGGGGACGGGGACGGTTTAGGGTCCAGGTGAGGGTACGGCAACGCTTTAGGGGGAGCGTACGTGTTAGGGCGCGGGTTAGTGTTAGCGTACGGGTTAGGATTAGGGGATCGGGTGAGGATCAGGCTTCGGAGAAGGGTTAGGGTTAGGGTTCGGGCTAGGTTTAGGGGACGGTTTAGGGTCCAGGTGAAGGTACGGAAACACTTTAGGGGGAGCGTACGTGTGATGGCGCGGGTTAGTGTTAGCCTACGGGTTAGGATTAGGGGACGGGTGAGGGTCAGGCTTCGGGGAAGGGTTAGGGATAGGCTTCGGGCTAGGCTTAGGGTTAGGGGACGGGGACGGTTTAGGGTCCAGGTGAGGGTACGGCAACGCTTTTGGGGGAGTGTACGTGTGAGGGCGCGGGTTAGTGTTAGCGTACGGGTTAGGATTTGGGGACGGGTGAGGGTCAGGCTTGGGGGAAGGGTTAGGGTTAGGGTTCGGGCTAGGCTTAGGGTTAGGGGACGGGGACGGTTTAGGGTCCAGGTGAGGGTACGGCAACGCTTTAGGGGGAGCGTACGTGTGAGGGCTCGGGTTAGTGTTAGCGTACAGGATAGGAATAGGGGACGGGTGAGGGTCAGGCTTCGGGGAAGGGTTAGGGTTAGGCTTCGGGCTACGGTTAGGGTTAGGGGACGGCGAAGGTTTAGGGTCCAGGTGAGGGTACGGCAACCCTTTAGGTTGAGCGTCCGTGTGAGGGCGCGGGTTAGTGTTAACGTACGGGTTAGGATTAGGGAACGGGTGAGTGTCAGGCTTGGGGAAGGGTTAGGGTTAGGGTTCGGGTTAGGGTTAGGGTTAGGGGGCGGGGACGGTTTAGGGTCCAGGTGAGGGTACGGAAACGCTTTAGGGGGAGCGTACGTGTGAGGGCGCGGGTTAGTGTTAGCGTACGGGTTAGGATTAGGGGACGGTTGAGGGTCAGGCTTCGGGGAAGGGTTAGGGTTAGGGTTCGGGCTAGGGTTAGGGTTAGGGGACGGGGTCGGTTTAGGGTCTAGGTGAGGGTACGGCAACGCTTTAGGGGGAGCGTACGTGTGAGGGCGCGGGTTAGTGTTAGCGTTCGGGTTAGGATTAGGGGACGGGTGAGGGTCAGGCTTCGGGGAAGGGTTAGGGTTAGGGTTCGGGCTAGGGTTAGGGTTAGGGGACGGGGACGGTTTAGGGTCCAGGTGAGGGTACGGCAACGCTTTAGGGGGAGCGTACGTGTGAGGGCGCGGGTTAGTATTAGCGTACGGGTTAGGATTAGGGAACGGGTGACGGTCAGGCTTCGGGGAAATGTTAGGGTTAGGGTTCGGGCTAGGGTTAGTGTTAGGGGACGGGGACGGTTTAGGGTCAAGGTGAGTGTACGGCAATGCTTTAGGGGGAGCATACGTGTGAGGGCGCGTGTTAGTGTTAACGTACGGGTTAGGATTAGGGGACGGGTGAGGGTCAGGCTTCGGGGAAGGGTTAGGGTTAGGGTTCGGGCTATGGTTAGGGTTAAGGGACGAGGACGGTTTAGGGTCCAGGTGAGGGTACGGCAACGCTTTAGGGGGAGCGTACGTGTGAGGGCACGGGTTAGTGTTAGCGTACGGGTTAGGATTATTGGAAGGGTGAGGGTCAGGCTTCGGGGAAGGCTTAGCGTTAGGGTTCGGGCTAGGGTTAGTTTTAGGGGACGGGGACGGTTTAGGGTCCAGGTGAGGGTACGGCAACGCTTTAGGGGTAGCGTACGTGTGAGGGCGAGGGTTAGTGTTAGCGTACGGGTTAGGATTAGGGGACGGGTGAGGGTCAGGCTTCGGGGAAGGGTTAGGGTTAGGGTTCGGGCTAGGGTTAGGGTTAGGGGATGGGGACGGTTTAGGGTCCAGGTGAGGGTACGGCAACGCTTTAGGGGGAGAGTACGTGTGAGGACGTGGGTTAGTGTTAGCGTACGGGTTAGGATTAGGGGACGGGTGAGGGTCAGGCTTCGGGGAAGGGTTAGGGTTAGGGTTCGGCTAGGGTTAGGCTTAGGGGACGGGGACGGTTTAGGTTCCAGGTGAGGGTACGGCAACGCTTTAGGGGGAGCGTACGTGTGAGGGCGCGGGTAAGTGTTAGCGTACGGGTTAGGATTAGTGGACGGGTGAGGGTCAGGCTTCGGGGAAGGGTTAGGGTTAGGGTTCGGGCTAGTGTTAGGGTTAGGGGACGGGGACGGTTTAGGGTCCAGGTGAGGGTACGGCAACGCTTTAGGGGGAGCGTTCGTGTGAGGGCGCGGGTTAGTGTTAGCGTACGGGTTAGGATTAGGGGACGGGTGAGGGTCAGGCTTCGGGGAAGGGTTAGGGTTACGGTTCGGGCTAGGGTTAGGGTTGGGGGACGGAGACGGTTTAGGGTCCAGGTGAGGGTATGGCAACGCTTTAGGGGGAGCGTACGTGTGAGGGCGTGGGTTAGTGTTAGCCTACGGGTTAGGATTAGGCGACGGGTGAGGGTCAGGCTTCCGAGAAGGGTTAGGGATAGGCTTCGGGCTAGGCTTAGGGTTAGGGGACGGGGACGGTTTAGGGTCCTGGTGAGGATACGGCAACGCTTTTGGGGGAGCGTACGTGTGAGGGCGCGGGTTAGTGTTTGCGTACTCGTTAGGATTAGGGGACGGGTGAGGGTCAGGCTTCGGGGAAGGGTTAGGCTTAGGGTTCGGGCTAGCATTAGGGTTAGGGGAGGGGGAAGGTTTAGGTTCCAGGTGAGGGTACGGCAACGCTTTAGGGGGAGCGTACGTGTGAGGGCGCGGGTTAGTGTTAGCGTACGGGTTAGGATTAGGGGACGGGTGAGGGTCAGGCTTCCGGGAAGGGTTAGGGTTAGGGTTCGGGCTAGGGTTAGGGTTAGGGGACGGGGAAGGGTTAGGGTCCAGGTGCGGGTATGGCAACACTTTAGGGGGAGCGTACGTGTGAGGGCGCGAGTTAGTGTTAGCCTACGTGTTAGGATTAGGGGATGGGTGAGTGTCAGGCTTCGGGGAAGGGTTAGGGTTAGGGTTCGGGCTAGGATTAGGGTTAGGGGACGGGGACGGTTTAGGGTCTAGGTGAGGGTACGGCAACGCTTTAGGGGGAGCGTACGTTTGAGGGCGCAGGTTAGTGTTAGCCTACGGGTTAGGATTAGGGGACGGGTGAAGGTCAGGCTTCAGGGAAGTGTTAGGGTTAGGGTTCCTGCTAGGGTTAGGGTTAGGGTACGGGGACGGTTGAGGGTCCAGGTGAGGGTACGGCAACGCTTTAGGTGGAGCGTACGTGTAAGCGCGCTGGTTAGTGTTAGCGTACAGGTTAGGATTAGGGAATGGGTGAGGGTCAGGCTTCCGGGAAGGGTTAGGGTTAGGGTTCCGGCTTGGGTTAGGGTTAGGGGACGGGGAAAGTTTAGGGTCCAGGTGTGGGTACGGCATCGCTTTAGGGGGAGCGTACGTGTGAGGTCGCGGGTTAGTGTTAGCGTACGGGTTAGGATTAGGGGACGGGTGAGGGTCAGGCTTCGGGGAAGTGTTAGGGTTAGGGTTCGGGCTAGGGTTAGGGTTAAGGGACGGGGACGGTTTAGGGTCTAGGTGAGGGTACGGTAACGCTTTAGGGGGAGCGTACGTGTGAGGGCGCGGGTTAGTGTTAGCGTACGGGTTAGGATTAGTGGACGGGTGAGGGTCAGTGTTCGGGGAAGAGTTAGGGTTAGGGTTCGGGCTAGGGTTAGGGTTAGGGGACGGGGACGGTTTAGGGTCCAGGTGAGGGTACGGCAACGCTTTAGGGGGAGCATACGTGTGAGGGCGCGGGTTAGTGTTAGCCTACGCCTTCGGATTAGGGGACGGGTGAGGGTCAGGCTTCGGGGAAAGGTTAGGGTTAGGGTTCGGGCTAGGGTTAGGGTTAGGGGACGCGGACAGGTTAGGGTCCAGGTGCGGGTACGGCAACGCTTTAGGGGGAGCGTACGTGTGAGGGTGCGGGTTAGTGTTAGCGTACGGGTTAGAATTAGGGGACGGGTGAGGGTCAGGCTTCGGGGAAGGGTTAGGGTTAGGGTTCGGGCTAGGGTTAGGGTTAGGGGATGGGGACGGTTTAGGGTCCAGGTGAGGGTACGGCAACGCTTTAGGGGGAGCGTACGTGTGAGGGCGCATGTTAGTGTTAGCCTACGGGTTAGGATTAGGGGATGGGTGAGGGTCAGGCTTCGGGGAAGTGTTAGGGTTAGGGTTCGGGCTAGGCTTAGGGTTAGGGCACGGGGACGGTTTAGGGTCCAGGTGAGGGTACGGCAACGCTTTAGGGGGAGCGTACGTGTGAGGGCGCGGGTTAGTGTTAGCGTACGGGTTAGGATTAGGGGACCGGTGAGGGTCAGGCTTTGGGGAAGGGTTAGGGTTAGTGTTCGGGCTAGGGTTAGGGTTAGGGGACGGGGACGGTTTAGGGTCCAGGTGAGGGTACTGCAACGCTTTAGGGCGAGCGTACGTGTGAGGGCGCAGGTTAGTGTTAGCGTACAGGTTACGATTAGGGGACGGGTGAGGGTCAGGCTTCGGCGAAGGGTTAGGGTTAGGGTTCGGGCTAGGGTTAGGGTTAGGGGATGGGGACGGTTTAGGGTCCAGGTGAGGGTACGGCAACGCTTTAGGGGAGCGTACGTGTGAGGGCGCGGGTTAGTGTTAGCGTACGGGTTAGGATTAGGGGACGGGTGAGGGTCAGGCTTCGGGGAAGGGTTAGGGTTAGGGTTCGGGCTAGGGTTAGGGTTAGGGTTAGGGGACGGTTTAGGGTCCAGGTGAGGGTACGGCAACGCTTTAGGGGGAGCGTACGTGTGAGGGCGCGGATTAGTGTTAGTGTACGGGTTAGGATTAGGGGACGGGTGAGGGTCAGGCTTCGGGGAAGGGTTAGGGTTAGGGTTCGGGCTAGGGTTAGGGTTAGGGTACGGGGACGGTTTAGGGTCCAGGTGAGGGTACAGCTACGCTTTAGGGGGAGTGTACGTGTGAGGGCGCGGGTTAGTTTTAGCCTACGGGTTAGGATTAGGGGACGGGTGAGTGTCAGGCTTCGGGGAAGGGTTAGGGTTAGGGTTCGGGCTAGGGTTAGGGTTAGGGGATGGGGACAGTGTAGGGTCCAGGTGAGGGTACGGCAACGCTTTAGGGGGAGCGTACGTGTGAGGGCGCGGGTTAGTGTTAGCCTACGGGTTAGGATTAGGGGACGGGTGAGGGTCAGGATTCGGGGAAGTGTTAGGGTTAGGGTTCGGGCTAGGTTTAGTTTTAGGGGACGGGGACAGTTTAGTGTCCAGGTGAGGGTACGGCAACGTTTAGTGGGAGCGTACGTGTGAGGGCGCGGGTTAGTGTTAGCCTACAGGTTAGGATTAGGGGACGGGTGAGGGTCAGGCTTCGGGAAACAGTTAGGGTTAGGGTTCGGGCTAGGGTTAGGCTTAGGGGACGGGGACGGTTTAGGGTCCAGGTGAGGGTACGGCAACGCTTTAGGGGGAGCGTACGTGTGAGGGCGCGGGTTAGTGTTAGCGTACGGGTTAGGATTAGGGGACGGGTGAGGGTCAGGCTTTGGGGAAGGGTTAGGGTTAGGGTTCGGGGTAGGGTTAGGTTTAGGGGACGAGGACGGTTTAGGGTCCAGGTGAGGGTACGTCAACGCTTTAGGGGGAGCGTACGTGTGAGGGAGCGGGTTAGTGTTAGCATACGGGTTAGGATTATGGGACGGGTGAGTGTCAGGCTTCGGGGAAGGGTTAGGCTTAGGGTTAGGGCTAGGGTTAGGGTTAGGGGACGGGGACGGTTTAGGGTCCAGGTGAGGGTACGGCAACGCTTTAGGGAGAGTGTACGTGTGAGGGCACGGGTTAGTGTTAGCGTACGGGTTAGGATTAGGGGACGGGTGAGGGTCAGGCTTCGGGGAAGGGTTAGGGTTAGGGTTCGGGCTAGGGTTAGGGTTAGGGGACGGGGACGGTTTAGGGTCCATGTGAGGGTACGGCAACGCTTTAGGGGGAGCGTACGTGTGAGGGCGCGGGTTAGTGTTTGCGTACTGGTTAGGATTAGGGGACGGGTGAGGGTCAGGCTTCGGGGAAGGGTTAGGGTTAGGGTTCGGGCTAGGGTTAGGGTTAGGGGACGGGGACGGTTTAGGGTCCATGTGAGGGTACGGCAACGCTTTAGGGGGAGCGTACGAGTGAGGGCGCGGGTTAGTGTTAGCGTACGGGTTAGGATTAGGGGACGGGTGAGGGTCAGGCTTTGGGGAAGGGTTAGGGTTAGGGTTCGGGGTAGGGTTAGGTTTAGGGGACGAGGACGGTTTAGGGTCCAGGTGAGGGTACGTCAACGATTTAGGGGGAGCGTACGTGTGAGGGAGCGGGTTAGTGTTAGCATACGGGTTAGGATTATGGGACGGGTGAGTGTCAGGCTTCGGGGAAGGGTTAGGCTTAGGGTTAGGGGTAGGGTTAGGGTTAGGGGACGGGGACGGTTTAGGGTCCAGGTGAGGGTACGGCAACGCTTTAGGGAGAGCGTACGTGTGAGGGCACGGGTTAGTGTTAGCGTACGGGTTAGGATTAGGGGACGGGTGAGGGTCAGGCTTCGGGGAAGGGTTAGGGTTAGGGTTCGGGCTAGGGTTAGGGTTAGGGGACGGGGACGGTTTAGGGTCCAGGTGAGGGTACGGCAACGCTTTAGGGGGAGCGTTCCTGTGAGGTCGCGGGTTAGTGTTAGCGTACGGGTTAGGATTAGGGGACGGGTGAGGGTTAGGCTCGGGGAAGTGTTAGGGTTATTGTTCGGGCTAGGGTCAGAGTTAGGGGACGTGGACGGTTTAGGGCCCAGGTGAGGTTACGGCAAGCTTTAGGGGGAGCGTACGTGTGAGGGCGCGGGTTAGTGTTAGCGTACGGGTTAGGATTAGGGGACGGGTGAGGGTCAGGCTTCGGGGAAGGGTTAGGGTTAGGGTTCGGGCTACGGTTAGGTTTAGGGGACGGGGACGGTTTAGGGTCCAGGTGAGGGTACGGCAACGCTTTAGGGGCAGCATACGTGTGAGGGCGCGGGTTAGTGTTAGCATACGGGTTAGGATTAGGGGACGGGTGAGGGTCAGGCTTCGGGGAAGGGTTAGGGTTATGGTTCGGGCTAGGGTTAGGGTTAGGGGACGGGGACGGTTTAGGGTCCAGGTGAGGGTACGGCAACGCTTTAGGGGGAGCGTACGTGTGAGGGCGCGGGTTTGTGTTAGCGTACTGGTTAGGATTATGGGACGGGTGAGCGTCAGGCTTCGGGGAAGCGTTAGGGTTAGGGTTCGGGCTAGGGTTAGGGTTAGGGGACGGGGACGGTTTAGGGTCCAGGTGAGGGTACGGCAAAGCTTTAGGGGGAGCGTACGTGTGAGGGCGCGGGTTAGTGTTAGCATAAGGTTTAGGATTAGGGGACGGGTGAGGGTCAGGCTTCGGGGAAGTGTTAGGGTTAGGGTTCGGGCTAGGGTTAGGGTTAGGGGACGGGGACGGTTTAGGGTCCAGGTGAGGGTACGGCAACGCTTTAGGGGGAGCGTATGTGTGAGGGCGCGGGTTAGTGTTAGCGTATGTGTTATGATTTGGGGACGGGTGAGGGTCTTGCTTCGGGGAAGGGTTACGGTTAGGGTTCGGGCTAGGGTTAGGGTTAGGGGATGGGGACGGTTTAGGGTCCAGGTGAGGGTACTGCAACGGTTTAGGGCGAGCGTACGTGTGAGGGCGCGGGTTAGTGTTAGCCTACGGGTTAGGAGTAAGGGACGGGTGAGGGTCAGGAGTCGGGGAAGGGTTAGGGTTAGGGTTCGGGCTAGGGTTAGGGTTAGGGGACGGCGACGGTTGAGGCTCCAGGTGAGGGTACGGCAACGCTTTAGGGGGAGCGTACGTGTGAGGGCGCGGGTTAGTGTTAGCGTACGGGTTAGGATTAGGGGACGGGTGAGGGTCAGGCTTCGGGGAAGGGTTAGGGTTAGGGTTCGGGCTAGGGTTAGGGTTAGGGGATGGGGACGGTTTAGGGTCCAGGTGAGGGTACGGCAATGCTTTAGGGGGAGCGTACGTGTGAGGGCGTGGGTTAGTGTTAGCCTACGCCTTAGGATTAGGGGACGGGTGAGGGTCACCATTCGGGGAAGGGCTAGGGTTAGGGTTCGGCCTAGGGTTAGGGTTAGGGGACGGGGACGGGTTAGGGTCCAGGTGCGGGTATGGCAACGCTTTAGGGGGAGCGTACGTGTGAGGGCGCGGATTAGTGTTAGCCTACGGGTTAGGATTAGGGGACGGGTGAGGGTCAGGCTTCGGGGAAGGGTTAGGGTTAGGGTTCGGGCTAGGGTTAGGTTTAGGGGACGGGGACGGTTTAGGGTCCAGGTGAGGGTACGACAACGCTTTAGGGGGAGCGTACGTGTGAAGGCGTGGGTTCGTGTTAGCGTACGGGTTAGGATTAGGGGACGGATGAGTGTCAGGCTTCAGGGAAGGGTTAGGGATAGGCTTCCTGCTAGGGTTAGGGTTAGGGGACGGGGACGGTTTAGGGTCCAGGTGAGGGTACGGCAACGCTTTAGGGGCAGCATACGTGTGAGGGCGCGGGTTAGTGTTAGCCCCCGGGTTAGGATTAGGGGACGGGTGAGGGTCAGGCTTCGGGGAAGAGTTAGGGTTAGGGTTCGGGCTAGGCTTAGGGTTAGGGGACGGGGACGGTTTAGGGTCCAGGTGAGGGTACCGCAACGTTTTAGGGGGAGCGTACGTTTGAGGGTGCGGGTTAGTGTTAGCGTACGGGTTAGGATTAGGGGACGGGTGAGGGTCAGGCTTCGAGGAAGGGTTAGGGTTAGGGTTTGGGCTAGGCTTAGGGTTAGGGGACGGGGACGGTTTAGGGTCCAGGTGAGGGTACGGCAACGTTTAGGGGGAGCGTACGTGTGAGGGCGCGGGTTAGTGTTAGCGTACGGGTTAGGATTAGGGGACGGGTGAGGGTCAGGCTTCGGGGAAGGGTTAGGGTTAGGGTTCGGGCTAGGGTTAGGGTTAGGGGACGAGGACGGTTTAGGTTCCAGGTGAGGGTACGACAACGCTTTAGGGGGAGCGTACGTGTGAGGGCGTGGGTTAGTGTTAGCGTACGGGTTAGCATTAGGGGACGGATGAGTGTCAGGCTTCAGGGAAGGGTTAGGTTTAGGGTTCCTGCTAGGGTTAGGGTTAGGGGACGGGGACGGTTTAGGGTCCACGTGAGGGTCCGGCAACGCTTTAGGGGCAGCATACGTGTGAGGGCGCGGGTTAGTGTTAGCCCCCGGGTTAGGATTAGGGGACGGGTGAGGGTCAGGCTTCGGGGAAGAGTTAGGGTTAGGGTTCGGGCTAGGCTTAGGTTAGGGGACGGGGAAGGTTTAGGGTCCAGGTGAGGGTATGGCAATGCTTTAGGGGGAGCGTACTTGTGAGGGCGCGGGTTAGTTTTAGCGTACGGATTAGGATTAGGGGACTGGTGAGGGTCAGGCTTCGGGGAAGTGTTAGGGTTAGTGATCGGGCTAGGGTTAGGGTTAGGGAACGGGGACGGTTTAGGGTCCAGTTGAGGGTACGGCAACGCTTTAGGGGGAGCGTACGTGTGAGGGCGCGGGTTAGTGTTAGCGTACGGGTTAGGATTAGGGGACGGGTGAGGGTCAGGCTTCGGGGAAGGGTTAGGTTTAGGGTTCGGGCTAGGGTTAGGGTTAGGGGACGGGGACGGTTTAGGGTCTAGGTGAGGGTACGGCAACGCTTTATGGGGAGCGTACGTGTGAGGGCGCGGGTTAGTGTTAGCGTACGGGTTAGGATTAGGGGACGGGTGAGGGTCAGGCTTCGGGGAAGGGTTAGGGTTAGGGTTCGGGCTAGGGTTAGGGTTAGGGGACGGGGACAGTTTAGGGTCAGGTGAGGGTACGGCAACACTTTAGGGGGAGCGTACGTGTGAGGGCGCGGGTTACTGTTAGCGTTCGGGTTAGGATTAGGGGACGGGTGAGGGTCAGGCTTCGGGGAAGGTTTAGGGTTAGGGTTCGGGCTAGGGTTAGGGTTAGAGGACGGGGAAGGTTTAGGATCCAGGTGAGGGTACGGCAACGCTTTAGGGGGAGCGTACGTGTGAGGGCGCGGGTTAGTGTTAGCGTACAGGCTAGGATTAGGGGACGGGTGAGGGTCAGGCTTTGGGGAATGGTTAGGGTTAGGGTTCGGGCTAGGGTTAGGGTTAGGGGACGGGGACGGTTTAGGGTCCAGGTGATGGTACGGCAATGCTTTAGGGGGAGCGTAGGTGTGAGGGCGCGGGTTAGTGTTAGCGTTCGTGTTAGGATTAGGGGACGGGTGAGGGTCAGGCTTCGGGGAAGGGTTAGGGTTAGGGTTCGGGCTATGGTTAGGGTTCGGGGACGGGGACGGTTTAGGGTCCAGGTGAGGGTATGGCAACGCTTTAGGGGGAGCGTACGTGTGAGGGCGCGGGTTAGTGTTAGCGTACGGGTTAGGATTCGGGGACGGGTGAGGGTCAGGCTTCCGGGAAGGGTTAGCGTTAGGGATCGGGCTAGGGTTAGCGTTAGGGGAAGGGGACGGTTTAGGGTCCAGGTGAGGGTACGGCAACCCTTTAGGGGGAGCGTACGTGTGAGGGCGCGGGTTAGTGTTAGCGTACGGGTTAGGATTAGGGGATCGGGTGAGGGTCAGGCTTCGGGGAAGGGTTAGGGTTAGGATTCGGGCTAGGGTTAGGGTTAGGGGACTGGGACGGTTTAGGGTCCAGGTGAGGGTACGGCAACGCTTTAGGGGGAGCGTACGTGTGAGGGCGCGGGTTAGTGTTAGCGTACGGGTTAGGATTAGGGGACGGGTGAGGGTTAGGCTTCGGGGAAGGGTTAGGGTTAGGGTTCGGGCTAGGGTTAGGGGACGGTTTAGGGTCCAGGTGAAGGTACGGAAACACTTTAGGGGGAGCGTACCTGTGATGGCGCGGGTTAGTGTTAGCCTACGGGTTAGGATTAGGGGACGGGTGAGGGTCAGGCTTCGGGGAAGGGTTAGGGATAGGCTTCGGGCTAGGCTTAGGGTTAGGGGACGGGGACGGTTTAGGGTCCAGGTGAGGGTACGGCAACGCTTTTGGGGGAGTGTACGTGTGAGGGCACGGTTTAGTGTTTGCGAACTGGTTAGGATTAGGGGACGGGTGAGGGTCAGGCTTCGGGGAAGGGTTAGGTTTAGTGTTCGGGCTAGGGTTAGGGTTAGGGGACGGGGACGGTTTAGGGTTCAGGCGAGGGTACGGCAATGCTTTAGGGGGAGCGTACGTGTGAGGGCGCGGGTTAGTGTTAGAGTACGGGTTAGGATTTGGGGACGGGTGAAGCTCAGGCTTGGGGGAAGGTTTAGGGTTAGGGATCGGGCTAGGGTTAGGGTTAGGGGACGGGGACGGTTTAGGGTCCAGGTGAGGGTACGGAAACGCTTTAGGGGGAGAGTACGTGTGAGGGCGCGGGTTAGTGTTAGCGTACGGGTTAGGATTAGGGGACGGGTGAGGGTCAGGCTTCGGGGAAGCGTTAGGGTTAGGGTTCGGGCTAGGGTTTGGGTTAGGGGACGGGGACGGTTTAGGGTCCAAGTGAGGGTACGGCAACGCTTTAGGCGGAGCGTTGGTGTGAGGGCGCGGGTTAGTGTTAGCGTTCGGTTTAGGATTAGGGGACGGGTGAGGGTCAGGCTTCGGGGAAGGGTTAGGGTTAGGGTTCGGGCTATGGTTAGGTTTAAGGGATGAGGACGGTTTAGGGTCCAGGTGAGGGTCCGGCAACGCTTTAGGGGGAGCGTACGTGTGAGGGCGCGGGTTAGTGTTAGCGTACGGGTTAGGATTAGTGGACGGGTGAGGGTCAGGCTTCGGGGAAGGCTTAGGGTTAGGGTTCGGGCTAGGGTTAGTGTTAGGGGACGGGGACGGTTTAGGGTCCAGGTGAGGGTACGGCAACGCTTTAGGGGTAGCGTACGTGTGAGGGCGCGGGTTAGTGTTAGCGTACGGGTTAGGATTAGGGGACGGGTGAGGGTCAGGCTTCGGGGAAGGGTTAGGGTTAGGGTTCGGGCTAGGGTTAGGGTTAGGGGACGGGGACGGTTTAGGGTCCAGGTGAGGGTACGGCAACGCTTTAGGGGGAGTGTACGTGTGAGGGCGCGGGTTAGTGTTAGCGTACGGGTTAGGATTAGGGGACGGGTGAGGGTCAGGCTTCGGGGAAGGGTTAGGGTTAGGGTTCGGGCTAGGGTTAGGGTTAGGGGACGGGGACGGTTTAGGGTCCAGGTGAGGGTACGGCAAGGCTTTAGGGGGAGTGTACGTGTGAGGGCGCAGGTTAGTGTTAGCGTACGGGTTAGGATTAGGGGACGGGTGAGTGTCAGGCTTCGGGGAAGCGTTAGGGTTAGGGATCGGGCTAGGGTTAGGGTTACGGGACGGGGAAGGTTTAGGGTCCAGGTGAGGGTACGGCAACGCTTTAGGGGGAGCGTAGGTGTGAGGGCGCGGGTTAGTGTTAGCGTTCAGGTTAGGATTAGGGGACGGGTGAGGGTCAGGCTTCGGGGAAGGGTTAGGGTTAGGGTTCGGGCTAGGGTTAGGGTTAGGGAATGGGGACGGTTTAGGGTCCAGGTGAGGGTACGGCAACGCTTTAGGGGGAGCGTACGTGTGAGGGCGCGGGTTATTGTTAGCGTACGGGTTAGGATTAGGGGACGGGTGAGGGTCAGGCTTCGGGGAAGTGTTAGGGTTAGGGTTCGGGCTAGGGTTAGGGGACGGTTTAGGGTCCAGGTGAAGGTACGGAAACACTTTAGGGGGAGCGTACGTGTGATGGCGCGGGTTAGTGTTAGCCTACGGGTTAGGATTAGGGGACGGGTGAGGGTCAGGCTTCGGGGAAGGGTTAGGGATAGGCTTCGGGCTAGGCTTAGGGTTAGGGGACGGGGACGGTTTAGGGTCCAGGTGAGGGTACGGCAACGCTTTTGGGGGAGTGTACGTGTAAGGGCGTGGTTTAGTGTTTGCGAACTGGTTAGGATTAGGGGACGGGTGAGGGTCAGGCTTCGGGGAAGGGTTAGGGTTAGGGTTCAGGCTAGGTTTAGGATTAGGGGACGGGGAAGGTTTAGGGTTCAGGTGAGGGTATGGCAATGCTTTAGGGGGAGCGTACGTGTGAGGGCGCGGGTTAGTGTTAGCGTACGAGTTAGGATTTGGGGAGGGGTGAGGCTCAGGCTTGGGGGAAGGTTTAGTGTTAGGGATCGGGCTAGGGTTAGGGTTAGGGGACGGGGACGGTTTAGGGTCCAGGTGAGGATACGGCAACGCTTTTGGGGGAGCGTACGTGTGAGGGCGCAGGTTAGTGTTTGCGTACTGGTTAGGATTAGGGGACGGGTGAGGGTCAGGCTTCCGGGAAGCGTTAGGGTTAGAGTTCGGGCTAGGGTTAGGGTTAGGGGAAGGGGACGGTTTAGGGTCCAGGTGAGGGTACGGCAACGCTTTAGGGGGAGCGTACGTGTGAGGGCGCGGGTTAGTGTTAGCGTACGGGTTAGGATTAGGGGACGGGTGAGGGTCATGCTTCGGGGAAGGGTTAGTGTTAGGGTTCGGGCTAGGGTTAGGGTTAGGGGACGGGGACGGTTTAGGGTCCAGGTGAGGGTACGGCAACGCTTTAGGGGGAGCGTACGTGTGAGGGCGCGGGTTAGTGTTAGCGTACGGGTTAGGATTAGGGGACGGGTGAGGGTCAGGCTTCCGGGAAGGGTTAGGGTTAGGGATCGGGCTAGGTTTAGCGTTAGGGGACGGGGACGGTTTAGGGTCCAGGTGAGGGTACGGCAACGCTTTAGGGGGAGCGTACGTGTGAGGGCGCGGGTTAGTGTTAGCCTACTGGTTAGGATTAGGGGATCGGTTGAGGCTCAGGCTTCGGGGAAGGGTTAGGGTTAGGGTTCGGGCTAGGGTTAGGGTTACGGGACGGGGACAGTTTAGGGTCCAGGTGAGGGTACGGCAACCCTTTAGGGGGAGCGTACGTGCGAGGACGCGGGTTAGTGTTAGCGTACGGGTTAGGATTAGGGGACGGGTGACGGTCAGGCTTCGGGGAAATGTTAGGGTTAGGGTTCGGGCTAGGGTTAGTGTTAGGGGACGAGGACGGTTTAGGGTCAAGGTGAGTGTACGGCAACGTTTTAGGGGGAGCGTACGTGTGAGGGCGCGGGTTAGTGTTAACGTACGGGTTAGGATTAGGGGACGGGTGAGGGTCAGGCTTCGGGGAAGGGTTAGGGTTAGGGTTCGGGCTAGGGTTAGGGTTAGGAGACGGGGACGGTTTAGGGTCCAGGTGAGGGTACGGCAACGCTTTAGGGGGAGCGTACGTGTGAGGGCGCGGGGTAGTGTTAGCGTACGGGTTAGGATTAGGGGACGGGTGAGGGTCAGGCTTGGGGGAAGGGTTAGGGTCAGGGTTCGGGCTAGGGTTAGTGTTAGGGGACGGCGACGGTTTAGGGTCCAGGTGAGGGTACGGCAAGGCTTTAGGGGAAGCGTACGTGTAAGGGCGCGGGTTAGTGTTAGCGTACGGGTTAGGATTAGGGGACGGGTGAGGGTCAGGCTTGGGGGAAGTGTTAGGGTTAGGGATCGGTCTAGAGTTAGGCTTAGGGGACGGGGACGGTTTAGGGTCCAGGTGAGGGTACGGCAACGCTTTAGGGGGAGCGTACGTGTGAGGGCGCGGGTTAGTGTTAGCGTACGGGTTAGGATTAGGGGACGGGTGACGGTCAGGCTTCGGGGAAATGTTAGGGTTAGGGTTCGGGCTATGGTTAGTGTTAGGGGACGGGGACGGTTTAGGGTCAAGGTGAGTGTACGGCAACGCTTTAGGGGAACCGTACGTGTGAGGGCGCGGGTTAGTGTTAACGTACGGGTTAGGATTAGGGGACGGGTGAGGGTCAGGCTTTGGGTAAGGTTTAGGGTTAGGGTTCGGGCTATGGTTAGGGTTAAGGGACGAGGACGGTTTAGGGTCCAGGTGAGGGTACGGCAACGCTTTAGGGGGAGCGTACGTGTGAGGGCGCGGGTTAGTGTTAGCGTACGGGTTAGGATTAGGGGACGGGTGAGGGTAAGGCTTCGGGGAAGTGTTAGGGTTATGGTTCGGCTAGAGTTAGGCTTAGGGGACGGGGACGGTTTAGGGTCCAGGTGAGGGTATGGCAACGCTTTAGGGGGAGCGTACGTGTGAGGGCGCGGGTTAGTGTTAGCGTACGGGTTAGGATTAGTGGACGGGTGAGGGTCAGGCTTCGGGGAAGGGTTAGGGTTAGGGTTCGGGCTAGGGTTAGTGTTAGGGGACGGGGACGGTTTAGGGTCCAGTTGAGGGTACGGCAACGCTTTAGGGGGAGCGTACGTGTGAGGGCGCGGGTTAGTGTTAGCGTACGGGTTAGGATTAGGGAACGGGTGAGGGTCAGGCTTCGGGGAAGGGTTAGTGATAGGGATCGGTCTAGGGTTAGGGTTAGGGGATGGGGACGGTTTAGGGTCCAGGTGAGGATACGGCAACGCTTTTGGGGGAGCGTACGTGTGAGGGCGCGGGTTAGTGTTTGCGTACTGGTTAGGATTAGGGGACGGGTGAGGGTCAGGCTTCGGGGAAGGGTTAGGGTTAGGGTTCGGGCTAGGGTTAGGGTTAGGGGACGGGGAAGGTTTAGGGTCCAGGCAAGGGTACGGCAAAGCTTTAGGGGGAGCGTACGTGTGAGGGCGCGGGTTAGTGTTAGCGTACAGGTTAGGATTAGGGGACGGGTGAGGGTCAGGCTTGGTGGAAGGGTTAGGGTTAGGGTTCGGGCTAGGGTTAGGGTTAGGGGACGGGGACGGTTTAGGGTCCAGGTGAGGGTATTGCAACGCTTTAGGGGGAGCGTACGTGTGAGGGCGCTGGTTAGTGTTAGCGTACGGGTTAGGATTAGGGGACGGGTGAGTGTCAGGCTTCGGGGAAGGGTTAGTGTTAGGGTTCGGGCTAGGGTTAGGGTTAGGGGACGGAAACGGTTTAGGGTCCAGGTGAGTGTACGGCAACGCTTTAGGGGGAGCGTACGTGTGAGGGCGCGGGTTAGTGTTAGCGTACGGGTTAGGATTAGGGGACGGGTGAGGGTCAGGCTTCCGGGAAGGGTTAGGGTTACGGTTCGGGCTAGGGTTAGGGTTAGGGGACGGGGACGGTTTAGGGTCCAGGTGAGGGTACGGCAACGCTTTAGGGGGAGAGTACGTGTAAGGGCGTGGGTTAGTGTTAGCGTACGGGTTAGGATTAGGGGACGGGTGAGGGTCAGGCTTCGGGGAAGGGTTAGGGTTAGGGTTCGGCTAGGGTTAGGCTTAGGGGACGGGGATGGTTTAGGGTCCAGGTGAGGGTACGGCAACGCTTTAGGGGGAGCGTACGTGTGAGGGCGCGGGTTAGTGTTAGCGTACGAGTTAGGATTAGTGGACGGGTGAGGGTCAGGCTTCGGGGAAGGGTTAGGTTTAGGGTTCGGGCTAGGGTTAGGGTTAGGGGACGGGGACGGTTTAGGGTCCAGGTGAGGGTACGGCAACGCTTTAGGGGGAGCTTACGTGTGAGGGCGCGGGTTAGTGTTAGCGTACGGGTTAGGATTAGGGGATGGGTGAGGGTCAGGCTTCGGGGAAGGGTTAGGGTTAGGGATCGGGCTAGGGTTAGGGTTAGGGGACTGGGACGGTTTAGGGTCCAGTTGAGGGCACGGCAAGGCTTTTGGGAGAGCGTACGTGTGAGGGCGCGGGTTAGTGTTTGCGTACTGGTTAGGATTAGGGGACGGGTGAGGGTCAGGCTTCGGGGAAGGGTTAGGGTTAGGGTTCGCGCTAGGGTTAGGGTTAGGGGACGGGGAAGGTTTAGGGTCCAGGTAAGGGTACGGGAAAGCTTTAGGGAGAGCGTACGTGTGAGGGCGTGGGTTAGTGTTAGCGTACGGGTTAGGATTAGGGGACGGGTGAGGGTCAGGCTTGGTGGAAGGGTTAGGGTTAGGGTTCGGGCTAGGGTTAGGGTTAGGGGACGGGGACGGTTTAGGGTCCAGGTGAGGGTACGGCAACGCTTTAGGGGGTGCGTACGTGTGAGGGCGTGGGTTAGTGTTAGCGTACGGGTTAGGATTACGGGACGGGTGAGGGTCAGGCTTCAGGGAAGGGTTAGGGTTAGGGTTCGGGCTAGGGTTAGGGTTAGGGGACGGGGACAGTTTAGGGTCCAGGTGAGGGTACGGCAACGCTTTATGGGGAGCGTACGTGTGAGGGCGCGGGTTAGTTTTAGCGTACGGTTTAGGATTAGGGGACGGGTGAGGGTCAGGCTTCGGGGAAGGGTTAGGGTTAGGGTTCGGGCTAGGGTTAGGGGACGGTTTAGGGTCCAGGTGAGGGTACGGCAACACTTTAGGGGGAGCGTACGTGTGATGGCGCGGGTTAGTGTTAGCCTACGTGTTAGTATTAGGGGACGGGTGAGGGTCAGGAGTCGGGGAAGAGTTAGGGTTAGGGTTCGGGCTTGGGTTAGGGTTAGAGGACGGGGACGGTTTAGGGTCCAGTTGAGGGTACAGCAACGCTTTAGGGGGAGCGTACGTGTGAGGGCGCGGGTTAGTGTTAGCCTACGGGTTAGGATTAGGCGACGGGTGAGGCTCAGGCTTCGGAGAAGGGTTAGGGATAGGCTTTGGGCTAGGCTTAGTGTTATGGGACGGGGACGGTTTAGGGTCCAGGTGAGGGTACGGCTCGCTTTTGGGGGAGCGTACGTGTGAGGGCGCGGGTTAGTGTTTGCGTACTGGTTAGTATAGGGGACGGGTGAGGGTCAGGCTTCGGGGAAGGGTTAGGGTTAGGGTTCGGGCTAGGGTTAGGGTTAGGGGACGGGGAAGGTTTAGGGTCCAGGTGAGGGTACGGCAACGCTTTAGGGGGAGCGTACGTGTGAGGACGTGGGTTAGTGTTAGCGTACGTGTTAGGATTAGGGGACGGGTGAGGGTCAGGCTTGGGGGAAGGGTTAGGGTTAGGGTTCGGGCTAGGGTTAGGGTTAGGGGACAGGGACGGTTTAGGGTCCAGGTGAGGGTACGGCAACGTTTTAGGGGGAGCGTACGTGTGAGGGCGCGGGTTAGTGTTAGCGTTCGGGTTAGGATTAGGGGACGGGTGAGGGTCAGGCTTCGGGGAAGGGTTAGGGTTAGGGTTCGGGCTAGGGTTAGGGTTAGGGGACGGGGACGGTTTAGGGTCCAGGTGAGGGTACGGCAACGCTTTAGGGGGAGCGTACGTGTGAGGGCGCGGGCTAGTGTTAGCATACGGGTTAGGATTAGGGGAAGGGTGAGGGTCAGGCTTCGGGGAAGGGTTAGGGTTACGGTTCGGGCTAGGGTTAGGGTTGGGGGACGGAGACGGTTTAGGGTCCAGGTGAGGGTATGGCAAAGCTTTAGGGGGAGCGTACGTGTGAGGGCGCCGGTTAGTGTTAGCGTACGGGTTAGGATTAGGGGACGGGTGAGGGTCAGGCTTCGGGGAAGGGTTAGGGTTAGGGTTCGGGCTAGGGTTAGGGTTAGGGGACGGGGACGGTTTAGGGTCCAGGTGAGGGTACGGCAACGCTTTAGGGGGAGCGTACGTGTGAGGGCGCGGGTTAGTGTTAGCCTACGGGTTAGGATTAGGGGACGGGTGAGGGTCAGGCTTCGGGGAAGGGTTAGGGTTAGGGTTCGGGCTAGGGTTAGGGGACGGTTTAGGGTCCAGGTGAAGGTACGGAAACACTGTAGGGGGAGCGTACCTGTGATGGCGCGGGTTAGTGTTAGCCTACCGGTTAGCATTAGGGGACGGGTGAGGGTCAGGCTTCGGGGAAGGGTTAGGGATAGGCTTCGGGCTAGGCTTAGGGTTAGGGGACGGGGACGGTTTAGGGTCCAGGTGAGGGTACGGCAACGCTTTTGGGGGAGTGTACGTGTGAGGGCACGGTTTAGTGTTTGCGAACTGGTTAGGATTAGGGGACGGGTGAGGGTCAGGCTTCGGGGAAGGGTTAGGGTTAGGGTTCGGGCTAGGGTTATGGTTAGGGGACGGGGACGGTTTAGGGTTCAGGTGAGGGTACGGCAATGCTTTAGGGGGAACGTACGTGTGAGGGCGCGGGTTAGTGTTAGCGTACGGGTTAGGATTAGGGGACGGGTGAGGGTCAGGCTTCGGGGAAGTGTTAGGGTTAGGGTTCGGGCTAGGGTTTGGGTTAGGGGACGGGGACGGTTTAGGGTCCAGGTGAGGGTACGGCAACGCTTTAGGCGGAGCGTTGGTGTGAGGGCGCGGGTTAGTGTTAGCGTTCGGGTTAGGATTAGGGGACGGGTGAGGGTCAGGCTTCCGGGAAGGGATAGGGTTAGGGATCGGGCTAGGTTTAGCGTTAGGGGACGGGGACGGTTTAGGGTCCAGGTGAGGGTACGGCAACGCTTTAGGGGGAGCGTACGTGTGAGGGCGCGGGTTAGTGTTAGCCTACTGGTTAGGATTAGGGGATCGGTTGAGGCTCAGGCTTCGGGGAAGGGTTAGGGTTAGGGTTCGGGCTAGGGTTAGGGTTACGGGACGGGGACAGTTTAGGGTCCAGGTGAGGGTACGGCAACCCTTTAGGGGGAGCGTACGTGCGAGGACGCGGGTTAGTGTTAGCGTACGGGTTAGGATTAGGGGACGGGTGACGGTCAGGCTTCGGGGAAATGTTAGGGTTAGGGTTCGGGCTAGGGTTAGTGTTAGGGGACGAGGACGGTTTAGGGTCAAGGTGAGTGTACGGCAACGCTTTAGGGGGAGCGTACGTGTGAGGGCGCGGGTTAGTGTTAACGTACGGGTTAGGATTAGGGGACGGGTGAGGGTCAGGCTTCGGGGAAGGGTTAGGGTTAGGGTTCGGGATAGGGTTAGGGTTAGGTGACGGGGACAGTTTAGGGTCCAGGTGAGGGTACGGCAACGCTTTAGGGGGAGCGTACGTGTGAGGGCGCGGGGTAGTGTTAGCGTACGGGTTAGGATTAGGGGACGGGTGAGGGTCAGGCTTGGGGGAAGGGTTAGGGTCAGGGTTCGGGCTAGGGTTAGTGTTAGGGGACGGCGACGGTTTAGGGTCCAGGTGAGGGTACGGCAACGCTTTAGGGGAAGCGTACGTGTAAGGGCGCGGGTTAGTGTTAGCGTACGGGTTAGGATTAGGGGACGGGTGAGGGTAAGGCTTCGGGGAAGTGTTAGGGTTATGGTTCGGCTAGAGTTAGGCTTAGGGGACGGGGACGGTTTAGGGTCCAGGTGAGGGTACGGCAACGCTTTAGGGGGAGCGTACGTGTGAGGGCGCGGGTTAGTGTTAGCGTACGGGTTAGGATTAGTGGACGGGTGAGGGTCAGGCTTCGGTGAAGGGTTAGGGTTAGGGTTCGGGCTAGGGTTAGTGTTAGGGGACGGGGACGGTTTAGGGTCCAGGTGAGGGTACGGCAACGCTTTAGGGGGAGCGTACGTGTGAGGGCGCGGGTTAGTGTTAGTGTACGGGTTAGGATTAGGGAACGGGTGAGGGTCAGGCTTCGGGGAAGGGTTAGTGATAGGGATCGGTCTAGGGTTAGGGTTAGGGGATGGGGACGGTTTAGGGTCCAGGTGAGGATACGGCAACGCTTTTGGGGGAGCGTACGTGTGAGGGCGCGGGTTAGTGTTTGCGTACTGGTTAGGATTAGGGGACGGGTGAGGGTCAGGCTTCGGGGAAGGGTTAGGGTTAGGGTTCGGGCTAGGGTTAGGTTTAGGGGACGGGGACGGTTTAGGGTCCAGGTGAGGGTACGGCAACGCTTTATGGGGAGCGTACGTGTGAGGGCGCGGGTTAGTGTTAGCCTACGGGTTAGGATTAGGGGACGGGTGAGGGTCAGGTGTAGGGGAAGTATTAGGGTTAGGGTTCGGGCTAGGGTTAGGGTTAGAGGACGGGGACGGTTTAGGGTCCAGGTGAGGGTACGGCAACGCTTTAGAGGGAGCGTACATGTGAGGGCGCAGGTTAGTGTTAGCCTACGGGCTAGGATTAGGGGACGGGTGAGGGTCAGGCTTCGGGGAAGGGTTAGGGATAGGCTTCGGGCTAGGCTTAGGGTTAGGGGACGGGGACGGTTTAGGGTCCAGGTGAGGGTACGGCAACGCTTTAGGGGGAGCGTACGTGTGAGGGCGCGGGTTAGTGTTAGCGTACGGGTTAGGATTAGGGAATGGGTGATGGTCAGGCTTCGGGGAAGGGTTAGGGTTAGGGATCGGGCTAGGGTTAGGGTTAGGGGATGGGGACGGTTTCGGGTTCAGGTGAGGGTACGGAAACGCTTTATGGGGAGCGTACGTCTGAGGGCGCGGGTTAGTGTTAGCCTACGGGTTAGGATTAGGGTACGTGTGAGGGTCAGGCTTCGGGGAAGGGTTAGGGTTCGGGCTAGGGTTAGCGTTAGGGGACGGGGACGGTTTAGGGTCCAGGTGAGCGTACGGCAACGCTTTAGGGGGAGCGTACATGTGAGGGCGCGTGTTAGTGTTAGCGTACGGGTTAGGATTAGGGGATGGGTGAGGGTCAGGCTTCGGGGAAGGGTTAGGGTTAGGGATCGGGCTAGGGTTAGGGTTAGGGGACTGGGACGGTTTAGGGTCCAGGTGAGGGTACGGCAACGCTTTAGGGGGAGCGTACGTGTGAGGTCGCGGGTTAGTGTTAGCGTACGGGTTAGGATTAGGGGACGGGTGACGGTCAGGCTTCGGGGAAATGTTAGGGTTAGGGTTCGGGCTATGGTTAGTGTTAGGGGACGGGGACGGTTTAGGGTCAAGGTGAGTGTACGGCAACGCTTTAGGGGGAGCGTACGTGTGAGGGCGCGGGTTAGTGTTAACGTACGGGTTAGGATTAGGGGACGGGTGAGGGTCAGGCTTTGGGTAAGGTTTAGGGTTAGGGTTCGGGCTATGGTTAGGGTTAAGGGACGAGGACGGTTTAGGGTCCAGGTGAGGGTACGGCAACGCTTTAGGGGGAGCGTACGTGTGAGGGCGCGGGTTAGTGTTAGCGTACGGGTTAGGATTAGGGGACGGGTGAGGGTAAGGCTTCGGGGAAGTGTTAGGGTTATGGTTCGGCTAGAGTTAGGCTTAGGGGACGGGGACGGTTTAGGGTCCAGGTGAGGGTATGGCAACGCTTTAGGGGGAGCGTACGTGTGAGGGCGCGGGTTAGTGTTAGCGTACGGGTTAGGATTAGTGGACGGGTGAGGGTCAGGCTTCGGGGAAGGGTTAGGGTTAGGGTTCGGGCTAGGGTTAGTGTTAGGGGACGGGGACGGTTTAGGGTCCAGTTGAGGGTACGGCAACGCTTTAGGGGGAGCGTACGTGTGAGGGCGCGGGTTAGTGTTAGCGTACGGGTTAGGATTAGGGAACGGGTGAGGGTCAGGCTTCGGGGAAGGGTTAGTGATAGGGATCGGTCTAGGGTTAGGGTTAGGGGATGGGGACGGTTTAGGGTCCAGGTGAGGATACGGCAACGCTTTTGGGGGAGCGTACGTGTGAGGGCGCGGGTTAGTGTTTGCGTACTGGTTAGGATTAGGGGACGGGTGAGGGTCAGGCTTCGGGGAAGGGTTAGGGTTAGGGTTCGGGCTAGGGTTAGGGTTAGGGGACGGGGAAGGTTTAGGGTCCAGGCAAGGGTACGGCAAAGCTTTAGGGGGAGCGTACGTGTGAGGGCGCGGGTTAGTGTTAGCGTACAGGTTAGGATTAGGGGACGGGTGAGGGTCAGGCTTGGTGGAAGGGTTAGGGTTAGGGTTCGGGCTAGGGTTAGGGTTAGGGGACGGGGACGGTTTAGGGTCCAGGTGAGGGTATTGCAACGCTTTAGGGGGAGCGTACGTGTGAGGGCGCTGGTTAGTGTTAGCGTACGGGTTAGGATTAGGGGACGGGTGAGTGTCAGGCTTCGGGGAAGGGTTAGTGTTAGGGTTCGGGCTAGGGTTAGGGTTAGGGGACGGACACGGTTTAGGGTCCAGGTGAGTGTACGGCAACGCTTTAGGGGGAGCGTACGTGTGAGGGCGCGGGTTAGTGTTAGCGTACGGTTTAGGATTAGGGGACGGGTGAGGGTCAGGCTCCGGGAAGGGTTAGGGTTACGGTTCGGGCTAGGGTTAGGGTTAGGGGACGGGGACGTTTTAGGGTCCAGGTGAGTGTACGGCAACGCTTTAGGGGGAGAGTACGTGTAAGGGCGTGGGTTAGTGTTAGCGTACGGGTTAGGATTAGGGGACGGGTGAGGGTCAGGCTTCGGGGAAGGGTTAGGGTTAGGGTTCGGCTAGGGTTAGGCTTAGGGGACGGGGATGGTTTAGGGTCCAGGTGAGGGTACGGCAACGCTTTAGGGGGAGCGTACGTGTGAGGGCGCGGGTTAGTGTTAGCGTACGAGTTAGGATTAGTGGACGGGTGAGGGTCAGGCTTCGGGGAAGGGTTAGGTTTAGGGTTCGGGCTAGGGTTAGGGTTAGGGGACGGGGACGGTTTAGGGTCCAGGTGAGGGTACGGCAACGCTTTAGGGGGAGCTTACGTGTGAGGGCGCGGGTTAGTGTTAGCGTACGGGTTAGGATTAGGGGATGGGTGAGGGTCAGGCTTCGGGGAAGGGTTAGGGTTAGGGATCGGGCTAGGGTTAGGGTTAGGGGACTGGGACGGTTTAGGGTCCAGTTGAGGGCACGGCAAGGCTTTTGGGAGAGCGTACGTGTGAGGGCGCGGGTTAGTGTTTGCGTACTGGTTAGGATTAGGGGACGGGTGAGGGTCAGGCTTCGGGGAAGGGTTAGGGTTAGGGTTCGCGCTAGGGTTAGGGTTAGGGGACGGGGAAGGTTTAGGGTCCAGGTAAGGGTACGGGAAAGCTTTAGGGGGAGCGTACGTGTGAGGGCGTGGGTTAGTGTTAGCGTACGGGTTAGGATTAGGGGACGGGTGAGGGTCAGGCTTGGTGGAAGGGTTAGGGTTAGGGTTCGGGCTAGGGTTAGGGTTAGGGGACGGGGACGGTTTAGGGTCCAGGTGAGGGTACGGCAACGCTTTAGGGGGTGCGTACGTGTGAGGGCGTGGGTTAGTGTTAGCGTACGGGTTAGGATTACGGGACGGGTGAGGGTCAGGCTTCAGGGAAGGGTTAGGGTTAGGGTTCGGGCTAGGGTTAGGGTTAGGGGACGGGGACAGTTTAGGGTCCAGGTGAGGGTACGGCAACGCTTTATGGGGAGCGTACGTGTGAGGGCGCGGGTTAGTTTTAGCGTACGGTTTAGGATTAGGGGACGGGTGAGGGTCAGGCTTCGGGGAAGGGTTAGGGTTAGGGTTCGGGCTAGGGTTAGGGGACGGTTTAGGGTCCAGGTGAGGGTACGGCAACACTTTAGGGGGAGCGTACGTGTGATGGCGCGGGTTAGTGTTAGCCTACGTGTTAGTATTAGGGGACGGGTGAGGGTCAGGAGTCGGGGAAGAGTTAGGGTTAGGGTTCGGGCTTGGGTGAGGGTTAGAGGACGGGGACGGTTTAGGGTCCAGTTGAGGGTACAGCAACGCTTTAGGGGGAGCGTACGTGTGAGGGCGCGGGTTAGTGTTAGCCTACGGGTTAGGATTAGGCGACGGGTGAGGCTCAGGCTTCGGAGAAGGGTTAGGGATAGGCTTTGGGCTAGGCTTAGTGTTATGGGACGGGGACGGTTTAGGGTCCAGGTGAGGGTACGGCTCGCTTTTGGGGGAGCGTACGTGTGAGGGCGCGGGTTAGTGTTTGCGTACTGGTTAGTATAGGGGACGGGTGAGGGTCAGGCTTCGGGGAAGGGTTAGGGTTAGGGTTCGGGCTAGGGTTAGGGTTAGGGGACGGGGAAGGTTTAGGGTCCAGGTGAGGGTACGGCAACGCTTTAGGGGGAGCGTACGTGTGAGGACGTGGGTTAGTGTTAGCGTACGTGTTAGGATTAGGGGACGGGTGAGGGTCAGGCTTGGGGGAAGGGTTAGGGTTAGGGTTCGGGCTAGGGTTAGGGTTAGGGGACAGGGACGGTTTAGGGTCCAGGTGAGGGTACGGCAACGTTTTAGGGGGAGCGTACGTGTGAGGGCGCGGGTTAGTGTTAGCGTTCGGGTTAGGATTAGGGGACGGGTGAGGGTCAGGCTTCGGGGAAGGGTTAGGGTTAGGGTTCGGGCTAGGGTTAGGGTTAGGGGACGGGGACGGTTTAGGGTCCAGGTGAGGGTACGGCAACGCTTTAGGGGGAGCGTACGTGTGAGGGCGCGGGCTAGTGTTAGCATACGGGTTAGGATTAGGGGAAGGGTGAGGGTCAGGCTTCGGGGAAGGGTTAGGGTTACGGTTCGGGCTAGGGTTAGGGTTGGGGGACGGAGACGGTTTAGGGTCCAGGTGAGGGTATGGCAAAGCTTTAGGGGGAGCGTACGTGTGAGGGCGCCGGTTAGTGTTAGCGTACGGGTTAGGATTAGGGGACGGGTGAGGGTCAGGCTTCGGGGAAGGGTTAGGGTTAGGGTTCGGGCTAGGGTTAGGGTTAGGGGACGGGGACGGTTTAGGGTCCAGGTGAGGGTACGGCAACGCTTTAGGGGGAGCGTACGTGTGAGGGCGCGGGTTAGTGTTAGCCTACGGGTTAGGATTAGGGGACGGGTGAGGGTCAGGCTTCGGGGAAGGGTTAGGGTTAGGGTTCGGGCTAGGGTTAGGGGACGGTTTAGGGTCCAGGTGAAGGTACGGAAACACTGTAGGGGGAGCGTACCTGTGATGGCGCGGGTTAGTGTTAGCCTACCGGTTAGCATTAGGGGACGGGTGAGGGTCAGGCTTCGGGGAAGGGTTAGGGATAGGCTTCGGGCTAGGCTTAGGGTTAGGGGACGGGGACGGTTTAGGGTCCAGGTGAGGGTACGGCAACGCTTTTGGGGGAGTGTACGTGTGATGGCACGGTTTAGTGTTTGCGAACTGGTTAGGATTAGGGGACGGGTGAGGGTCAGGCTTCGGGGAAGGGTTAGGGTTAGGGTTCGGGCTAGGGTTAGGGTTAGGGGACGGGGACGGTTTAGGGTCCAGGTGAGGGTACGGCAACGCTTTTGGGGGAGTGTACGTGTGAGGGCACGGTTTAGTGTTTGCGAACTGGTTAGGATTAGGGGACGGGTGAGGGTCAGGCTTCGGGGAAGGGTTAGGGTTAGGGTTCGGGCTAGGGTTATGGTTAGGGGACGGGGACGGTTTAGGGTTCAGGTGAGGGTACGGCAATGCTTTAGGGGGAACGTACGTGTGAGGGCGCGGGTTAGTGTTAGCGTACGGGTTAGGATTTGGGGACGGGTGAGGCTCAGGCTTGGGGGAAGGTTTAGGGTTAGGGATCGGGCTAGGGTTAGGGTTAGGGGACGGGGACGGTTTAGGGTCCAGGTGAGGGTACGGAAACGCTTTAGGGGGAGAGTACGTGTGAGGGCGCGGGTTAGTGTTAGCGTACGGGTTAGGATTAGGGGACGGGTGAGGGTCAGGCTTCGGGGAAGTGTTAGGGTTAGGGTTCGGGCTAGGGTTTGGGTTAGGGGACGGGGACGGTTTAGGGTCCAGGTGAGGGTACGGCAACGCTTTAGGCGGAGCGTTGGTGTGAGGGCGCGGGTTAGTGTTAGCGTTCGGGTTAGGATTAGGGGACGGGTGAGGGTCAGGCTTCGGGGAAGGGTTAGGGTTAGGGTTCGGGCTATGGTTAGGTTTAAGGGATGAGGACGGTTTAGGGTCCAGGTGAGGGTCCGGCAACGCTTTAGGGGGAGTGTACGTGTGAGGGCGCGGGTTAGTGTTAGCGTACGGGTTAGGATTAGTGGACGGGTGAGGGTCAGGCTTCGGGGAAGGCTTAGGGTTAGGGTTCGGGCTAGGGTTAGTGTTAGGGGACGGGGACGGTTTAGGGTCCAGGTGAGGGTACGGCAACGCTTTAGGGGTAGCGTACGTGTGAGGGCGCGGGTTAGTGTTAGCGTACGGGTTAGGATTAGGGGACGGGTGAGGGTCAGGCTTCGGGGAAGGGTTAGGGTTAGGGTTCGGGCTAGGGTTAGGGTTAGGGGACGGGGACGGTTTAGGGTCCAGGTGAGGGTACGGCAACGCTTTAGGGGGAGTGTACGTGTGAGGGCGCGGATTAGTGTTAGCGTACGGGTTAGGATTAGGGGACGGGTGAGGGTCAGGCTTCGGGGAAGGGTTAGGGTTAGGGTTCGGGCTAGGGTTAGGGTTAGGGGACGGGGACGGTTTAGGGTCCAGGTGAGGGTACGGCAACTCTTTAGGGGGAGTGTACGTGTGAGGGCGCGGGTTAGTGTTAGCGTACGGGTTAGGATTAGGGGACGGGTGAGGGTCAGGCTTCGGGGAAGGGTTAGGGTTAGGGATCGGGCTAGGCTTAGGGTTAGGGGACGGGGACGGTTTAGGGTCCAGGTGAGGATACGGCAACGCTCTAGGGGGAGCATACGTGTGAGGGCGCGGGTTAGTGTTTGCGTACTGGTTAGGATTAGGGGACGGGTGAGGGTCAGGCTTCGGGGAAGGGTTAGGGTTAGTGTTCGGGCTAGGGTTAGGGTTACGGGACGGGGAAGGTTTAGGGTCCAGGTGAGGGTACGGCAACGCTTTAGGGGGAGTGTACGTGTGAGGGCGCGGTTTAGTGTTTGCGAACTGGTTAGGATTAGGGGACTGGTGAGGGTCAGGCTTCGGGGAAGGGTTAGGGTTAGGGTTCGGGCTAGGGTTAGGGGACGGTTTAGGGTCCAGGTGAAGGTACGGAAACACTTTAGGGGGAGCGTACGTGTGATGGCTCGGGTTAGTGTTAGCCTACGGGTTAGGATTAGGGGACGGGTGAGGGTCAGGCTTCGGGGAAGGGTTAGGGATAGGCTTCGGGCTAGGCTTAGGGTTAGGGGACGGGGACGGTTTAGGGTCCAGGTGAGGGTACGGCAACGCTTTTGGGGGAGTGTACGTGTGAGGGCGCGGTTTAGTGTTTGCGAACTGGTTAGGATTAGGGGACGGGTGAGGGTCAGGCTTCGAGGAAGGGTTAGGGTTAGGGTTCAGGCTAGGTTTAGGATTAGGGGACGGAGAAGGTTTAGGGTTCAGGTGAGGGTACGGCAATGCTTTAGGGGGAGCGTACGTGTGAGGGCGCGGGTTAGTGTTAGCGTACGGGTTAGGATTTGGGGAAGGGTGAGGCTCAGGCTTGGGGGAAGGTTTAGTGTTAGGGATCGGGCTAGGGTTAGGGTTAGGGGACGGGGACGGTTTAGGGTCCAGGTGAGGATACGGCAACGCTTTTGGGGGAGCGTACGTGTGAGGGCGCGGGTTAGTGTTTGCGTACTGGTTAGGAGTAGGGGACGGGTGAGGGTCAGGCTTCCGGGAAGCGTTAGGGTTAGGGTTCGGGCTAGGGTTAGGGTTAGGGGACGGGGAAGGTTTAGGGTCCAGGTAAGGGTACGGCAACGCTTTAGGGGGAGCGTACGTGTGAGGGCGCGGGTTAGTGTTAGCGTACGGGTTAGGATTAGGGGACGGGTGAGGGTCAGGCTTGGTGGAAGGGTTAGGGTTAGGGTTCGGGCTAGGGTTAGGGTTAGGGGAAGGGGACGGTTTAGGGTCCAGGTGAGGGTACGGCAATGCTTTAGGGGGAGCGTACGTGTGAGGGCGCGGGTTAGTGTTAGCGTACGGGTTAGGATTAGGGGACGGGTGAGGGTCATGCTTCGGGGAAGGGTTAGTGTTAGGGTTCGGGCTAGGGTTAGGGTTAGGGGACGGGGATGGTTTAGGGTCCAGGTGAGGGTACGGCAACGCTTTAGGGGGAGCGTACGTGTGAGGGCGCGGGTTAGTGTTAGCGTACGGGTTAGGATTAAGGGACGGGTGAGGGTCAGGCTTCCGGGAAGGGATAGGGTTAGGGATCGGGCTAGGTTTAGCGTTAGGGGACGGGGACGGTTTAGGGTCCAGGTGAGGGTACGGCAACGCTTTAGGGGGAGCGTACGTGTGAGGGCGCGGGTTAGTGTTAGCCTACTGGTTAGGATTAGGGGATCGGTTGAGGCTCAGGCTTCGGGGAAGGGTTAGGGTTAGGGTTCGGGCTAGGGTTAGGGTTACGGGACGGGGACAGTTTAGGGTCCAGGTGAGGGTACGGCAACCCTTTAGGGGGAGCGTACGTGCGAGGACGCGGGTTAGTGTTAGCGTACGGGTTAGGATTAGGGGACGGGTGACGGTCAGGCTTCGGGGAAATGTTAGGGTTAGGGTTCGGGCTAGGGTTAGTGTTAGGGGACGAGGACGGTTTAGGGTCAAGGTGAGTGTACGGCAACGCTTTAGGGGGAGCGTACGTGTGAGGGCGCGGGTTAGTGTTAACGTACGGGTTAGGATTAGGGGACGGGTGAGGGTCAGGCTTCGGGGAAGGGTTAGGGTTAGGGTTCGGGATAGGGTTAGGGTTAGGTGACGGGGACAGTTTAGGGTCCAGGTGAGGGTACGGCAACGCTTTAGGGGGAGCGTACGTGTGAGGGCGCGGGGTAGTGTTAGCGTACGGGTTAGGATTAGGGGACGGGTGAGGGTCAGGCTTGGGGGAAGGGTTAGGGTCAGGGTTCGGGCTAGGGTTAGTGTTAGGGGACGGCGACGGTTTAGGGTCCAGGTGAGGGTACGGCAACGCTTTAGGGGAAGCGTACGTGTAAGGGCGCGGGTTAGTGTTAGCGTACGGGTTAGGATTAGGGGACGGGTCAGGGTCAGGCTTGGGGGAAGTGTTAGGGTTAGGGATCGGTCTACAGTTAGGGTTAGGGGACGGGGACGGTTTAGGGTCCAGGTGAGGGTACGGCAACGCTTTAGGGGGAGCGTACGTGTGAGGGCGCGGGTTAGTGTTAGCGTACGGGTTAGGATTAGGGGACGGTTGAGGGTCAGGCTTCGGGGAAGGGTTAGGGTTAGGGTTCGGGCTAGGGTTAGGGTTAGGGGACGGGGACGGTTTAGGGTCCAGGTGAGGGTACGGCAACGCTTTAGGGGGAGCGTAGGTGTGAGGGCGCGGGTTAGTTTTAGCGTTCGGTTTAGGATTAGGGGACGGGTGAGGGTCAGGCTTCGGGGAAGGGTTAGGGTTAGGGTTCGGGCTAGGGTTAGGGTTAGGGGACGGGGACGGTTTAGGGTCCAGGTGAGGGTACGGCAACGCTTTAGGGGGAGCGTACGTGTGAGGGCGCGGGTTAGTGTTAGCGTACGGGTTAGGATTAGGGGACGGGTGACGGTCAGGCTTCGGGGAAATGTTAGGGTTAGGGTTCGGGCTAGGGTTAGTGTTAGGGGACGGGGACGGTTTAGGGTCAAGGTGAGTGTACGGCAACGCTTTAGGGGGAGCGTATGTGTGAGGGCGCGGGTTAGTGTTAACGTACGGGTTAGGATTAGGGGACGGGTGAGGGTCAGGCTTCGGGGAAGGGTTAGGGTTAGGGATCGGTCTAGGGTTAGGGTTAGGGGATGGGGACGGTTTAGGGTCCAGGTGAGGATACGGCAACGCTTTTGGGGGAGCGTACGTGTGAGGGCGCGGGTTAGTGTTTGCGTACTGGTTAGGATTAGGGGACGGGTGAGGGTCAGGCTTCGGGGAAGGGTTAGGGTTAGGGTTCGGGCTAGGGTTAGGGTTAGGGGACGGGGAAGGTTTAGGGTCCAGGCAAGGGTACGGCAAAGCTTTAGGGGGAGCGTACGTGTGAGGGCGCGGGTTAGTGTTAGCGTACAGGTTAGGATTAGGGGACGGGTGAGGGTCAGGCTTGGTGGAAGGGTTAGGGTTAAGGTTCGGGCTAGGGTTAGGGTTAGGGGACGGGGACGGTTTAGGGTCCAGGTGAGGGTATTGCAACGCTTTAGGGGGAGCGTACGTGTGAGGGCGCTGGTTAGTGTTAGCGTACGGGTTAGGATTAGGGGACGGGTGAGTGTCAGGCTTCGGGGAAGGGTTAGTGTTAGGGTTCGGGCTAGGGTTAGGGTTACGGGACGGACACGGTTTAGGGTCCAGGTGAGTGTACGGCAACGCTTTAGGGGGAGCGTACGTGTGAGGGCGCGGGTTAGTGTTAGCGTACGGGTTAGGATTTGGGGACGGGTGAGGGTCAGGCTTCCGGGAAGGGTTAGGGTTAGGGATCGGGCTAGGTTTAGCGTTAGGGGACGGGGACGGTTTAGGGTCCAGGTGAGGGTACGACAACGCTTTAGGGGGAGCGTACGTGTGAGGGCGCGGGTTAGTGTTAGCGTACGGGTTAGGATTAGGGGACGGGTGAGGGTCAGGCTTCGGGGAAGGGTTAGGGTTACGGTTCGGGCTAGGGTTAGGGTTAGGGGACGGGGACGGTTTAGGGTCCAGGTGAGGATACGGCAACGCTTTAGGGGGAGAGTAAGTGTGAGGGCGTGGGTTAGTGTTAGCGTACGGGTTAGGATTAGGGGACGGGTGAGGGTCAGGTTTCGGGGAAGGGTTAGGGTTAGGGTTCGGCTAGGGTTAGGCTTAGGGGACGGGGATGGTTTAGGGTCCAGGTGAGGGTACGGCAACGCTTTAGGGGGAGCGTACGTGTGAGGGCGCGGGTTAGTGTTAGCGTACAAGTTAGGATTAGTGGACGGGTGAGGGTCAGGCTTCGGGGAAGGGTTAGGGTTAGGGTTCGGGCTAGGGTTAGGGTTAGGGGACGGGGACGGTTTAGGGTCCAGGTGAGGGTACGGCAACGCTTTAGGGGGAGCGTACGTGTGAGGGCGCGGGTTAGTGTTAGCGTACGGGTTAGGATTAGGGGATGGGTGAGGGTCAGGCTTCGGGGAAGGGTTAGGGTTAGGGATCGGGCTAGGGTTAGGGTTAGGGGACTGGGACGGTTTAGGGTCCAGGTGAGGGTACGGCAACGCTTTAGGGGGAGCGTACGTGTGAGGGCGCGGGGTAGTGTTAGCGTACGGGTTAGGATTAGGGGACGGGTGAGGGTCAGGCTTGGGGGAAGGGTTAGGGTCAGGGTTCGGGCTAGGGTTAGTGTTAGGGGACGGCGACGGTTTAGGGTCCAGGTGAGGGTACGGCAACGCTTTAGGGGAAGCGTACGTGTAAGGGCGCGGGTTAGTGTTAGCGTACGGGTTAGGATTAGGAGACGGGTCAGGGTCAGGCTTGGGGGAAGTGTTAGGTTTAGGGATCGGTCTAGAGTTAGGGTTAGGGGACGGGGACGGTTTAGGGTCCAGGTGAGGGTACGGCAACGCTTTAGGGGGAGCGTAGGTGTGAGGGCGCGAGTTAGTTTTAGCGTTCGGTTTAGGATTAGGGGACGGGTGAGGGTCAGGCTTCGGGGAAGGGTTAGGGTTAGGGTTCGGGCTAGGGTTAGGGTTAGGGGACGGGGACGGTTTAGGGTCCAGGTGAGGGTACGGCAACGCTTTAGGGGGAGCGTACGTGTGAGGGCGCGGGTTAGTGTTAGCGTACGGGTTAGGATTAGGGGACGGGTGACGGTCAGGCTTCGGGGAAATGTTAGGGTTAGGGTTCGGGCTAGGGTTAGTGTTAGGGGACGGGGACGGTTTAGGGTCAAGGTGAGTGTACGGCAACGCTTTAGGGGGAGCGTACGTGTGAGGGCGCGGGTTAGTGTTAACGTACGGGTTAGGATTAGGGGACGGGTGAGGGTCAGGCTTTGGGGAAGGTTTAGGGTTAGGGTTCGGGCTATGGTTAGGGTTAAGGGACGAGGACGGTTTAGGGTCCAGGTGAGGGTACGGCAACGCTTTAGGGGGAGCGTACGTGTGAGGGCGCGGGTTAGTGTTAGCGTACGGGTTAGGATTAGGGGACGGGTGAGGGTAAGGCTTCGGGGAAGTGTTAGGGTTATGGTTCGGCTAGAGTTAGGCTTAGGGGACGGGGACGGTTTAGGGTCCAGGTGAGGGTACGGCAACGCTTTAGGGGGAGCGTACGTGTGAGGGCGCGGGTTAGTGTTAGCGTACGGGTTAGGATTAGTGGACGGGTGAGGGTCAGGCTTCGGTGAAGGGTTAGGGTTAGGGTTCGGGCTAGGGTTAGTGTTAGGGGACGGGGACGGTTTAGGGTCCAGGTGAGGGTACGGCAACGCTTTAGGGGGAGCGTACGTGTGAGGGCGCGGGTTAGTGTTAGTGTACGGGTTAGGATTAGGGAACGGGTGAGGGTCAGGCTTCGGGGAAGGGTTAGTGATAGGGATCGGTCTAGGGTTAGGGTTAGGGGATGGGGACGGTTTAGGGTCCAGGTGAGGATACGGCAACGCTTTTGGGGGAGCGTACGTGTGAGGGCGCGGGTTAGTGTTTGCGTACTGGTTAGGATTAGGGGACGGGTGAGGGTCAGGCTTCGGGGAAGGGTTAGGGTTAGGGTTCGGGCTAGGGTTAGGTTTAGGGGACGGGGACGGTTTAGGGTCCAGGTGAGGGTACGGCAACGCTTTATGGGGAGCGTACGTGTGAGGGCGCGGGTTAGTGTTAGCCTACGGGTTAGGATTAGGGGACGGGTGAGGGTCAGGTGTAGGGGAAGTATTAGGGTTAGGGTTCGGGCTAGGGTTAGGGTTAGAGGACGGGGACGGTTTAGGGTCCAGGTGAGGGTACGGCAACGCTTTAGAGGGAGCGTACATGTGAGGGCGCAGGTTAGTGTTAGCCTACGGGCTAGGATTAGGGGACGGGTGAGGGTCAGGCTTCGGGGAAGGGTTAGGGATAGGCTTCGGGCTAGGCTTAGGGTTAGGGGACGGGGACGGTTTAGGGTCCAGGTGAGGGAACGGCAACGCTTTAGGGGGAGCGTACGTGTGAGGGCGCGGGTTAGTGTTAGCGTACGGGTTAGGATTAGGGGATGGGTGATGGTCAGGCTTCGGGGAAGGGTTAGGGTTAGGGATCGGGCTAGGGTTAGGGTTAGGGGATGGGGACGGTTTCGGGTTCAGGTGAGGGTACGGAAACGCTTTATGGGGAGCGTACGTCTGAGGGCGCGGGTTAGTGTTAGCCTACGGGTTAGGATTAGGGTACGTGTGAGGGTCAGGCTTCGGGGAAGGGTTAGGGTTCGGGCTAGGGTTAGCGTTAGGGGACGGGGACGGTTTAGGGTCCAGGTGAGGGTACGACAACGCTTTAGGGGGAGCGTACGTGTGAGAGCGCGGGTTAGTGTTAGCGTACGGGTTAGGATTAGGGGACGGGTGAGGGTCAGGCTTCGGGGAAGGGTTAGGGTTACGGTTCGGGCTAGGGTTAGGGTTAGGGGACGGGGACGGTTTAGGGTCCAGGTGAGGGTACGGCAACGCTTTAGGGGGAGAGTACGTGTGAGGGCGTGGGTTAGTGTTAGCGTACGGGTTAGGATTAGGGGACGGGTGAGGGTCAGGCTTCGGGGAAGGGTTAGGGTTAGGGTTCGGCTAGGGTTAGGCTTAGGGGACGGGGACGGTTTAGGGTCCAGGTGAGGGTACGGCAACGCTTTAGGGGGAGCGTACGTGTGAGGGCGCGGGTTAGTGTTAGCGTACGAGTTAGGATTAGTGGACGGGTGAGGGTCAGGCTTCGGGGAAGGGTTAGGGTTAGGGTTCGGGCTAGGGTTAGGGTTAGGGGACGGGGACGGTTTAGGGTCCAGGTGAGCGTACGGCAACGCTTTAGGGGGAGCGTACATGTGAGGGCGCGTGTTAGTGTTAGCGTACGGGTTAGGATTAGGGGATGGGTGAGGGTCAGGCTTCGGGGAAGGGTTAGGGTTAGGGATCGGGCTAGGGTTAGGGTTAGGGGACTGGGACGGTTTAGGGTCCAGGTGAGGGTACGGCAACGCTTTAGGGGGAGCGTACGTGTGAGGGCGCGGGTTAGTGTTAGCGTACGGGTTAGGATTAGGGGACGGGTGAGGGTAAGGCTTCGGGGAAGTGTTAGGGTTATGGTTCGGCTAGAGTTAGGCTTAGGGGACGGGGACGGTTTAGGGTCCAGGTGAGGGTACGGCAACGCTTTAGGGGGAGCGTATGTGTGAGGGCGCGGGTTAGTGTTAGCGTACGGGTTAGGATTAGTGGACGGGTGAGGGTCAGGCTTCGGGGAAGGGTTAGGGTTAGGGTTCGGGCTAGGGTTAGTGTTAGGGGACGGGGACGGTTTAGGGTCCAGGTGAGGGTACGGCAACGCTTTAGGGGAAGCGTACGTGTGAGGGCGCGGGTTAGTGTTAGCGTACGGGTTAGGATTAGGGAACGGGTGAGGGTCAGGCTTCGGGGAAGGGTTAGTGATAGGGATCGGTCTAGGGTTAGGGTTAGGGGATGGGGACGGTTTAGGGTCCAGGTGAGGATACGGCAACGCTTTTGGTGGAGCGTACGTGTGAGGGCGCGGGTTAGTGTTTGCGTACTGGTTAGGATTAGGGGACGGGTGAGGGTCAGGCTTCGGGGAAGGGTTAGGGTTAGGGTTCGGGCTAGGGTTAGGGTTAGGGGACGGGGAAGGTTTAGGGTCCAGGCAAGGGTACGGCAAAGCTTTAGGGGGAGCGTACGTGTGAGGGCGCGGGTTAGTGTTAGCGTACAGGTTAGGATTAGGGGACGGGTGAGGGTCAGGCTTGGTGGAAGGGTTAGGGTTAGGGTTCGGGCTAGGGTTAGGGTTAGGGGACGGGGACGGTTTAGGGTCCAGGTGAGGGTATTGCAACGCTTCAGGGGGAGCGTACGTGTGAGGGCGCTGGTTAGTGTTAGCGTACGGGTTAGGATTAGGGGACGGGTGAGTGTCAGGCTTCGGGGAAGGGTTAGTGTTAGGGTTCGGGCTAGGGTTAGGGTTAGGGGACGGACACGGTTTAGGGTACAGGTGAGTGTACGGCAACGCTTTAGGAGGAGCGTACGTGTGAGAGCGCGGGTTAGTGTTAGCGTACGGGTTAGGATTAGGGGACGGGTGAGGGTCAGGCTTCCGGGAAGGGTTAGGGTTAGGGATCGGGCTAGGTTTAGCGTTAGGGGACGGGGACGGTTTAGGGTCCAGGTGAGGGTACGACAACGCTTTAGGGGGAGCGTACGTGTGAGGGCGCGGGTTAGTGTTAGCGTACGGGTTAGGATTAGGGGACGGGTGAGGGTCAGGCTTCGGGGAAGGGTTAGGGTTACGGTTCGGGCTAGGGTTAGGGTTAGGGGACGGGGACGGTTTAGGGTCCAGGTGAGGGTACGGCAACGCTTTAGGGGGAGAGTACGTGTGAGGGCGTGGGTTAGTGTTAGCGTACGGGTTAGGATTAGGGGACGGGTGAGGGTCAGGCTTCGGGGAAGGGTTAGGGTTAGGGTTCGGCTAGGGTTAGGCTTAGGGGACGGGGATGGTTTAGGGTCCAGGTGAGGGTACGGCAACGCTTTAGGGGGAGCGTACGTGTGAGGGCGCGGGTTAGTGTTAGCGTACGAGTTAGGATTAGTGGACGGGTGAGGGTCAGGCTTCGGGGAAGGGTTAGGGTTAGGGTTCGGGCTAGGGTTAGGGTTAGGGGACGGGGACGGTTTAGGGTCCAGGTGAGGGTACGGCAACGCTTTAGGGGGAGCGTACATGTGAGGGCGTGGGTTAGTGTTAGCGTACGGGTTAGGATTAGGGGATGGGTGAGGGTCAGGCTTCGGGGAAGGGTTAGGGTTAGGGATCGGGCTAGGGTTAGGGTTAGGGGACTGGGACGGTTTAGGGTCCAGGTGAGGATACGGCAACGCTTTTGGGAGAGCGTACGTGTGAGGGCGCGGGTTAGTGTTTGCGTACTGGTTAGGATTAGGGGACGGGTGAGGGTCAGGCTTCGGGGAAGGGTTAGGGTTAGAGTTCGCGCTAGGGTTAGGGTTAGGGGACGGGGAAGGTTTAGGGTCCAGGTAAGGGTACGGGAAAGCTTTAGGGGGAGCGTACGTGTAAGGGCGTGGGTTAGTGTTAGCGTACGGGTTAGGATTAGGGGACGGGTGAGGGTCAGGCTTGGTGGAAGGGTTAGGGTTAGGGTTCGGGCTAGGGTTAGGGTTAGGGGACGGGGACGGTTTAGGGTCCAGGTGAGGGTACGGCAACGCTTTAGGGGGAGCATACGTGTGAGGGCGCGGGTTAGTGTTAGCGTACGGTTTAGGATTAGGGGACGGGTGAGGGTCAGGCTTCGGGGAAGGGTTAGTGTTAGGGTTCGGGCTAGGGTTAGGGTTAGGGGACGGGAACGGTTTAGGGTCCAGGTGAGTGTAGGGCAACGCTTTAGGGGGAGCGTACGTGTGAGGGCGCGGGTTAGTGTTAGCGTACGGGTTAGGATTAGGGGACGGTTGAGGGTCAGGCTTCCGGGAAGGGTTAGGGTTAGGGATCGGGCTAGGTTTAGCGTTAGGGGACGGGGACGGTTTAGGGTCAAGGTGAGGGTTCGGCAACGCTTTAGGGGGAGCGTACGTGTGAGGGCGCGGGTTAGTGTTAGCGTACGGGTTAGGATTAGGGGATCGGTTGAGGGTCAGGCTTCGGGGAAGGGTTAGGGTTAGGGTTCGGGCTAGGTTTAGGGTTAGGGGACGGGGACGGTTTAGGGTCCAGGTGAGGGTACGGCAACGCTTTAGGGGGAGCGTACGTGTGAGGGTGTGGGTTAGTGTTAGCGTACGGGTTAGGATTAGGGTACGGTTGAGGGTGAGGCTTCGGGGAAGGGTTAGGGTTAGAGTTCGGCTAGGGTTAGGCTTAGGGGACGGGGACGGTTTAGGGTCCAGGTGAGGGTACGGCAACGCTTTAGGGGGTGCGTACGTGTGAGGGCGTGGGTTAGTGTTAGCGTACGGGTTAGGATTACGGGACGGGTGAGGGTCAGGCTTCAGGGAAGGGTTAGGGTTAGGGTTCGGGCTAGGGTTAGGGTTAGGGGACGGGGACAGTTTAGGGTCCAGGTGAGGGTACGGCAACGCTTTATGGGGAGCGTACGTGTGAGGGCGCGGGTTAGTTTTAGCGTACGGTTTAGGATTAGGGGACGGGTGAGGGTCAGGCTTCGGGGAAGGGTTAGGGTTAGGGTTCGGGCTAGGTTTAGGGGACGGTTTAGGGTCCAGGTGAGGGTACGGCAACACTTTAGGGGGAGCGTACGTGTGATGGCGCGGGTTAGTGTTAGCCTACGGGTTAGTATTAGGGGACGGGTGAGGGTCAGGAGTCGGGAAAGAGTTAGGGTTAGGGTTCGGGCTTGGGTTAGGTTTAGGGGACGGGGACGGTTTAGGGTCCAGTTGAGGGTACAGCAACGCTTTAGGGGGAGCGTACGTGTGAGGGCGCGGGTTAGTGTTAGCCTACGGGTTAGGATTAGGCGACGGGTGAGGCTCAGGCTTCGGAGAAGGGTTAGGGATAGGCTTTGGGCTAGGCTTAGTGTTAGGGGACGGGGACGGTTTAGGGTCCAGGTGAGGGTATGGCAACGCTTTAGGGGGAGCGTACGTGTGAGGGCGCGGGTTAGAGTTAGCGTTCGGGTTAGGATTAGGGGACGGGTGAGGGTCAGGCTTCGGGGAAGGGTTAGGGTTAGGGTTCGGGCTAGGGTTAGGGTTAGGGGACGGGGACGGTTTAGGATCCAGGTGAGGGTATGGCAACGCTTTAGGGGGAGCGTACGTGTGAGGGCTCGGGTTAGTGTTAGCGTACAGGATAGGAATAGGGGACGGGTGAGGGTCAGGCTTCGGGGAAGGGTTAGGGTTAGGGTTCGGGCTAGGGTTAGGGTTAGGGGACGGGGACAGTTTAGGGTCCAGGTGAGGGTACGGCAACGCTTTAGGGGGAGCGTACGTGTGAGGGCGCGGGTTAGTGTTAGCGTACGGGTTAGGATTAGGGGACGGTTGAGGGTCAGGTGTGGGGAAGGGTTAGGGTTAGGGTTCGGGCTAGGGTTAGGGTTAGGGGACGGGGACGGTTTACGGTCCAGGTGAGGGTACGGCAACGCTTTAGGGGGAGCGTACGAGTGAGGGCGCGGGTTAGTGTTAGCGTATGGGTTAGGATTAGTGTACGGGTGAGGGTCAGGCTTCGGGGAATAGTTAGGGTTAGGGTTCGGGCTAGGGTTAGGGTTAGGGGATGGGGACGGTATAGGGTCCAGGTGAGGGTACGGCAACGCTTTAGGGGGAGCGTATGTTTGAGGGCGCGGCTTAGTGTTAGCCTACGCCTTAGGATTAGGGGACGGGTGAGGGTCAGGCTTCGGGGAAGGGTTAGGGTTAGGGTTCGGGCTAGGGTTAGGGTTAGGGGACGGGGACAGGTTAGGGTCCAGGTGCGGGTACGGCAACGCTTTAGGGGGAGCGTACGTGTGAGGGCGCGGGTTAGTGTTAGCGTACGGGTTAGAATTAGGGGACGGGTGAGGGTCAGGCTTCGGGGAAGGGTTAGGGTTAGGGTTTGGGGTAGGGTTAGGGTTAGGGGACGGGGACGGTTTAGGGTCCAGGTGAGGGTACGGCAACGCTTTAGGGGGAGCGTACGTGTGAGGGCGCGGGTTAGTGTTAGCGTACGAGTTAGGATTCGGGGACGGGTGATGGTCAGGCTTTGGGGAAGGGTTAGGGTTAGGGTTCGGGCTAGGGTTACGGTTAGGGGACGGGGACGGTTTAGGGTCCAGGTGAGGGTACGGCAACGCTTTAGGGGGAGCGTACGTGTGAGGGCGCGTGTTAGTGTTAGCCTACGGGTTAGGATTAGGGGATGGGCGAGGGTCAGGCTTCGGGGAAGGGTTAGGGTTAGGGTTCGGGCTAGGGTTAGGGTTAGGGCACGGGGACGGTTTAGGGTCCAGGTGAGGGTACGGCAACGCTTTAAGGGGAGCGTACGTGTAGGGCGCGGGTTAGTGTTAGCGTACGGGTTAGGATTAGGCGACGGGTGAGGGTCAGGCTTCAGGGAAGGGTTAGGGTTAGGGTTCCTGCTAGGGTTAGGGTTAGGGGACGGGGACGGTTTAGGGTCCAGGTGAGGGTACGGCAACGCTTTAGGGGGAGCGTACGTGTGAGGGCGCGGGTTAGTGTTAGCCTACGGGTTAGGATTAGGGGACGGTTGAGGGTCAGGCTTCGGGGAAAGGTTATGGTTAGGGTTCGGGCTAGGCTTAGGGTTAGGGGACGGGGACGGTTTAGGGTCCAGGTGAGGGTACGGCAACGTTTTAGGGGGAGCGTACGTGCGAGGGCGTGGGTAAGTGTTAGCGTACGGGTTAGGAATAGGGGACGGGTGAGGGTCAGGCTTCGGTGAAGGGTTAGGGTTAGGGTTCGGGCTAGGGTTAGGGTTAGGGGACGGGGACGGTTTAGGGTCCAGGTGAGGGTACGGCAACACTTTAGGGGGAGCGTACGTGTGAGGGCGCGTTTTAGTGTTAGCCTACGCCTTAGGATTAGGGGACGGGTGAGGGTCAGGCTTCGGTGAAGGGTTAGGGTTAGGGTTCGGGCTAGGGTTCGGGCTAGGGTTAGGGGACGGTTTACGGTCCAGGTGAGGGTACGGCAATACTTTAGGGGGAGCGTACGTGTGAGGGCGCGGGTTAATGTTAGCCTCCGGGTTAGGATTAGGGGACGGGTGAGGGTCAGGCTTCGGGGAAGGGTTAGGGTTAGGGTTCGGGCTAGGGTTAGGGTTAGGGGACGGGGACGGTTTAGGGTCCAGGTGAGGGTACGGCAACGCTTTAGGGGGAGCGTACGTGTGAGGGCGCAGGTTAGTGTTAGCCTACGGGTTAGGATTAGGGGACGGGTGAGGGTCAGGTGTCGGGGAAGAGTTAGGGTTAGGGTTCGGGCTAGGGTTAGGGTTAGAGGACGGGGACGGTTTAGGGTCCAGGTGAGGGTACGGCAACGCTTTAGGGGGAGCGTACGTGTGAGGGCGCAGGTTAGTGTTAGCCTACGGGTTAGGATTAGGGGACGGGTGAGGATCAGGCTTCGGGGAAGGGTTAGGGATAGGCTTCGGGCTAGGCTTAGGGTTAGGGGACGGGGACGGTTTAGGGTCCAGGTGAGGGTACGGCAACGCTTTTGGGGGAGCATACGTGTGAGGGCGCGGGTTAGTGTTTGCGTACTGGTTAGGATTAGGTGACGGGTGAGGGTCAGGCTTCGGGGAAGGGTTAGGGTTAGCGTTCGGGCTAGGGTTAGGGTTAGGGGACTGGGACGGTTTAGGGTGCAGGTGAGGGTACGGAAACACTTTAGGGGGAGCGTACGTGTGAGGGCGCGGGTTAGTGTTAGCGTCCGGGTTAGGATTAGGGGACGGTTGAGGGTCAGGCTTGTGGGTAGGTTTAGGGTTAGGGTTTGGGCTAGGGTTCGGGTTAGGGGACGGGGACGGTTTAGGGTCCAGGTGAGGGTACGGCAACGCTTTAGGGGGAGCGTACGTGTGAGGGCGCGGGTTAGTGTTAGCCTACGGGTTAGGATTAGGGGACGGGTGAGGGTCAGGCTTCGGGGAAGGGTTAGGGTTAGGGTTCGGGCTAGGGTTAGGGTTAGGGGACGGGGACGGTTTAGGGTCCAGGTGAGGGTACGGAAACGCTTTAGGGGGAGCGTACTTGTGAGGGCGCGGGTTAGTGTTAGCCTACGGGTTAGGATTAGGGGACGGGTGAGGGTCAGGCTTCGGGGAAGGGTTAGGGTTAGGGTTCGGGCTAGGGTTAGGTTTAGGGGACGGGGACGGTTTAGGGTCCAGGTGAGGGTACGTCAACGCTTTAGGGGGAGCGTACGTGTGAGGGCGCGGGTTAGTGTTAGCCTACGGGTTAGGATTAGGGGACGGGTGAGGGTCAGTCTTCGGGGAAAGGTTAGGGTTAGGGTTCGGGCTAGGGTTAGGGTTAGGGGACGGGGACGGTTTAGGGTCCAGGTGAGGGTACGGCAACGCTTTAGGGGGACCGTACGTGTGAGGGCGTGGGTTAGTGTTAGCGTACGGGTTAAGATTAGGGGACGGGTGAGGGTCAGGCTTCGGGGAAGGGTTAAGGTTAGGGTTCGGGCTAGGGTTACGGTTAGGGGATGGGGACGGTTTAGGGTCCAGGTGAGGGTACGGCAACGCTTTAGGGGGAGCGTACGTGTGAGGGCGCGTGTTAGTGTTAGCCTACGGGTTAGGATTAGGGGATGGGTGAGGGTCAGGCTTCGGGGAAGTGTTAGGGTTAGGGTTCGGGCTAGGGTTAGGGTTAGGGCACGGGAACGGTTTAGGGTCCAGGTGAGGGTACGGCAACGCTTTAGGGGGAGCATACGTGTAGGGCGCGGGATAGTGTTAGCGTACGGGTTAGGATTAGGGGACGGGTGAGGGTCAGGCTTCGGGGAAGGGTTAGGGTTAGGGTTCCTGCTAGGGTTAGGGTTAGGGGAGGGGGACGGTTTAGGGTCCAGGTGAGGGTACGGCAATGCTTTAGGGGGAGCGTACGTGTGAGGGCGCGGGTTAGTGTTAGCGTACGGGTTAGGATTAGGGGACGGGTGAGGGTCAGGCTTCGGGGAAGGGTTAGGGTTAGGGTTCGGGCTAGGCTTAGGGTTAGGGGACGGGACGGTTTAGGGTCCAGGTGAGGGTACGGCAACGTTTTAGGGGGAGCGTACGTGTGAGGGTGTGGGTTAGTGTTAGCGTACGGGTTAGGATTAGGGGACGGGTGAGGGTCAGGCTTCGGGGAAGAATTAGGGTTAGGGTTTGGGCTAGGGTTCGGGTTAGGGGACGGGGATGGTTTAGGGTCCAGTTGAGGGTACGGCAACGCTTTAGGGGGAGCGTACGTGTGAGGGCGCGGGTTAGTGTTAGCGTACGGGTTAGGATTAGGGGACGGGTGAGGGTCAGGCTTCGGGGAAGGGTTAGGGTTAGGGTTCGGGCTAGGGTTAGGGGACGGTTTATGGTCCAGGTGAGGGTACGGCAACACTTTAGGGGGAGCGTACGTGTGAGGGCGCGGGTTAGTGTTAGCCTACGGGTTAGGATTAGGGGACGGGTGAGGGTCAGGCTTCGGGGAAGGTTTAGGGTTAGGGTTCGGGCTAGGCTTAGAGTTAGGGGACGGGGACGGTTTAGGGTCCAGGTGAGGGTACGGCAACGTTTTAGGGGGAGCGTACGTGTGAGGGCGTGGGTTAGTGTTAGCGTACGGGTTAGGATTAGGGGACGGGTGAGGGTCAGGCTTCGGGGAAGAATTAGGGTTAGGGTTTGGGCTAGGGTTCGGGTTAGGGGACGGGGACGGTTTAGGGTCCAGGTGAGGGTACGGCAACGCTTTAGGGGGAGCGTACGTGTGAGGGCGCGGGTTAGTGTTAGCCTACGGGTTAGGATTAGGGAACGGGTGAGGGTCAGGCTTCGGGGAAGGGTTAGGGTTAGGGTTCGGGCTAGGGTTAGCGTTAGGGGACGGGGACGGTTTAGGGTCCAGGTGAGGGTATGGCAACGCTTTAGGGGGAGCATACGTGTGAGGGTGCGGGTTAGTGTTAGCGTACGGGTTAGGATTAGGGGACGGGTGAGGGTCAGGCTTCGGGGAAGGGTTAGGGTTAGGGTTCGGGCTAGGGTTAGGGTTAGGGGACGGGGATGGTTTAGGGTCCAGGTGAGGGTACGGCAATGCTTTAGGGGGAGCGTACGTGTGAGGGCGCGGGTTAGTGTTAGCGTGCGGGTTAGGATTAGGGGATGGGTGAGGGTCAGGCTTCGGGGAAGGGTTAGGGTTAGGGTTCGGGCTAGGGTTAGGGTTAGGGGACGGGGAGGGTTTAGGGTCCAGGTGAGGATACGGCAATGCTTTAGGGGGGGCATACGTGTGAGGGCGCGGGTTAGTGTTAGCCTACGGGTTAGGATTAGGGGACGGGTGAGAGTCATGCTTCAGGGAAGGGTTAGGGTTAGGGTTCGCGCTAGTGTTAGGGTTAGGGCACGGGGACGGTTTAGGGTCCAGGTGAGGGTACGGCAACACTTAAGGCGGAGTGTACGTGTGAGGGCGCAGGTTAGTGTTAGCCTAAGGGTTAGGATTAGGGGACGGGTGAGGGTCAGGAGTCGGGGAAGAGTTAGGGTTAGGGTTCGGGCTAGGGTTAGGGTTAGAGGACGGGGACGGTTTAGGGTCCAGGTGAGGGTACGGCAACGCTTTAGGGGGAGCGAAAGTTTGAGGGCGCAGGTTAGTGTTAGCCTACGGGTTAGGATTAGGAGACGGGTGAGGGTCAGGCTTCGGGGAAGGGTAAGGTATAGGCTTCGGGCTAGGCTTAGGGTTAGGGGACGGGGACGCTTTAGGGTCCAGGTGAGGGTACGGCAACGCTTTTGGGGGAGCGTACGTGTGAGGGCGCGGGTTAGTGTTTGCATACTGGTTAGGATTAGGGGACGGGTGAGGGTCAGGCTTCGGGGAAGGGTTAGGGTTAGGGTTCGGGCTAGGGTTAGGTTTAGAAAACGGGGAAGGTTTAGGGTCCAGGTGAGGGTATGGCAAAACTTTAGGGGGAGCGTACGTGTGAGGGCGCGGGTTAGTGTTAGCCTACGCCTTAGGATTAGGGGACGTGTGAGGGTCAGGCTTCGGGGAAGGGTTAGGGTTAGGCATCGGGCTAGGGTTAGGGTTAAGGGACGGGGACGGGTTAGGGTCCAGGTACGGGTACGGCAAAGCTTTAGGGGGAGCGTACGTGTGAGGGCGCGGGTTAATGTTAGCGTACGGGTTAGGATTAGGGGACGGCTGAGGGTCAGGCTTCGGGGAAGTGTTAGGGTTAGGGTTCGGGCTAGGGTTAGGGTTAGGGGACGGGGACGGTTTAGGGTCCAGCTGAGGGTACGGAAACGCTTTAGGGGGAGCGTACATGTGAGCGTGCTGGTTAGTTTAAGCGTACGGGTTAGGATTAGGGGACGGGTGAGGGTCAGGCTTCGGGGAAGGGTTAGGGTTAGGGTTCGGGCTAGGGTTAGGATTAGGGGACGGGGACGGTTTAGGGTCCAGGTCAGGGTACGGCAACGCTTTAGGGGGAGCGTACGTGTGAGGGCGCGGGTTAGTGTTAGCCTATGGCTTAGGATTAGGGGACGGGTGAGGGTCATGCTTCGGGGAAGGGTTAAGGATCGGCTTTGGGCTAGGCTTAGGGTTAGGGGACGGGGACGGTTTAGGGTCCAGGTGAGGGTACGGCAACGCTTTAGGGGGAGCGTACGTGTGAGGGCGCGGGTTAGTGTTAGCCTACGGGTTAGGATTAGGGGACGGGTGAGGTTCAGGCTTCGGGGAAGGGTTAGGGTTAGGGTTCGGGCTAGGGTTAGGGGACGGTTTAGGGTCCAGGTGAGAGTACGGCAACACTTTAGGGAGAGCGTACGTGTGAGGGCAAGGGTTAGTGTTAGCCTACGGGTTAGGATTAGGGGACGGGTGAGGGTCAGGCTTCGGGGAAGGGTTAGGGTTAGGGTTCGGGCTAGGGTTAGGGTTAGGGGACGGGGACGGTTTAGGGTCTAGGTGAGGGTACGGCAACGCTTTAGGGGGAGCGTACATGTGAGGGCGCGGGTTAGTGTTAGCCTACGGGTTAGGATTAGGGGACGGGTGAGGGTCAGGTTTCGGGGAAGGGTTAGGGTTAGGGTTCGGGCTAGGGTTAGGGTTAGGGGACGGGGAAGGTTTAGGGTCCAGGTGAGGGTACGGCAACGCTTTAGGGGGAGCGTACGTTTGAGGGCGCGGGTTAGTGTTAGCGTCCGGGTTAGGATTAGGGGACGGTTGAGGGTCAGGCTTGTGGGAAGGTTTAGGGTTAGGGTTTGGGCTAGCGTTCGGGTTAGGGGACGGGGACGGTTTAGGGACCAGGTGAGGGTACGGCAACGCTTTAGGGGGAGCGTACGTGTGAGGGCGCGGGTTAGTGTTAGCCTACGGGTTAGGATTGGGGACGGGTGAGGGTCAGGCTTCGGGGAAGGGTTAGGGTTAGGGTTCGGGCTAGGGTTAGGGTTAGGGGACGGGGACGGTTTAGGGTCCAGGTGAGGGTATGGCAACGCTTTAGGGGGAGCATACGTGTGAGGGTGCGGGTTAGTGTTAGCGTACGGGTTAGGATTAGGGGACGGGTGAGGGTCAGGCTTCGGGGAAGGGTTAGGGTTAGGGTTCGGGCTAGGGTTAGTGTTAGGGGACGGGGACGGTTTAGGGTCCAGGTGAGGGTACGGCAACGCTTTAGGGGGAGCGTACGTGTGAGGGCTCGGGTTAGTGTTAGCGTACGGGTTAGGATTCGGGGACGGATGAGGGTCAGGCTTCGGGGAAGAGTTAGGGTTAGGGTTCGGGCTAGGGTTAGGGTTAGGGGACGGGGAGGGTTTAGGGTCCAGGTGAGGATACGGCAATGCTTTAGGGGGGGCATACGTGTGAGGGCGCGGGTTAGTGTTAGCCTACGGGTTAGGATTAGGGGACGGGTGAGGGTCAGGCTTCGGGGAAGGGTTAGGGATAGGGTTCGCGCTAGTGTTAGGATTAGGGCACGGGGACGGTTTAGGGTCTAGGTGAGGGTACTGCAACACTTTAGGCGGAGCGTACGTGTGAGGGCGCGGGTTAGTGTTAGCCTACGCCTTAGGATTAGGGGACGGGTGAGGGTCAGGCTTCGGGGAAGGGTTAGGGTTAGGGATCGGGCTAGGGTAAGGGTTAGGGAACGGGGATGGGTTAGGGTCCAGGTGCGGGTTCGGCAACGCTTTAGGGGGAGCGTATGTGTGAGGGCGCGCGTTAGTGTTAGCGTACGGGTTAGGATTAGGGGACGGGTGAGGGTCAGGCTTCTGGGAAGTGTTAGGGTTAGGGTTCGGGCTAGGGTTAGGGTTAGGGGACGGGGACGGTTTAGGGTCCAGGTGAGGGTACGGCAAAGCTTTAGGGGGAGCGTACGTGTGAGGGCGCGGGTTAGTGTTAGCCTACGGGTTAGGATTAGGGGACGGGTGAGGGTCAGGAGTCGGGGAAGAGTTAGGGTTAGGGTTCGGGCTAGGGTTAGGGTTAGAGGACGGGGATGGTTTAGGGTCCAGGTGAGGGTACGGCAACGCTTTAGGGGGAGCGTACGTTTGAGGGCGCAGGTTAGTGTTAGCCTACGGGTTAGGATTAGGAGACGGGTGAGGGTCAGGCTTCGGGGAAGGGTAAGGGATAGACTTCGGGCTAGGCTTAGGGTTAGGGGACGGGGACGCTTTAGGGTCCAGGTGAGGGTACGGCAACGCTTTTGGGGGAGCGTACGTGTGAGGGCGCGGGTTAGTGTTTGCATACTGGTTAGGATTAGGGGACGGGTGAGGGTCAGGCTTCGGGGAAGGGTTAGGGTTAGGGTTCAGGCTAGGGTTAGGGTTAGGGGACGAGGACGGTTTAGGGTCCAGGTGACGGTACGGCAACGCTTTAGGGGGAGCGTACGTGTGAGGGCGTGGGTTAGTGTTAGCCTACGGGTTAGGATTAGGGGACGGGTGAGGGTCAGGTTTCGGGGAAGGGTTAGGGTTAGGGTTCGGGCTAGGGTTAGGTTTAGAAAACGGGGAAGGTTTAGGGTCCAGGTGAGGGTACGGCTACGCTTTAGGGGGAGCGTACGTGTGAGGGCGCGGGTTAGTGTTAGCGTACGGGTTAGGATTAGGAGACGGGTGAGGGTCAGGCTTCGGGGAAGGGTTATGGTTAGGCATCGGGCTAGGGTTAGGGTTAGGGGACGGGGACGGGTTAGGGTCCAGGTGCGGGTACGGCAACGCTTTAGGGGGAGCGTACGTGTGAGGGCGCGGGTTAATGTTAGCGTACGGGTTAGGATTAGGGGACGGGTGAGGGTCAGGCTTCGGGGAAGGGTTAGGGTTAGGGTTCGGGCTAGGGTTAGGGTTAGGGGACGGGGACGGTTTAGAGTCCAGGTGAGGGTACGGAAACGCTTTAGGGGGAGCGTACATGTGAGGGTGTGGGTTAGTTTTAGCGTACGGGTTAGGATTAAGGGACGGGTGAGGGTCAGGCTTCGGGGAAGGGTTAGGGTTAGGGTTCGGGCTAGGGTTAGGATTAGGGGACGGGGACGGTTTAGGGTCCAGGTGAGGGTACGGCAACGCTTTAGGGGGAGCGTACGTGTGAGGGCGCGGGTTAGTGTTAGCCTATGGCTTAGGATTAGGGGACGGATGAGGGTCAGGCTTCGGGGAAGGGTTAAGGATCGGCTTTGGGCTAGGCTTAGGGTTAGGGGACGGGGACGGTTTAGGGTCCAGGTGAGGGTACGGCAACGCTTTAGGGGGAGCGTACGTGTGAGGGCGCGGGTTAGTGTTAGCCTACGGGTTAGGATTAGGGGACGGGTGAGGGTCAGGCTTCGGGGAAGGGTTAGGGTTAGGGTTCGGGCTAGTGTTAGGGTAAGGGCACAGGGACGGTTCAGGGTCCAGGTGAGCGTACGGCAACGCTTTAGGGGGAGCGTACGTGTGAGGGCGCCGGTTAGTGTTAGCCTACGGGTTAGGATTAGGGGACGGGTGAGGGTCAGGCTTCGGGGAAGGGTTAGGGTTAGGGTTCGGGCTAGGGTTAGGGGACGGTTTAGGGTCCAGGTGAGAGTACGGCAACACTTTAGGGAGAGCGTACGTGTGAGGGCGAGGGTTAGTGTTAGCCTCCGGGTTAGGATTAGGGGACGGGTGAGGGTCAGGCTTCGGGGAAGGGTTAGGGTTAGGGTTCGGGCTAGGGTTAGGGTTAGGGGACGGGGACGGTTTAGGGTCCAGGTGAGGGTACGGCAACGCTTTAGGGGGAGCGTACGTGTGAGGGCGCGGGTTAGTGTTAGCCTACGGGTTAGGATTAGGGGACGGTTGAGGGTCAGGCTTGTGGGAAGGGTTAGGGTTAGGTTTCGGCCTAGGGTTAGGGTTAGGGGACGGGGACGGTTTAGGGTCCAGGTGAGGGTACGGCAACGCTTTAGGGGGAGCGTACGTGTGAGGGCGTGGGTTAGTGTTAGCCTACGCCTTAGGATTAGGGGACGGGTGAGGGTCAGGCTTCGGGGAAGGGTTAGGGTTAGGCATAGGGCTAGGGTTAGGGTTAGGGGACGGGGACGGGTTAGGGTCCAGGTGCGGGTACGGCAACTATTTAGGGGAAGCGTACGTGTGAGGGCGCGGGTTAGTGTTAGCGTACGGGTTAGGATTAGAGGACGGGTGAGGGTCAGGCTTCGGGGAAGGGTTAGGGTTAGGGTTCGGGCTAGGGTTAGGGTTAGGGGACGGGGACGGTTTAGGGTCCAGGTGAGGGTACGGAAACGCTTTAGGGGGAGCGTACATGTGAGGGTGTGGGTTAGTTTTAGCGTACGGGTTAGGATTAGGGGACGGGTGAGGGTCAGGCTTCGGGGAAGGGTTAGGGTTAGGGTTCGGGCTAGGGTTAGGATTAGGGGACGGGGACGGTTTAGGGTCCAGGTGAGGGTACGGCAACGCTTTAGGGGGAGCGTACGTGTGAGGGCGCGGGTTAGTGTTAGCCTATGGCTTAGGATTAGGGGACGGGTGAGGGTCAGGCTTCGGGGAAGGGTTAAGGATAGGCTTTGGGCTAGGCTTAGGGTTATGGGACGGGGACGGTTTAGGGTCCAGGTGAGGGTACGGCAACGTTTTGGGGGAGCGTACGTGTGAGGGCGTGGGTTAGTGTTAGCCTACGGGTTAGGATTAGGGGACGGGTGAGGGTCAGGCTTCGGGGAAGGGTTAGGGTTAGGGTTCGGGCTAGTGTTAGGGTAAGGGCACGGGGACGGTTTAGGGTCCAGGTGAGCATACGGCAACGCTTTAGGGGGAGCGTACGTGTGAGGGCGCGGGTTAGTGTTAGCCTACGGGTTAGGATTAGGGGACGGGGGAGGGTAAGGCTTCGGGGAAGGGTTAGGGTTAGGGTTCGGGCTAGGGTTAGGGGACGGGTGAGGGTCAGGTTTCGGGGAAGTGTTAGGGTTAGGGTTCGGGCTAGGATTAGGGTTAGGGGACAGGGACGGTTTACGGTAAACGTGAGGGTACGACTACGCTTTAGGGGGAGCGTACGTGTGAGGGCGCGGGTTATTGTTAGCGTACGGGTCAGGATTAGGGGACGGGTGAGGGTGAGGTTTTAGGGAAGGGATAGGGTTAGGGTTCGGGCTAGGGTTCCGGTTAACGGACGGGGACGGTTTAGGGTCCAGGTGAGGGTACGACAACGCTTTAGGGGGAGCGTACGTGTGAGGGCGCGGGTTAGTGTTAGCGTAAGGGTCAGGATTAGGGGACGGGTGAGGGTCAGGCTTCGGGGCAGGGTTAGGGTTAGGGTTCGGGCTAAGGTTAGGATTAGGGGACGGGGACGGTTTAGGGTCCAGGTGAGGGTACGGCAACGCTTTAGGGGGAGCGTACGTGTGAGGGCGCGGGTTAGTGTTAGCCTATGGCTTAGGATTAGGGGACGGGTGAGGGTCAGGCTTCGGGGAAGGGTTAAGGATAGGCTTTGGGCTAGGCTTAGGGTTAGGGGACGGGGACGGTTTAGGGTCCAGGTGAGAGTACGGCAACACTTTAGGGAGAGCGTACGTGTGAGGGCGCTGGTTAGTGTTAGCCTCCGGGTTAGGATTAGGGGACGGGTGAGGGTCAGGCTTCGGGGAAGGGTTAGGTTTAGGGTTCGGGCTAGGGTTAGGGTTAGGGGACGGGGACGGTTTAGGGTCCAGGTGAGGGTACGGCAACGCTTTAGGGTGAGCGTACGAGTGAGGGCGCGGGTTAGTGTTAGCGTACGGGTTAGGATTAGGGGACGGGTGAGGGTCAGGTTTCGGGGAAGGGTTAGGGTTAGGGTTCGGGCTAGGGTTAGGGTTAGGGGACGGGGAAGGTTTAGGGTCCAGGTGAGGGTACGGCTACGCTTTAGGGGGAGCGTACGTGTGAGGGCGCGGGTTAGTGTTAGCGTCCGGGTTAGGATTAGGGGACGGTTGAGGGTCAGGCTTGTGGGAAGGGTTAGGGTTAGGGTTCGGCCTAGGGTTAGGGTTAGGGGACGGGGACGGTTTAGGGTCCAGGTGAGGGTACGTCAACGCTTTAGGGGGAGCGTACGTGTGAGGGCGCGGGTTAGTGTTAGCGTAAGGGTCTGGATTAGGGGACGGGTGAGGGTCAGGCTTCGGGGAAGATTTAGGGTTAGGGTTCGGGCTAGGGTTAGGCTTAGGGGACGGGGACGGTTTACGGTAAACGTGAGGGTACGGCTACGCTTTAGGGGGAGCGTACGTGTGAGGGCGCGGGTTATTGTTAGCGTACGGGTCAGGATTAGGGGACGGGTGAGGGTGAGGTTTCGGGGAAGGTTTAGGGTTGCGGTTCGGACTACGGTTAGGGTTAGGGGACGGGGACGGTTTAGGATCCAGGTGAGGGTACGGCAACGCTTTAGGGGGAGCGTACGTGTGAGGGCGCGGGTTAGTGTTAGCGTACGGGTCAGGATTAGGGGACGGGTGAGGATCAGGCTTCGGGGAAGGGTTAGGGTGAGGGTTCAGGCTAGGGTTAGGGTTAAGGTACGGGGACGGTTTAGGCTCCACGTGAGGGTACGGCAATGCTTTAGGGGGAGCGTACGTGTGAGGGCATGGTTTAGTGTTAGCGTACGGTTTAGGATTAGGGGACGAGTGAGGGTCAGGCTTCGGGGAAGGGTTAGGGTTAGGGTTCCGGTTAGGGTTAGGGTTAGGGGACGGGGATGGTTTAGGGTCCAGGTGAGGTACGGCAACGCTTTAGCGGGAGCGTACGTGTGAGGGCGCGGGTTAGTGTTAGCGTACGGGTTAGGATTCGGGGACGGGTGAGGGTCAGGCTTCGGGGAAGGGTTAGGGTTAGGGTTCGGGCTAGGGTTAGGGTTAGGGGACGGGGACGGTTTGCGGTAAACGTGAGGGTACGGATACGCTTTAGGGGGAGCGTACGTGTGAGGGCGCGGGTTATTGTTAGCGTACGGGTCAGGATTAGGGGACGGGTGAGGGTGAGGTTTCGGGGAAGGGTTAGGGTTAGGGTTCGGGCTAGGGTTCCGGTTAGGGGACGGTGACGGTTTAGGGTCCAGGTGAGGGTACGACAACGATTTAGGGGGAGCGTACGTGTGAGGGCGCGGGTTAGTGTTAGCGTACGGGTTAGGATTAGGGGACGGGTGAGGGTGAGGTTTCGGGGAAGGTTTAGGGTTGCGGTTCGGACTACGGTTAGGGTTAGGGGACGGGGACGGTTTAGGGTCCAGGTGAGGTTACGGCAACGCTTTATGGGGACCGTACGTGTGAGGGCGCTGTTTAGTGTACGGGTTAGGATTAGGGGACGGGTGAGGGTCAGGCTTCGGGGAAGGGTTAGGGTTAAGGTTCGGGCTAGGGTTAGGGTAAGGGGACGGGGAAGGTTTAGGGTCCAGGTAAGGGTACGGCAACGCTTTAGGGGGAGCGTACGTGTGAGGGCGCGGGTTAGTGTTAGCCTCTGGGTTAGGATTAGGGGACGGGTGAGGGTCAGGCTTCGGGGAAGGGTTAGGGTTAGGTTTCGGGCTAGGGTTAGGGTTAGGGGACGGGGACGGTTTAGGGTCCAGGTGAGGGTTCGGCAACGCTTTAGGGGGAGCGTACGTGTGAGGGCGCAGGTTAGTGTTAGCCTACGGGTTAGGATTAGGGGACGGTTGAGGGTCAGGAGTCGGGGAAGAGTTAGGGTTAGGGTTCGGGCTACGGTTAGGGTTAGAGGACGGGGACGGTTTAGGGTCCAGGTGAGGGTACGGCAACGCTTTAGGGGGAGCGTACGTGTGAGGGCGCAGGTTAGTGTTAGCCTACGGGTTAGGATTAGGAGACGGGTGAGGGTCAGGCTTCGGGGAAGGGTTAGGGATAGGCTTCGGGCTGGCTTAGGGTTAGGGGACGGGGACGGTTTAGGGTCCAGGTGTGGGTACGGCAACGCTTTTGGGGGAGCGTACGTGTGAGGGCGCGGGTTAGTGTTTGCGTACTTTTTAGGATTAGAGGACGGGTGAGGGTCAGTCTTCGGGGAAGGGTTAGGGTTAGGGTTCGGTCTAGGGTTAGGGTTAGGGGACGGGGACGGTTTAGGGTCCAGGTGAGGGTACGGCAATGGTTTAGGGGGAGCGTACGTGTGAGGGCGCGGGTTAGTGTTAGCCTACGGGTTAGGATTAGGGGACGGGTGAGGGTCAGGCTTCGGGAAAGGGTTAGGGTTAGGGTTCGGGCTAGGGTTAGTGTTAGGGGAAGGGGACGGTTTAGGGTCCAGGTGAGGGTATGGCAACGCTTTAGGGGGAGCGTACGTGTGAGGGCGCGGGTTAGTGTTAGCCTACGCCTTAGGATTAGGGGACAGGTGAGGGTCAGGCTTCGGGGAAGGGTTAGGGTTAGGGTACGGGCTAGGGTTAGGGTTAGGTGACGGGGACGGGTTAGGGTTCAGGTGCGGGTACGGCAACGCTTTAGGGGGAGCGTACGTGTGAGGGCGCAGGTTAGTGTTAGCCTACGGGTTAGGATTAGGGGACGGGTGAGGGTCAGGCTTCGGGGAAGGGATAGGGTTAGGGTTCGGGCTAGGGTTAGGCTTAGGGGACGGCGACGGTTTAGGGTCCAGGTGAGGGTACGGCAACGCTTTAGGGGGAGCGTACGTGTGAGGGCGCGGGTTAGTGTTAGCATACGGGTTAGGATTAGGGGACGGGTGAGGGTCTGGCTTCGGGGAAGGGTTAGGGTTAGGGTTCGGGCTAGGGTTAGGGTTAGGGGACGGGGAAGGTTTAGGGTCCAGGTGAGGGTACGGCAACGCTTTAGAGGAAGCGTACGTGTGAGGGTGCTGGTTAGTGTTAGCCTACGGTTTAGGATTCGGGGACGGGTGAGGGTCAGGCTTCGGAGAAGGGTTAGGGTTACGGTTCGTGCTAGGGTTAGGGGACGGGGACGGTTTAGGGTCCAGGTGAGGGTACTGCAACGCTTTAGGGGGAGCGTATGTGTGAGGGCGCGGGTTATTGTTAGCGTACGGGTTAGGATAAGGGGATGGGTGATGGTCAGGCTTCGGGGAAGGGTTAGGGTTAGGGTTCGGGCTAGGGTTAGGGTTAGGGGACGGTGACGGTTTAGGGTCCAGGTGAGGGTACGGAAACGCTTTAGGGGGAGCGTACATGTGAGGGTGTGGGTTAGTGTTAGCGTACGGGTTAGGATTAGGGGACGGGTGAGGGTCAGGCTTCGGGGAAGGGTTAGGGTTAGGGTTCGGGCTAGGGTTAGGATTAGGGGACGGGGACGGTTTAAGGTGCAGGTGAGTGTACGGCAACGCTTTAGGGGGAGCGTACGTGTGAGGGCGCGGGTTAGTGTTAGCCTATGGCTTAGGATTAGGGTACGGGAGAGGGTCAGGCTTCGGGGAAGGGTTAAGGATCGGCTTTGGGCTAGGCTTAGGGTTAGGGGACGGGGACGGTTTAGGGTCCAGGTGAGGTACGGCAACGCTTTAGGGGGAGCGTACGTGTGAGGGCGCGGGTTAGTGTTAGCGTACGGGTTAGGATTAGGGGACGGGTGAGGGTCAGGCTTCGGGGAAGCGTTAGGGTTAGGGTTCGGGCTAGGGTTAGGGTTACGGGACGGGGAAGGTTTAGGGTCCAGGTGAGGGTACGGCAACGCTTTAGGGGGAGCGTACGTGTGAGGGCGCGGGTTAGTGTTAGCCTACGGGTTAGGATTAGGGGACGGGTGAGGGTCAGGCTTCGGGGAAGGGTTAGGGTTAGGGTTCGGGCTAGGTTTAGGGTTAGGGGACGGGGACGGTTTAGGGTCCAGGTGAGGATACGGCAATGCTTTAGTGGGGGCGTACGTGTGAGGGCGCGGGTTAGAGTTAGCCTACGGGTTAGGATTAGGGGACGGGTGAGGGTCAGGCTTCGGGGAAGGGTTAGGGTTAGGGTTCGGGCTAGTGTTAGGTTTAGGGCACAGGGACGGTTTAGGGTCCAGGTGAGCGTACGGCAACGCTTTAGGGGGAGCGTACGTGTGAGGGCGCGGGTTAGTGTTAGCCTCTGGGTTAGGATTAGGGGACGGGTGAGGGTCAGCTTCGGGGAAGTGTTAGGGTTAGGGTTCGGGCTAGGGTTAGGGTTAGGGGACGGGGACGGTTTAGGGTCCAGGTGAGGGTTCGGCAACGCTTTAGGGGGAGCGTACGTGTGAGGGCGCAGGTTAGTGTTAGCCTACGGGTTAGGATTAGGGGACGGGTGAGGGTCAGGAGTCGGGGAAGAGTTAGGGTTAGGGTTCGGGCTACGGTTAGGGTTAGAGTACGGGGACGGTTTAGGGTCCAGGTGAGGGTACGGCAACGCTTTAGGGGGAGCGTACGTGTGAGGGCGCAGGTTAGTGTTAGCCTACGGGTTAGGATTAGGAGACGGGTGAGGGTCAGGCTTCGGGGAAGGGTTAGGGATAGGCTTCAGGCTGGCTTAGGGTTAGGGGACGGGGACGGTTTAGGGTCCAGGTGAGGGTACGGCAACGCTTTTGGGGGAGCGTACGTGTGAGGGCGCGGGTTAGTGTTTGCGTACTTTTTAGGATTAGAGGACGGGTGAGGGTCAGGCTTCGGGGAAGGGTTAGGGTTAGGGTTCGGTCTAGGGTTAGGGTTAGGGGACGGGGACGGCTTAGGGTCCAGGTGAGGGTACGGCAACGCTTTAGGTGGAGCGTACGTGTGAGGGCGCGGGTTAGTGTTAGCCTACGGGTTAGGATTAGGGGACGGATGATGGTCAGGTTTCGGGGAAGGGTTAGGGTTAGGGTTCGGGCTAGGGTTAGGGTTAGGGGACGGGGAAGGTTTAGGGTCCAGGTGAGGGTACGGCAACGCTTTAGGGGGAGCGTACGTGTGAGGGCGCGGGTTAGTGTTAGCGTACGGGTTAGGATTAGGGGACGGTTGAGGGTCAGTCTTGTGGGAAGGGTTAGGGTTAGGGTTCGGGCTAGGGTTAGGGTTAGGGGACGGGGACGGTTTAGGGTCCAGGTGAGGGTACGGCAACGGTTTAGGGGGAGCGTACGTGTGAGGGCGCGGGTTAGTGTTAGCGTACGGGTTAGGATTAGGGGACGGGTGAGGGTCAGGCTTCGGGAAAGGGTTAGGGTTAGGGTTCGGGCTAGGGTTAGTGTTAGGGGAAGGGGACGGTTTAGGGTCCAGGTGAGGGTATGGCAACGCTTTAGGGGGAGCGTACGTGTGAGGGCGCGGGTTAGTGTTAGCCTACGCCTTAGGATTAGGGGACAGGTGAGGGTCAGGCTTCGGGGAAGGGTTAGGGTTAGGGTACGGGCTAGGGTTAGGGTTAGGTGACGGGGACGGGTTAGGGTTCAGGTGCGGGTACGGCAACGCTTTAGGGGGAGCGTACGTGTGAGGGCGCAGGTTAGTGTTAGCCTACGGGTTAGGATTAGGGGACGGGTGAGGGTCAGGCTTCGGGGAAGGGATAGGGTTAGGGTTCGGGCTAGGGTTAGGCTTAGGGGACGGCGACGGTTTAGGGTCCAGGTGAGGGTACGGCAACGCTTTAGGGGGAGCGTACGTGTGAGGGCGGGGGTTAGTGTTAGCATACGGGTTAGGATTAGGGGACGGGTGAGGGTCTGGCTTCGGGGAAGGGTTAGGGTTAGGGTTCGGGCTAGGGTTAGGGTTAGGGGACGGGGAAGGTTTAGGGTCCAGGTGAGGGTACGGCAACGCTTTAGAGGAAGCGTACGTGTGAGGGTGCTGGTTAGTGTTAGCCTACGGTTTAGGATTCGGGGACGGGTGAGGGTCAGGCTTCGGAGAACGGTTAGGGTTAGGGTTCGGGCTAGGGTTAGGGGACGGGGACGGTTTAGGGTCCAGGTGAGGGTACTGCAACGCTTTAGGGGGAGCGTATGTGTGAGGGCGCGGGTTATTGTTAGCGTACGGGTTAGGATTAGGGGATGGGTGATGGTCAGGCTTCGGGGAAGGGTTAGGGTTAGGGTTCGGGCTAGGGTTAGGATTAGGGGACGGGGACGGTTTAGGGTCCAGGTGAGGGTACGGAAACGCTTTAGGGGGAGCGTACATGTGAGGGTGTGGGTTAGTGTTAGCGTACGGGTTAGGATTAGGGGACGGGTGAGGGTCAGGCTTCGGGGAAGGGTTAGGGTTAGGGTTCGGGCTAGGGTTAGGATTAGGGGACGGGGACGGTTTAAGGTGCAGGTGAGTGTACGTCAACGCTTTAGGGGGAGCGTACGTGTGAGGGCGCGGGTTAGTGTTAGCCTATGGCTTAGGATTAGGGTACGGGAGAGGGTCAGGCTTCGGGGAAGGGTTAAGGATCGGCTTTGGGTTAGGCTTAGGGTTAGGGGACTAGGACGGTTTAGGGTCCAGGTGAGGTACGGCAACGCTTTAGGGGGAGCGTACGTGTGAGGGCGCAGGTTAGTGTTAGCCTACGGGTTAGGATTAGGGGACGGGTGAGGGTCAGGAGTCGGGGAAGAGTTAGGGTTAGGGTTCGGGCTACGGTTAGGGTTAGAGGACGGGGACGGTTTAGGGTCCAGGTGAGGGTACGGCAACGCTTTAGGGGGAGCGTACGTGTGAGGGCGCAGGTTAGTGTTAGCCTACGGGTTAGGATTAGGAGACGGGTGAGGGTCAGGCTTCGGGGAAGGGTTAGGGATAGGCTTCGGGCTGGCTTAGGGTTAGGGGACGGGGACGGTTTAGGGTCCAGGTGAGGGTACGGCAACGCTTTTGGGGGAGCGTACGTGTGAGGGCGCGGGTTAGTGTTTGCGTACTTTTTAGGATTAGAGGACGGGTGAGGGTCAGGCTTCGGGGAAGGGTTAGGGTTAGGGTTCGGTCTAGGGTTAGGGTTAGGGGACGGGGACGGCTTAGGGTCCAGGTGAGGGTACGGCAACGCTTTAGGTGGAGCGTACGTGTGAGGGCGCGGGTTAGTGTTAGCCTACGGGTTAGGATTAGGGGACGGATGATGGTCAGGTTTCGGGGAAGGGTTAGGGTTAGGGTTCGGGCTAGGGTTAGGGTTAGGGGACGGGGAAGGTTTAGGGTCCAGGTGAGGGTACGGCAACGCTTTAGGGGGAGCGTACGTGTGAGGGCGCGGGTTAGTGTTAGCGTACGGGTTAGGATTAGGGGACGGTTGAGGGTCAGTCTTGTGGGAAGGGTTAGGGTTAGGGTTCGGGCTAGGGTTAGGGTTAGGGGACGGGGACGGTTTAGGGTCCAGGTGAGGGTACGGCAACGGTTTAGGGGGAGCGTACGTGTGAGGGCGCGGGTTAGTGTTAGCGTACGGGTTAGGATTAGGGGACGGGTGAGGGTCAGGCTTCGGGAAAGGGTTAGGGTTAGGGTTCGGGCTAGGGTTAGTGTTAGGGGAAGGGGACGGTTTAGGGTCCAGGTGAGGGTATGGCAACGCTTTAGGGGGAGCGTACGTGTGAGGGCGCGGGTTAGTGTTAGCCTACGCCTTAGGATTAGGGGACAGGTGAGGGTCAGGCTTCGGGGAAGGGTTAGGGTTAGGGTACGGGCTAGGGTTAGGGTTAGGTGACGGGGACGGGTTAGGGTTCAGGTGCGGGTACGGCAACGCTTTAGGGGGAGCGTACGTGTGAGGGCGCAGGTTAGTGTTAGCCTACGGGTTAGGATTAGGGGACGGGTGAGGGTCAGGCTTCGGGGAAGGGATAGGGTTAGGGTTCGGGCTAGGGTTAGGCTTAGGGGACGGCGACGGTTTAGGGTCCAGGTGAGGGTACGGCAACGCTTTAGGGGGAGCGTACGTGTGAGGGAGGGGGTTAGTGTTAGCATACGGGTTAGGATTAGGGGACGGGTGAGGGTCTGGCTTCGGGGAAGGGTTAGGGTTAGGGTTCGGGCTAGGGTTAGGGTTAGGGGACGGGGAAGGTTTAGGGTCCAGGTGAGGGTACGGCAACGCTTTAGAGGAAGCGTACGTGTGAGGGTGCTGGTTAGTGTTAGCCTACGGTTTAGGATTCGGGGACGGGTGAGGGTCAGGCTTCGGAGAACGGTTAGGGTTAGGGTTCGGGCTAGGGTTAGGGGACGGGGACGGTTTAGGGTCCAGGTGAGGGTACTGCAACGCTTTAGGGGGAGCGTATGTGTGAGGGCGCGGGTTATTGTTAGCGTACGGGTTAGGATTAGGGGATGGGTGATGGTCAGGCTTCGGGGAAGGGTTAGGGTTAGGGTTCGGGCTAGGGTTAGGGTTAGGGGACGGGGACGGTTTAGGGTCCAGGTGAGGGTACGGAAACGCTTTAGGGGGAGCGTACATGTGAGGGTGTGGGTTAGTGTTAGCGTACGGGTTAGGATTAGGGGACGGGTGAGGGTCAGGCTTCGGGGAAGGGTTAGGGTTAGGGTTCGGGCTAGGGTTAGGATTAGGGGACGGGGACGGTTTAAGGTGCAGGTGAGTGTACGGCAACGCTTTAGGGGGAGCGTACGTGTGAGGGCGCGGGTTAGTGTTAGCCTATGGCTTAGGATTAGGGTACGGGAGAGGGTCAGGCTTCGGGGAAGGGTTAAGGATCGGCTTTGGGCTAGGCTTAGGGTTAGGGGACTAGGACGGTTTAGGGTCCAGGTGAGGTACGGCAACGCTTTAGGGGGAGCGTACGTGTGAGGGCGCAGGTTAGTGTTAGCCTACGGGTTAGGATTAGGGGACGGGTGAGGTTCAGGAGTCGGGGAAGAGTTAGGGTTAGGGTTCGGGCTACGGTTAGGGTTAGAGGACGGGGACGGTTTAGGGTCCAGGTGAGGGTACGGCAACGCTTTAGGGGGAGCGTACGTGTGAGGGCGCAGGTTAGTGTTAGCCTACGGGTTAGGATTAGGAGACGGGTGAGGGTCAGGCTTCGGGGAAGGGTTAGGGATAGGCTTCGGGCTGGCTTAGGGTTAGGGGACGGGGACGGTTTAGGGTCCAGGTGAGGGTACGGCAACGCTTTTGGGGGAGCGTACGTGTGAGGGCGCGGGTTAGTGTTTGCGTACTTTTTAGGATTAGAGGACGGGTGAGGGTCAGGCTTCGGGGAAGGGTTAGGGTTAGGGTTCGGTCTAGGGTTAGGGTTAGGGGACGGGGACGGCTTAGGGTCCAGGTGAGGGTACGGCAACGCTTTAGGTGGAGCGTACGTGTGAGGGCGCGGGTTAGTGTTAGCCTACGGGTTAGGATTAGGGGACGGATGATGGTCAGGTTTCGGGGAAGGGTTAGGGTTAGGGTTCGGGCTAGGGTTAGGGTTAGGGGACGGGGAAGGTTTAGGGTCCAGGTGAGGGTACGGCAACGCTTTAGGGGGAGCGTACGTGTGAGGGCGCGGGTTAGTGTTAGCGTACGGGTTAGGATTAGGGGACGGTTGAGGGTCAGTCTTGTGGGAAGGGTTAGGGTTAGGGTTCGGGCTAGGGTTAGGGTTAGGGGACGGGGACGGTTTAGGGTCCAGGTGAGGGTACGGCAACGGTTTAGGGGGAGCGTACGTGTGAGGGCGCGGGTTAGTGTTAGCGTACGGGTTAGGATTAGGGGACGGGTGAGGGTCAGGCTTCGGGAAAGGGTTAGGGTTAGGGTTCGGGCTAGGGTTAGTGTTAGGGGAAGGGGACGGTTTAGGGTCCAGGTGAGGGTATGGCAACGCTTTAGGGGGAGCGTACGTGTGAGGGCGCGGGTTAGTGTTAGCCTACGCCTTAGGATTAGGGGACAGGTGAGGGTCAGGCTTCGGGGAATGGTTAGGGTTAGGGTACGGGCTAGGGTTAGGGTTAGGTGACGGGGACGGGTTAGGGTTCAGGTGCGGGTACGGCAACGCTTTAGGGGGAGCGTACGTGTGAGGGCGCAGGTTAGTGTTAGCCTACGGGTTAGGATTAGGGGACGGGTGAGGGTCAGGCTTCGGGGAAGGGATAGGGTTAGGGTTCGGGCTAGGGTTAGGCTTAGGGGACGGCGACGGTTTAGGGTCCAGGTGAGGGTACGGCAACGCTTTAGGGGGAGCGTACGTGTGAGGGAGGGGGTTAGTGTTAGCATACGGGTTAGGATTAGGGGACGGGTGAGGGTCTGGCTTCGGGGAAGGGTTAGGGTTAGGGTTCGGGCTAGGGTTAGGGTTAGGGGACGGGGAAGGTTTAGGGTCCAGGTGAGGGTACGGCAACGCTTTAGAGGAAGCGTACGTGTGAGGGTGCTGGTTAGTGTTAGCCTACGGTTTAGGATTCGGGGACGGGTGAGGGTCAGGCTTCGGAGAACGGTTAGGGTTAGGGTTCGGGCTAGGGTTAGGGGACGGGGACGGTTTAGGGTCCAGGTGAGGGTACTGCAACGCTTTAGGGGGAGCGTATGTGTGAGGGCGCGGGTTATTGTTAGCGTACGGGTTAGGATTAGGGGATGGGTGATGGTCAGGCTTCGGGGAAGGGTTAGGGTTAGGGTTCGGGCTAGGGTTAGGGTTAGGGGACGGGGACGGTTTAGGGTCCAGGTGAGGGTACGGAAACGCTTTAGGGGGAGCGTACATGTGAGGGTGTGGGTTAGTGTTAGCGTACGGGTTAGGATTAGGGGACGGGTGAGGGTCAGGCTTCGGGGAAGGGTTAGGGTTAGGGTTCGGGCTAGGGTTAGGATTAGGGGACGGGGACGGTTTAAGGTGCAGGTGAGTGTACGGCAACGCTTTAGGGGGAGCGTACGTGTGAGGGCGCGGGTTAGTGTTAGCCTATGGCTTAGGATTAGGGTACGGGAGAGGGTCAGGCTTCGGGGAAGGGTTAAGGATCGGCTTTGGGCTAGGCTTAGGGTTAGGGGACTAGGACGGTTTAGGGTCCAGGTGAGGTACGGCAACGCTTTAGGGGGAGCGTACGTGTGAGGGCGCAGGTTAGTGTTAGCCTACGGCTTAGGATTAGGGGACGGGTGAGGTTCAGGAGTCGGGGAAGAGTTAGGGTTAGGGTTCGGGCTACGGTTAGGGTTAGAGGACGGGGACGGTTTAGGGTCCAGGTGAGGGTACGGCAACGCTTTAGGGGGAGCGTACGTGTGAGGGCGCAGGTTAGTGTTAGCCTACGGGTTAGGATTAGGAGACGGGTGAGGGTCAGGCTTCGGGGAAGGGTTAGGGATAGGCTTCGGGCTGGCTTAGGGTTAGGGGACGGGGACGGTTTAGGGTCCAGGTGAGGGTACGGCAACGCTTTTGGGGGAGCGTACGTGTGAGGGCGCGGGTTAGTGTTTGCGTACTTTTTAGGATTAGAGGACGGGTGAGGGTCAGGCTTCGGGGAAGGGTTAGGGTTAGGGTTCGGTCTAGGGTTAGGGTTAGGGGACGGGGACGGCTTAGGGTCCAGGTGAGGGTACGGCAACGCTTTAGGTGGAGCGTACGTGTGAGGGCGCGGGTTAGTGTTAGCCTACGGGTTAGGATTAGGGGACGGATGATGGTCAGGTTTCGGGGAAGGGTTAGGGTTAGGGTTCGGGCTAGGGTTAGGGTTAGGGGACGGGGAAGGTTTAGGGTCCAGGTGAGGGTACGGCAACGCTTTAGGGGGAGCGTACGTGTGAGGGCGCGGGTTAGTGTTAGCGTACGGGTTAGGATTAGGGGACGGTTGAGGGTCAGTCTTGTGGGAAGGGTTAGGGTTAGGGTTCGGGCTAGGGTTAGGGTTAGGGGACGGGGACGGTTTAGGGTCCAGGTGAGGGTACGGCAACGGTTTAGGGGGAGCGTACGTGTGAGGGCGCGGGTTAGTGTTAGCGTACGGGTTAGGATTAGGGGACGGGTGAGGGTCAGGCTTCGGGAAAGGGTTAGGGTTAGGGTTCGGGCTAGGGTTAGTGTTAGGGGAAGGGGACGGTTTAGGGTCCAGGTGAGGGTATGGCAACGCTTTAGGGGGAGCGTACGTGTGAGGGCGCGGGTTAGTGTTAGCCTACGCCTTAGGATTAGGGGACAGGTGAGGGTCAGGCTTCGGGGAAGGGTTAGGGTTAGGGTACGGGCTAGGGTTAGGGTTAGGTGACGGGGACGGGTTAGGGTTCAGGTGCGGGTACGGCAACGCTTTAGGGGGAGCGTACGTGTGAGGGCGCAGGTTAGTGTTAGCCTACGGGTTAGGATTAGGGGACGGGTGAGGGTCAGGCTTCGGGGAAGGGATAGGGTTAGGGTTCGGGCTAGGGTTAGGGGACGGGGACGGTTTAGGGTCCAGGTGAGGGTACTGCAACGCTTTAGGGGGAGCGTATGTGTGAGGGCGCGGGTTATCGTTAGCGTACGGGTTAGGATTAGGGGATGGGTGATGGTCAGGCTTCGGGGAAGGGTTAGGGTTAGGGTTCGGGCTAGGGTTAGGGTTAGGGGACGGGGACGGTTTAGGGTCCAGGTGAGGGTACGGAAACGCTTTAGGGGGAGCGTACATGTGAGGGTGTGGGTTAGTGTTAGCGTACGGGTTAGGATTAGGGGACGGGTGAGGGTCAGGCTTCGGGGAAGGGTTAGGGTTAGGGTTCGGGCTAGGGTTAGGATTAGGGGACGGGGACGGTTTAAGGTGCAGGTGAGTGTTCGGCAACGCTTTAGGGGGAGCGTACGTGTGAGGGCGCGGGTTAGTGTTAGCCTATGGCTTAGGATTAGGGTACGGGAGAGGGTCAGGCTTCGGGGAAGGGTTAAGGATCGGCTTTGGGCTAGGCTTAGGGTTAGGGGACTAGGACGGTTTAGGGTCCAGGTGAGGTACGGCAACGCTTTAGGGGGAGCGTACGTGTGAAGGCGCGGGTTAGTGTTAGCCTACGGGTTAGGATTAGGGGACGGGTGAGGGTCAGGCTTCGGGGAAGGGTTAGGGTTAGGGTTCGGGCTAGGTTTAGGGTTAGGGGACGGGGACGGTTTAGGGTCCAGGTGAGGATACGGCAATGCTTTAGTGGGGGCGTACGTGTGAGGGCGCGGGTTAGAGTTAGCCTACGGGTTAGGATTAGGGGACGGGTGAGGGTCAGGCTTCGGGGAAGGGTTAGGGTTAGGGTTCGGGCTAGTGTTAGGTTTAGGGCACAGGGACGGTTTAGGGTCCAGGTGAGCGTACGGCAACGCTTTAGGGGGAGCGTACGTGTGAGGGCGCGGGTTAGTGTTAGCCTCTGGGTTAGGATTAGGGGACGGGTGAGGGTCAGCTTCGGGGAAGTGTTAGGGTTAGGGTTCGGGCTAGGGTTAGGGTTAGGGGACGGGGACGGTTTAGGGTCCAGGTGAGGGTTCGGCAACGCTTTAGGGGGAGCGTACGTGTGAGGGCGCAGGTTAGTGTTAGCCTACGGGTTAGGATTAGGGGACGGGTGAGGGTCAGGAGTCGGGGAAGAGTTAGGGTTAGGGTTCGGGCTACGGTTAGGGTTAGAGGACGGGGACGGTTTAGGGTCCAGGTGAGGGTACGGCAACGCTTTAGGGGGAGCGTACGTGTGAGGGCGCAGGTTAGTGTTAGCCTACGGGTTAGGATTAGGAGACGGGTGAGGGTCAGGCTTCGGGGAAGGGTTAGGGATAGGCTTCGGGCTGGCTTAGGGTTAGGGGACGGGGACGGTTTAGGGTCCAGGTGAGGGTACGGCAACGCTTTTGGGGGAGCGTACGTGTGACGGCGCGGGTTAGTGTTTGCGTACTTTTTAGGATTAGAGGACGGGTGAGGGTCAGGCTTCGGGGAAGGGTTAGGGTTAGGGTTCGGTCTAGGGTTAGGGTTAGGGGACGGGGACGGCTTAGGGTCCAGGTGAGGGTACGGCAACGCTTTAGGTGGAGCGTACGTGTGAGGGCGCGGGTTAGTGTTAGCCTACGGGTTAGGATTAGGGGACGGATGATGGTCAGGTTTCGGGGAAGGGTTAGGGTTAGGGTTCGGGCTAGGGTTAGGGTTAGGGGACGGGGAAGGTTTAGGGTCCAGGTGAGGGTACGGCAACGCTTTAGGGGGAGCGTACGTGTGAGGGCGCGGGTTAGTGTTAGCGTACGGGTTAGGATTAGGGGACGGTTGAGGGTCAGTCTTGTGGGAAGGGTTAGGGTTAGGGTTCGGGCTAGGGTTAGGGTTAGGGGACGGGGACGGTTTAGGGTCCAGGTGAGGGTACGGCAACGGTTTAGGGGGAGCGTACGTGTGAGGGCGCGGGTTAGTGTTAGCGTACGGGTTAGGATTAGGGGACGGGTGAGGGTCAGGCTTCGGGAAAGGGTTAGGGTTAGGGTTCGGGCTAGGGTTAGTGTTAGGGGAAGGGGACGGTTTAGGGTCCAGGTGAGGGTATGGCAACGCTTTAGGGGGAGCGTACGTGTGAGGGCGCGGGTTAGTGTTAGCCTACGCCTTAGGATTAGGGGACAGGTGAGGGTCAGGCTTCGTGGAAGGGTTAGGGTTAGGGTACGGGCTAGGGTTAGGGTTAGGTGACGGGGTCGGGTTAGGGTTCAGGTGCGGGTACGGCAACGCTTTAGGGGGAGCGTACGTGTGAGGGCGCAGGTTAGTGTTAGCCTACGGGTTAGGATTAGGGGACGGGTGAGGGTCAGGCTTCGGGGAAGGGATAGGGTTAGGGTTCGGGCTAGGGTTAGGCTTAGGGGACGGCGACGGTTTAGGGTCCAGGTGAGGGTACGGCAACGCTTTAGGGGGAGCGTACGTGTGAGGGCGCGGGTTAGTGTTAGCATACGGGTTAGGATTAGGGGACGGGTGAGGGTCTGGCTTCGGGGAAGGGTTAGGGTTAGGGTTCGGGCTAGGGTTAGGGTTAGGGGACGGGGAAGGTTTAGGGTCCAGGTGAGGGTACGGCAACGCTTTAGAGGAAGCGTACGTGTGAGGGTGCTGGTTAGTGTTAGCCTACGGTTTAGGATTCGGGGACGGGTGAGGGTCAGGCTTCGGAGAACGGTTAGGGTTAGGGTTCGGGCTAGGGTTAGGGGACGGGGACGGTTTAGGGTCCAGGTGAGGGTACTGCAACGCTTTAGGGGGAGCGTATGTGTGAGGGCGCGGGTTATTGTTAGCGTACGGGTTAGGATTAGGGGATGGGTGATGGTCAGGCTTCAGGGAAGGGTTAGGGTTAGGGTTCGGGCTAGGGTTAGGGTTAGGGGACGGGGACGGTTTAGGGTCCAGGTGAGGGTACGGAAACGCTTTAGGGGGAGCGTACATGTGAGGGTGTGGGTTAGTGTTAGCGTACGGGTTAGGATTAGGGGACGGGTGAGGGTCAGGCTTCGGGGAAGGGTTAGGGTTAGGGTTCGGGCTAGGGTTAGGATTAGGGGACGGGGACGGTTTAAGGTGCAGGTGAGTGTACGGCAACGCTTTAGGGGGAGCGTACGTGTGAGGGCGCGGGTTAGTGTTAGCCCATGGCTTAGGATTAGGGTACGGGAGAGGGTCAGGCTTCGGGGAAGGGTTAAGGATCGGCTTTGGGCTAGGCTTAGGGTTAGGGGACTAGGACGGTTTAGGGTCCAGGTGAGGTACGGCAACGCTTTAGGGGGAGCGTACGTGTGAGGGCGCGGGTTAGTGTTAGCGTACGGGTTAGGATTAGGGGACGGGTGAGGGTCAGGCTTCGGGGAAGCGTTAGGGTTAGGGTTCGGGCTAGGGTTAGGGTTACGGGACGGGGAAGGTTTAGGGTCCAGGTGAGGGTACGGCAACGCTTTAGGGGGAGCGTACGTGTGAAGGCGCGGGTTAGTGTTAGCCTACGGGTTAGGATTAGGGGACGGGTGAGGGTCAGGCTTCGGGGAAGGGTTAGGGTTAGGGTTCGGGCTAGGTTTAGGGTTAGGGGACGGGGACGGTTTAGGGTCCAGGTGAGGATACGGCAATGCTTTAGTTGGGGCGTACGTGTGAGGGCGCGGGTTAGAGTTAGCCTACGGGTTAGTATTAGGGGACGGGTGAGGGTCAGGCTTCGGGGAAGGGTTAGGGTTAGGGTTCGGGCTAGTGTTAGGTTTAGGGCACAGGGACGGTTTAGGGTCCAGGTGACCGTACGGCAACGCTTTAGGGGGAGCGTACGTGTGAGGGCGCGGGTTAGTGTTAGCCTCTGGGTTAGGATTAGGGGACGGGTGAGGGTCAGCTTCGGGGAAGTGTTAGGGTTAGGGTTCGGGCTAGGGTTAGGGTTAGGGGACGGGGACGGTTTAGGGTCCAGGTGAGTGTTCGGCAACGCTTTAGGGGGAGCGTACGTGTGAGGGCGCAGGTTAGTGTTAGCCTACGGGTTAGGATTAGGGGACGGGTGAGGGTCAGGAGTCGGGGAAGAGTTAGGGTTAGGGTTCGGGCTACGGTTAGGGTTAGAGGACGGGGACGGTTTAGGGTCCAGGTGAGGGTACGGCAACGCTTTAGGGGGAGCGTACGTGTGAGGGCGCAGGTTAGTGTTAGCCTACGGGTTAGGATTAGGAGACGGGTGAGGGTCAGGCTTCGGGGAAGAGTTAGGGATAGGCTTCGGGCTGGCTTAGGGTTAGGGGACGGGGACGGTTTAGGGTCCAGGTGAGGGTACGGCAACGCTTTAGGGGGAGCGTACGTGTGAGGGCGCGGGTTAGTGTTTGCGTACATTTTAGGATTAGAGGACGGGTGAGGGTCAGGCTTCGGGGAAGGGTTAGGGTTAGGGTTCGGTCTAGGGTTAGGGTTAGGGGACGGGGACGGCTTAGGGTCCAGGTGAGGGTACGGCAACGCTTTAGGTGGAGCGTACGTGTGAGGGCGCGGTTTAGTGTTAGCCTACGGGTTAGGATTAGGGGACGGATGAGGGTCAGGTTTCGGGGAAGGGTTAGGGTTAGGGTTCGGGCTAGGGTTAGGGTTAGGGGACGGGGAAGGTTTAGGGTCCAGGTGAGGGTACGGCAACGCTTTAGGGGGAGCGTACGTGTGAGGGCGCGGGTTAGTGTTAGCGTACGGGTTAGGATTAGGGGACGGTTGAGGGTCAGTCTTGTGGGAAGGGTTAGGGTTAGGGTTCGGGCTAGGGTTAGGGTTAGGGGACGGGGACGGTTTAGGGTCCAGGTGAGGGTACGGCAACGGTTTAGGGGGAGCGTACGTGTGAGGGCGCGGGTTAGTGTTAGCGTACGGGTTAGGATTAGGGGACGGGTGAGGGTCAGGCTTCGGGAAAGGGTTAGGGTTAGGGTTCGGGCTAGGGTTAGTGTTAGGGGAAGGGGACGGTTTAGGGTCCAGGTGAGGGTTTGGCAACGCTTTAGGGGGAGCGTACGTGTGAGGGCGCGGGTTAGTGTTAGCCTACGCCTTAGGATTAGGGGACAGGTGAGGGTCAGGCTTCGGGGAAGGGTTAGGGTTAGGGTACGGGCTAGGGTTAGGGTTAGGTGACGGGGATGGGTTAGGGTTCAGGTGCGGGTACGGCAACGCTTTAGGGGGAGCGTACGTGTGAGGGCGCAGGTTAGTGTTAGCCTACGGGTTAGGATTAGGGGACGGGTGAGGGTCAGGCTTCGGGGAAGGGATAGGGTTAGGGTTCGGGCTAGGGTTAGGCTTAGGGGACGGCGACGGTTTAGGGTCCAGGTGAGGGTACGGCAACGCTTTAGGGGGAGCGTACGTGTGAGGGCGCGGGTTAGTGTTAGCATACGGGTTAGGATTAGGGGACGGGTGAGGGTCTGGCTTCGGGGAAGGGTTAGGGTTAGGGTTCGGGCTAGGGTAAGGGTTAGGGGACGGGGCCGGTTTAGGGTCCAGGTGAGGGTACGGCAACGCTTTAGAGGAAGCGTACGTGTGAGGGTGCTGGTTAGTGTTAGCCTACGGTTTAGGATTCGGGGACGGGTGAGGGTCAGGCTTCGGGGAAGGGTTAGGGTTAGGGTTCGGGCTAGGGTTAGGGGACGGGGACGGTTTAGGGTCCAGGTGAGGGTACTGCAACGCTTTAGGGGGAGCGTATGTGTGAGGGCGCGGGTTATTGTTAGCGTACGGGTTAGGATTAGGGGATGGGTGATGGTCAGGCTTCGGGGAAGGGTTAGGGTTAGGGTTCGGGCTAGGGTTAGGGTTAGGGGACGGGGACGGTTTAGGGTCCAGGTGAGGGTACGGCAACGCTTTAGGGGGAGCGTACGTGTGAGGACGTGGGATAGTGTTAGCGTACGGGATAGGATTAGGGGACGGGTGAGGCTCAGGCTTCGGGGAAGGGTTAGGGTTAGGGTTCGGGCTAGGGTTAGGGTTAGGGGACGGGGACGGTTTAGGGTCCAGGTGAGGGTACGGCAACGCTTTAGGGGGAGCGTACGTGTGAGGGCGCGGGTTAGTGTTAGCGTACGTGTTAGGAATAGGGGACGGGTGAGGATCAGTCATCGGGGAAGGGTTAGGGTTAGGGTTCGGGCTAGGGTTAGGGTTAGAGGACGGGGACGGTTTAGGGTCCAGGTGAGGGTACGGCAACGCTTTAGGGGGAGCGTACGTGTGAGGGCGCGGGTTAGTGTTAGCCTACGGGTTAGGATTAGGGGACGGGTGAGGTTCATTCTTCCGGGAACGGTTAGGGTTAGGGTTCAGGCTAGGGTTAGGGTTAGGGGACGGGGACGGTTTAGGGTCCAGGTGAGGGTTCGGCAACGCTTTAGGGGGAGCGTACGTGTGAGGGCGCGGGATAGTGTTAGCCTAAGGGTTAGGATTAGGGGACGGGTGAGGGTCAGGCTTCGGGGAAGGGTTAGGGTTAGGGTTCGGTTTAGGGTTAGGGTTAGGGGACGGGGACGGTTTAGGGTCCAGGTGAGGGTACGGCAACGCTTTAGAGGGAGCGTACGTGTGAGTGCGTGGGTAAGTGTTAGCGTATGGGTTAGGATTAGGGGACGGGTGAGGGTCAGGCTTCGGGGAAGGGTTAGGGTTAGGGTTCGGGCTAGGGTTAAGGATAGGTTTAGGGGACGGTTTAGGGTCCAGGTGAGGTTACGGCAACGCTTTAGGGGGAGCGTACGTGTGAGAGTGCGGGTTATTGTTAGCGTACAGCTTAGGATTAGGGGACCGGTGAGAGTCAGGCTTTCGGGAAGGGTTAGGGTTAGGGTTCGGGCTACGGTTAGGTTTTGGGGACGGGGACGGTTTAGGGTCCAGGTGAGGGTACGGCAACGCTTTAGGGGGAGCGTACGTGTGAGGGCGCGGGTTAGTGTTAGCGTACGTGTTAGGATTAGGGGACGGGTGAGGGTCAGGCTTCGGGGAAGTGTTAGGGTTAGGGTTCGGGCTAGGGTTAGGGTTAGGGGACGGACACGGTTTAGGGTCCAGGTGAGGGTACGGCAACGCTTTAGGGGGAGCGTACATGTGAGGGCGTGGGTTAGTGTTAGCGTACGGGTTAGGATTAGGGGACGGGTGAGGGTCAGGCTTCGGGGAAGTGTTAGGTTTAGGGTTCGGGCTAGGGTTAGGGTTAGGGGACGGGGACGGTTTAAGGTCCAGGTGAGGGTACGGCAACGCTTTAGGTGGAGCATACGTGTGATGGCGCGGGTTAGTGTTAGAGTACGGGTTAGGATTAGGGGACGGGTGATGGTCAGGCTTCGGGGAAGGGTTAGGGTTAGGGTTCGGGCTAGGGTTAGGGGACGGGGACGGTTTAGGGTCCAGGTGAGGGTAAGGCAACGCTTTAGGGGGAGCGTACATGTGAGGGCGCGGGTTAGTGTTAGCGTACGGGTTAGGATTAGGGGACGGGTGAGGTTCAGGCTTCGGGGACGGGGGTAGGTTTAGGGTCCAGGTGAGGGTACGGCAAAGCTTTAGGGGGAGCATACGTGTGAGGGCGCGGGTTAGTGTTAGCGTACGGGTTAGGATTAGGGGACGGGTGAGGGTCATGCTTCGGGGAAGGGTTACGGTTAGGGTCGGGCTAGGGTTAGGGTTAGGGGACGGGGACGGTTTAGGGTCCAGGTGAGGGTACGGCAACGGTTTAGGGCGAGCATACGTGTGAGGGCGCGGGTTAGTGTTAGCGTACGGGTTAGGATTAGGGGACGGGTGAGGGTCACGAGTCGGGGAAGGGTTAGGGTTAGGGTTCGGGCTAGGGTTAGGGTTAGGGGATGGGGACGGTTTAGGGTCCAGGTGAGGGTACGGCAACGCTTTAGGGGGAGCGTACGAGTGAGGGCGCGGGTTAGTGTTAGCGTACGGGTTAGGATTAGGGGACGGGTGAGGGTCAGGTTTCGGGGAAGGGTTAGGGTTAGGGTTCGGGCTAGGGTTAGGGGACGGGGACGGTTTAGGTTCCAGGTGAGGGTACTGCAACGCTTTAGGGGGAACGTATGTGTGAGGGCGCGGGTTATTGTTAGCGTACGGGTTAGGATTAGGGGACGTGTGAGGGTCAGGCTTTGGGGAAGTGTTAGGGTTAGGGTTCGGGCTAGGGTTAGGTTTAGGGGACGAGGACGGTTTAGGGTCCAGGTGAGGGTACGGCAACGCTTTACGGGGAGCGTACGTGTCAGGGCACGGGTTAGTGTTAGCGTACGGGTTAGGATTAGGGGACGGATGAGGGTCAGGCTTCGGGGAAGGGTTAGGGTTAGGGTTTGGGCTAGGGTTAGTGTTAGGGGATGGGGACGGTTTAGGGTCCAGCTGAGGGTACGGCAACGCTTTAGGGGGAGCGTACGTGTGAGGGCGCGGGTTAGTGTTAGCGTACGGGTTAGGATTAGGGGACGGGTGAGGGTCAGGCTGCGGGGAAGGGTTAGGGTTAGGGTTCGGTTTAGGGTTAGGGTTAGGGGACGGGGACGGTTTAGGGTCCAGGTGAGGGTACGGCAACGCTTTAGAGGGAGCGTACGTGTGAGTGCGTGGGTAAGTGTTAGCGTATGGTTTAGGATTAGGGGACGGGTGAGGGTCAGGCTTCGGGGAAGGGTTAGGGTTAGGATTCGGGCTAGGGTTAAGGTTAGGTTTAGGGGACGGTTTAGGGTCCAGGTGAGGTTACGGCAACGCTTTAGGGGGAGCGTACGTGTGAGGGTGCGGGTTATTGTTAGCGTACAGCTTAGGATTAGGGGACCGGTGAGAGTCAGGCTTTCGGGAAGGGTTAGGGTTAGGGTTCGGGCTACGGTTAGGTTTTGGGGACGGGGACGGTTTAGGGTCCAGGTGAGGGTACGGCAACGCTTTAGGGGGAGCGTACGTGTGAGGGCGCGGGTTAGTGTTAGCGTACGGGTTAGGATTAGGGGACGGGTGAGGGTCAGGCTTCGGGGAAGTGTTAGGGTTAGGGTTCGGGCTAGGGTTAGGGTTAGGGGACGGGGACGGTTTAGGGTCCAGGTGAGGGTACGGCAACGCTTTAGGGGGAGCGTACATGTGAGGGCGTGGGTTAGTGTTAGCGTACGGGTTAGGATTAGGGGACGGGTGAGGGTCAGGCTTCGGGGAAGTGTTAGGTTTAGGGTTCGGGCTAGGGTTAGGGTTAGGGGACGGGGACGGTTTAGGGTCCAGGTGCGGGTACGGCAACGCTTTAGGTGGAGCATACGTGTGATGGCGCGGGTTAGTGTTAGAGTACGGGTTAGGATTAGGGGACGGGTGATGGTCAGGCTTCGGGGAAGGGTTAGGGTTAGGGTTCGGGCTAGGGTTAGGGGACGGGGACGGTTTAGGGTCCAGGTGAGGGTAAGGCAACGCTTTAGGGGGAGCGTACATGTGAGGGCGCGGGTTAGTGTTAGCGTACGGGTTAGGATTAGGGGACGGGTGAGGTTCAGGCTTCGGGGACGGGGGTAGGTTTAGGGTCCAGGTGAGGGTACGGCAAAGCTTTAGGGGGAGCGTACATGTGAGGGCGCGGGTTAGTGTTAGCGTACGGGTTAGGATTAGGGGACGGGTGAGGGTCATGCTTCGGGGAAGGGTTACGGTTAGGGTCGGGCTAGGGTTAGGGTTAGGGGACGGGGACGGTTTAGGGTCCAGGTGAGGGTACGGCAACGGTTTAGGGCGAGCATACGTGTGAGGGCGCGGGTTAGTGTTAGCCTACGGGTTAGGATTAGAGGACGGGTGAGGGTCACGAGTCGGGGAAGGGTTAGGTTTAGGGTTCGGGCTAGGGTTAGGGTTAGGGGACGGGGACGGTTTAGGGTCCAGGTGAGGGTACGGCAACGCTTTAGGGGGAGCGTACGAGTGAGGGCGCGGGTTAGTGTTAGCGTACGGGTTAGGATTAGGGGACGGGTGAGGGTCAGGATTCGGGGAAGGGTTAGGGTTAGGGTTCGGGCTAGGGTTAGGGGACGGGGACGGTTTAGGGTCCAGGTGAGGGTACTGCAACGCTTTAGGGGGAACGTATGTGTGAGGGCGCGGGTTATTGTTAGCGTACGGGTTAGGATTAGGGGACGTGTGAGGGTCAGGCTTTGGGGAAGTGTTAGGGTTAGGGTTCGGGCTAGGGTTAGGTTTAGGGGACGAGGACGGTTTAGGGTCCAGGTGAGGGTACGGCAACGCTTTAGGGGGAGCGTACGTGTCAGGGCGCGGGTTAGTGTTAGCGTACGGGTTAGGATTAGGGGACGGATGAGGGTCAGGCTTCGGGGAAGGGTTAGGGTTAGGGTTTGGGCTAGGGTTAGTGTTAGGGGACGGGGACGGTTTAGGGTCCAGGTGAGGGTACGGCAACGCTTTAGGGGGAGCGTACGTGTGAGGGCGCGGGTTAGTGTTAGCGTACGGGTTAGGATTACTGGACGGGTGAGGGTCAGGCTTCGGGGAAGGGTTAGGGTTAGGGTTCGGGCTAGGGTTAGGGTTAGGGGACGGGGACGGTTTAGGGTCCAGGTGAGGGTATGGCAAAGCTTTAGGGGGAGCATACGTGTGAGGGCGCGGGTTAGTGTTAGCGTACGGGTTAGGATTAGGGGACGGGTGAGGGTCAGGCTTCGGGGAAGGGTTAGGGTTAGGGTTCGGGCTAGGGTTAGGGTTAGGGGATGGGGATGGTTTAGGGCTCAGGTGAGGGTACGGCAACGCTTTAGGGGGAGCATACGTGTGAGGGCGCGGGTTAGTGTTAGCGTACGGGTTAGGATTAGGGGACGGGTGAGGGTCAGGCTTCGGGGAAGGGTTAGGGTTAGGGATCGGGCTAGGGTTAGGGTTAGGGGACGGGGACGGTTTAGGGTCCAGGTGAGGGTACGGCAACGCTTTAGGGGGAGCGTACGTGTGAGGGCGCGGGTTAGTGTTAGCGTACGTGTTAGGAATAGGGGATGGGTGAAGGTCAGTCTTCGGGGAAGGGTTAGGGTTAGGGTTCGGGCTAGGGTTAGGGTTAGGTTTAGGGGACGGTTTAGGTTCCAGGTGAGGGTACGGCAACGCTTTTGGGGGAGCGTACGTGTGAGGGCGCGGGTTAGTGTTTGCGTACATTTTAGGATTAGGGGACGGGTGAGGGTCAGGCATCGGGGAAGGGTTAGGGTTAGGGTTCGGTCTAGGGTTAGGATTAGGGGACGGGGACGGTTTAGGGTCCAGGTGAGGGTACGGCAACGCTTTAGGGGGAGCGTACGTGTGAGGGCGCGGGTTAGTGTTAGCCTACGGGTTAGGATTAGGGGACGGATGAGGGTCAGGTTTCGGGGAAGGGTTAGGGTTATGGTTCGGGCTAGGGTTAGGGTTAGGGGACGGGGAAGGTTTAGGGTCCAGGTGAGGTTACGGCAACGCTTTAGGGGGAGCGTACGTGTGAGGTTGCGGGTTATTGTTAGCGTACAGCTTAGGATTAGGGGACGGGTGAGAGTCTGGCTTTCGGGAAGAGTTAGGGTTAGGGTTCGGGCTAGGGTTACGTTTTGGGGACGGGGACGGTTTAGGGTCCAGGTGAGGGTACGGCAAAGCTTTAGGGGGAGCGTACGTGTGAGGGCGCGGGTTACTGTTAGCGTACGGGTTAGGATTAGGGGACGGGTGAGGGTCAGGCTTCGGGGAAGTGTTAGGGTTAGGGTTCGGGCTAGGGTTAGGGTTAGGGGACGGGGACGGTTTAGGGTCCAGGTGAGGGTACAGCAACGCTTTAGGGGGAGCGTACGTGTGATGGCGCAGTTTAGTGTTAGCCTACGGGTTAGGATTAGGCGACGGGTGAGGGTCAGGCTTTGGGGAAGGGTTAGGGTTAGGGTTTGGGCTAGGGTTAGGGTTAGGGGATGGGGACGCTTTAGGGTCCAGGTGCGGGTACGGCAACGCTTTAGGGGGAGCGTACGTGTGAGGGCGTGGGTTAATGTTAGCCTACAGGTTAGGATTAGGGGACGGGTGAGGGTCAGGCTTCGGGGAAGTGTTACGTTTAGGGTTTGGGCTAGAGTTAGGGTTAGGGGACGGGGACAGTTTAGGGTCCAGGTGAGGGTACGGCAACGCTTTAGGTGGAGCATACGTGTGATGGCGCGGGTTAGTGTTAGCGTACGGGTTAGGATTAGGGGACGGGTGATGGTCAGGCTTCGGGGAAGGGTTAGGGTTAGGGTTCGGGCTAGGGTTAGGTTTAGGGGACGGGGACGGTTTAGGGTCCAGGTGAGGGTACGGCAACGCTTTAGGGGGAGCGTACGTGTGAGGGCGCGGGTTAGTGTTAGCGTACGGGTTAGGATTAGGGGACGGATGAGGGTCAGGCTTCGGGGAAGGGTTAGAGTTAGGGTTCGGGCTAGGGTTAGGGTTAGGGGATGGGGACAGTTTAGGGTCCAGGTGAGGGTACGGCAGCGCTTTAGGGGGAGCGTATGTGTGAGGGCGCGGGTTAGTGTTAGCGTACGGGTTAGGATTACTGGACGGGTGAGGGTCAGGCTTCGGGGAAGGGTTAGGGTTAGGGTTCGGGCTAGGGTTCGGGTTAGGTTTAGGGGACGGTTTAGGTTCCAGTTGAGGGTACGGCAACGCTTTTGTGGGAGTGTACGTGTGAGGGTGCGGGTTAGTGTTTGCGTACATTTTAGGATTAGGGGACGGGTGAGGGTCAGGCTTCGGGGAAGGTTTAGGGTTAGTGTTCGGGCTAGGGTTAGGGTTAGGGGACGGGGAAGGTTTAGGGTCCAGGTGAGGGTACGGCAACGCTTTAGGGGGAGCTTACGTGTAAGGGCGCGGGTTAGTGTTAGCGTACGTGTTAGGATTAGGGGACGGTTGAGGGTCAGTCTTGTGGGAAGGGTTAGGGTTACGGTTCGGGCTAAGGTTAGGGTTAGGGGACGGGGACGGTTTAGGGTCCAGGTGAGGGTACGGCAACGCTTTAGGGGGAGCGTACGTGTGAGGGCGCGGGTTAGTGTTAGCGTACGGGTTAGGATTACTGGACGGGTGAGGGTCAGGCTTCGGGGAAGGGTTAGGGTTAGGGTTCGGGCTAGGGTTAGGGTTAGGGGACGGGGACGGTTTAGGGTCCAGGTGAGGGTATGGCAAAGCTTTAGGGGGAGCATACGTGTGAGGGCGCGGGTTAGTGTTAGCGTACGGGTTAGGATTAGGGGACGGGTGAGGGTCAGGCTTCGGGGAAGGGTTAGGGTTAGGGTTCGGGCTAGGGTTAGGGTTAGGGGATGGGGATGGTTTAGGGCTCAGGTGAGGGTACGGCAACGCTTTAGGGGGAGCATACGTGTGAGGGCGCGGGTTAGTGTTAGCGTACGGGTTAGGATTAGGGGACGGGTGAGGGTCAGGCTTCGGGGAAGGGTTAGGGTTAGGGATCGGGCTAGGGTTAGGGTTAGGGGACGGGGACGGTTTAGGGTCCAGGTGAGGGTACGGCAACGCTTTAGGGGGAGCGTACGTGTGAGGGCGCGGGTTAGTGTTAGCGTACGTGTTAGGAATAGGGGATGGGTGAAGGTCAGTCTTCGGGGAAGGGTTAGGGTTAGGGTTCGGGCTAGGGTTAGGGTTAGGTTTAGGGGACGGTTTAGGTTCCAGGTGAGGGTACGGCAACGCTTTTGGGGGAGCGTATGTGTGAGGGCGCGGGTTAGTGTTTGCGTACATTTTAGGATTAGGGGACGGGTGAGGGTCAGGCATCGGGGAAAGGTTAGGGTTAGGGTTCGGTCTAGGGTTAGGATTAGGGGACGGGGACGGTTTAGGGTCCAGGTGAGGGTACGGCAACGCTTTAGGGGGAGCGTACGTGTGAGGGCGCGGGTTAGTGTTAGCCTACGGGTTAGGATTAGGGGACGGATGAGGGTCAGGCTTCGGGGAAGGGTTAGAGTTAGGGTTCGGGCTAGGGTTAGGGTTAGGGGATGGGGACAGTTTAGGGTCCAGGTGAGGGTACGGCAGCGCTTTAGGGGGAGCGTATGTGTGAGGGCGCGGGTTAGTGTTAGCGTACGGGTTAGGATTACTGGACGGGTGAGGGTCAGGCTTCGGGGAAGGGTTAGGGTTAGGGTTCGGGCTAGGGTTCGGGTTAGGTTTAGGGGACGGTTTAGGTTCCAGGTGAGGGTACGGCAACGCTTTTGTGGGAGTGTACGTGTGAGGGTGCGGGTTAGTGTTTGCGTACATTTTAGGATTAGGGGACGGGTGAAGGTCAGGCTTCGGGGAAGGTTTAGGGTTAGGGTTCGGGCTAGGGTTAGGGTTAGGGGACGGGGAAGGTTTAGGGTCCAGGTGAGGGTACGGCAACGCTTTAGAGGGAGCTTACGTGTAAGGGCGCGGGTTAGTGTTAGCGTACGTGTTAGGATTAGGGGACGGTTGAGGGTCAGTCTTGTGGGAAGGGTTAGGGTTACGGTTCGGGCTAGGGTTAGGGTTAGGGGACGGGGACGGTTTAGGGTCCAGGTGAGGGTACGGCAACGCTTTAGGGGGAGCGTACGTGTGAGGGCGCGGGTTAGTGTTAGCGTACGGGTTAGGATTACTGGACGGGTGAGGGTCAGGCTTCGGGGAAGGGTTAGGGTTAGGGTTCGGGCTAGGGTTAGGGTTAGGGGACGGGGACGGTTTAGGGTCCAGGTGAGGGTATGGCAAAGCTTTAGGGGGAGCATACGTGTGAGGGCGCGGGTTAGTGTTAGCGTACGGGTTAGGATTAGGGGACGGGTGAGGGTCAGGCTTCGGGGAAGGGTTAGGGTTAGGGTTCGGGCTAGGGTTAGGGTTAGGGGATGGGGATGGTTTAGGGCTCAGGTGAGGGTACGGCAACGCTTTAGGGGGAGCATACGTGTGAGGGCGCGGGTTAGTGTTAGCGTACGGGTTAGGATTAGGGGACGGGTGAGGGTCAGGCTTCGGGGAAGGGTTAGGGTTAGGGATCGGGCTAGGGTTAGGGTTAGGGGACGGGGACGGTTTAGGGTCCAGGTGAGGGTACGGCAACGCTTTAGGGGGAGCGTACGTGTGAGGGCGCGGGTTAGTGTTAGCGTACGTGTTAGGAATAGGGGATGGGTGAAGGTCAGTCTTCGGGGAAGGGTTAGGGTTAGGGTTCGGGCTAGGGTTAGGGTTAGGTTTAGGGGACGGTTTAGGTTCCAGGTGAGGGTACGGCAACGCTTTTGGGGGAGCGTACGTGTGAGGGCGCGGGTTAGTGTTTGCGTACATTTTAGGATTAGGGGACGGGTGAGGGTCAGGCATCGGGGAAGGGTTAGGGTTAGGGTTCGGTCTAGGGTTAGGATTAGGGGACGGGGACGGTTTAGGGTCCAGGTGAGGGTACGGCAACGCTTTAGGGGGAGCGTACGTGTGAGGGCGCGGGTTAGTGTTAGCCTACGGGTTAGGATTAGGGGACGGATGAGGGTCAGGTTTCGGGGAAGGGTTAGGGTTATGGTTCGGGCTAGGGTTAGGGTTAGGGGACGGGGAAGGTTTAGGGTCCAGGTGAGGTTACGGCAACGCTTTAGGGGGAGCGTACGTGTGAGGTTGCGGGTTATTGTTAGCGTACAGCTTAGGATTAGGGGACGGGTGAGAGTCTGGCTTTCGGGAAGAGTTAGGGTTAGGGTTCGGGCTAGGGTTACGTTTTGGGGACGGGGACGGTTTAGGGTCCAGGTGAGGGTACGGCAAAGCTTTAGGGGGAGCGTACGTGTGAGGGCGCGGGTTACTGTTAGCGTACGGGTTAGGATTAGGGGACGGGTGAGGGTCAGGCTTCGGGGAAGTGTTAGGGTTAGGGTTCGGGCTAGGGTTAGGGTTAGGGGACGGGGACGGTTTAGGGTCCAGGTGAGGGTACAGCAACGCTTTAGGGGGAGCGTACGTGTGATGGCGCAGTTTAGTGTTAGCCTACGGGTTAGGATTAGGCGACGGGTGAGGGTCAGGCTTTGGGGAAGGGTTAGGGTTAGGGTTTGGGCTAGGGTTAGGGTTAGGGGATGGGGACGCTTTAGGGTCCAGGTGCGGGTACGGCAACGCTTTAGGGGGAGCGTACGTGTGAGGGCGTGGGTTAATGTTAGCCTACAGGTTAGGATTAGGGGACGGGTGAGGGTCAGGCTTCGGGGAAGTGTTACGTTTAGGGTTTGGGCTAGAGTTAGGGTTAGGGGACGGGGACGGTTTAGGGTCCAGGTGAGGGTACGGCAACGCTTTAGGTGGAGCATACGTGTGATGGCGCGGGTTAGTGTTAGCGTACGGGTTAGGATTAGGGGACGGGTGATGGTCAGGCTTCGGGGAAGGGTTAGGGTTAGGGTTCGGGCTAGGGTTAGGTTTAGGGGACGGGGACGGTTTAGGGTCCAGGTGAGGGTACGGCAACGCTTTAGGGGGAGCGTACGTGTGAGGGCGCGGGTTAGTTTTAGCGTACGGGTTAGGATTAGGGGACGGATGAGGGTCAGGCTTCGGGGAAGGGTTAGAGTTAGGGTTCGGGCTAGGGTTAGGGTTAGGGGATGGGGACAGTTTAGGGTCCAGGTGAGGGTACGGCAGCGCTTTAGGGGGAGCGTATGTGTGAGGGCGCGGGTTAGTGTTAGCGTACGGGTTAGGATTACTGGACGGGTGAGGGTCAGGCTTCGGGGAAGGGTTAGGGTTAGGGTTCGGGCTAGGGTTCGGGTTAGGTTTAGGGGACGGTTTAGGTTCCAGGTGAGGGTACGGCAACGCTTTTGTGGGAGTGTACGTGTGAGGGTGCGGGTTAGTGTTTGCGTACATTTTAGGATTAGGGGACGGGTGAGGGTCAGGCTTCGGGGAAGGTTTAGGGTTAGGGTTCGGGCTAGGGTTAGGGTTAGGGGACGGGGAAGGTTTAGGGTCCAGGTGAGGGTACGGCAACGCTTTAGGGGGAGCTTACGTGTAAGGGCGCGGGTTAGTGTTAGCGTACGTGTTAGGATTAGGGGACGGTTGAGGGTCAGTCTTGTGGGAAGGGTTAGGGTTACGGTTCGGGCTAGGGTTAGGGTTAGGGGACGGGGACGGTTTAGGGTCCAGGTGAGGGTACGGCAACGTTCAGGGGGAGCGTACTTGTGAGGGGGCGGGTTAGTGTTAGCCTACGGGTTAGGATTAGGGGACGGGTGAGCGTCAGGCTTCGGGGAAGGGTTAGGGTTAGGGTTCGGGCTAGGGTTAAGGTTAGGTTTATGGGACGGTTTAGGGTCCAGGTGAGGTTACGGCAACGCTTTAGGGGGAGCGTACGTGTGAGGTTGCGGGTTATTGTTAGCGTACAGCTTAGGATTATGGGACGGGTGAGAGTCTGGCTTTCGGGAAGGGTTAGGGTTAGGGTTCGGGCTAGGGTTAGGTTTTGGGGACGGGGACGGTTTAGGGTCCAGGTGAGGGTACGGCAAAGCTTTAGGGGGAGCGTACGTGTGAGGGCGCGGGTTACTGTTAGCGTACGGTTTAGGATTAGGGGACGGGTGAGGGTCAGGCTTCGGGGAAGTGTTAGGGTTAGGGTTCGGGCTAGGGTTAGGGTTAGGGGACGGGGACGGTTTAGGGTCCAGGTGAGGGTACGGCAACGCTTTAGCGGGAGCGTACGTGTGATGGCGCGGGTTAGTGTTAGCGTACGGGTTAGGATTAGGGGACGGGTGATGGTCAGGCTTCGGGGAAGGGTTAGGGTTAGGGTTCGGGCTAGGGTTAGGGGACGGGGACGGTTTAGGGTCCAGGTGAGGGTAAGGCAACGCTTTAGGGGGAGCGTACGTGTGAGGGCGCGGGTTAGTGGTAGCGTACGGGTTAGGATTAGGGGACGGGTGAGGTTCAGGCTTCGGGGACGGGGGTAGGGATAGGGTCCAGGTGAGGGTACGGAAAAGCTTTAGGGGGAGCGTACGTGTGAGGGCGCGGGTTAGTGTTAGCGTACGTGTTAGGATTACTGGACGGGTGAGGGTCAGGCTTCGGGGAAGGGTTAGGGTTAGGGTTCGGGCTAGGGTTAGGGTTAGGGGACGGGGACGGTTTAGGGTCCAGGTGAGGGTATGGCAACGCTTTAGGGGGAGCGTACGTGTGAGGGCGCGGGTTAGTGTTAGCGTACGGGTTAGGATTAGGGGACGGGTGAGGGTCAGGCTTCGGGGAAGGGTTAGGGTTAGGGATCGGGCTAGGGTTAGGGTTAGGGGACGGGGACGGTTTAGGGTCCAGGTGAGGGTACGGCAACGCTTTAGGGGGAGCGTACATGTGAGGGCGCGGGTTAGTGTTAGCGTACGGGTTAGGATTAGGGGCGCGTGAGGGTCAGGATTCGGGGAAGGTTTAGGGTTAGGGTTCGGGCTAGGGTTAGGGGACGGGGACGGTTTAGGGTCCAGGTGAGGGTACTGCAACGTTTTAGGGGGAACTTATGTGTGAGGGCGCGGGTTATTGTTAGCGTACGGGTTAGGATTAGGGGACGGGTGAGGGTCAGGCTTCGGGGAAGGGTTAGGGTTAGGGTTCGGGCTAGGGTTAGGGTTAGGGGACGGGGACGGTTTAGGGTCCAGGTGAGGGTACGGCAGCGCTTTAGGGGGAGCGTATGTGTGAGGGCGCGGGTTAGTGTTAGCGTACGGGTTAGGATTACTGGACGGGTGAGGGTCAGGCTTCGGGGAAGGGTTAGGGTTAGGGATCGGGCTAGGGTTAGGGTTAGGGGACGGGGACGGTTTAGGGTCCAGGTGAGGGTACGGCAACGCTTTAGGGGGAGTGTACATGTGAGGGCACGGGTTAGTGTTAGCGTACGGGTTAGGATTAGGGGACGGGTGAGGGTCAGGCTTCGGGGAAGGGTTAGGGTTAGGGTTCGGGCTGGGGTTAGGGTTAGGGGACGGGGACGGTTTAGGGTCCAGGTGAGGGTACGACAACTCTTTAGGGGGAGCGTTCGTGTGAGGGCGCGGGTTAGTGTTAGCGTACGGGTTAGGATTAGGGGACGGGTGAGTGTTAGGCTTCGGGGAAGTGTTAGGGTTAGGGTTCGGGCTAGGGTTAGGTTTAGGGGACGAGGACGGTTTAGGGTCCATGTGAGGGTACGGCAAAGCTTTAGGGGGAGCATACGTGTGAGGGCGCGGGTTAGGGTTAGCGTACGGTTTAGGATTAGGGTTCGGGTGAGAGTCAGGCTTCGGGGAAGGGTTAGGGTTAGGGTTCAGGCTAGGGTTAGGGTTAGGGGACGGGGACAGTTTAATGTCTAAGTGAGGGTACTTCAACGGTTTAGGGCGAGCGTACGTGTGAGGGCGCGGGTTAGTGTTAGCGTACGGGTTAGGATTAGGGGACGGGTGAGGGTCGGGCTTCGGGGAAGGGTTACGGTTAGGGTTCGGGCTAGGGTTAGGGTTAGGGGACGGGGACGGTTTAAGGTCCAGGTGAGGGTACGGCAACGCTTAGGGGGAGCGTACGTGTGAGTGCGCGGGTTAGTGTTAGCCTATGGGTTAGGATTAGGGGACGGGTGAGGGTCAGGCTTCGGGGAAGGGTTAGGGTTAGGGTTCGGGGTAGTGTTAGGGTTAGGGGACGGGGACGGTTTAGGGTCCAGGTGAGGGTACGGCAACGCTTTAGGGGGAGCGTAGGTGTGAGGGCGCGGGTTAGTGTTAGCGTACGGGTTAGGATTAGGGGACGGGTGAGGGTCAGGCTTCGGGGAAGGGTTAGGGTTAGGGTTCGGGCTAGGGTGAGGGTTAGGGGACGGGGACGGTTTAGGGTCCAGGTGAGGGTACGGCAACGCTTTAGGGGCGGCATACGTGTGAGGGCGCGGGTTAGTGTTAGCGTACGGGTTAGGATTAGGGGACGGGTGAGGGATCTGGCTTCGGGGAAGGGTTAGGGTTAGGGTTCGGGCTAGGGTTAGGGTTAGGGGACGGGGACGGTTTAGGGTCCAGGTGAGGGTACGGCAACGGTTTAGAGGGAGCGTACGTGTGAGGGCGCGGGTTAGTGTTAGCCTACAGGTTAGGATTAGGGGACGGGTGAAGGTCAGGCTTCGGAGAAGGTATAGGGTTAGGGTTCAGGCGAGGGTTAGGGTTAGGGGACAGGGACGGTTTAGGGTCCAGGTGAGGGTACGGCAACGCTTTAGGGGGAGCGTACGTGTGAGGGCGCTGGTTAGTGTTAGCGTACGGGTTAGTACTAGGGGACCGGTGAGGGTCAGGCTTCGGGGAAGGGTTAGGGTTAGGGTTCGGGCTAGGGTTAGTGTTAGGGGACGGGGACGGTTTCGTGTCCAGGTGAGGGTATGGCAACGCTGTACGGGGAGCGTACGTGCGAGGGCGCGGGTTAGTGTTAGCCTACAGGTTAGGATTAGGGGACGGGTGAGGGTCAGGCTTCGGGGAAGGTTTAGGGTTAGGGTTCGGGATAGGGTTAGGTTTAGGGGACGGGGACGATTTAGGGTCCAGGTGAGGGTACGGCAACGCTTTAGGGGGAGCATACGTGTGAGGGCGCGGGTTAGTGTTAGCGTACGGTTTACGATTAGGGGACGGGTGATTGTCAGGCGTCGGGGAAGGGTTAGGGTTAGCGTTCGGGCTAGGGTTAGGGTTAGTGGACGGGGACGGTTTAGGGTCCAGGTGAGGGTACAGCAACGCTTTAGGGGGAGCGTACGTGTGAGGGCGCGGGTTAGTGTTAGCGTACGGGTTAGGATTAGGGGACGGGTGAGGGTCAGGCTTCGGGGAAGGGTTAGGGTTAGGGTTCGGGCTAGGGTTAGGGTTAGGGGACGGGGACGGTTTAGGGTCCAGGTGAGGGTACGGCAACGCTTTAGGGGGAGCGTACGTGAGAGGGCGTGCGTTAGAGTTAGCCTACGGATTAGGATTAGGGGACGGGTGAGGGTCAGGCTTCTGGGAAGGTTTAGGGTTAGGGTTCGGGCTAGGGTTAGGGTTAGGGGACGCGGACGGTTTCGGGTCCAGGTTAGGGTATGGCAACGCTTTAGGGGGAGCGTACGTGTGAGGGCGCGGGTTAGTGTTAGCCTATGGGTTAGGATTAGGGGACGGGTGAGTGTCAGGCTTCGGGGAAGGGTTAGGGTTAGGGTTCGGGCTAGGGTTAGGGTTAGGGTACGGGGAAGGTTTAGGGTCCAGGTGAGGGTACGGCAACGCTTTAGGGGGCGCGTACGTGTGAGGGTGCGGGTCAGTGTTAGCCTACGGGTTAGGATTAGGGAACTGGTGAGGGTCAGGCTTCGGGGAAGGGTTAGGGTTAGGGATCGGGCTAGGGTTAGTGTTAGGGAACGGGGACGGTTTAGGGTCCAGGTGAGGGTACGGCAACGCTTTAGGGGGAGCGTACGTGTGAGGGCGCGGGTTAGTGTTAGCGTACGGGTTAGGATTAGGGGACGGGTGAGGGTCAGGCTTCGGGGAAGGGTTAGGGTTAGGGTTCGGGCTAGGGTTAGGATTAGGGGACGGGGACGCTTTAGGGTCCAGGTGAGGGTACCGAAACGCTTTAGGGGGCGCGTACGTGTGAGGTCGCGGGTTAGTGTTACACTACGGTTTAGGATTAGGGGACGGGTGAGGGTCAGGCTTCGAGGAAGGGTTAGGGTTAGGTTTCGGGCTAGGGTTAGGGTTAGGGGACGGGGAGGTTTAGGGTCCAGGTGAGTGTACGGCAACGCTTTAGGGGGAGCGTACGTGTGAGGGCGCGGGTTAGTGTTAGCGTACGGGTTAGGATTAGGGGACGGGTGAGGGTCAGGCTTCGGGGAAGGGTTAGGGTTAGGGTTCGGGCTAGGGTTAGTGTTAGGGGACGTGGACGGTTTAGGGTCCAGGTGAGGGTACGGCAACGCTTTAGGGGGAGCGTACGTGTGAGGGCGCGGGTTAGTGTTAGCGTACGGGTTAGGATTAGGGGACGGGTGAGGTTCAGGCTTCGGGGAAGGGTTAGGGTTATGGTTTGGGCTACGGTTAGGGTTAGGGGACGGGGACGGTTTAGAGTCCAGGTGAGGGTACGGCAATGCTTTAGGGGGAGCGTACGTGTGAGGGCGCGGGTTAGTGTTAGCCTACGGGTTAGGATTAGGGGACGGGTGAGGGTCAGGCTTTGGGGAAGGGTTACGGTTAGGGTTCAGGCTAGGGTTAGGGTTAGTGGACGGGGACGGTTTAGGGTCCAGGTGAGGGTACGGCAACGCTTTAGGGGGAGCGTACGTGTGAGGGCGCGGGTTAGTGTTAGATTACGGGTTAGGATTAGGGGACTGGTGAGGGTCAGGCTTCGGGGAAGGGTTAGGGTTAGGGATCGGGTTAGGGTAAGGGTTAGGGGACGGGGCCGGTTTACGGTTCAGGTGAGGGTACGGCAACGCTTTAGGGGGAGTGTACGTCTGAGGGCGCGGGTTAGTGTTAGCGTACGGGTTAGGATTAGGGGACAGGTGAGGGTCAGGCTTCGAGGAAGGGTTAATGTTAGGGTTCGGGTTAGGGTTAGGGTTAGTGGATGGGGACGGATTAGGGTCCAGGTGAGGGTACGGCAACCCTTTAGGGGGAGCGTACGTGTGAGGGCGCGGGTTAGTTTTAGCGTACGGGTTAGGATTAGGGGACGGGTGAGGTTCAGGCTTCGGGGAAGGGTTAGGGTTATGGTTTGGGCTACGGTTAGGGTTAGGGGACGGGGACGGTTTAGAGTCCAGGTGAGGGTACGGCAATGCTTTAGGGGGAGCGTACGTGTGAGGGCGCGGGTTAGTGTTAGCCTACGGGTTAGGATTAGGGGACGGGTGAGGGTCAGGCTTCGGGGAAGGGTTAGGGTTAGGGTTCGGGCTAGGGTTAGGGTTAGGGGACGGGGCCGGTTTAGGGTCCAGGTGAGGGTACGGCAACGCTTTAGGGGGAGCGTACGTGTGAGGGCGCGGGTTAGTGTTAGCGTACGGGTTAGGATTAGGGGACGGGTGAGGGTCAGGCTTCGGGGAAGGGTTAGGGTTAGGGTTCGGGCTAGGGTTAGTGTAAGGGGACGGGGACGGTTTAGAGTCCAGGTTAGGGTATGGCAACGCTGTAGGGGGAGCGTACGTGTGAGGGCGCGGGTTAGTGTTAGCGTACGTGTTAGGATTAGGGGACGGGTGAGGGTCAGGCTTCGGGGAAGGGTTAGGGTTAGGGTTCTGGTTAGGGTTAGGGTTAGGGGACGGGGACGGTTTAGGGTCCAGGTGAGGGTACGGCAACGCTTAGGGGGAGCGTACGTGTGAGGGCGCGAGTTAGTGTTAGCCTACGGGTTAGCATTAGGGGACGGGTGAGGGTACGCTTCGGGGAAGGGTTAGGGTTAGGGTTTTGGCTAGCTTTAGGGTTAGGGGACGGGGACGGTTTAGGGTCCAGGTGAGGGTACGGCAATGCTTTAGGGGGAGCGTATGTGTGAGGGCGCGGGTTATTGTTAGCGTACGGGTTAGGATTAGGGTCGGGTGAGGGTCAGGCTTCGGGGAAGGGTTAGGGTTAGGGTTCGGGCTAGGGTTAGGGTTAGGGGACGGGGACGGTTTAGGGTCCAGGTGAGGGTACGGCAACCCTGTAGGGGGAGCGTACGTGTGAGGGCGCGGGTTAGTGTTAGACTACGTGTTAGGATTAGGGGACGGGTGAGGGTCAGGCTTCGGGGAAGGGTTAGGGTTAGGGTTCGGGCTAGGGTTAGGGTTAGGGGACGGGGACGGTTTAGGGTCCAGGTGAAGGTACGGCAACGCTTTAGGGGTAGCGTACGTGTGAGGGCGCGGGTTAGTGTTAGCGTACGGGTTAGGATTAGGGGACGGGTGAGGTTCAGGCTTCGGGGAAGGGTTAAGGTTATGGTTTGGGCTAGGGGTAGGGTTAGGGGACGGGGTCGGTTTAGGGTCCAGGTGAGGGTACGGCAATGCTTTAGGGGGAGCGTACGTGTGAGGGCGCGGGTTAGTGTTAGCCTACGGGTTAGGATTAGGGGACGGGTGAGGGTCAGGCTTCGGGGAAGGGTTAGGGTTAGGGTTCGGGCTAGGGTTAGGGTTAGGGGACGGGGCCGGTTTAGGGTCCAGGTGAGGGTACGGCAACGCTTTAGTGGGAGCGTACGTGTGAGGGCGTCGGTTAGTGTTAGCGTACGGGTTAGGATTAGGGGACGGGTGAGGGTCAGGCTTCGGGGAAGGGTTAGGGTTAGGGTTCGGGCTAGGGTTAGTGTAAGGGGACGGGGACGGTTTAGAGTCCAGGTTAGGGTATGGCAACGCTGTAGGGGGAGCGTACGTGTGAGGGCGCGGGTTAGTGTTAGCCTACGTGTTAGGATTAGGGGACGGGTGAGGGTCAGGCTTCGGGGAAGGGTTAGGGTTAGGGTTCGGGCTAGGGTTAGGGTTAGGGGACGGGGACGGTTTAGGGTCCAGGTGAGGGTACGGCAATGCTTTAGGGGGAGCGTATGTGTGAGGGCGCGGGTTATTGTTAGCGTACGGGTTAGGATTAGGGTCGGGTGAGGGTCAGGCTTCGGGGAAGGGTTAGGGTTAGGGTTCGGGCTAGGGTTAGGGTTAGGGGACGGGGACGGATTAGGGTCCGGGTGAGGGTACGGCAACGCTTAGGGGGAGCGTACGTGTGAGTGCGCGGGTTAGTGTTAGCCTATGGGTTAGGATTAGGGGACGGGTGAGGGTCAGGTTTCGGGGAAGGGGTAGGGTTAGGGTTCGGGCTAGGGTTAGGGTTAGGGGACGGGGACGGTTTAGGGTCCAGGTGAGGGTATGGCAACGCTTTAGAGGGATCGTACGTGTGAGGGCGCGGGTTAGTGTTAGCGTATGGGTTAGGATTAGGGGACGGGTGAGGGTCATTCTTCGGGGAAGGGTTACGGTTAGGGTTCGGGCTAGGGTTAGGGTTAGGTTTAGGGGACGGTTTAGGTTCCAGGTGAGGGTACGGCAACGCTTTAGGGGGAGCGTACGTGTGAGGGCACGGGTTAGTGTTAGCGTACGGGTTAGGATTAGGGGACGGGTGAGGGTCAGGCTTTGGGGAAGTGTTAGGGTTAGGGTTCGGGCTAGGGGTAGGTTGAGGGGACGAGGACGGTTTAGGGTCCAGGTGAGGGTACGGCAACGCTTTAGGGGGAGCGTACATGTGAGGGCGCGGGTTAGTGTTAGCGTACGGTTTAGTATTAGGGGACGGTGAGGGTCAGGCTTCGGGGAAGAGTTAGGGTTAGGGTTCGGGCTAGGGTTAGGGTTAGGGGACGGGGACGGTATAGGGTCCAGGTGAGGGTACGGCAACGCTTTAGGGGGAGCGTACGTGTGAGGGCACGGGTTAGTGTTAGCGTACGGGTTAGGATTAGGGGACGGGTGAGGGTCAGGCTTCGGGGTAGGGTTAGGGATAGGGTTCGGGCTAGGGTTAGGGTTAGGGGACGGGGACGGTTTAGGGTCCAGGTGAGGGTACGGCAACGCTTAGGGGGAGCGTACGTGTGAGTGCGCGCGTTAGTGTTAGCCTATGGGTTAGGATTAGGGGACGGGTGAGGGTCAGGCTTCGGGGAAGGGTTAGGGTTAGGGTTCGGGCTAGGGTTAGGGTTATGGGACGGGGACGGTTTAGGGTCCAGGTGAGGGTACGTCAACGCTTTAGGGGGAGCCTACGTGTGAGGGCGCGCGTTAGTGTTAGCCTACGGGTTAGGATTAGGGGACGGGTGAGGGTCAGGCTTCGGGGAAGGGTAACCGTTAGGATTTGGGCTAGGGTTAGGGTTAGGGGACGCGGACGGTTTAGGGTCCAGGTTAGGGTACGGCAACGCTTTAGGGGGAGCGTACGTGTGAGGGCGCGGGTTAGTGTTAGCCTATGGGTTAGGATTAGGGGACGGGTGAGTGTCAGGCTTCGGGGAAGGGTTAGGGTTAGGGTTCGGGCTAGGGTTAGGGTTAGGGGACGGGGAAGGTTTAGGGTCCAGGTGAGGGTACGGCAACGCTTTAGGGGGAGCGTACGTGTGAGGGCGCGGGTTAGTGTTAGCGTACGGGTTAGGATTAGGGACGGGTGAGGGTCAGGCTTCGGGGAAGGGTTAGGGTTAGGGTTCGGGCTAGGGTTAGGGTTAGGGGACAGGGACGGTTTAGGGTCCAGGTGAGGGTACGGCAACGCTTTAGGGGGAACGTACGTGTGAGTGCGCGGGTTAGTGTTAGCCTATGGGTTAGGATTAGGGGACGGGTGAGGGTCAGGCTTCGTGGAAGGGTTAGGGTTAGGGTTCGGGCTAGGGTTAGGGTTAGGGGACGGGGACGGTTTAGGGTCCAGGTGAGGGTACGGCAACGCTTAAGGGGGCGCGTACGTGTGAGGGCGCGGGTTAGTGTTAGCCTACGGTTTAGGATTAGGGGACGGGTGAGGGTCAGGCTTTGGGGAAGGGTTAGGGTTAGGGTTCGGGCTAGGGTTAGTGTTAGGGGACGGGGACGGTTTAGGGTCCAGGTAGGGTACGGCAACGCTTTAGGGGGAGCGTACGTGTGAGGGCGCGGGTTAGTGTTAGCGTACGGGTTAGGATTAGGGGACGGGTGAGGGTCAGGCTTCGGGGAAGGGTTAGGGTTAGGGTTCGGGCTAGGGTTAGGGTTAGGGGACGGGGACGGTTTAGGGTCCAGGTGAGGGTACGGCAACGCTTAGGGGGAGCGTACGTGTGAGGGCGCGGGTTAGTGTTAGCCTACGGGTTAGGATTAGGGGACGGGTGAGGGTCAGGCTTCGGGGAAGTGTTAGGGTTAGGATTCGGGCTAGGGTTAGGGTTAGAGGACGGGGACGGTTTAGGGTCAGGTGAGGGTACGGCAACGCTTTAGGGGGAGCGTACGTGTGAGGGCGTGGGTTAGTGTTAGCCGAGGGGTTAGGATTAGGGGACGGGTGAGGGTCAGGCTTCGGGGAAGGGTTAGGGTTAGGGTTCGGGCTAGGGTTAGTGTAAGGGGACGGGGACGGTTTAGAGTCCAGGTTAGGGTATGGCAACGCTGTAGGGGGAGCGTACGTGTGAGGGCGCGGGTTAGTGTTAGCCTACGTGTTAGGATTAGGGGACGGGTGAGGGTCAGGCTTCGGGGAAGGGTTAGGGTTAGGGTTCGGGCTAGGGTTAGGGTTAGGGGACGGGGACGGTTTAGGGTCCAGGTGAGGGTACGGCAATGCTTTAGGGGGAGCGTATGTGTGAGGGCGCGGGTTATTGTTAGCGTACGGGTTAGGATTAGGGTCGGGTGAGGGTCAGGCTTCGGGGAAGGGTTAGGGTTAGGGTTCGGGCTAGGGTTCGGGTTAGGGGACGGGGACGGATTAGGGTCCGGGTGAGGGTACGGCAACGCTTAGGGGGAGCGTACGTGTGAGTGCGCGGGTTAGTGTTAGCCTATGGGTTAGGATTAGGGGACGGGTGAGGGTCAGGTTTCGGGGAAGGGGTAGGGTTAGGGTTCGGGCTAGGGTTAGGGTTAGGGGACGGGGACGGTTTAGGGTCCAGGTGAGGGTATGGCAACGCTTTAGAGGGATCGTACGTGTGAGGGCGCGGGTTAGTGTTAGCGTATGGGTTAGGATTAGGGGACGGGTGAGGGTCATTCTTCGGGGAAGGGTTACGGTTAGGGTTCGGGCTAGGGTTAGGGTTAGGTTTAGGGGACGGTTTAGGTTCCAGGTGAGGGTACGGCAACGCTTTAGGGGGAGCGTACGTGTGAGGGCACGGGTTAGTGTTAGCGTACGGGTTAGGATTAGGGGACGGGTGAGGGTCAGGCTTTGGGGAAGTGTTAGGGTTAGGGTTCGGGCTAGGGGTAGGTTGAGGGGACGAGGACGGTTTAGGGTCCAGGTGAGGGTACGGCAACGCTTTAGGGGGAGCGTACATGTGAGGGCGCGGGTTAGTGTTAGCGTACGGTTTAGTATTAGGGGACGGTGAGGGTCAGGCTTCGGGGAAGAGTTAGGGTTAGGGTTCGGGCTAGGGTTAGGGTTAGGGGACGGGGACGGTATAGGGTCCAGGTGAGGGTACGGCAACGCTTTAGGGGGAGCGTACGTGTGAGGGCACGGGTTAGTGTTAGCGTACGGGTTAGGATTAGGGGACGGGTGAGGGTCAGGCTTCGGGGTAGGGTTAGGGATAGGGTTCGGGCTAGGGTTAGGGTTAGGGGACGGGGACGGTTTAGGGTCCAGGTGAGGGTACGGCAACGCTTAGGGGGAGCGTACGTGTGAGTGCGCGCGTTAGTGTTAGCCTATGGGTTAGGATTAGGGGACGGGTGAGGGTCAGGCTTCGGGGAAGGGTTAGGGTTAGGGTTCGGGCTAGGGTTAGGGTTATGGGACGGGGACGGTTTAGGGTCCAGGTGAGGGTACGTCAACGCTTTAGGGGGAGCCTACGTGTGAGGGCGCGCGTTAGTGTTAGCCTACGGGTTAGGATTAGGGGACGGGTGAGGGTCAGGCTTCGGGGAAGGGTAACCGTTAGGATTTGGGCTAGGGTTAGGGTTAGGGGACGCGGACGGTTTAGGGTCCAGGTTAGGTTACGGCAACGCTTTAGGGGGAGCGTACGTGTGAGGGCGCGGGTTAGTGTTAGCCTATGGGTTAGGATTAGGGGACGGGTGAGTGTCAGGCTTCGGGGAAGGGTTAGGGTTAGGGTTCGGGCTAGGGTTAGGGTTAGGGGACGGGGAAGGTTTAGGGTCCAGGTGAGGGTACGGCAACGCTTTAGGGGGAGCGTACGTGTGAGGGCGCGGGTTAGTGTTAGCGTACGGGTTAGGATTAGGGACGGGTGAGGGTCAGGCTTCGGGGAAGGGTTAGGGTTAGGGTTCGGGCTAGGGTTAGGGTTAGGGGACAGGGACGGTTTAGGGTCCAGGTGAGGGTACGGCAACGCTTTAGGGGGAACGTACGTGTGAGTGCGCGGGTTAGTGTTAGCCTATGGGTTAGGATTAGGGGACGGGTGAGGGTCAGGCTTCGTGGAAGGGTTAGGGTTAGGGTTCGGGCTAGGGTTAGGGTTAGGGGACGGGGACGGTTTAGGGTCCAGGTGAGGGTACGGCAACGCTTAAGGGGGCGCGTACGTGTGAGGGCGCGGGTTAGTGTTAGCCTACGGTTTAGGATTAGGGGACGGGTGAGGGTCAGGCTTTGGGGAAGGGTTAGGGTTAGGGTTCGGGCTAGGGTTAGTGTTAGGGGACGGGGACGGTTTAGGGTCCAGGTAGGGTACGGCAACGCTTTAGGGGGAGCGTACGTGTGAGGGCGCGGGTTAGTGTTAGCGTACGGGTTAGGATTAGGGGACGGGTGAGGGTCAGGCTTCGGGGAAGGGTTAGGGTTAGGGTTCGGGCTAGGGTTAGGGTTAGGGGACGGGGACGGTTTAGGGTCCAGGTGAGGGTACGGCAACGCTTAGGGGGAGCGTACGTGTGAGGGCGCGGGTTAGTGTTAGCCTACGGGTTAGGATTAGGGGACGGGTGAGGGTCAGGCTTCGGGGAAGTGTTAGGGTTAGGATTCGGGCTAGGGTTAGGGTTAGAGGACGGGGACGGTTTAGGGTCAGGTGAGGGTACGGCAACGCTTTAGGGGGAGCGTACGTGTGAGGGCGTGGGTTAGTGTTAGCCGAGGGGTTAGGATTAGGGGACGGGTGAGGGTCACGCTTCGGGGAAGGGTTAGGGTTAGGGTTAGGGCTAGGTTTAGGGTTAGGGGACGGGGACGGTTTAGGGTCCAGGTGAGGGTACGGCAACGCTTTAGGGGGAGCGTACGTGTGAGGGCGCGTGGTAGTGTTAGAGTACGGGTTAGTATTAGGGGATGGGTGAGGGTCAGGCTTCGGGGAAGGGTTAGGGTTTGGGTTCGGGCTAGGGTTAGGGTTAGGGGACGGGGACGGTGTAGGGTCCAGGTGAGGGTACGGCAACGCTTTAGGGGGAGCGTACGTGTGAGGGCGAGGGTTAGTGTTAGCGTACGGGTTAGGATTAGGGGACGGGTGAGGTTCCGGCTTCGGGGAAGGGTTAGGGTTAGGGTTCGGGCTAGGGTTAGGGTTAGGGGACGGGGACGGTTTACGGTCCAGGTGAGGGTACGGCAACGGTTTAGAGGGAGCGTACGTGTGAGGGCTCGGGTTAGTGTTAGCCTACGGGTTACGATTAGGAGACGGGTGAGGGTCAGGCTTCGGGGAAGGGTTAGGGTTAGGGTTCGGGTTAGGGTAAGGGTTAGGGGACGGGGCCGGTTTACGGTTCAGGTGAGGGTACGGCAACGCTTTAGGGGGAGTGTACGTCTGAGGGCGCGGGTTAGTGTTAGCGTACGGGTTAGGATTAGGGGACGGGTGAGGGTCAGGCTTCGGGGAAGGGTTAGGGTTAGGGTTCGGGCTAGGGTTAGGGTTAGGGGACGGGGACGGTTTAGGGTCCAGGTGAGTGTACGGCAACGCTTTAGGGGGAGCGTACGTGTGAGGGCGCGGGTCAGTGTTAGCGTACAGGTTAGGATTAGGGGACGGGTGAGGGTCAGGCTTCGGGGAAGGTTTAGGGTTAGGGTTCGGGCTAGGGTTAGTGTAAGGGGACAGGGACGGTTTAGAGTCCAGGTTAGGGTATGGCAACGCTTTAGGGGGAGCGTACGTGTGAGGGCGCGGGTTAGTGTTAGCCTACGGGTTAGGATTCGGGTACGGGTGAGGGTCAGGCTTCGGGGAAGGGTTAGGGTTAGGGTTCGGGCTAGGGTTAGGTTTAGGGGACGGGGAAGGTTTAGGGTCCAGGTGAGGGTACGGCAACGCTTTAGGGGGAGCGTACGTGTGAGGGCGCGAGTTAGTGTTAGCGTACGGGTTAGGATTAGGGACGGGTGAGGGTCAGGCTTCGGGGAAGGGTTAGGGTTAGGGTTCGGGCTAGGGTTAGGGTTAGGGGACAGGGACGGTTTAGGGTCCAGGTGAGGGTACGGCAACGCTTTAGGGGGAGCGTACGTGTGAGTGCGCGGGTTAGTGTTAGCCTATGGGTTAGGATTAGGGGACGGATGAGCGTCAGGCTTCGGGGAAGGGTTAGGGTTAGGGTTCGGGCTAGGGTTAGGGTTAGGGGACGGGGACGGGTTAGGGTCCAGGTGAGGGTACGGCAACGCTTTAGGGGGTGCGTACGTGTGAGGGCGCGGGTTAGTGTTAGCCTACGGGTTAGGATTAGGGGACGGGTGAGGGTCAGGCTTTGGGGAAGGGTTAGGGTTAGGGTTCGGGCTAGGGTTAGTGTTAGGGGACGGGGACGGTTTAGGGTCCAGGTGAGGGTACGGCAACGCTTTAGGGGGAGCGTACGTGTGAGGGCGCGGGTTAGTGTTAGCGTACGGGTTAGGATTAGGGGACGGGTGAGGGTCAGGCTTCGGGGAAGGGTTAGGGTTAGGGTTCGGGCTAGGGTTAGGGTTAGGGGACGGGGACGGTTTAGGGTCCAGGTGAGGGTACGGCAACGCTTAGGGGGAGCGTACGTGTGAGGGCGCGGGTTAGTGTTAGCCTACGGGTTAGGATTAGGGGACGGGTAAGTGTCAGGCTTCGGGGAAGTGTTAGGGTTAGGATTCGGGCTAGGGTTAGGGTTAGAGGACGGGGACGGTTTAGGGTCAGGTGAGGGTACGGCAACGCTTTAGGGGGAGCGTACGTGTGAGGGCGTGGGTTAGTGTTAGCCGAGGGGTTAGGATTAGGGGACGGGTGAGGGTCACGCTTCGGGGAAGGGTTAGGGTTAGGGTTAGGGCTAGGTTTAGGGTTAGGGGACGGGGACGGTTTAGGGTCCAGGTGAGGGTACGGCAACGCTTTAGGGGGAGCGTACGTGTGAGGGCGCGTGGTAGTGTTAGCGTACGGGTTAGTATTAGGGGATGGGTGAGGGTCAGGCTTCGGGGAAGGGTTAGGGTTTGGGTTCGGGCTAGGGTTAGGGTTAGGGGACGGGGACGGTGTAGGGTCCAGGTGAGGGTACGGCAACGCTTTAGGGGGAGCGTACGTGTGAGGGCGAGGGTTAGTGTTAGCGTACGGGTTAGGATTAGGGGACGGGTGAGGTTCCGGCTTCGGGGAAGGGTTAGGGTTAGGGTTCGGGCTAGGGTTAGGGTTAGGGGACGGGGACGGTTTACGGTCCAGGTGAGGGTACGGCAACGGTTTAGAGGGAGCGTACGTGTGAGGGCTCGGGTTAGTGTTAGCCTACGGGTTACGATTAGGAGACGGGTGAGGGTCAGGCTTCGGGGAAGGGTTAGGGTTAGGGTTCGGGTTAGGGTAAGGGTTAGGGGACGGGGCCGGTTTACGGTTCAGGTGAGGGTACGGCAACGCTTTAGGGGGAGTGTACGTCTGAGGGCGCGGGTTAGTGTTAGCGTACGGGTTAGGATTAGGGGACGGGTGAGGGTCAGGCTTCGGGGAAGGGTTAGGGTTAGGGTTCGGGCTAGGGTTAGGGTTAGTGGACGGGGACGGTTTAGGGTCCAGGTGAGGGTACGGCAACCCTTTAGGGGGAGCGTACGTGTGAGGGCGCGGGTTAGTGTTAGACTACGGGTTAGGATTAGGGGACGGGTGAGGGTCAGGCTTCGGGGAAGGGTTAGGGTTAGGGTTCGGGCTAGGGTTAGGGTTAGGGGACGGGGACGGTTTAGGGTCCAGGTGAGTGTACGGCAACGCTTTAGGGGGAGCGTACGTGTGAGGGCGTGGGTCAGTGTTAGCGTACAGGTTAGGATTAGGGGACGGGTGAGGGTCAGGCTTCGGGGAAGGTTTAGGGTTAGGGTTCGGGCTAGGGTTAGTGTAAGGGGACAGGGACGGTTTAGAGTCCAGGTTAGGGTATGGCAACGCTTTAGGGGGAGCGTACGTGTGAGTGCGCGGGTTAGTGTTAGCCTACGGGTTAGGATTCGGGGACGGGTGAGGGTCAGGCTTCGGGGAAGGGTTAGGGTTAGGGTTCGGGCTAGGGTTAGGTTTAGGGGACGGGGAAGGTTTAGGTTCCAGGTGAGGGTACGGCAACGCTTTAGGGGGAGCGTACGTGTGAGGGCGCGAGTTAGTGTTAGCGTACGGGTTAGGATTAGGGACGGGTGAGGGTCAGGCTTCGGGGAAGGGTTAGGGTTAGGGTTCGGGCTAGGGTTAGGGTTAGGGGACAGGGACGGTTTAGGGTCCAGGTGAGGGTACGGCAACGCTTTAGGGGGAGCGTACGTGTGAGTGCGCGTGTTAGTGTTAGCCTATGGGTTAGGATTAGGGGACGGATGAGCGTCAGGCTTCGGGGAAGGGTTAGGGTTAGGGTTCGGGCTAGGGTTAGGGTTAGGGGACGGGGACGGTTTAGGGTCCAGGTGAGGGTACGGCAACGCTTTAGGGGGAGCGTACGTGTGAGGGCGAGGGTTAGTGTTAGCGTACGGTTTAGGATTAGGGGACGGGTGAGGTTCCGGCTTCGGGGAAGGGTTAGGGTTAGGGTTCGGGCTAGGGTTAGGGTTAGGGGACGGGGACGGTTTACGGTCCAGGTGAGGGTATGGCAACGGTTTAGAGGGAGCGTACGTGTGAGGGCTCGGGTTAGTGTTAGCCTACGGGTTACGATTAGGAGACGGGTGAGGGTCAGGCTTCGGGGAAGGGTTAGGGTTAGGGTTCGGGCTAGGGTTAGGGTTAGGGGACGGGGACGGTTTAGGGTCCAGGTGAGGGTACGGCAACGCTTTAGGGGGAGCGTACGTGTGAGAGCGCGGGTTAGTGTTAGCGTACTGGTTAGGATTAGGGGACGGGTGAGGGTCAGGCTTCGGGGAAGGGTTAGGGTTAGGGTTCGGCTAGGGTTAGGGTTAGGGGACGGGGACGGTTTAGGGTCCAGGTGAGGGTACGGCAACGCTTTAGGGGGAGCGTACGTGTGAGGGCGTGGGTTAGTGTTAGCCTACGGGTTAGGATTAGGGGATGGGTGAGGGTCTGGCTTCGGGGAAGGGTTAGGGTTAGGGTTCGGGCTAGGGTAAGGGTTAGGGGACGGGGCCGGTTTAGGGTCCAGGTGAGGGTACGGCAACGCTTTAGGGGGAGCGTACGTCTGAGGGCGCGGGTTAGTGTTAGCGTACGGGTTAGGATTAGGGGACGGGTGAGGGTCAGGCTTTTGGGAAGGGTTACGGTTAGGGTTCGGGCTAGGGTTAGGGTTAGTGGACGGGGTCGGTTTAGGGTCCAGGTGAGGGTACGGCAACGCTTTAGGGGGAGCGTAAGTGTGAGGGCGCAGGTTAGTGTTAGCCTACGGGTTAGGATTAGGGGACGGGTGAGGGTCAGGCTTCGGGGAAGTGTTAGGGTTAGGGATCGGGTTAGGGTAAGGGTTAGGGGACGGGGCCGGTTTACGGTTCAGGTGAGGGTACGGCAACGCTTTAGGGGGAGTGTACGTCTGAGGGCGCGGGTTAGTGTTAGCGTACGGGTTAGGATTAGGGGACGGGTGAGTGTCAGGCTTCGGGGAAGGGTTAGGGTTAGGGTTCGGGCTAGGGTTAGGGTTAGTGGACGGGGACGGTTTAGGGTCCAGGTGAGGGTACGGCAACCCTTTAGGGGGAGCGTACGTGTGAGGGCGCGGGTTAGTGTTAGACTACGGGTTAGGATTAGGGGACGGGTGAGGGTCAGGCTTCGGGGAAGGGTTAGGGTTAGGGTTCGGGCTAGGGTTAGGGTTAGGGGACGGGGACGGTTTAGGGTCCAGGTGAGGGTACGGCAACGCTTTAGGGGGAGCGTACGTGTGAGGGCGCGGGTTAGTGTTAGCGTACGGGTTAGGATTAGGGGACGGGTGAGGGTCAGGCTTCGGGGAAGGTTTAGGGTTAGGTTCGGGCTAGGGTTAGTGTAAGGGGACGGGGACGGTTTAGAGTCCAGGTTAGGGTATGGCAACGCTGTAGGGGGAGCGTACGTGTGAGGGCGCGGGTTAGTGTTAGCCTACGGGTTAGGATTCGGGGACGGGTGAGGGTCAGGCTTCGGGGAAGGGTTAGGGTTAGGGTTCGGGCTAGGGTTAGGTTTAGGGGACGGGGACGGTTTAGGGTCCAGGTGAGGGTACGGCAATGCTTTAGGGGGAGCGTACGTGTGAGGGCGCGGGTTATTGTTAGCGTACGGGTTAGGATTAGGGGACGGGTGAGGGTCAGGCTTCGGGGAAGGGTTAGGGTTAGGGTTCGGGCTAGGGTTAGGGTTAGGGGACGGGGACGGTTTAGGGTCCAGGTGAGGGTACGGCAACGCTTAGGGGGAGCGTACGTGTGAGGGCGCGGGTTAGTGTTAGCCTACGGGTTAGGATTAGGGGACGGGTGAGGGTCAGGCTTCGGGGAAGTGTTAGGGTTAGGGTTCGGGCTAGGTTTAGGGTTAGAGGACGGGGACTGTTTAGGGTCAGGTGAGGGTACGGCAACGCTTTAGGGGGAGCGTAGGTGTGAGGGCGCGGGTTAGTGGTAGCGTACGGGTTAGGATTAGGGGACGGGTGAGGGTCAGGCTTCGGGGAAGGGTTAGGGTTAGGGTTCGGGCTAGGGTTAGGGTTAGGGTACGGGGACGGTTTAGGGTCCAGGTGAGGGTACAGCTACGCTTTAGGGGGAGTGTACGTGTGAGGGCGCGGGTTAGTTTTAGCCTACGGGTTAGGATTAGGGGACGGGTGAGTGTCAGGCTTCGGGGAAGGGTTAGGGTTAGGGTTCCGGCTAGGGTTAGGGTTAGGGGATGGGGACAGTGTAGGGTCCAGGTGAGGGTACGGCAACGCTTTAGGGGGAGCGTACGTGTGAGGGCGCGGGTTAGTGTTAGCCTACGGGTTAGGATTAGGGGACGGGTGAGGGTCAGGCTTCGGGGAAGTGTTAGGGTTAGGGTTCGGGCTAGGTTTAGTTTTAGGGGACGGGGACAGTTTAGTGTCCAGGTGAGGGTACGGCAACATTTAGTGGGAGCGTACGTGTGAGGGCGCGGGTTAGTGTTAGCCTACAGGTTAGGATTAGGGGACGGGTGAGGGTCAGGCTTCGGGAAACGGTTAGGGTTAGGGTTCGGGCTAGGGTTAGGCTTAGGGGACGGGGACGGTTTAGGGTCCAGGTGAGGGTACGGCAACGCTTTAGGGGGAGCGTACGTGTGAGGGCGCGGGTTAGTGTTAGCGTACGGGTTAGGATTAGGGGACGGGTGAGGGTCAGGCTTTGGGGAAGGGTTAGGGTTAGGGTTCGGGGTAGGGTTAGGTTTAGGGGACGAGGACGGTTTAGGGTCCAGGTGAGGGTACGTCAACGCTTTAGGGGGAGCGTACGTGTGAGGGAGCGGGTTAGTGTTAGCATACGGGTTAGGATTATGGGACGGGTGAGTGTCAGGCTTCGGGGAAGGGTTAGGCTTAGGGTTAGGGCTAGGGTTAGGGTTAGGGGACGGGGACGGTTTAGGGTCCATGTGAGGGTACGGCAACGCTTTAGGGGGAGCGTTCCTGTGAGGTCGCGGGTTAGTGTTAGCGTACGGGTTAGGATTAGGGGACGGGTGAGGGTTAGGCTCGGGGAAGTGTTAGGGTTATTGTTCGGGCTAGGGTCAGAGTTAGGGGACGTGGACGGTTTAGGGCCCAGGTGAGGTTACGGCAAACTTTAGGGGGAGCGTACGTGTGAGGGCGAGGGTTAGTGTTAGCGTACGGGTTAGGATTAGGGGACGGGTGAGGGTCAGGCTTCGGGGAAGGGTTAGGGTTAGGGTTCGGGCTAGGGTTAGGTTTAGGGGACGGGGACGGTTTAGGGTCCAGGTGAGGGTACGGCAACGCTTTAGGGGCAGCATACGTGTGAGGGCGCGGGTTAGTGTTAGCATACGGGTTAGGATTAGGGGACGGGTGAGGGTCAGGCTTCGGGGAAGGGTTAGGGTTATGGTTCGGGCTAGGGTTAGGGTTAGGGGACTGGGACGGTTTAGGGTCCAGGTGAGGGTACGGCAACGCTTTAGGGGGAGCGTACGTGTGAGGGCGCGGGTTTGTGTTAGCGTACTGGTTAGGATTAGGGGACGGGTGAGCGTCAGGCTTCGGGGAAGCGTTAGGGTTAGGGTTCGGGCTAGGGTTAGGGTTAGGGGACGGGGACGGTTTAGGGTCCAGGTGAGGGTACGGCAAAGCTTTAGGGGGAGCGTACGTGTGAGGGCGCGGGTTAGTGTTAGCATAAGGTTTAGGATTAGGGGACGGGTGAGGGTCAGGCTTCGGGGAAGTGTTAGGGTTAGGGTTCGGGCTAGGGTTAGGGTTAGGGGACGGGGACGGTTTAGGGTCCAGGTGAGGGTACGGCAACGCTTTAGGGGGAGCGTATGTGTGAGGGCGCGGGTTAGTGTTAGCGTATGTGTTATGATTTGGGGACGGGTGAGGGTCTTGCTTCGGGGAAGGGTTACGGTTAGGGTTCGGGCTAGGGTTAGGGTTAGGGGATGGGGACGGTTTAGGGTCCAGGTGAGGGTACTGCAACGGTTTAGGGCGAGCGTACGTGTGAGGGCGCGGGTTAGTGTTAGCCTACGGGTTAGGAGTAAGGGACGGGTGAGGGTCAGGAGTCGGGGAAGGGTTAGGGTTAGGGTTCGGGCTAGGGTTAGGGTTAGGGGACGGCGACGGTTGAGGCTCCAGGTGAGGGTACGGCAACGCTTTAGGGGGAGCGTACGTGTGAGGGCGCGGGTTAGTGTTAGCGTACGGGTTAGGATTAGGGGACGGGTGAGGGTCAGGCTTCGGGGAAGGGTTAGGGTTAGGGTTCGGGCTAGGGTTAGGGTTAGGGGATGGGGACGGTTTAGGGTCCAGGTGAGGGTACGGCAATGCTTTAGGGGGAGCGTACGTGTGAGGGCGTGGGTTAGTGTTAGCCTACGCCTTAGGATTAGGGGACGGGTGAGGGTCACCATTCGGGGAAGGGCTAGGGTTAGGGTTCGGCCTAGGGTTAGGGTTAGGGGACGGGGACGGGTTAGGGTCCAGGTGCGGGTATGGCAACGCTTTAGGGGGAGCGTACGTGTGAGGGCGTGGATTAGTGTTAGCCTACGGGTTAGGATTAGGGGACGGGTGAGGGTCAGGCTTCGGGGAAGGGTTAGGGTTAGGGTTCGGGCTAGGGTTAGGTTTAGGGGACGGGGACGGTTTAGGGTCCAGGTGAGGGTACGACAACGCTTTAGGGGGAGCGTACGTGTGAAGGCGTGGGTTAGTGTTAGCGTACGGGTTAGGATTAGGGGACGGATGAGTGTCAGGCTTCAGGGAAGGGTTAGGGATAGGGTTCCTGCTAGGGTTAGGGTTAGGGGACGGGGACGGTTTAGGGTCCAGGTGAGGGTACGGCAACGCTTTAGGGGCAGCATACGTGTGAGGGCGCGGGTTAGTGTTAGCCCCCGGGTTAGGATTAGGGGACGGGTGAGGGTCAGGCTTCGGGGAAGAGTTAGGGTTAGGGTTCGGGCTAGGCTTAGGGTTAGGGGACGGGGACGGTTTAGGGTCCAGGTGAGGGTACCGCAACGTTTTAGGGGGAGCGTACGTTTGAGGGTGCGGGTTAGTGTTAGCGTACGGGTTAGGATTAGGGGACGGGTGAGGGTCAGGCTTCGAGAAAGGGTTAGGGTTAGGGTTTGGGCTAGGCTTAGGGTTAGGGGACGGGGACGGTTTAGAGTCCAGGTGAGGGTACGGCAACGTTTAGGGGGAGCGTACGTGTGAGGGCGCGGGTTAGTGTTAGCGTACGGGTTAGGATTAGGGGACGGGTGAGGGTCAGGCTTCGGGGAAGGGTTAGGGTTAGGGTTCGGGCTAGGGTTAGGGTTAGGGGACGAGGACGGTTTAGGTTCCAGGTGAGGGTACGACAACGCTTTAGGGGGAGCGTACGTGTGAGGGCGTGGGTTAGTGTTAGCGTACGGGTTAGCATTAGGGGACGGATGAGTGTCAGGCTTCAGGGAAGGGTTAGGTTTAGGGTTCCTGCTAGGGTTAGGGTTAGGGGACGGGGACGGTTTAGGGTCCAGGTGAGGGTACGGCAACGCTTTAGGGGCAGCATACGTGTGATGGCGCGGGTTAGTGTTAGCCCCCGGGTTAGGATTAGGGGACGGGTGAGGGTCAGGCTTCGGGGAAGAGTTAGGGTTAGGGTTCGGGCTAGGCTTAGGTTTGGGGACGGGGAAGGTTTAGGGTCCAGGTGAGGGTATGGCAATGCTTTAGGGGTAGCGTACTTGTGAGGGCGCGGGTTAGTTTTAGCGTACGGATTAGGATTAGGGGACTGGTGAGGGTCAGGCTTCGGGGAAGTGTTAGGGTTAGTGATCGGGCTAGGGTTAGGGTTAGGGAACGGGGACGGTTTAGGGTCCAGTTGAGGGTACGGCAACGCTTTAGGGGGAGCGTACGTGTGAGGGCGCGGGTTAGTGTTAGCGTACGGGTTAGGATTAGGGGACGGGTGAGGGTCAGGCTTCGGGGAAGGGTTAGGTTTAGGGTTCGGGCTAGGGTTAGGGTTAGGGGACGGGGACGGTTTAGGGTCTAGGTGAGGGTACGGCAACGCTTTATGGGGAGCGTACGTGTGAGGGCGCGGGTTAGTGTTAGCGTACGGGTTAGGATTAGGGGACGGGTGAGTGTCAGGCTTCGGGGAAGGGTTAGGGTTAGGGTTCGGGCTAGGGTTAGGGTTAGGGGACGGGGACAGTTTAGGGTCAGGTGAGGGTACGGCAACACTTTAGGGGGAGCGTACGTGTGAGGGCGCGGGTTACTGTTAGCGTTCGGGTTAGGATTAGGGGACGGGTGAGGGTCAGGCTTCGGGGAAGGTTTAGGGTTAGGGTTCGGGCTAGGGTTAGGGTTAGAGGACGGGGAAGGTTTAGGATCCAGGTGAGGGTACGGCAACGCTTTAGGGGGAGCGTACGTGTGAGGGCGCGGGTTAGTGTTAGCGTACAGGCTAGGATTATTGGACGGGTGAGGGTCAGGCTTTGGGGAATGGTTAGGGTTAGGGTTCGGGCTAGGGTTAGGGTTAGGGGACGGGGACGGTTTAGGGTCCAGGTGATGGTACGGCAACGCTTTAGGGGGAGCGTAGGTGTGAGGGCGCGGGTTAGTGTTAGCGTTCGTGTTAGGATTAGGGGACGGGTGAGGGTCAGGCTTCGGGGAAGGGTTAGGGTTAGGGTTCGGGCTATGGTTAGGGTTCGGGGACGGGGACGGTTTAGGGTCCAGGTGAGGGTATGGCAACGCTTTAGGGGGAGCGTACGTGTGAGGGCGTGGGTTAGTGTTAGCGTACGGGTTAGGATTCGGGGACGGGTGAGGGTCAGGCTTCCGGGAAGTGTTAGCGTTAGGGATCGGGCTAGGGTTAGCGTTAGGGGACGGGGACGGTTTAGGGTCCAGGTGAGGGTACGGCAACCCTTTAGGGGGAGCGTACGTGTGAGGGCGCGGGTTAGTGTTAGCGTACGGGTTAGGATTAGGGGATCGGTTGAGGGTCAGGCTTCGGGGAAGGGTTAGGGTTAGGATTCGGGCTAGGGTTAGGGTTAGGGGACTGGGACGGTTTAGGGTCCAGGTGAGGGTACGGCAACGCTTTAGGGGGAGCGTACGTGTGAGGGCGCGGGTTAGTGTTAGCGTACGGGTTAGGATTAGGGGACGGGTGAGGGTCAGGCTTCGGGGAAGGGTTAGGGTTAGGGTTCGGGCTAGGGTTAGGGGACGGTTTAGGGTCCAGGTGAAGGTACGGAAACACTTTAGGGGGAGCGTACCTGTGATGGCGCGGGTTAGTGTTAGCCTACGGGTTAGGATTAGGGGACGGGTGAGGGTCAGGCTTCGGGGAAGGGTTAGGGATAGGCTTCGGGCTAGGCTTAGGGTTAGGGGACGGGGACGGTTTAGGGTCCAGGTGAGGGTACGGCAACGCTTTTGGGGGAGTGTACGTGTGAGGGCACGGTTTAGTGTTTGCGAACTGGTTAGGATTAGGGGACGGGTGAGGGTCAGGCTTCGGGGAAGGGTTAGGTTTAGTGTTCGGGCTAGGGTTAGGGTTAGGGGACGGGGACGGTTTAGGGTTCAGGCGAGGGTACGGCAATGCTTTAGGGGGAGCGTACGTGTGAGGGCGCGGGTTAGTGTTAGCGTACGGGTTAGGATTTGGGGACGGGTGAGGCTCAGGCTTGGGGGAAGGTTTAGGGTTAGGGATCGGGCTAGGGTTTGGGTTAGGGGACGGGGACGGTTTAGGGTCCAGGTGAGGGTACGGCAACGCTTTAGGCGGAGCGTTGGTGTGAGGGCGCGGGTTAGTGTTAGCGTTCGGTTTAGGATTAGGGGACGGGTGAGGGTCAGGCTTCGGGGAAGGGTTAGGGTTAGGGTTCGGGCTATGGTTAGGTTTAAGGGATGAGGACGGTTTAGGGTCCAGGTGAGGGTCCGGCAACGCTTTAGGGGGAGCGTACGTGTGAGGGCGCGGGTTAGTGTTAGCGTACGGGTTAGGATTAGTGGACGGGTGAGGGTCAGGCTTCGGGGAAGGCTTAGGGTTAGGGTTCGGGCTAGGGTTAGTGTTAGGGGACGGGGCCGGTTTAGGGTCCAGGTGAGGGTACGGCAACGCTTTAGGGGTAGCGTACGTGTGAGGGCGCGGGTTAGTGTTAGCGTACGGGTTAGGATTAGGGGACGGGTGAGGGTCAGGCTTCGGGGAAGGGTTAGGGTTAGGGTTCGGGCTAGGGTTAGGGTTAGGGGACGGGGACGGTTTAGGGTCCAGGTGAGGGTACGGCAACGCTTTAGGGGGAGTGTACGTGTGAGAGCGCGGGTTAGTGTTAGCGTACGGGTTAGGATTAGGGGACGGCTGAGGGTCAGGCTTCGGGGAAGGGTTAGGGTTAGGGTTCGGGCTAGGGTTAGGGTTAGGGGACGGGGACGGTTTAGGGTCCAGGTGAGGGTACGGCAACGCTTTAGGGGGAGTGTACGTGTGAGGGCGCAGGTTAGTGTTAGCGTACGGGTTAGGATTAGGGGACGGGTGAGTGTCAGGCTTCGGGGAAGCGTTAGGGTTAGGGATCGGGCTAGGGTTAGGGTTAGGGGACGGGGACGGTTTAAGGTCCAGGTGAGGATACGGCAACGCTTTAGGGGGAGCATACGTGTGAGGGCGCGGGTTAGTGTTTGCGTACTGGTTAGGATTAGGGGACGGGTGAGGGTCAGGCTTCGGGGAAGGGTTAGGGTTAGGGTTCGGGCTAGGGTTAGGGTTACGGGACGGGGAAGGTTTAGGGTCCAGGTGAGGGTACGGCAACGCTTTAGGGGGAGCGTAGGTGTGAGGGCGCGGGTTAGTGTTAGCGTTCAGGTTAGGATTAGGGGACGGGTGAGGGTCAGGCTTCGGGGAAGGGTTAGGGTTAGGGTTCGGGCTAGGGTTAGGGTTAGGGAATGGGGACGGTTTAGGGTCCAGGTGAGGGTACGGCAACGCTTTAGGGGGAGCGTACGTGTGAGGGCGCGGGTTATTGTTAGCGTACGGGTTAGGATTAGGGGACGGGTGAGGGTCAGGCTTCGGGGAAGTGTTAGGTTTAGGGTTCGGGCTAGGGTTAGGGGACGGTTTAGGGTCCAGGTGAAGGTACGGAAACACTTTAGGGGGAGCGTACGTGTGATGGCGCGGGTTAGTGTTAGCCTACGGGTTAGGATTAGGGGACGGGTGAGGGTCAGGCTTCGGGGAAGGGTTAGGGATAGGCTTCGGGCTAGGCTTAGGGTTAGGGGACGGGGACGGTTTAGGGTCCAGGTGAGGGTACGGCAACGCTTTTGGGGGAGTGTACGTGTAAGGGCGTGGTTTAGTGTTTGCGAACTGGTTAGGATTAGGGGACGGGTGAGGGTCAGGCTTCGGGGAAGGGTTAGGGTTAGGGTTCAGGCTAGGTTTAGGATTAGGGGACGGGGAAGGTTTAGGGTTCAGGTGAGGGTATGGCAATGCTTTAGGGGGAGCGTACGTGTGAGGGCGCGGGTTAGTGTTTGCGTACGGGTTAGGATTTGGGGAGGGGTGAGGCTCAGGCTTGGGGGAAGGTTTAGTGTTAGGGATCGGGCTAGGGTTAGGGTTAGGGGACGGGGACGGTTTAGGGTCCAGGTGAGGATACGGCAACGCTTTTGGGGGAGCGTACGTGTGAGGGCGCAGGTTAGTGTTTGCGTACTGGTTAGGATTAGGGGACGGGTGAGGGTCAGGCTTCCGGGAAGCGTTAGGGTTAGGGTTCGGGCTAGGGTTAGGGTTAGGGGAAGGGGACGGTTTAGGGTCCAGGTGAGGGTACGGCAACGCTTTAGGGGGAGCGTACGTGTGAGGGCGCGGGTTAGTGTTAGCGTACGGGTTAGGATTAGGGGACGGGTGAGGGTCATGCTTCGGGGAAGGGTTAGTGTTAGGGTTCGGGCTAGGGTTAGGGTTAGGGGACGGGGACGGTTTAGGGTCCAGGTGAGGGTACGGCAACGCTTTAGGGGGAGCGTACGTGTGAGGGCGCGGGTTAGTGTTAGCGTACGGGTTAGGATTAGGGGACGGGTGAGGGTCAGGCTTCCGGGAAGGGTTAGGGTTAGGGATCGGGCTAGGTTTAGCGTTAGGGGACGGGGACGGTTTAGGGTCCAGGTGAGGGTACGGCAACGCTTTAGGGGGAGCGTAGGTGTGAGGGCGCGGGTTAGTGTTAGCCTACTGGTTAGGATTAGGGGATCGGTTGAGGCTCAGGCTTCGGGGAAGGGTTAGGGTTAGGGTTCGGGCTAGGGTTAGGGTTACGGGACGGGGACAGTTTAGGGTCCAGGTGAGGGTACGGCAACCCTTTAGGGGGAGCGTACGTGCGAGGACGCGGGTTAGTGTTAGCGTACGGGTTAGGATTAGGGGACGGGTGACGGTCAGGCTTCGGGGAAATGTTAGGGTTAGGGTTCGGGCTAGGGTTAGTGTTAGGGGACGAGGACGGTTTAGGGTCAAGGTGAGTGTACGGCAACGTTTTAGGGGGAGCGTACGTGTGAGGGCGCGGGTTAGTGTTAACGTACGGGTTAGGATTAGGGGACGGGTGAGGGTCAGGCTTCGGGGAAGGGTTAGGGTTAGGGTTCGGGCTAGGGTTAGGGTTAGGAGACGGGGACGGTTTAGGGTCCAGGTGAGGGTACGGCAACGCTTTAGGGGGAGCGTACGTGTGAGGGCGCGGGGTAGTGTTAGCGTACGGGTTAGGATTAGGGGACGGGTGAGGGTCAGGCTTGGGGGAAGGGTTAGGGTCAGGGTTCGGGCTAGGGTTAGTGTTAGGGGACGGCGACGGTTTAGGGTCCAGGTGAGGGTACGGCAACGCTTTAGGGGGAGTGTACGTGTGAGAGCGCGGGTTAGTGTTAGCGTACGGGTTAGGATTAGGGGACGGCTGAGGGTCAGGCTTCGGGGAAGGGTTAGGGTTAGGGTTCGGGCTAGGGTTAGGGTTAGGGGACGGGGACGGTTTAGGGTCCAGGTGAGGGTACGGCAACGCTTTAGGGGGAGTGTACGTGTGAGGGCGCAGGTTAGTGTTAGCGTACGGGTTAGGATTAGGGGACGGGTGAGTGTCAGGCTTCGGGGAAGCGTTAGGGTTAGGGATCGGGCTAGGGTTAGGGTTAGGGGACGGGGACGGTTTAAGGTCCAGGTGAGGATACGGCAACGCTTTAGGGGGAGCATACGTGTGAGGGCGCGGGTTAGTGTTTGCGTACTGGTTAGGATTAGGGGACGGGTGAGGGTCAGGCTTCGGGGAAGGGTTAGGGTTAGGGTTCGGGCTAGGGTTAGGGTTACGGGACGGGGAAGGTTTAGGGTCCAGGTGAGGGTACGGCAACGCTTTAGGGGGAGCGTAGGTGTGAGGGCGCGGGTTAGTGTTAGCGTTCAGGTTAGGATTAGGGGACGGGTGAGGGTCAGGCTTCGGGGAAGGGTTAGGGTTAGGGTTCGGGCTAGGGTTAGGGTTAGGGAATGGGGACGGTTTAGGGTCCAGGTGAGGGTACGGCAACGCTTTAGGGGGAGCGTACGTGTGAGGGCGCGGGTTATTGTTAGCGTACGGGTTAGGATTAGGGGACGGGTGAGGGTCAGGCTTCGGGGAAGTGTTAGGTTTAGGGTTCGGGCTAGGGTTAGGGGACGGTTTAGGGTCCAGGTGAAGGTACGGAAACACTTTAGGGGGAGCGTACGTGTGATGGCGCGGGTTAGTGTTAGCCTACGGGTTAGGATTAGGGGACGGGTGAGGGTCAGGCTTCGGGGAAGGGTTAGGGATAGGCTTCGGGCTAGGCTTAGGGTTAGGGGACGGGGACGGTTTAGGGTCCAGGTGAGGGTACGGCAACGCTTTTGGGGGAGTGTACGTGTAAGGGCGTGGTTTAGTGTTTGCGAACTGGTTAGGATTAGGGGACGGGTGAGGGTCAGGCTTCGGGGAAGGGTTAGGGTTAGGGTTCAGGCTAGGTTTAGGATTAGGGGACGGGGAAGGTTTAGGGTTCAGGTGAGGGTATGGCAATGCTTTAGGGGGAGCGTACGTGTGAGGGCGCGGGTTAGTGTTTGCGTACGGGTTAGGATTTGGGGAGGGGTGAGGCTCAGGCTTGGGGGAAGGTTTAGTGTTAGGGATCGGGCTAGGGTTAGGGTTAGGGGACGGGGACGGTTTAGGGTCCAGGTGAGGATACGGCAACGCTTTTGGGGGAGCGTACGTGTGAGGGCGCAGGTTAGTGTTTGCGTACTGGTTAGGATTAGGGGACGGGTGAGGGTCAGGCTTCCGGGAAGCGTTAGGGTTAGGGTTCGGGCTAGGGTTAGGGTTAGGGGAAGGGGACGGTTTAGGGTCCAGGTGAGGGTACGGCAACGCTTTAGGGGGAGCGTACGTGTGAGGGCGCGGGTTAGTGTTAGCGTACGGGTTAGGATTAGGGGACGGGTGAGGGTCATGCTTCGGGGAAGGGTTAGTGTTAGGGTTCGGGCTAGGGTTAGGGTTAGGGGACGGGGACGGTTTAGGGTCCAGGTGAGGGTACGGCAACGCTTTAGGGGGAGCGTACGTGTGAGGGCGCGGGTTAGTGTTAGCGTACGGGTTAGGATTAGGGGACGGGTGAGGGTCAGGCTTCCGGGAAGGGTTAGGGTTAGGGATCGGGCTAGGTTTAGCGTTAGGGGACGGGGACGGTTTAGGGTCCAGGTGAGGGTACGGCAACGCTTTAGGGGGAGCGTAGGTGTGAGGGCGCGGGTTAGTGTTAGCCTACTGGTTAGGATTAGGGGATCGGTTGAGGCTCAGGCTTCGGGGAAGGGTTAGGGTTAGGGTTCGGGCTAGGGTTAGGGTTACGGGACGGGGACAGTTTAGGGTCCAGGTGAGGGTACGGCAACCCTTTAGGGGGAGCGTACGTGCGAGGACGCGGGTTAGTGTTAGCGTACGGGTTAGGATTAGGGGACGGGTGACGGTCAGGCTTCGGGGAAATGTTAGGGTTAGGGTTCGGGCTAGGGTTAGTGTTAGGGGACGAGGACGGTTTAGGGTCAAGGTGAGTGTACGGCAACGTTTTAGGGGGAGCGTACGTGTGAGGGCGCGGGTTAGTGTTAACGTACGGGTTAGGATTAGGGGACGGGTGAGGGTCAGGCTTCGGGGAAGGGTTAGGGTTAGGGTTCGGGCTAGGGTTAGGGTTAGGAGACGGGGACGGTTTAGGGTCCAGGTGAGGGTACGGCAACGCTTTAGGGGGAGCGTACGTGTGAGGGCGCGGGGTAGTGTTAGCGTACGGGTTAGGATTAGGGGACGGGTGAGGGTCAGGCTTGGGGGAAGGGTTAGGGTCAGGGTTCGGGCTAGGGTTAGTGTTAGGGGACGGCGACGGTTTAGGGTCCAGGTGAGGGTACGGCAAGGCTTTAGGGGAAGCGTACGTGTAAGGGCGCGGGTTAGTGTTAGCGTACGGGTTAGGATTAGGGGACGGGTGAGGGTCAGGCTTGGGGGAAGTGTTAGGGTTAGGGATCGGTCTAGAGTTAGGCTTAGGGGACGGGGACGGTTTAGGGTCCAGGTGAGGGTACGGCAACGCTTTAGGGGGAGCGTACGTGTGAGGGCGCGGGTTAGTGTTAGCGTACGGGTTAGGATTAGGGGACGGGTGACGGTCAGGCTTCGGGGAAATGTTAGGGTTAGGGTTCGGGCTATGGTTAGTGTTAGGGGACGGGGACGGTTTAGGGTCAAGGTGAGTGTACGGCAACGCTTTAGGGGGAGCGTACGTGTGAGGGCGCGGGTTAGTGTTAACGTACGGGTTAGGATTAGGGGACGGGTGAGGGTCAGGCTTTGGGTAAGGTTTAGGGTTAGGGTTCGGGCTATGGTTAGGGTTAAGGGACGAGGACGGTTTAGGGTCCAGGTGAGGGTACGGCAACGCTTTAGGGGGAGCGTACGTGTGAGGGCGCGGGTTAGTGTTAGCGTACGGGTTAGGATTAGGGGACGGGTGAGGGTAAGGCTTCGGGGAAGTGTTAGGGTTATGGTTCGGCTAGAGTTAGGCTTAGGGGACGGGGACGGTTTAGGGTCCAGGTGAGGGTATGGCAACGCTTTAGGGGGAGCGTACGTGTGAGGGCGCGGGTTAGTGTTAGCGTACGGGTTAGGATTAGGGAACGGGTGAGGGTCAGGCTTCGGGGAAGGGTTAGTGATAGGGATCGGTCTAGGGTTAGGGTTAGGGGATGGGGACGGTTTAGGGTCCAGGTGAGGATACGGCAACGCTTTTGGGGGAGCGTACGTGTGAGGGCGCGGGTTAGTGTTAGCCTACGGGTTAGGATTAGGGGACGGGTGAGGGTCAGGCTTCGGGGAAGGGTTAGGGTTAGGGTTCGGGCTAGGGTTAGGGTTAGGGGACGGGGAAGGTTTAGGGTCCAGGCAAGGGTACGGCAAAGCTTTAGGGGGAGCGTACGTGTGAGGGCGCGGGTTAGTGTTAGCGTACAGGTTAGGATTAGGGGACGGGTGAGGGTCAGGCTTGGTGGAAGGGTTAGGGTTAGGGTTCGGGCTAGGGTTAGGGTTAGGGGACGGGGACGGTTTAGGGTCCAGGTGAGGGTATTGCAACGCTTTAGGGGGAGCGTACGTGTGAGGGCGCTGGTTAGTGTTAGCGTACGGGTTAGGATTAGGGGACGGGTGAGTGTCAGGCTTCGGGGAAGGGTTAGTGTTAGGGTTCGGGCTAGGGTTAGGGTTAGGGGACGGACACGGTTTAGGGTCCAGGTGAGTGTACGGCAACGCTTTAGGGGGAGCGTACGTGTGAGGGCGCGGGTTAGTGTTAGCGTACGGGTTAGGATTAGGGGACCGGTGAGGGTCAGGCTTCCGGGAAGGGTTAGGGTTAGGGATCGGGCTAGGTTTAGCGTTAGGGGACGGGGACGGTTTAGGGTCCAGGTGAGGGTACGACAACGCTTTATGGGGGGCGTACGTGTGAGGGCGCGGGTTAGTGTTAGCGTACGGGTTAGGATTAGGGGACGGGTGAGGGTCAGGCTTCGGGGAAGGGTTAGGGTTACGGTTCGGGCTAGGGTTAGGGTTAGGGGACGGGGACGGTTTAGGGTCCAGGTGAGGGTACGGCAACGCTTTAGGGGGAGAGTACGTGTAAGGGCGTGGGTTAGTGTTAGCGTACGGGTTAGGATTAGGGGACGGGTGAGGGTCAGGCTTCGGGGAAGGGTTAGGGTTAGGGTTCGGCTAGGGTTAGGCTTAGGGGACGGGGATGGTTTAGGGTCCAGGTGAGGGTACGGCAACGCTTTAGGGGGAGCGTACGTGTGAGGGCGCGGGTTAGTGTTAGCGTACGAGTTAGGATTAGTGGACGGGTGAGGGTCAGGCTTCGGGGAAGGGTTAGGTTTAGGGTTCGGGCTAGGGTTAGGGTTAGGGGACGGGGACGGTTTAGGGTCCAGGTGAGGGTACGGCAACGCTTTAGGGGGAGCTTACGTGTGAGGGCGCGGGTTAGTGTTAGCGTACGGGTTAGGATTAGGGGATGGGTGAGGGTCAGGCTTCGGGGAAGGGTTAGGGTTAGGGATCGGGCTAGGGTTAGGGTGAGGGGACTGGGACGGTTTAGGGTCCAGTTGAGGGCACGGCAAGGCTTTTGGGAGAGCGTACGTGTGAGGGCGCGGGTTAGTGTTTGCGTACTGGTTAGGATTAGGGGACGGGTGAGGGTCAGGCTTCGGGGAAGGGTTAGGGTTAGGGTTCGCGCTAGGGTTAGGGTTAGGGGACGGGGAAGGTTTAGGGTCCAGGTAAGGGTACGGGAAAGCTTTAGGGGGAGCGTACGTGTGAGGGCGTGGGTTAGTGTTAGCGTACGGGTTAGGATTAGGGGACGGGTGAGGGTCAGGCTTGGTGGAAGGGTTAGGGTTAGGGTTCGGGCTAGGGTTAGGGTTAGGGGACGGGGACGGTTTAGGGTCCAGGTGAGGGTACGGCAACGCTTTAGGGGGTGCGTACGTGTGAGGGCGTGGGTTAGTGTTAGCGTACGGGTTAGGATTACGGGACGGGTGAGGGTCAGGCTTCAGGGAAGGGTTAGGGTTAGGGTTCGGGCTAGGGTTAGGGTTAGGGGACGGGGACAGTTTAGGGTCCAGGTGAGGGTACGGCAACGCTTTATGGGGAGCGTACGTGTGAGGGCGCGGGTTAGTTTTAGCGTACGGTTTAGGATTAGGGGACGGGTGAGGGTCAGGCTTCGGGGAAGGGTTAGGGTTAGGGTTCGGGCTAGGGTTAGGGGACGGTTTAGGGTCCAGGTGAGGGTACGGCAACACTTTAGGGGGAGCGTACGTGTGATGGCGCGGGTTAGTGTTAGCCTACGTGTTAGTATTAGGGGACGGGTGAGGGTCAGGAGTCGGGGAAGAGTTAGGGTTAGGGTTCGGGCTTGGGTTAGGGTTAGAGGACGGGGATGGTTTAGGGTCCAGTTGAGGGTACAGCAACGCTTTAGGGGGAGCATACGTGTGAGGGCGCGGGTTAGTGTTAGCCTACGGGTTAGGATTAGGCGACGGGTGAGGCTCAGGCTTCGGAGAAGGGTTAGGGATAGGCTTTGGGCTAGGCTTAGTGTTATGGGACGGGGACGGTTTAGGGTCCAGGTGAGGGTACGGCTCGCTTTTGGGGGAGCGTACGTGTGAGGGCGCGGGTTAGTGTTTGCGTACTGGTTAGTATAGGGGACGGGTGAGGGTCAGGCTTCGGGGAAGGGTTAGGGTTAGGGTTCGGGCTAGGGTTAGGGTTAGGGGACGGGGAAGGTTTAGGGTCCAGGTGAGGGTACGGCAACGCTTTAGGGGGAGCGTACGTGTGAGGACGTGGGTTAGTGTTAGCGTACGTGTTAGGATTAGGGGACGGGTGAGGGTCAGGCTTGGGGGAAGGGTTAGGGTTAGGGTTCGGGCTAGGGTTAGGGTTAGGGGACAGGGACGGTTTAGGGTCCAGGTGAGGGTACGGCAACGTTTTAGGGGGAGCGTACGTGTTAGGGCGCGGGTTAGTGTTAGCGTTCGGGTTAGGATTAGGGGACGGGTGAGGGTCAGGCTTCGGGGAAGGGTTAGGGTTAGGGTTCGGGCTAGGGTTAGGGTTAGGGGACGGGGACGGTTTAGGGTCCAGGTGAGGGTACGGCAACGCTTTAGGGGGAGCGTACGTGTGAGGGCGCGGGCTAGTGTTAGCATACGGGTTAGGATTAGGGGAAGGGTGAGGGTCAGGCTTCGGGGAAGGGTTAGGGTTACGGTTCGGGCTAGGGTTAGGGTTGGGGGACGGAGACGGTTTAGGGTCCAGGTGAGGGTATGGCAAAGCTTTAGGGGGAGCGTACGTGTGAGGGCGCCGGTTAGTGTTAGCGTACGGGTTAGGATTAGGGGACGGGTGAGGGTCAGGCTTCGGGGAAGGGTTAGGGTTAGGGTTCGGGCTAGGGTTAGGGTTAGGGGACGGGGACGGTTTAGGGTCCAGGTGAGGGTACGGCAACGCTTTAGGGGGAGCGTACGTGTGAGGGCGCGGGTTAGTGTTAGCCTACGGGTTAGGATTAGGGGACGGGTGAGGGTCAGGCTTCGGGGAAGGGTTAGGGTTAGGGTTCGGGCTAGGGTTAGGGGACGGTTTAGGGTCCAGGTGAAGGTACGGAAACACTGTAGGGGGAGCGTACCTGTGATGGCGCGGGTTAGTGTTAGCCTACCGGTTAGCATTAGGGGACGGGTGAGGGTCAGGCTTCGGGGAAGGGTTAGGGATAGGCTTCGGGCTAGGCTTAGGGTTAGGGGACGGGGACGGTTTAGGGTCCAGGTGAGGGTACGGCAACGCTTTTGGGGGAGTGTACGTGTGAGGGCACGGTTTAGTGTTTGCGAACTGGTTAGGATTAGGGGACGGGTGAGGGTCAGGCTTCGGGGAAGGGTTAGGGTTAGGGTTCGGGCTAGGGTTATGGTTAGGGGACGGGGACGGTTTAGGGTTCAGGTGAGGGTACGGCAATGCTTTAGGGGGAACGTACGTGTGAGGGCGCGGGTTAGTGTTAGCGTACGGGTTAGGATTTGGGGACGGGTGAGGCTCAGGCTTGGGGGAAGGTTTAGGGTTAGGGATCGGGCTAGGGTTAGGGTTAGGGGACGGGGACGGTTTAGGGTCCAGGTGAGGGTACGGAAACGCTTTAGGGGGAGAGTACGTGTGAGGGCGCGGGTTAGTGTTAGCGTACGGGTTAGGATTAGGGGACGGGTGAGGGTCAGGCTTCGGGGAAGTGTTAGGGTTAGGGTTCGGGCTAGGGTTTGGGTTAGGGGACGGGGACGGTTTAGGGTCCAGGTGAGGGTACGGCAACGCTTTAGGCGGAGCGTTGGTGTGAGGGCGCGGGTTAGTGTTAGCGTTCGGGTTAGGATTAGGGGACAGGTGAGGGTCAGGCTTCGGGGAAGGGTTAGGGTTAGCGTTCGGGCTATGGTTAGGTTTAAGGGATGAGGACGGTTTAGGGTCCAGGTGAGGGTCCGGCAACGCTTTAGGGGGAGTGTACGTGTGAGGGCGCGGGTTAGTGTTAGCGTACGGGTTAGGATTAGTGGACGGGTGAGGGTCAGGCTTCGGGGAAGGCTTAGGGTTAGGGTTCGGGCTAGGGTTAGTGTTAGGGGACGGGGACGGTTTAGGGTCCAGGTGAGGGTACGGCAACGCTTTAGGGGTAGCGTACGTGTGAGGGCGCGGGTTAGTGTTAGCGTACGGGTTAGGATTAGGGGACGGGTGAGGGTCAGGCTTCGGGGAAGGGTTAGGGTTAGGGTTCGGGCTAGGGTTAGGGTTAGGGGACGGGGACGGTTTAGGGTCCAGGTGAGGGTACGGCAACGCTTTAGGGGGAGTGTACGTGTGAGGGCGCGGGTTAGTGTTAGCGTACGGGTTAGGATTAGGGGACGGGTGAGGGTCAGGCTTCGGGGAAGGGTTAGGGTTAGGGTTCGGGCTAGGGTTAGGGTTAGGGGACGGGGACGGTTTAGGGTCCAGGTGAGGGTACGGCAACGCTTTAGGGGGAGTGTACGTGTGAGGGCGCGGGTTAGTGTTAGCGTACGGGTTAGGATTAGGGGACGGGTGAGGGTCAGGCTTCGGGGAAGGGTTAGGGTTAGGGATCGGGCTAGGCTTAGGGTTAGGGGACGGGGACGGTTTAGGGTCCAGGTGAGGATACGGCAACGCTCTAGGGGGAGCATACGTGTGAGGGCGCGGGTTAGTGTTTGCGTACTGGTTAGGATTAGGGGACGGGTGAGGGTCAGGCTTCGGGGAAGGGTTAGGGTTAGGGTTCGGGCTAGGGTTAGGGGACGGTTTAGGGTCCAGGTGAAGGTACGGAAACACTTTAGGGGGAGCGTACGTGTGATGGCTCGGGTTAGTGTTAGCCTACGGGTTAGGATTAGGGGACGGGTGAGGGTCAGGCTTCGGGGAAGGGTTAGGGATAGGCTTCGGGCTAGGCTTAGGGTTAGGGGACGGGGACGGTTTAGGGTCCAGGTGAGGGTACGGCAACGCTTTTGGGGGAGTGTACGTGTGAGGGCGCGGTTTAGTGTTTGCGAACTGGTTAGGATTAGGGGACGGGTGAGGGTCAGGCTTCGAGGAAGGGTTAGGGTTAGGGTTCAGGCTAGGTTTAGGATTAGGGGACGGGGAAGGTTTAGGGTTCAGGTGAGGGTACGGCAATGCTTTAGGGGGAGCGTACGTGTGAGGGCGCGGGTTAGTGTTAGCGTACGGGTTAGGATTTGGGGAGGGGTGAGGCTCAGGCTTGGGGGAAGGTTTAGTGTTAGGGATCGGGCTAGGGTTAGGGTTAGGGGACGGGGACGGTTTAGGGTCCAGGTGAGGATACGGCAACGCTTTTGGGGGAGCGTACGTGTGAGGGCGCGGGTTAGTGTTTGCGTACTGGTTAGGATTAGGGGACGGGTGAGGGTCAGGCTTCCGGGAAGCGTTAGGGTTAGGGTTCGGGCTAGGGTTAGGGTTAGGGGACGGGGAAGGTTTAGGGTCCAGGTAAGGGTACGGCAACGCTTTAGGGGGAGCGTACGTGTGAGGGCGCGGGTTAGTGTTAGCGTACGGGTTAGGATTAGGGGACGGGTGAGGGTCAGGCTTGGTGGAAGGGTTAGGGTTAGGGTTCGGGCTAGGGTTAGGGTTAGGGGAAGGGGACGGTTTAGGGTCCAGGTGAGGGTACGGCAATGCTTTAGGGGGAGCGTACGTGTGAGGGCGCGGGTTAGTGTTAGCGTACGGGTTAGGATTAGGGGACGGGTGAGGGTCATGCTTCGGGGAAGGGTTAGTGTTAGGGTTCGGGCTAGGGTTAGGGTTAGGGGAAGGGGACGGTTTAGGGTCCAGGTGAGGGTACGGCAATGCTTTAGGGGGAGCGTACGTGTGAGGGCGCGGGTTAGTGTTAGCGTACGGGTTAGGATTAGGGGACGGGTGAGGGTCATGCTTCGGGGAAGGGTTAGTGTTAGGGTTCGGGCTAGGGTTAGGGTTAGGGGACGGGGATGGTTTAGGGTCCAGGTGAGGGTACGGCAACGCTTTAGGGGGAGCGTACGTGTGAGGGCGCGGGTTAGTGTTAGCGTACGGGTTAGGATTAGGGGACGGGTGAGGGTCAGGCTTCCGGGAAGGGATAGGGTTAGGGATCGGGCTAGGTTTAGCGTTAGGGGACGGGGACGGTTTAGGGTCCAGGTGAGGGTACGGCAACGCTTTAGGGGGAGCGTACGTGTGAGGGCGCGGGTTAGTGTTAGCCTACTGGTTAGGATTAGGGGATCGGTTGAGGCTCAGGCTTCGGGGAAGGGTTAGGATTAGGGTTCGGGCTAGGGTTAGGGTTACGGGACGGGGACAGTTTAGGGTCCAGGTGAGGGTACGGCAACCCTTTAGGGGGAGCGTACGTGCGAGGACGCGGGTTAGTGTTAGCGTACGGGTTAGGATTAGGGGACGGGTGACGGTCAGGCTTCGGGGAAATGTTAGGGTTAGGGTTCGGGCTAGGGTTAGTGTTAGGGGACGAGGACGGTTTAGGGTCAAGGTGAGTGTACGGCAACGCTTTAGGGGGAGCGTACGTGTGAGGGCGCGGGTTAGTGTTAACGTACGGGTTAGGATTAGGGGACGGGTGAGGGTCAGGCTTCGGGGAAGGGTTAGGGTTAGGGTTCGGGATAGGGTTAGGGTTAGGTGACGGGGACGGTTTAGGGTCCAGGTGAGGGTACGGCAACGCTTTAGGGGGAGCGTACGTGTGAGGGCGCGGGGTAGTGTTAGCGTACGGGTTAGGATTAGGGGACGGGTGAGGGTCAGGCTTGGGGGAAGGGTTAGGGTCAGGGTTCGGGCTAGGGTTAGTGTTAGGGGACGGCGACGGTTTAGGGTCCAGGTGAGGGTACGGCAACGCTTTAGGGGAAGCGTACGTGTAAGGGCGCGGGTTAGTGTTAGCGTACGGGTTAGGATTAGGGGACGGGTCAGGGTCAGGCTTGGGGGAAGTGTTAGGGTTAGGGATCGGTCTAGAGTTAGGGTTAGGGGACGGGGACGGTTTAGGGTCCAGGTGAGGGTACGGCAACGCTTTAGGGGGAGCGTACGTGTGAGGGCGCGGGTTAGTGTTAGCGTACGGGTTAGGATTAGGGGACGGTTGAGGGTCAGGCTTCGGGGAAGGGTTAGGGTTAGGGTTCGGGCTAGGGTTAGGGTTAGGGGACGGGGACGGTTTAGGGTTCAGGTGAGGGTACGGCAACGCTTTAGGGGGAGCGTAGGTGTGAGGGCGCGGGTTAGTGTTAGCGTACGGGTTAGGATTAGGGGACGGGTGAGGGTCAGGCTTCGGGGAAGGGTTAGGGTTAGGGTTCGGCTAGGGTTAGGCTTAGGGGACGTGGATGGTTTAGGGTCCAGGTGAGGGTACGGCAACGCTTTAGGGGGAGCGTACGTGTGAGGGCGCGGGTTAGTGTTAGCGTACGAGTTAGGATTAGTGGACGGGTGAGGGTCAGGCTTCGGGGAAGGGTTAGGTTTAGGGTTCGGGCTAGGGTTAGGGTTAGGGGACGGGGACGGTTTAGGGTCCAGGTGAGGGTACGGCAACGCTTTAGGGGGAGCTTACGTGTGAGGGCGCGGGTTAGTGTTAGCGTACGGGTTAGGATTAGGGGATGGGTGAGGGTCAGGCTTCGGGGAAGGGTTAGGGTTAGGGATCGGGCTAGGGTTAGGGTTAGGGGACTGGGACGGTTTAGGGTCCAGTTGAGGGCACGGCAAGGCTTTTGGGAGAGCGTACGTGTGAGGGCGCGGGTTAGTGTTTGCGTACTGGTTAGGATTAGGGGACGGGTGAGGGTCAGGCTTCGGGGAAGGGTTAGGGTTAGGGTTCGCGCTAGGGTTAGGGTTAGGGGACGGGGAAGGTTTAGGGTCCAGGTAAGGGTACGGGAAAGCTTTAGGGGGAGCGTACGTGTGAGGGCGTGGGTTAGTGTTAGCGTACGGGTTAGGATTAGGGGACGGGTGAGGGTCAGGCTTGGTGGAAGGGTTAGGGTTAGGGTTCGGGCTAGGGTTAGGGTTAGGGGACGGGGACGGTTTAGGGTCCAGGTGAGGGTACGGCAACGCTTTAGGGGGTGCGTACGTGTGAGGGCGTTGGTTAGTGTTAGCGTACGGGTTAGGATTACGGGACGGGTGAGGGTCAGGCTTCAGGGAAGGGTTAGGGTTAGGGTTCGGGCTAGGGTTAGGGTTAGGGGACGGGGACAGTTTAGGGTCCAGGTGAGGGTACGGCAACGCTTTATGGGGAGCGTACGTGTGAGGGCGCGGGTTAGTTTTAGCGTACGGTTTAGGATTAGGGGACGGGTGAGGGTCAGGCTTCGGGGAAGGGTTAGGGTTAGGGTTCGGGCTAGGGTTAGGGGACGGTTTAGGGTCCAGGTGAGGGTACGGCAACACTTTAGGGGGAGCGTACGTGTGATGGCGCGGGTTAGTGTTAGCCTACGTGTTAGTATTAGGGGACGGGTGAGGGTCAGGAGTCGGGGAAGAGTTAGGGTTAGGGTTCGGGCTTGGGTTAGGGTTAGAGGACGGGGACGGTTTAGGGTCCAGTTGAGGGTACAGCAACGCTTTAGGGGGAGCGTACGTGTGAGGGCGCGGGTTAGTGTTAGCCTACGGGTTAGGATTAGGCGACGGGTGAGGCTCAGGCTTCGGAGAAGGGTTAGGGATAGGCTTTGGGCTAGGCTTAGTGTTATGGGACGGGGACGGTTTAGGGTCCAGGTGAGGGTACGGCTCGCTTTTGGGGGAGCGTACGTGTGAGGGCGCGGGTTAGTGTTTGCGTACTGGTTAGTATAGGGGACGGGTGAGGGTCAGGCTTCGGGGAAGGGTTAGGGTTAGGGTTCGGGCTAGGGTTAGGGTTAGGGGACGGGGAAGGTTTAGGGTCCAGGTGAGGGTACGGCAACGCTTTAGGGGGAGCGTACGTGTGAGGACGTGGGTTAGTGTTAGCGTACGTGTTAGGATTAGGGGACGGGTGAGGGTCAGGCTTGGGGGAAGGGTTAGGGTTAGGGTTCGGGCTAGGGTTAGGGTTAGGGGACAGGGACGGTTTAGGGTCCAGGTGAGGGTACGGCAACGTTTTAGGGGGAGCGTACGTGTGAGGGCGCGGGTTAGTGTTAGCGTTCGGGTTAGGATTAGGGGACGGGTGAGGGTCAGGCTTCGGGGAAGGGTTAGGGTTAGGGTTCGGGCTAGGGTTAGGGTTAGGGGACGGGGACGGTTTAGGGTCCAGGTGAGGGTACGGCAACGCTTTAGGGGGAGCGTACGTGTGAGGGCGCGGGCTAGTGTTAGCATACGGGTTAGGATTAGGGGAAGGGTGAGGGTCAGGCTTCGGGGAAGGGTTAGGGTTACGGTTCGGGCTAGGGTTAGGGTTGGGGGACGGAGACGGTTTAGGGTCCAGGTGAGGGTATGGCAAAGCTTTAGGGGGAGCGTACGTGTGAGGGCGCCGGTTAGTGTTAGCGTACGGGTTAGGATTAGGGGACGGGTGAGGGTCAGGCTTCGGGGAAGGGTTAGGGTTAGGGTTCGGGCTAGGGTTAGGGTTAGGGGACGGGGACGGTTTAGGGTCCAGGTGAGGGTACGGCAACGCTTTAGGGGGAGCGTACGTGTGAGGGCGCGGGTTAGTGTTAGCCTACGGGTTAGGATTAGGGGACGGGTGAGGGTCAGGCTTCGGGGAAGGGTTAGGGTTAGGGTTCGGGCTAGGGTTAGGGGACGGTTTAGGGTCCAGGTGAAGGTACGGAAACACTGTAGGGGGAGCGTACCTGTGATGGCGCGGGTTAGTGTTAGCCTACCGGTTAGCATTAGGGGACGGGTGAGGGTCAGGCTTCGGGGAAGGGTTAGGGATAGGCTTCGGGCTAGGCTTAGGGTTAGGGGACGGGGACGGTTTAGGGTCCAGGTGAGGGTACGGCAACGCTTTTGGGGGAGTGTACGTGTGAGGGCACGGTTTAGTGTTTGCGAACTGGTTAGGATTAGGGGACGGGTGAGGGTCAGGCTTCGGGGAAGGGTTAGGGTTAGGGTTCGGGCTAGGGTTATGGTTAGGGGACGGGGACGGTTTAGGGTTCAGGTGAGGGTACGGCAATGCTTTAGGGGGAACGTACGTGTGAGGGCGCGGGTTAGTGTTAGCGTACGGGTTAGGATTTGGGGACGGGTGAGGCTCAGGCTTGGGGGAAGGTTTAGGGTTAGGGATCGGGCTAGGGTTAGGGTTAGGGGACGGGGACGGTTTAGGGTCCAGGTGAGGGTACGGAAACGCTTTAGGGGGAGAGTACGTGTGAGGGCGCGAGTTAGTGTTAGCGTACGGGTTAGGATTAGGGGACGGGTGAGGGTCAGGCTTCGGGGAAGTGTTAGGGTTAGGGTTCGGGCTAGGGTTTGGGTTAGGGGACGGGGACGGTTTAGGGTCCAGGTGAGGGTACGGCAACGCTTTAGGCGGAGCGTTGGTGTGAGGGCGCGGGTTAGTGTTAGCGTTCGGGTTAGGATTAGGGGACAGGTGAGGGTCAGGCTTCGGGAAAGGGTTAGGGTTAGCGTTCGGGCTATGGTTAGGTTTAAGGGATGAGGACGGTTTAGGGTCCAGGTGAGGGTCCGGCAACGCTTTAGGGGGAGTGTACGTGTGAGGGCGCGGGTTAGTGTTAGCGTACGGGTTAGGATTAGTGGACGGGTGAGGGTCAGGCTTCGGGGAAGGCTTAGGGTTAGGGTTCGGGCTAGGGTTAGTGTTAGGGGACGGGGACGGTTTAGGGTCCAGGTGAGGGTACGGCAACGCTTTAGGGGTAGCGTACGTGTGAGGGCGCGGGTTAGTGTTAGCGTACGGGTTAGGATTAGGGGACGGGTGAGGGTCAGGCTTCGGGGAAGGGTTAGGGTTAGGGTTCGGGCTAGGGTTAGGGTTAGGGGACGGGGACGGTTTAGGGTCCAGGTGAGGGTACGGCAACGCTTTAGGGGGAGTGTACGTGTGAGGGCGCGGGTTAGTGTTAGCGTACGGGTTAGGATTAGGGGACGGGTGAGGGTCAGGCTTCGGGGAAGGGTTAGGGTTAGGGTTCGGGCTAGGGTTAGGGTTAGGGGACGGGGACGGTTTAGGGTCCAGGTGAGGGTACGGCAACGCTTTAGGGGGAGTGTACGTGTGAGGGCGCGGGTTAGTGTTAGCGTACGGGTTAGGATTAGGGGACGGGTGAGGGTCAGGCTTCGGGGAAGGGTTAGGGTTAGGGATCGGGCTAGGCTTAGGGTTAGGGGACGGGGACGGTTTAGGGTCCAGGTGAGGATACGGCAACGCTCTAGGGGGAGCATACGTGTGAGGGCGCGGGTTAGTGTTTGCGTACTGGTTAGGATTAGGGGACGGGTGAGGGTCAGGCTTCGGGGAAGGGTTAGAGTTAGGGTTCGGGCTAGGGTTAGGGGACGGTTTAGGGTCCAGGTGAAGGTACGGAAACACTTTAGGGGGAGCGTACGTGTGATGGCTCGGGTTAGTGTTAGCCTACGGGTTAGGATTAGGGGACGGGTGAGGGTCAGGCTTCGGGGAAGGGTTAGGGATAGGCTTCGGGCTAGGCTTAGGGTTAGGGGACGGGGACGGTTTAGGGTCCAGGTGAGGGTACGGCAACGCTTTTGGGGGAGTGTACGTGTGAGGGCGCGGTTTAGTGTTTGCGAACTGGTTAGGATTAGGGGACGGGTGAGGGTCAGGCTTCGAGGAAGGGTTAGGGTTAGGGTTCAGGCTAGGTTTAGGATTAGGGGACGGGGAAGGTTTAGGGTTCAGGTGAGGGTACGGCAATGCTTTAGGGGGAGCGTACGTGTGAGGGCGCGGGTTAGTGTTAGCGTACGGGTTAGGATTTGGGGAGGGGTGAGGCTCAGGCTTGGGGGAAGGTTTAGTGTTAGGGATCGGGCTAGGGTTAGGGTTAGGGGACGGGGACGGTTTAGGGTCCAGGTGAGGATACGGCAACGCTTTTGGGGGAGCGTACGTGTGAGGGCGCGGGTTAGTGTTTGCGTACTGGTTAGGATTAGGGGACGGGTGAGGGTCAGGCTTCCGGGAAGCGTTAGGGTTAGGGTTCGGGCTAGGGTTAGGGTTAGGGGACGGGGAAGGTTTAGGGTCCAGGTAAGGGTACGGCAACGCTTTAGGGGGAGCGTACGTGTGAGGGCGCGGGTTAGTGTTAGCGTACGGGTTAGGATTAGGGGACGGGTGAGGGTCAGGCTTGGTGGAAGGGTTAGGGTTAGGGTTCGGGCTAGGGTTAGGGTTAGGGGAAGGGGACGGTTTAGGGTCCAGGTGAGGGTACGGCAATGCTTTAGGGGGAGCGTACGTGTGAGGGCGCGGGTTAGTGTTAGCGTACGGGTTAGGATTAGGGGACGGGTGAGGGTCATGCTTCGGGGAAGGGTTAGTGTTAGGGTTCGGGCTAGGGTTAGGGTTAGGGGACGGGGATGGTTTAGGGTCCAGGTGAGGGTACGGCAACGCTTTAGGGGGAGCGTACGTGTGAGGGCGCGGGTTAGTGTTAGCGTACGGGTTAGGATTAGGGGACGGGTGAGGGTCAGGCTTCCGGGAAGGGATAGGGTTAGGGATCGGGCTAGGTTTAGCGTTAGGGGACGGGGACGGTTTAGGGTCCAGGTGAGGGTACGGCAACGCTTTAGGGGGAGCGTACGTGTGAGGGCGCGGGTTAGTGTTAGCCTACTGGTTAGGATTAGGGGATCGGTTGAGGCTCAGGCTTCGGGGAAGGGTTAGGGTTAGGGTTCGGGCTAGGGTTAGGGTTACGGGACGGGGACAGTTTAGGGTCCAGGTGAGGGTACGGCAACCCTTTAGGGGGAGCGTACGTGCGAGGACGCGGGTTAGTGTTAGCGTACGGGTTAGGATTAGGGGACGGGTGACGGTCAGGCTTCGGGGAAATGTTAGGGTTAGGGTTCGGGCTAGGGTTAGTGTTAGGGGACGAGGACGGTTTAGGGTCAAGGTGAGTGTACGGCAACGCTTTAGGGGGAGCGTACGTGTGAGGGCGCGGGTTAGTGTTAACGTACGGGTTAGGATTAGGGGACGGGTGAGGGTCAGGCTTCGGGGAAGGGTTAGGGTTAGGGTTCGGGATAGGGTTAGGGTTAGGTGACGGGGACGGTTTAGGGTCCAGGTGAGGGTACGGCAACGCTTTAGGGGGAGCGTACGTGTGAGGGCGCGGGGTAGTGTTAGCGTACGGGTTAGGATTAGGGGACGGGTGAGGGTCAGGCTTGGGGGAAGGGTTAGGGTCAGGGTTCGGGCTAGGGTTAGTGTTAGGGGACGGCGACGGTTTAGGGTCCAGGTGAGGGTACGGCAACGCTTTAGGGGAAGCGTACGTGTAAGGGCGCGGGTTAGTGTTAGCGTACGGGTTAGGATTAGGGGACGGGTCAGGGTCAGGCTTGGGGGAAGTGTTAGGGTTAGGGATCGGTCTAGAGTTAGGGTTAGGGGACGGGGACGGTTTAGGGTCCAGGTGAGGGTACGGCAACGCTTTAGGGGGAGCGTACGTGTGAGGGCGCGGGTTAGTTTTAGCGTTCGGTTTAGGATTAGGGGACGGGTGAGGGTCAGGCTTCGGGGAAGGGTTAGGGTTAGGGTTCGGGCTAGGGTTAGGGTTAGGGGACGGGGACGGTTTAGGGTCCAGGTGAGGGTACGGCAACGCTTTAGGGGGAGCGTACGTGTGAGGGCGCGGGTTAGTGTTAGCGTACGGGTTAGGATTAGGGGACGGGTGACGGTCAGGCTTCGGGGAAATGTTAGGGTTAGGGTTCGGGCTAGGGTTAGTGTTAGGGGACGGGGACGGTTTAGGGTCAAGGTGAGTGTACGGCAACGCTTTAGGGGGAGCGTACGTGTGAGGGCGCGGGTTAGTGTTAACGTACGGGTTAGGATTAGGGGACGGGTGAGGGTCAGGCTTTGGGGAAGGTTTAGGGTTAGGGTTCGGGCTATGGTTAGGGTTAAGGGACGAGGACGGTTTAGGGTCCAGGTGAGGGTACGGCAACGCTTTAGGGGGAGCGTACGTGTGAGGGCGCGGGTTAGTGTTAGCGTACGGGTTAGGATTAGGGGACGGGTGAGGGTAAGGCTTCGGGGAAGTGTTAGGGTTATGGTTCGGCTAGAGTTAGGCTTAGGGGACGGGGACGGTTTAGGGTCCAGGTGAGGGTACGGCAACGCTTTAGGGGGAGCGTACGTGTGAGGGCGCGGGTTAGTGTTAGCGTACGGGTTAGGATTAGTGGACGGGTGAGGGTCAGGCTTCGGGGAAGGGTTAGGGTTAGGGTTCGGGCTAGGGTTAGTGTTAGGGGACGGGGACGGTTTAGGGTCCAGGTGAGGGTACGGCAACGCTTTAGGGGGAGCGTACGTGTGAGGGCGCGGGTTAGTGTTAGTGTACGGGTTAGGATTAGGGAACGGGTGAGGGTCAGGCTTCGGGGAAGGGTTAGTGATAGGGATCGGTCTAGGGTTAGGGTTAGGGGATGGGGACGGTTTAGGGTCCAGGTGAGGATACGGCAACGCTTTTGGGGGAGCGTACGTGTGAGGGCGCGGGTTAGTGTTTGCGTACTGGTTAGGATTAGGGGACGGGTGAGGGTCAGGCTTCGGGGAAGGGTTAGGGTTAGGGTTCGGGCTAGGGTTAGGTTTAGGGGACGGGGACGGTTTAGGGTCCAGGTGAGGGTACGGCAACGCTTTATGGGGAGCGTACGTGTGAGGGCGCGGGTTAGTGTTAGCCTACGTGTTAGGATTAGGGGACGGGTGAGGGTCAGGTGTAGGGGAAGTATTAGGGTTAGGGTTCGGGCTAGGGTTAGGGTTAGAGGACGGGGACGGTTTAGGGTCCAGGTGAGGGTACGGCAACGCTTTAGAGGGAGCGTACATGTGAGGGCGCAGGTTAGTGTTAGCCTACGGGCTAGGATTAGGGGACGGGTGAGGGTCAGGCTTCGGGGAAGGGTTAGGGATAGGCTTCGGGCTAGGCTTAGGGTTAGGGGACGGGGACGGTTTAGGGTCCAGGTGAGGGTACGGCAACGCTTTAGGGGGAGCGTACGTGTGAGGGCGCGGGTTAGTGTTAGCGTACGGGTTAGGATTAGTGGACGGTTGAGGGTTAGGCTTGGGGGAAGGGTTAGGGTTAGGGTTCGGGCGAGGGTTAGGGTTAGGGGACGGGGACAGTTTAGGGTCCACGTGAGTGTACGGCAACGCTTTAGGGGGAGCGTACGTGTGAGGGCGCGGGTTAGTGTTAGCGTACGGGTTAGGATTAGGGGATGGGTGATGGTCAGGGTTCGGGGAAGGGTTAGGGTTAGGGATCGGGCTAGGGTTAGGGTTAGGGGATGGGGACGGTTTCGGGTTCAGGTGAGGGTACGGAAACGCTTTATGGGGAGCGTACGTCTGAGGGCGCGGGTTAGTGTTAGCCTACGGGTTAGGATTAGGGTACGTGTGAGGGTCAGGCTTCGGGGAAGGGTTAGGGTTCGGGCTAGGGTTAGCGTTAGGGGACGGGGACGGTTTAGGGTCCAGGTGAGGGTACGACAACGCTTTAGGGGGAGCGTACGTGTGAGAGCGCGGGTTAGTGTTAGCGTACGGGTTAGGATTAGGGGACGGGTGAGGGTCAGGCTTCGGGGAAGGGTTAGGGTTACGGTTCGGGCTAGGGTTAGGGTTAGGGGACGGGGACGGTTTAGGGTCCAGGTGAGGGTACGGCAACGCTTTAGGGGGAGAGTACGTGTGAGGGCGTGGGTTAGTGTTAGCGTACGGGTTAGGATTAGGGGACGGGTGAGGATCAGGCTTCGGGGAAGGGTTAGGGTTAGGGTTCGGCTAGGGTTAGGCTTAGGGGACGGGGATGGTTTAGGGTCCAGGTGAGGGTACGGCAACGCTTTAGGGGGAGCGTACGTGTGAGGGCGCGGGTTAGTGTTAGCGTACGAGTTAGGATTAGTGGACGGGTGAGGGTCAGGCTTCGGGGAAGGGTTAGGGTTAGGGTTCGGGCTAGGGTTAGGGTTAGGGGACGGGGACGGTTTAGGGTCCAGGTGAGCGTACGGCAACGCTTTAGGGGGAGCGTACATGTTAGGGCGCGTGTTAGTGTTAGCGTACGGGTTAGGATTAGGGGATGGGTGAGGGTCAGGCTTCGGGGAAGGGTTAGGGTTAGGGATCGGGCTAGGGTTAGGGTTAGGGGACTGGGACGGTTTAGGGTCCAGGTGAGGGTACGGCAACGCTTTAGGGGGAGCGTACGTGTGAGGGCGCGGGTTAGTGTTAGCGTACGGGTTAGGATTAGGGGACGGGTGAGGGTAAGGCTTCGGGGAAGTGTTAGGGTTATGGTTCGGCTAGAGTTAGGCTTAGGGGACGGGGACGGTTTAGGGTCCAGGTGAGGGTACGGCAACGCTTTAGGGGTAGCGTATGTGTGAGGGCGCGGGTTAGTGTTAGCGTACGGGTTAGGATTAGTGGACGGGTGAGGGTCAGGCTTCGGGGAAGGGTTAGGGTTAGGGTTCGGGCTAGGGTTAGTGTTAGGGGACGGGGACGTTTTAGGGTCCAGGTGAGGGTACGGCAACGCTTTAGGGGAAGCGTACGTGTGAGGGCGCGGGTTAGTGTTAGCGTACGGGTTAGGATTAGGGAACGGGTGAGGGTCAGGCTTCGGGGAAGGGTTAGTGATAGGGATCGGTCTAGGGTTAGGGTTAGGGGATGGGGACGGTTTAGGGTCCAGGTGAGGATACGGCAACGCTTTTGGGGGAGCGTACGTGTGAGGGCGCGGGTTAGTGTTTGCGTACTGGTTAGGATTAGGGGACGGGTGAGGGTCAGGCTTCGGGGAAGGGTTAGGGTTAGGGTTCGGGCTAGGGTTAGGGTTAGGGGACGGGGAAGGTTTAGGGTCCAGGCAAGGGTACGGCAAAGCTTTAGGGGGAGCGTACGTGTGAGGGCGCGGGTTAGTGTTAGCGTACAGGTTAGGATTAGGGGACGGGTGAGGGTCAGGCTTCGGAGAAGGGTTAGGGATAGGCTTTGGGCTAGGCTTAGTGTTATGGGACGGGGACGGTTTAGGGTCCAGGTGAGGGTACGGCTCGCTTTTGGGGGAGCGTACGTGTGAGGGCGCGGGTTAGTGTTTGCGTACTGGTTAGTATAGGGGACGGGTGAGGGTCAGGCTTCGGGGAAGGGTTAGGGTTAGGGTTCGGGCTAGGGTTAGGGTTAGGGGACGGGGAAGGTTTAGGGTCCAGGTGAGGGTACGGCAACGCTTTAGGGGGAGCGTACGTGTGAGGACGTGGGTTAGTGTTAGCGTACGTGTTAGGATTAGGGGACGGGTGAGGGTCAGGCTTGGGGGAAGGGTTAGGGTTAGGGTTCGGGCTAGGGTTAGGGTTAGGGGACAGGGACGGTTTAGGGTCCAGGTGAGGGTACGGCAACGTTTTAGGGGGAGCGTACGTGTGAGGGCGCGGGTTAGTGTTAGCGTTCGGGTTAGGATTAGGGGACGGGTGAGGGTCAGGCTTCGGGGAAGGGTTAGGGTTAGGGTTCGGGCTAGGGTTAGGGTTAGGGGACGGGGACGGTTTAGGGTCCAGGTGAGGGTACGGCAACGCTTTAGGGGGAGCGTACGTGTGAGGGCGCGGGCTAGTGTTAGCATACGGGTTAGGATTAGGGGAAGGGTGAGGGTCAGGCTTCGGGGAAGGGTTAGGGTTACGGTTCGGGCTAGGGTTAGGGTTGGGGGACGGAGACGGTTTAGGGTCCAGGTGAGGGTATGGCAAAGCTTTAGGGGGAGCGTACGTGTGAGGGCGCCGGTTAGTGTTAGCGTACGGGTTAGGATTAGGGGACGGGTGAGGGTCAGGCTTCGGGGAAGGGTTAGGGTTAGGGTTCGGGCTAGGGTTAGGGTTAGGGGACGGGGACGGTTTAGGGTCCAGGTGAGGGTACGGCAACGCTTTAGGGGGAGCGTACGTGTGAGGGCGCGGGTTAGTGTTAGCCTACGGGTTAGGATTAGGGGACGGGTGAGGGTCAGGCTTCGGGGAAGGGTTAGGGTTAGGGTTCGGGCTAGGGTTAGGGGACGGTTTAGGGTCCAGGTGAAGGTACGGAAACACTGTAGGGGGAGCGTACCTGTGATGGCGCGGGTTAGTGTTAGCCTACCGGTTAGCATTAGGGGACGGGTGAGGGTCAGGCTTCGGGGAAGGGTTAGGGATAGGCTTCGGGCTAGGCTTAGGGTTAGGGGACGGGGACGGTTTAGGGTCCAGGTGAGGGTACGGCAACGCTTTTGGGGGAGTGTACGTGTGAGGGCACGGTTTAGTGTTTGCGAACTGGTTAGGATTAGGGGACGGGTGAGGGTCAGGCTTCGGGGAAGGGTTAGGGTTAGGGTTCGGGCTAGGGTTATGGTTAGGGGACGGGGACGGTTTAGGGTTCAGGTGAGGGTACGGCAATGCTTTAGGGGGAACGTACGTGTGAGGGCGCGGGTTAGTGTTAGCGTACGGGTTAGGATTTGGGGACGGGTGAGGCTCAGGCTTGGGGGAAGGTTTAGGGTTAGGGATCGGGCTAGGGTTAGGGTTAGGGGACGGGGACGGTTTAGGGTCCAGGTGAGGGTACGGAAACGCTTTAGGGGGAGAGTACGTGTGAGGGCGCGGGTTAGTGTTAGCGTACGGGTTAGGATTAGGGGACGGGTGAGGGTCAGGCTTCGGGGAAGTGTTAGGGTTAGGGTTCGGGCTAGGGTTTGGGTTAGGGGACGGGGACGGTTTAGGGTCCAGGTGAGGGTACGGCAACGCTTTAGGCGGAGCGTTGGTGTGAGGGCGCGGGTTAGTGTTAGCGTTCGGGTTAGGATTAGGGGACAGGTGAGGGTCAGGCTTCGGGAAAGGGTTAGGGTTAGCGTTCGGGCTATGGTTAGGTTTAAGGGATGAGGACGGTTTAGGGTCCAGGTGAGGGTCCGGCAACGCTTTAGGGGGAGTGTACGTGTGAGGGCGCGGGTTAGTGTTAGCGTACGGGTTAGGATTAGTGGACGGGTGAGGGTCAGGCTTCGGGGAAGGCTTAGGGTTAGGGTTCGGGCTAGGGTTAGTGTTAGGGGACGGGGACGGTTTAGGGTCCAGGTGAGGGTACGGCAACGCTTTAGGGGTAGCGTACGTGTGAGGGCGCGGGTTAGTGTTAGCGTACGGGTTAGGATTAGGGGACGGGTGAGGGTCAGGCTTCGGGGAAGGGTTAGGGTTAGGGTTCGGGCTAGGGTTAGGGTTAGGGGACGGGGACGGTTTAGGGTCCAGGTGAGGGTACGGCAACGCTTTAGGGGGAGTGTACGTGTGAGGGCGCGGGTTAGTGTTAGCGTACGGGTTAGGATTAGGGGACGGGTGAGGGTCAGGCTTCGGGGAAGGGTTAGGGTTAGGGTTCGGGCTAGGGTTAGGGTTAGGGGACGGGGACGGTTTAGGGTCCAGGTGAGGGTACGGCAACGCTTTAGGGGGAGTGTACGTGTGAGGGCGCGGGTTAGTGTTAGCGTACGGGTTAGGATTAGGGGACGGGTGAGGGTCAGGCTTCGGGGAAGGGTTAGGGTTAGGGATCGGGCTAGGCTTAGGGTTAGGGGACGGGGACGGTTTAGGGTCCAGGTGAGGATACGGCAACGCTCTAGGGGGAGCATACGTGTGAGGGCGCGGGTTAGTGTTTGCGTACTGGTTAGGATTAGGGGACGGGTGAGGGTCAGGCTTCGGGGAAGGGTTAGGGTTAGGGTTCGGGCTAGGGTTAGGGGACGGTTTAGGGTCCAGGTGAAGGTACGGAAACACTTTAGGGGGAGCGTACGTGTGATGGCTCGGGTTAGTGTTAGCCTACGGGTTAGGATTAGGGGACGGGTGAGGGTCAGGCTTCGGGGAAGGGTTAGGGATAGGCTTCGGGCTAGGCTTAGGGTTAGGGGACGGGGACGGTTTAGGGTCCAGGTGAGGGTACGGCAACGCTTTTGGGGGAGTGTACGTGTGAGGGCGCGGTTTAGTGTTTGCGAACTGGTTAGGATTAGGGGACGGGTGAGGGTCAGGCTTCGAGGAAGGGTTAGGGTTAGGGTTCAGGCTAGGTTTAGGATTAGGGGACGGGGAAGGTTTAGGGTTCAGGTGAGGGTACGGCAATGCTTTAGGGGGAGCGTACGTGTGAGGGCGCGGGTTAGTGTTAGCGTACGGGTTAGGATTTGGGGAGGGGTGAGGCTCAGGCTTGGGGGAAGGTTTAGTGTTAGGGATCGGGCTAGGGTTAGGGTTAGGGGACGGGGACGGTTTAGGGTCCAGGTGAGGATACGGCAACGCTTTTGGGGGAGCGTACGTGTGAGGGCGCGGGTTAGTGTTTGCGTACTGGTTAGGATTAGGGGACGGGTGAGGGTCAGGCTTCCGGGAAGCGTTAGGGTTAGGGTTCGGGCTAGGGTTAGGGTTAGGGGACGGGGAAGGTTTAGGGTCCAGGTAAGGGTACGGCAACGCTTTAGGGGGAGCGTACGTGTGAGGGCGCGGGTTAGTGTTAGCGTACGGGTTAGGATTAGGGGACGGGTGAGGGTCAGGCTTGGTGGAAGGGTTAGGGTTAGGGTTCGGGCTAGGGTTAGGGTTAGGGGAAGGGGACGGTTTAGGGTCCAGGTGAGGGTACGGCAATGCTTTAGGGGGAGCGTACGTGTGAGGGCGCGGGTTAGTGTTAGCGTACGGGTTAGGATTAGGGGACGGGTGAGGGTCATGCTTCGGGGAAGGGTTAGTGTTAGGGTTCGGGCTAGGGTTAGGGTTAGGGGACGGGGATGGTTTAGGGTCCAGGTGAGGGTACGGCAACGCTTTAGGGGGAGCGTACGTGTGAGGGCGCGGGTTAGTGTTAGTGTACGGGTTAGGATTAGGGGACGGGTGAGGGTCAGGCTTCCGGGAAGGGATAGGGTTAGGGATCGGGCTAGGTTTAGCGTTAGGGGACGGGGACGGTTTAGGGTCCAGGTGAGGGTACGGCAACGCTTTAGGGGGAGCGTACGTGTGAGGGCGCGGGTTAGTGTTAGCCTACTGGTTAGGATTAGGGGATCGGTTGAGGCTCAGGCTTCGGGGAAGGGTTAGGGTTAGGGTTCGGGCTAGGGTTAGGGTTACGGGACGGGGACAGTTTAGGGTCCAGGTGAGGGTACGGCAACCCTTTAGGGGGAGCGTACGTGCGAGGACGCGGGTTAGTGTTAGCGTACGGGTTAGGATTAGGGGACGGGTGACGGTCAGGCTTCGGGGAAATGTTAGGGTTAGGGTTCGGGCTAGGGTTAGTGTTAGGGGACGAGGACGGTTTAGGGTCAAGGTGAGTGTACGGCAACGCTTTAGGGGGAGCGTACGTGTGAGGGCGCGGGTTAGTGTTAACGTACGGGTTAGGATTAGGGGACGGGTGAGGGTCAGGCTTCGGGGAAGGGTTAGGGTTAGGGTTCGGGATAGGGTTAGGGTTAGGTGACGGGGACGGTTTAGGGTCCAGGTGAGGGTACGGCAACGCTTTAGGGGGAGCGTACGTGTGAGGGCGCGGGGTAGTGTTAGCGTACGGGTTAGGATTAGGGGACGGGTGAGGGTCAGGCTTGGGGGAAGGGTTAGGGTCAGGGTTCGGGCTAGGGTTAGTGTTAGGGGACGGCAACGGTTTAGGGTCCAGGTGAGGGTACGGCAACGCTTTAGGGGAAGCGTACGTGTAAGGGCGCGGGTTAGTGTTAGCGTACGGGTTAGGATTAGGGGACGGGTCAGGGTCAGGCTTGGGGGAAGTGTTAGGGTTAGGGATCGGTCTAGAGTTAGGGTTAGGGGACGGGGACGGTTTAGGGTCCAGGTGAGGGTACGGCAACGCTTTAGGGGGAGCGTACGTGTGAGGGCGCGGGTTAGTGTTAGCGTACGGGTTAGGATTAGGGGACGGGTGAGGGTCAGGCTTCGGGGAAAGGTTAGGGTTAGGGTTCGGGCTAGGGTTAGGGTTAGGGGACGGGGACGGTTTAGGGTCCAGGTGAGGGTACGGCAACGCTTTAGGGGGAGCGTAGGTGTGAGGGCGCGGGTTAGTTTTAGCGTTCGGTTTAGGATTAGGGGACGGGTGAGGGTCAGGCTTCGGGGAAGGGTTAGGGTTAGGGTTCGGGCTAGGGTTAGGGTTAGGGGACGGGGACGGTTTAGGGTCCAGGTGAGGGTACGGCAACGCTTTAGGGGGAGCGTACGTGTGAGGGCGCGGGTTAGTGTTAGCGTACGGGTTAGGATTAGGGGACGGGTGACGGTCAGGCTTCGGGGAAATGTTAGGGTTAGGGTTCGGGCTAGGGTTAGTGTTAGGGGACGGGGACGGTTTAGGGTCAAGGTGAGTGTACGGCAACGCTTTAGGGGGAGCGTATGTGTGAGGGCGCGGGTTAGTGTTAACGTACGGGTTAGGATTAGGGGACGGGTGAGGGTCAGGCTTTGGGGAAGGTTTAGGGTTAGGGATCGGGCTATGGTTAGGGTTAAGGGATGAGGACGGTTTAGGGTCCAGGTGAGGGTACGGCAACGCTTTAGGGGGAGCGTACGTGTGAGGGCGCGGGTTAGTGTTAGCGTACGGGTTAGGATTAGGGGACGGGTGAGGGTAAGGCTTCGGGGAAGTGTTAGGGTTATGGTTCGGCTAGAGTTAGGCTTAGGGGACGGGGACGGTTTAGGGTCCAGGTGAGGGTACGGCAACGCTTTAGGGGGAGCGTACGTGTGAGGGCGCGGGTTAGTGTTAGCGTACGGGTTAGGATTAGTGGACGGGTGAGGGTCAGGCTTCGGGGAAGGGTTAGGGTTAGGGTTCGGGCTAGGGTTAGTGTTAGGGGACGGGGACGGTTTAGGGTCAGGTGAGGGTACGGAAACGCTTTAGGGGGAGCGTACGTGTGAGGGCGCGGGTTAGTGTTAGCGTACGGGTTAGGATTAGGGAACGGGTGAGGGTCAGGCTTCGGGGAAGGGTTAGTGATAGGGATCGGTCTAGGGTTAGGGTTAGGGGATGGGGACGGTTTAGGGTCCAGGTGAGGATACGGCAACGCTTTTGGGGGAGCGTACGTGTGAGGGCGCGGGTTAGTGTTTGCGTACTGGTTAGGATTAGGGGACGGGTGAGGGTCAGGCTTCGGGGAAGGGTTAGGGTTAGGGTTCGGGCTAGGGTTAGGGTTAGGGGACGGGGAAGGTTTAGGGTCCAGGCAAGGGTACGGCAAAGCTTTAGGGGGAGCGTACGTGTGAGGGCGCGGGTTAGTGTTAGCGTACAGGTTAGGATTAGGGGACGGGTGAGGGTCAGGCTTGGTGGAAGGGTTAGGGTTAAGGTTCGGGCTAGGGTTAGGGTTAGGGGACGGGGACGGTTTAGGGTCCAGGTGAGGGTATTGCAACGCTTTAGGGGGAGCGTACGTGTGAGGGCGCTGGTTAGTGTTAGCGTACGGGTTAGGATTAGGGGACGGGTGAGTGTCAGGCTTCGGGGAAGGGTTAGTGTTAGGGTTCGGGCTAGGGTTAGGGTTACGGGACGGACACGGTTTAGGGTCCAGGTGAGTGTACGGCAACGCTTTAGGGGGAGCGTACGTGTGAGGGCGCGGGTTAGTGTTAGCGTACGGGTTAGGATTTGGGGACGGGTGAGGGTCAGGCTTCCGGGAAGGGTTAGGGTTAGGGATCGGGCTAGGTTTAGCGTTAGGGGACGGGGACGGTTTAGGGTCCAGGTGAGTGTACGACAACGCTTTAGGGGGAGCGTACGTGTGAGGGCGCGGGTTAGTGTTAGCGTACGGGTTAGGATTAGGGGACGGGTGAGGGTCAGGCTTCGGGGAAGGGTTAGGGTTACGGTTCGGGCTAGGGTTAGGGTTAGGGGACGGGGACGGTTTAGGGTCCAGGTGAGGATACGGCAACGCTTTAGGGGGAGAGTAAGTGTGAGGGCGTGGGTTAGTGTTAGCGTACGGGTTAGGATTAGGGGACGGGTGAGGGTCAGGCTTCGGGGAAGGGTTAGGGTTAGGGTTCGGCTAGGGTTAGGCTTAGGGGACGGGGATGGTTTAGGGTCCAGGTGAGGGTACGGCAACGCTTTAGGGGGAGCGTACGTGTGAGGGCGCGGGTTAGTGTTAGCGTACAAGTTAGGATTAGTGGACGGGTGAGGGTCAGGCTTCGGGGAAGGGTTAGGGTTAGGGTTCGGGCTAGGGTTAGGGTTAGGGGACGGGGACGGTTTAGGGTCCAGGTGAGGGTACGGCAACGCTTTAGGGGGAGCGTACGTGTGAGGGCGCGGGTTAGTGTTAGCGTACGGGTTAGGATTAGGGGATGGGTGAGGGTCAGGCTTCGGGGAAGGGTTAGGGTTAGGGATCGGGCTAGGGTTAGGGTTAGGGGACTGGGACGGTTTAGGGTCCAGGTGAGGGTACGGCAACGCTTTAGGTGGAGCGTACGTGTGAGGGCGCGGGGTAGTGTTAGCGTACGGGTTAGGATTAGGGGACGGGTGAGGGTCAGGCTTGGGGGAAGGGTTAGGGTCAGGGTTCGGGCTAGGGTTAGTGTTAGGGGACGGCGACGGTTTAGGGTCCAGGTGAGGGTACGGCAACGCTTTAGGGGAAGCGTACGTGTAAGGGCGCGGGTTAGTGTTAGCGTACGGGTTAGGGTTAGGGGACGGGTCAGGGTCAGGCTTGGGGGAAGTGTTAGGTTTAGGGATCGGTCTAGAGTTAGGGTTAGGGGACGGGGACGGTTTAGGGTCCAGGTGAGGGTACGGCAACGCTTTAGGGGGAGCGTAGGTGTGAGGGCGCGAGTTAGTTTTAGCGTTCGGTTTAGGATTAGGGGACGGGTGAGGGTCAGGCTTCGGGGAAGGGTTAGGGTTAGGGTTCGGGCTAGGGTTAGGATTAGGGGACGGGGACGGTTTAGGGTCCAGGTGAGGGTACGGCAACGCTTTAGGGGGAGCGTACGTGTGAGGGCGCGGGTTAGTGTTAGCGTACGGGTTAGGATTAGGGGACGGGTGACGGTCAGGCTTCGGGGAAATGTTAGGGTTAGGGTTCGGGCTAGGGTTAGTGTTAGGGGACGGGGACGGTTTAGGGTCAAGGTGAGTGTACGGCAACGCTTTAGGGGGAGCGTACGTGTGAGGGCGCGGGTTAGTGTTAACGTACGGGTTAGGATTAGGGGACGGGTGAGGGTCAGGCTTTGGGGAAGGTTTAGGGTTAGTGTTCGGGCTATGGTTAGGGTTAAGGGACGAGGACGGTTTAGGGTCCAGGTGAGGGTACGGCAACGCTTTAGGGGGAGCGTACGTGTGAGGGCGCGGGTTAGTGTTAGCGTACGGGTTAGGATTAGGGGACGGGTGAGAGTAAGGCTTCGGGGAAGTGTTAGGGTTATGGTTCGGCTAGAGTTAGGCTTAGGGGACGGGGACGGTTTAGGGTCCAGGTGAGGGTACGGCAACGCTTTAGGGGGAGCGTACGTGTGAGGGCGCGGGTTAGTGTTAGCGTACGGGTTAGGATTAGTGGACGGGTGAGGGTCAGGCTTCGGGGAAGGGTTAGGGTTAGGGTTCGGGCTAGGGTTAGTGTTAGGGGACGGGGACGGTTTAGGGTCCAGGTGAGGGTACGGCAACGCTTTAGGGGGAGCGTACGTGTGAGGGCGCGGGTTAGTGTTAGTGTACGGGTTAGGATTAGGGAACGGGTGAGGGTCAGGCTTCGGGGAAGGGTTAGTGATAGGGATCGGTCTAGGGTTAGGGTTAGGGGATGGGGACGGTTTAGGGTCCAGGTGAGGATACGGCAACGCTTTTGGGGGAGCGTACGTGTGAGGGCGCGGGTTAGTGTTTGCGTACTGGTTAGGATTAGGGGACGGGTGAGGGTCAGGCTTCGGGGAAGGGTTAGGGTTAGGGTTCGGGCTAGGGTTAGGTTTAGGGGACGGGGACGGTTTAGGGTCCAGGTGAGGGTACGGCAACGCTTTATGGGGAGCGTACGTGTGAGGGCGCGGGTTAGTGTTAGCCTACGGGTTAGGATTAGGGGACGGGTGAGGGTCAGGTGTAGGGGAAGTATTAGGGTTAGGGTTCGGGCTAGGGTTAGGGTTAGAGGACGGGGACGGTTTAGGGTCCAGGTGAGGGTACGGCAACGCTTTAGAGGGAGCGTACATGTGAGGGCGCAGGTTAGTGTTAGCCTACGGGCTAGGATTAGGGGACGGGTGAGGGTCAGGCTTCGGGGAAGGGTTAGGGATAGGCTTCGGGCTAGGCTTAGGGTTAGGGGACGGGGACGGTTTAGGGTCCAGGTGAGGGTACGGCAACGCTTTAGGGGGAGCGTACGTGTGAGGGCGCGGGTTAGTGTTAGCGTACGGGTTAGGATTAGTGGACGGTTGAGGGTTAGGCTTGGGGGAAGGGTTAGGGTTAGGGTTCGGGCGAGGGTTAGGGTTAGGGGACGGGGACAGTTTAGGGTCCACGTGAGTGTACGGCAACGCTTTAGGGGGAGCGTACGTGTGAGGGCGCGGGTTAGTGTTAGCGTACGGGTTAGGATTAGGGGATGGGTGATGGTCAGGCTTCGGGGAAGGGTTAGGGTTAGGGATCGGGCTAGGGTTAGGGTTAGGGGATGGGGACGGTTTCGGGTTCAGGTGAGGGTACGGAAACGCTTTATGGGGAGCGTACGTCTGAGGGCGCGGGTTAGTGTTAGCCTACGGGTTAGGATTAGGGTACGTGTGAGGGTCAGGCTTCGGGGAAGGGTTAGGGTTCGGGCTAGGGTTAGCGTTAGGGGACGGGGACGGTTTAGGGTCCAGGTGAGGGTACGACAACGCTTTAGGGGGAGCGTACGTGTGAGAGCGCGGGTTAGTGTTAGCGTACGGGTTAGGATTAGGGGACGGGTGAGGGTCAGGCTTCGGGGAAGGGTTAGGGTTACGGTTCGGGCTAGGGTTAGGGTTAGGGGACGGGGACGGTTTAGGGTCCAGGTGAGGGTACGGCAACGCTTTAGGGGGAGAGTACGTGTGAGGGCGTGGGTTAGTGTTAGCGTACGGGTTAGGATTAGGGGACGGGTGAGGATCAGGCTTCGGGGAAGGGTTAGGGTTAGGGTTCGGCTAGGGTTAGGCTTAGGGGACGGGGATGGTTTAGGGTCCAGGTGAGGGTACGGCAACGCTTTAGGGGGAGCGTACGTGTGAGGGCGCGGGTTAGTGTTAGCGTACGAGTTAGGATTAGTGGACGGGTGAGGGTCAGGCTTCGGGGAAGGGTTAGGGTTAGGGTTCGGGCTAGGGTTAGGGTTAGGGGACGGGGACGGTTTAGGGTCCAGGTGAGCGTACGGCAACGCTTTAGGGGGAGCGTACATGTTAGGGCGCGTGTTAGTGTTAGCGTACGGGTTAGGATTAGGGGATGGGTGAGGGTCAGGCTTCGGGGAAGGGTTAGGGTTAGGGATCGGGCTAGGGTTAGGGTTAGGGGACTGGGACGGTTTAGGGTCCAGGTGAGGGTACGGCAACGCTTTAGGGGGAGCGTACGTGTGAGGGCGCGGGTTAGTGTTAGCGTACGGGTTAGGATTAGGGGACGGGTGAGGGTAAGGCTTCGGGGAAGTGTTAGGGTTATGGTTCGGCTAGAGTTAGGCTTAGGAGACGGGGACGGTTTAGGGTCCAGGTGAGGGTACGGCAACGCTTTAGGGGGAGCGTATGTGTGAGGGCGCGGGTTAGTGTTAGCGTACGGGTTAGGATTAGTGGACGGGTGAGGGTCAGGCTTCGGGGAAGGGTTAGGGTTAGGGTTCGGGCTAGGGTTAGTGTTAGGGGACGGGGACGGTTTAGGGTCCAGGTGAGGGTACGGCAACGCTTTAGGGGAAGCGTACGTGTGAGGGCGCGGGTTAGTGTTAGCGTACGGGTTAGGATTAGGGAACGGGTGAGGGTCAGGCTTCGGGGAAGGGTTAGTGATAGGGATCGGTCTAGGGTTAGGGTTAGGGGACGGGGACGGTTTAGGGTCCAGGTGAGGATACGGCAACGCTTTTGGGGGAGCGTACGTGTGAGGGCGCGGGTTAGTGTTTGCGTACTGGTTAGGATTAGGGGACGGGTGAGGGTCAGGCTTCGGGGAAGGGTTAGGGTTAGGGTTCGGGCTAGGGTTAGGGTTAGGGGACGGGGAAGGTTTAGGGTCCAGGCAAGGGTACGGCAAAGCTTTAGGGGGAGCGTACGTGTGAGGGCGCGGGTTAGTGTTAGCGTACAGGTTAGGATTAGGGGACGGGTGAGGGTCAGGCTTGGTGGAAGGGTTAGGGTTAGGGTTCGGGCTAGGGTTAGGGTTAGGGGACGGGGACGGTTTAGGGTCCAGGTGAGGGTATTGCAACGCTTCAGGGGGAGCGTACGTGTGAGGGCGCTGGTTAGTGTTAGCGTACGGGTTAGGATTAGGGGACGGGTGAGTGTCAGGCTTCGGGGAAGGGTTAGTGTTAGGGTTCGGGCTAGGGTTAGGGTTAGGGGACAGACACGGTTTAGGGTCCAGGTGAGTGTACGGCAACGCTTTAGGGGGAGCGTACGTGTGAGGGCGCGGGTTAGTGTTAGCGTACGGGTTAGGATTAGGGGACGGGTGAGGGTCAGGCTTCCGGGAAGGGTTAGGGTTAGGGATCGGGCTAGGTTTAGCGTTAGGGGACGGGGACGGTTTAGGGTCCAGGTGAGGGTACGACAACGCTTTAGGGGGAGCGTACGTGTGAGGGCGCGGGTTAGTGTTAGCGTACGGGTTAGGATTAGGGGACGGGTGAGGGTCAGGCTTCGGGGAAGGGTTAGGGTTACGGTTCGGGCTAGGGTTAGGGTTAGGGGACGGGGACGGTTTAGGGTCCAGGTGAGGGTACGGCAACGCTTTAGGGGGAGAGTACGTGTGAGGGCGTGGGTTAGTGTTAGCGTACGGGTTAGGATTAGGGGACGGGTGAGGGTCAGGCTTCGGGGAAGGGTTAGGGTTAGGGTTCGGCTAGGGTTAGGCTTAGGGGACGGGGATGGTTTAGGGTCCAGGTGAGGGTACGGCAACGCTTTAGGGGGAGCGTACGTGTGAGGGCGCGGGTTAGTGTTAGCGTACGAGTTAGGATTAGTGGACGGGTGAGGGTCAGGCTCGGGGAAGGGTTAGGGTTAGGGTTCGGGCTAGGGTTAGGGTTAGGGGACGGGGACGGTTTAGGGTCCAGGTGAGGGTACGGCAACGCTTTAGGGGGAGCGTACATGTGAGGGCGTGGGTTAGTGTTAGCGTACGGGTTAGGATTAGGGGATGGGTGAGGGTCAGGCTTCGGGGAAGGGTTAGGGTTAGGGATCGGGCTAGGGTTAGGGTTAGGGGACTGGGACGGTTTAGGGTCCAGGTGAGGATACGGCAACGCTTTTGGGAGAGCGTACGTGTGAGGGCGCGGGTTAGTGTTTGCGTACTGGTTAGGATTAGGGGACGGGTGAGGGTCAGGCTTCGGGGAAGGGTTAGGGTTAGAGTTCGCGCTAGGGTTAGGGTTAGGGGACGGGGAAGGTTTAGGGTCCAGGTAAGGGTACGGGAAAGCTTTAGGGGGAGCGTACGTGTAAGGGCGTGGGTTAGTGTTAGCGTACGGGTTAGGATTAGGGGACGGGTGAGGGTCAGGCTTGGTGGAAGGGTTAGGGTTAGGGTTCGGGCTAGGATTAGGGTTAGGGGACGGGGACGGTTTAGGGTCCAGGTGAGGGTACGGCAACGCTTTAGGGGGAGCATACGTGTGAGGGCGCGGGTTAGTGTTAGCGTACGGTTTAGGATTAGGGGACGGGTGAGGGTCAGGCTTCGGGGAAGGGTTAGTGTTAGGGTTCGGGCTAGGGTTAGGGTTAGGGGACGGGGACGGTTTAGGGTCCAGGTGAGTGTAGGGCAACGCTTTAGGGGGAGCGTACGTGTGAGGGCGCGGGTTAGTGTTAGCGTACGGGTTAGGATTAGGGGACGGTTGAGGGTCAGGCTTCCGGGAAGGGTTAGGGTTAGGGATCGGGCTAGGTTTAGCGTTAGGGGACGGGGACGGTTTAGGGTCAAGGTGAGGGTTCGGCAACGCTTTAGGGGGAGCGTACGTGTGAGGGCGCGGGTTAGTGTTAGCGTACGGGTTAGGATTAGGGGATCGGTTGAGGGTCAGGCTTCGGGGAAGGGTTAGGGTTAGGGTTCGGGCTAGGTTTAGGGTTAGGGGACGGGGACGGTTTAGGGTCCAGGTGAGGGTACGGCAACGCTTTAGGGGGAGCGTACGTGTGAGGGTGTGGGTTAGTGTTAACGTACGGGTTAGGATTAGGGTACGGTTGAGGGTGAGGCTTCGGGGAAGGGTTAGGGTTAGAGTTCGGCTAGGGTTAGGCTTAGGGGACGGGGACGGTTTAGGGTCCAGGTGAGGGTACGGCAACGCTTTAGGGGGTGCGTACGTGTGAGGGCGTGGGTTAGTGTTAGCGTACGGGTTAGGATTACGGGACGGGTGAGGGTCAGGCTTCAGGGAAGGGTTAGGGTTAGGGTTCGGGCTAGGGTTAGGGTTAGGGGATGGGGACAGTTTAGGGTCCAGGTGAGGGTACGGCAACGCTTTATGGGGAGCGTACGTGTGAGGGCGCGGGTTAGTTTTAGCGTACGGTTTAGGATTAGGGGACGGGTGAGGGTCAGGCTTCGGGGAAGGGTTAGGGTTAGGGTTCGGGCTAGGTTTAGGGGACGGTTTAGGGTCCAGGTGAGGGTACGGCAACACTTTAGGGGGAGCGTACGTGTGATGGCGCGGGTTAGTGTTAGCCTACGGGTTAGTATTAGGGGACGGGTGAGGGTCAGGAGTCGGGAAAGAGTTAGGGTTAGGGTTCGGGCTTGGGTTAGGGTTAGAGGACGGGGACGGTTTTGGGTCCAGTTGAGGGTACAGCAACGCTTTAGGGGGAGCGTACGTGTGAGGGTGCGGGTTAGTGTTAGCCTACGGGTTAGGATTAGGCGACGGGTGAGGCTCAGGCTTCGGAGAAGGGTTAGGGATAGGCTTTGGGCTAGGCTTAGTGTTAGGGGACGGGGACGGTTTAGGGTCCAGGTGAGGGTATGGCAACGCTTTAGGGGGAGCGTACGTGTGAGGGCGCGGGTTAGAGTTAGCGTTCGGGTTAGGATTAGGGGACGGGTGAGGGTCAGGCTTCGGGGAAGGGTTAGGGTTAGTGTTCGGGCTAGGGTTAGGGTTAGGGGACGGGGACGGTTTAGGATCCAGGTGAGGGTATGGCAACGCTTTAGGGGGAGCGTACGTGTGAGGGCTCGGGTTAGTGTTAGCGTACAGGATAGGAATAGGGGACGGGTGAGGGTCAGGCTTCGGGGAAGGGTTAGGGTTAGGGTTCGGGCTAGGGTTAGGGTTAGGGGACGGCGAAGGTTTAGGGTCCAGGTGAGGGTACGGCAACCCTTTAGGGTGAGCGTCCGTGTGAGGGCGCGGGTTAGTGTTAACGTACGGGTTAGGATTAGGGGACGGGTGAGTGTCAGGCTTCGGGGAAGGGTTAGGGTTAGGGTTCGCCGTAGGGTTAGGGTTAGAGGACGGGGACGGTTTAGGGTCCAGGTGAGGGTACGGCAACGCTTTAGGGGGAGCGTACGTGTGAGGGCGCGGGTTAGTGTTAGCGTACGGGTTAGGATTAGGGGACGGGTGAGGGTCAGGCTTCCGGGAAGTGTTAGCGTTAGGGATCGGGCTAGGGTTAGCGTTAGGGGACGGGGACGGTTTAGGGTCCAGGTGAGGGTACGGCAACCCTTTAGGGGGAGCGTACGTGTGAGGGCGCGGGTTAGTGTTAGCGTACGGGTTAGGATTAGGGGATCGGGTGAGGGTCAGGCTTCGGGGAAGGGTTAGGGTTAGGATTCGGGCTAGGGTTAGGGTTAGGGGACGGGGACGGTTTAGGGTCCAGGTGAGGGTACGGCAACGCTTTAGGGGGAGCGTACGTGTGAGGGCGCGGGTTAGTGTTAGCGTACGGGTTAGGATTAGGGGACGGGTGAGGGTCAGGCTTCGGGGAAGGGTTAGGGTTAGGGTTCGGGCTTGGGTTAGGGTTAGGGGACGGGGACAGTTTAGGGTCCAGGTGAGGGTACGGCAACGCTTTAGGGGGAGCGTACGTGTGAGGGCGCGGGTTAGTGTTAGCGTACGGGTTAGGATTAGGGGACGGTTGAGGGTCAGGTGTGGGGAAGGGTTAGGGTTAGGGTTCGGGCTAGGGTTAGGGTTAGGGGACGGGGACGGTTTACGGTCCAGGTGAGGGTACGGCAACGCTTTAGGGGGAGCGTACGAGTGAGGGCGCGGGTTAGTGTTAGCGTATGGGTTAGGATTAGTGTACGGGTGAGGGTCAGGCTTCGGGGAATAGTTAGGGTTAGGGTTCGGGCTAGGGTTAGGGTTAGGGGATGGGGACGGTATAGGGTCCAGGTGAGGGTACGGCAACGCTTTAGGGGGAGCGTATGTTTGAGGGCGCGGCTTAGTGTTAGCCTACGCCTTAGGATTAGGGGACGGGTGAGTGTCAGGCTTCGGGGAAGGGTTAGGGTTAGGGTTCGGGCTAGGGTTAGGGTTAGGGGACGGGGACAGGTTAGGGTCCAGGTGCGGGTACGGCAACGCTTTAGGGGGAGCGTACGTGTGAGGGCGCGGGTTAGTGTTAGCGTACGGGTTAGAATTAGGGGACGGGTGAGGGTCAGGCTTCGGGGAAGGGTTAGGGTTAGGGTTTGGGGTAGGGTTAGGGTTAGGGGACGGGGACGGTTTAGGGTCCAGGTGAGGGTACGGCAACGCTTTAGGGGGAGCGTACGTGTGAGGGCGCGGGTTAGTGTTAGCGTACGAGTTAGGATTCGGGGACGGGTGATGGTCAGGCTTTGGGGAAGGGTTAGGGTTAGGGTTCGGGCTAGGGTTACGGTTAGGGGACGGGGACGGTTTAGGGTCCAGGTGAGGGTACGGCAACGCTTTAGGGGGAGCGTACGTGTGAGGGCGCGTGTTAGTGTTAGCCTACGGGTTAGGATTAGGGGATGGGCGAGGGTCAGGCTTCGGGGAAGGGTTAGGGTTAGGGTTCGGGCTAGGGTTAGGGTTAGGGCACGGGGACGGTTTAGGGTCCAGGTGAGGGTACGGCAACGCTTTAAGGGGAGCGTACGTGTAGGGCGCGGGTTAGTGTTAGCGTACGGGTTAGGATTAGGCGACGGGTGAGGGTCAGGCTTCAGGGAAGGGTTAGGGTTAGGGTTCCTGCTAGGGTTAGGTTTAGGGGACGGGGACGGTTTAGGGTCCAGGTGAGGGTACGGCAACGCTTTAGGGGGAGCGTACGTGTGAGGGCGCGGGTTAGTGTTAGCCTACGGGTTAGGATTAGGGGACGGGTGAGTGTCAGGCTTCGGGGAAAGGTTATGGTTAGGGTTCGGGCTAGGCTTAGGGTTAGGGGACGGGGACGGTTTAGGGTCCAGGTGAGGGTTCGGCAACGTTTTAGGGGGAGCGTACGTGCGAGGGCGTGGGTAAGTGTTAGCGTACGGGTTAGGAATAGGGGACGGGTGAGGGTCAGGCTTCGGTGAAGGGTTAGGGTTAGGGTTCGGGCTAGGGTTAGGGTTAGGGGACGGGGACGGTTTAGGGTCCAGGTGAGGGTACGGCAACACTTTAGGGGGAGCGTACGTGTGAGGGCGCGTTTTAGTGTTAGCCTACGCCTTAGGATTAGGGGACGGGTGAGGGTCAGGCTTCGGTGAAGGGTTAGGGTTAGGGTTCGGGCTAGGGTTCGGGCTAGGGTTAGGGGACGGTTTACGGTCCAGGTGAGGGTACGGCAATACTTTAGGGGGAGCGTACGTGTGAGGGCGCGGGTTAATGTTAGCCTCCGGGTTAGGATTAGGGGACGGGTGAGGGTCAGGCTTCGGGGAAGGGTTAGGGTTAGGGTTCGGGCTAGGGTTAGGGTTAGGGGACGGGGACGGTTTAGGGTCCAGGTGAGGGTACGGCAACGCTTTAGGGGGAGCGTACGTGTGAGGGCGCAGGTTAGTGTTAGCCTACGGGTTAGGATTAGGGGACGGGTGAGGGTCAGGTGTCGGGGAAGAGTTAGGGTTAGGGTTCGGGCTAGGGTTAGGGTTAGAGGACGGGGACGGTTTAGGGTCCAGGTGAGGGTACGGCAACGCTTTAGGGGGAGCGTACGTGTGAGGGCGCAGGTTAGTGTTAGCCTACGGGTTAGGATTAGGGGACGGGTGAGGATCAGGCTTCGGGGAAGGGTTAGGGATAGGCTTCGGGCTAGGCTTAGGGTTAGGGGACGGGGACGGTTTAGGGTCCAGGTGAGGGTACGGCAACGCTTTTGGGGGAGCATACGTGTGAGGGCGCGGGTTAGTGTTTGCGTACTGGTTAGGATTAGGTGACGGGTGAGGGTCAGGCTTCGGGGAAGGGTTAGGGTTAGCGTTCGGGCTAGGGTTAGGGTTAGGGGACTGGGACGGTTTAGGGTGCAGGTGAGGGTACGGAAACACTTTAGGGGGAGCGTACGTGTGAGGGCGCGGGTTAGTGTTAGCGTCCGGGTTAGGATTAGGGGACGGTTGAGGGTCAGGCTTGTGGGTAGGTTTAGGGTTAGGGTTTGGGCTAGGGTTCGGGTTAGGGGACGGGGACGGTTTAGGGTCCAGGTGAGGGTACGCCAACGCTTTAGGGGGAGCGTACGTGTGAGGGCGCGGGTTAGTGTTAGCCTACGGGTTAGGATTAGGGGACGGGTGAGGGTCAGGCTTCGGGGAAGGGTTAGGGTTAGGGTTCGGGCTAGGGTTAGGGTTAGGGGACGGGGACGGTTTAGGGTCCAGGTGAGGGTACGGAAACGCTTTAGGGGGAGCGTACTTGTGAGGGCGCGGGTTAGTGTTAGCCTACGGGTTAGGATTAGGGGACGGGTGAGGGTCAGGCTTCGGGGAAGGGTTAGGGTTAGGGTTCGGGCTAGGGTTAGGTTTAGGGGACGGGGACGGTTTAGGGTCCAGGTGAGGGTACGTCAACGCTTTAGGGGGAGCGTACGTGTGAGGGCGCGGGTTAGTGTTAGCCTACGGGTTAGGATTAGGGGACGGGTGAGGGTCAGTCTTCGGGGAAAGGTTAGGGTTAGGGTTCGGGCTAGGGTTAGGGTTAGGGGACGGGGACGGTTTAGGGTCCAGGTGAGGGTACGGCAACGCTTTAGGGGGACCGTACGTGTGAGGGCGTGGGTTAGTGTTAGCGTACGGGTTAAGATTAGGGGACGGGTGAGGGTCAGGCTTCGGGGAAGGGTTAAGGTTAGGGTTCGGGCTAGGGTTACGGTTAGGGGATGGGGACGGTTTAGGGTCCAGGTGAGGGTACGGCAACGCTTTAGGGGGAGCGTACGTGTGAGGGCGCGTGTTAGTGTTAGCCTACGGGTTAGGATTAGGGGATGGGTGAGGGTCAGGCTTCGGGGAAGTGTTAGGGTTAGGGTTCGGGCTAGGGTTAGGGTTAGGGCACGGGAACGGTTTAGGGTCCAGGTGAGGGTACGGCAACGCTTTAGGGGGAGCATACGTGTAGGGCGCGGGATAGTGTTAGCGTACGGGTTAGGATTAGGGGACGGGTGAGGGTCAGGCTTCGGGGAAGGGTTAGGGTTAGGGTTCCTGCTAGGGTTAGGGTTAGGGGACGGGGACGGTTTAGGGTCCAGGTGAGGGTACGGCAATGCTTTAGGGGGAGCGTACGTGTGAGGGCACGGGTTAGTGTTAGCGTACGGGTTAGGATTAGGGGACGGGTGAGGGTCAGGCTTCGGGGAAGGGTTAGGGTTAGGGTTCGGGCTAGGCTTAGGGTTAGGGGACGGGACGGTTTAGGGTCCAGGTGAGGGTACGGCAACGTTTTAGGGGGAGCGTACGTGTGAGGGTGTGGGTTAGTGTTAGCGTACGGGTTAGGATTAGGGGACGGGTGAGGGTCAGGCTTCGGGGAAGAATTAGGGTTAGGGTTTGGGCTAGGGTTCGGGTTAGGGGACGGGGATGGTTTAGGGTCCAGTTGAGGGTACGGCAACGCTTTAGGGGGAGCGTACGTGTGAGGGCGCGGGTTAGTGTTAGCGTACGGGTTAGGATTAGGGGACGGGTGAGGGTCAGGCTTCGGGGAAGGGTTAGGGTTAGGGTTCGGGCTAGGGTTAGGGGACGGTTTATGGTCCAGGTGAGGGTACGGCAACACTTTACGGGGAGCGTACGTGTGAGGGCGCGGGTTAGTGTTAGCCTACGGGTTAGGATTAGGGGACGGGTTAGGGTCAGGCTTCGGGGAAGGTTTAGGGTTAGGGTTCGGGCTAGGCTTAGAGTTAGGGGACGGGGACGGTTTAGGGTCCAGGTGAGGGTACGGCAACGTTTTAGGGGGAGCGTACGTGTGAGGGCGTGGGTTAGTGTTAGCGTACGGGTTAGGATTAGGGGACGGGTGAGGGTCAGGCTTCGGGGAAGAATTAGGGTTAGGGTTTGGGCTAGGGTTCGGGTTAGGGGACGGGGACGGTTTAGGGTCCAGGTGAGGGTACGGCAACGCTTTAGGGGGAGCGTACATGTGAGGGCGCGGGTTAGTGTTAGCCTACGGGTTAGGATTAGGGAACGGGTGAGGGTCAGGCTTCGGGGAAGGGTTAGGGTTAGGGTTCGGGCTAGGGTTAGCGTTAGGGGACGGGGACGGTTTAGGGTCCAGGTGAGGGTATGGCAACGCTTTAGGGGGAGCATACGTGTGAGGGTGCGGGTTAGTGTTAGCGTACGGGTTAGGATTAGGGGACGGGTGAGGGTCAGGCTTCGGGGAAGGGTTAGGGTTAGGGTTCGGGCTAGGGTTAGGGTTAGGGGACGGGGATGGTTTAGGGTCCAGGTGAGGGTACGGCAATGCTTTAGGGGGAGCGTACGTGTGAGGGCGCGGGTTAGTGTTAGCGTGCGGGTTAGGATTAGGGGATGGGTGAGGGTCAGGCTTCGGGGAAGGGTTAGGGTTAGGGTTCGGGCTAGGGTTAGGGTTAGGGGACGGGGAGGGTTTAGGGTCCAGGTGAGGATACGGCAATGCTTTAGGGGGGGCATACGTGTGAGGGCGCGGGTTAGTGTTAGCCTACGGGTTAGGATTAGGGGACGGGTGAGAGTCATGCTTCAGGGAAGGGTTAGGGTTAGGGTTCGCGCTAGTGTTAGGGTTAGGGCACGGGGACGGTTTAGGGTCCAGGTGAGGGTACGGCAACACTTAAGGCGGAGTGTACGTGTGAGGGCGCGGGTTAGTGTTAGCCTAAGGGTTAGGATTAGGGGACGGGTGAGGGTCAGGCTTCGGGGAAGGGTTAGGGTTAGGCATCGGGCTAGGGTTAGGGTTAAGGGACGGGGACGGGTTAGGGTCCAGGTACGGGTACGGCAAAGCTTTAGGGGGAGCGAAAGTTTGAGGGCGCAGGTTAGTGTTAGCCTACGGGTTAGGATTAGGAGACGGGTGAGGGTCAGGCTTCGGGGAAGGGTAAGGTATAGGCTTCGGGCTAGGCTTAGGGTTAGGGGACGGGGACGCTTTAGGGTCCAGGTGAGGGTACGGCAACGCTTTTGGGGGAGCGTACGTGTGAGGGCGCGGGTTAGTGTTTGCATACTGGTTAGGATTAGGGGACGGGTGAGGGTCAGGCTTCGGGGAAGGGTTAGGGTTAGGGTTCGGGCTAGGGTTAGGTTTAGAAAACGGGGAAGGTTTAGGGTCCAGGTGAGGGTATGGCAAAACTTTAGGGGGAGCGTACGTGTGAGGGCGCGGGTTAGTGTTAGCCTACGCCTTAGGATTAGGGGACGTGTGAGGGTCAGGCTTCGGGGAAGGGTTAGGGTTAGGCATCGGGCTAGGGTTAGGGTTAAGGGACGGGGACGGGTTAGGGTCCAGGTACGGGTACGGCAAAGCTTTAGGGGGAGCGTACGTGTGAGGGCGCGGGTTAATGTTAGCGTACGGGTTAGGATTAGGGGACGGCTGAGGGTCAGGCTTCGGGGAAGTGTTAGGGTTAGGGTTCGGGCTAGGGTTAGGGTTAGGGGACGGGGACGGTTTAGGGTCCAGCTGAGGGTACGGAAACGCTTTAGGGGGAGCGTACATGTGAGCGTGCTGGTTAGTTTAAGCGTACGGGTTAGGATTAGGGGACGGGTGAGGGTCAGGCTTCGGGGAAGGGTTAGGGTTAGGGTTCGGGCTAGGGTTAGGATTAGGGGACGGGGACGGTTTAGGGTCCAGGTCAGGGTACGGCAACGCTTTAGGGGGAGCGTACGTGTGAGGGCGCGGGTTAGTGTTAGCCTATGGCTTAGGATTAGGGGACGGGTGAGGGTCATGCTTCGGGGAAGGGTTAAGGATCGGCTTTGGGCTAGGCTTAGGGTTAGGGGACGGGGACGGTTTAGGGTCCAGGTGAGGGTACGGCAACGCTTTAGGGGGAGCGTATGTGTGAGGGCGCGGGTTAGTGTTAGCCTACGGGTTAGGATTAGGGGACGGGTGAGGGTCAGGCTTCGGGGAAGGGTTAGGGTTAGGGTTCGGGCTAGGGTTAGGGGACGGTTTAGGGTCCAGGTGAGAGTACGGCAACACTTTAGGGAGAGCGTACGTGTGAGGGCAAGGGTTAGTGTTAGCCTACGGGTTAGGATTAGGGGACGGGTGAGGGTCAGGCTTCGGGGAAGGGTTAGGGTTAGGGTTCGGGCTAGGGTTAGGGTTAGGGGACGGGGACGGTTTAGGGTCTAGGTGAGGGTACGGCAACGCTTTAGGGGGAGCGTACATGTGAGGGCGCGGGTTAGTGTTAGCCTACGGGTTAGGATTAGGGGACGGGTGAGGGTCAGGTTTCGGGGAAGGGTTAGGGTTAGGGTTCGGGCTAGGGTTAGGGTTAGGGGACGGGGAAGGTTTAGGGTCCAGGTGAGGGTACGGCAACGCTTTAGGGGGAGCGTACGTTTGAGGGCGCGGGTTAGTGTTAGCGTCCGGGTTAGGATTAGGGGACGGTTGAGGGTCAGGCTTGTGGGAAGGTTTAGGGTTAGGGTTTGGGCTAGCGTTCGGGTTAGGGGACGGGGACGGTTTAGGGTCCAGGTGAGGGTACGGCAACGCTTTAGGGGGAGCGTACGTGTGAGGGCGCGGGTTAGTGTTAGCCTACGGGTTAGGATTGGGGACGGGTGAGGGTCAGGCTTCGGGGAAGGGTTAGGGTTAGGGTTCGGGCTAGGGTTAGGGTTAGGGGACGGGGACGGTTTAGGGTCCAGGTGAGGGTATGGCAACGCTTTAGGGGGAGCATACGTGTGAGGGTGCGGGTTAGTGTTAGCGTACGGGTTAGGATTAGGGGACGGGTGAGGGTCAGGCTTCGGGGAAGGGTTAGGGTTAGGGTTCGGGCTAGGGTTAGTGTTAGGGGACGGGGACGGTTTAGGGTCCAGGTGAGGGTACGGCAACGCTTTAGGGGGAGCGTACGTGTGAGGGCGCGGGTTAGTGTTAGCGTACGGGTTAGGATTCGGGGACGGATGAGGGTCAGGCTTCGGGGAAGGGTTAGGGTTAGGGTTCGGGCTAGGGTTAGGGTTAGGGGACGGGGAGGGTTTAGGGTCCAGGTGAGGATACGGCAATGCTTTAGGGGGGACATACGTGTGAGGGCGCGGGTTAGTGTTAGCCTACGGGTTAGGATTAGGGGACGGGTGAGGGTCAGGCTTCGGGGAAGGGTTAGGGATAGGGTTCGCGCTAGTGTTAGTATTAGGGCACGGGGACGGTTTAGGGTCTAGGTGAGGGTACTGCAACACTTTAGGCGGAGCGTACGTGTGAGGGCGCGGGTTAGTGTTAGCCTACGCCTTAGGATTAGGGGACGGGTGAGGGTCAGGCTTCGGGGAATGGTTAGGGTTAGGGATCGGGCTAGGGTAAGGGTTAGGGAACGGGGACGGGTTAGGGTCCAGGTGCGGGTTCGGCAACGCTTTAGGGGGAGCGTATGTGTGAGGGCGCGGGTTAGTGTTAGCGTACGGGTTAGGATTAGGGGACGGGTGAGGGTCAGGCTTCTGGGAAGTGTTAGGGTTAGGGTTCGGGCTAGGGTTAGGGTTAGGGGACGGGGACGGTTTAGGGTCCAGGTGAGGGTACGGCAAAGCTTTAGGGGGAGCGTACGTGTGAGGGCGCGGGTTAGTGTTAGCCTACGGGTTAGGATTAGGGGACGGGTGAGGGTCAGGAGTCGGGGAAGAGTTAGGGTTAGGGTTCGGGCTAGGGTTAGGGTTAGAGGACGGGGACGGTTTAGGGTCCAGGTGAGGGTACGGCAACGCTTTAGGGGGAGCGTACATTTGAGGGCGCAGGTTAGTGTTAGCCTACGGGTTAGGATTAGGAGACGGGTGAGGGTCAGGCTTCGGGGAAGGGTAAGGGATAGACTTCGGGCTAGGCTTAGGGTTAGGGGACGGGGACGCTTTACGGTCCAGGTGAGGGTACGGCAACGCTTTTGGGGGAGCGTACGTGTGAGGGCGCGGGTTAGTGTTTGCATACTGGTTAGGATTAGGGGACGGGTGAGGGTCAGGCTTCGGTGAAGGGTTAGGGTTAGGGTTCAGGCTAGGGTTAGGGTTAGGGGACGAGGACGGTTTAGGGTCCAGGTGACGGTACGGCAACGCTTTAGGGGGAGCGTACGTGTGAGGGCGTGGGTTAGTGTTAGCCTACGGGTTAGGATTAGGGGACGGGTGAGGGTCAGGTTTCGGGGAAGGGTTAGGGTTAGGGTTCGGGCTAGGGTTAGGTTTAGAAAACGGGGAAGGTTTAGGGTCCAGGTGAGGGTACGGCTACGCTTTAGGGGGAGCGTACGTGTGAGGGCGCGGGTTAGTGTTAGCGTACGGGTTAGGATTAGGAGACGGGTGAGGGTCAGGCTTCGGGGAAGGGTTATGGTTAGGCATCGGGCTAGGGTTAGGGTTAGGGGACGGGGACGGGTTAGGGTCCAGGTGCGGGTACGGCAACGCTTTAGGGGGAGCGTACGTGTGAGGGCGCGGGTTAATGTTAGCGTACGGGTTAGGATTAGGGGACGGGTGAGGGTCAGGCTTCGGGGAAGGGTTAGGGTTAGGGTTCGGGCTAGGGTTAGGGTTAGGGGACGGGGACGGTTTAGAGTCCAGGTGAGGGTACGGAAACGCTTTAGGGGGAGCGTACATGTGAGGGTGTGGGTTAGTTTTAGCGTACGGGTTAGGATTAAGGGACGGGTGAGGGTCAGGCTTCGGGGAAGGGTTAGGGTTAGGGTTCGGGCTAGGGTTAGGATTAGGGGACGGGGACGGTTTAGGGTCCAGGTGAGGGTACGGCAACGCTTTAGGGGGAGCGTACGTGTGAGGGCGCGGGTTAGTGTTAGCCTATGGCTTAGGATTAGGGGACGGGTGAGGGTCAGGCTTCGGGGAAGGGTTAAGGATCGGCTTTGGGCTAGGCTTAGGGTTAGGGGACGGGGACGGTTTAGGGTCCAGGTGAGGGTACGGCAACGCTTTAGGGGGAGCGTACGTGTGAGGGCGCGGGTTAGTGTTAGCCTACGGGTTAGGATTAGGGGACGGGTGAGGGTCAGGCTTCGGGGAAGGGTTAGGGTTAGGGTTCGGGCTAGTGTTAGGGTAAGGGCACAGGGACGGTTTAGGGTCCAGGTGAGCGTACGGCAACGCTTTAGGGGGAGCGTACGTGTGAGGGCGCCGGTTAGTGTTAGCCTACGGGTTAGGATTAGGGGACGGGTGAGGGTCAGGCTTCGGGGAAGGGTTAGGGTTAGGGTTCGGGCTAGGGTTAGGGGACGGTTTAGGGTCCAGGTGAGAGTACGGCAACACTTTAGGGAGAGCGTACGTGTGAGGGCGCGGGTTAGTGTTAGCCTCCGGGTTAGGATTAGGGGACGGGTGAGGGTCAGGCTTCGGGGAAGGGTTAGGGTTAGGGTTCGGGCTAGGGTTAGGGTTAGGGGACGGGGACGGTTTAGGGTCCAGGTGAGGGTACGGCAACGCTTTAGGGGGAGCGTACGTGTGAGGGCGCGGGTTAGTGTTAGCCTACGGGTTAGGATTAGGGGACGGTTGAGGGTCAGCCTTGTGGGAAGGGTTAGGGTTAGGGTTCGGCCTAGGGTTAGGGTTAGGGGACGGGGACGGTTTAGGGTCCAGGTGAGGGTACGGCAACGCTTTAGGGGGAGCGTACGTGTGAGGGCGTGGGTTAGTGTTAGCCTACGCCTTAGGATTAGGGGACGGGTGAGGGTCAGGCTTCGGGGAAGGGTTAGGGTTAGGCATAGGGCTAGGGTTAGGGTTAGGGGACGGGGACGGGTTAGGGTCCAGGTGCGGGTACGGCAACTCTTTAGGGGAAGCGTACGTGTGAGGGCGCGGGTTAGTGTTAGCGTACGGGTTAGGATTAGAGGACGGGTGAGGGTCAGGCTTCGGGGAAGGGTTAGGGTTAGGGTTCGGGCTAGGGTTAGGGTTAGGGGACGGGGACGGTTTAGGGTCCAGGTGAGGGTACGGAAACGCTTTAGGGGGAGCGTACATGTGAGGGTGTGGGTTAGTTTTAGCGTACGGGTTAGGATTAGGGGACGGGTGAGGGTCAGGCTTCGGGGAAGGGTTAGGGTTAGGGTTCGGGCTAGGGTTAGGATTAGGGGACGGGGACGGTTTAGGGTCCAGGTGAGGGTACGGCAACGCTTTAGGGGGAGCGTACGTGTGAGGGCGCGGGTTAGTGTTAGCCTATGGCTTAGGATTAGGGGACGGGTGAGGGTCAGGCTTCGGGGAAGGGTTAAGGATAGGCTTTGGGCTAGGCTTAGGGTTAGGGGACGGGGACGGTTTAGGGTCCAGGTGAGGGTACGGCAACGTTTTGGGGGAGCGTACGTGTGAGGGCGTGGGTTAGTGTTAGCCTACGGGTTAGGATTAGGGGACAGGTGAGGGTCAGGCTTCGGGGAAGGGTTAGGGTTAGGGTTCGGGCTAGTGTTAGGGTAAGGGCACGGGGACGGTTTAGGGTCCAGGTGAGCATACGGCAACGCTTTAGGGGGAGCGTACGTGTGAGGGCGCGGGTTAGTGTTAGCCTACGGGTTAGAATTAGGGGACGGGGGAGGGTAAGGCTTCGGGGAAGGGTTAGGGTTAGGGTTCGGGCTAGGGTTAGGGGACGGGTGAGGGTCAGGTTTCAGGGAAGTGTTAGGGTTAGGGTTCGGGCTAGGATTAGGGTTAGGGGACAGGGACGGTTTACGGTAAACGTGAGGGTACGACTACGCTTTAGGGGGAGCGTACGTGTGAGGGCGCGGGTTATTGTTAGCGTACGGGTCAGGATTAGGGGACGGGTGAGGGTGAGGTTTTAGGGAAGGGATAGGGTTAGGGTTCGGGCTAGGGTTCCGGTTAAGGGACGGGGACGGTTTAGGGTCCAGGTGAGGGTACGACAACGCTTTAGGGGGAGCGTACGTGTGAGGGCGCGGGTTAGTGTTAGCGTAAGGGTCAGGATTAGGGGACGGGTGAGGGTCAGGCTTCGGGGAAGGGTTAGGGTTAGGGTTCGGGCTAGGGTTAGGATTAGGGGACGGGGACGGTTTAGGGTCCAGGTGAGGGTACGGCAACGCTTTAGGGGGAGCGTACGTGTGAGGGCGCGGGTTAGTGTTAGCCTATGGCTTAGGATTAGGGGACGGGTGAGGGTCAGGCTTCGGGGAAGGGTTAAGGATAGGCTTTGGGCTAGGCTTAGGGTTAGGGGACGGGGACGGTTTAGGGTCCAGGTGAGAGTACGGCAACACTTTAGGGAGAGCGTACGTGTGAGGGCGCTGGTTAGTGTTAGCCTCCGGGTTAGGATTAGGGGACGGGTGAGGGTCAGGCTTCGGGGAAGGGTTAGGTTTAGGGTTCGGGCTAGGGTTAGGGTTAGGGGACGGGGACGGTTTAGGGTCCAGGTGAGGGTACGGCAACGCTTTAGGGTGAGCGTACGAGTGAGGGCGCGGGTTAGTGTTAGCGTACGGGTTAGGATTAGGGGACGGGTGAGGGTCAGGTTTCGGGGAAGGGTTAGGGTTAGGGTTCGGGCTAGGGTTAGGGTTAGGGGACGGGGAAGGTTTAGGGTCCAGGTGAGGGTACGGCTACGCTTTAGGGGGAGCGTACGTGTGAGGGCGCGGGTTAGTGTTAGCGTCCGGGTTAGGATTAGGGGACGGTTGAGGGTCAGGCTTGTGGGAAGGGTTAGGGTTAGGGTTCGGCCTAGGGTTAGGGTTAGGGGACGGGGATGGTTTAGGGTCCAGGTGAGGTACGGCAACGCTTTAGCGGGAGCGTACGTGTGAGGGCGCGGGTTAGTGTTAGCGTACGGGTTAGGATTCGGGGACGGGTGAGGGTCAGGCTTCGGGGAAGGGTTAGGGTTAGGGTTCGGGCTAGGGTTAGGGTTAGGGGACGGGGACGGTTTGCGGTAAACGTGAGGGTACGGATACGCTTTAGGGGGAGCGTACGTGTGAGGGCGCGGGTTATTGTTAGCGTACCGGTCAGGATTAGGGGACGGGTGAGGGTGAGGTTTCGGGGAAGGGTTAGGGTTAGGGTTCGGGCTAGGGTTCCGGTTAGGGGACGGGGACGGTTTAGGGTCCAGGTGAGGGTACGACAACGATTTAGGGGGAGCGTACGTGTGAGGGCGCGGGTTAGTGTTAGCGTACGGGTTAGGATTAGGGGACGGGTGAGGGTGAGGTTTCGGGGAAGGTTTAGGGTTGCGGTTCGGACTACGGTTAGGGTTAGGGGACGGGGACGGTTTAGGGTCCAGGTGAGGGTACGGCAACGCTTTAGGGGGAGCGTACGTGTGAGGGCGCGGGTTAGTGTTAGCGTACGGGTCAGGATTACTGGACGGGTGAGGGTCAGGCTTCGGGGAAGTGTTAGGGTTAGGGTTCGGGCTAGGGTTAGGGTTAGGGGACGGGGACGGTTTAGGGTTCAGGTGAGGGTACGGCAACGCTTTAGGGGGAGCGTACGTGTGAGGGCGCGGGTTAGTGTTAGCGTACGGGTTAGGATTAGGGGAAGGATGAGGGTCAGGCTTCGGGGACGGGTTAGGGTTAGGGTTCGGGCTAGGGTTAGGGTTAGGGGATGGGGACGGTTTAGGGTCTATGTGAGGGTACGGCAACGCTTTAGGGGGAGCGTACGTGTGAGGGCGCGGGTTAGTGTTAGCCTATGGCTTAGGATTAGGGTACGGGAGAGGGTCAGGCTTCGGGGAAGGGTTAAGGATCGGCTTTGGGCTAGGCTTAGGGTTAGGGGACTAGGACGGTTTAGGGTCCAGGTGAGGTACGGCAACGCTTTAGGGGGAGCGTACGTGTGAGGGCGCAGGTTAGTGTTAGCCTACGGGTTAGGATTAGGGGACGGGTGAGGGTCAGGAGTCGGGGAAGAGTTAGGGTTAGGGTTCGGGCTACGGTTAGGGTTAGAGGACGGGGACGGTTTAGGGTCCAGGTGAGGGTACGGCAACGCTTTAGGGGGAGCGTACGTGTGAGGGCGCAGGTTAGTGTTAGCCTACGGGTTAGGATTAGGAGACGGGTGAGGGTCAGGCTTCGGGGAAGGGTTAGGGATAGGCTTCGGGCTGGCTTAGGGTTAGGGGACGGGGACGGTTTAGGGTCCAGGTGAGGGTACGGCAACGCTTTTGGGGGAGCGTACGTGTGAGGGCGCGGGTTAGTGTTTGCGTACTTTTTAGGATTAGAGGACGGGTGAGGGTCAGGCTTCGGGGAAGGGTTAGGGTTAGGGTTCGGTCTAGGGTTAGGGTTAGGGGACGGGGACGGCTTAGGGTCCAGGTGAGGGTACGGCAACGCTTTAGGTGGAGCGTACGTGTGAGGGCGCGGGTTAGTGTTAGCCTACGGGTTAGGATTAGGGGACGGATGATGGTCAGGTTTCGGGGAAGGGTTAGGGTTAGGGTTCGGGCTAGGGTTAGGGTTAGGGGACGGGGAAGGTTTAGGGTCCAGGTGAGGGTACGGCAACGCTTTAGGGGGAGCGTACGTGTGAGGGCGCGGGTTAGTGTTAGCGTACGGGTTAGGATTAGGGGACGGTTGAGGGTCAGTCTTGTGGGAAGGGTTAGGGTTAGGGTTCGGGCTAGGGTTAGGGTTAGGGGACGGGGACGGTTTAGGGTCCAGGTGAGGGTACGGCAACGGTTTAGGGGGAGCGTACGTGTGAGGGCGCGGGTTAGTGTTAGCGTACGGGTTAGGATTAGGGGACGGGTGAGGGTCAGGCTTCGGGAAAGGGTTAGGGTTAGGGTTCGGGCTAGGGTTAGTGTTAGGGGAAGGGGACGGTTTAGGGTCCAGGTGAGGGTATGGCAACGCTTTAGGGGGAGCGTACGTGTGAGGGCGCGGGTTAGTGTTAGCCTACGCCTTAGGATTAGGGGACAGGTGAGGGTCAGGCTTCGGGGAAGGTTTAGGGTTAGGGTACGGGCTAGGGTTAGGGTTAGGTGACGGGGACGGGTTAGGGTTCAGGTGCGGGTACGGCAACGCTTTAGGGGGAGCGTACGTGTGAGGGCGCAGGTTAGTGTTAGCCTACGGGTTAGGATTAGGGGACGGGTGAGGGTCAGGCTTCGGGGAAGGGATAGGGTTAGGGTTCGGGCTAGGGTTAGGCTTAGGGGACGGCGACGGTTTAGGGTCCAGGTGAGGGTACGGCAACGCTTTAGGGGGAGCGTTCGTGTGAGGGCGCGGGTTAGTGTTAGCATACGGGTTAGGATTAGGGGACGGGTGAGGGTCTGGCTTCGGGGAAGGGTTAGGGTTAGGGTTCGGGCTAGGGTTAGGGTTAGGGGACGGGGAAGGTTTAGGGTCCAGGTGAGGGTACGGCAACGCTTTAGAGGAAGCGTACGTGTGAGGGTGCTGGTTAGTGTTAGCCTACGGTTTAGGATTCGGGGACGGGTGAGGGTCAGGCTTCGGAGAACGGTTAGGGTTAGGGTTCGGGCTAGGGTTAGGGGACGGGGACGGTTTAGGGTCCAGGTGAGGGTACTGCAACGCTTTAGGGGGAGCGTATGTGTGAGGGCGCGGGTTATTGTTAGCGTACGGGTTAGGATTAGGGGATGGGTGATGGTCAGGCTTCGGGGAAGGGTTAGGGTTAGGGTTCGGGCTAGGGTTAGGGTTAGGGGACGGGGACGGTTTAGGGTCCAGGTGAGGGTACGGAAACGCTTTAGGGGGAGCGTACATGTGAGGGTGTGGGTTAGTGTTAGCGTACGGGTTAGGATTAGGGGACGGGTGAGGGTCAGGCTTCGGGGAAGGGTTAGGGTTAGGGTTCGGGCTAGGGTTAGGATTAGGGGACGGGGACGGTTTAAGGTGCAGGTGAGTGTACGGCAACGCTTTAGGGGGAGCGTACGTGTGAGGGCGCGGGTTAGTGTTAGCCCATGGCTTAGGATTAGGGTACGGGAGAGGGTCAGGCTTCGGGGAAGGGTTAAGGATCGGCTTTGGGCTAGGCTTAGGGTTAGGGGACTAGGACGGTTTAGGGTCCAGGTGAGGTACGGCAACGCTTTAGGGGGAGCGTACGTGTGAGGGCGCGGGTTAGTGTTAGCGTACGGGTTAGGATTAGGGGACAGGTGAGGGTCAGGCTTCGGGGAAGCGTTAGGGTTAGGGTTCGGGCTAGGGTTAGGGTTACGGGACGGGGAAGGTTTAGGGTCCAGGTGAGGGTACGGCAACGCTTTAGGGGGAGCGTACGTGTGAAGGCGCGGGTTAGTGTTAGCCTACGGGTTAGGATTAGGGGACGGGTGAGGGTCAGGCTTCGGGGAAGGGTTAGGGTTAGGGTTCGGGCTAGGTTTAGGGTTAGGGGACGGGGACGGTTTAGGGTCCAGGTGAGGGTACGGCAACGCTTTTGGGGGAGCGTACGTGTGAGGGCGCGGGTTAGTGTTTGCGTACATTTTAGGATTAGAGGACGGGTGAGGGTCAGGCTTCGGGGAAGGGTTAGGGTTAGGGTTCGGTCTAGGGTTAGGGTTAGGGGACGGGGACGGCTTACGGTCCAGGTGAGGGTACGGCAACGCTTTAGGTGGAGCGTACGTGTGAGGGCGCGGGTTAGTGTTAGCCTACGGGTTAGGATTAGGGGACGGATGAGGGTCAGGTTTCGGGGAAGGGTTAGGGTTAGGGTTCGGGCTAGGGTTAGGGTTAGGGGACGGGGAAGGTTTAGGGTCCAGGTGAGGGTACGGCAACGCTTTAGGGGGAGCGTACGTGTGAGGGCGCGGGTTAGTGTTAGCGTACGGGTTAGGATTAGGGGACGGTTGAGGGTCAGTCTTGTGGGAAGGGTTAGGGTTAGGGTTCGGGCTAGGGTTAGGGTTAGGGGACGGGGACGGTTTAGGGTCCAGGTGAGGGTACGGCAACGCTTTAGGGGGAGTGTACGTGTGAGGGCGCGGGTTAGTGTTAGCGTACGGGTTAGTATTAGGGGACGGGTGAGGATCAGGCTTCGGGGAAGGGTTAGGGTTAGGGTTCGGGCTAGGGTTAGTGTTAGGGGACGGGGACGGTTTAGAGTCCAGTTGAGGGTATGGCAACGCTGTAGGGGGAGCGTACGTGTGAGGGCGCGGGTTAGTGTTAGCCTACGGGTTAGGATTAGGGGACGGGTGGGTCAGGCTTCGGGGAAGGGTTAGGGTTAGGGTTCGGGCTAGGGTTAGGGTTAGGGGACGGGGACGGTTTAGGTTCCAGGTGAGGGTACGGCATCGCTTTAGGGGGAGCGTACGTGTGAGGGTGCGGGTTAGTGTTAGCGTACGGGTTAGGATTAGGGGACGGGTGAGGGTCAGGCTTCGGGGAAGGGTTAGGGTTAGGGTTCGGGCTAGGGTTAAGGTTAGGGGACGGGGACGGTTTAGGGTCCAGGTGAGGGTACGGCAACGCTTTAGAGGGATCGTACGTGTGAGGGCGCGGGTTAGTGTTAGCCTACGGGTTAGGATTAGGGGACGGGTGAGGGTCAGGCTTCGGGGAAGGGTTAGGGTTAGGGTTCGGGCTAGGGTTAGGGTTAGGGGACGGGGACGGTTTAGGGTCCAGGTGAGGGTACCGCAACGCTTTAGGGGGAGCGTACGTGTGAGGGCGCGGGTTAGTGTTAGCCTACGGGTTAGGATTAGGGGACGGGTGAGGGTCAGGCTTCGCGGAAGTGTTAGGGTTAGGGTTCGGGCTAGGGTTAGGGTTAGGGGACGGGGACGGTTTAGGGTCCAGGTGAGGGTACGGCAACGCTTTAGGGGGAGCGTACGTGTGAGGGCGCGTTTTAGTGTTAGCGTACGGGTTAGGATTAGGGGACAGATGAGGATCAGGTTTCGGGGAAGGGTTAGGGTTAGGGTTCGGGCTAGGTTTAGGGTTAGGGGACGGGGACGGTTTAGGGTCCAGGTGAGGGTACGGCAACGCTTTAGGGGGCACGTACGTGTGAGGGCGCGGGTTAGTGTTAGCCTACGGGTTAGGATTAGGGGAGGGGTGAGGGTCAGGCTTCGGGGAAGGGTTAGGGTTAGGGTTCGGGCTAGGGTTAGTGTTAGGGAACGGGGCCGGTTTAGGGTCCAGGTGAGCGTACGGCAACGCTTTAGGGGGAGCGTACGTGTGAGGGCGCGGGTTAGTGTTAGCCTACGGGTTAGGATTAGGGGACGGGTGAGGGGCAGGCTTTGGGGAAGGGTTAGGGTTAGGGTTCAGGCTAGGGTTAGGGTTAGGGGACGGGGACGGTTTAGGGTCCAGGTGAGGGTACGGCAACGCTTTAGGGGGAGCGTACGTGTGAGGGCGCGGGTTATTGTTAGCGTACGGGTTAGGATTAGGGGACGGGTGAGGGTCAGGCTTCGGGGAAGGGTTAGGGTTAGGGTTCGGGCTAGGGTTAGGGTTAGGGGACGGGGACGGTTTAGGGTCCAGGTGAGGGTACGGCAATGCTTTAGGGGGAGCGTACGTGTGAGGGCGCGGGTTATTGTTAGCGTACGGGTTAGGATTAGGGGACGGGTGAGGGTCAGGCTTTGGGGAAGGGTTAGGGTTAGGGTTCGGGCTAGGGTTAGGGTTAGGGGACGGGGACGGTTTAGGGTCCAGGTGAGGGTACGGCAACGCTTAGGGGGAGAGTACGTGTGAGTGCGCGGGTTAGTGTTAGCCTATGGGTTAGGATTAGGGGACGGTTGAGGGTCAGGCTTCGTGGAAGGTTTAGGGTTAGGGTTCGGGCTAGGTTTAGGGTTAGGGGACGGGGACGGTTTAGGGTCCAGGTGAGGGTACGGCAACGCTTTAGGGGGCGCGTACGTGTGAGGGCGCGGGTTAGTGTTAGCCTACGGGTTAGGATTAGTGGACGGGTGAGGGTCAGGCTTCGGGGAAGTGTTAGGGTTAGGGTTCGGGCTAGGGTTAGTGTTAGGGGACGGGGACGGTTTAGGGTCCAGGTGAGGGAACGGCAACGCTTTAGGGGGAGCGTACGTGTGAGGGCGCGGGTTAGTGTTAGCGTACGGGTTAGGATTAAGGGACGGGTGAGGGTCAGGCTTCGGGGAAGGGTTAGGGTTAGGGTTCGGGCTAGGGTTAGGGTTAGGGGACGGGGACGGTTTAGGGTCCAGGTGAGGGTACGGCAACGCTTTAGGGGGAGCGTACGTGTGAGGGCGCGGGTTAGTGTTAGCGTACGGGTTAGTATTAGGGGACGGGTGAGGATCAGGCTTCGGGGAAGGGTTAGGGTTAGGGTTCGGGCTAGGGTTAGTGTTAGGGGACGGGGACGGTTTAGAGTTCAGTTGAGGGTATGGCAACGCTGTAGGGGGAGCGTACGTGTGAGGGCGTGGGTTAGTGTTAGCCTACGGGTTAGGATTAGGGGACGGGTGAGGGTCAGGCTTCGGGGAAGGGTTAGGGTTAGGGTTCGGTCTAGGGTTAGGGTTAGGGGACGGGGACGGTTTAGGTTCCAGGTGAGGGTACGGCATCGCTTTAGGGGGAGCGTACGTGTGAGGGTGCGGGTTAGTGTTAGCGTACGGGTTAGGATTAGGGGACGGGTGAGGGTCAGGCTTCGGGGAAGGGTTAGGGTTAGGGTTCGGGCTAGGGTTAAGGTTAGGGGACGGGGACGGTTTAGGGTCCAGGTGAGGGTACGGCAACGCTTTAGAGGGATCGTACGTGTGAGGGCGCGGGTTAGTGTTAGCCTACGGGTTAGGATTAGGGGACGGGTGAGGGTCAGGCTTCGGGGAAGTGTTAGGGTTAGGGTTCGGGCTAGGGTTAGGGTTAGGGGACGGGGACGGTTTAGGGTCCAGGTGAGGGTACGGCAACGCTTTAGGGGAAGTGTACGTGTGAGGGCGCGGGTTAGTGTTAGCGTATCGGTTAGGATTAGGGGACGGGTGAGAGTCATTCTTCGGGGAAGGGTTACGGTTAGGGTTCGGGCTAGGGTTAGGGTTAGGGGACGGGGACGGTTTAGGGTCCAGGTGAGGGTATGGCAACGCTTTAGAGGGATCGTACGTGTGAGGGCGCGGGTTAGTGTTAGCGTACGGGTTAGGATTAGGGGACGGGTGAGGGTCAGGCTTCGGGGAAGGGTTAGGGTTAGGGTTCGGGCTAGGGTTAGGGTTAGGGGACGTGGACGGTTTAGGGTCCAGGTGAGGGTACGGCAACGCTTTAGGGGGCACGTACGTGTGAGGGCGCAGGTTAGTGTTAGCCTACGGGTTAGGATTAGGGGACGGGTGAGGGTCAGGCTTCGCGGAAGGGTTAGGGTTAGTGTTCGGGCTAGGGTTAGGGTTATGGAACGGGGACGGTTTAGGGTCCAAGTGAGGATACGGCAACGCTGTAGGGGGAGCGTACGTGTGAGGGCGCGGGTTAGTGTTAGAGTACGGGTTAGGATTAGGGGACGGGTGAGGGTCAGGCTTCGGGGAAGGGTTAGGGTTAGGGTTCGGGCTAGGGTTAGGGTTAGGGGACGGGGACGGTTTAGGGTCCAGGTGAGGGTACGGCAACGCTTTAGAGGGATCGTACGTGTGAGGGCGCGGGTTAGTGTTAGCCTACGGGTTAGGATTAGGAGACGTGTGAGGGTCAGTCTTCGGGGAAGTGTTAGGGTTAGGGTTCGAGCTAGGGTTAGGGTTAGGGGACGGGGACGGTTTAGGGTCCAGGTGAGGGTATGGCAACGCTTTAGGAGGAGTGTACGTGTGAGGGCACGGGTTAGTGTTAGCGTATCGGTTAGGATTAGGGGACGGGTGAGAGTCATTCTTCGGGGAAGGGTTAGGGTTAGGTTTCGGGCTAGGGTTAGGGTTAGGGGACGGGGACGGTTTAGGGTCCAGGTGAGGGTATGGCAACGCTTTAGAGGGATCGTACGTGTGAGGGCGCGGGTTAGTGTTAGCGTACGAGTTAGGATTAGGGGACGGGTGAGGGTCAGGCTTCGGGGAAGCGTTAGGGTTAGGGTTCGGGCTAGGGTTAGGGTTAGGGGACGGGGACAGTTTAGGGTCCAGGTGAGGGTACGGCAACGCTTTAGGGGGCGCGTACGTCTGAGGGCGCGGGTTAGTGTTAGCCTACGGGTTAGGATTAGGGGACGGGTGAGGGTCAGGCTTCGGGGAAGGGTTAGGGTTAGGGTTCGGGCTAGGGTTAGGGTTAGGGGACGGGGAAGGTTTAGGGTCCAGGTGAGGGTACGGCAACGCTTTAGGGGGAGCATACGTGTGAGGGCGCGGGTTAGTGTTAGCGTACGGGTTAGGATTAGGGGACGGGTGAGGGTCAGGCTTCGGGGAAGTGTTAGGGTTAGGGTTCGGGCTAGGGTTAGGGTTAGGGGACCGGGACGGTTTAGGGTCCAGGTGAGAGTACGGCAACGCTTTACGGGGAGCGAACGTGAGAGGCGCGGGTTAGTGTTAGCCTACGGATTAGGATTAGGGGACGGGTGAGGGTCAGGCTTCGGGGAAGGGTTAGGGTTAGGGTTCGGGCTAGGGTTAGGGTTAGGGGACGGGGAAGGTTTAGGGTCCAGGTGAGGGTACGGCAACGCTTTAGGGGGAGCATACGTGTGAGGGCGCGGGTTAGTGTTAGCGTACGGGTTAGGATTAGGGGACGGGTGAGGGTCAGGCTTCGGGGAAGTGTTAGGGTTAGCGTTCGGGCTAGGGTTAGGGTTAGGGGACCGGGACGGTTTAGGGTCCAGGTGAGAGTACGGCAACGCTTTACGGGGAGCGAACGTGAGAGGCGCGGGTTAGTGTTAGCCTACGGATTAGGATTAAGGGACGGGTGAGGGTCAGGCTTCTGGGAAGGTTTAGGGTTAGGGTTCGGGCTAGGGTTAGGGTTATGGGACGGAGACGGTTTACGGTCCAGGTGAGGGTACGTCAACGCTTTAGGGGGAGCGTACGTGTGAGGGCGCGCGTTAGTGTTAGCCTACGGGTTAGGATTAGGGGACGGGTGAGGGTCAGGCTTCGGGGAAGGGTAAGCGTTAGGGTTTGGGCTAGGGTTAGGGTTAGGGGACGCGGACGGTTTAGGGTCCAGGTTAGGGTACGGCAACGCTTTAGGTGGAGCGTACGTGTGAGGGCGCGGGTTAGTGTTAGCCTACGGGTTAGGATTATGGGACGGGTGAGTGTCAGGCTTGGGGAAGTGTTAGGGTTTGGGTTCGGGCTAGGGCTAGGGTTATGGGACTGGGATGGTTTAGGGTCCAGGTGAGGGTACGGCAACGCTTAGGGGGAGCGTACGTGTGAGTGCACGGGTTAGTGTTAGCCTATGGGTTAGGATTAGGGGACGGGTGAGGGTCAGGCTTCGGGGAAGGGTTAGGGTTAGGGTTCGGGCTAGGGTCAGGGTTAGGGGACGGGGACGGTTTAGGGTCTAGGTGAGGGTACGGCAACGCTTTAGGGGGAGCGTACGTGTGAGGGCGCGCGTTATTGTTAGCGTATGGGTTAGAATTAGGGGACGGGTGAGGGTCAGGCTTCGGGGAAGGGTTAGGGATAGGGTTCCGGCTAGGGTTAGGGTTAGGGGACGGGGACGGTTTAGGGTCCAGGTGAGGGTACGGCATCGCTTTAGGGGGAGCGTACGTGTGAGGGTGCGGGTTACTGTTAGCGTACGGGTTAGGATTAGGGGACGGGTGAGGGTCAGGCTTCGGGGAAGGGTTAGGGTTAGGGTTCGGGCTAGGGTTAGGGTTAGGGGACGGGGACGGTTTAGGGTCCAGGTGAGGGTATGGCAATGCTTTAGAGGGATCGTACGTGTGATGGCGCGGGTTAGTGTAGCGTACGGGTTAGGTTTAGGGGACGGGTGAGGGTCAGGCTTCGGGGAAGTGTTAGGGTTAGGGTTCGGGCTAGGGTTAGGGTTAGGGGACGGGGACGGTTTAGGGTCCAGGTGAGGGTACGGCAACGCTGTAGGGGGAGCGTACGTGTGAGGGCGCGGGTTAGTGTTAGAGTACGGGTTAGGATTAGGGGACGGGTGAGGGTCAGGCTTCGGGGAAGGGTTAGGGTTAGGGTTCGGGCTAGGGTTAGGGTTAGGGGACGGGGACGGTTTAGTGTCCAGGTGAGGGTACGGCAATGCTTTAGGGGGAGCGTACGTGTGAGGGCGCGGGTTATTGTTAGCTTACGGGTCAGGATTAGGGGACGGGTGAGGGTCAGGCTTCGGGGAAGGGTTAGGGTTAGGGTTCGGGCTAGAGTTAGGGTTAGGGGACGGGGACGGTTTAGGGTCCAGGTGAGGGTACGGCAACGCTTAGGGGGAGAGTACGTGTGAGTGCCCGGGTTAGTGTTAGCCTATGGGTTAGGATTAGGGGACGGGTGAGGATCAGGCTTCGGGGAAGGGTTAGGGTTAGGGTTCGGGCTAGGGTTAGGGTTAGGGGACGGGGACGGTTTAGGGTCCAGGTGAGGGTACGGCAACGCTTTAGTGGGTGCGTACGTGTGAGGTTGCGGGTTAGTGTTAGCCTACGGGTTAGGATTAGGGGACGGGTGAGGGTCAGGCTTCGGGGAAGGGTTAGGGTTAGGGTTCGGGCTAGGGTTAGTTTTAGGGGACGGGGACGGTTTAGGGTCCAGGTGAGGGCACGGCAACACTTTAGGGGGAGCGTACGTGTGAGGGCGCGGGTTAGTGTTAGCGTACGGGTTAGGATTAGGGGACGGGTGAGGGTCAGGCTTCGGGGAAGGGTTAGGGTTAGGGTTCGGGCTAGGGTTAGGGTTAGGGGACGGGGACGGTTTAGGGTCCAGGTGAGGGTACGGCAACGCTTTAGGGGGAGCGTACGTGTGAGGGCGCGGGTTAGTGTTAGCCTACGGGTTAGGATTAGGGGACGGGTGAGGGTCAGGCTTCGCGGAAGGGTTAGGGTTAGGGTTCGGGCTAGGTTTAGGGTTAGGGGACGGGGACGGTTTAGGGTCCAGGTGAGGGTACGGCAACGCTTTAGGGGGAGCGTACGTGTGAGGGCGCGGGTTAGTGTTAGCCTACGGGTTAGGATTAGGGGACGGGTGAGGGTCAGGCTTCGCGGAAGGGTTAGGGTTAGGGTTCGGGCTAGGTTTAGGGTTAGGGGACGGGGACGGTTTAGGGTCCAGGTGAGGGTACGGCAACGCTTTAGGGGGAGCGTACGTCTGAGGGCGCGGGTTAGTGTTAGCCTACGGGTTAGGATTAGGGGACGGGTGAGGGTCAGGCTTCGGGGAAGGGTTAGGGTTAGGGTTCGGGCTAGGGTTAGGGTTAGGGGACGGGGACGGTTTAGGGTCCAGGTGAGGGTACGGCAACGGTTTAGAGGGAGCGTACGTGTGAGGGGGCGGGTTAGTGTTAGCCTACGGGTTAGGATTAGGGGAGGGGTGAGGGTCAGGCTTCGGGGAAGGGTTAGGGTTAGGGTTCGGGCTAGGGTTAGGGTTAGGGGACAGGGACGGTTTAGGGTCCAGGTGAGGGTACGGCAACGCTTTAGGGGGAGCATACGTGTGAGGGCGCGGGTTAGTGTTAGCGTATGGGTTAGGATTAGGGGACGGGTGAGGGTCAGGCTTCGGGGAAGGGTTAGGATTAGGGTTCGGGCTAGGGTTAGTGTTAGGGGACGGGGACGGTTTAGGGTCCAGATGAGGGTACGGCAACACTTTAGGGGGAGCGTACGTGTGAGGGCGCGGGTTAGTGTTTGTGTACTCGTTAGGATTAGGGGACGGGTGAGGGTCAGGCTTCGGGGAAGGGTTAGGGTTAGGGTTCGGGCTAGGGTTAGGGTTAGGGGACGGGGACGGTTTAGGGTCCAGGTGAGGGTACGGCAACGCTTTAGGGGGAGCGTACGTGTGAGGGCGCGGGTTAGTGTTAGCCTACGGGTTAGGATTAGGGGACGGGTGAGGGTCAGGTTTCGGGGAAGTGTTAGGGTTAGGGTTCGGGCTAGGGTTAGGTTTAGGGGACGGGGAAGGTTTAGGGTCCAGGTGAGGGTACGGCAACGCTTTAGGGGGAGCGTACGTGTGAGGGCGCGGGTTAGTGTTAGCGTACGTGTTAGGATTAGGGGACGGTTGAGGGTCAGGCTTGTGGGAAGGGTTAGGGTTAGGGTTCGGCCTAGGGTTAGGTTTAGGGGACGGGGACGGTTTAGGGTCCAGGTGAGGGTACGGCAACGCTTTAGGGGGAACGTACGTGTGAGGGCGCGGGTTAGTGTTAGCGTACGGGTTAGGATTAGGGGACGGGTGAGGTTCAGGCTTCGGTGAAGTGTTAGGGTTAGGGTTCGGGCTAGGGTTAGGGTTAGGGGACGGGGTCGGTTTAGGGTCCAGGTGAGGGTACGGCAACGCTTTAGGGGGAGCGTACGTGTGAGGGCTCGGTTTAGTGTTAGCGTACGTGTTAGCATTATGGGACGGTTGAGGGTCCGGCTTGGGGGAAGGTTTAGGGTTAGGGTTAGGGCTAGGATTAGGGTTAGGGGACGGGGACGGTTTAGGGTCCAGGTGAGGGTACGGCAACGCTTTAGGGGGAGTGTACGTGTGAAGGCACGGGTTACTGTTAGCGTACGGGTTAGGATTAGGGGACGGGTGAGGTTCAGGCTTTGGGGAAGGGTTCGGGTTAGGGTTCGGGCTAGGGTTAGGGTTAGGGGACGGGGACGGTTTAGGGTCCAGGTGAGGGTACGGCAACGCTGTAGGGGGAGCGTACCTGTGAGGGCGCGGGTTAGAGTTAGCCTACGGGTTAGGATTAGGGGACGGGTGAGGTTCAGGCTTCGGGGAAGGGTTAGGGTTAGGGTTCGGGCCAGGGTTAGGGTTAGAGGACTGGGACGGTTTAGGGTCCAGGTGAGGGTATGGCAACGCTTTAGGGGGAGCGTACGTGTGAGAGCGCGGGTTAGTGTTAGCCTACGGGTTAGGATTAGAGGACGGGTGAGCGTCAGGTGTCGGGGAAGTGTTAGGGTTAGTGTTCGGGCTATGGTTAGGGTTAAGGGACGGGGACGGTTTAGGGTCCAGGTGAGGGTACGGCAACGCTTTAGGGGGAGCGTACGTGTAAGGGCGCGGGTTAGTGTTAGCGTACGGGTTAGGATTAGGGGACGGGTGAGGGTCAGGCTTCGGGGAAGGGTTAGGGTTAGGGTTCGGGCTAGGGTTATGGGACGGTTTAAGGTCCAGGTGAGGGTACGGCAACGCTTTAGGGGGAGCGTACGTGTGAGGGCGCGGGTTAGTGTTAGCGTACGGTTTAGGATTAGGGGACGGGTGAGGGTCAGGCTTCGAGGAAGTGTTAGGATTAGGGTTCGGGCTAGGGTTATGGTTAGGGGACGGGGACGGTTTAGGGTCCAGGTGAGGGTACGGCAACGCTTTAGGTGGAGCGTACGTGTAAGCGCGCGGGTTAGTGTTAGCGTACAGGTTAGGATTAGGGAATGGGTGAGGGTCAGGCTTCCGGGAAGGGTTAGGGTAAGGGTTCCGGCTTGGGTTAGGGTTAGGGGACGGGGACGGTTTAGGGTCCAGGTGAGGGTACGGCAAGACTTTAGGGAGAGCGTACGTGTGAGGGCGTGGGTTAGTGTTAGCGTACGGGTTAGGATTAGGGGACGGGTGAGGGTCAGGCTTCGGGGAAGGTTTATGGTTAGGGTTTGGGCTAGGGTTAGGGGACGGTTTAGGGTCAAGGTGAGGGTACGACAACGCATTAGGGGGAGCGTACGTGTGAGGGCGCGGGTTAGTGTTAGCGAACGGGTTAGGATTAGGGGACGGGTGTGTCTCAGGTTTCGGGGAAGGGTTAGGGTTAGGGTTCGGGCTAGGGTTAGGGTTAGAGGACGGGGACGGTTTAGGGTCTAGGTGAGGGTACGGCAACGCTTTAGGGGGAGCGTACGTGTGAGGGCGTGGGTTAGTGTTAGCGTACGGGCTAGGATTAGGGGATGGGTGATGGTCAGGCTTCGGGGAAGTGTTAGGGTTAGAGTTCGGGCTAGGGTTAGGGTTAGGGGACGGGGACGGTTTAGGGTCCAGGTGAGGGTACGGCAAGGCTTTAGGGAGAGCGTACGTGTGAGGGCGTGGGTTAGTGTTAGCCTACGGGTTAGGATTAGGGGACGGGTGAGGGTCAGGCTTCGGTTAAGGGTTAGGGTTAGGGTTCGGGCTAGGGTTAGGGTTAGGGGACGGGGAAGGGTTAGGGTCCAGGTGCGGGTATGGCAACACTTTAGGGGGAGCGTACGTGTGAGAGCGCGAGTTAGTGTTAGCCTACGTGTTAGGATTAGGGGATGGGTGAGTGTCAGGCTTCGGGGAAGGGTTAGGGTTAGGGTTCAGGCTAGGATTAGGGTTAGGGGACGGGGACGGTTTAGGGTCTAGGTGAGGGTACGGCAACGCTTTAGGGGGAGCGTACGTTTGAGGGCGCAGGTTAGTGTTAGCCTACGGGTTAGGATTAGGGGACGGGTGAAGGTCAGGCTTCAGGGAAGGGTTAGGGTTAGGGTTCCTGCTAGGGTTAGGGTTAGGGCACGGGGACGGTTGAGGGTCCAGGTGAGGGTACGGCAACGCTTTAGGTGGAGCGTACGTGTAAGCGCGCGGGTTAGTGTTAGCGTACAGGTTAGGATTAGGGAATGGGTGAGGGTCAGGCTTCCGGGAAGGGTTAGGGTTAGGGTTCCGGCTTGGGTTAAGGTTAGGGGACGGGGAAAGTTTAGGGTCCAGGTGTGGGTACGGCATCGCTTTAGGGGGAGCGTACGTGTGAGGTCGCGGGTTAGTGTTAGCGTACGGGTTAGGATTAGGGGACGGGTGAGGGTCAGGCTTCGGGGAAGGGTTAGGGTTAGGGTTCGGGCTATGGTTAGGGTTAAGGGACGAGGAAGGTTTAGGGTCCAGATGAGGGTACTGCAACGCTTTAGGGGGAGCGTACGTGTGAGGGCGCGGGTTAGTGTTAGCGTACGGGTTAGGATTAGTGGACGGGTGAGGGTCAGTGTTCGGGGAAGAGTTAGGGTTAGGGTTCGGGCTAGGGTTAGGGTTAGGGGACGGGGACGGTTTAGGGTCCAGGTGAGGGTACGGCAACGCTTTAGGGGGAGCGTGCGAGTGAGGGCGCGCGTTAGTGCTAGCGTACGGGTTAGGATTAGGGCACGGGGGAGGGTCAGGCTTCGGGGAAGTGTTAGGGTTAGGGTTCGGGCTAGGCGTAGGGTTAGGGGACGGGGACGGTTTAGGGTCCAGGTGAGGGTACGGCAACGCTTTAGGGGGAGCGTACGTGTGAGGGCGCGGGTTAGTGTTAGCCTACGGCTTAGGATTAGGGGACGGGTGAGGGTCAGGCTTCGGGGAAGGGTTAGGTTTAGGGTTCGGGCTAGGGTTAGGGTTAAGGGACGGGGACGGTTTAGGGTCTAGGTGAGGGTACGGTAACGCTTTAGGGGGAGCGTACGTGTGAGGGCGCGGGTTAGTGTTAGCGTACGGGTTAGGATTAGTGGACGGGTGAGGGTCAGTGTTCGGGGAAGAGTTAGGGTTAGGGTTCGGGCTAGGGTTAGGGTTAGGGGACGGGGACGGTTTAGGGTCCAGGTGAGGGTACGGCAACGCTTTAGGGGAAGTGTACGTGTGAGGGCGCGGGTTAGTGTTAGCGTATCGGTTAGGATTAGGGGACGGCTGAGAGTCATTCTTCGGGGAAGGGTTACGGTTAGGGTTCGGTCTAGGGTTAGGGTTAGGGGACGGGGACGGTTTAGGGTCCAGGTGAGGGTATGGCAATGCTTTAGAGGGATCGTACGTGTGATGGCGCGGGTTAGTGTAGCGTACGGGTTAGGTTTAGGGGACGGGTGAGGGTCAGGCTTCGGGGAAGTGTTAGGGTTAGGGTTCGGGCTAGGGTTAGGGTTAGGGGACGGGGACGGTTTAGGGTCCAGGTGAGGGTACGGCAACGCTGTAGGGGGAGCGTACGTGTGAGGGCGCGGGTTAGTGTTAGAGTACGGGTTAGGATTAGGGGACGGGTGAGGGTCAGGCTTCGGGGAAGGGTTAGGGTTAGGGTTCGGGCTAGGGTTAGTGTTAGGGGACGGGGACGGTTTAGTGTCCAGGTGAGGGTACGGCAATGCTTTAGGGGGAGCGTACGTGTGAGGGCGCGGGTTATTGTTAGCTTACGGGTCAGGATTAGGGGACGGGTGAGGGTCAGGCTTCGGGGAAGGGTTAGGGTTAGGGTTCGGGCTAGGGTTAGGGTTAGGGGACGGGGACGGTTTAGGGTCCAGGTGAGGGTACGGCAACGCTTAGGGGGAGAGTACGTGTGAGTGCGCGGGTTAGTGTTAGCCTATGGGTCAGGATTAGGGGACGGGTGAGGGTCAGGCTTCGGGGAAGGGTTAGGGTTAGGGTTCGGGCTAGGGTTAGGGTTAGGGGACGGGGACGGTTTAGGGTCCAGGTGAGGGTACGGCAACGCTTTAGTGGGTGCGTACGTGTGAGGTTGCGGGTTAGTGTTAGCCTACGGGTTAGGATTAGGGGACGGGTGAGGGTCAGGCTTCGGGGAAGGGTTAGGGTTAGGGTTCGGGCTAGGGTTAGTTTTAGGGGACGGGGACGGTTTAGGGTCCAGGTGAGGGCACGGCAACGCTTTAGGGGGAGCGTACGTGTGAGGGCGCGGGTTAGTGTTAGCGTACGGGTTAGGATTAGGGGACGGGTGAGGGTCAGGCTTCGGGGAAGGGTTAGGGTTAGGGTTCGGGCTAGGGTTAGGGTTAGGGGACGGGGACGGTTTAGGGTCCAGGTGAGGGTACGGCAACGCTTTAGGGGGAGCGTACGTGTGAGGGCGCGGGTTAGTGTTAGCCTACGGGTTAGGATTAGGGGACGGGTGAGGGTCAGGCTTCGCGGAAGGGTTAGGGTTAGGGTTCGGGCTAGGTTTAGGGTTAGGGGACGGGGACGGTTTAGGGTCCAGGTGAGGGTACGGCAACGCTTTAGGGGGAGCGTACGTGTGAGGGCGCGGGTTAGTGTTAGCCTACGGGTTAGGATTAGGGGACGGGTGAGGGTCAGGCTTCGCGGAAGGGTTAGGGTTAGGGTTCGGGCTAGGTTTAGGGTTAGGGGACGGGGACGGTTTAGGGTCCAGGTGAGGGTACGGCAACGCTTTAGGGGGAGCGTACGTCTGAGGGCGCGGGTTAGTGTTAGCCTACGGGTTAGGATTAGGGGACGGGTGAGGGTCAGGCTTCGGGGAAGGGTTAGGGTTAGGGTTCGGGCTAGGGTTAGGGTTAGGGGACGGGGACGGTTTAGGGTCCAGGTGAGGGTACGGCAACGGTTTAGAGGGAGCGTACGTGTGAGGGGGCGGGTTAGTGTTAGCCTACGGGTTAGGATTAGGGGAGGGGTGAGGGTCAGGCTTCGGGGAAGGTTTAGGGTTAGGGTTCGGGCTAGGGTTAGGGTTAGGGGACAGGGACGGTTTAGGGTCCAGGTGAGGGTACGGCAACGCTTTAGGGGGAGCATACGTGTGAGGGCGCGGGTTAGTGTTAGCGTATGGGTTAGGATTAGGGGACGGGTGAGGGTCAGGCTTCGGGGAAGGGTTAGGATTAGGGTTCGGGCTAGGGTTAGTGTTAGGGGACTGGGACGGTTTAGGGTCCAGATGAGGGTACGGCAACACTTTAGGGGGAGCGTACGTGTGAGGGCGCGGGTTAGTGTTTGTGTACTCGTTAGGATTAGGGGACGGGTGAGGGTCAGGCTTCGGGGAAGGGTTAGGGTTAGGGTTCGGGCTAGGGTTAGGGTTAGGGGACGGGGACGGTTTAGGGTCCAGGTGAGGGTACGGCAACGCTTTAGGGGGAACGTACGTGTGAGGGCGCGGGTTAGTGTTAGCGTACGGGTTAGGATTAGGGGACGGGTGAGGTTCAGGCTTCGGTGAAGTGTTAGGGTTAGGGTTCGGGCTAGGGTTAGGGTTAGGGGACGGGGGCGGTTTAGGGTCCAGGTGAGGGTACGGCAACGCTTTAGGGGGAGCGTACGTGTGAGGGCGCGGTTTAGTGTTAGCCTACGGGTTAGGATTAGGGGACGGGTGAGGTTCAGGCTTCGGGGAAGGGTTAGGGTTACGGTTCGGGCCAGGGTTAGGGTTAGAGGACTGGGACGGTTTAGGGTCCAGGTGAGGGTAAGGCAACGCTTTAGGGGGAGCGTACGTGTGAGAGCGCGGGTTAGTGTTAGCCTACGGGTTAGGATTAGGGGACGGGTGAGCGTCAGGTGTCGGGGAAGTGTTAGGGTTAGTGTTCGGGCTAGGGTTAGGGTTAAGGGACGGGGACGGTTTAGGGTCCAGGTGAGGGTACGGCAACGCTTTAGGGGGAGCGTACGTGTAAGGGCGCGGGTTAGTGTTAGCGTACGGGTTAGGATTAGGGGACGGGTGAGGGTCAGGCTTCGGGGAAGAGTTAGGGTTAGGGTTCGGGCTAGGGTTAGGGGACGGTTTAAGGTCCAGGTGAGGGTACGGCAACGCTTTAGGGGGAGCGTACGTGTGAGGGCGCGGGTTAGTGTTAGCGTACGGTTTAGGATTAGGGGACGGGTGAGGGTCAGGCTTCGGGGAAGTGTTAGGATTAGGGTTCGGGCTAGGGTTATGGTTAGGGGACGGGGACGGTTTAGGGTCCAGGTGAGGGTATGGCAACGCTTTAGGTGGAGCGTACGTGTAAGCGCGCGGGTTAGTGTTAGCGTACAGGTTAGGATTAGGGAATGGGTGAGGGTCAGGCTTCCGGGAAGGGTTAGGGTAAGGGTTCCGGCTTGGGTTAGGGTTAGGGGACGGGGACGGTTTAGGGTCCAGGTGAGGGTACGGCAAGGCTTTAGGGAGAGCGTACGTGTGAGGGCGTGGGTTAGTGTTAGCGTACGGGTTAGGATTAGGGGACGGGTGAGGGTCAGGCTTCGGGGAAGGTTTATGGTTAGGGTTTGGGCTAGGGTTAGGGGACGGTTTAGGGTCAAGGTGAGGGTACGACAACGCATTAGGGGGAGCGTACGTGTGAGGGCGCGGGTTAGTGTTAGCGAACGCGTTAGGATTAGGGGACGGGTGTGTCTCAGGTTTCGGGGAAGGGTTAGGGTTAGGGTTCGGGCTAGGGTTAGGTTTAGAGGACGGGGACGGTTTAGGGTCTAGGTGAGGGTACGGCAAAGCTTTAGGGGGAGCGTACGTGTGAGGGCGCGGGTTTGTGTTAGCGTACGGGCTAGGATTAGGGGATGGGTGATGGTCAGGCTTCGGGGAAGTGTTAGGGTTAGAGTTCGGGCTAGGGTTAGAGTTAGGGGACGGGGACGGTTTAGGGTCCAGGTGAGGGTACGGCAAGGCTTTAGGGAGAGCGTACGTGTGAGGGCGTGGGTTAGTGTTAGCCTACAGGTTAGGATTAGGGGACGGGTGAGGGTCAGGCTTCGGTTAAGGGTTAGGGTTAGGGTTCGGGCTAGGGTTAGGGTTAGGGGACGGGGAAGGGTTAGGGTCCAGGTGCGGGTATGGCAACACTTTAGGGGGAGCGTACGTGTGAGGGCGCGAGTTAGTGTTAGCCTACGTGTTAGGATTAGGGGATGGGTGAGTGTCAGGCTTCGGGGAAGGGTTAGGGTTAGGGTTCGGGCTAGGATTAGGGTTAGGGGACGGGGACGGTTTAGGGTCTAGGTGAGGGTACGGCAACGCTTTAGGGGGAGCGTACGTTTGAGGGCGCAGGTTAGTGTTAGCCTACGGGTTAGGATTAGGGGACGGGTGAAGGTCAGGCTTCAGGGAAGGGTTAGGGTTAGGGTTCCTGCTAGGGTTAGGGTTAGGGTACGGGGACGGTTGAGGGTCCAGGTGAGGGTACGGCAACGCTTTAGGTGGAGCGTACGTGTAAGCGCACGGGTTAGTGTTAGCGTACAGGTTAGGATTAGGGAATGGGTGAGGGTCAGGCTTCCGGGAAGGGTTAGGGTTAGGGTTCCGGCTTGGGTTAGGGTTAGGGGACGGGGAAAGTTTAGGGTCCAGGTGTGGGTACGGCATCGCTTTAGGGGGAGCGTACGTGTGAGGTCGCGGGTTAGTGTTAGCGTACGGGTTAGGATTAGGGGACGGGTGAGGGTCAGGCTTCGGGGAAGGGTTAGGGTTAGGGTTCGGGCTATGGTTAGGGTTAAGGGACGAGGAAGGTTTAGGGTCCAGATGAGGGTACTGCAACGCTTTAGGGGGAGCGTACGTGTGAGGGCGCGGGTTAGTGTTAGCGTACGGGTTAGGATTAGTGGACGGGTGAGGGTCAGTGTTCGGGGAAGAGTTAGGGTTAGGGTTCGGGCTAGGGTTAGGGTTAGGGGACGGGGACGGTTTAGGGTCCAGGTGAGGGTACGGCAACGCTTTAGGGGGAGCATACGTGTGAGGGCGCGGGTTAGTGTTAGCCTACGCCTTCGGATTAGGGGACGGTTGAGGGTCAGGCTTCGGGGAAAGGTTAGGGTTAGGGTTCGGGCTAGGGTTAGGGTTAGGGGACGCGGACAGGTTAGGGTCCAGGTGCGGGTACGGCAACGCTTTAGGGGGAGCGTACGTGTGAGGGTGCGGGTTAGTGTTAGCGTACGGGTTAGAATTAGGGGACGGTTGAGGGTCAGGCTTCGGGGAAGGGTTAGGGTTAGGGTTCGGGCTAGGGTTAGGGTTAGGGGACGGGGACGGTTTAGGGTCCAGGTGAGGGTACGGCAACGCTTTAGGGGGAGCGTACGTGTGAGGGCGCGTGTTAGTGTTAGCCTACGGGTTAGGATTAGGGGATGGGTGAGGGTCAGGCTTCGGGGAAGTGTTAGGGTTAGGGTTCGGGCTTGGCTTAGGGTTAGGGCACGGGGACGGTTTAGGGTCCAGGTGAGGGTACGGCAACGCTTTAGGGGGAGCGTACGTGTGAGGGCGCGGGTTAGTGTTAGCGTACGGGTTAGGATTAGGGGACGGGTGAGGGTCAGGCTTCGGGGAAGGGTTAGGGTTAGGGTTCGGGCTAGGGTTAGAGTTAGGGGACGGGGACGGTTTAGTTTCCAGGTGAGGGTACGGCAATGCTTTAGGGGGAGCGTACGTGTGAGGGCGTGGGTTAGTGTTAGCGTATGGGTTAGGATTAGGGGACGGGTGAGGGTCAGGCTTCGGGGAAGGGTTAGGGTTCGGGTTCGGGCTAGGGTTAGTGTTAGGGGACGGGGACGTTTTAGGGTCCAGGTGAGGGTACAGCTACGCTTTAGGGGGAGTGTACGTGTGAGGGCGCGGGTTAGTTTTAGCCTACGGGTTAGGATTAGGGGACGGGTGAGTGTCAGGCTTCGGGGAAGGGTTAGTGTTAGGGTTCGGGCTAGGGTTAGGGTTAGGGGATGGGGACAGTGTAGGGTCCAGGTGAGGGTACGGCAACGCTTTAGGGGGAGCGTACGTGTGAGGGCGCGGGTTAGTGTTAGCCTACGGGTTAGGATTAGGGGACGGGTGAGGGTCAGGCTTCGGGGAAGTGTTAGGGTTAGGGTTCGGGCTAGGTTTAGTTTTAGGGGACGGGGACGGTTTAGTTTCCAGGTGAGGGTACGGCAACGTTTAGTGGGAGCGTACGTGTGAGGGCGCGGGTTAGTGTTAGCCTACAGGTTAGGATTAGGGGACGGGTGAGGGTCAGGCTTCGGGAAACGGTTAGGGTTAGGGTTCGGGCTAGGGTTAGGCTTAGGGGACGGGGAAGGTTTAGGGTCCAGGTGAGGGTACGGCAACGCTTTAGGGGGAGTGTACGTGTGAGGGCGCGGGTTAGTGTTTGCGTACTGGTTAGGATTAGGGGACGGGTGAGGGCCAGGCTTCGGGGAAGGGTTAGGGTTAGGGTTCGGGCTAGGGTTAGGGTTAGGGGACGGGGACGGTTTAGGGTCCATGTGAGGGTACGGCAACGCTTTAGGGGGAGCGTACGTGTGAGGGCGCGGGTTAGTGTTAGCCTACGGGTTAGGAGTAAGGGACGGGTGAGGGTCAGGGGTCGGGGAAGGGTTAGGGTTAGGGTTCGGGCTAGGGTTAGGGTTAGGGGACGGGGACGGTTGAGGCTCCAGGTGAGGGTACGGCAACGCTTTAGGGGGAGCGTACGTGTGAGGGCGCGGGTTAGTGTTAGCGTACGGGTTAGGATTAGGGGACGGGTGAGGGTCAGGCTTCGGGGAAGGGTTAGGGTTAGGGTTCGGGCTAGGGTTAGGGTTAGGGGACGGGGACGGTTTAGGGTCCAGGTGAGGGTACGGCAATGCTTTAGGGGGAGCGTACGTGTGAGGGCGTGGGTTAGTGTTAGCCTACGCCTTAGGATTAGGGGACGGGTGAGGGTTACCCTTCGGGGAAGGGCTAGGGTTAGGGTTGGGCCTAGGGTTAGGGTTAGGGGACGGGGACGGGTTAGGGTCCAGGTGCGGGTATGGCAACGCTTTAGGGGGAGCGTACGTGTGAGGGCGCGGATTAGTGTTAGCCTACGGGTTAGGATTAGGGGACGGGTGAGGGTCAGGCTTCGGGGAAGGGTTAGGGTTAGGGTTCGGGCTAGGGTTAGGTTTAGGGGACGGGGACGGTTTAGGGTCCAGGTGAGGGTACGACAACGCTTTAGGGGGAGCGTACGTGTGAGGGCGTGGGTTAGTGTTAGCGTACGGGTTAGGATTAGGGGACGGATGAGTGTCAGGCTTCAGGGAAGGGTTAGGGATAGGGTTCCTGCTAGGGTTAGGGTTAGAGGACGGGGACGGTTTAGGGTCCAGGTGAGGGTACGGCAACGCTTTAGGGGCAGCATACGTGTAAGGGCGCGGGTTAGTGTTAGCCCCCGGGTTAGGATTAGGGGACGGGTGAGGGTCAGGCTTCGGGGAAGAGTTAAGGTTAGGGTTCGGGCTAGGCTTAGGGTTAGGGGACGGGGACGGTTTAGGGTCCAGGTGAGGGTACTGCAACGTTTTAGGGGGAGCGTACGTTTGAGGGTGCGATTTAGTGTTAGCGTACGGGTTAGGATTAGGGGACGGGTGAGGGTCAGGCTTCGAGGAAGGGTTAGGGTTAGGGTTTGGGCTAGGCTTAGGGTTAGGGGACGGGGACGGTTTAGGGTCCAGGTGAGGGTACGGCAACGTTTAGGGGGAGCGTACGTGTGAGGGCGCGGGTTAGTGTTAGCGTACGGGTTAGGATTAGGGGACGGGTGAGGGTCAGGCTTCGGGGAAGGGTTAGGGTTAGGGTTCGGGCTAGGGTTAGGGTTAGGGGACGAGGACGGTTTAGGTTCCAGGTGAGGGTACGACAACTCTTTAGGGGGAGCGTACGTGTGAGGGCGTGGGTTAGTGTTAGCGTACGGGTTAGCATTAGGGGACGGATGAGTGTCAGGCTTCAGGGAAGGGTTAGGGTTAGGGTTCCTGCTAGGGTTAGGGTTAGGGGACGGGGACGGTTTAGGGTCCAGGTGAGGGTACGGCAACGCTTTAGGGGCAGCATACGTGTGAGGGCGCGGGTTAGTGTTAGCCCCCGGGTTAGGATTAGGGGACGGGTGAGGGTCAGGCTTCGGGGAAGGGTTAGGGTTAGGGTTCGGGCTAGGGTTAGGCTTAGGGGACGAGGACGGTTTAGGTTCCAGGTGAGGGTACGACAACGCTTTAGGGGGAGCGTACGTGTGAGGGCATGGGTTAGTGTTAGCGTACGGGTTAGCATTAGGGGACGGATGAGTGTCAGGCTTCAGGGAAGGGTTAGGGTTAGGGTTCCTGCTAGGGTTAGGGTTAGGGGACGGGGACGGTTTAGGGTCCAGGTGAGGGTACGGCAACGCTTTAGGGGCAGCATACGTGTGAGGGCGCGGGTTAGTGTTAGCCCCCGGGTTAGGATTAGGGGACGGGTGAGGGTCAGGCTTCGGGGAAGAGTTAGGGTTAGGGTTCGGGCTAGGCTTAGGTTAGGGGACGGGGAAGGTTTAGGGTCCAGGTGAGGGTACGGCAATGCTTTAGGGGGAGCGTACGTGTGAGGGCGCGGGTTAGTGTTAGCTTACGGATTAGGATTAGGGGACTGGTGAGGGTCAGGCTTCGGGGAAGTGTTAGGGTTAGTGATCGGGCTAGGGTTAGGGTTAGGGAACGGGGAAGGTTTAGGGTCCAGTTGAGGGTACGGCAACGCTTTAGGGGGAGCGTACGTGTGAGGGCGCGGGTTAGTGTTAGCGTACGGGTTAGGATTAGGGGACGGGTGAGGGTCAGGCTTCGGGGAAGGGTTAGGTTTCGGGTTCGGGCTAGGGTTAGGGTTAGGGGACGGGGACGGTTTAGGGTCTAGGTGAGGGTACGGCAACGCTTTATGGGGAGCGTACGTGTGAGGGCGCGGGTTAGTGTTAGCGTACGGGTTAGGATTAGGGGACGGGTGAGGGTCAGGCTTCGGGGAAGGGTTAGGGTTAGGGTTCGGGCTAGGGTTAGGGTTAGGGGACGGGGACAGTTTAGGGTCCAGGTGAGGGTACGGCAACAATTTAGGGGGAGCGTACGTGTGAGGGCGCGGGTTACTGTTAGCGTTCGGGTTAGGATAGGGGACGGGTGAGGGTCAGGCTTCGGGGAAGGTTTAGGGTTAGGGTTCGGGCTAGGGTTAGGGTTAGAGGACGGGGAAGGTTTAGGATCCAGGTGAGGGTACGGCAACGCTTTAGGGGGAGCGTACGTGTGAGGGCGCGGGTTAGTGTTAGCGTACAGGCTAGGATTAGGGGACGGGTGAGGGTCAGGCTTTGGGGAAGGGTTAGGGTTAGGGTTCGGGCTAGGGTTAGGGTTAGGGGACGGGGACGGCTTAGGGTCCAGGTGAGGGTACGGCAACGCTTTAGGGGGAGCGTAGGTGTGAGGGCGCGGGTTAGTGTTAGTGTTCGGGTTAGGATTAGGGGACGGGTGAGGGTCAGGCTTCGGGGAAGGGTTAGGGTTAGGGTTCGGGCTATGGTTAGGGTTCGGGGACGGGGACGGTTTAGGGTCCAGGTGAGGGTATGGCAACGCTTTAGGGGGAGTGTACGTGTGAGGGCGCGGGTTAGTGTTAGCGTACGGGTTAGGATTAGTGGACGGGTGAGGGTCAGGCTTCGGGGAAGGCTTAGGGTTAGGGTTCGGGCTAGGGTTAGTGTTAGGGGACGGGGACGGTTTAGGGTCCAGGTGAGGGTACGGCAACGATTTAGGGGTAGCGTACGTGTGAGGGCGCGGGTTAGTGTTAGCGTACGAGTTAGGATTAGGGGACGGGTGAGGGTCAGGCTTCGGGGAAGGGTTAGGGTTAGGGTTCGGGCTAGGGTTAGGGTTAGGGGACGGGGACGGTTTAGGGTCCAGGTGAGGGTACGGCAACGCTTTAGGGGGAGCGTACGTGTGAGGGCGCGGGTTAGTGTTAGCCTACGGGTTAGTATTAGGGGACGGGTGAGGGTCCGGAGTCGGGGAAGAGTTAGGGTTAGGGTTCGGACTAGCGTTAGGGTTAGAGGACGGGAATGGTTTAGGGTCCAGTTGAGGGTTCGGCAACGCTTTAGGGGGAGCGTACGTGTGAGTGCGCGGGTTAGTGTTAGCGTACGGGTTAGGATTAGGCGACGGGTGAGGGTCAGGCTTCCGAGAAGGGTTAGGGATAGGCTTCGGGCTAGGCTTAGGGTTAGGGGACGGGGACGGTTTAGGGTCCTGGTGAGGATACGGCAACGCTTTTGGGGGAGCATACGTGTGAGGGTGCGGGTTAGTGTTTGCGTACTCGTTAGGATTAGGGGACGGGTGAGGGTCAGGCTTCGGGGAAGGGTTAGTTTTAGGGTTCGGGCTAGGATTAGTGTTAGGGGACGGGGAAGGTTTAGGGTCCAGGTGAGGGTACGGCAACGCTTTAAGGGGAGCGTACGTGTGAGGGCGCGCGTTAGTGTTAGCGTACGGGTTAGGATTAGGGGACGGGTGAGGGTCAGGCTTGGGGGAAGGGTTAGTGTTAGGGTTCGGTCTAGGGTTAGGGTTAGGGGACGGGGACGGTTTAGGGTCCAGGTGAGGGTACGGCAATGCTTTAGGGGGAGCGTACGTGTGAGGGCGTGGGTTAGTGTTAGCGTACGGGTTAGGATTAGGGGACGGGTGAGTTTCAGGCTTCCGGGAAGGTTTACGGTTAGGGTTCGGGCTAGGGTTAGGGTTAGGGGACGGGGACGGTTTAGGGTCCAGTTGAGGGTACGGCAACGCTTTAGGGGGAGAATACGTGTGAGGGCGCGGGTTAGTGTTAACGTACGGGTTAGGATTAGGGGACGGGTGAGGGTCAGGCTACGGGGAAGCGTTAGTGTTAGGGTTCGGGCTAGGGTTAGGGTTAGGGGACGGGGACGGTTTAGGGTCCAGGTGAGTGTACGGCAACGCTTTACTGGGAGCGTACGTGTGAGGGCGCGGGTTAGTGTTAGCGTACGGGTGAGGATTAGGGGACGGGTGAGGGTCAGGCTTCCGGGAAGGGTTAGGGTTAGGGATCGGGCAAGGGTTAGCGTTAGGGGACGGGGACGGTTTAGGGTCCAGGTGAGGGTACGGCAACGCTTTAGGGGGAGCGTACGTGTGAGGGCGCGGGTTAGTGTTAGCGTACGGTTTAGGATTAGGGGATCGGGTGAGGATCAGTCTTCGGAGAAGGGTTAGGGTTAGGGTTCGGGCTAGGGTTAGGGGACGGTTTAGGGTCCAGGTGAAGGTACGGAAACACTTTAGGGGGAGCGTACGTGTGATGGCGCGGGTTAGTGTTAGCCTACGGGTTAGGATTAGGGGACGGGTGAGGGTCAGGCTTCGGGGAAGGGTAAGGGATAGGCTTCGGGCTAGGCTTAGGGTTAGGGGACGGGGACGGTTTAGGGTCCAGGTGAGGGTACGGCAACGCTTTTGGGGGAGTGTATGTGTGAGGGCGCGGTTTAGTGTTTGCGAACTGGTTAGGATTAGGGGACGGGTGAGGGTCAGGCTTCGGGGAAGGGTTAGGGTTAGGGTTCGGGCTAGGTTTAGGGTTAGGGGACGGGGAAGGTTTAGGGTTCAGGTGAGTTTACGGCAATGCTTTAGGGGGAGCGTACGTGTGAGGGCGCGGGTTAGTGTTAGCGTACGGGTTAGGATTTGGGGACGGGTGAGGGTCAGGCTTGGTGGAAGGGTTAGGGTTAGGGTTCGGGCTAGGGTTAGGGTTAGGGGACGGGGACGGTTTAGGGTCCAGGTGAGGGTACGGCAACGCTTTAGGGGGAGCGTACGTGTGAGGGCGCGGGTTAGTGTTAGCCTACGGGTTAGTATTAGGGGAAGGGTGAGGGTCCGGAGTCGGGGAAGAGTTAGGGTTAGGGTTCGGACTAGCGTTAGGGTTAGAGGACGGGAATGGTTTAGGGTCCAGTTGAGGGTTCGGCAACGCTTTAGGGGGAGCGTACGTGTGAGTGCGCGGGTTAGTGTTAGCCTACGGGTTAGGATTAGGCGACGGGTGAGGGTCAGGCTTCCGAGAAGGGTTAGGGATAGGCTTCGGGCTAGGCTTAGGGTTAGGGGACGGGGACGGTTTAGGGTCCTGGTGAGGATACGGCAACGCTTTTGGGGGAGCGTACGTGTGAGGGCGCGGGTTAGTGTTTGCGTACTCGTTAGGATTAGGGGACGGGTGAGGGTCAGGCTTCGGGGAAGGGTTAGGGTTAGGGTTCGGGCTAGGATTAGTGTTAGGGGACGGGGAAGGTTTAGGGTCCAGGTGAGGGTACGGCAACGCTTTAAGGGGAGCGTACGTGTGAGGGCGTGGGTTAGTGTTAGCGTACGGGTTAGGATTAGGGGACGGGTGAGGGTCAGGCTTGGGGGAAGGGTTAGTGTTAGGGTTCGGTCTAGGGTTAGGGTTAGGGGACGGGGTCGGTTTAGGGTCCAGGTGAGGGTACGGCAACGCTTTAGGGGGAGCGTACGTGTGAGGGCGTGGGTTAGTGTTAGCGTACGGGTTAGGATTAGGGGACGGGTGAGTTTCAGGCTTCCGGGAAGGGTTACGGTTAGGGTTCGGGCTAGGGTTAGGGTTAGGGGACGGGGACGGTTTAGGTTCCAGGTGAGGGTACGGCAACGCTTTCGGGGGAGAATACGTGTGAGGGCGCGGGTTAGTGTTAACGTACGGGTTAGGATTAGGGGACGGGTGAGGGTCAGGCTACGGGGAAGCGTTAGTGTTAGGGTTCGGGCTAGGGTTAGGGTTAGGGGACGGGGACGGTTTAGGGTCCAGGTGAGTGTACGGCAACGCTTTAGGGGGAGCGTACGTGTGAGGGCGCGGGTTAGTGTTAGCGTACGGGTTAGGATTAGGGGACGGGTGAGTGTCAGGCTTCGGGGAAGGGTTAGGGTTAGGGATCGGGCTAGGGTTAGCGTTAGGGGACGGGGACGGTTTAGGGTCCAGGTGAGGGTACGGCAACGCTTTAGGGGGAGCGTACGTGTTAGGGCGCAGGTTAGTGTTAGTGTACGGGTTAGGATTAGGGGATCGGGTGAGGATCAGGCTTCGGAGAAGGGTTAGGGTTAGGGTTCGGGCTAGGTTTAGGGGACGGTTTAGGGTCCAGGTGAAGGTACGGAAACACTTTAGGGGGAGCGTACGTGTGATGGCGCGGGTTAGTGTTAGCCTACGGGTTAGGATTAGGGGACGGGTGAGGGTCAGGCTTCGGGGAAGGGTTAGGGATAGGCTTCGGGCTAGGCTTAGGGTTAGGGGACGGGGACGGTTTAGGGTCCAGGTGAGGGTACGGCAACGCTTTTGGGGGAGTGTACGTGTGAGGGCGCGGGTTAGTGTTAGCGTACGGGTTAGGATTTGGGGACGGGTGAGGGTCAGGCTTGGGGGAAGGGTTAGGGTTAGGGTTCGGGCTAGGCTTAGGGTTAGGGGACGGGGACGGTTTAGGGTCCAGGTGAGGGTACGGCAACGCTTTAGGGGGAGCGTACGTGTGAGGGCTCGGGTTAGTGTTAGCGTACAGGATAGGAATAGGGGACGGGTGAGGGTCAGGCTTCGGGGAAGGGTTAGGGTTAGGGTTCGGGCTAGGGTTAGGGTTAGGGGACGGCGAAGGTTTAGGGTCCAGGTGAGGGTACGGCAACCCTTTAGGGTGAGCGTCCGTGTGAGGGCGCGGGTTAGTGTTAACGTACGGGTTAGGATTAGGGAACGGGTGAGTGTCAGGCTTGGGGGAAGGGTTAGGGTTAGGGTTCGGGCTAGGGTTAGGGTTAGGGGGCGGGGACGGTTTAGGGTCCAGGTGAGGGTACGGAAACGCTTTAGGGGGAGCGTACGTGTGAGGGCGCGGGTTAGTGTTAGCGTACGGGTTAGGATTAGGGGACGGTTGAGGGTCAGGCTTCGGGGAAGGGTTAGGGTTAGGGTTCGGGCTAGGGTTAGGGTTAGGGGACGGGGACGGTTTAGGGTCCAGGTGAGGGTACGGCAACGCTTTAGGGGGAGCGTAGGTGTGAGGGCGCGGGTTAGTGTTAGCGTTCGGGTTAGGATTAGGGGACGGGTGAGGGTCAGGCTTCGGGGAAGGGTTAGGGTTAGGGTTCGGGCTAGGGTTAGGGTTAGGGGACGGGGACGGTTTAGGGTCCAGGTGAGGGTACGGCAACGCTTTAGGGGGAGCGTACGTGTGAGGGCGCGGGTTAGTGTTAGCGTACGGGTTAGGATTAGGGAACGGGTGACGGTCAGGCTTCGGGGAAATGTTAGGGTTAGGGTTCGGGCTAGGGTTAGTGTTAGGGGACGGGGACGGTTTAGGGTCAAGGTGAGTGTACGGCAATGCTTTAGGGGGAGCATACGTGTGAGGGCGCGTGTTAGTGTTAACGTACGGGTTAGGATTAGGGGACGGGTGAGGGTCAGGCTTCGGGGAAGGGTTAGGGTTAGGGTTCGGGCTATGGTTAGGGTTAAGGGACGAGGACGGTTTAGGGTCCAGGTGAGGGTACGGCAACGCTTTAGGGGGAGCGTACGTGTGAGGGCGCGGGTTAGTGTTAGCGTACGGGTTAGGATTATTGGAAGGGTGAGGGTCAGGCTTCGGGGAAGGCTTAGCGTTAGGGTTTGGGCTAGGGTTAGTTTTAGGGGACGGGGACGGTTTAGGGTCCAGGTGAGGGTACGGCAACGCTTTAGGGGTAGCGTACGTGTGAGGGCGAGGGTTAGTGTTAGCGTACGGGTTAGGATTAGGGGACGGGTGAGTGTCAGGCTTCGGGGAAGGGTTAGGGTTAGGGTTCGGGCTAGGGTTAGGGTTAGGGGATGGGGACGGTTTAGGGTCCAGGTGAGGGTACGGCAACGCTTTAGGGGGAGAGTACGTGTGAGGACGTGGGTTAGTGTTAGCGTACGGGTTAGGATTAGGGGACGGGTGAGGGTCAGGCTTCGGGGAAGGGTTAGGGTTAGGGTTCGTCTAGGGTTAGGCTTAGGGGACGGGGACGGTTTAGGTTCCAGGTGAGGGTACGGCAACGCTTTAGGGGGAGCGTACGTGTGAGGGCGCGGGTTAGTGTTAGCGTACGGGTTAGGATTAGTGGACGGGTGAGGGTAGGGCTTCGGGGAAGGGTTAGGGTTAGGGTTCGGGCTAGTGTTAGGGTTAGGGGACGGGGACGGTTTAGGGTCCAGGTGAGGGTACGGCAACGCTTTAGGGGGAGCGTTCGTGTGAGGGCGCGGGTTAGTGTTAGCGTACGGGTTAGGATTAGGGGACGGGTGAGGGTCAGGCTTCGGGGAAGGGTTAGGGTTACGGTTCGGGCTAGGATTAGGGTTGGGGGACGGAGACGGTTTAGGGTCCAGGTGAGGGTATGGCAACGCTTTAGGGGGAGCGTACGTGTGAGGGCGTGGGTTAGTGTTAGCCTACGGGTTAGGATTAGGCGACGGGTGAGGGTCAGGCTTCCGAGAAGGGTTAGGGATAGGCTTCGGGCTAGGCTTAGGGTTAGGGGACGGGGACGGTTTAGGGTCCTGGTGAGGATACGGCAACGCTTTTGGGGGAGCGTACGTGTGAGGGCGCGGGTTAGTGTTTGCGTACTCGTTAGGATTAGGGGACGGGTGAGGGTCAGGCTTCGGGGAAGGGTTAGGCTTAGGGTTCGGGCTAGGATTAGGGTTAGGGGACGGGGAAGGTTTAGGGTCCAGGTGAGGGTACGGCAACGCTTTAGGGGGAGCGTACGTGTGAGGTCGCGGGTTAGTGTTAGCGTACGGGTTAGGATTTGGGGACGGGTGAGGGTCAGGCTTGGTGGAAGGGTTAGGGTTAGGGTTCGGGCTAGGGTTAGGGTTAGGGGACGGGGACGGTTTAGGGTCCAGGTGAGGGTACGGCAACGCTTTAGGGGGAGCGTACGTGTGAGGGCGCGGGTTAGTGTTAGCCTACGGGTTAGTATTAGGGGAAGGGTGAGGGTCCGGAGTCGGGGAAGAGTTAGGGTTAGGGTTCGGACTAGCGTTAGGGTTAGAGGACGGGAATGGTTTAGGGTCCAGTTGAGGGTTCGGCAACGCTTTAGGGGGAGCGTACGTGTGAGTGCGCGGGTTAGTGTTAGCCTACGGGTTAGGATTAGGCGACGGGTGAGGGTCAGGCTTCCGAGAAGGGTTAGGGATAGGCTTCGGGCTAGGCTTAGGGTTAGGGGACGGGGACGGTTTAGGGTCCTGGTGAGGATACGGCAACGCTTTTGGGGGAGCGTACGTGTGAGGGCGCGGGTTAGTGTTTGCGTACTCGTTAGGATTAGGGGACGGGTGAGGGTCAGGCTTCGGGGAAGGGTTAGGGTTAGGGTTCGGGCTAGGATTAGTGTTAGGGGACGGGGAAGGTTTAGGGTCCAGGTGAGGGTACGGCAACGCTTTAAGGGGAGCGTACGTGTGAGGGCGTGGGTTAGTGTTAGCGTACGGGTTAGGATTAGGGGACGGGTGAGGGTCAGGCTTGGGGGAAGGGTTAGTGTTAGGGTTCGGTCTAGGGTTAGGGTTAGGGGACGGGGTCGGTTTAGGGTCCAGGTGAGGGTACGGCAACGCTTTAGGGGGAGCGTACGTGTGAGGGCGTGGGTTAGTGTTAGCGTACGGGTTAGGATTAGGGGACGGGTGAGTTTCAGGCTTCCGGGAAGGGTTACGGTTAGGGTTCGGGCTAGGGTTAGGGTTAGGGGACGGGGACGGTTTAGGTTCCAGGTGAGGGTACGGCAACGCTTTCGGGGGAGAATACGTGTGAGGGCGCGGGTTAGTGTTAACGTACGGGTTAGGATTAGGGGACGGGTGAGGGTCAGGCTACGGGGAAGCGTTAGTGTTAGGGTTCGGGCTAGGGTTAGGGTTAGGGGACGGGGACGGTTTAGGGTCCAGGTGAGTGTACGGCAACGCTTTAGGGGGAGCGTACGTGTGAGGGCGCGGGTTAGTGTTAGCGTACGGGTTAGGATTAGGGGACGGGTGAGTGTCAGGCTTCGGGGAAGGGTTAGGGTTAGGGATCGGGCTAGGGTTAGCGTTAGGGGACGGGGACGGTTTAGGGTCCAGGTGAGGGTACGGCAACGCTTTAGGGGGAGCGTACGTGTTAGGGCGCAGGTTAGTGTTAGTGTACGGGTTAGGATTAGGGGATCGGGTGAGGATCAGGCTTCGGAGAAGGGTTAGGGTTAGGGTTCGGGCTAGGTTTAGGGGACGGTTTAGGGTCCAGGTGAAGGTACGGAAACACTTTAGGGGGAGCGTACGTGTGATGGCGCGGGTTAGTGTTAGCCTACGGGTTAGGATTAGGGGACGGGTGAGGGTCAGGCTTCGGGGAAGGGTTAGGGATAGGCTTCGGGCTAGGCTTAGGGTTAGGGGACGGGGACGGTTTAGGGTCCAGGTGAGGGTACGGCAACGCTTTTGGGGGAGTGTACGTGTGAGGGCGCGGGTTAGTGTTAGCGTACGGGTTAGGATTTGGGGACGGGTGAGGGTCAGGCTTGGGGGAAGGGTTAGGGTTAGGGTTCGGGCTAGGCTTAGGGTTAGGGGACGGGGACGGTTTAGGGTCCAGGTGAGGGTACGGCAACGCTTTAGGGGGAGCGTACGTGTGAGGGCTCGGGTTAGTGTTAGCGTACAGGATAGGAATAGGGGACGGGTGAGGGTCAGGCTTCGGGGAAGGGTTAGGGTTAGGGTTCGGGCTAGGGTTAGGGTTAGGGGACGGCGAAGGTTTAGGGTCCAGGTGAGGGTACGGCAACCCTTTAGGGTGAGCGTCCGTGTGAGGGCGCGGGTTAGTGTTAACGTACGGGTTAGGATTAGGGAACGGGTGAGTGTCAGGCTTGGGGGAAGGGTTAGGGTTAGGGTTCGGGCTAGGGTTAGGGTTAGGGGGCGGGGACGGTTTAGGGTCCAGGTGAGGGTACGGAAACGCTTTAGGGGGAGCGTACGTGTGAGGGCGCGGGTTAGTGTTAGCGTACGGGTTAGGATTAGGGGACGGTTGAGGGTCAGGCTTCGGGGAAGGGTTAGGGTTAGGGTTCGGGCTAGGGTTAGGGTTAGGGGACGGGGTCGGTTTAGGGTCTAGGTGAGGGTACGGCAACGCTTTAGGGGGAGCGTAGGTGTGAGGGCGCGGGTTAGTGTTAGCGTTCGGGTTAGGATTAGGGGACGGGTGAGGGTCAGGCTTCGGGGAAGGGTTAGGGTTAGGGTTCGGGCTAGGGTTAGGGTTAGGGGACGGGGACGGTTTAGGGTCCAGGTGAGGGTACGGCAACGCTTTAGGGGGAGCGTACGTGTGAGGGCGCGGGTTAGTGTTAGCGTACGGGTTAGGATTAGGGAACGGGTGACGGTCAGGCTTCGGGGAAATGTTAGGGTTAGGGTTCGGGCTAGGGTTAGTGTTAGGGGACGGGGACGGTTTAGGGTCAAGGTGAGTGTACGGCAATGCTTTAGGGGGAGCATACGTGTGAGGGCGCGTGTTAGTGTTAACGTACGGGTTAGGATTAGGGGACGGGTGAGGGTCAGGCTTCGGGGAAGGGTTAGGGTTAGGGTTCGGGCTATGGTTAGGGTTAAGGGACGAGGACGGTTTAGGGTCCAGGTGAGGGTACGGCAACGCTTTAGGGGGAGCGTACGTGTGAGGGCGCGGGTTAGTGTTAGCGTACGGGTTAGGATTATTGGAAGGGTGAGGGTCAGGCTTCGGGGAAGGCTTAGCGTTAGGGTTTGGGCTAGGGTTAGTTTTAGGGGACGGGGACGGTTTAGGGTCCAGGTGAGGGTACGGCAACGCTTTAGGGGTAGCGTACGTGTGAGGGCGAGGGTTAGTGTTAGCGTACGGGTTAGGATTAGGGGACGGGTGAGTGTCAGGCTTCGGGGAAGGGTTAGGGTTAGGGTTCGGGCTAGGGTTAGGGTTAGGGGATGGGGACGGTTTAGGGTCCAGGTGAGGGTACGGCAACGCTTTAGGGGGAGAGTACGTGTGAGGACGTGGGTTAGTGTTAGCGTACGGGTTAGGATTAGGGGACGGGTGAGGGTCAGGCTTCGGGGAAGGGTTAGGGTTAGGGTTCGTCTAGGGTTAGGCTTAGGGGACGGGGACGGTTTAGGTTCCAGGTGAGGGTACGGCAACGCTTTAGGGGGAGCGTACGTGTGAGGGCGCGGGTTAGTGTTAGCGTACGGGTTAGGATTAGTGGACGGGTGAGGGTAGGGCTTCGGGGAAGGGTTAGGGTTAGGGTTCGGGCTAGTGTTAGGGTTAGGGGACGGGGACGGTTTAGGGTCCAGGTGAGGGTACGGCAACGCTTTAGGGGGAGCGTTCGTGTGAGGGCGCGGGTTAGTGTTAGCGTACGGGTTAGGATTAGGGGACGGGTGAGGGTCAGGCTTCGGGGAAGGGTTAGGGTTACGGTTCGGGCTAGGATTAGGGTTGGGGGACGGAGACGGTTTAGGGTCCAGGTGAGGGTATGGCAACGCTTTAGGGGGAGCGTACGTGTGAGGGCGTGGGTTAGTGTTAGCCTACGGGTTAGGATTAGGCGACGGGTGAGGGTCAGGCTTCCGAGAAGGGTTAGGGATAGGCTTCGGGCTAGGCTTAGGGTTAGGGGACGGGGACGGTTTAGGGTCCTGGTGAGGATACGGCAACGCTTTTGGGGGAGCGTACGTGTGAGGGCGCGGGTTAGTGTTTGCGTACTCGTTAGGATTAGGGGACGGGTGAGGGTCAGGCTTCGGGGAAGGGTTAGGCTTAGGGTTCGGGCTAGGATTAGGGTTAGGGGACGGGGAAGGTTTAGGGTCCAGGTGAGGGTACGGCAACGCTTTAGGGGGAGCGTACGTGTGAGGTCGCGGGTTAGTGTTAGCGTACGGGTTAGGATTAGGGGACGGGTGAGGGTCAGGCTTCCGGGAAGGGTTAGGGTTAGGGTTCGGGCTAGGGTTAGGGTTAGGGGACGGGGAAGGGTTAGGGTCCAGGTGCGGGTATGGCAACACTTTAGGGGGAGCGTACGTGTGAGGGCGCGAGTTAGTGTTAGCCTACGTGTTAGGATTAGGGGATGGGTGAGTGTCAGGCTTCGGGGAAGGGTTAGGGTTAGGGTTCGGGCTAGGATTAGGGTTAGGGGACGGGGACGGTTTAGGGTCTACGTGAGGGTACGGCAACGCTTTAGGGGGAGCGTACGTTTGAGGGCGCAGGTTAGTGTTAGCCTACGGGTTAGGATTAGGGGACGGGTGAAGGTCAGGCTTCAGGGAAGTGTTAGGGTTAGGGTTCCTGCTAGGGTTAGGGTTAGGGTACGGGGACGGTTGAGGGTCCAGGTGAGGGTACGGCAACGCTTTAGGTGGAGCGTACGTGTAAGCGCGCGGGTTAGTGTTAGCGTACAGGTTAGGATTAGGGAATGGGTGAGGGTCAGGCTTCCGGGAAGGGTTAGGGTTAGGGTTCCGGCTTGGGTTAGGGTTAGGGGACGGGGAAAGTTTACGGTCCAGGTGTGGGTACGGCATCGCTTTAGGGGGAGCGTACGTGTGAGGTCGCGGGTTAGTGTTAGCGTACGGGTTAGGATTAGGGGACGGGTGAGGGTCAGGCTTCGGGGAAGTGTTAGGGTTAGGGTTCGGGCTAGGGTTAGGGTTAAGGGACGAGGACGGTTTAGGGTCTAGGTGAGGGTACGGTAACGCTTTAGGGGGAGCGTACGTGTGAGGGCGCGGGTTAGTGTTAGCGTACGGGTTAGGATTAGTGGACGGGTGAGGGTCAGTGTTCGGGGAAGAGTTATGGTTAGGGTTCGGGCTAGGGTTAGGGTTAGGGGACGGGGACGGTTTAGGGTCCAGGTGAGGGTACGGCAACGCTTTAGGGGGAGCATACGTGTGAGGGCGCGGGTTAGTGTTAGCCTACGCCTTCGGATTAGGGGACGGGTGAGGGTCAGGCTTCGGGGAAAGGTTAGGGTTAGGGTTCGGGCTAGGGTTAGGGTTAGGGGACGCGGACAGGTTAGGGTCCAGGTGCGGGTACGGCAACGCTTTAGGGGGAGCGTACGTGTGAGGGTGCGGGTTAGTGTTAGCGTACGGGTTAGAATTAGGGGACGGGTGAGGGTCAGGCTTCGGGGAAGGGTTAGGGTTAGGGTTCGGGCTAGGGTTAGGGTTAGGGGATGGGGACGGTTTAGGGTCCAGGTGAGGGTACGGCAACGCTTTAGGGGGAGCGTACGTGTGAGGGCGCATGTTAGTGTTAGCCTACGGGTTAGGATTAGGGGATGGGTGAGGGTCAGGCTTCGGGGAAGTGTTAGGGTTAGGGTTCGGGCTAGGCTTAGGGTTAGGGCACGGGGACGGTTTAGGGTCCAGGTGAGGGTACGGCAACGCTTTAGGGCGAGCGTACGTGTGAGGGCGCAGGTTAGTGTTAGCGTACAGGTTACGATTAGGGGACGGGTGAGGGTCAGGCTTCGGCGAAGAGTTAGGGTTAGGGTTCGGGCTAGGGTTAGGGTTAGGGGATGGGGACGGTTTAGGGTCCAGGTGAGGGTACGGCAACGCTTTAGGGGAGCGTACGTGTGAGGGCGCGGGTTAGTGTTAGCGTACGGGTTAGGATTAGGGGACGGGTGAGGGTCAGGCTTCGGGGAAGGGTTAGGGTTAGGGTTCGGGCTAGGGTTAGGGTTAGGGTTAGGGGACGGTTTAGGGTCCAGGTGAGGGTACGGCAACGCTTTAGGGGGAGCGTACGTGTGAGGGCGCGGATTAGTGTTAGTGTACGGGTTAGGATTAGGGGACGGGTGAGGGTCAGGCTTCGGGGAAGGGTTAGGGTTAGGGTTCGGGCTAGGGTTAGGGTTAGGGTACGGGGACGGTTTAGGGTCCAGGTGAGGGTACAGCTACGCTTTAGGGGGAGTGTACGTGTGAGGGCGCGGGTTAGTTTTAGCCTACGGGTTAGGATTAGGGGACGGGTGAGTGTCAGGCTTCGGGGAAGGGTTAGGGTTAGGGTTCGGGCTAGGGTTAGGGTTAGGGGATGGGGACAGTGTAGGGTCCAGGTGAGGGTACGGCAACGCTTTAGGGGGAGCGTACGTGTGAGGGCGCGGGTTAGTGTTAGCCTACGGGTTAGGATTAGGGGACGGGTGAGGGTCAGGCTTCGGGGAAGTGTTAGGGTTAGGGTTCGGGCTAGGTTTAGTTTTAGGGGACGGGGACGGTTTAGTGTCCAGGTGAGGGTACGGCAACGTTTAGTGGGAGCGTACGTGTGAGGGCGCGGGTTAGTGTTAGCCTACAGGTTAGGATTAGGGGACGGGTGAGGGTCAGGCTTCGGGAAACGGTTAGGGTTAGGGTTCGGGCTAGGGTTAGGCTTAGGGGACGGGGACGGTTTAGGGTCCAGGTGAGGGTACGGCAACGCTTTAGGGGGAGCGTACGTGTGAGGGCGCGGGTTAGTGTTATCGTACGGGTTAGGATTAGGGGACGGGTGAGGGTCAGGCTTTGGGGAAGGGTTAGGGTTAGGGTTCGGGGTAGGGTTAGGTTTAGGGGACGAGGACGGTTTAGGGTCCAGGTGAGGGTACGTCAACGCTTTAGGGGGAGCGTACGTGTGAGGGAGCGGGTTAGTGTTAGCATACGGGTTAGGATTATGGGACGGGTGAGTGTCAGGCTTCGGGGAAGGGTTAGGCTTAGGGTTAGGGCTAGGGTTAGGGTTAGGGGACGGGGACGGTTTAGGGTCCAGGTGAGGGTACGGCAACGCTTTAGGGAGAGCGTACGTGTGAGGGCACGGGTTAGTGTTAGCGTACGGGTTAGGATTAGGGGACGGGTGAGGGTCAGGCTTCGGGGAAGGGTTAGGGTTAGGGTTCGGGCTAGGGTTAGGGTTAGGGGACGGGGACGGTTTAGGGTCCATGTGAGGGTACGGCAACGCTTTAGGGGGAGCGTACGTGTGAGGGCGCGGGTTAGTGTTTGCGTACTGGTTAGGATTAGGGGACGGGTGAGGGTCAGGCTTCGGGGAAGGGTTAGGGTTAGGGTTCGGGCTAGGGTTAGGGTTAGGGGACGGGGACGGTTTAGGGTCCATGTGAGGGTACGGCAACGCTTTAGGGGGAGCGTACGTGTGAGGGCGCGGGTTAGTGTTAGCGTACGGGTTAGGATTAGGGGACGGGTGAGGGTCAGGCTTTGGGGAAGGGTTAGGGTTAGGGTTCGGGGTAGGGTTAGGTTTAGGGGACGAGGACGGTTTAGGGTCCAGGTGAGGGTACGTCAACGCTTTAGGGGGAGCGTACGTGTGAGGGAGCGGGTTAGTGTTAGCATACGGGTTAGGATTATGGGACGGGTGAGTGTCAGGCTTCGGGGAAGGGTTAGGCTTAGGGTTAGGGCTAGGGTTAGGGTTAGGGGACGGGGACGGTTTAGGGTCCAGGTGAGGGTACAGCAACGCTTTAGGGAGAGCGTACGTGTGAGGGCACGGGTTAGTGTTAGCGTACGGGTTAGGATTAGGGGACGGGTGAGGGTCAGGCTTCGGGGAAGGGTTAGGGTTAGGGTTCGGGCTAGGGTTAGGGTTAGGGGACGGGGACGGTTTAGGGTCCAGGTGAGGGTACGGCAACGCTTTAGGGGGAGCGTTCCTGTGAGGTCGCGGGTTAGTGTTAGCGTACGGGTTAGGATTAGGGAACGGGTGAGGGTTAGGCTCGGGGAAGTGTTAGGGTTATTGTTCGGGCTAGGGTCAGAGTTAGGGGACGTGGACGGTTTAGGGCTCAGGTGAGGTTACGGCAAGCTTTAGGGGGAGCGTACGTGTGAGGGCGCGGGTTAGTGTTAGCGTACGGGTTAGGATTAGGGGACGGGTGAGGGTCAGGCTTCGGGGAAGGGTTAGGGTTAGGGTTCGGGCTAGGGTTAGGTTTAGGGGACGGGGACGGTTTAGGGTCCAGGTGAGGGTACGGCAACGCTTTAGGGGCAGCATACGTGTGAGGGCGCGGGTTAGTGTTAGCATACGGGTTAGGATTAGGGGACGGGTGAGGGTCAGGCTTCGGGGAAGTGTTAGGGTTATGGTTCGGGCTAGGGTTAGGGTTAGGGGACGGGGACGGTTTAGGGTCCAGGTGAGGGTACGGCAACGCTTTAGGGGGAGCGTACGTGTGAGGGCGCGGGTTTGTGTTAGCGTACTGGTTAGGATTATGGGACGGGTGAGCGTCAGGCTTCGGGGAAGCGTTAGGGTTAGGGTTCGGGCTAGGGTTAGGGTTAGGGGACGGGGACGGTTTAGGGTCCAGGTGAGGGTACGGCAAAGCTTTAGGGGGAGCGTACGTGTGAGGGCGCGGGTTAGTGTTAGCATAAGGTTTAGGATTAGGGGACGGGTGAGGGTCAGGCTTCGGGGAAGTGTTAGGGTTAGGGTTCGGGCTAGGGTTAGGGTTAGGGGACGGGGACGGTTTAGGGTCCAGGTGAGGGTACGGCAACGCTTTAGGGGGAGCGTATGTGTGAGGGCGCGGGTTAGTGTTAGCGTATGTGTTATGATTTGGGGACGGGTGAGGGTCTTGCTTCGGGGAAGGGTTACGGTTAGGGTTCGGGCTAGGGTTAGGGTTAGGGGATGGGGACGGTTTAGGGTCCAGGTGAGGGTACTGCAACGGTTTAGGGCGAGCGTACGTGTGAGGGCGCGGGTTAGTGTTAGCCTACGGGTTAGGAGTAAGGGACGGGTGAGGGTCAGGGGTCGGGGAAGGGTTAGGGTTAGGGTTCGGGCTAGGGTTAGGGTTAGGGGACGGGGACGGTTGAGGCTCCAGGTGAGGGTACGGCAACGCTTTAGGGGGAGCGTACGTGTGAGGGCGCGGGTTAGTGTTAGCGTACGGGTTAGGATTAGGGGACGGGTGAGGGTCAGGCTTCGGGGAAGGGTTAGGGTTAGGGTTCGGGCTAGGGTTAGGGTTAGGGGACGGGGACGGTTTAGGGTCCAGGTGAGGGTACGGCAATGCTTTAGGGGGAGCGTACGTGTGAGGGCGTGGGTTAGTGTTAGCCTACGCCTTAGGATTAGGGGACGGGTGAGGGTCACCCTTCGGGGAAGGGCTAGGGTTAGGGTTGGGCCTAGGGTTAGGGTTAGGGGACGGGGACGGGTTAGGGTCCAGGTGCGGGTATGGCAACGCTTTAGGGGGAGCGTACGTGTGAGGGCGCGGATTAGTGTTAGCCTACGGGTTAGGATTAGGGGACGGGTGAGGGTCAGGCTTCGGGGAAGGGTTAGGGTTAGGGTTCGGGCTAGGGTTAGGTTTAGGGGACGGGGACGGTTTAGGGTCCAGGTGAGGGTACGACAACGCTTTAGGGGGAGCGTACGTGTGAGGGCGTGGGTTAGTGTTAGCGTACGGGTTAGGATTAGGGGACGGATGAGTGTCAGGCTTCAGGGAAGGGTTAGGGATAGGGTTCCTGCTAGGGTTAGGGTTAGGGGACGGGGACGGTTTAGGGTCCAGGTGAGGGTACGGCAACGCTTTAGGGGCAGCATACGTGTAAGGGCGCGGGTTAGTGTTAGCCCCCGGGTTAGGATTAGGGGACGGGTGAGGGTCAGGCTTCGGGGAAGAGTTAGGGTTAGGGTTCGGGCTAGGCTTAGGGTTAGGGGACGGGGACGGTTTAGGGTCCAGGTGAGGGTACCGCAACGTTTTAGGGGGAGCGTACGTTTGAGGGTGCGATTTAGTGTTAGCGTACGGGTTAGGATTAGGGGACGGGTGAGGGTCAGGCTTCGAGGAAGGGTTAGGGTTAGGGTTTGGGCTAGGCTTAGGGTTAGGGGACGGGGACGGTTTAGGGTCCAGGTGAGGGTACGGCAACGTTTAGGGGGAGCGTACGTGTGAGGGCGCGGGTTAGTGTTAGCGTACGGGTTAGGATTAGGGGACGGGTGAGGGTCAGGCTTCGGGGAAGGGTTAGGGTTAGGGTTCGGGCTAGGGTTAGGGTTAGGGGACGAGGACGGTTTAGGTTCCAGGTGAGGGTACGACAACGCTTTAGGGGGAGCGTACGTGTGAGGGCGTGGGTTAGTGTTAGCGTACGGGTTAGCATTAGGGGACGGATGAGTGTCAGGCTTCAGGGAAGGGTTAGGGTTAGGGTTCCTGCTAGGGTTAGGGTTAGGGGACGGGGACGGTTTAGGGTCCAGGTGAGGGTACGGCAACGCTTTAGGGGCAGCATACGTGTGAGGGCGCGGGTTAGTGTTAGCCCCCGGGTTAGGATTAGGGGACGGGTGAGGGTCAGGCTTCGGGGAAGGGTTAGGGTTAGGGTTCGGGCTAGGGTTAGGCTTAGGGGACGAGGACGGTTTAGGTTCCAGGTGAGGGTACGACAACGCTTTAGGGGGAGCGTATGTGTGAGGGCGTGGGTTAGTGTTAGCGTACGGGTTAGCATTAGGGGACGGATGAGTGTCAGGCTTCAGGGAAGGGTTAGGGCTAGGGTTCCTGCTAGGGTTAGGGTTAGGGGACGGGGACGGTTTAGGGTCCAGGTGAGGGTACGGCAACGCTTTAGGGGCAGCATACGTGTGAGGGCGCGGGTTAGTGTTAGCCCCCGGGTTAGGATTAGGGGACGGCTGAGGGTCAGGCTTCGGGGAAGAGTTAGGGTTAGGGTTCGGGCTAGGCTTAGGTTAGGGGACGGGGAAGGTTTAGGGTCCAGGTGAGGGTACGGCAATGCTTTAGGGGGAGCGTACGTGTGAGGGCGCGGGTTAGTGTTAGCGTACGGATTAGGATTAGGGGACTGGTGAGGGTCAGGCTTCGGGGAAGTGTTAGGGTTAGTGATCGGGCTAGGGTTAGGGTTAGGGAACGGGGAAGGTTTAGGGTCCAGTTGAGGGTACGGCAACGCTTTAGGGGGAGCGTACGTGTGAGGGCGCGGGTTAGTGTTAGCGTACGGGTTAGGATTAGGGGACGGGTGAGGGTCAGGCTTCGGGGAAGGGTTTGGTTTCGGGTTCGGGCTAGGGTTAGGGTTAGGGGACGGGGACGGTTTAGGGTCTAGGTGAGGGTACGGCAACGCTTTATGGGGAGCGTACGTGTGAGGGCGCGGGTTAGTGTTAGCGTACGGGTTAGGATTAGGGGACGGGTGAGGGTCAGGCTTCGGGGAAGGGTTAGGGTTAGGGTTCGGGCTAGGGTTAGGGTTAGGGGACGGGGACAGTTTAGGGTCCAGGTGAGGGTACGGCAACAATTTAGGGGGAGCGTACGTGTGAGGGCGCGGGTTACTGTTAGCGTTCGGGTTAGGATAGGGGACGGGTGAGGGTCAGGCTTCGGGGAAGGTTTAGGGTTAGGGTTCGGGCTAGGGTTAGGGTTAGAGGACGGGGAAGGTTTAGGATCCAGGTGAGGGTACGGCAACGCTTTAGGGGGAGCGTACGTGTGAGGGCGCGGGTTAGTGTTAGCGTACGGGCTAGGATTAGGGGACGGGTGAGGGTCAGGCTTTGGGGAAGGGTTAGGGTTAGGGTTCGGGCTAGGGTTAGGGTTAGGGGACGGGGACGGCTTAGGGTCCAGGTGAGGGTACGGCAACGCTTTAGGGGGAGCGTAGGTGTGAGGGCGCGGGTTAGTGTTAGTGTTCGGGTTAGGATTAGGGGACGGGTGAGGGTCAGGCTTCGGGGAAGGGTTAGGGTTAGGGTTCGGGCTATGGTTAGGGTTCGGGGACGGGGACGGTTTAGGGTCCAGGTGAGGGTATGGCAACGCTTTAGGGGGAGTGTACGTGTGAGGGCGCGGGTTAGTGTTAGCGTACGGGTTAGGATTAGTGGACGGGTGAGGGTCAGGCTTCGGGGAAGGCTTAGGGTTAGGGTTCGGGCTAGGGTTAGTGTTAGGGGACGGGGACGGTTTAGGGTCCAGGTGAGGGTACGGCAACGATTTAGGGGTAGCGTACGTGTGAGGGCGCGGGTTAGTGTTAGCGTACGAGTTAGGATTAGGGGACGGGTGAGGGTCAGGCTTCGGGGAAGGGTTAGGGTTAGGGTTCGGGCTAGGGTTAGGGTTAGGGGACGGGGACGGTTTAGGGTCCAGGTGAGGGTACGGCAACGCTTTAGGGGGAGCGTACGTGTGAGGGCGCGGGTTAGTGTTAGCCTACGGGTTAGTATTAGGGGACGGGTGAGGGTCCGGAGTCGGGGAAGAGTTAGGGTTAGGGTTCGGACTAGCGTTAGGGTTAGAGGACGGGAATGGTTTAGGGTCCAGTTGAGGGTTCGGCAACGCTTTAGGGGGTGCGTACGTGTGAGTGCGCGGGTTAGTGTTAGCGTACGGGTTAGGATTAGGCGACGGGTGAGGGTCAGGCTTCCGAGAAGGGTTAGGGATAGGCTTCGGGCTAGGCTTAGGGTTAGGGGACGGGGACGGTTTAGGGTCCTGGTGAGGATACGGCAACGCTTTTGGGGGAGCGTACGTGTGAGGGTGCGGGTTAGTGTTTGCGTACTCGTTAGGATTAGGGGACGGGTGAGGGTCAGGCTTCGGGGAAGGGTTAGTTTTAGGGTTCGGGCTAGGATTAGTGTTAGGGGACGGGGAAGGTTTAGGGTCCAGGTGAGGGTACGGCAACGCTTTAAGGGGAGCGTACGTGTGAGGGCGCGCGTTAGTGTTAGCGTACGGGTTAGGATTAGGGGACGGGTGAGGGTCAGGCTTGGGGGAAGGGTTAGTGTTAGGGTTCGGTCTAGGGTTAGGGTTAGGGGACGGGGACGGTTTAGGGTCCAGGTGAGGGTACGGCAACGCTTTAGGGGGAGCGTACGTGTGAGGGCGTGGGTTAGTGTTAGCGTACGGGTTAGGATTAGGGGACGGGTGAGTTTCAGGCTTCCGGGAAGGTTTACGGTTAGGGTTCGGGCTAGGGTTAGGGTTAGGGGACGGGGACGGTTTAGGGTCCAGTTGAGGGTACGGCAACGCTTTAGGGGGAGAATACGTGTGAGGGCGCGGGTTAGTGTTAACGTACGGGTTAGGATTAGGGGACGGGTGAGGGTCAGGCTACGGGGAAGCGTTAGTGTTAGGTTTCGGGCTAGGGTTAGGGTTAGGGGACGGGGACGGTTTAGGGTCCAGGTGAGTGTACGGCAACGCTTTACTGGGAGCATACGTGTGAGGGCGCGGGTTAGTGTTAGCGTACGGGTGAGGATTAGGGGACGGGTGAGGGTCAGGCTTCCGGGAAGGGTTAGGGTTAGGGATCGGGCAAGGGTTAGCGTTAGGGGACGGGGACGGTTTAGGGTCCAGGTGAGGGTACGGCAACGCTTTAGGGGGAGCGTACGTGTGAGGGCGCGGGTTAGTGTTAGCGTACGGTTTAGGATTAGGGGATCGGGTGAGGATCAGTCTTCAGAGAAGGGTTAGGGTTAGGGTTCGGGCTAGGGTTAGGGGACGGTTTAGGGTCCAGGTGAAGGTACGGAAACACTTTAGGGGGAGCGTACGTGTGATGGCGCGGGTTAGTGTTAGCCTACGGGTTAGGATTAGGGGACGGGTGAGGGTCAGGCTTCGGGGAAGGGTAAGGGATAGGCTTCGGGCTAGGCTTAGGGTTAGGGGACGGGGACGGTTTAGGGTCCAGGTGAGGGTACGGCAACGCTTTTGGGGGAGTGTATGTGTGAGGGCGCGGTTTAGTGTTTGCGAAATGGTTAGGATTAGGGGACGGGTGAGGGTCAGGCTTCGGGGAAGGGTTAGGGTTAGGGTTCGGGCTAGGTTTAGGGTTAGGGGACGGGGAAGGTTTAGGGTTCAGGTGAGTTTACGGCAATGCTTTAGGGGGCGCGTACGTGTGAGGGCGCGGGTTAGTGTTAGCGTACGGGTTAGGATTTGGGGACGGGTGAGGGTCAGGCTTGGGGGAAGGGTTAGGGTTAGGGTTCGGGCTAGGGTTAGGGTTAGGGGAAGGGGACGGTTTAGGGTCCAGGTGAGGGTACGGCAACGCTTTAGGGGGAGCGTACGTGTGAGGGCGCGGGTTAGTGTTAGCCTACGGGTTAGTATTAGGGGACGGGTGAGGGTCCGGAGTCGGGGAAGAGTTAGGGTTAGGGTTCGGACTAGCGTTAGGGTTAGAGGACGGGAATGGTTTAGGGTCCAGTTGAGGGTTCGGCAACGCTTTAGGGGGAGCGTACGTGTGAGTGCGCGGGTTAGTGTTAGCCTACGGGTTAGGATTAGGCGACGGGTGAGGGTCAGGCTTCCGAGAAGGGTTAGGGATAGGCTTCGGGCTAGGCTTAGGGTTAGGGGACGGGGACGGTTTAGGGTCCTGGTGAGGATACGGCAACGCTTTTGGGGGAGCGTACGTGTGAGGGCGCGGGTTAGTGTTTGCGTACTCGTTAGGATTAGGAGACGGGTGAGGGTCAGGCTTCGGGGAAGGGTTAGGGTTAGGGTTCGGGCTAGGATTAGTGTTAGGGGACGGGGAAGGTTTAGGGTCCAGGTGAGGGTACGGCAACGCTTTAAGGGGAGCGTACGTGTGAGGGCGTGGGTTAGTGTTAGGGTACGGGTTAGGATTAGGGGACGGGTGAGGGTCAGGCTTGGGGGAAGGGTTAGTGTTAGGGTTCGGTCTAGGGTTAGGGTTAGGGGACGGGGTCGGTTTAGGGTCCAGGTGAGGGTACGGCAACGCTTTAGGGGGAGCGTACGTGTGAGGGCGTGGGTTAGTGTTAGCGTACGGGTTAGGATTAGGGGACGGGTGAGTTTCAGGCTTCCGGGAAGGGTTACGGTTAGGGTTCGGGCTAGGGTTAAGGTTAGGGGACGGGGACGGTTTAGGTTCCAGGTGAGGGTACGGCAACGCTTTCGGGGGAGAATACGTGTGAGGGCGCGGGTTAGTGTTAACGTACGGGTTAGGATTAGGGGACGGGTGAGGGTCAGGCTACGGGGAAGCGTTAGTGTTAGGGTTCGGGCTAGGGTTAGGGTTAGGGGACGGGGACGGTTTAGGGTCCAGGTGAGTGTACGGCAACGCTTTAGGGGGAGCGTACGTGTGAGGGCGCGGGTTAGTGTTAGCGTACGGGTTAGGATTAGGGGACGGGTGAGTGTCAGGCTTCGGGGAAGGGTTAGGGTTAGGGATCGGGCTAGGGTTAGCGTTAGGGGACGGGGACGGTTTAGGGTCCAGGTGAGGGTACGGCAACGCTTTAGGGGGAGCGTACGTGTTAGGGCGCGGGTTAGTGTTAGCGTACGGGTTAGGATTAGGGGATCGGGTGAGGATCAGGCTTCGGAGAAGGGTTAGGGTTAGGGTTCGGGCTAGGTTTAGGGGACGGTTTAGGGTCCAGGTGAAGGTACGGAAACACTTTAGGGGGAGCGTACGTGTGATGGCGCGGGTTAGTGTTAGCCTACGGGTTAGGATTAGGGGACGGGTGAGGGTCAGGCTTCGGGGAAGGGTTAGGGATAGGCTTCGGGCTAGGCTTAGGGTTAGGGGACGGGGACGGTTTAGGGTCCAGGTGAGGGTACGGCAACGCTTTTGGGGGAGTGTACGTGTGAGGGCGCGGGTTAGTGTTAGCGTACGGGTTAGGATTTGGGGCGGGTGAGGGTCAGGCTTGGGGGAAGGGTTAGGGTTAGGGTTCGGGCTAGGCTTAGGGTTAGGGGACGGGGACGGTTTAGGGTCCAGGTGAGGGTACGGCAACGCTTTAGGGGGAGCGTACGTGTGAGGGCTCGGGTTAGTGTTAGCGTACAGGATAGGAATAGGGGACGGGTGAGGGTCAGGCTTCGGGGAAGGGTTAGGGTTAGGGTTCGGGCTAGGGTTAGGGTTAGGGGACGGCGAAGGTTTAGGGTCCAGGTGAGGGTACGGCAACCCTTTAGGGTGAGCGTCCGTGTGAGGGCGCGGATTAGTGTTAACGTACGGGTTAGGATTAGGGAACGGGTGAGTGTCAGGCTTGGGGGAAGGGTTAGGGTTAGGGTTCGGGCTAGGGTTAGGGTTAGGGGGCGGGGACGGTTTAGGGTCCATGTGAGGGTACGGAAACGCTTTAGGGGGAGCGTACGTGTGAGGGCGCGGGTTAGTGTTAGCGTACGGGTTAGGATTAGGGGACGGTTGAGGGTCAGGCTTCGGGGAAGGGTTAGGGTTAGGGTTCGGGCTAGGGTTAGGGTTAGGGGACGGGGACGGTTTAGGGTCTAGGTGAGGGTACGGCAACGCTTTAGGGGGAGCGTAGGTGTGAGGGCGCGGGTTAGTGTTAGCGTTCGGGTTAGGATTAGGGGACGGGTGAGGGTCAGGCTTCGGGGAAGGGTTAGGGTTAGGGTTCGGGCTAGGGTTAGGGTTAGGGGACGGGGACGGTTTAGGGTCCAGGTGAGGGTACGGCAACGCTTTAGGGGGAGCGTACGTGTGAGGGCGCGGGTTAGTGTTAGCCTACGGGTTAGGATTAGGGGACGGGTGAGGGTCAGGCTTCGGGGAAGTGTTAGGGTTAGGGTTCGGGCTAGGTTTAGTTTTAGGGGACGGGGACGGTTTAGTGTCCAGGTGAGGGTACGGCAACGTTTAGTTGGAGCGTACGTGTGAGGGCGCGGGTTAGTGTTAGCCTACAGGTTAGGATTAGGGGACGGGTGAGGGTCAGGCTTCGAGGAAGGGTTAGGGTTAGGGTTCGGGCTAGGGTTAGGGTTAGGGGACGGGGACGGTTTAGGGTCCATGTGAGGGTACGGCAACGCTTTAGGGGGAGCGTACGTGTGAGGGCGCGGGTTAGTGTTAGCGTACGGGTTAGGATTAGGGGACGGGTGAGGGTCAGGCTTTGGGGAAGGTTTAGGGTTAGGGTTCGGGGTAGGGTTAGGTTTAGGGGACGAGGACGGTTTAGGGTCCAGGTGAGGGTACGACAACGCTTTAGGGGGAGCGTACGTGTGAGGGAGCGGGTTAGTGTTAGCATACGGGTTAGGATTATGGGACGGGTGAGTGTCAGGCTTCGGGGAAGGGTTAGGCTTTGGGTTAGGGCTAGGGTTAGGGTTAGGGGACAGGGACGGTTTAGGGTCCAGGTGAGGGTACGGCAACGCTTTAGGGAGAGCGTACGTGTGAGGGCACGGGTTAGTGTTAGCGTACGGGTTAGGATTAGGGGACGGGTGAGGGTCAGGCTTCGGGGAAGGGTTAGGGTTAGGGTTCGGGCTAGGGTTAGGGTTAGGGGACGGGGACGGTTTAGGGTCCAGGTGAGGGTACGGCAACGCTTTAGGGGGAGCGTTCCTGTGAGGTCGCGGGTTAGTGTTAGCGTACGGGTTAGGATTAGGGGACGGGTGAGGGTTAGGCTCGGGGAAGTGTTAGGGTTATTGTTCGGGCTAGGGTCAGAGTTAGGGGACGTGGACGGTTTAGGGCCCAGGTGAGGTTACGGCAACGCTTTAGGGGGAGCGTACGTGTGAGGGCGCGGGTTAGTGTTAGCGTACGGGTTAGGATTAGGGGACGGGTGAGGGTCAGGCTTCGGGGAAGGGTTAGGGTTAGGGTTCGGGCTAGGGTTAGGTTTAGGGGACGGGGACGGTTTAGGGTCCAGGTGAGGGTACGGCAACGCTTTAGGGGCAGCATACGTGTGAGGGCGCGGGTTAGTGTTAGCATACGGGTTAGGATTAGGGGACGGGTGAGGGTCAGGCTTCGGGGAAGGGTTAGGGTTATGGTTCGGGCTAGGGTTAGGGTTAGGGGACGGGGACGGTTTAGGGTCCAGGTGAGGGTACGGCAACGCTTTAGGGGGAGCGTACGTGTGAGGGCGCGGGTTTGTGTTAGCGTACTGGTTAGGATTATGGGACGGGTGAGCGTCAGGCTTCGGGGAAGCGTTAGGGTTAGGGTTCGGGCTAGGGTTAGGGTTAGGGGACGGGGACGGTTTAGGGTCCAGGTGAGGGTACGGCAAAGCTTTAGGGGGAGCGTACGTGTGAGGGCGCGGGTTAGTGTTAGAATAAGGTTTAGGATTAGGGGACGGGTGAGGGTCAGGCTTCGGGGAAGTGTTAGGGTTAGGGTTCGGGCTAGGGTTAGGGTTAGGGGACGGGGACGGTTTAGGGTCCAGGTGAGGGCACGGCAACGCTTTAGGGGGAGCGTATGTGTGAGGGCGCGGGTTAGTGTTAGCGTATGTGTTATGATTTGGGGACGGGTGAGGGTCTTGCTTCGGGGAAGGGTTACGGTTAGGGTTCGGGCTAGGGTTAGGGTTAGGGGATGGGGACGGTTTAGGGTCCAGGTGAGGGTACTGCAACGGTTTAGTGCGAGCGTACGTGTGAGGGCGCGGGTTAGTGTTAGCCTACGGGTTAGGAGTAAGGGACGGGTGAGGGTCAGGAGTCGGGGAAGGGTTAGGGTTAGGGTTCGGGCTAGGGTTAGGGTTAGGGGACGGGGACGGTTGAGGCTCCAGGTGAGGGTACGGCAACGCTTTAGGTGGAGCGTACGTGTGAGGGCGCGGGTTAGTGTTAGCGTACGGGTTAGGATTAGGGGACGGGTGAGGGTCAGGCTTCGGGGAAGGGTTAGGGTTAGGGTTCGGGCTAGGGTTAGGGTTAGGGGACGGGGACGGTTTAGGGTCCAGGTGAGGGTACGGCAATGCTTTAGGGGGAGCGTACGTGTGAGGGCGTGGGTTAGTGTTAGCCTACGCCTTAGGATTAGGGGACGGGTGAGGGTCACCCTTCGGGGAAGGGCTAGGGTTAGGGTTCGGCCTAGGGTTAGGTTTAGGGGACGGGGACGGGTTAGGGTCCAGGTGCGGGTATGGCAACGCTTTAGGGGGAGCGTACGTGTGAGGGCGCGGATTAGTGTTAGCCTACGGGTTAGGATTAGGGGACGGGTGAGGGTCAGGCTTCGGGGAAGGGTTAGGGTTAGGGTTCGGGCTAGGGTTAGGTTTAGGGGACGGGGACGGTTTAGGGTCCAGGTGAGGGTACGACAACGCTTTAGGGGGAGCGTACGTGTGAGGGCGTGGGTTAGTGTTAGCGTACGGGTTAGGATTAGGGGACGGATGAGTGTCAGGCTTCAGGGAAGGGTTAGGGATAGGGTTCCTGCTAGGGTTAGGGTTAGGGGACGGGGACGGTTTAGGGTCCAGGTGAGGGTACGGCAACGCTTTAGGGGCAGCATACGTGTGAGGGCGCGGGTTAGTGTTAGCCCCCGGGTTAGGATTAGGGGACGGGTGAGGGTCAGGCTTCGGGAAGAGTTAGGGTTAGGGTTCGGGCTAGGCTTAGGGTTAGGGGACGGGGACGGTTTAGGGTCCAGGTGAGGGTACCGCAACGTTTTAGGGGGAGCGTACGTTTGAGGGTGCGGGTTAGTGTTAGCGTACGGGTTAGGATTAGGGGACGGGTGAGGGTCAGGCTTCGAGGAAGGGTTAGGGTTAGGGTTTGGGCTAGGCTTAGGGTTAGGGGACGGGGACGGTTTAGGGTCCAGGTGAGGGTACGGCAACGTTTAGGGAGAGCGTACGTGTGAGGGCGCGGGTTAGTGTTAGCGTACAGGTTAGGATTAGGGGACGGGTGAGGGTCAGGCTTCGGGGAAGGGTTAGGGTTAGGGTTCGGGCTAGGGTTAGGGTTAGGGGACGAGGACGGTTTAGGTTCCAGGTGAGGGTATGACAACGCTTTAGGGTGAGCGTACGTGTGAGGGCGTGGGTTAGTGTTAGCGTACGGGTTAGCATTAGGGGACGGATGAGTGTCAGGCTTCAGGGAAGGGTTAGGGTTAGGGTTCCTGCTAGGGTTAGGGTTAGGGGACGGGGACGGTTTAGGGTCCAGGTGAGGGTACGGCAACGCTTTAGGGGCAGCATACGTGTGAGGGCGCGGGTCAGTGTTAACGTACGGGTTAGGATTAGGGGACGGGTGAGGGTCAGTCTACGGGGAAGCGTTAGTGTTAGGGTTCGGGCTAGGGTTAGGGTTAGGGGACGGGGACGGTTTAGGGTCCAGGTGTGTGTACGGCAACGCTTTAGGGGGAGCGTACGTGTGAGGGCGCGGGTTAGTGTTAGCGTACGGGTTAGGATTAGGGGACGGGTGAGTGTCAGGCTTCGGGGAAGAGTTAGGGTTAGGGATCGGGCTAGGGTTAGCGTTAGGGGACGGGGACGGTTTAGGGTCCAGGTGAGGGTACGGCAACGCTTTAGGGGGAGCGTACGTGTTAGGGCGCGGGTTAGTGTTAGCGTACGGGTTAGGATTAGGGGATCGGGTGAGGATCAGGCTTCGGAGAAGGGTTAGGGTTAGGGTTCGGGCTAGGTTTAGGGGACGGTTTAGGGTCCAGGTGAAGGTACGGAAACACTTTAGGGGGAGCGTACGTGTGATGGCGCGGGTTAGTGTTAGCCTACGGGTTAGGATTAGGGGACGGGTGAGGGTCAGGCTTCGGGGAAGGGTTAGGGTTAGGGTTCGGGCTATGGTTAGGGTTAAGGGACGAGGACGGTTTAGGGTCCAGGTGAGGGTACGGCAACGCTTTAGGGGGAGCGTACGTGTGAGGGCGCGGGTTAGTGTTAGCGTACGGGTTAGGATTATTGGAAGGGTAAGGGTCAGGCTTCGGGGAAGGCTTAGCGTTAGGGTTCGGGCTAGGGTTAGTTTTAGGGGACGGGGACGGTTTAGGGTCCAGGTGAGGGTACGGCAACGCTTTAGGGGTAGCGTACGTGTGAGGGCGAGGGTTAGTGTTAGCGTACGGGTTAGGATTAGGGGACGGGTGAGGGTCAGGCTTCGGGGAAGGGTTAGGGTTAGGGTTCGGGCTAGGGTTAGGGTTAGGGGATGGGGACGGTTTAGGGTCCAGGTGAGGGTACGGCAACGCTTTAGGGGGAGAGTACGTGTGAGGACGTGGGTTAGTGTTAGCGTACGGGTTAGGATTAGGGGACGGGTGAGGGTCAGGCTTCGGGGAAGGGTTAGGGTTAGGGTTCGGCTAGGGTTAGGCTTAGGGGACGGGGACGGTTTAGGTTCCAGGTGAGGGTACGGCAACGCTTTAGGGGGAGCGTACGTGTGAGGGCGCGGGTAAGTGTTAGCGTACGGGTTAGGATTAGTGGACGGGTGAGGGTCAGGCTTCGGGGAAGGGTTAGGGTTAGGGTTCGGGCTAGTGTTAGGGTTAGGGGACGGGGACGGTTTAGGGTCCAGGTGAGGGTACGGCAACGCTTTAGGGGGAGCGTTCGTGTGAGGGCGCGGGTTAGTGTTAGCGTACGGGTTAGGATTAGGGGACGGGTGAGGGTCAGGCTTCGGGGAAGGGTTAGGGTTACGGTTCGGGCTAGGGTTAGGGTTGGGGGACGGAGACGGTTTAGGGTCCAGGTGAGGGTATGGCAACGCTTTAGGGGGAGCGTACGTGTGAGGGCGTGGGTTAGTGTTAGCCTACGGGTTAGGATTAGGCGACGGGTGAGGGTCAGGCTTCCGAGAAGGGTTAGGGATAGGCTTCGGGCTAGGCTTAGGGTTAGGGGACGGGGACGGTTTAGGGTCCTGGTGAGGATACGGCAACGCTTTTGGGGGAGCGTACGTGTGAGGGCGCGGGTTAGTGTTTGCGTACTCGTTAGGATTAGGGGACGGGTGAGGGTCAGGCTTCGGGGAAGGGTTAGGCTTAGGGTTCGGGCTAGCATTAGGGTTAGGGGAGGGGGAAGGTTTAGGGTCCAGGTGAGGGTACGGCAACGCTTTAGGGGGAGCGTACGTGTGAGGGCGCAGGTTAGTGTTAGCGTACGGGTTAGGATTAGGGGACGGGTGAGGGTCAGGCTTCCGGGAAGGGTTAGGGTTAGGGTTCGGGCTAGGGTTAGGGTTAGGGGACGGGGAAGGGTTAGGGTCCAGGTGCGGGTATGGCAACACTTTAGGGGGAGCGTACGTGTGAGGGCGCGAGTTAGTGTTAGCCTACGTGTTAGGATTAGGGGATGGGTGAGTGTCAGGCTTCGGGGAAGGGTTAGGGTTAGGGTTCGGGCTAGGATTAGGGTTAGGGGACGGGGACGGTTTAGGGTCTAGGTGAGGGTACGGCAACGCTTTAGGGGGAGCGTACGTTTGAGGGCGCAGGTTAGTGTTAGCCTACGGGTTAGGATTAGGGGACGGGTGAAGGTCAGGCTTCAGGGAAGTGTTAGGGTTAGGGTTCCTGCTAGGGTTAGGGTTAGGGTACGGGGACGGTTGAGGGTCCAGGTGAGGGTACGGCAACGCTTTAGGTGGAGCGTACGTGTAAGCGCGCGGGTTAGTGTTAGCGTACAGGTTAGGATTAGGGAATGGGTGAGGGTCAGGCTTCCGGGAAGGGTTAGGGTTAGGGTTCCGGCTTGGGTTAGGGTTAGGGGACGGGGAAAGTTTAGGGTCCAGGTGTGGGTACGGCATCGCTTTAGGGGGAGCGTACGTGTGAGGTCGCGGGTTAGTGTTAGCGTACGGGTTAGGATTAGGGGACGGGTGAGGGTCAGGCTTCGGGGAAGTGTTAGGGTTAGGGTTCGGGCTAGGGTTAGGGTTAAGGGACGGGGACGGTTTAGGGTCTAGGTGAGGGTACGGTAACGCTTTAGGGGGAGCGTACGTGTGAGGGCGCGGGTTAGTGTTAGCGTACGGGTTAGGATTAGTGGACGGGTGAGGGTAAGTGTTCGGGGAAGAGTTAGGGTTAGGGTTCGGGCTAGGGTTAGGGTTAGGGGACGGGGACGGTTTAGGGTCCAGGTGAGGGTACGGCAACGCTTTAGGGGGAGCATACGTGTGAGGGCGCGGGTTAGTGTTAGCCTACGCCTTCGGATTAGGGGACGGGTGAGGGTCAGGCTTCGGGGAAAGGTTAGGGTTAGGGTTCGGGCTAGGGTTAGGGTTAGGGGACGCGGACAGGTTAGGGTCCAGGTGCGGGTACGGCAACGCTTTAGGGGGAGCGTACGTGTGAGGGTGCGGGTTAGTGTTAGCGTACGGGTTAGAATTAGGGGACGGGTGAGGGTCAGGCTTCGGGGAAGGGTTAGGGTTAGGGTTCGGGCTAGGGTTAGGGTTAGGGGATGGGGACGGTTTAGGGTCCAGGTGAGGGTACGGCAACGCTTTAGGGGGAGCGTACGTGTGAGGGCGCATGTTAGTGTTAGCCTACGGGTTAGGATTAGGGGATGGGTGAGGGTCAGGCTTCGGGGAAGTGTTAGGGTTAGGGTTCGGGCTAGGCTTAGGGTTAGGGCACGGGGACGGTTTAGGGTCCAGGTGAGGGTACGGCAACGCTTTAGGGGGAGCGTACGTGTGAGGGCGCGGGTTAGTGTTAGCGTACGGGTTAGGATTAGGGGACCGGTGAGGGTCAGGCTTCGGGGAAGGGTTAGGGTTAGTGTTCGGGCTAGGGTTAGGGTTAGGGGACGGGGACGGTTTAGGGTCCAGGTGAGGGTACTGCAACGCTTTAGGGCGAGCGTACGTGTGAGGGCGCAGGTTAGTGTTAGCGTACAGGTTACGATTAGGGGACGGGTGAGGGTCAGGCTTCGGCGAAGGGTTAGGGTTAGGGTTCGGGCTAGGGTTAGGGTTAGGGGATGGGGACGGTTTAGGGTCCAGGTGAGGGTACGGCAACGCTTTAGGGGAGCGTACGTGTGAGGGCGCGGGTTAGTGTTAGCGTACGGGTTAGGATTAGGGGACGGGTGAGGGTCAGGCTTCGGGGAAGGGTTAGGGTTAGGGTTCGGGCTAGGGTTAGGGTTAGGGTTAGGGGACGGTTTAGGGTCCAGGTGAGGGTACGGCAACGCTTTAGGGGGAGCGTACGTGTGAGGGCGCGGATTAGTGTTAGTGTACGGGTTAGGATTAGGGGACGGGTGAGGGTCAGGCTTCGGGGAAGGGTTAGGGTTAGGGTTCGGGCTAGGGTTAGGGTTAGGGTACGGGGACGGTTTAGGGTCCAGGTGAGGGTACAGCTACGCTTTAGGGGGAGTGTACGTGTGAGGGCGCGGGTTAGTTTTAGCCTACGGGTTAGGATTAGGGGACGGGTTAGTGTCAGGCTTCGGGGAAGGGTTAGGGTTAGGGTTCGGGCTAGGGTTAGGGTTAGGGGATGGGGACAGTGTAGGGTCCAGGTGAGGGTACGGCAACGCTTTAGGGGGAGCGTACGTGTGAGGGCGCGGGTTAGTGTTAGCCTACGGGTTAGGATTAGGGGACGGGTGAGGGTCAGGCTTCGGGGAAGTGTTAGGGTTAGGGTTCGGGCTAGGTTTAGTTTTAGGGGACGGGGACAGTTTAGTGTCCAGGTGAGGGTACGGCAACGTTTAGTGGGAGCGTACGTGTGAGGGCGCGGGTTAGTGTTAGCCTACAGGTTAGGATTAGGGGACGGGTGAGGGTCAGGCTTCGGGAAACGGTTAGGGTTAGGGTTCGGGCTAGGGTTAGGCTTAGGGGACGGGGACGCTTTAGGGTCCAGGTGAGGGTACGGCAACGCTTTAGGGGGAGCGTACGTGTGAGGGCGCGGGTTAGTGTTAGCGTACGGGTTAGGATTAGGGGACGGGTGAGGGTCAGGCTTTGGGGAAGGGTTAGGGTTAGGGTTCGGGGTAGGGTTAGGTTTAGGGGACGAGGACGGTTTAGGGTCCAGGTGAGGGTACGTCAACGCTTTAGGGGGAGCGTACGTGTGAGGGAGCGGGTTAGTGTTAGCATACGGGTTAGGATTATGGGACGGGTGAGTGTCAGGCTTCGGGGAAGGGTTAGGCTTAGGGTTAGGGCTAGGGTTAGGGTTAGGGGACGGGGACGGTTTAGGGTCCAGGTGAGGGTACGGCAACGCTTTAGGGAGAGCGTACGTGTGAGGGCACGGGTTAGTGTTAGCGTACGGGTTAGGATTAGGGGACGGGTGAGGGTCAGGCTTCGGGGAAGGGTTAGGGTTAGGGTTCGGGCTAGGGTTAGGGTTAGGGGACGGGGACGGTTTAGGGTCCATGTGAGGGTACGGCAACGCTTTAGGGGGAGCGTACGTGTGAGGGCGCGGGTTAGTGTTTGCGTACTGGTTAGGATTAGGGGACGGGTGAGGGTCAGGCTTCGGGGAAGGGTTAGGGTTAGGGTTCGGGCTAGGGTTAGGGTTAGGGGACGGGGACGGTTTAGGGTCCATGTGAGGGTACGGCAACGCTTTAGGGGGAGCGTACGTGTGAGGGCGCGGGTTAGTGTTAGCGTACGGGTTAGGATTAGGGGACGGGTGAGGGTCAGGCTTTGGGGAAGGGTTAGGGTTAGGGTTCGGGGTAGGGTTAGGTTTAGGGGATGAGGACGGTTTAGGGTCCAGGTGAGGGTACGTCAACGCTTTAGGGGGAGCGTACGTGTGAGGGAGCGGGTTAGTGTTAGCATACGGGTTAGGATTATGGGACGGGTGAGTGTCAGGCTTCGGGGAAGGGTTAGGCTTAGGGTTAGGGCTAGGGTTAGGGTTAGGGGACGGGGACGGTTTAGGGTCCAGGTGAGGGTACGGCAACGCTTTAGGGAGAGCGTACGTGTGAGGGCACGGGTTAGTGTTAGCGTACGGGTTAGGATTAGGGGACGGGTGAGGGTCAGGCTTCGGGGAAGGGTTAGGGTTAGGGTTCGGGCTAGGGTTAGGGTTAGGGGACGGGGACGGTTTAGGGTCCAGGTGAGGGTACGGCAACGCTTTAGGGGGAGCGTTCCTGTGAGGTCGCGGGTTAGTGTTAGCGTACGGGTTAGGATTAGGGGACGGGTGAGGGTTAGGCTCGGGGAAGTGTTAGGGTTATTGTTCGGGCTAGGGTCAGAGTTAGGGGACGTGGACGGTTTAGGGCCCAGGTGAGTTTACGGCAAGCTTTAGGGGGAGCGTACGTGTGAGGGCGCGGGTTAGTGTTAGCGTACGGGTTAGGATTAGGGGACGGGTGAGGGTCAGGCTTCGGGGAAGGGTTAGGGTTAGGGTTCGGGCTAGGGTTAGGTTTAGGGGACGGGGACGGTTTAGGGTCCAGGTGAGGGTACGGCAACGCTTTAGGGGCAGCATACGTGTGAGGGCGCGGGTTAGTGTTAGCATACGGGTTAGGATTAGGGGACGGGTGTGGGTCAGGCTTCGGGGAAGGGTTAGGGTTATGGTTCGGGCTAGGGTTAGGGTTAGGGGACGGGGACGTTTTAGGGTCCAGGTGAGGGTACGGCAACGCTTTAGGGGGAGCGTACGTGTGAGGGCGCGGGTTTGTGTTAGCGTACTGGTTAGGATTATCGGACGGGTGAGCGTCAGGCTTCGGGGAAGCGTTAGGGTTAGGGTTCGGGCTAGGGTTAGGGTTAGGGGACGGGGACGGTTTAGGGTCCAGGTGAGGGTACGGCAAAGCTTTAGGGGGAGCGTACGTGTGAGGGCGCGGGTTAGTGTTAGCATAAGGTTTAGGATTAGGGGACGGGTGAGGGTCAGGCTTCGGGGAAGTGTTAGGGTTAGGGTTCGGGCTAGGGTTAGGGTTAGGGGACGGGGACGGTTTAGGGTCCAGGTGAGGGTACGGCAACGCTTTAGGGGGAGCGTATGTGTGAGGGCGCGGGTTAGTGTTAGCGTATGTGTTATGATTTGGGGACGGGTGAGGGTCTTGCTTCGGGGAAGGGTTACGGTTAGGGTTCGGGCTAGGGTTAGGGTTAGGGGATGGGGACGGTTTAGGGTCCAGGTGAGGGTACTGCAACGGTTTAGGGCGAGCGTACGTGTGAGGGCGCGGGTTAGTGTTAGCCTACGGGTTAGGAGTAAGGGACGGGTGAGGGTCAGGAGTCGGGGAAGGGTTAGGGTTAGGGTTCGGGCTAGGGTTAGGGTTAGGGGACGGCGACGGTTGAGGCTCCAGGTGAGGGTACGGCAACGCTTTAGGGGGAGCGTACGTGTGAGGGCGCGGGTTAGTGTTAGCGTACGGGTTAGGATTAGGGGACGGGTGAGGGTCAGGCTTCGGGGAAGGGTTAGGGTTAGGGTTCGGGCTAGGGTTAGGGTTAGGGGATGGGGACGGTTTAGGGTCCAGGTGAGGGTACGGCAATGCTTTAGGGGGAGCGTACGTGTGAGGGCGTGGGTTAGTGTTAGCCTACGCCTTAGGATTAGGGGACGGGTGAGGGTCACCATTCGGGGAAGGGCTAGGGTTAGGGTTCGGCCTAGGGTTAGGGTTAGGGTACGGGGACGGGTTAGGGTCCAGGTGCGGGTATGGCAACGCTTTAGGGGGAGCGTACGTGTGAGGGCGCGGATTAGTGTTAGCCTACGGGTTAGGATTAGGGGACGGGTGAGGGTCAGGCTTCGGGGAAGGGTTAGGGTTAGGGTTCGGGCTAGGGTTAGGTTTAGGGGACGGGGACGGTTTAGGGTCCAGGTGAGGGTACGACAACGCTTTAGGGGGAGCGTACGTGTGAAGGCGTGGGTTAGTGTTAGCGTACGGGTTAGGATTAGGGGACGGATGAGTGTCAGGCTTCAGGGAAGGGTTAGGGATAGGGTTCCTGCTAGGGTTAGGGTTAGGGGACGGGGACGGTTTAGGGTCCAGGTGAGGGTACGGCAACGCTTTAGGGGCAGCATACGTGTGAGGGCGCGGGTTAGTGTTAGCCCCCGGGTTAGGATTAGGGGACGGGTGAGGGTCAGGCTTCGGGGAAGAGTTAGGGTTAGGGTTCGGGCTAGGCTTAGGGTTAGGGGACGGGGACGGTTTAGGGTCCAGGTGAGGGTACCGCAACGTTTTAGGGGGAGCGTACGTTTGAGGGTGCGGGTTAGTGTTAGCGTACGGGTTAGGATTAGGGGACGGGTGAGGGTCAGGCTTCGAGGAAGGGTTAGGGTTAGAGTTTGGGCTAGGCTTAGGGTTAGGGGACGGGGACGGTTTAGGGTCCAGGTGAGGGTACGGCAACGTTTAGGGGGAGCGTACGTGTGAGGGCGCGGGTTAGTGTTAGCGTACGGGTTAGGATTAGGGGACGGGTGAGGGTCAGGCTTCGGGGAAGGGTTAGGGTTAGGGTTCGGGCTAGGGTTAGGGTTAGGGGACGAGGACGGTTTAGGTTCCAGGTGAGGGTACGACAACGCTTTAGGGGGAGCGTACGTGTGAGGGCGTGGGTTAGTGTTAGCGTACGGGTTAGCATTAGGGGACGGATGAGTGTCAGGCTTCAGGGAAGGGTTAGGTTTAGGGTTCCTGCTAGGGTTAGGGTTAGGGGACGGGGACGGTTTAGGGTCCAGGTGAGGGTACGGCAACGTTTTAGGGGCAGCATACGTGTGAGGGCGCGGGTTAGTGTTAGCCCCCGGGTTAGGATTAGGGGACGGGTGAGGGTCAGGCTTCGGGGAAGAGTTAGGGTTAGGGTTCGGGCTAGGCTTAGGTTAGGGGACGGGGAAGGTTTAGGGTCCAGGTGAGGGTATGGCAATGCTTTAGGGGGAGCGTACTTGTGAGGGCGTGGGTTAGTTTTAGCGTACGGATTAGGATTAGGGGACTGGTGAGGGTCAGGCTTCGGGGAAGTGTTAGGGTTAGTGATCGGGCTAGGGTTAGGGTTAGGGAACGGGGACGGTTTAGGGTCCAGTTGAGGGTACGGCAACGCTTTAGGGGGAGCGTACGTGTGAGGGCGCGGGTTAGTGTTAGCGTACGGGTTAGGATTAGGGGACGGGTGAGGGTCAGGCTTCGGGGAAGGTTTAGGGTTAGGGTTCGGGCTAGGGTTAGGGTTAGAGGACGGGGAAGGTTTAGGATCCAGGTGAGGGTACGGCAACGCTTTAGGGGGAGCGTACGTGTGAGGGCGCGGGTTAGTGTTAGCGTACAGGCTAGGATTAGGGGACGGGTGAGGGTCAGGCTTTGGGGAATGGTTAGGGTTAGGGTTCGGGCTAGGGTTAGGGTTAGGGGACGGGGACGGTTTAGGGTCCAGGTGATGGTACGGCAACGCTTTAGGGGGAGAGTAGGTGTGAGGGCGCGGGTTAGTGTTAGCGTTCGTGTTAGGATTAGGGGACGGGTGAGGGTCAGGCTTCGGGGAAGGGTTAGGGTTAGGGTTCGGGCTATGGTTAGGGTTCGGGGACGGGGACGGTTTAGGGTCCAGGTGAGGGTATGGCAACGCTTTAGGGGGAGCGTACGTGTGAGGGCGCGGGTTAGTGTTAGCGTACGGGTTAGGATTCGGGGACGGGTGAGGGTCAGGCTTCCGGGAAGTGTTAGCGTTAGGGATCGGGCTAGGGTTAGCGTTAGGGGACGGGGACGGTTTAGGGTTCAGGTGAGGGTACGGCAACCCTTTAGGGGGAGCGTACGTGTGAGGGCGCGGGTTAGTGTTAGCGTACGGGTTAGGATTAGGGGATCGGGTGAGGGTCAGGCTTCGGGGAAGGGTTAGGGTTAGGATTCGGGCTAGGGTTAGGGTTAGGGGACTGGGACGGTTTAGGGTCCAGGTGAGGGTACGGCAACGCTTTAGGGGGAGCGTACGTGTGAGGGCGCGGGTTAGTGTTAGCGTACGGGTTAGGATTAGGGGACGGGTGAGGGTCAGGCTTCGGGGAAGGGTTAGGGTTAGGGTTCGGGCTAGGGTTAGGGGACGGTTTAGGGTCCAGGTGAAGGTACGGAAACACTTTAGGGGGAGCGTACCTGTGATGGCGCGGGTTAGTGTTAGCCTACGGGTTAGCATTAGGGGACGGGTGAGGGTCAGGCTTCGGGGAAGGGTTAGGGATAGGCTTCGGGCTAGGCTTAGGGTTAGGGGACGGGGACGGTTTAGGGTCCAGGTGAGGGTACGGCAACGCTTTTGGGGGAGTGTACGTGTGAGGGCACGGTTTAGTGTTTGCGAACTGGTTAGGATTAGGGGACGGGTGAGGGTCAGGCTTCGGGGAAGGGTTAGGTTTAGTGTTCGGGCTAGGGTTAGGGTTAGGGGACGGGGACGGTTTAGGGTTCAGGCGAGGGTACGGCAATGCTTTAGGGGGAGCGTACGTGTGAGGGCGCGGGTTAGTGTTAGCGTACGGGTTAGGATTTGGGGACGGGTGAAGCTCAGGCTTGGGGGAAGGTTTAGGGTTAGGGATCGGGCTAGGGTTAGGGTTAGGGGACGGGGACGGTTTAGGGTCCAGGTGAGGGTACGGAAACGCTTTAGGGGGAGAGTACGTGTGAGGGCGCGGGTTAGTGTTAGCGTACGGGTTAGGATTAGGGGACGGGTGAGGGTCAGGCTTCGGGGAAGTGTTAGGGTTAGGGTTCGGGCTAGGGTTTGGGTTAGGGGACGGGGACGGTTTAGGGTCCAGGTGAGGGTACGGCAACGCTTTAGGCGGAGCGTTGGTGTGAGGGCGCGGGTTAGTGTTAGCGTTCGGTTTAGGATTAGGGGACGGGTGAGGGTCAAGCTTCGGGGAAGGGTTAGGGTTAGGGTTCGGGCTATGGTTAGGTTTAAGGGATGAGGACGGTTTAGGGTCCAGGTGAGGGTCCGGCAACGCTTTAGGGGGAGCGTACGTGTGAGGGCGCGGGTTAGTGTTAGCGTACGGGTTAGGATTAGTGGACGGGTGAGGGTCAGGCTTCGGGGAAGGCTTAGGGTTAGGGTTCGGGCTAGGGTTAGTGTTAGGGGACGGGGACGGTTTAGGGTCCAGGTGAGGGTACGGCAACGCTTTAGGGGTAGCGTACGTGTGAGGGCGCGGGTTAGTGTTAGCGTACGGGTTAGGATTAGGGGACGGGTGAGGGTCAGGCTTCGGGGAAGGGTTAGGGTTAGGGTTCGGGCTAGGGTTAGGGTTAGGGGACGGGGACGGTTTAGGGTCCAGGTGAGGGTACGGCAACGCTTTAGGGGGAGTGTACGTGTGAGGGCGCGGGTTAGTGTTAGCGTACGGGTTAGGATTAGGGGACGGGTGAGGGTCAGGCTTCGGGGAAGGGTTAGGGTTAGGGTTCGGGCTAGGGTTAGGGTTAGGGGACGGGGACGGTTTAGGGTCCAGGTGAGGGTACGGCAACGCTTTAGGGGGAGTGTACGTGTGAGGGCGCAGGTTAGTGTTAGCGTACGGGTTAGGATTAGGGGACGGGTGAGTGTCAGGCTTCGGGGAAGCGTTAGGGTTAGGGATCGGGCTAGGGTTAGGGTTAGGGGACGGGGACGGTTTAAGGTCCAGGTGAGGATACGGCAACGCTTTAGGGGGAGCATACGTGTGAGGGCGCGGGTTAGTGTTTGCGTACTGGTTAGGATTAGGGGACGGGTGAGGGTCAGGCTTCGGGGAAGGGTTAGGGTTAGGGTTCGGGCTAGGGTTAGGGTTACGGGACGGGGAAGGTTTAGGGTCCAGGTGAGGGTACGGCAACGCTTTAGGGGGAGCGTAGGTGTGAGGGCGCGGGTTAGTGTTAGCGTTCAGGTTAGGATTAGGGGACGGGTGAGGGTCAGGCTTCGGGGAAGGGTTAGGGTTAGGGTTCGGGCTAGGGTTAGGGTTAGGGAATGGGGACGGTTTAGGGTCCAGGTGAGGGTACGGCAACGCTTTAGGGGGAGCGTACGTGTGAGGGCGCGGGTTGTTGTTAGCGTACGGGTTAGGATTAGGGGACGGGTGAGGGTCAGGCTTCGGGGAAGTGTTAGGGTTAGGGTTCGGGCTAGGGTTAGGGGACGGTTTAGGGTCCAGGTGAAGGTACGGAAACACTTTAGGGGGAGCGTACGTGTGATGGCGCGGGTTAGTGTTAGCCTACGGGTTAGGATTAGGGGACGGGTGAGGGTCAGGCTTCGGGGAAGGGTTAGGGATAGGCTTCGGGCTAGGCTTAGGGTTAGGGGACGGGGACGGTTTAGGGTCCAGGTGAGGGTACGGCAACGCTTTTGGGGGAGTGTACGTGTAAGGGCGTGGTTTAGTGTTTGCGAACTGGTTAGGATTAGGGGACGGGTGAGGGTCAGGCTTCGGGGAAGGGTTAGGGTTAGGGTTCAGGCTAGGTTTAGGATTAGGGGACGGGGAAGGTTTAGGGTTCAGGTGAGGGTATGGCAATGCTTTAGGGGGAGCGTACGTGTGAGGGCGCGGGTTAGTGTTAGCGTACGGGTTAGGATTTGGGGAGGGGTGAGGCTCAGGCTTGGGGGAAGGTTTAGTGTTAGGGATCGGGCTAGGGTTAGGGTTAGGGGACGGGGACGGTTTAGGGTCCAGGTGAGGATACGGCAACGCTTTTGGGGGAGCGTACGTGTGAGGGCGCAGGTTAGTGTTTGCGTACTGGTTAGGATTAGGGGACGGGTGAGGGTCAGGCTTCCGGGAAGCGTTAGGGTTAGAGTTCGGGCTAGGGTTAGGGTTAGGGGAAGGGGACGGTTTAGGGTCCAGGTGAGGGTACGGCAACGCTTTAGGGGGAGCGTACGTGTGAGGGCGCGGGTTAGTGTTAGCGTACGGGTTAGGATTAGGGGACGGGTGAGGGTCATGCTTCGGGGAAGGGTTAGTGTTAGGGTTCGGGCTAGGGTTAGGGTTAGGGGACGGGGACGGTTTAGGGTCCAGGTGAGGGTACGGCAACGCTTTAGGGGGAGCGTACGTGTGAGGGCGCGGGTTAGTGTTAGCGTACGGGTTAGGATTAGGGGACGGGTGAGGGTCAGGCTTCCGGGAAGGGTTAGGGTTAGGGATCGGGCTAGGTTTAGCGTTAGGGGACGGGGACGGTTTAGGGTCCAGGTGAGGGTACGGCAACGCTTTAGGGGGAGCGTACGTGTGAGGGCGCGGGTTAGTGTTAGCCTACTGGTTAGGATTAGGGGATCGGTTGAGGCTCAGGCTTCGGGGAAGGGTTAGGGTTAGGGTTCGGGCTAGGGTTAGGGTTACGGGACGGGGACAGTTTAGGGTCCAGGTGAGGATACGGCAACCCTTTAGGGGGAGCGTACGTGCGAGGACGCGGGTTAGTGTTAGCGTACGGGTTAGGATTAGGGGACGGGTGACGGTCAGGCTTCGGGGAAATGTTAGGGTTAGGGTTCGGGCTAGGGTTAGTGTTAGGGGACGAGGACGGTTTAGGGTCAAGGTGAGTGTACGGCAACGTTTTAGGGGGAGCGTACGTGTGAGGGCGCGGGTTAGTGTTAACGTACGGGTTAGGATTAGGGGACGGGTGAGGGTCAGGCTTCGGGGAAGGGTTAGGGTTAGGGTTCGGGCTAGGGTTAGGGTTAGGAGACGGGGACGGTTTAGGGTCCAGGTGAGGGTACGGCAACGCTTTAGGGGGAGCGTACGTGTGAGGGCGCGGGGTAGTGTTAGCGTACGGGTTAGGATTAGGGGACGGGTGAGGGTCAGGCTTGGGGGAAGGGTTAGGGTCAGGGTTCGGGCTAGGGTTAGTGTTAGGGGACGGCGACGGTTTAGGGTCCAGGTGAGGGTACGGCAAGGCTTTAGGGGAAGCGTACGTGTAAGGGAGCGGGTTAGTGTTAGCGTACGGGTTAGGATTAGGGGACGGGTGAGGGTCAGGCTTGCGGGAAGTGTTAGGGTTAGGGATCGGTCTAGAGTTAGGCTTAGGGGACGGGGACGGTTTAGGGTCCAGGTGAGGGTACGGCAACGCTTTAGGGGGAGCGTACGTGTGAGGGCGCGGGTTAGTGTTAGCGTACGGGTTAGGATTAGGGGACGGGTGACGGTCAGGCTTCGGGGAAATGTTAGGGTTAGGGTTCGGGCTATGGTTAGTGTTAGGGGACGGGGACGGTTTAGGGTCAAGGTGAGTGTACGGCAACGCTTTAGGGGGAGCGTACGTGTGAGGGCGCGGGTTAGTGTTAACGTACGGGTTAGGATTAGGGGACGGGTGAGGGTCAGGCTTTGGGTAAGGTTTAGGGTTAGGGTTCGGGCTATGGTTAGGGTTAAGGGACGAGGACGGTTTAGGGTCCAGGTGAGGGTACGGCAACGCTTTAGGGGGAGCGTACGTGTGAGGGCGCGGGTTAGTGTTAGCGTACGGGTTAGGATTAGGGGACGGGTGAGGGTAAGGCTTCGGGGAAGTGTTAGGGTTATGGTTCGGCTAGAGTTAGGCTTAGGGGACGGGGACGGTTTAGGGTCCAGGTGAGGGTATGGCAACGCTTTAGGGGGAGCGTACGTGTGAGGGCGCGGGTTAGTGTTAGCGTACGGGTTAGGATTAGTGGACGGGTGAGGGTCAGGCTTCGGGGAAGGGTTAGGGTTAGGGTTCGGGCTAGGGTTAGTGTTAGGGGACGGGGACGGTTTAGGGTCCAGTTGAGGGTACGGCAACGCTTTAGGGGGAGCGTACGTGTGAGGGCGCGGGTTAGTGTTAGCGTACGGGTTAGGATTAGGGAACGGGTGAGGGTCAGGCTTCGGGGAAGGGTTAGTGATAGGGATCGGTCTAGGGTTAGGGTTAGGGGATGGGGACGGTTTAGGGTCCAGGTGAGGATACGGCAACGCTTTTGGGGGAGCGTACGTGTGAGGGCGCGGGTTAGTGTTTGCGTACTGGTTAGGATTAGGGGACGGGTGAGGGTCAGGCTTCGGGGAAGGGTTAGGGTTAGGGTTCGGGCTAGGGTTAGGGTTAGGGGACGGGGAAGGTTTAGGGTCCAGGCAAGGGTACGGCAAAGCTTTAGGGGGAGCGTACGTGTGAGGGCGCGGGTTAGTGTTAGCGTACAGGTTAGGATTAGGGGACGGGTGAGGGTCAGGCTTGGTGGAAGGGTTAGGGTTAGGGTTCGGGCTAGGGTTAGGGTTAGGGGACGGGGACGGTTTAGGGTCCAGGTGAGGGTATTGCAACGCTTTAGGGGGAGCGTACGTGTGAGGGCGCTGGTTAGTGTTAGCGTACGGGTTAGGATTAGGGGACGGGTGAGTGTCAGGCTTCGGGGAAGGGTTAGTGTTAGGGTTCGGGCTAGGGTTAGGGTTAGGGGACGGACACGGTTTAGGGTCCAGGTGAGTGTACGGCAACGCTTTAGGGGGAGCGTACGTGTGAGGGCGCGGGTTAGTGTTAGCGTACGGGTTAGGATTAGGGGACCGGTGAGGGTCAGGCTTCCGGGAAGGGTTAGGGTTAGGGATCGGGCTAGGTTTAGCGTTAGGGGACGGGGACGGTTTAGGGTCCAGGTGAGGGTACGACAACGCTTTAGGGGGGGCGTACGTGTGAGGGCGCGGGTTAGTGTTAGCGTACGAGTTAGGATTAGTGGACGGGTGAGGGTCAGGCTTCGGGGAAGGGTTAGGTTTAGGGTTCGGGCTAGGGTTAGGGTTAGGGGACGGGGACGGTTTAGGGTCCAGGTGAGGGTACGGCAACGCTTTAGGGGGAGCTTACGTGTGAGGGCGCGGGTTAGTGTTAGCGTACGGGTTAGGATTAGGGGATGGGTGAGGGTCAGGCTTCGGGGAAGGGTTAGGGTTAGGGATCGGGCTAGGGTTAGGGTTAGGGGACTGGGACGGTTTAGGGTCCAGTTGAGGACACGGCAAGGCTTTTGGGAGAGCGTACGTGTGAGGGCGCGGGTTAGTGTTTGCGTACTGGTTAGGATTAGGGGACGGGTGAGGATCAGGCTTCGGGGAAGGGTTAGGGTTAGGGTTCGCGCTAGGGTTAGGGTTAGGGGACGGGGAAGGTTTAGGGTCCAGGTAAGGGTACGGGAAAGCTTTAGGGGGAGCGTACGTGTGAGGGCGTGGGTTAGTGTTAGCGTACGGGTTAGGATTAGGGGACGGGTGAGGGTCAGGCTTGGTGGAAGGGTTAGGGTTAGGGTTCGGGCTAGGGTTAGGGTTAGGGGACGGGGACGGTTTAGGGTCCAGGTGAGGGTACGGCAACGCTTTAGGGGGTGCGTACGTGTGAGGGCGTGGGTTAGTGTTAGCGTACGGGTTAGGATTACGGGACGGGTGAGGGTCAGGCTTCAGGGAAGGGTTAGGGTTAGGGTTCGGGCTAGGGTTAGGGTTAGGGGACGGGGACAGTTTAGGGTCCAGGTGAGGGTACGGCAACGCTTTATGGGGAGCGTACGTGTGAGGGCGCGGGTTAGTTTTAGCGTACGGTTTAGGATTAGGGGACGGGTGAGGGTCAGGCTTCGGGGAAGGGTTAGGGTTAGGGTTCGGGCTAGGGTTAGGGGACGGTTTAGGGTCCAGGTGAGGGTACGGCAACACTTTAGGGGGAGCGTACGTGTGATGGCGCGGGTTAGTGTTAGCCTACGTGTTAGTATTAGGGGACGGGTGAGGGTCAGGAGTCGGGGAAGAGTTAGGGTTAGGGTTCGGGCTTGGGTTAGGGTTAGAGGACGGGGACGGTTTAGGGTCCAGTTGAGGGTACAGCAACGCTTTAGGGGGAGCGTACGTGTGAGGGCGCGGGTTAGTGTTAGCCTACGGGTTAGGATTAGGCGACGGGTGAGGCTCAGGCTTCGGAGAAGGGTTAGGGATAGGCTTTGGGCTAGGCTTAGTGTTATGGGACGGGGACGGTTTAGGGTCCAGGTGAGGGTACGGCTCGCTTTTGGGGGAGCGTACGTGTGAGGGCGCGGGTTAGTGTTTGCGTACTGGTTAGTATAGGGGACGGGTGAGGGTCAGGCTTCGGGGAAGGGTTAGGGTTAGGGTTCGGGCTAGGGTTAGGGTTAGGGGACAGGGACGGTTTAGGGTCCAGGTGAGGGTACGGCAACGTTTTAGGGGGAGCGTACGTGTGAGGGCGCGGGTTAGTGTTAGCGTTCGGGTTAGGATTAGGGGACGGGTGAGGGTCAGGCTTCGGGGAAGGGTTAGGGTTAGGGTTCGGGCTAGGGTTAGGGTTAGGGGACGGGGACGGTTTAGGGTCCAGGTGAGGGTACGGCAACGCTTTAGGGGGAGCGTACGTGTGAGGGCGCGGGCTAGTGTTAGCATACGGGTTAGGATTAGGGGAAGGGTGAGGGTCAGGCTTCGGGGAAGGGTTAGGGTTACGGTTCGGGCTAGGGTTAGGGTTGGGGGACGGAGACGGTTTAGGGTCCAGGTGAGGGTATGGCAAAGCTTTAGGGGGAGCGTACGTGTGAGGGCGCCGGTTAGTGTTAGCGTACGGGTTAGGATTAGGGGACGGGTGAGGGTCAGGCTTCGGGGAAGGGTTAGGGTTAGGGTTCGGGCTAGGGTTAGGGTTAGGGAATGGGGACGGTTTAGGGTCCAGGTGAGGGTACGGCAACGCTTTAGGGGGAGCGTACGTGTGAGGGCGCGGGTTAGTGTTAGCGTACGGGTTAGGATTTGGGGAGGGGTGAGGCTCAGGCTTGGGGGAAGGTTTAGTGTTAGGGATCGGGCTAGGGTTAGGGTTAGGGGACGGGGACGGTTTAGGGTCCAGGTGAGGATACGGCAACGCTTTTGGGGGAGCGTACGTGTGAGGGCGCAGGTTAGTGTTTGCGTACTGGTTAGGATTAGGGGACGGGTGAGTGTCAGGCTTCGGGGAAGCGTTAGGGTTAGGGATCGGGCTAGGGTTAGGGTTAGGGGACGGGGACGGTTTAAGGTCCAGGTGAGGATACGGCAACGCTTTAGGGGGAGCATACGTGTGAGGGCGCGGGTTAGTGTTTGCGTACTGGTTAGGATTAGGGGACGGGTGAGGGTCAGGCTTCGGGGAAGGGTTAGGGTTAGGGTTCGGGCTAGGGTTAGGGTTACGGGACGGGGAAGGTTTAGGGTCCAGGTGAGGGTACGGCAACGCTTTAGGGGGAGCGTAGGTGTGAGGGCGCGGGTTAGTGTTAGCGTTCAGGTTAGGATTAGGGGACGGGTGAGGGTCAGGCTTCGGGGAAGGGTTAGGGTTAGGGTTCGGGCTAGGGTTAAGGTTAGGGAATGGGGACGGTTTAGGGTCCAGGTGAGGGTACGGCAACGCTTTAGGGGGAGCGTACGTGTGAGGGCGCGGGTTATTGTTAGCGTACGGGTTAGGATTAGGGGACGGGTGAGGGTCAGGCTTCGGGGAAGTGTTAGGGTTAGGGTTCGGGCTAGGGTTAGGGGACGGTTTAGGGTCCAGGTGAAGGTACGGAAACACTTTAGGGGGAGCGTACGTGTGATGGCGCGGGTTAGTGTTAGCCTACGGGTTAGGATTAGGGGACGGGTGAGGGTCAGGCTTCGGGGAAGGGTTAGGGATAGGCTTCGGGCTAGGCTTAGGGTTAGGGGACGGGGACGGTTTAGGGTCCAGGTGAGGGTACGGCAACGCTTTTGGGGGAGTGTACGTGTAAGGGCGTGGTTTAGTGTTTGCGAACTGGTTAGGATTAGGGGACGGGTGAGGGTCAGGCTTCGGGGAAGGGTTAGGGTTAGGGTTCAGGCTAGGTTTAGGATTAGGGGACGGGGAAGGTTTAGGGTTCAGGTGAGGGTATGGCAATGCTTTAGGGGGAGCGTACGTGTGAGGGCGCGGGTTAGTGTTAGCGTACGGGTTAGGATTTGGGGAGGGGTGAGGCTCAGGCTTGGGGGAAGGTTTAGTGTTAGGGATCGGGCTAGGGTTAGGGTTAGGGGACGGGGACGGTTTAGGATCCAGGTGAGGATACGGCAACGCTTTTGGGGGAGCGTACGTGTGAGGGCGCAGGTTAGTGTTTGCGTACTGGTTAGGATTAGGGGACGGGTGAGGGTCAGGCTTCCGGGAAGCGTTAGGGTTAGAGTTCGGGCTAGGGTTAGGGTTAGGGGAAGGGGACGGTTTAGGGTCCAGGTGAGGGTACGGCAACGCTTTAGGGGGAGCGTACGTGTGAGGGCGCGGGTTAGTGTTAGCGTACGGGTTAGGATTAGGGGACGGGTGAGGGTCATGCTTCGGGGAAGGGTTAGTGTTAGGGTTCGGGCTAGGGTTAGGGTTAGGGGACGGGGACGGTTTAGGGTCCAGGTGAGGGTACGGCAACGCTTTAGGGGGAGCGTACGTGTGAGGGCGCGGGTTAGTGTTAGCGTACGGGTTAGGATTAGGGGACGGGTGAGGGTCAGGCTTCCGGGAAGGGTTAGGGTTAGGGATCGGGCTAGGTTTAGCGTTAGGGGACGGGGACGGTTTAGGGTCCAGGTGAGGGTACGGCAACGCTTTAGGGGGAGCGTACGTGTGAGGGCGCGGGTTAGTGTTAGCCTACTGGTTAGGATTAGGGGATCGGTTGAGGCTCAGGCTTCGGGGAAGGGTTAGGGTTAGGGTTCGGGCTAGGGTTAGGGTTACGGGACGGGGACAGTTTAGGGTCCAGGTGAGGGTACGGCAACCCTTTAGGGGGAGCGTACGTGCGAGGACGCGGGTTAGTGTTAGCGTACGGGTTAGGATTAGGGGACGGGTGACGGTCAGGCTTCGGGGAAATGTTAGGGTTAGGGTTCGGGCTAGGGTTAGTGTTAGGGGACGAGGACGGTTTAGGGTCAAGGTGAGTGTACGGCAACGTTTTAGGGGGAGCGTACGTGTGAGGGCGCGGGTTAGTGTTAACGTACGGGTTAGGATTAGGGGACGGGTGAGGGTCAGGCTTCGGGGAAGGGTTAGGGTTAGGGTTCGGGCTAGGGTTAGGGTTAGGAGACGGGGACGGTTTAGGGTCCAGGTGAGGGTACGGCAACGCTTTAGGGGGAGCGTACGTGTGAGGGCGCGGGGTAGTGTTAGCGTACGGGTTAGGATTAGGGGACGGGTGAGGGTCAGGCTTGGGGGAAGGGTTAGGGTCAGGGTTCGGGCTAGGGTTAGTGTTAGGGGACGGCGACGGTTTAGGGTCCAGGTGAGGGTACGGCAAGGCTTTAGGGGAAGCGTACGTGTAAGGGCGCGGGTTAGTGTTAGCGTACGGGTTAGGATTAGGGGACGGGTGAGGGTCAGGCTTGGGGGAAGTGTTAGGGTTAGGGATCGGTCTAGAGTTAGGCTTAGGGGACGGGGACGGTTTAGGGTCCAGGTGAGGGTACGGCAACGCTTTAGGGGGAGCGTACGTGTGAGGGCGCGGGTTAGTGTTAGCGTACGGGTTAGGATTAGGGGACGGGTGACGGTCAGGCTTCGGGGAAATGTTAGGGTTAGGGTTCGGGCTATGGTTAGTGTTAGGGGACGGGGACGGTTTAGGGTCAAGGTGAGTGTACGGCAACGCTTTAGGGGGAGCGTACGTGTGAGGGCGCGGGTTAGTGTTAACGTACGGGTTAGGATTAGGGGACGGGTGAGGGTCAGGCTTTGGGTAAGGTTTAGGGTTAGGGTTCGGGCTATGGTTAGGGTTAAGGGACGAGGACGGTTTAGGGTCCAGGTGAGTGTACGGCAACGCTTTAGGGGGAGCGTACGTGTGAGGGCGCGGGTTAGTGTTAGCGTACGGGTTAGGATTAGGGGACGGGTGAGGGTAAGGCTTCGGGGAAGTGTTAGGGTTATGGTTCGGCTAGAGTTAGGCTTAGGGGACGGGGACGGTTTAGGGTCCAGGTGAGGGTATGGCAACGCTTTAGGGGGAGCGTACGTGTGAGGGCGCGGGTTAGTGTTAGCGTACGGGTTAGGATTAGTGGACGGGTGAGGGTCAGGCTTCGGGGAAGGGTTAGGGTTAGGGTTCGGGCTAGGGTTAGTGTTAGGGGACGGGGACGGTTTAGGGTCCAGTTGAGGGTACGGCAACGCTTTAGGGGGAGCGTACGTGTGAGGGCGCGGGTTAGTGTTAGCGTACGGGTTAGGATTAGGGAACGGGTGAGGGTCAGGCTTCGGGGAAGGGTTAGTGATAGGGATCGGTCTAGGGTTAGGGTTAGGGGATGGGGACGGTTTAGGGTCCAGGTGAGGATACGGCAACGCTTTTGGGGGAGCGTACGTGTGAGGGCGCGGGTTAGTGTTTGCGTACTGGTTAGGATTAGGGGACGGGTGAGGGTCAGGCTTCGGGGAAGGGTTAGGGTTAGGGTTCGGGCTAGGGTTAGGGTTAGGGGACGGGGAAGGTTTAGGGTCCAGGCAAGGGTACGGCAAAGCTTTAGGGGGAGCGTACGTGTGAGGGCGCGGGTTAGTGTTAGCGTACAGGTTAGGATTAGGGGACGGGTGAGGGTCAGGCTTGGTGGAAGGGTTAGGGTTAGGGTTCGGGCTAGGGTTAGGGTTAGGGGACGGGGACGGTTTAGGGTCCAGGTGAGGGTATTGCAACGCTTTAGGGGGAGCGTACGTGTGAGGGCGCTGGTTAGTGTTAGCGTACGGGTTAGGATTAGGGGACGGGTGAGTGTCAGGCTTCGGGGAAGGGTTAGTGTTAGGGTTCGGGCTAGGGTTAGGGTTAGGGGACGGACACGGTTTAGGGTCCAGGTGAGTGTACGGCAACGCTTTAGGGGGAGCGTACGTGTGAGGGCGCGGGTTAGTGTTAGCGTACGGGTTAGGATTAGGGGACCGGTGAGGGTCAGGCTTCCGGGAAGGGTTAGGGTTAGGGATCGGGCTAGGTTTAGCGTTAGGGGACGGGGACGGTTTAGGGTCCAGGTGAGGGTACGACAACGCTTTAGGGGGGGCGTACGTGTGAGGGCGCGGGTTAGTGTTAGCGTACGGGTTAGGATTAGGGGACGGGTGAGGGTCAGGCTTCGGGGAAGGGTTAGGGTTACGGTTCGGGCTAGGGTTAGGGTTAGGGGACGGGGACGGTTTAGGGTCCAGGTGAGGGTACGGCAATGCTTTAGGGGGAGAGTACGTGTAAGGGCGTGGGTTAGTGTTAGCGTACGGGTTAGGATTAGGGGACGGGTGAGGGTCAGGCTTCGGGGAAGGGTTAGGGTTAGGGTTCGGCTAGGGTTAGGCTTAGGGGACGGGGATGGTTTAGGGTCCAGGTGAGGGTACGGCAACGCTTTAGGGGGAGCGTACGTGTGAGGGCGCGGGTTAGTGTTAGCGTACGAGTTAGGATTAGTGGACGGGTGAGGGTCAGGCTTCGGGGAAGGGTTAGGTTTAGGGTTCGGGCTAGGGTTAGGGTTAGGGGACGGGGACGGTTTAGGGTCCAGGTGAGGGTACGGCAACGCTTTAGGGGGAGCTTACGTGTGAGGGCGCGGGTTAGTGTTAGCGTACGGGTTAGGATTAGGGGATGGGTGAGGGTCAGGCTTCGGGGAAGGGTTAGGGTTAGGGATCGGGCTAGGGTTAGGGTTAGGGGACTGGGACGGTTTAGGGTCCAGTTGAGGGCACGGCAAGGCTTTTGGGAGAGCGTACGTGTGAGGGCGCGGGTTAGTGTTTGCGTACTGGTTAGGATTAGGGGACGGGTGAGGGTCAGGCTTCGGGGAAGGGTTAGGGTTAGGGTTCGCGCTAGGGTTAGGGTTAGGGGACGGGGAAGGTTTAGGGTCCAGGTAAGGGTACGGGAAAGCTTTAGGGGGAGCGTACGTGTGAGGGCGTGGGTTAGTGTTAGCGTACGGGTTAGGATTAGGGGACGGGTGAGGGTCAGGCTTGGTGGAAGGGTTAGGGTTAGGGTTCGGGCTAGGGTTAGGGTTAGGGGACGGGGACGGTTTAGGGTCCAGGTGAGGGTACGGCAACGCTTTAGGGGGTGCGTACGTGTGAGGGCGTGGGTTAGTGTTAGCGTACGGGTTAGGATTACGGGACGGGTGAGGGTCAGGCTTCAGGGAAGGGTTAGGGTTAGGGTTCGGGCTAGGGTTAGGGTTAGGGGACGGGGACAGTTTAGGGTCCAGGTGAGGGTACGGCAACGCTTTAGGGGGAGCTTACGTGTGAGGGCACGGGTTAGTTTTAGCGTACGGTTTAGGATTAGGGGACGGGTGAGGGTCAGGCTTCGGGGAAGGGTTAGGGTTAGGGTTCGGGCTAGGGTTAGGGGACGGTTTAGGGTCCAGGTGAGGGTACGGCAACACTTTAGGGGGAGCGTACGTGTGATGGCGCGGGTTAGTGTTAGCCTACGTGTTAGTATTAGGGGACGGGTGAGGGTCAGGAGTCGGGGAAGAGTTAGGGTTAGGGTTCGGGCTTGGGTTAGGGTTAGAGGACGGGGACGGTTTAGGGTCCAGTTGAGGGTACAGCAACGCTTTAGGGGGAGCGTACGTGTGAGGGCGCGGGTTAGTGTTAGCCTACGGGTTAGGATTAGGCGACGGGTGAGGCTCAGGCTTCGGAGAAGGGTTAGGGATAGGCTTTGGGCTAGGCTTAGTGTTATGGGACGGGGACGGTTTAGGGTCCAGGTGAGGGTACGGCTCGCTTTTGGGGGAGCGTACGTGTGAGGGCGCGGGTTAGTGTTTGCGTACTGGTTAGTATAGGGGACGGGTGAGGGTCAGGCTTCGGGGAAGGGTTAGGGTTAGGGTTCGGGCTAGGGTTAGGGTTAGGGGACGGGGAAGGTTTAGGGTCCAGGTGAGGGTACGGCAACGCTTTAGGGGGAGCGTACGTGTGAGGACGTGGGTTAGTGTTAGCGTACGTGTTAGGATTAGGGGACGGGTGAGGGTCAGGCTTGGGGGAAGGGTTAGGGTTAGGGTTCGGGCTAGGGTTAGGGTTAGGGGACAGGGACGGTTTAGGGTCCAGGTGAGGGTACGGCAACGTTTTAGGGGGAGCGTACGTGTGAGGGCGCGGGTTAGTGTTAGCGTTCGGGTTAGGATTAGGGGACGGGTGAGGGTCAGGCTTCGGGGAAGGGTTAGGGTTAGGGTTCGGGCTAGGGTTAGGGTTAGGGGACGGGGACGGTTTAGGGTCCAGGTGAGGGTACGGCAACGCTTTAGGGGGAGCGTACGTGTGAGGGCGCGGGCTAGTGTTAGCATACGGGTTAGGATTAGGGGAAGGGTGAGGGTCAGGCTTCGGGGAAGGGTTAGGGTTACGGTTCGGGCTAGGGTTAGGGTTGGGGGACGGAGACGGTTTAGGGTCCAGGTGAGGGTATGGCAAAGCTTTAGGGGGAGCGTACGTGTGAGGGCGCCGGTTAGTGTTAGCGTACGGGTTAGGATTAGGGGACGGGTGAGGGTCAGGCTTCGGGGAAGGATTAGGGTTAGGGTTCGGGCTAGGGTTAGGGTTAGGGGACGGGGACGGTTTAGGGTCCAGGTGAGGGTACGGCAACGCTTTAGGGGGAGCGTACGTGTGAGGGCGCGGGTTAGTGTTAGCCTACGGGTTAGGATTAGGGGACGGGTGAGGGTCAGGCTTCGGGGAAGGGTTAGGGTTAGGGTTCGGGCTAGGGTTAGGGGACGGTTTAGGGTCCAGGTGAAGGTACGGAAACACTGTAGGGGGAGCGTACCTGTGATGGCGCGGGTTAGTGTTAGCCTACCGGTTAGCATTAGGGGACGGGTGAGGGTCAGGCTTCGGGGAAGGGTTAGGGATAGGCTTCGGGCTAGGCTTAGGGTTAGGGGACGGGGACGGTTTAGGGTCCAGGTGAGGGTACGGCAACGCTTTTGGGGGAGTGTACGTGTGAGGGCACGGTTTAGTGTTTGCGAACTGGTTAGGATTAGGGGACGGGTGAGGGTCAGGCTTCGGGGAAGGGTTAGGGTTAGGGTTCGGGCTAGGGTTATGGTTAGGGGACGGGGACGGTTTAGGGTTCAGGTGAGGGTACGGCAATGCTTTAGGGGGAACGTACGTGTGAGGGCGCGGGTTAGTGTTAGCGTACGGGTTAGGATTTGGGGACGGGTGAGGCTCAGGCTTGGGGGAAGGTTTAGGGTTAGGGATCGGGCTAGGGTTAGGGTTAGGGGACGGGGACGGTTTAGGGTCCAGGTGAGGGTACGGAAACGCTTTAGGGGGAGAGTACGTGTGAGGGCGCGGGTTAGTGTTAGCGTACGGGTTAGGATTAGGGGACGGGTGAGGGTCAGGCTTCGGGGAAGTGTTAGGGTTAGGGTTCGGGCTAGGGTTTGGGTTAGGGGACGGGGACGGTTTAGGGTCCAGGTGAGGGTACGGCAACGCTTTAGGCGGAGCGTTGGTGTGAGGGCGCGGGTTAGTGTTAGCGTTCGGGTTAGGATTAGGGGACGGGTGAGGGTCAGGCTTCGGGGAAGGGTTAGGGTTAGGGTTCGGGCTATGGTTAGGTTTAAGGGATGAGGACGGTTTAGGGTCCAGGTGAGGGTCCGGCAACGCTTTAGGGGGAGTGTACGTGTGAGGGCGCGGGTTAGTGTTAGCGTACGGGTTAGGATTAGTGGACGGGTGAGGGTCAGGCTTCGGGGAAGGCTTAGGGTTAGGGTTCGGGCTAGGGTTAGTGTTAGGGGACGGGGACGGTTTAGGGTCCAGGTGAGGGTACGGCAACGCTTTAGGGGTAGCGTACGTGTGAGGGCGCGGGTTAGTGTTAGCGTACGGGTTAGGATTAGGGGACAGGTGAGGGTCAGGCTTCGGGGAAGGGTTAGGGTTAGGGTTCGGGCTAGGGTTAGGGTTAGGGGACGGGGACGGTTTAGGGTCCAGGTGAGGGTACGGCAACGCTTTAGGGGGAGTGTACGTGTGAGGGCGCGGGTTAGTGTTAGCGTACGGGTTAGGATTAGGGGACGGGTGAGGGTCAGGCTTCGGGGAAGGGTTAGGGTTAGGGTTCGGGCTAGGGTTAGGGTTAGGGGACGGGGACGGTTTAGGGTCCAGGTGAGGGTACGGCAACGCTTTAGGGGGAGTGTACGTGTGAGGGCGCGGGTTAGTGTTAGCGTACGGGTTAGGATTAGGGGACGGGTGAGGGTCAGGCTTCGGGGAAGGGTTAGGGTTAGGGATCGGGCTAGGCTTAGGGTTAGGGGACGGGGACGGTTTAGGGTCCAGGTGAGGATACGGCAACGCTCTAGGGGGAGCATACGTGTGAGGGCGCGGGTTAGTGTTTGCGTACTGGTTAGGATTAGGGGACGGGTGAGGGTCAGGCTTCGGGGAAGGGTTAGGGTTAGTGTTCGGGCTAGGGTTAGGGTTACGGGACGGGGAAGGTTTAGGGTCCAGGTGAGGGTACGGCAACGCTTTAGGGGGAGTGTACGTGTGAGGGCGCGGTTTAGTGTTTGCGAACTGGTTAGGATTAGGGGACTGGTGAGGGTCAGGCTTCGGGGAAGGGTTAGGGTTAGGGTTCGGGCTAGGGTTAGGGGACGGTTTAGGGTCCAGGTGAAGGTACGGAAACACTTTAGGGGGAGCGTACGTGTGATGGCTCGGGTTAGTGTTAGCCTACGGGTTAGGATTAGGGGACGGGTGAGGGTCAGGCTTCGGGGAAGGGTTAGGGATAGGCTTCGGGCTAGGCTTAGGGTTAGGGGACGGGGACGGTTTAGGGTCCAGGTGAGGGTACGGCAACGCTTTTGGGAGAGTGTACGTGTGAGGGCGCGGTTTAGTGTTTGCGAACTGGTTAGGATTAGGGGACGGGTGAGGGTCAGGCTTCGAGGAAGGGTTAGGGTTAGGGTTCAGGCTAGGTTTAGGATTAGGGGACGGGGAAGGTTTAGGGTTCAGGTGAGGGTACGGCAATGCTTTAGGGGGAGCGTACGTGTGAGGGCGCGGGTTAGTGTTAGCGTACGGGTTAGGATTTGGGGAGGGGTGAGGCTCAGGCTTGGGGGAAGGTTTAGTGTTAGGGATCGGGCTAGGGTTAGGGTTAGGGGACGGGGACGGTTTAGGGTCCAGGTGAGGATACGGCAACGCTTTTGGGGGAGCGTACGTGTGAGGGCGCGGGTTAGTGTTTGCGTACTGGTTAGGATTAGGGGACGGGTGAGGGTCAGGCTTCCGGGAAGCGTTAGGGTTAGGGTTCGGGCTAGGGTTAGGGTTAGGGGACGGGGAAGGTTTAGGGTCCAGGTAAGGGTACGGCAACGCTTTAGGGGGAGCGTACGTGTGAGGGCGCGGGTTAGTGTTAGCGTACGGGTTAGGATTAGGGGACGGGTGAGGGTCAGGCTTGGTGGAAGGGTTAGGGTTAGGGTTCGGGCTAGGGTTAGGGTTAGGGGAAGGGGACGGTTTAGGGTCCAGGTGAGGGTACGGCAATGCTTTAGGGGGAGCGTACGTGTGAGGGCGCGGGTTAGTGTTAGCGTACGGGTTAGGATTAGGGGACGGGTGAGGGTCATGCTTCGGGGAAGGGTTAGTGTTAGGGTTCGGGCTAGGGTTAGGGTTAGGGGACGGGGATGGTTTAGGGTCCAGGTGAGGGTACGGCAACGCTTTAGGGGGAGCGTACGTGTGAGGGCGCGGGTTAGTGTTAGCGTACGGGTTAGGATTAGGGGACGGGTGAGGGTCAGGCTTCCGGGAAGGGATAGGGTTAGGGATCGGGCTAGGTTTAGCGTTAGGGGACGGGGACGGTTTAGGGTCCAGGTGAGGGTACGGCAACGCTTTAGGGGGAGCGTACGTGTGAGGGCGCGGGTTAGTGTTAGCCTACTGGTTAGGATTAGGGGATCGGTTGAGGCTCAGGCTTCGGGGAAGGGTTAGGGTTAGGGTTCGGGCTAGGGTTAGGGTTACGGGACGGGGACAGTTTAGGGTCCAGGTGAGGGTACGGCAACCCTTTAGGGGGAGCGTACGTGCGAGGACGCGGGTTAGTGTTAGCGTACGGGTTAGGATTAGGGGACGGGTGACGGTCAGGCTTCGGGGAAATGTTAGGGTTAGGGTTCGGGCTAGGGTTAGTGTTAGGGGACGAGGACGGTTTAGGGTCAAGGTGAGTGTACGGCAACGCTTTAGGGGGAGCGTACGTGTGAGGGCGCGGGTTAGTGTTAACGTACGGGTTAGGATTAGGGGACGGGTGAGGGTCAGGCTTCGGGGAAGGGTTAGGGTTAGGGTTCGGGATAGGGTTAGGGTTAGGTGACGGGGACGGTTTAGGGTCCAGGTGAGGGTACGGCAACGCTTTAGGGGGAGCGTACGTGTGAGGGCGCGGGGTAGTGTTAGCGTACGGGTTAGGATTAGGGGACGGGTGAGGGTCAGGCTTGGGGGAAGGGTTAGGGTCAGGGTTCGGGCTAGGGTTAGTGTTAGGGGACGGCGACGGTTTAGGGTCCAGGTGAGGGTACGGCAACGCTTTAGGGGAAGCGTACGTGTAAGGGCGCGGGTTAGTGTTAGCGTACGGGTTAGGATTAGGGGACGGGTCAGGGTCAGGCTTGGGGGAAGTGTTAGGGTTAGGGATCGGTCTAGAGTTAGGGTTAGGGGACGGGGACGGTTTAGGGTCCAGGTGAGGGTACGGCAACGCTTTAGGGGGAGCGTACGTGTGAGGGCGCGGGTTAGTGTTAGCGTACGGGTTAGGATTAGGGGACGGTTGAGGGTCAGGCTTCGGGGAAGGGTTAGGGTTAGGGTTCGGGCTAGGGTTAGGGTTAGGGGACGGGGACGGTTTAGGGTCCAGGTGAGGGTACGGCAACGCTTTAGGGGGAGCGTAGGTGTGAGGGCGCGGGTTAGTTTTAGCGTTCGGTTTAGGATTAGGGGACGGGTGAGGGTCAGGCTTCGGGGAAGGGTTAGGGTTAGGGTTCGGGCTAGGGTTAGGGTTAGGGGACGGGGACGGTTTAGGGTCCAGGTGAGGGTACGGCAACGCTTTAGGGGGAGCGTACGTGTGAGGGCGCGGGTTAGTGTTAGCGTACGGGTTAGGATTAGGGGACGGGTGACGGTCAGGCTTCGGGGAAATGTTAGGGTTAGGGTTCGGGCTAGGGTTAGTGTTAGGGGACGGGGACGGTTTAGGGTCAAGGTGAGTGTACGGCAACGCTTTAGGGGGAGCGTATGTGTGAGGGCGCGGGTTAGTGTTAACGTACGGGTTAGGATTAGGGGACGGGTGAGGGTCAGGCTTTGGGGAAGGTTTAGGGTTAGGGATCGGGCTATGGTTAGGGTTAAGGGACGAGGACGGTTTAGGGTCCAGGTGAGGGTACGGCAACGCTTTAGGGGGAGCGTACGTGTGAGGGCGCGGGTTAGTGTTAGCGTACGGGTTAGGATTAGGGGACGGGTGAGGGTAAGGCTTCGGGGAAGTGTTAGGGTTATGGTTCGGCTAGAGTTAGGCTTAGGGGACGGGGACGGTTTAGGGTCCAGGTGAGGGTACGGCAACGCTTTAGGGGGAGCGTACGTGTGAGGGCGCGGGTTAGTGTTAGCGTACGGGTTAGGATTAGTGGACGGGTGAGGGTCAGGCTTCGGGGAAGGGTTAGGGTTAGGGTTCGGGCTAGGGTTAGTGTTAGGGGACGGGGACGGTTTAGGGTCAGGTGAGGGTACGGCAACGCTTTAGGGGGAGCGTACGTGTGAGGGCGCGGGTTAGTGTTAGCGTACGGGTTAGGATTAGGGAACGGGTGAGGGTCAGGCTTCGGGGAAGGGTTAGTGATAGGGATCGGTCTAGGGTTAGGGTTAGGGGATGGGGACGGTTTAGGGTCCAGGTGAGGATACGGCAACGCTTTTGGGGGAGCGTACGTGTGAGGGCGCGGGTTAGTGTTTGCGTACTGGTTAGGATTAGGGGACGGGTGAGGGTCAGGCTTCGGGGAAGGGTTAGGGTTAGGGTTCGGGCTAGGGTTAGGGTTAGGGGACGGGGAAGGTTTAGGGTCCAGGCAAGGGTACGGCAAAGCTTTAGGGGGAGCGTACGTGTGAGGGCGCGGGTTAGTGTTAGCGTACAGGTTAGGATTAGGGGACGGGTGAGGGTCAGGCTTGGTGGAAGGGTTAGGGTTAAGGTTCGGGCTAGGGTTAGGGTTAGGGGACGGGGACAGTTTAGGGTCCACGTGAGTGTACGGCAACGCTTTAGGGGGAGCGTACGTGTGAGGGCGCGGGTTAGTGTTAGCGTACGGGTTAGGATTAGGGGATGGGTGATGGTCAGGCTTCGGGGAAGGGTTAGGGTTAGGGATCGGGCTAGGGTTAGGGTTAGGGGATGGGGACGGTTTCGGGTTCAGGTGAGGGTACGGAAACGCTTTATGGGGAGCGTACGTCTGAGGGCGCGGGTTAGTGTTAGCCTACGGGTTAGGATTAGGGTACGTGTGAGGGTCAGGCTTCGGGGAAGGGTTAGGGTTCGGGCTAGGGTTAGCGTTAGGGGACGGGGACGGTTTAGGGTCCAGGTGAGGGTACGACAACGCTTTAGGGGGAGCGTACGTGTGAGAGCGCGGGTTAGTGTTAGCGTACGGGTTAGGATTAGGGGACGGGTGAGGGTCAGGCTTCGGGGAAGGGTTAGGGTTACGGTTCGGGCTAGGGTTAGGGTTAGGGGACGGGGACGGTTTAGGGTCCAGGTGAGGGTACGGCAACGCTTTAGGGGGAGAGTACGTGTGAGGGCGTGGGTTAGTGTTAGCGTACGGGTTAGGATTAGGGGACGGGTGAGGGTCAGGCTTCGGGGAAGGGTTAGGGTTAGGGTTCGGCTAGGGTTAGGCTTAGGGGACGGGGATGGTTTAGGGTCCAGGTGAGGGTACGGCAACGCTTTAGGGGGAGCGTACGTGTGAGGGCGCGGGTTAGTTTTAGCGTACGAGTTAGGATTAGTGGACGGGTGAGGGTCAGGCTTCGGGGAAGGGTTAGGGTTAGGGTTCGGGCTAGGGTTAGGGTTAGGGGACGGGGACGGTTTAGGGTCCAGGTGAGCGTACGGCAACGCTTTAGGGGGAGCGTACATGTGAGGGCACGTGTTAGTGTTAGCGTACGGGTTAGGATTAGGGGATGGGTGAGGGTCAGGCTTCGGGGAAGGGTTAGGGTTAGGGATCGGGCTAGGGTTAGGGTTAGGGGACTGGGACGGTTTAGGGTCCAGGTGAGGGTAGGCAACGCTTTAGGGGGAGCGTACGTGTGAGGGCGCGGGTTAGTGTTAGCGTACGGGTTAGGATTAGGGGACGGGTGAGGGTAAGGCTTCGGGGAAGTGTTAGGGTTATGGTTCGGCTAGAGTTAGGCTTAGGGGACGGGGACGGTTTAGGGTCCAGGTGAGGGTACGGCAACGCTTTAGGGGGAGCGTATGTGTGAGGGCGCGGGTTAGTGTTAGCGTACGGGTTAGGATTAGTGGACGGGTGAGGGTCAGGCTTCGGGGAAGGGTTAGGGTTAGGGTTCGGGCTAGGGTTAGTGTTAGGGGACGGGGACGGTTTAGGGTCCAGGTGAGGGTACGGCAACGCTTTAGGGGAAGCGTACGTGTGAGGGCGCGGGTTAGTGTTAGCGTACGGGTTAGGATTAGGGAACGGGTGAGGGTCAGGCTTCGGGGAAGGGTTAGTGATAGGGATCGGTCTAGGGTTAGGGTTAGGGGATGGGGACGGTTTAGGGTCCAGGTGAGGATACGGCAACGCTTTTGGGGGAGCGTACGTGTGAGGGCGCGGGTTAGTGTTTGCGTACTGGTTAGGATTAGGGGACGGGTGAGGGTCAGGCTTCGGGGAAGGGTTAGGGTTAGGGTTCGGGCTAGGGTTAGGGTTAGGGGACGGGGAAGGTTTAGGGTCCAGGCAAGGGTACGGCAAAGCTTTAGGGGGAGCGTACGTGTGAGGGCGCGGGTTAGTGTTAGCGTACAGGTTAGGATTAGGGGACGGGTGAGGGTCAGGCTTGGTGGAAGGGTTAGGGTTAGGGTTCGGGCTAGGGTTAGGGTTAGGGGACGGGGACGGTTTAGGGTCCAGGTGAGGGTATTGCAACGCTTCAGGGGGAGCGTACGTGTGAGGGCGCTGGTTAGTGTTAGCGTACGGGTTAGGATTAGGGGACGGGTGAGTGTCAGGCTTCGGGGAAGGGTTAGTGTTAGGGTTCGGGCTAGGGTTAGGGTTAGGGGACGGACACGGTTTAGGGTCCAGGTGAGTGTACGGCAACGCTTTAGGGGGAGCGTACGTGTGAGAGCGCGGGTTAGTGTTAGCGTAAGGGTTAGGATTAGGGGACGGGTGAGGGTCAGGCTTCCGGGAAGGGTTAGGGTTAGGGATCGGGCTAGGTTTAGCGTTAGGGGACGGGGACGGTTTAGGGTCCAGGTGAGGGTACGACAACGCTTTAGGGGGAGCGTACGTGTGAGGGCGTGGGTTAGTGTTAGCGTACGGGTTAGGATTAGGGGACGGGTGAGGGTCAGGCTTCGGGGAAGGGTTAGGGTTAGGGTTCGGCTAGGGTTAGGCTTAGGGGACGGGGATGGTTTAGGGTCCAGGTGAGGGTACGGCAACGCTTTAGGGGGAGCGTACGTGTGAGGGCGCGGGTTAGTGTTAGCGTACGAGTTAGGATTAGTGGACGGGTGAGGGTCAGGCTTCGGGGAAGGGTTAGGGTTAGGGTTCGGGCTAGGGTTAGGGTTAGGGGACGGGGACGGTTTAGGGTCCAGGTGAGCGTACGGCAACGCTTTAGGGGGAGCGTACATGTGAGGGCGCGTGTTAGTGTTAGCGTACGGGTTAGGATTAGGGGATGGGTGAGGGTCAGGCTTCGGGGAAGGGTTAGGGTTAGGGATCGGGCTAGGGTTAGGGTTAGGGGACTGGGACGGTTTAGGGTCCAGGTGAGGGTACGGCAACGCTTTAGGGGGAGCGTACGTGTGAGGGCGCGGGTTAGTGTTAGCGTACGGGTTAGGATTAGGGGACGGGTGAGGGTAAGGCTTCGGGGAAGTGTTAGGGTTATGGTTCGGCTAGAGTTAGGCTTAGGGGACGGGGACGGTTTAGGGTCCAGGTGAGGGTACGGCAACGCTTTAGGGGAAGCGTATGTGTGAGGGCGCGGGTTAGTGTTAGCGTACGGGTTAGGATTAGTGGACGGGTGAGGGTCAGGCTTCGGGGAAGGGTTAGGGTTAGGGTTCGGGCTAGGGTTAGTGTTAGGGGACGGGGACGGTTTAGGGTCCAGGTGAGGGTACGGCAACGCTTTAGGGGAAGCGTACGTGTGAGGGCGCGGGTTAGTGTTAGCGTACGGGTTAGGATTAGGGAACGGGTGAGGGTCAGGCTTCGGGGAAGGGTTAGTGATAGGGATCGGTCTAGGGTTAGGGTTAGGGGATGGGGACGGTTTAGGGTCCAGGTGAGGATACGGCAACGCTTTTGGGGGAGCGTACGTGTGAGGGCGCGGGTTAGTGTTTGCGTACTGGTTAGGATTAGGGGACGGGTGAGGGTCAGGCTTCGGGGAAGGGTTAGGGTTAGGGTTCGGGCTAGGGTTAGGGTTAGGGGACGGGGAAGGTTTAGGGTCCAGGCAAGGGTACGGCAAAGCTTTAGGGGGAGCGTACGTGTGAGGGCGCGGGTTAGTGTTAGCGTACAGGTTAGGATTAGGGGACGGGTGAGGGTCAGGCTTGGTGGAAGGGTTAGGGTTAGGGTTCGGGCTAGGGTTAGGGTTAGGGGACGGGGACGGTTTAGGGTCCAGGTGAGGGTATTGCAACGCTTCAGGGGGAGCGTACGTGTGAGGGCGCTGGTTAGTGTTAGCGTACGGGTTAGGATTAGGGGACGGGTGAGTGTCAGGCTTCGGGGAAGGGTTAGTGTTAGGGTTCGGGCTAGGGTTAGGGTTAGGGGACGGACACGGTTTAGGGTCCAGGTGAGTGTACGGCAACGCTTTAGGGGGAGCGTACGTGTGAGAGCGCGGGTTAGTGTTAGCGTAAGGGTTAGGATTAGGGGACGGGTGAGGGTCAGGCTTCCGGGAAGGGTTAGGGTTAGGGATCGGGCTAGGTTTAGCGTTAGGGGACGGGGACGGTTTAGGGTCCAGGTGAGGGTACGACAACGCTTTAGGGGGAGCGTACGTGTGAGGGCGCGGGTTAGTGTTAGCGTACGGGTTAGGATTAGGGGACGGGTGAGGGTCAGGCTTCGGGGAAGGGTTAGGGTTACGGTTCGGGCTAGGGTTAGGGTTAGGGGACGGGGACGGTTTAGGGTCCAGGTGAGGGTACGGCAACGCTTTAGGGGGAGAGTACGTGTGAGGGCGTGGGTTAGTGTTAGCGTACGGGTTAGGATTAGGGGACGGTTGAGGGTCAGGCTTCGGGGAAGGGTTAGGGTTAGGGTTCAGCTAGGGTTAGGCTTAGGGGACGGGGATGGTTTAGGGTCCAGGTGAGGGTACGGCAACGCTTTAGGGGGAGCGTACGTGTGAGGGCGCGGGTTAGTGTTAGCGTACGAGTTAGGATTAGTGGACGGGTGAGGGTCAGGCTTCGGGGAAGGGTTAGGGTTAGGGTTCGGGCTAGGGTTAGGGTTAGGGGACGTGGACGGTTTAGGGTCCAGGTGAGGGTACGGCAACGCTTTAGGGGGAGCGTACATGTGAGGGCGTGGGTTAGTGTTAGCGTACGGGTTAGGATTAGGGGATGGGTGAGGGTCAGGCTTCGGGGAAGGGTTAGGGTTAGGGATCGGGCTAGGGTTAGGGTTAGGGGACTGGGACGGTTTAGGGTCCAGGTGAGGATACGGCAACGCTTTTGGGAGAGCGTACGTGTGAGGGCGCGGGTTAGTGTTTGCGTACTGGTTAGGATTAGGGGACGGGTGAGGGTCAGGCTTCGGGGAAGGGTTAGGGTTAGAGTTCGCGCTAGGGTTAGGGTTAGGGGACGGGGAAGGTTTAGGGTCCAGGTAAGGGTACGGGAAAGCTTTAGGGGGAGCGTACGTGTAAGGGCGTGGGTTAGTGTTAGCGTACGGGTTAGGATTAGGGGACGGGTGAGGGTCAGGCTTGGTGGAAGGGTTAGGGTTAGGGTTCGGGCTAGGGTTAGGGTTAGGGGACGGGGACGGTTTAGGGTCCAGGTGAGGGTACGGCAACGCTTTAGGGGGAGCATACGTGTGAGGGCGCGGGTTAGTGTTAGCGTACGGTTTAGGATTAGGGGACGGGTGAGGGTCAGGCTTCGGGGAAGGGTTAGTGTTAGGGTTCGGGCTAGGGTTAGGGTTAGGGGACGGGAACGGTTTAGGGTCCAGGTGAGTGTAGGGCAACGCTTTAGGGGGAGCGTACGTGTGAGGGCGCGGGTTAGTGTTAGCGTACGGGTTAGGATTAGGGGACGGTTGAGGGTCAGGCTTCCGGGAAGGGTTAGGGTTAGGGATCGGGCTAGGTTTAGCGTTAGGGGACGGGGACGGTTTAGGGTCAAGGTGAGGGTTCGGCAACGCTTTAGGGGGAGCGTACGTGTGAGGGCGCGGGTTAGTGTTAGCGTACGGGTTAGGATTAGGGGATCGGTTGAGGGTCAGGCTTCGGGGAAGGGTTAGGGTTAGGGTTCGGGCTAGGTTTAGGGTTAGGGGACGGGGACGGTTTAGGGTCCAGGTGAGGGTACGGCAACGCTTTAGGGGGAGCGTACGTGTGAGGGTGTGGGTTAGTGTTAGCGTACGGGTTAGGATTAGGGTACGGTTGAGGGTGAGGCTTCGGGGAAGGGTTAGGGTTAGAGTTCGGCTAGGGTTAGGCTTAGGGGACGGGGACGGTTTAGGGTCCAGGTGAGGGTACGGCAACGCTTTAGGGGGTGCGTACGTGTGAGGGCGTGGGTTAGTGTTAGCGTACGGGTTAGGATTACGGGACGGGTGAGGGTCAGGCTTCAGGGAAGGGTTAGGGTTAGGGTTCGGGCTAGGGTTAGGGTTAGGGGACGGGGACAGTTTAGGGTCCAGGTGAGGGTACGGCAACGCTTTATGGGGAGCGTACGTGTGAGGGCGTGGGTTAGTTTTAGCGTACGGTTTAGGATTAGGGGACGTGTGAGGGTCAGGCTTCGGGGAAGGGTTAGGGTTAGGGTTCGGGCTAGGTTTAGGGGACGGTTTAGGGTCCAGGTGAGGGTACGGCAACACTTTAGGGGGAGCGTACGTGTGATGGCGCGGGTTAGTGTTAGCCTACGGGTTAGTATTAGGGGACGGGTGAGGGTCAGGAGTCGGGAAAGAGTTAGGGTTAGGGTTCGGGCTTGGGTTAGGTTTAGGGGACGGGGACGGTTTAGGGTCCAGTTGAGGGTACAGCAACGCTTTAGGGGGAGCGTACGTGTGAGGGCGCGGGTTAGTGTTAGCCTACGGGTTAGGATTAGGCGACGGGTGAGGCTCAGGCTTCGGAGAAGGGTTAGGGATAGGCTTTGGGCAAGGCTTAGTGTTAGGGGACGGGGACGGTTTAGGGTCCAGGTGAGGGTATGGCAACGCTTTAGGGGGAGCGTACGTGTGAGGGCGCGGGTTAGAGTTAGCGTTCGGGTTAGGATTAGGGGACGGGTGAGGGTCAGGCTTCGGGGAAGGGTTAGGGTTAGGGTTCGGGCTAGGGTTAGAGTTAGGGGACGGGGACGGTTTAGGGTCCAGGTGAGGGTACGGCAACGCTTTAGGGGGAGCGTATGTTTGAGGGCGCGGCTTAGTGTTAGCCTACGCCTTAGGATTAGGGGACGGGTGAGGGTCAGGCTTCGGGGAAGGGTTAGGGTTAGGGTTCGGGCTAGGGTTAGGGTTAGGGGACGGGGACAGGTTAGGGTCCAGGTGCGGGTACGGCAACGCTTTAGGGGGAGCGTACGTGTGAGGGCGCGGGTTAGTGTTAGCGTACGGGTTAGAATTAGGGGACGGGTGAGGGTCAGGCTTCGGGGAAGGGTTAGGGTTAGGGTTTGGGGTAGGGTTAGGGTTAGGGGACGGGGACGGTTTAGGGTCCAGGTGAGGGTACGGCAACGCTTTAGGGGGAGCGTACGTGTGAGGGCGCGGGTTAGTGTTAGCGTACGAGTTAGGATTCGGGGACGGGTGATGGTCAGGCTTTGGGGAAGGGTTAGGGTTAGGGTTCGGGCTAGGGTTACGGTTAGGGGACGGGGACGGTTTAGGGTCCAGGTGAGGGTACGGCAACGCTTTAGGGGGAGCGTACGTGTGAGGGCGCGTGTTAGTGTTAGCCTACGGGTTAGGATTAGGGGATGGGCGAGGGTCAGGCTTCGGGGAAGGGTTAGGGTTAGGGTTCGGGCTAGGGTTAGGGTTAGGGCACGGGGACGGTTTAGGGTCCAGGTGAGGGTACGGCAACGCTTTAAGGGGAGCGTACGTGTAGGGCGCGGGTTAGTGTTAGCGTACGGGTTAGGATTAGGCGACGGGTGAGGGTCAGGCTTCAGGGAAGGGTTAGGGTTAGGGTTCCTGCTAGGGTTAGGGTTAGGGGACGGGGACGGTTTAGGGTCCAGGTGAGGGTACGGCAACGCTTTAGGGGGAGCGTACGTGTGAGGGCGCGGGTTAGTGTTAGCCTACGGGTTAGGATTAGGGGACGGGTGAGGTTCAGGCTTCGGGGAAAGGTTATGGTTAGGGTTCGGGCTAGGCTTAGGGTTAGGGGACGGGGACGGTTTAGGGTCCAGGTGAGGGTACGGCAACGTTTTAGGGGGAGCGTACGTGCGAGGGCGTGGGTAAGTGTTAGCGTACGGGTTAGGAATAGGGGACGGGTGAGGGTCAGGCTTCGGTGAAGGGTTAGGGTTAGGGTTCGGGCTAGGGTTAGGGTTAGGGGACGGGGACGGTTTAGGGTCCAGGTGAGGGTACGGCAACACTTTAGGGGGAGCGTACGTGTGAGGGCGCGTTTTAGTGTTAGCCTACGCCTTAGGATTAGGGGACGGGTGAGGGTCAGGCTTCGGTGAAGGGTTAGGGTTAGGGTTCGGGCTAGGGTTCGGGCTAGGGTTAGGGGACGGTTTACGGTCCAGGTGAGGGTACGGCAATACTTTAGGGGGAGCGTACGTGTGAGGGCGCGGGTTAATGTTAGCCTCCGGGTTAGGATTAGGGGACGGGTGAGGGTCAGGCTTCGGGGAAGGGTTAGGGTTAGGGTTCGGGCTAGGGTTAGGGTTAGGGGACGGGGACGGTTTAGGGTCCAGGTGAGGGTACGGCAACGCTTTAGGGGGAGCGTACGTGTGAGGGCGCAGGTTAGTGTTAGCCTACGGGTTAGGATTAGGGGACGGGTGAGGGTCAGGTGTCGGGGAAGAGTTAGGGTTAGGGTTCGGGCTAGGGTTAGGGTTAGAGGACGGGGACGGTTTAGGGTCCAGGTGAGGGTACGGCAACGCTTTAGGGGGAGCGTACGTGTGAGGGCGCAGGTTAGTGTTAGCCTACGGGTTAGGATTAGGGGACGGGTGAGGATCAGGCTTCGGGGAAGGGTTAGGGATAGGCTTCGGGCTAGGCTTAGGGTTAGGGGACGGGGACGGTTTAGGGTCCAGGTGAGGGTACGGCAACGCTTTTGGGGGAGCATACGTGTGAGGGCGCGGGTTAGTGTTTGCGTACTGGTTAGGATTAGGTGACGGGTGAGGGTCAGGCTTCGGGGAAGGGTTAGGGTTAGCGTTCGGGCTAGGGTTAGGGTTAGGGGACTGGGACGGTTTAGGGTGCAGGTGAGGGTACGGAAACACTTTAGGGGGAGCGTACGTGTGAGGGCGCGGGTTAGTGTTAGCGTCCGGGTTAGGATTAGGGGACGGTTGAGGGTCAGGCTTGTGGGTAGGTTTAGGGTTAGGGTTTGGGCTAGGGTTCGGGTTAGGGGACGGGGACGGTTTAGGGTCCAGGTGAGGGTACGGCAACGCTTTAGGGGGAGCGTACGTGTGAGGGCGCGGGTTAGTGTTAGCCTACGGGTTAGGATTAGGGGACGGGTGAGGGTCAGGCTTCGGGGAAGGGTTAGGGTTAGGGTTCGGGCTAGGGTTAGGGTTAGGGGACGGGGACGGTTTAGGGTCCAGGTGAGGGTACGGAAACGCTTTAGGGGGAGCGTACTTGTGAGGGCGCGGGTTAGTGTTAGCCTACGGGTTAGGATTAGGGGACGGGTGAGGGTCAGGCTTCGGGGAAGGGTTAGGGTTAGGGTTCGGGCTAGGGTTAGGTTTAGGGGACGGGGACGGTTTAGGGTCCAGGTGAGGGTACGTCAACGCTTTAGGGGGAGCGTACGTGTGAGGGCGCGGGTTAGTGTTAGCCTACGGGTTAGGATTAGGGGACGGGTGAGGGTCAGTCTTCGGGGAAAGGTTAGGGTTAGGGTTCGGGCTAGGGTTAGGGTTAGGGGACGGGGACGGTTTAGGGTCCAGGTGAGGGTACGGCAACGCTTTAGGGGGACCGTACGTGTGAGGGCGTGGGTTAGTGTTAGCGTACGGGTTAAGATTAGGGGACGGGTGAGGGTCAGGCTTCGGGGAAGGGTTAAGGTTAGGGTTCGGGCTAGGGTTACGGTTAGGGGATGGGGACGGTTTAGGGTCCAGGTGAGGGTACGGCAACGCTTTAGGGGGAGCGTACGTGTGAGGGCGCGTGTTAGTGTTAGCCTACGGGTTAGGATTAGGGGATGGGTGAGGGTCAGGCTTCGGGGAAGTGTTAGGGTTAGGGTTCGGGCTAGGGTTAGGGTTAGGGCACGGGAACGGTTTAGGGTCCAGGTGAGGGTACGGCAACGCTTTAGGGGGAGCATACGTGTAGGGCGCGGGATAGTGTTAGCGTACGGGTTAGGATTAGGGGACGGGTGAGGGTCAGGCTTCGGGGAAGGGTTAGGGTTAGGGTTCCTGCTAGGGTTAGGGTTAGGGGAGGGGGACGGTTTAGGGTCCAGGTGAGGGTACGGCAATGCTTTAGGGGGAGCGTACGTGTGAGGGCGCGGGTTAGTGTTAGCGTACGGGTTAGGATTAGGGGACGGGTGAGGGTCAGGCTTCGGGGAAGGGTTAGGGTTAGGGTTCGGGCTAGGCTTAGGGTTAGGGGACGGGACGGTTTAGGGTCCAGGTGAGGGTACGGCAACGTTTTAGGGGGAGCGTACGTGTGAGGGTGTGGGTTAGTGTTAGCGTACGGGTTAGGATTAGGGGACGGGTGAGGGTCAGGCTTCGGGGAAGAATTAGGGTTAGGGTTTGGGCTAGGGTTCGGGTTAGGGGACGGGGATGGTTTAGGGTCCAGTTGAGGGTACGGCAACGCTTTAGGGGGAGCGTACGTGTGAGGGCGCGGGTTAGTGTTAGCGTACGGGTTAGGATTAGGGGACGGGTGAGGGTCAGGCTTCGGGGAAGGGTTAGGGTTAGGGTTCGGGCTAGGGTTAGGGGACGGTTTATGGTCCAGGTGAGGGTACGGCAACACTTTAGGGGGAGCGTACGTGTGAGGGCGCGGGTTAGTGTTAGCCTACGGGTTAGGATTAGGGGACGGGTGAGGGTCAGGCTTCGGGGAAGGTTTAGGGTTAGGGTTCGGGCTAGGCTTAGAGTTAGGGGACGGGGACGGTTTAGGGTCCAGGTGAGGGTACGGCAACGTTTTAGGGGGAGCGTACGTGTGAGGGCGTGGGTTAGTGTTAGCGTACGGGTTAGGATTAGGGGACGGGTGAGGGTCAGGCTTCGGGGAAGAATTAGGGTTAGGGTTTGGGCTAGGGTTCGGGTTAGGGGACGGGGACGGTTTAGGGTCCAGGTGAGGGTACGGCAACGCTTTAGGGGGAGCGTACGTGTGAGGGCGCGGGTTAGTGTTAGCCTACGGGTTAGGATTAGGGAACGGGTGAGGGTCAGGCTTCGGGGAAGGGTTAGGGTTAGGGTTCGGGCTAGGGTTAGCGTTAGGGGACGGGGACGGTTTAGGGTCCAGGTGAGGGTATGGCAACGCTTTAGGGGGAGCATACGTGTGAGGGTGCGGGTTAGTGTTAGCGTACGGGTTAGGATTAGGGGACGGGTGAGGGTCAGGCTTCGGGGAAGGGTTAGGGTTAGGGTTCGGGCTAGGGTTAGGGTTAGGGGACGGGGATGGTTTAGGGTCCAGGTGAGGGTACGGCAATGCTTTAGGGGGAGCGTACGTGTGAGGGCGCGGGTTAGTGTTAGCGTGCGGGTTAGGATTAGGGGATGGGTGAGGGTCAGGCTTCGGGGAAGGGTTAGGGTTAGGGTTCGGGCTAGGGTTAGGGTTAGGGGACGGGGAGGGTTTAGGGTCCAGGTGAGGATACGGCAATGCTTTAGGGGGGGCATACGTGTGAGGGCGCGGGTTAGTGTTAGCCTACGGGTTAGGATTAGGGGACGGGTGAGAGTCATGCTTCAGGGAAGGGTTAGGGTTAGGGTTCGCGCTAGTGTTAGGGTTAGGGCACGGGGACGGTTTAGGGTCCAGGTGAGGGTACGGCAACACTTAAGGCGGAGTGTACGTGTGAGGGCGCGGGTTAGTGTTAGCCTAAGGGTTAGGATTAGGGGACGGGTGAGGGTCAGGAGTCGGGGAAGAGTTAGGGTTAGGGTTCGGGCTAGGGTTAGGGTTAGAGGACGGGGACGGTTTAGGGTCCAGGTGAGGGTACGGCAACGCTTTAGGGGGAGCGAAAGTTTGAGGGCGCAGGTTAGTGTTAGCCTACGGGTTAGGATTAGGAGACGGGTGAGGGTCAGGCTTCGGGGAAGGGTAAGGTATAGGCTTCGGGCTAGGCTTAGGGTTAGGGGACGGGGACGCTTTAGGGTCCAGGTGAGGGTACGGCAACGCTTTTGGGGGAGCGTACGTGTGAGGGCGCGGGTTAGTGTTTGCATACTGGTTAGGATTAGGGGACGGGTGAGGGTCAGGCTTCGGGGAAGGGTTAGGGTTAGGGTTCGGGCTAGGGTTAGGTTTAGAAAACGGGGAAGGTTTAGGGTCCAGGTGAGGGTATGGCAAAACTTTAGGGGGAGCGTACGTGTGAGGGCGCGGGTTAGTGTTAGCCTACGCCTTAGGATTAGGGGACGTGTGAGGGTCAGGCTTCGGGGAAGGGTTAGGGTTAGGCATCGGGCTAGGGTTAGGGTTAAGGGACGGGGACGGGTTAGGGTCCAGGTACGGGTACGGCAAAGCTTTAGGGGGAGCGTACGTGTGAGGGCGCGGGTTAATGTTAGCGTACGGGTTAGGATTAGGGGACGGCTGAGGGTCAGGCTTCGGGGAAGTGTTAGGGTTAGGGTTCGGGCTAGGGTTAGGGTTAGGGGACGGGGACGGTTTAGGGTCCAGCTGAGGGTACGGAAACGCTTTAGGGGGAGCGTACATGTGAGCGTGCTGGTTAGTTTAAGCGTACGGGTTAGGATTAGGGGACGGGTGAGGGTCAGGCTTCGGGGAAGGGTTAGGGTTAGGGTTCGGGCTAGGGTTAGGATTAGGGGACGGGGACGGTTTAGGGTCCAGGTCAGGGTACGGCAACGCTTTAGGGGGAGCGTACGTGTGAGGGCGCGGGTTAGTGTTAGCCTATGGCTTAGGATTAGGGGACGGGTGAGGGTCATGCTTCGGGGAAGGGTTAAGGATCGGCTTTGGGCTAGGCTTAGGGTTAGGGGACGGGGACGGTTTAGGGTCCAGGTGAGGGTACGGCAACGCTTTAGGGGGAGCGTACGTGTGAGGGCGCGGGTTAGTGTTAGCCTACGGGTTAGGATTAGGGGACGGGTGAGGGTCAGGCTTCGGGGAAGGGTTAGGGTTAGGGTTCGGGCTAGGGTTAGGGGACGGTTTAGGGTCCAGGTGAGAGTACGGCAACACTTTAGGGAGAGCGTACGTGTGAGGGCAAGGGTTAGTGTTAGCCTACGGGTTAGGATTAGGGGACGGGTGAGGGTCAGGCTTCGGGGAAGGGTTAGGGTTAGGGTTCGGGCTAGGGTTAGGGTTAGGGGACGGGGACGGTTTAGGGTCTAGGTGAGGGTACGGCAACGCTTTAGGGGGAGCGTACATGTGAGGGCGCGGGTTAGTGTTAGCCTACGGGTTAGGATTAGGGGACGGGTGAGGGTCAGGTTTCGGGGAAGGGTTAGGGTTAGGGTTCGGGCTAGGGTTAGGGTTAGGGGACGGGGAAGGTTTAGGGTCCAGGTGAGGGTACGGCAACGCTTTAGGGGGAGCGTACGTTTGAGGGCGCGGGTTAGTGTTAGCGTCCGGGTTAGGATTAGGGGACGGTTGAGGGTCAGGCTTGTGGGAAGGTTTAGGGTTAGGGTTTGGGCTAGCGTTCGGGTTAGGGGACGGGGACGGTTTAGGGTCCAGGTGAGGGTACGGCAACGCTTTAGGGGGAGCGTACGTGTGAGGGCGCGGGTTAGTGTTAGCCTACGGGTTAGGATTGGGGACGGGTGAGGGTCAGGCTTCGGGGAAGGGTTAGGGTTAGGGTTCGGGCTAGGGTTAGGGTTAGGGGACGGGGACGGTTTAGGGTCCAGGTGAGGGTATGGCAACGCTTTAGGGGGAGCATACGTGTGAGGGTGCGGGTTAGTGTTAGCGTACGGGTTAGGATTAGGGGACGGGTGAGGGTCAGGCTTCGGGGAAGGGTTAGGGTTAGGGTTCGGGCTAGGGTTAGTGTTAGGGGACGGGGACGGTTTAGGGTCCAGGTGAGGGTACGGCAACGCTTTAGGGGGAGCGTACGTGTGAGGGCGCGGGTTAGTGTTAGCGTACGGGTTAGGATTCGGGGACGGATGAGGGTCAGGCTTCGGGGAAGGGTTAGGGTTAGGGTTCGGGCTAGGGTTAGGGTTAGGGGACGGGGAGGGTTTAGGGTCCAGGTGAGGATACGGCAATGCTTTAGGGGGGGCATACGTGTGAGGGCGCGGGTTAGTGTTAGCCTACGGGTTAGGATTAGGGGACGGGTGAGGGTCAGGCTTCGGGGAAGGGTTAGGGATAGGGTTCGCGCTAGTGTTAGGATTAGGGCACGGGGACGGTTTAGGGTCTAGGTGAGGGTACTGCAACACTTTAGGCGGAGCGTACGTGTGAGGGCGCGGGTTAGTGTTAGCCTACGCCTTAGGATTAGGGGACGGGTGAGGGTCAGGCTTCGGGGAAGGGTTAGGGTTAGGGATCGGGCTAGGGTAAGGGTTAGGGAACGGGGACGGGTTAGGGTCCAGGTGCGGGTTCGGCAACGCTTTAGGGGGAGCGTATGTGTGAGGGCGCGGGTTAGTGTTAGCGTACGGGTTAGGATTAGGGGACGGGTGAGGGTCAGGCTTCTGGGAAGTGTTAGGGTTAGGGTTCGGGCTAGGGTTAGGGTTAGGGGACGGGGACGGTTTAGGGTCCAGGTGAGGGTACGGCAAAGCTTTAGGGGGAGCGTACGTGTGAGGGCGCGGGTTAGTGTTAGCCTACGGGTTAGGATTAGGGGACGGGTGAGGGTCAGGAGTCGGGGAAGAGTTAGGGTTAGGGTTCGGGCTAGGGTTAGGGTTAGAGGACGGGGACGGTTTAGGGTCCAGGTGAGGGTACGGCAACGCTTTAGGGGGAGCGTACGTTTGAGGGCGCAGGTTAGTGTTAGCCTACGGGTTAGGATTAGGAGACGGGTGAGGGTCAGGCTTCGGGGAAGGGTAAGGGATAGACTTCGGGCTAGGCTTAGGGTTAGGGGACGGGGACGCTTTAGGGTCCAGGTGAGGGTACGGCAACGCTTTTGGGGGAGCGTACGTGTGAGGGCGCGGGTTAGTGTTTGCATACTGGTTAGGATTAGGGGACGGGTGAGGGTCAGGCTTCGGGGAAGGGTTAGGGTTAGGGTTCAGGCTAGGGTTAGGGTTAGGGGACGAGGACGGTTTAGGGTCCAGGTGACGGTACGGCAACGCTTTAGGGGGAGCGTACGTGTGAGGGCGTGGGTTAGTGTTAGCCTACGGGTTAGGATTAGGGGACGGGTGAGGGTCAGGTTTCGGGGAAGGGTTAGGGTTAGGGTTCGGGCTAGGGTTAGGTTTAGAAAACGGGGAAGGTTTAGGGTCCAGGTGAGGGTACGGCTACGCTTTAGGGGGAGCGTACGTGTGAGGGCGCGGGTTAGTGTTAGCGTACGGGTTAGGATTAGGAGACGGGTGAGGGTCAGGCTTCGGGGAAGGGTTATGGTTAGGCATCGGGCTAGGGTTAGGGTTAGGGGACGGGGACGGGTTAGGGTCCAGGTGCGGGTACGGCAACGCTTTAGGGGGAGCGTACGTGTGAGGGCGCGGGTTAATGTTAGCGTACGGGTTAGGATTAGGGGACGGGTGAGGGTCAGGCTTCGGGGAAGGGTTAGGGTTAGGGTTCGGGATAGGGTTAGGGTTAGGGGACGGGGACGGTTTAGAGTCCAGGTGAGGGTACGGAAACGCTTTAGGGGGAGCGTACATGTGAGGGTGTGGGTTAGTTTTAGCGTACGGGTTAGGATTAAGGGACGGGTGAGGGTCAGGCTTCGGGGAAGTGTTAGGGTTAGGGTTCGGGCTAGGGTTAGGATTAGGGGACGGGGACGGTTTAGGGTCCAGGTGAGGGTACGGCAACGCTTTAGGGGGAGCGTACGTGTGAGGGCGCGGGTTAGTGTTAGCCTATGGCTTAGGATTAGGGGACGGGTGAGGGTCAGGCTTCGGGGAAGGGTTAAGGATCGGCTTTGGGCTAGGCTTAGGGTTAGGGGACGGGGACGGTTTAGGGTCCAGGTGAGGGTACGGCAACGCTTTAGGGGGAGCGTACGTGTGAGGGCGCGGGTTAGTGTTAGCCTACGGGTTAGGATTAGGGGACGGGTGAGGGTCAGGCTTCGGGGAAGGGTTAGGGTTAGGGTTCGGGCTAGTGTTAGGGTAAGGGCACAGGGACGGTTTAGGGTCCAGGTGAGCGTACGGCAACGCTTTAGGGGGAGCGTACGTGTGAGGGCGCCGGTTAGTGTTAGCCTACGGGTTAGGATTAGGGGACGGGTGAGGGTCAGGCTTCGGGGAAGGGTTAGGGTTAGGGTTCGGGCTAGGGTTAGGGGACGGTTTAGGGTCCAGGTGAGAGTACGGCAACACTTTAGGGAGAGCGTACGTGTGAGGGCGAGGGTTAGTGTTAGCCTCCGGGTTAGGATTAGGGGACGGGTGAGGGTCAGGCTTCGGGGAAGGGTTAGGGTTAGGGTTCGGGCTAGGGTTAGGGTTAGGGGACGGGGACGGTTTAGGGTCCAGGTGAGGGTACGGCAACGCTTTAGGGGGAGCGTACGTGTGAGGGCGCGGGTTAGTGTTAGCCTACGGGTTAGGATTAGGGGACGGTTGAGGGTCAGGCTTGTGGGAAGGGTTAGGGTTAGGGTTCGGCCTAGGGTTAGGGTTAGGGGACGGGGACGGTTTAGGGTCCAGGTGAGGGTACGGCAACGCTTTAGGGGGAGCGTACGTGTGAGGGCGTGGGTTAGTGTTAGCCTACGCCTTAGGATTAGGGGACGGGTGAGGGTCAGGCTTCGGGGAAGGGTTAGGGTTAGGCATAGGGCTAGGGTTAGGGTTAGGGGACGGGGACGGGTTAGGGTCCAGGTGCGGGTACGGCAACTCTTTAGGGGAAGCGTACGTGTGAGGGCGCGGGTTAGTGTTAGCGTACGGGTTAGGATTAGAGGACGGGTGAGGGTCAGGCTTCGGGGAAGGGTTAGGGTTAGGGTTCGGGCTAGGGTTAGGGTTAGGGGACGGGGACGGTTTAGGGTCCAGGTGAGGGTACGGAAACGCTTTAGGGGGAGCGTACATGTGAGGGTGTGGGTTAGTTTTAGCGTACGGGTTAGGATTAGGGGACGGGTGAGGGTCAGGCTTCGGGGAAGGGTTAGGGTTAGGGTTCGGGCTAGGGTTAGGATTAGGGGACGGGGACGGTTTAGGGTCCAGGTGAGGGTACGGCAACGCTTTAGGGGGAGCGTACGTGTGAGGGCGCGGGTTAGTGTTAGCCTATGGCTTAGGATTAGGGGACGGGTGAGGGTCAGGCTTCGGGGAAGGGTTAAGGATAGGCTTTGGGCTAGGCTTAGGGTTAGGGGACGGGGACGGTTTAGGGTCCAGGTGAGGGTACGGCAACGTTTTGGGGGAGCGTACGTGTGAGGGCGTGGGTTAGTGTTAGCCTACGGGTTAGGATTAGGGGACGGGTGAGGGTCAGCTTCGGGGAAGGGTTAGGGTTAGGGTTCGGGCTAGTGTTAGGGTAAGGGCACGGGGACGGTTTAGGGTCCAGGTGAGCATACGGCAACGCTTTAGGGGGAGCGTACGTGTGAGGGCGCGGGTTAGTGTTAGCCTACGGGTTAGGATTAGGGGACGGGGGAGGGTAAGGCTTCGGGGAAGGGTTAGGGTTAGGGTTCGGGCTAGGGTTAGGGGACGGGTGAGGGTCAGGTTTCGGGGAAGTGTTAGGGTTAGGGTTCGGGCTAGGATTAGGGTTAGGGGACAGGGACGGTTTACGGTAAACGTGAGGGTACGACTACGCTTTAGGGGGAGCGTACGTGTGAGGGCGCGGGTTATTGTTAGCGTACGGGTCAGGATTAGGGGACGGGTGAGGGTGAGGTTTTAGGGAAGGGATAGGGTTAGGGTTCGGGCTAGGGTTCCGGTTAAGGGACGGGGACGGTTTAGGGTCCAGGTGAGGGTACGACAACGCTTTAGGGGGAGCGTACGTGTGAGGGCGCGGGTTAGTGTTAGCGTAAGGGTCAGGATTAGGGGACGGGTGAGGGTCAGGCTTCGGGGAAGGGTTAGGGTTAGGGTTCGGGCTAGGGTTAGGATTAGGGGACGGGGACGGTTTAGGGTCCAGGTGAGGGTACGGCAACGCTTTAGGGGGAGCGTACGTGTGAGGGCGCGGGTTAGTGTTAGCCTATGGCTTAGGATTAGGGGACGGGTGAGGGTCAGGCTTCGGGGAAGGGTTAAGGATAGGCTTTGGGCTAGGCTTAGGGTTAGGGGACGGGGACGGTTTAGGGTCCAGGTGAGAGTACGGCAACACTTTAGGGAGAGCGTACGTGTGAGGGCGCTGGTTAGTGTTAGCCTCCGGGTTAGGATTAGGGGACGGGTGAGGGTCAGGCTTCGGGGAAGGGTTAGGTTTAGGGTTCGGGCTAGGGTTAGGGTTAGGGGACGGGGACGGTTTAGGGTCCAGGTGAGGGTACGGCAACGCTTTAGGGTGAGCGTACGAGTGAGGGCGCGGGTTAGTGTTAGCGTACGGGTTAGGATTAGGGGACGGGTGAGGGTCAGGTTTCGGGGAAGGGTTAGGGTTAGGGTTCGGGCTAGGGTTAGGGTTAGGGGACGGGGAAGGTTTAGGGTCCAGGTGAGGGTACGGCTACGCTTTAGGGGGAGCGTACGTGTGAGGGCGCGGGTTAGTGTTAGCGTCCGGGTTAGGATTAGGGGACGGTTGAGGGTCAGGCTTGTGGGAAGGGTTAGGGTTAGGGTTCGGCCTAGGGTTAGGGTTAGGGGACGGGGACGGTTTAGGGTCCAGGTGAGGGTACGTCAACGCTTTAGGGGGAGCGTACGTGTGAGGGCGCGGGTTAGTGTTAGCGTAAGGGTCTGGATTAGGGGACGGGTGAGGGTCAGGCTTCGGGGAAGGTTTAGGGTTAGGGTTCGGGCTAGGGTTAGGGTTAGGGGACGGGGACGGTTTACGGTAAACGTGAGGGTACGGCTACGCTTTAGGGGGAGCGTACGTGTGAGGGCGCGGGTTATTGTTAGCGTACGGGTCAGGATTAGGGGACGGGTGAGGGTGAGGTTTCGGGGAAGGTTTAGGGTTGCGGTTCGGACTACGGTTAGGGTTAGGGGACGGGGACGGTTTAGGATCCAGGTGAGGGTACGGCAACGCTTTAGGGGGAGCGTACGTGTGAGGGCGCGGGTTAGTGTTAGCGTACGGGTCAGGATTAGGGGACGGGTGAGGATCAGGCTTCGGGGAAGGGTTAGGGTGAGGGTTCAGGCTAGGGTTAGGGTTAAGGTACGTGGACGGTTTAGGCTCCACGTGAGGGTACGGCAATGCTTTAGGGGGAGCGTACGTGTGAGGGCATGGTTTAGTGTTAGCGTACGGTTTAGGATTAGGGGACGAGTGAGGGTCAGGCTTCGGGGAAGGGTTAGGGTTAGGGTTCGGGTTAGGGTTAGGGTTAGGGGACGGGGATGGTTTAGGGTCCAGGTGAGGTACGGCAACGCTTTAGCGGGAGCGTACGTGTGAGGGCGCGGGTTAGTGTTAGCGTACGGGTTAGGATTCGGGGACGGGTGAGGGTCAGGCTTCGGGGAAGGGTTAGGGTTAGGGTTCGGGCTAGGGTTAGGGTTAGGGGACGGGGACGGTTTGCGGTAAACGTGAGGGTACGGATACGCTTTAGGGGGAGCGTACGTGTGAGGGCGCGGGTTATTGTTAGCGTACGGGTCAGGATTAGGGGACGGGTGAGGGTGAGGTTTCGGGGAAGGGTTAGGGTTAGGGTTCGGGCTAGGGTTCCGGTTAGGGGACGGGGACGGTTTAGGGTCCAGGTGAGGGTACGACAACGATTTAGGGGGAGCGTACGTGTGAGGGCGCGGGTTAGTGTTAGCGTACGGGTTAGGATTAGGGGACGGGTGAGGGTGAGGTTTCGGGGAAGGTTTAGGGTTGCGGTTCGGACTACGGTTAGGGTTAGGGGACGGGGACGGTTTAGGGTCCAGATGAGGGTACGGCAACGCTTTAGGGGGAGCGTACGTGTGAGGGCGCGGGTTAGTGTTAGCGTACGGGTCAGGATTACTGGACGGGTGAGGGTCAGGCTTCGGGGAAGTGTTAGGGTTAGGGTTCGGGCTAGGGTTAGGGTTAGGGGATGGGGACGGTTTAGGGTCTATGTGAGGGTATGGCAACGCTTTAGGGGGAGCGTACGTGTGAGGGCGCGGTTCAGTGTACGGCTTAGGATTAGGGGACGGGTGAGGGTCAGGCTTCGGGGAATGGTAAGGCTTAGGGTTCGGGCTAGGGATAGGATTAGGGGATGGGGACGGTTTAGGGTCCAGGTGAGGTTACGGCAACGCTTTATGGGGACCGTACGTGTGAGGGCGCTGTTTAGTGTACGGGTTAGGATTAGGGGACGGGTGAGGGTCAGGCTTCGGGGAAGGGTTAGGGTTAAGGTTCGGGCTAGGGTTAGGGTAAGGGGACGGGGAAGGTTTAGGGTCCAGGTAAGGGTACGGCAACGCTTTAGGGGGAGCGTACGTGTGAGGGCGCGGGTTAGTGTTAGCCTCTGGGATAGGATTAGGGGACGGGTGAGGGTCAGGCTTCGGGGAAGGGTTAGGGTTAGGGTTCGGGCTAGGGTTAGGGTTAGGGGACGGGGACGGTTTAGGGTCCAGGTGAGGGTTCGGCAACGCTTTAGGGGGAGCGTACGTGTGAGGGCGCAGGTTAGTGTTAGCCTACGGGTTAGGATTAGGGGACGGTTGAGGGTCAGGAGTCGGGGAAGAGTTAGGGTTAGGGTTCGGGCTACGGTTAGGGTTAGAGGACGGGGACGGTTTAGGGTCCAGGTGAGGGTACGGCAACGCTTTAGGGGGAGCGTACGTGTGAGGGCGCAGGTTAGTGTTAGCCTACGGGTTAGGATTAGGAGACGGGTGAGGGTCAGGCTTCGGGGAAGGGTTAGGGATAGGCTTCGGGCTGGCTTAGGGTTAGGGGACGGGGACGGTTTAGGGTCCAGGTGAGGGTACGGCAACGCTTTTGGGGGAGCGTACGTGTGAGGGCGCGGGTTAGTGTTTGCGTACTTTTTAGGATTAGAGGACGGGTGAGGGTCAGGCTTCGGGGAAGGGTTAGGGTTAGGGTTCGGTCTAGGGTTAGGGTTAGGGGACGGGGACGGTTTAGGGTCCAGGTGAGGGTACGGCAATGGTTTAGGGGGAGCGTACGTGTGAGGGCGCGGGTTAGTGTTAGCCTACGGGTTAGGATTAGGGGACGGGTGAGGGTCAGGCTTCGGGAAAGGGTTAGGGTTAGGGTTCGGGCTAGGGTTAGTGTTAGGGGAAGGGGACGGTTTAGGGTCCAGGTGAGGGTATGGCAACGCTTTAGGGGGAGCGTACGTGTGAGGGCGCGGGTTAGTGTTAGCCTACGCCTTAGGATTAGGGGACAGGTGAGGGTCAGGCTTCGGGGAAGGGTTAGGGTTAGGGTACGGGCTAGGGTTAGGGTTAGGTGACGGGGACGGGTTAGGGTTCAGGTGCGGGTACGGCAACGCTTTAGGGGGAGCGTACGTGTGAGGGCGCAGGTTAGTGTTAGCCTACGGGTTAGGATTAGGGGACGGGTGAGGGTCAGGCTTCGGGGAAGGAATAGGGTTAGGGTTCGGGCTAGGGTTAGGCTTAGGGGACGGCGACGGTTTAGGGTCCAGGTGAGGGTACGGCAACGCTTTAGGGGGAGCGTACGTGTGAGGGCGCGGGTTAGTGTTAGCATACGGGTTAGGATTAGGGGACGGGTGAGGGTCTGGCTTCGGGGAAGGGTTAGGGTTAGGGTTCGGGCTAGGGTTAGGGTTAGGGGACGGGGAAGGTTTAGGGTCCAGGTGAGGGTACGGCAACGCTTTAGAGGAAGCGTACGTGTGAGGGTGCTGGTTAGTGTTAGCCTACGGTTTAGGATTCGGGGACGGGTGAGGGTCAGGCTTCGGAGAAGGGTTAGGGTTAGGGTTCGGGCTAGGGTTAGGGGACGGGGACGGTTTAGGGTCCAGGTGAGGGTACTGCAACGCTTTAGGGGGAGCGTATGTGTGAGGGCGCGGGTTATTGTTAGCGTACGGGTTAGGATTAGGGGATGGGTGATGGTCAGGCTTCGGGGAAGGGTTAGGGTTATGGTTCGGGCTAGGGTTAGGGTTAGGGGACGGTGACGGTTTAGGGTCCAGGTGAGGGTACGGAAACGCTTTAGGGGGAGCGTACATGTGAGGGTGTGGGTTAGTGTTAGCGTACGGGTTAGGATTAGGGGACGGGTGAGGGTCAGGCTTCGGGGAAGGGTTAGGGTTAGGGTTCGGGCTAGGGTTAGGATTAGGGGACGGGGACGGTTTAAGGTGCAGGTGAGTGTACGGCAACGCTTTAGGGGGAGCGTACGTGTGAGGGCGCGGGTTAGTGTTAGCCTATGGCTTAGGATTAGGGTACGGGAGAGGGTCAGGCTTCGGGGAAGGGTTAAGGATCGGCTTTGGGCTAGGCTTAGGGTTAGGGGACGGGGACGGTTTAGGGTCCAGGTGAGGTACGGCAACGCTTTAGGGGGAGCGTACGTGTGAGGGCGCGGGTTAGTGTTAGCGTACGGGTTAGGATTAGGGGACGGGTGAGGGTCAGGCTTCGGGGAAGCGTTAGGGTTAGGGTTCGGGCTAGGGTTAGGGTTACGGGACGGGGAAGGTTTAGGGTCCAGGTGAGGGTACGGCAACGCTTTAGGGGGAGCGTACGTGTGAGGGCGCGGGTTAGTGTTAGCCTACGGGTTAGGATTAGGGGACGGGTGAGGGTCAGGCTTCGGGGAAGGGTTAGGTTTAGGGTTCGGGCTAGGTTTAGGGTTAGGGGACGGGGACGGTTTAGGGTCCAGGTGAGGATACGGCAATGCTTTAGTGGGGGCGTACGTGTGAGGGCGCGGGTTAGAGTTAGCCTACGGGTTAGGATTAGGGGACGGGTGAGGGTCAGGCTTCGGGGAAGGGTTAGGGTTAGGGTTCGGGCTAGTGTTAGGTTTAGGGCACAGGGACGGTTTAGGGTCCAGGTGAGCGTACGGCAACGCTTTAGGGGGAGCGTACGTGTGAGGGCGCGGGTTAGTGTTAGCCTCTGGGTTAGGATTAGGGGACGGGTGAGGGTCAGCTTCGGGGAAGTGTTAGGGTTAGGGTTCGGGCTACGGTTAGGGTTAGAGGACGGGGACGGTTTAGGGTCCAGGTGAGGGTACGGCAACGCTTTAGGGGGAGCGTACGTGTGAGGGCGCAGGTTAGTGTTAGCCTACGGGTTAGGATTAGGAGACGGGTGAGGGTCAGGCTTCGGGGAAGGGTTAGGGATAGGCTTCGGGCTGGCTTAGGGTTAGGGGACGGGGACGGTTTAGGGTCCAGGTGAGGGTACGGCAACGCTTTTGGGGGAGCGTACGTGTGAGGGCGCGGGTTAGTGTTTGCGTACTTTTTAGGATTAGAGGACGGGTGAGGGTCAGGCTTCGGGGAAGGGTTAGGGTTAGGGTTCGGTCTAGGGTTAGGGTTAGGGGACGGGGACGGCTTAGGGTCCAGGTGAGGGTACGGCAACGCTTTAGGTGGAGCGTACGTGTGAGGGCGCGGGTTAGTGTTAGCCTACGGGTTAGGATTAGGGGACGGATGATGGTCAGGTTTCGGGGAAGGGTTAGGGTTAGGGTTCGGGCTAGGGTTAGGGTTAGGGGACGGGGAAGGTTTAGGGTCCAGGTGAGGGTACGGCAACGCTTTAGGGGGAGCGTACGTGTGAGGGCGCTGGTTAGTGTTAGCGTACGGGTTAGGATTAGGGGACGGTTGAGGGTCAGTCTTGTGGGAAGGGTTAGGGTTAGGGTTCGGGCTAGGGTTAGGGTTAGGGGACGGGGACGGTTTAGGGTCCAGGTGAGGGTACGGCAACGGTTTAGGGGGAGCGTACGTGTGAGGGCGCGGGTTAGTGTTAGCGTACGGGTTAGGATTAGGGGACGGGTGAGGGTCAGGCTTCGGGAAAGGGTTAGGGTTAGGGTTCGGGCTAGGGTTAGTGTTAGGGGAAGGGGACGGTTTAGGGTCCAGGTGAGGGTATGGCAACGCTTTAGGGGGAGCGTACGTGTGAGGGCGCGGGTTAGTGTTAGCCTACGCCTTAGGATTAGGGGACAGGTGAGGGTCAGGCTTCTGGGAAGGGTTAGGGTTAGGGTACGGGCTAGGGTTAGGGTTAGGTGACGGGGACGGGTTAGGGTTCAGGTGCGGGTACGGCAACGCTTTAGGGGGAGCGTACGTGTGAGGGCGCAGGTTAGTGTTAGCCTACGGGTTAGGATTAGGGGACGGGTGAGGGTCAGGCTTCGGGGAAGGGATAGGGTTAGGGTTCGGGCTAGGGTTAGGCTTAGGGGACGGCGACGGTTTAGGGTCCAGGTGAGGGTACGGCAACGCTTTAGGGGGAGCGTACGTGTGAGGGAGGGGTTTAGTGTTAGCATACGGGTTAGGATTAGGGGACGGGTGAGGGTCTGGCTTCGGGGAAGGGTTAGGGTTAGGGTTCGGGCTAGGGTTAGGGTTAGGGGACGGGGAAGGTTTAGGGTCCAGGTGAGGGTACGGCAACGCTTTAGAGGAAGCGTACGTGTGAGGGTGCTGGTTAGTGTTAGCCTACGGTTTAGGATTCGGGGACGGGTGAGGGTCAGGCTTCGGAGAACGGTTAGGGTTAGGGTTCGGGCTAGGGTTAGGGGACGGGGACGGTTTAGGGTCCAGGTGAGGGTACTGCAACGCTTTAGGGGGAGCGTATGTGTGAGGGCGCGGGTTATTGTTAGCGTACGGGTTAGGATTAGGGGATGGGTGATGGTCAGGCTTCGGGGAAGGGTTAGGGTTAGGGTTCGGGCTAGGGTTAGGGTTAGGGGACGGGGACGGTTTAGGGTCCAGGTGAGGGTACGGAAACGCTTTAGGGGGAGCGTACATGTGAGGGTGTGGGTTAGTGTTAGCGTACGGGTTAGGATTAGGGGACGGGTGAGGGTCAGGCTTCGGGGAAGGGTTAGGGTTAGGGTTCGGGCTAGGGTTAGGATTAGGGGACGGGGACGGTTTAAGGTGCAGGTGAGTGTACGGCAACGCTTTAGGGGGAGCGTACGTGTGAGGGCGCGGGTTAGTGTTAGCCTATGGCTTAGGATTAGGGTACGGGAGAGGGTCAGGCTTCGGGGAAGGGTTAAGGATCGGCTTTGGGCTAGGCTTAGGGTTAGGGGACTAGGACGGTTTAGGGTCCAGGTGAGGTACGGCAACGCTTTAGGGGGAGCGTACGTGTGAGGGCGCAGGTTAGTGTTAGCCTACGGGTTAGGATTAGGGGACGGGTGAGGGTCAGGAGTCGGGGAAGAGTTAGGGTTAGGGTTCGGGCTACGGTTAGGGTTAGAGGACGGGGACGGTTTAGGGTCCAGGTGAGGGTACGGCAACGCTTTAGGGGGAGCGTACGTGTGAGGGCGCAGGTTAGTGTTAGCCTACGGGTTAGGATTAGGAGACGGGTGAGGGTCAGGCTTCGGGGAAGGGTTAGGGATAGGCTTTGGGCTGGCTTAGGGTTAGGGGACGGGGACGGTTTAGGGTCCAGGTGAGGGTACGGCAACGCTTTTGGGGGAGCGTACGTGTGAGGGCGCGGGTTAGTGTTTGCGTACTTTTTAGGATTAGAGGACGGGTGAGGGTCAGGCTTCGGGGAAGGGTTAGGGTTAGGGTTCGGTCTAGGGTTAGGGTTAGGGGACGGGGACGGCTTAGGGTCCAGGTGAGGGTACGGCAACGCTTTAGGTGGAGCGTACGTGTGAGGGCGCGGGTTAGTGTTAGCCTACGGGTTAGGATTAGGGGACGGATGATGGTCAGGTTTCGGGGAAGGGTTAGGGTTAGGGTTCGGGCTAGGGTTAGGGTTAGGGGACGGGGAAGGTTTAGGGTCCAGGTGAGGGTACGGCAACGCTTTAGGGGGAGCGTACGTGTGAGGGCGCGGGTTAGTGTTAGCGTACGGGTTAGGATTAGGGGACGGTTGAGGGTCAGTCTTGTGGGAAGGGTTAGGGTTAGGGTTCGGGCTAGGGTTAGGGTTAGGGGACGGGGACGGTTTAGGGTCCAGGTGAGGGTACGGCAACGGTTTAGGGGGAGCGTACGTGTGAGGGCGCGGGTTAGTGTTAGCGTACGGGTTAGGATTAGGGGACGGGTGAGGGTCAGGCTTCGGGAAAGGGTTAGGGTTAGGGTTCGGGCTAGGGTTAGTGTTAGGGGAAGGGGACGGTTTAGGGTCCAGGTGAGGGTATGGCAACGCTTTAGGGGGAGCGTACGTGTGAGGGCGCGGGTTAGTGTTAGCGTACGCCTTAGGATTAGGGGACAGGTGAGGGTCAGGCTTCGGGGAAGGGTTAGGGTTAGGGTACGGGCTAGGGTTAGGGTTAGGTGACGGGGACGGGTTAGGGTTCAGGTGCGGGTACGGCAACGCTTTAGGGGGAGCGTACGTGTGAGGGCGCAGGTTAGTGTTAGCCTACGGGTTAGGATTAGGGGACGGGTGAGGGTCAGGCTTCGGGGAAGGGATAGGGTTAGGGTTCGGGCTAGGGTTAGGGGACGGGGACGGTTTAGGGTCCAGGTGAGGGTACTGCAACGCTTTAGGGGGAGCGTATGTGTGAGGGCGCAGGTTATTGTTAGCGTACGGGTTAGGATTAGGGGATGGGTGATGGTCAGGCTTCGGGGAAGGGTTAGGGTTAGGGTTCGGGCTAGGGTTAGGGTTAGGGGACGGGGACGGTTTAGGGTCCAGGTGAGGGTACGGAAACGCTTTAGGGGGAGCGTACATGTGAGGGTGTGGGTTAGTGTTAGCGTACGGGTTAGGATTAGGGGACGGGTGAGGGTCAGGCTTCGGGGAAGGGTTAGGGTTAGGGTTCGGGCTAGGGTTAGGATTAGGGGACGGGGACGGTTTAAGGTGCAGGTGAGTGTACGGCAACGCTTTAGGGGGAGCGTACGTGTGAGGGCGCGGGTTAGTGTTAGCCTATGGCTTAGGATTAGGGTACGGGAGAGGGTCAGGCATCGGGGAAGGGTTAAGGATCGGCTTTGGGCTAGGCTTAGGGTTAGGGGACTAGGACGGTTTAGGGTCCAGGTGAGGTACGGCAACACTTTAGGGGGAGCGTACGTGTGAAGGCGCGGGTTAGTGTTAGCCTACGGGTTAGGATTAGGGGACGGGTGAGGGTCAGGCTTCGGGGAAGGGTTAGGGTTAGGGTTCGGGCTAGGTTTAGGGTTAGGGGACGGGGACGGTTTAGGGTCCAGGTGAGGATACGGCAATGCTTTAGTGGGGGCGTACGTGTGAGGGCGCGGGTTAGAGTTAGCCTACGGGTTAGGATTAGGGGACGGGTGAGGGTCAGGCTTCGGGGAAGGGTTAGGGTTAGGGTTCGGGCTAGTGTTAGGTTTAGGGCACAGGGACGGTTTAGGGTCCAGGTGAGCGTACGGCAACGCTTTAGGGGGAGCGTACGTGTGAGGGCGCGGGTTAGTGTTAGCCTCTGGGTTAGGATTAGGGGACGGGTGAGGGTCAGCTTCGGGGAAGTGTTAGGGTTAGGGTTCGGGCTAGGGTTAGGGTTAGGGGACGGGGACGGTTTAGGGTCCAGGTGAGGGTTCGGCAACGCTTTAGGGGGAGCGTACGTGTGAGGGCGCAGGTTAGTGTTAGCCTACGGGTTAGGATTAGTGGACGGGTGAGGGTCAGGAGTCGGGGAAGAGTTAGGGTTAGGGTTCGGGCTATGGTTAGGGTTAGAGGACGGGGACGGTTTAGGGTCCAGGTGAGGGTACGGCAACGCTTTAGGGGGAGCGTACGTGTGAGGGCGCAGGTTAGTGTTAGCCTACGGGTTAGGATTAGGAGACGGGTGAGGGTCAGGCTTCGGGGAAGGGTTAGGGATAGGCTTCGGGCTGGCTTAGGGTTAGGGGACGGGGACGGTTTAGGGTCCAGGTGAGGGTACGGCAACGCTTTTGGGGGAGCGTACGTGTGAGGGCGCGGGTTAGTGTTTGCGTACTTTTTAGGATTAGAGGACGGGTGAGGGTCAGGCTTCGGGGAAGGGTTAGGGTTAGGGTTCGGTCTAGGGTTAGGGTTAGGGGACGGGGACGGCTTAGGGTCCAGGTGAGGGTACGGCAACGCTTTAGGTGGAGCGTACGTGTGAGGGCGCGGGTTAGTGTTAGCCTACGGGTTAGGATTAGGGGACGGATGATGGTCAGGTTTCGGGGAAGGGTTAGGGTTAGGGTTCGGGCTAGGGTTAGGGTTAGGGGACGGGGAAGGTTTAGGGTCCAGGTGAGGGTACGGCAACGCTTTAGGGGGAGCGTACGTGTGAGGGCGCGGGTTAGTGTTAGCGTACGGGTTAGGATTAGGGGACGGTTGAGGGTCAGTCTTGTGGGAAGGGTTAGGGTTAGGGTTCGGGCTAGGGTTAGGGTTAGGGGACGGGGACGGTTTAGGGTCCAGGTGAGGGTACGGCAACGGTTTAGGGGGAGCGTACGTGTGAGGGCGCGGGTTAGTGTTAGCGTACGGGTTAGGATTAGGGGACGGGTGAGGGTCAGGCTTCGGGAAAGGGTTAGGGTTAGGGTTCGGGCTAGGGTTAGTGTTAGGGGAAGGGGACGGTTTAGGGTCCAGGTGAGGGTATGGCAACGCTTTAGGGGGAGCGTACGTGTGAGGGCGCGGGTTAGTGTTAGCCTACGCCTTAGGATTAGGGGACAGGTGAGGGTCAGGCTTCGGGGAAGGGTTAGGGTTAGGGTACGGGCTAGGGTTAGGGTTAGGTGACGGGGACGGGTTAGGGTTCAGGTGCGGGTACGGCAACGCTTTAGGGGGAGCGTACGTGTGAGGGCGCAGGTTAGTGTTAGCCTACGGGTTAGGATTAGGGGACGGGTGAGGGTCAGGCTTCGGGGAAGGGATAGGGTTAGGGTTCGGGCTAGGGTTAGGCTTAGGGGACGGCGACGGTTTAGGGTCCAGGTGAGGGTACGGCAACGCTTTAGGGGGAGCGTACGTGTGAGGGCGCGGGTTAGTGTTAGCATACGGGTTAGGATTAGGGGACGGGTGAGGGTCTGGCTTCGGGGAAGGGTTAGGGTTAGGGTTCGGGCTAGGGTTAGGGTTAGGGGACGGGGAAGGTTTAGGGTCCAGGTGAGGGTACGGCAACGCTTTAGAGGAAGCGTACGTGTGAGGGTGCTGGTTAGTGTTAGCCTACGGTTTAGGATTCGGGGACGGTTGAGGGTCAGGCTTCGGAGAACGGTTAGGGTTAGGGTTCGGGCTAGGGTTAGGGGACGGGGACGGTTTAGGGTCCAGGTGAGGGTACTGCAACGCTTTAGGGGGAGCGTATGTGTGAGGGCGCGGGTTATTGTTAGCTTACGGGTTAGGATTAGGGGATGGGTGATGGTCAGGCTTCGGGGAAGGGTTAGGGTTAGGGTTCGGGCTAGGGTTAGGGTTAGGGGACGGGGACGGTTTAGGGTCCAGGTGAGGGTACGGAAACGCTTTAGGGGGAGCGTACATGTGAGGGTGTGGGTTAGTGTTAGCGTACGGGTTAGGATTAGGGGACGGGTGAGGGTCAGGCTTCGGGGAAGGGTTAGGGTTAGGGTTCGGGCTAGGGTTAGGATTAGGGGACGGGGACGGTTTAAGGTGCAGGTGAGTGTACGGCAACGCTTTAGGGGGAGCGTACGTGTGAGGGCGCGGGTTAGTGTTAGCCCATGGTTTAGGATTAGGGTACGGGAGAGGGTCAGGCTTCGGGGAAGGGTTAAGGATCGGCTTTGGGCTAGGCTTAGGGTTAGGGGACTAGGACGGTTTAGGGTCCAGGTGAGGTACGGCAACGCTTTAGGGGGAGCGTACGTGTGAGGGCGCGGGTTAGTGTTAGCGTACGGGTTAGGATTAGGGGACGGGTGAGGGTCAGGCTTCGGGGAAGCGTTAGGGTTAGGGTTCGGGCTAGGGTTAGGGTTACGGGACGGGGAAGGTTTAGGGTCCAGGTGAGGGTACGGCAACGCTTTAGGGGGAGCGTACGTGTGAAGGCGCGGGTTAGTGTTAGCCTACGGGTTAGGATTAGGGGACGGGTGAGGGTCAGGCTTCGGGGAAGGGTTAGGGTTAGGGTTCGGGCTAGGTTTAGGGTTAGGGGACGGGGACGGTTTAGGGTCCAGGTGAGGATACGGCAATGCTTTAGTGGGGGCGTACGTGTGAGGGCGCGGGTTAGAGTTAGCCTACGGGTTAGGATTAGGGGACGGGTGAGGGTCAGGCTTCGGGGAAGGGTTAGGGTTAGGGTTCGGGCTAGTGTTAGGTTTAGGGCACAGGGACGGTTTAGGGTCCAGGTGAGCGTACGGCAACGCTTTAGGGGGAGCGTACGTGTGAGGGCGCGGGTTAGTGTTAGCCTCTGGGTTAGGATTAGGGGACGGGTGAGGGTCAGCTTCGGGGAAGTGTTAGGGTTAGGGTTCGGGCTAGGGTTAGGGTTAGGGGACGGGGACGGTTTAGGGTCCAGGTGAGTGTTCGGCAACGCTTTAGGGGGAGCGTACGTGTGAGGGCGCAGGTTAGTGTTAGCCTACGGGTTAGGATTAGGGGACGGGTGAGGGTCAGGAGTCGGGGAAGAGTTAGGGTTAGGGTTCGGGCTACGGTTAGGGTTAGAGGACGGGGACGGTTTAGGGTCCAGGTGAGGGTACGGCAACGCTTTAGGGGGAGCGTACGTGTGAGGGCGCAGGTTAGTGTTAGCCTACGGGTTAGGATTAGGAGACGGGTGAGGGTCAGGCTTCGGGGAAGAGTTAGGGATAGGCTTCGGGCTGGCTTAGGGTTAGGGGACGGGGACGGTTTAGGGTCCAGGTGAGGGTACGGCAACGCTTTTGGGGGAGCGTACGTGTGAGGGCGCGGGTTAGTGTTTGCGTACATTTTAGGATTAGAGGACGGGTGAGGGTCAGGCTTCGGGGAAGGGTTAGGGTTAGGGTTCGGTCTAGGGTTAGGGTTAGGGGACGGGGACGGCTTAGGGTCCAGGTGAGGGTACGGCAACGCTTTAGGTGGAGCGTACGTGTGAGGGCGCGGGTTAGTGTTAGCCTACGGGTTAGGATTAGGGGACGGATGAGGGTCAGGTTTCGGGGAAGGGTTAGGGTTAGGGTTCGGGCTAGGGTTAGGGTTAGGGGACGGGGAAGGTTTAGGGTCCAGGTGAGGGTACGGCAACGCTTTAGGGGGAGCGTACGTGTGAGGGCGCGGGTTAGTGTTAGCGTACGGGTTAGGATTAGGGGACGGTTGAGGGTCAGTCTTGTGGGAAGGGTTAGGGTTAGGGTTCGGGCTAGGGTTAGGGTTAGGGGACGGGGACGGTTTAGGGTCCAGGTGAGGGTACGGCAACGGTTTAGGGGGAGCGTACGTGTGAGGGCGCGGGTTAGTGTTAGCGTACGGGTTAGGATTAGGGGACGGGTGAGGGTCAGGCTTCCGGAAAGGGTTAGGGTTAGGGTTCGGGCTAGGGTTAGTGTTAGGGGAAGGGGACGGTTTAGGGTCCAGGTGAGGGTTTGGCAACGCTTTAGGGGGAGCGTACGTGTGAGGGCGCGGGTTAGTGTTAGCCTACGCCTTAGGATTAGGGGACAGGTGGGGGTCAGGCTTCGGGGAACGGTTAGGGTTAGGGTACGGGCTAGGGTTAGGGTTAGGTGACGGGGATGGGTTAGGGTTCAGGTGCGGGTACGGCAACGCTTTAGGGGGAGCGTACGTGTGAGGGCGCAGGTTAGTGTTAGCCTACGGGTTAGGATTAGGGGACGGGTGAGGGTCAGGCTTCGGGGAAGGGATAGGGTTAGGGTTCGGGCTAGGGTTAGGCTTAGGGGACGGCGACGGTTTAGGGTCCAGGTGAGGGTACGGCAACGCTTTAGGGGGAGCGTACGTGTGAGGGCGCGGGTTAGTGTTAGCATACGGGTTAGGATTAGGGGACGGGTGAGGGTCTGGCTTCGGGGAAGGGTTAGGGTTAGGGTTCGGACTAGGGTAAGGGTTAGGGGACGGGGCCGGTTTAGGGTCCAGGTGAGGGTACGGCAACGCTTTAGAGGAAGCGTACGTGTGAGGGTGCTGGTTAGTGTTAGCCTACGGTTTAGGATTCGGGGACGGGTGAGGGTCAGGCTTCGGGGAAGGGTTAGGGTTAGGGTTCGGGCTAGGGTTAGGGGACGGGGACGGTTTAGGGTCCAGGTGAGGGTACTGCAACGCTTTAGGGGGAGCGTACGTGTGAGGACGTGGGATAGTGTTAGCGTACGGGATAGGATTAGGGGACGGGTGAGGCTCAGGCTTCGGGGAACGGTTAGGGTTAGGGTTCGGGCTAGGGTTAGGGTTAGGGGACGGGGACGGTTTAGGGTCCAGGTGAGGGTACGGCAACGCTTTAGGGGGAGCGTACGTGTGAGGGCGCGGGTTAGTGTTAGCGTACGTGTTAGGAATAGGGGACGGGTGAGGATCAGTCATCGGGGAAGGGTTAGGGTTAGGGTTCGGGCTAGGGTTAGGGTTAGAGGACGGGGACGGTTTAGGGTCCAGGTGAGGGTACGGCAACGCTTTAGGGGGAGCGTACGTGTGAGGGCGCGGGTTAGTGTTAGCCTACGGGTTAGGATTAGGGGACGGGTGAGGTTCATTCTTCCGGGAACGGTTAGGGTTAGGGTTCAGGCTAGGGTTAGGGTTAGGGGACGGGGACGGTTTAGGGTCCAGGTGAGGGTTCGGCAACGCTTTAGGGGGAGCGTACGTGTGAGGGCGCGGGATAGTGTTAGCCTAAGGGTTAGGATTAGGGGACGGGTGAGGGTCAGGCTTCGGGGAAGGGTTAGGGTTAGGGTTCGGTTTAGGGTTAGGGTTAGGGGACGGGGACGGTTTAGGGTCCAGGTGAGGGTACGGCAACGCTTTAGAGGGAGCGTACGTGTGAGTGCGTGGGTAAGTGTTAGCGTATGGGTTAGGATTAGGGGACGGGTGAGGGTCAGGCTTCGGGGAAGGGTTAGGGTTAGGGTTCGGGCTAGGGTTAGGGTTAGGGGACGGGGACGGTTTAAGGTCCAGGTGAGGGTACGGCAACGCTTTAGGTGGAGCATACGTGTGATGGCGCGGGTTAGTGTTAGAGTACGGGTTAGGATTAGGGGACGGGTGATGGTCAGGCTTCGGGGAAGGGTTAGGGTTAGGGTTCGGGCTAGGGTTAGGGGACGGGGACGGTTTAGGGTCCAGGTGAGGGTAAGGCAACGCTTTAGGGGGAGCGTACATGTGAGGGCGCGGGTTAGTGTTAGCGTACGGGTTAGGATTAGGGGACGGGTGAGGTTCAGGCTTCGGGGACGGGGGTAGGTTTAGGGTCCAGGTGAGGGTACGGCAAAGCTTTAGGGGGAGCATACGTGTGAGGGCGCGGGTTAGTGTTAGCGTACGGGTTAGGATTAGGGGACGGGTGAGGGTCATGCTTCGGGGAAGGGTTACGGTTAGGGTCGGGCTAGGGTTAGGGTTAGGGGACGGGGACGGTTTAGGGTCCAGGTGAGGGTACAGCAACGGTTTAGGGCGAGCATACGTGTGAGGGCGCGGGTTAGTGTTAGCGTACGGGTTAGGATTAGGGGACGGGTGAGGGTCACGAGTCGGGGAAGGGTTAGGGTTAGGGTTCGGGCTAGGGTTAGGGTTAGGGGATGGGGACGGTTTAGGGTCCAGGGGAGGGTACGGCAACGCTTTAGGGGGAGCGTACGAGTGAGGGCGCGGGTTAGTGTTAGCGTACGGGTTAGGATTAGGGGACGGGTGAGGGTCAGGATTCGGGGAAGGGTTAGGGTTAGGGTTCGGGCTAGGGTTAGGGGACGGGGACGGTTTAGGTTCCAGGTGAGGGTACTGCAACGCTTTAGGGGGAACGTATGTGTGAGGGCGCGGGTTATTGTTAGCGTACGGGTTAGGATTAGGGGACGTGTGAGGGTCAGGCTTTGGGGAAGTGTTAGGGTTAGGGTTCGGGCTAGGGTTAGGTTTAGGGGACGAGGACGGTTTAGGGTCCAGGTGAGGGTACGGCAACGCTTTACGGGGAGCGTACGTGTCAGGGCGCGGGTTAGTGTTAGCGTACGGGTTAGGATTAGGGGACGGATGAGGGTCAGGCTTCGGGGAAGGGTTAGGGTTAGGGTTTGGGCTAGGGTTAGTGTTAGGGGATGGGGACGGTTTAGGGTCCAGGTGAGGGTACGGCAACGCTTTAGGGGGAGCGTACGTGTGAGGTTGCGGGTTATTGTTAGCGTACAGCTTAGGATTAGGGGACGGGTGAGAGTCTGGCTTTCGGGAAGGGTTAGGGTTAGGGTTCGGGCTAGGGTTAGGTTTTGGGGACGGGGACGGTTTAGGGTCCAGGTGAGGGTACGGCAAAGCTTTAGGGGGAGCGTACGTGTGAGGGCGCGGGTTACTGTTAGCGTACGGGTTAGGATTAGGGGACGGGTGAGGGTCAGGCTTCGGGGAAGTGTTAGGGTTAGGGTTCGGGCTAGGGTTAGGGTTAGGGGACGGGGACGGTTTAGGGTCCAGGTGAGGGTACGGCAACGCTTTAGCGGGAGCGTACGTGTGATGGCGCGGGTTAGTGTTAGCGTACGGGTTAGGATTAGGGGACGGGTGATGGTCAGGCTTCGGGGAAGGGTTAGGGTTAGGGTTCGGGCTAGGGTTAGGGGACGGGGACGGTTTAGGGTCCAGGTGAGGGTAAGGCAACGCTTTAGGGGGAGCGTACGTGTGAGGGCGCGGGTTAGTGGTAGCGTACGGGTTAGGATTAGGGGACGGGTGAGGTTCAGGCTTCGGGGACGGGGGTAGGGTTAGGGTCCAGGTGAGGGTACGGAAAAGCTTTAGGGGGAGCGTACGTGTGAGGGCGCGGGTTAGTGTTAGCGTACGTGTTAGGATTACTGGACGGGTGAGGGTCAGGCTTCGGGGAAGGGTTAGGGTTAGGGTTCGGGCTAGGGTTAGGGTTAGGGGACGGGGACGGTTTAGGGTCCAGGTGAGGGTATGGCAACGCTTTAGGGGGAGCGTACGTGTGAGGGCGCGGGTTAGTGTTAGCGTACGGGTTAGGATTAGGGGACGGGTGAGGGTCAGGCTTCAGGGAAGGGTTAGGGTTAGGGATCGGGCTAGGGTTAGGGTTAGGGGACGGGGACGGTTTAGGGTCCAGGTGAGGGTACGGCAACGCTTTAGGGGGAGCGTACATGTGAGGGCGCGGGTTAGTGTTAGCGTACGGGTTAGGATTAGGGGCGGGTGAGGGTCAGGATTCGGGGAAGGTTTAGGGTTAGGGTTCGGGCTAGGGTTAGGGGACGGGGACGGTTTAGGGTCCAGGTGAGGGTACTGCAACGTTTTAGGGGGAACTTATGTGTGAGGGCGCGGGTTATTGTTAGCGTACGGGTTAGGATTAGGGGACGGGTGAGGGTCAGGCTTCGGGGAAGGGTTAGGGTTAGGGTTAGGGCTAGGGTTAGGGTTAGGGGACGGGGACGGTTTAGGGTCCAAGTGAGGGTACGGCAGCGCTTTAGGGGGAGCGTATGTGTGAGGGCGCGGGTTAGTGTTAGCGTACGGGTTAGGATTACTGGACGGGTGAGGGTCAGGCTTCGGGGAAGGGTTAGGGTTAGGGTTCGGGCTAGGGTTAGGGTTAGGGGACGGGGACGGTTTAGGGTCCAGGTGAGTGTATGGCAACGCTTTAGGGGGAGCGTACGTGTGAGGGTGCGGGTTAGTGTTAGCGTACGGGTTAGGATTAGGGGACGGGTGAGGGTCAGGCTTCGGGGAAGGGTTAGGGTTAGGGATCGGGCTAGGGTTAGGGTTAGGGGACGGGGACGGTTTAGGGTCCAGGTGAGGGTACGGCAACGCTTTAGGGGGAGTGTACATGTGAGGGCACGGGTTAGTGTTAGCGTACGGGTTAGGATTAGGGGACGGGTGAGGGTCAGGCTTCGGGGAAGGGTTAGGGTTAGGGTTCGGGCTGGGGTTAGGGTTAGGGGACGGGGACGGTTTAGGGTCCAGGTGAGGGTACGACAACTCTTTAGGGGGAGCGTTCGTGTGAGGGCGCGGGTTAGTGTTAGCGTACGGGTTAGGATTAGGGGACGGGTGAGTGTTAGGCTTCGGGGAAGTGTTAGGGTTAGGGTTCGGGCTAGGGTTAGGTTTAGGGGACGAGGACGGTTTAGGGTCCATGTGAGGGTACGGCAAAGCTTTAGGGGGAGCATACGTGTGAGGGCGCGGGTTAGGGTTAGCGTACGGTTTAGGATTAGGGTTCGGGTGAGAGTCAGGCTTCGGGGAAGGGTTAGGGTTAGGGTTCAGGCTAGGGTTAGGGTTAGGGGACGGGGACAGTTTAATGTCTAAGTGAGGGTACTTCAACGGTTTAGGGCGAGCGTACGTGTGAGGGCGCGGGTTAGTGTTAGCGTACGGGTTAGGATTAGGGGACGGGTGAGGGTCGGGCTTCGTTGAAGGGTTACGGTTAGGGTTCGGGCTAGGGTTAGGGTTAGGGGACGGGGACGGTTTAAGGTCCAGGTGAGGGTACGGCAACGCTTAGGGGGAGCGTACGTGTGAGTGCGCGGGTTAGTGTTAGCCTATGGGTTAGGATTAGGGGACGGGTGAGGGTCAGGCTTCGGGGAAGGGTTAGGGTTAGGGTTCGGGGTAGTGTTAGGGTTAGGGGACGGGGACGGTTTAGGGTCCAGGTGAGGGTACGGCAACGCTTTAGGGGGAGCGTAGGTGTGAGGGCGCGGGTTAGTGTTAGCGTACGGGTTAGGATTAGGGGACGGGTGAGGGTCAGGCTTCGGGGAAGGGTTAGGGTTAGGGTTCGGGCTAGGGTGAGGGTTAGGGGACGGGGACGGTTTAGGGTCCAGGTGAGGGTACGGCAACGCTTTAGGGGCGGCATACGTGTGAGGGCGCGGGTTAGTGTTAGCGTACGGGTTAGGATTAGGGGACGGGTGAGGGATCTGGCTTCGGGGAAGGGTTAGGGTTAGGGTTCGGGCTAGGGTTAGGGTTAGGGGACGGGGACGGTTTAGGGTCCAGGTGAGGGTACGGCAACGGTTTAGAGGGAGCGTACGTGTGAGGGCGCGGGTTAGTGTTAGCCTACAGGTTAGGATTAGGGGACGGGTGAAGGTCAGGCTTCGGAGAAGGTATAGGGTTAGGGTTCAGGCGAGGGTTAGGGTTAGGGGACAGGGACGGTTTAGGGTCCAGGTGAGGGTACGGCAACGCTTTAGGGGGAGCGTACGTGTGAGGGCGCTGGTTAGTGTTAGCGTACGGGTTAGTACTAGGGGACCGGTGAGGGTCAGGCTTCGGGGAAAGGTTAGGGTTAGGGTTCGGGCTAGGGTTAGTGTTAGGGGACGGGGACGGTTTCGTGTCCAGGTGAGGGTATGGCAACGCTGTACGGGGAGCGTACGTGCGAGGGCGCGGGTTAGTGTTAGCCTACAGGTTAGGATTAGGGGACGGGTGAGGGTCAGGCTTCGGGGAAGGTTTAGGGTTAGGGTTCGGGATAGGGTTAGGTTTAGGGGACGGGGACGATTTAGGGTCCAGGTGAGGGTACGGCAACGCTTTAGGGGGAGCATACGTGTGAGGGCGCGGGTTAGTGTTAGCGTACGGTTTACGATTAGGGGACGGGTGATTGTCAGGCGTCGGGGAAGGGTTAGGGTTAGCGTTCGGGCTAGGGTTAGGGTTAGGGGACGGGGACGGTTTAGGGTCCAGGTGAGGGTACAGCAACGCTTTAGGGGGAGCGTACGTGTGAGGGCGCGGGTTAGTGTTAGCGTACGGGTTAGGATTAGGGGACGGGTGAGGGTCAGGCTTCGGGGAAGGGTTAGGGTTAGGGTTCGGGCTAGGGTTAGGGTTAGGGGACGGGGACGGTTTAGGGTCCAGGTGAGGGTACGGCAACGCTTTAGGGGGAGCGTACGTGAGAGGGCGTGCGTTAGAGTTAGCCTACGGATTAGGATTAGGGGACGGGTGAGGGTCAGGCTTCTGGGAAGGTTTAGGGTTAGGGTTCGGGCTAGGGTTAGGGTTAGGGGACGCGGACGGTTTCGGGTCCAGGTTAGGGTATGGCAACGCTTTAGGGGGAGCGTACGTGTGAGGGCGCGGGTTAGTGTTAGCCTATGGGTTAGGATTAGGGGACGGGTGAGTGTCAGGCTTCGGGGAAGGGTTAGGGTTAGGGTTCGGGCTAGGGTTAGGGTTAGGGGACGGGGAAGGTTTAGGGTCCAGGTGAGGGTACGGCAACGCTTTAGGGGGCGCGTACGTGTGAGGGTGCGGGTCAGTGTTAGCCTACGGGTTAGGATTAGGGAACTGGTGAGGGTCAGGCTTCGGGGAAGGGTTAGGGTTAGGGATCGGGCTAGGGTTAGTGTTAGGGAACGGGGACGGTTTAGGGTCCAGGTGAGGGTACGGCAACGCTTTAGGGGGAGCGTACGTGTGAGGGCGCGGGTTAGTGTTAGCGTACGGGTTAGGATTAGGGGACGGGTGAGGGTCAGGCTTCGGGGAAGGGTTAGGGTTAGGGTTCGGGCTAGGGTTAGGGTTAGGGGACGGGGACGCTTTAGGGTCCAGGTGAGGGTACCGCAACGCTTTAGGGGGCGCGTACGTGTGAGGGCGCGGGTTAGTGTTACACTACGGTTTAGGATTAGGGGACGGGTGAGGGTCAGGCTTCGGGGAAGGGTTAGGGTTAGGTTTCGGGCTAGGGTTAGGGTTAGGGGACGGGGAGGTTTAGGGTCCAGGTGAGTGTACGGCAACGCTTTAGGGGGAGCGTACGTGTGAGGGCACGGGTTAGTGTTAGCGTACGGGTTAGGATTAGGGGACGGGTGAGGGTCAGGCTTCGGGGAAGGGTTAGGGTTAGGGTTCGGGCTAGGGTTAGTGTTAGGGGACGTGGACGGTTTAGGGTCCAGGTGAGGGTACGGCAACGCTTTAGGGGGAGCGTACGTGTGAGGGCGCGGGTTAGTGTTAGCGTACGGGTTAGGATTAGGGGACGGGTGAGGGTCAGGCTTCGGGGAAGGGTCAGGGTTAGGGTTCGGGCTAGGGTTAGGGTTAGGGGACGGGGACGGTTTAGGGTCCAGGTGAGGGTACCGCAACGCTTTAGGGGGAGCGTACGTGTGAGGGCGTGGGTTAGTGTTAGCCTACGGGTTAGGATTAGGGGATGGGTGAGGGTCAGGCTTCGGGGAAGGGTTAGCGTTAGGGTTCGGGCTAGGGTAAGGGTTAGGGGACGGGGCCGGTTTAGGGTCCAGGTGAGGGTACGGCAACGCTTTAGGGGGAGCGTACGTGTGAGGGCGCGGGTTACTGTTAGCGTACGGGTTAGGATTAGGGGACGGGTGAGGGTCAGGCTTTGGGGAAGGGTTACGGTTAGGGTTCAGGCTAGGGTTAGGGTTAGTGGACGGGGACGGTTTAGGGTCCAGGTGAGGGTACGGCAACGCTTTAGGGGGAGCGTACGTGTGAGGGCGCGGGTTAGTGTTAGACTACGGGTTAGGATTATGGGACTGGTGAGGGTCAGGCTTCGGGGAAGGGTTAGGGTTAGGGATCGGGTTAGGGTAAGGGTTAGGGGACGGGGCCGGTTTACGGTTCAGGTGAGGGTACGGCAACGCTTTAGGGGGAGTGTACGTCTGAGGGCGCGGGTTAGTGTTAGCGTACGGGTTAGGATTAGGGGACAGGTGAGGGTCAGGCTTCGGGGAAGGGTTAATGTTAGGGTTCGGGTTAGGGTTAGGGTTAGTGGATGGGGACGGATTAGGGTCCAGGTGAGGGTACGGCAACCCTTTAGGGGGAGCGTACGTGTGAGGGCGCGGGTTAGTTTTAGCGTACGGGTTAGGATTAGGGGACGGGTGAGGTTCAGGCTTCGGGGAAGGGTTAGGGTTATGGTTTGGGCTACGGTTAGGGTTAGGGGACGGGGACGGTTTAGAGTCCAGGTGAGGGTACGGCAATGCTTTAGGGGGAGCGTACGTGTGAGGGCGAGGGTTAGTGTTAGCCTACGGGTTAGGATTAGGGGACGGGTGAGGGTCAGGCTTCGGGGAAGGGTTAGGGTTAGGGTTCGGGCTAGGGTTAGGGTTAGGGGACGGGGCCGGTTTAGGGTCCAGGTGAGGGTACGGCAACGCTTTAGGGGGAGCGTACGTGTGAGGGCGCGGGTTAGTGTTAGCGTACGGGTTAGGATTAGGGGACGGGTGAGGGTCAGGCTTCGGGGAAGGGTTAGGGTTAGGGTTCGGGCTAGGGTTAGTGTAAGGGGACGGGGACGGTTTAGAGTCCAGGTTAGGGTATGGCAACGCTGTAGGGGGAGCGTACGTGTGAGGGCGCGGGTTAGTGTTAGCCTACGTGTTAGGATTAGGGGACGGGTGAGGGTCAGGCTTCGGGGAAGGGTTAGGGTTAGGGTTCGGGCTAGGGTTAGGGTTAGGGGACGGGGACGGTTTAGGGTCCAGGTGAGGGTACGGCAACGCTTTAGGGGGAGCGTACGTGTGAGGGCGCGGGTTAGTGTTAGTGTACGGGTTAGGATTAGGGGACGGGTGAGGGTCAGGATTCGGGGAAGGGTTAGGTTTAGGTTTCTGGCTAGGGTTAGGGTTAGGGGACGGGGACGGTTTAGGGTCCGGGTGTGGGTACGGCAACGATTTAGGGGGAGCGTACGTGTGAGGGCGCGGGTTAGTGTTAGCGTACGTGTTAGGATTAGGGGACGGGTGAGGGTCAGGCTTCGGGGAAGGGTTAGGGTTAGGGTTCTGGTTAGGGTTAGGGTTAGGGGACGGGGACGGTTTAGGGTCCAGGTGAGGGTACGGCAACGCTTAGGGGGAGCGTACGTGTGAGGGCGCGAGTTAGTGTTAGCCTACGGGTTAGCATTAGGGGACGGGTGAGGGTACGCTTCGGGGAAGGGTTAGGGTTAGGGTTTTGGCTAGCTTTAGGGTTAGGGGACGGGGACGGTTTAGGGTCCAGGTGAGGGTACGGCAATGCTTTAGGGGGAGCGTATGTGTGAGGGCGCGGGTTATTGTTAGCGTACGGGTTAGGATTAGGGTCGGGTGAGGGTCAGGCTTCGGGGAAGGGTTAGGGTTAGGGTTCGGGCTAGGGTTAGGGTTAGGGGACGGGGACGGTTTAGGGTCCAGGTGAGGGTACGGCAACCCTTTAGGGGGAGCGTACGTGTGAGGGCGCGGGTTAGTGTTAGACTACGTGTTAGGATTAGGGGACGGGTGAGGGTCAGGCTTCGGGGAAGGGTTAGGGTTAGGGTTCGGGCTAGGGTTAGGGTTAGGGGACGGGGACGGTTTAGGGTCCAGGTGAGGGTACGGCAACGCTTTAGGGGTAGCGTACGTGTGAGGGCGCGGGTTAGTGTTAGCGTACGGGTTAGGATTAGGGGACGGGTGAGGTTCAGGCTTCGGGGAAGGGTTAAGGTTATGGTTTGGGCTAGGGGTAGGGTTAGGGGACGGGGTCGGTTTAGGGTCCAGGTGAGGGTACGGCAATGCTTTAGGGGGAGCGTACGTGTGAGGGCGCGGGTTAGTGTTAGCCTACGGGTTAGGATTAGGTGACGGGTGAGGGTCAGGCTTCGGGGAAGGGTTAGGGTTAGGGTTCGGGCTAGGGTTAGGGTTAGGGGACGGGGCCGGTTTAGGGTCCAGGTGAGGGTACGGCAACGCTTTAGTGGGAGCGTACGTGTGAGGGCGTCGGTTAGTGTTAGCGTACGGGTTAGGATTAGGGTAGGGTGAGGGTCAGGCTTCGGGGAAGGGTTAGGGTTAGGGTTCGGGCTAGGGTTAGGGTTAGGGGACGGGGACGGATTAGGGTCCGGGTGAGGGTACGGCAACGCTTAGGGGGAGCGTACGTGTGAGTGCGCGGGTTAGTGTTAGCCTATGGGTTAGGATTAGGGGACGGGTGAGGGTCAGGTTTCGGGGAAGGGGTAGGGTTAGGGTTCGGGCTAGGGTTAGGGTTAGGGGACGGGGACGGTTTAGGGTCCAGGTGAGGGTATGGCAACGCTTTAGAGGGATCGTACGTGTGAGGGCGCGGGTTAGTGTTAGCGTATGGGTTAGGATTAGGGGACGGGTGAGGGTCATTCTTCGGGGAAGGGTTACGGTTAGGGTTCGGGCTAGGGTTAGGGTTAGGTTTAGGGGACGGTTTAGGTTCCAGGTGAGGGTACGGCAACGCTTTAGGGGGAGCGTACGTGTGAGGGCACGGGTTAGTGTTAGCGTACGGGTTAGGATTAGGGGACGGGTGAGGGTCAGGCTTTGGGGAAGTGTTAGGGTTAGGGTTCGGGCTAGGGGTAGGTTGAGGGGACGAGGACGGTTTAGGGTCCAGGTGAGGGTACGGCAACGCTTTAGGGGGAGCGTACATGTGAGGGCGCGGGTTAGTGTTAGCGTACGGTTTAGTATTAGGGGACGGTGAGGGTCAGGCTTCGGGGAAGAGTTAGGGTTAGGGTTCGGGCTAGGGTTAGGGTTAGGGGACGGGGACGGTATAGGGTCCAGGTGAGGGTACGGCAACGCTTTAGGGGGAGCGTACGTGTGAGGGCACGGGTTAGTGTTAGCGTACGGGTTAGGATTAGGGGACGGGTGAGGGTCAGGCTTCGGGGAAGGTTTAGGGTTAGGGTTCGGGCTGGGGTTAGGGTTAGGGGACGGGGACGGTTTAGGGTCCAGGTGAGGGTACGACAACACTTTAGGGGGAGCGTTCGTGTGAGGGCGCGTGTTAGTGTTAGCGTACGGGTTAGGATTAGGGGACGGGTGAGTGTCAGGCTTCGGGGAAGTGTTAGGATTAGGGTTCGGGCTAGGGTTAGGTTTAGGGGACGAGGACGGTTTAGGGTCCAGGTGAGGGTAAGGCAAAGCTTTAGGGGGAGCATACGTGTGAGGGCCCGGGTTAGGGTTAGCGTACGGTTTAGGATTAGGGTTCGGGTGAGGGTCAGGCTTCGGGAAAGGGTTAGGGTTAGGGTTCAGTCTAGGGTTAGGGTTAGGGGACGGGGACAGTTTAATGTCTAAGTGAGGGTACTGCAACGGTTTAGGGCGAGCGTACGTGTGAGGGCGCGGGTTAGTGTTAGCGTACGACTTAGGATTAGGGGACGGGTGAGGGTCAGGCTTCGGGGTAGGGTTAGGGATAGGGTTCGGGCTAGGGTTAGGGTTAGGGGACGGGGACGGTTTAGGGTCCAGGTGAGGGTACGGCAACGCTTAGGGGGAGCGTACGTGTGAGTGCGCGCGTTAGTGTTAGCCTATGGGTTAGGATTAGGGGACGGGTGAGGGTCAGGCTTCGGGGAAGGGTTAGGGTTAGGGTTCGGGCTAGGGTTAGGGTTATGGGACGGGGACGGTTTAGGGTCCAGGTGAGGGTACGTCAACGCTTTAGGGGGAGCCTACGTGTGAGGGCGCGCGTTAGTGTTAGCCTACGGGTTAGGATTAGGGGACGGGTGAGGGTCAGGCTTCGGGGAAGGGTAACCGTTAGGATTTGGGCTAGGGTTAGGGTTAGGGGACGCGGACGGTTTAGGGTCCAGGTTAGGGTACGGCAACGCTTTAGGGGGAGCGTACGTGTGAGGGCGCGGGTTAGTGTTAGCCTATGGGTTAGGATTAGGGGACGGGTGAGTGTCAGGCTTCGGGGAAGGGTTAGGGTTAGGGTTCGGGCTAGGGTTAGGGTTAGGGGACGGGGAAGGTTTAGGGTCCAGGTGAGGGTACGGCAACGCTTTAGGGGGAGCGTACGTGTGAGGGCGCGGGTTAGAGTTAGCGTACGGGTTAGGATTAGGGACGGGTGAGGGTCAGGCTTCGGGGAAGGGTTAGGGTTAGGGTTCGGGCTAGGGTTAGGGTTAGGGGACAGGGACGGTTTAGGGTCCAGGTGAGGGTACGGCAACGCTTTAGGGGGAACGTACGTGTGAGTGCGCGGGTTAGTGTTAGCCTATGGGTTAGGATTAGGGGACGGGTGAGGGTCAGGCTTCGTGGAAGGGTTAGGGTTAGGGTTCGGGCTAGGGTTAGGGTTAGGGGACGGGGACGGTTTAGGGTCCAGGTGAGGGTACGGCAACGCTTAAGGGGGCGCGTACGTGTGAGGGCGCGGGTTAGTGTTAGCCTACGGTTTAGGATTAGGGGACGGGTGAGGGTCAGGCTTTGGGGAAGGGTTAGGGTTAGGGTTCGGGCTAGGGTTAGTGTTAGGGGACGGGGACGGTTTAGGGTCCAGGTAGGTTACGGCAACGCTTTAGGGGGAGCGTACGTGTGAGGGCGCGGGTTAGTGTTAGCGTACGGGTTAGGATTAGGGGACGGGTGAGGTTCAGGCTTCGGGGAAGGGTTAAGGTTATGGTTTGGGCTAGGGGTAGGGTTAGGGGACGGGGTCGGTTTAGGGTCCAGGTGAGGGTACGGCAATGCTTTAGGGGGAGCGTACGTGTGAGGGCGCGGGTTAGTGTTAGCCTACGGGTTAGGATTAGGGGACGGGTGAGGGTCAGGCTTCGGGGAAGGGTTAGGGTTAGGGTTCGGGCTAGGGTTAGGGTTAGGGGACGGGGCCGGTTTAGGGTCCAGGTGAGGGTACGGCAACGCTTTAGTGGGAGCGTACGTGTGAGGGCGTCGGTTAGTGTTAGCGTACGGGTTAGGATTAGGGTCGGGTGAGGGTCAGGCTTCGGGGAAGGGTTAGGGTTAGGGTTCGGGCTAGGGTTAGGGTTAGGGGACGGGGACGGATTAGGGTCCGGGTGAGGGTACGGCAACGCTTAGGGGGAGCGTACGTGTGAGTGCGCGGGTTAGTGTTAGCCTATGGGTTAGGATTAGGGGACGGGTGAGGGTCAGGTTTCGGGGAAGGGGTAGGGTTAGGGTTCGGGCTAGGGTTAGGGTTAGGGGACGGGGACGGTTTAGGGTCCAGGTGAGGGTATGGCAACGCTTTAGAGGGATCGTACGTGTGAGGGCGCGGGTTAGTGTTAGCGTATGGGTTAGGATTAGGGGACGGGTGAGGGTCATTCTTCGGGGAAGGGTTACGGTTAGGGTTCGGGCTAGGGTTAGGGTTAGGTTTAGGGGACGGTTTAGGTTCCAGGTGAGGGTACGGCAACGCTTTAGGGGGAGCGTACGTGTGAGGGCACGGGTTAGTGTTAGCGTACGGGTTAGGATTAGGGGACGGGTGAGGGTCAGGCTTTGGGGAAGTGTTAGGGTTAGGGTTCGGGCTAGGGGTAGGTTGAGGGGACGAGGACGGTTTAGGGTCCAGGTGAGGGTACGGCAACGCTTTAGGGGGAGCGTACATGTGAGGGCGCGGGTTAGTGTTAGCGTACGGTTTAGTATTAGGGGACGGTGAGGGTCAGGCTTCGGGGAAGAGTTAGGGTTAGGGTTCGGGCTAGGGTTAGGGTTAGGGGACGGGGACGGTATAGGGTCCAGGTGAGGGTACGGCAACGCTTTAGGGGGAGCGTACGTGTGAGGGCACGGGTTAGTGTTAGCGTACGGGTTAGGATTAGGGGACGGGTGAGGGTCAGGCTTCGGGGAAGGTTTAGGGTTAGGGTTCGGGCTGGGGTTAGGGTTAGGGGACGGGGACGGTTTAGGGTCCAGGTGAGGGTACGACAACACTTTAGGGGGAGCGTTCGTGTGAGGGCGCGGGTTAGTGTTAGCGTACGGGTTAGGATTAGGGGACGGGTGAGTGTCAGGCTTCGGGGAAGTGTTAGGATTAGGGTTCGGGCTAGGGTTAGGTTTAGGGGACGAGGACGGTTTAGGGTCCAGGTGAGGGTAAGGCAAAGCTTTAGGGGGAGCATACGTGTGAGGGCCCGGGTTAGGGTTAGCGTACGGTTTAGGATTAGGGTTCGGGTGAGGGTCAGGCTTCGGGAAAGGGTTAGGGTTAGGGTTCAGTCTAGGGTTAGGGTTAGGGGACGGGGACAGTTTAATGTCTAAGTGAGGGTACTGCAACGGTTTAGGGCGAGCGTACGTGTGAGGGCGCGGGTTAGTGTTAGCGTACGGCTTAGGATTAGGGGACGGGTGAGGGTCAGGCTTCGGGGTAGGGTTAGGGATAGGGTTCGGGCTAGGGTTAGGGTTAGGGGACGGGGACGGTTTAGGGTCCAGGTGAGGGTACGGCAACGCTTAGGGGGAGCGTACGTGTGAGTGCGCGCGTTAGTGTTAGCCTATGGGTTAGGATTAGGGGACGGGTGAGGGTCAGGCTTCGGGGAAGGGTTAGGGTTAGGGTTCGGGCTAGGGTTAGGGTTATGGGACGGGGACGGTTTAGGGTCCAGGTGAGGGTACGGCAACGCTTTAGGGGGAGCCTACGTGTGAGGGCGCGCGTTAGTGTTAGCCTACGGGTTAGGATTAGGGGACGGGTGAGGGTCAGGCTTCGGGGAAGGGTAACCGTTAGGATTTGGGCTAGGGTTAGGATTAGGGGACGCGGACGGTTTAGGGTCCAGGTTAGGGTACGGCAACGCTTTAGGGGGAGCGTACGTGTGAGGGCGCGGGTTAGTGTTAGCCTATGGGTTAGGATTAGGGGACGGGTGAGTGTCAGGCTTCGGGGAAGGGTTAGGGTTAGGGTTCGGGCTAGGGTTAGGGTTAGGGGACGGGGAAGGTTTAGGGTCCAGGTGAGGGTACGGCAACGCTTTAGGGGGAGCGTACGTGTGAGGGCGCGGGTTAGAGTTAGCGTACGGGTTAGGATTAGGGACGGGTGAGGGTCAGGCTTCGGGGAAGGGTTAGGGTTAGGGTTCGGGCTAGGGTTAGGGTTAGGGGACAGGGACGGTTTAGGGTCCAGGTGAGGGTACGGCAACGCTTTAGGGGGAACGTACGTGTGAGTGCGCGGGTTAGTGTTAGCCTATGGGTTAGGATTAGGGGACGGGTGAGGGTCAGGCTTCGTGGAAGGGTTAGGGTTAGGGTTCGGGCTAGGGTTAGGGTTAGGGGACGGGGACGGTTTAGGGTCCAGGTGAGGGTACAGCAACGCTTAAGGGGGCGCGTACGTGTGAGGGCGCGGGTTAGTGTTAGCCTACGGTTTAGGATTAGGGGACGGGTGAGGGTCAGGCTTTGGGGAAGGGTTAGGGTTAGGGTTCGGGCTAGGGTTAGTGTTAGGGGACGGGGACGGTTTAGGGTCCAGGTAGGGTACGGCAACGCTTTAGGGGGAGCGTACGTGTGAGGGCGCGGGTTAGTGTTAGCGTACGGGTTAGGATTAGGGGACGGGTGAGGGTCAGGCTTCGGGGAAGGGTTAGGGTTAGGGTTCGGGCTAGGGTTAGGGTTAGGGGACGGGGACGGTTTAGGGTCCAGGTGAGGGTACGGCAACGCTTAGGGGGAGCGTACGTGTGAGGGCGCGGGTTAGTGTTAGCCTACGGGTTAGGATTAGGGGACGGGTGAGGGTCAGGCTTCGGGGAAGTGTTAGGGTTAGGATTCGGGCTAGGGTTAGGGTTAGAGGACGGGGACGGTTTAGGGTCAGGTGAGGGTACGGCAACGCTTTAGGGGGAGCGTACGTGTGAGGGCGTGGGTTAGTGTTAGCCGAGGGGTTAGGATTAGGGGACGGGTGAGGGTCACGCTTCGGGGAAGGGTTAGGGTTAGGGTTAGGGCTAGGTTTAGGGTTAGGGGACGGGGACGGTTTAGGGTCCAGGTGAGGGTACGGCAACGCTTTAGGGGGAGCGTACGTGTGAGGGCGCGTGGTAGTGTTAGCGTACGGGTTAGTATTAGGGGATGGGTGAGGGTCAGGCTTCGGGGAAGGGTTAGGGTTTGGGTTCGGGCTAGGGTTAGGGTTAGGGGACGGGGACGGTGTAGGGTCCAGGTGAGGGTACGGCAACGCTTTAGGGGGAGCGTACGTGTGAGGGCGAGGGTTAGTGTTAGCGTACGGGTTAGGATTAGGGGACGGGTGAGGTTCCGGCTTCGGGGAAGGGTTAGGGTTAGGGTTCGGGCTAGGGTTAGGGTTAGGGGACGGGGACGGTTTACGGTCCAGGTGAGGGTACGGCAACGGTTTAGAGGGAGCGTACGTGTGAGGGCTCGGGTTAGTGTTAGCCTACGGGTTACGATTAGGAGACGGGTGAGGGTCAGGCTTCGGGGAAGGGTTAGGGTTAGGGTTCGGGTTAGGGTAAGGGTTAGGGGACGGGGCCGGTTTACGGTTCAGGTGAGGGTACGGCAACGCTTTAGGGGGAGTGTACGTCTGAGGGCGCGGGTTAGTGTTAGCGTACGGGTTAGGATTAGGGGACGGGTGAGGGTCAGGCTTCGGGGAAGGGTTAGGGTTAGGGTTCGGGCTAGGGTTAGGGTTAGTGGACGGGGACGGTTTAGGGTCCAGGTGAGGGTACGGCAACCCTTTAGGGGGAGCGTACGTGTGAGGGCGCGGGTTAGTGTTAGACTACGGGTTAGGATTAGGGGACGGGTGAGGGTCAGGCTTCGGGGAAGGGTTAGGGTTAGGGTTCGGGCTAGGGTTAGGGTTAGGGGACGGGGACGGTTTAGGGTCCAGGTGAGTGTACGGCAACGCTTTAGGGGGAGCGTACGTGTGAGGGCGTGGGTCAGTGTTAGCGTACAGGTTAGGATTAGGGGACGGGTGAGGGTCAGGGTTCGGGGAAGGTTTAGGGTTAGGGTTCGGGCTAGGGTTAGTGTAAGGGGACAGGGACGGTTTAGAGTCCAGGTTAGGGTATGGCAACGCTTTAGGGGGAGCGTACGTGTGAGGGCGCGGGTTAGTGTTAGCCTACGGGTTAGGATTCGGGGACCGGTGAGGGACAGGCTTCGGGGAAGGGTTAGGGTTAGGGTTCGGGCTAGGGTTAGGTTTAGGGGACGGGGAAGGTTTAGGGTCCAGGTGAGGGTACGGCAACGCTTTAGGGGGAGCGTACGTGTGAGGGCGCGAGTTAGTGTTAGCGTACGGGTTAGGATTAGGGACGGGTGAGGGTCAGGCTTCGGGGAAGGGTTAGGGTTAGGGTTCGGGCTAGGGTTAGGGTTAGGGGACAGGGACGGTTTAGGGTCCAGGTGAGGGTACGGCAACGCTTTAGGGGGAGCGTACGTGTGAGTGCGCGGGTTAGTGTTAGCCTATGGGTTAGGATTAGGGGACGGATGAGCGTCAGGCTTCGGGGAAGGGTTAGGGTTAGGGTTCGGGCTAGGGTTAGGGTTAGGGGACGGGGACGGTTTAGGGTCCAGGTGAGGGTACGGCAACGCTTTAGGGGGAGCGTACGTGTGAGGGCGAGGGTTAGTGTTAGCGTACGGTTTAGGATTAGGGGACGGGTGAGGTTCCGGCTTCGGGGAAGGGTTAGGGTTAGGGTTCGGGCTAGGGTTAGGGTTAGGGGACGGGGACGGTTTACGGTCCAGGTGAGGGTATGGCAACGGTTTAGAGGGAGCGTACGTGTGAGGGCTCGGGTTAGTGTTAGCCTACGGGTTACGATTAGGAGACGGGTGAGGGTCAGGCTTCGGGGAAGGGTTAGGGTTAGGGTTCGGGCTAGGGTTAGGGTTAGGGGACGGGGACGGTTTAGGGTCCAGGTGAGGGTACGGCAACGCTTTAGGGGGAGCGTACGTGTGAGAGCGCGGGTTAGTGTTAGCCTACGGGTTAGGATTAGGGGACGGGTGAGGGTCAGGCTTCGGGGAAGGTTTAGGGTTAGGGTTCGGGCTAGGCTTAGGGTTAGGGGACGGGGACGGTTTAGGGTCCAGGTGAGGGTACGGCAACGCTTTAGGGGGAGCGTACGTGTGAGGGCGTGGGTTAGTGTTAGCCTACGGGTTAGGATTAGGGGATGGGTGAGGGTCTGGCTTCGGGGAAGGGTTAGGGTTAGGGTTCGGGCTAGGGTAAGGGTTAGGGGACGGGGCCGGTTTAGGGTCCAGGTGAGGGTACGGCAACGCTTTAGGGGGAGCGTACGTCTGAGGGCGCGGGTTAGTGTTAGCGTACGGGTTAGGATTAGGGGACGGGTGAGGGTCAGGCTTTTGGGAAGGGTTACGGTTAGGGTTCGGGCTAGGGTTAGGGTTAGTGGACGGGGTCGGTTTAGGGTCCAGGTGAGGGTACGGCAACGCTTTAGGGGGAGCGTAAGTGTGAGGGCGCAGGTTAGTGTTAGCCTACGGGTTAGGATTAGGGGACGGGTGAGGGTCAGGCTTCGGGGAAGTGTTAGGGTTAGGGTTCGGGCTAGGTTTAGGGTTAGAGGACGGGGACTGTTTAGGGTCAGGTGAGGGTACGGCAACGCTTTAGGGGGAGCGTAGGTGTGAGGGCGCGGGTTAGTGGTAGCGTACGGGTTAGGATTAGGGGACGGGTGAGGGTCAGGCTTCGGGGAAGGGTTAGGGTTAGGGTTCGGGCTAGGGTTAGGGTTAGGGTACGGGGACGGTTTAGGGTCCAGGTGAGGGTACAGCTACGCTTTAGGGGGAGTGTACGTGTGAGGGCGCGGGTTAGTTTTAGCCTACGGGTTAGGATTAGGGGACGGGTGAGTGTCAGGCTTCGGGGAAGGGTTAGGGTTAGGGTTCGGGCTAGGGTTAGGGTTAGGGGATGGGGACAGTGTAGGGTCCAGGTGAGGGTACGGCAACGCTTTAGGGGGAGCGTACATGTGAGGGCGCGGGTTAGTGTTAGCCTACGGGTTAGGATTAGGGGACGGGTGAGGGTCAGGCTTCGGGGAAGTGTTAGGGTTAGGGTTCGGGCTAGGTTTAGTTTTAGGGGACGGGGACAGTTTAGTGTCCAGGTGAGGGTACGGCAACGTTTAGTGGGAGCGTACGTGTGAGGGCGCGGGTTAGTGTTAGCCTACAGGTTAGGATTAGGGGACGGGTGAGGGTCAGGCTTCGGGAAACGGTTAGGGTTAGGGTTCGGGCTAGGGTTAGGCTTAGGGGACGGGGACGGTTTAGGGTCCAGGTGAGGGTACGGCAACGCTTTAGGGGGAGCGTACGTGTGAGGGCGCGGGTTAGTGTTAGCGTACGGGTTAGGATTAGGGGACGGGTGAGGGTCAGGCTTTGGGGAAGGGTTAGGGTTAGGGTTCGGGGTAGGGTTAGGTTTAGGGGACGAGGACGGTTTAGGGTCCAGGTGAGGGTACGTCAACGCTTTAGGGGGAGCGTACGTGTGAGGGAGCGGGTTAGTGTTAGCATACGGGTTAGGATTATGGGACGGGTGAGTGTCAGGCTTCGGGGAAGGGTTAGGCTTAGGGTTAGGGCTAGGGTTAGGGTTAGGGGACGGGGACGGTTTAGGGTCCAGGTGAGGGTACGGCAACGCTTTAGGGAGAGCGTACGTGTGAGGGCACGGGTTAGTGTTAGCGTACGGTCTAGGATTAGGGGACGGGTGAGGGTCAGGCTTCGGGGAAGGGTTAGGGTTAGGGTTCGGGCTAGGGTTAGGGTTAGGGGACGGGGACGGTTTAGGGTCCATGTGAGGGTACGGCAACGCTTTAGGGGGAGCGTACGTGTGAGGGCGCGGGTTAGTGTTTGCGTACTGGTTAGGATTAGGGGACGGGTGAGGGTCCGGCTTCGGGGAAGGGTTAGGGTTAGGGTTCGGGCTAGGGTTAGTGTAAGGGGACAGGGACGGTTTAGAGTCCAGGTTAGGGTATGGCAACGCTTTAGGGGGAGCGTACGTGTGAGGGCGCGGGTTAGTGTTAGCCTACGGGTTAGGATTCGGGGACGGGTGAGGGTCAGGCTTCGGGGAAGGGTTAGGGTTAGGGTTCGGGCTAGGGTTAGGTTTAGGGGACGGGGAAGGTTTAGGGTCCAGGTGAGGGTACGGCAACGCTTTAGGGGGAGCGTACGTGTGAGGGCGCGAGTTAGTGTTAGCGTACGGGTTAGGATTAGGGACGGGTGAGGGTCAGGCTTCGGGGAAGGGTTAGGGTTAGGGTTCGGGCTAGGGTTAGGGTTAGGGGACAGGGACGGTTTAGGGTCCAGGTGAGGGTACGGCAACGCTTTAGGGGGAGCGTACGTGTGAGTGCGCGGGTTAGTGTTAGCCTATGGGTTAGGATTAGGGGACGGATGAGCGTCAGGCTTCGGGGAAGGGTTAGGGTTAGGGTTCGGGCTAGGGTTAGGGTTAGGGGACGGGGACGGGTTAGGGTCCAGGTGAGGGTACGGCAACGCTTTATGGGGTGCGTACGTGTGAGGGCGCGGGTTAGTGTTAGCCTACGGGTTAGGATTAGGGGACGGGTGAGGGTCAGGCTTTGGGGAAGGGTTAGGGTTAGGGTTCGGGCTAGGGTTAGTGTTAGGGGACGGGGACGGTTTAGGGTCCAGGTGAGGGTACGGCAACGCTTTAGGGGGAGCGTACGTGTGAGGGCGCGGGTTAGTGTTAGCGTACGGGTTAGGATTAGGGGACGGGTGAGGGTCAGGCTTCGGGGAAGGGTTAGGGTTAGGGTTCGGGCTAGGGTTAGGGTTAGGGGACGGGGACGGTTTAGGGTCCAGGTGAGGGTACGGCAACGCTTAGGGGGAGCGTACGTGTGAGGGCGCGGGTTAGTGTTAGCCTACGGGTTAGGATTAGGGGACGGGTAAGTGTCAGGCTTCGGGGAAGTGTTAGGGTTAGGATTCGGGCTAGGGTTAGGGTTAGAGGACGGGGACGGTTTAGGGTCAGGTGAGGGTACGGCAACGCTTTAGGGGGAGCGTACGTGTGAGGGCGTGGGTTAGTGTTAGCCGAGGGGTTAGGATTAGGGGACGGGTGAGGGTCACGCTTCGGGGAAGGGTTAGGGTTAGGGTTAGGGCTAGGTTTAGGGTTAGGGGACGGGGACGGTTTAGGGTCCAGGTGAGGGTACGGCAACGCTTTAGGGGGAGCGTACGTGTGAGGGCGCGTGGTAGTGTTAGCGTACGGGTTAGTATTAGGGGATGGGTGAGGGTCAGGCTTCGGGGAAGGGTTAGGGTTTGGGTTCGGGCTAGGGTTAGGGTTAGGGGACGGGGACGGTGTAGGGTCCAGGTGAGGGTACGGCAACGCTTTAGGGGGAGCGTACGTGTGAGGGCGAGGGTTAGTGTTAGCGTACGGGTTAGGATTAGGGGACGGGTGAGGTTCCGGCTTCGGGGAAGGGTTAGGGTTAGGGTTCGGGCTAGGGTTAGGGTTAGGGGACGGGGACGGTTTACGGTCCAGGTGAGGGTACGGCAACGGTTTAGAGGGAGCGTACGTGTGAGGGCTCGGGTTAGTGTTAGCCTACGGGTTACGATTAGGAGACGGGTGAGGGTCAGGCTTCGGGGAAGGGTTAGGGTTAGGGTTCGGGTTAGGGTAAGGGTTAGGGGACGGGGCCGGTTTACGGTTCAGGTGAGGGTACGGCAACGCTTTAGGGGGAGTGTACGTCTGAGGGCGCGGGTTAGTGTTAGCGTACGGGTTAGGATTAGGGGACGGGTGAGGGTCAGGCTTCGGGGAAGGGTTAGGGTTAGGGTTCGGGCTAGGGTTAGGGTTAGTGGACGGGGACGGTTTAGGGTCCAGGTGAGGGTACGGCAACCCTTTAGGGGGAGCGTACGTGTGAGGGCGCGGGTTAGTGTTAGACTACGGGTTAGGATTAGGGGACGGGTGAGGGTCAGGCTTCGGGGAAGGGTTAGGGTTAGGGTTCGGGCTAGGGTTAGGGTTAGGGGACGGGGACGGTTTAGGGTCCAGGTGAGTGTACGGCAACGCTTTAGGGGTAGCGTACGTGTGAGGGCGTGGGTCAGTGTTAGCGTACAGGTTAGGATTAGGGGACGGGTGAGGGTCAGGCTTCGGGGAAGGTTTAGGGTTAGGGTTCGGGCTAGGGTTAGTGTAAGGGGACAGGGACGGTTTAGAGTCCAGGTTAGGGTATGGCAACGCTTTAGGGGGAGCGTACGTGTGAGGGCGCGGGTTAGTGTTAGCCTACGGGTTAGGATTCGGGGACGGGTGAGGGTCAGGCTTCGGGGAAGGGTTAGGGTTAGGGTTCGGGCTAGGGTTAGGTTTAGGGGACGGGGAAGGTTTAGGGTCCAGGTGAGGGTACGGCAACGCTTTAGGGGGAGCGTACGTGTGAGGGCGCGAGTTAGTGTTAGCGTACGGGTTAGGATTAGGGACGGGTGAGGGTCAGGCTTCGGGGAAGGGTTAGGGTTAGGGTTCGGGCTAGGGTTAGGGTTAGGGGACAGGGACGGTTTAGGGTCCAGGTGAGGGTACGGCAACGCTTTAGGGGGAGCGTACGTGTGAGTGCGCGGGTTAGTGTTAGCCTATGGGTTAGGATTAGGGGACGGATGAGCGTCAGGCTTCGGGGAAGGGTTAGGGTTAGGGTTCGGGCTAGGGTTAGGGTTAGGGGACGGGGACGGTTTAGGGTCCAGGTGAGGGTACGGCAACGCTTTAGGGGGAGCGTACGTGTGAGGGCGAGGGTTAGTGTTAGCGTACGGTTTAGGATTAGGGGACGGGTGAGGTTCCGGCTTCGGGGAAGGGTTAGGGTTAGGGTTCGGGCTAGGGTTAGGGTTAGGGGACGGGGACGGTTTACGGTCCAGGTGAGGGTATGGCAACGGTTTAGAGGGAGCGTACGTGTGAGGGCTCGGGTTAGTGTTAGCCTACGGGTTACGATTAGGAGACGGGTGAGGGTCAGGCTTCGGGGAAGGGTTAGGGTTAGGGTTCGGGCTAGGGTTAGGGTTAGGGGACGGGGACGGTTTAGGGTCCAGGTGAGGGTACGGCAACGCTTTAGGGGGAGCGTACGTGTGAGAGCGCGGGTTAGTGTTAGCGTACTGGTTAGGATTAGGGGACGGGTGAGGGTCAGGCTTCGGGGAAGGGTTAGGGTTAGGGTTCGGGCTAGGGTTAGGGTTAGGGGACGGGGACGGTTTAGGGTCCAGGTGAGGGTACGGCAACGCTTTAGGGGGAGCGTACGTGTGAGGGCGTGGGTTAGTGTTAGCCTACGGGTTAGGATTAGGGGATGGGTGAGGGTCTGGCTTCGGGGAAGGGTTAGGGTTAGGGTTCGGGCTAGGGTAAGGGTTAGGGGACGGGGCCGGTTTAGGGTCCAGGTGAGGGTACGGCAACGCTTTAGGGGGAGCGTACGTCTGAGGGCGCGGGTTAGTGTTAGCGTACGGGTTAGGATTAGGGGACGGGTGAGGGTCAGGCTTTTGGGAAGGGTTACGGTTAGGGTTCGGGCTAGGGTTAGGGTTAGTGGACGGGGTCGGTTTAGGGTCCAGGTGAGGGTACGGCAACGCTTTAGGGGGAGCGTAAGTGTGAGGGCGCAGGTTAGTGTTAGCCTACGGGTTAGGATTAGGGGACGGGTGAGGGTCAGGCTTCGGGGAAGTGTTAGGGTTAGGGATCGGGTTAGGGTAAGGGTTAGGGGACGGGGCCGGTTTACGGTTCAGGTGAGGGTACGGCAACGCTTTAGGGGGAGTGTACGTCTGAGGGCGCGGGTTAGTGTTAGCGTACGGGTTAGGATTAGGGGACGGGTGAGTGTCAGGCTTCGGGGAAGGGTTAGGGTTAGGGTTCGGGCTAGGGTTAGGGTTAGTGGACGGGGACGGTTTAGGGTCCAGGTGAGGGTACGGCAACCCTTTAGGGGGAGCGTACGTGTGAGGGCGCGGGTTAGTGTTAGACTACGGGTTAGGATTAGGGGACGGGTGAGGGTCAGGCTTCGGGGAAGGGTTAGGGTTAGGGTTCGGGCTAGGGTTAGGGTTAGGGGACGGGGACGGTTTAGGGTCCAGGTGAGGGTACGGCAACGCTTTAGGGGGAGCGTACGTGTGAGGGCGCGGGTTAGTGTTAGCGTACGGGTTAGGATTAGGGGACGGGTGAGGGTCAGGCTTCGGGGAAGGTTTAGGGTTAGGGTTCGGGCTAGGGTTAGTGTAAGGGGACGGGGACGGTTTAGAGTCCAGGTTAGGGTATGGCAACGCTGTAGGGGGAGCGTACGTGTGAGGGCGCGGGTTAGTGTTAGCCTACGGGTTAGGATTCGGGGACGGGTGAGGGTCAGGCTTCGGGGAAGGGTTAGGGTTAGGGTTCGGGCTAGGGTTAGGTTTAGGGGACGGGGACGGTTTAGGGTCCAGGTGAGGGTACGGCAATGCTTTAGGGGGAGCGTACGTGTGAGGGCGCGGGTTATTGTTAGCGTACGGGTTAGGATTAGGGGACGGGTGAGGGTCAGGCTTCGGGGAAGGGTTAGGGTTAGGGTTCGGGCTAGGGTTAGGGTTAGGGGACGGGGACGGTTTAGGGTCCAGGTGAGGGTACGGCAACGCTTAGGGGGAGCGTACGTGTGAGGGCGCGGGTTAGTGTTAGCCTACGGGTTAGGATTAGGGGACGGGTGAGGGTCAGGCTTCGGGGAAGTGTTAGGGTTAGGGTTCGGGCTAGGTTTAGGGTTAGAGGACGGGGACTGTTTAGGGTCAGGTGAGGGTACGGCAACGCTTTAGGGGGAGCGTAGGTGTGAGGGCGCGGGTTAGTGGTAGCGTACGGGTTAGGATTAGGGGACGGGTGAGGGTCAGGCTTCGGGGAAGGGTTAGGGTTAGGGTTCGGGCTAGGGTTAGGGTTAGGGTACGGGGACGGTTTAGGGTCCAGGTGAGGGTACAGCTACGCTTTAGGGGGAGTGTACGTGTGAGGGCGCGGGTTAGTTTTAGCCTACGGGTTAGGATTAGGGGACGGGTGAGTGTCAGGCTTCGGGGAAGGGTTAGGGTTAGGGTTCGGGCTAGGGTTAGGGTTAGGGGATGGGGACAGTGTAGGGTCCAGGTGAGGGTACGGCAACGCTTTAGGGGGAGCGTACGTGTGAGGGCGCGGGTTAGTGTTAGCCTACGGGTTAGGATTAGGGGACGGGTGAGGGTCAGGCTTCGGGGAAGTGTTAGGGTTAGGGTTCGGGCTAGGTTTAGTTTTAGGGGACGGGGACAGTTTAGTGTCCAGGTGAGGGTACGGCAACGTTTAGTGGGAGCGTACGTGTGAGGGCGCGGGTTAGTGTTAGCCTACAGGTTAGGATTAGGGGACGGGTGAGGGTCAGGCTTCGGGAAACGGTTAGGGTTAGGGTTCGGGCTAGGGTTAGGCTTAGGGGACGGGGACGGTTTAGGGTCCAGGTGAGGGTACGGCAACGCTTTAGGGGGAGCATACGTGTGAGGGCGCGGGTTAGTGTTAGCGTACGGGTTAGGATTAGGGGACGGGTGAGGGTCAGGCTTTGGGGAAGGGTTAGGGTTAGGGTTCGGGGTAGGGTTAGGTTTAGGGGACGAGGACGGTTTAGGGTCCAGGTGAGGGTACGTCAACGCTTTAGGGGGAGCGTACGTGTGAGGGAGCGGGTTAGTGTTAGCATACGGGTTAGGATTATGGGACGGGTGAGTGTCAGGCTTCGGGGAAGGGTTAGGCTTAGGGTTAGGGCTAGGGTTAGGGTTAGGGGACGGGGACGGTTTAGGGTCCAGGTGAGGGTACGGCAACGCTTTAGGGAGAGCGTACGTGTGAGGGCACGGGTTAGTGTTAGCGTACGGTCTAGGATTAGGGGACGGGTGAGGGTCAGGCTTCGGGGAAGGGTTAGGGTTAGGGTTCGGGCTAGGGTTAGGGTTAGGGGACGGGGACGGTTTAGGGTCCATGTGAGGGTACGGCAACGCTTTAGGGGGAGCGTACGTGTGAGGGCGCGGGTTAGTGTTTGCGTACTGGTTAGGATTAGGGGACGGGTGAGGGTCAGGCTTCGGGGAAGGGTTAGGGTTAGGGTTCGGGCTAGGGTTAGGGTTAGGGGACGGGGACGGTTTAGGGTCCATGTGAGGGTACGGCAACGCTTTAGGGGGAGCGTACGTGTGAGGGCGCGGGTTAGTGTTAGCGTACGGGTTAGGATTAGGGGACGGGTGAGGGTCAGGCTTTGGGGAAGGGTTAGGGTTAGGGTTCGGGGTAGGGTTAGGTTTAGGGGACGAGGACGGTTTAGGGTCCAGGTGAGGGTACGTCAACGCTTTAGGGGGAGCGTACGTGTGAGGGAGCGGGTTAGTGTTAGCATACGGGTTAGGATTATGGGACGGGTGAGTGTCAGGCTTCGGGGAAGGGTTAGGCTTAGGGTTAGGGCTAGGGTTAGGGTTAGGGGACGGGGACGGTTTAGGGTCCAGGTGAGGGTACGGCAACGCTTTAGGGAGAGCGTACGTGTGAGGGCACGGGTTAGTTTTAGCGTACGGGTTAGGATTAGGGGACGGTTGAGGGTCAGGCTTCGGGGAAGGGTTAGGGTTAGGGTTGGGGCTAGGGTTAGGGTTAGGGGACGGGGACGGTTTAGGGTCCAGGTGAGGGTACGGCAACGCTTTAGGGGGAGCGTTCCTATGAGGTCGCGGGTTAGTGTTAGCGTACGGGTTAGGATTAGGGGACGGGTGAGGGTTAGGCTCGGGGAAGTGTTAGGGTTATTGTTCGGGCTAGGGTCAGAGTTAGGGGACGTGGACGGTTTAGGGCCCAGGTGAGGTTACGGCAAGCTTTAGGGGGAGCGTACGTGTGAGGGCGCGGGTTAGTGTTAGCGTACGGGTTAGGATTAGGGGACGGGTGAGGGTCAGGCTTCGGGGAAGGGTTAGGGTTAGGGTTCGGGCTAGGGTTAGGTTTAGGGGACGGGGACGGTTTAGGGTCCAGGTGAGGGTACGGCAACGCTTTAGGGGCAGCATACGTGTGAGGGCGCGGGTTAGTGTTAGCATACGGGTTAGGATTAGGGGACGGGTGAGGGTCAGGCTTCGGGGAAGGGTTAGGGTTATGGTTCGGGCTAGGGTTAGGGTTAGGGGACGGGGACGGTTTAGGGTCCAGGTGAGGGTACGGCAACGCTTTAGGGGGAGCGTACGTGTGAGGGCGCGGGTTTGTGTTAGCGTACTGGTTAGGATTATGGGACGGGTGAGCGTCAGGCTTCGGGGAAGCGTTAGGGTTAGGGTTCGGGCTAGGGTTAGGGTTAGGGGACGGGGACGGTTTAGGGTCCAGGTGAGGGTACGGCAAAGCTTTAGGGGGAGCGTACGTGTGAGGGCGCGGGTTAGTGTTAGCATAAGGTTTAGGATTAGGGGACGGGTGAGGGTCAGGCTTCGGGGAAGTGTTAGGGTTAGGGTTCGGGCTAGGGTTAGGGTTAGGGGACGGGGACGGTTTAGGGTCCAGGTGAGGGTACGGCAACGCTTTAGGGGGAGCGTATGTGTGAGGGCGCGGGTTAGTGTTAGCGTATGTGTTATGATTTGGGGACGGGTGAGGGTCTTGCTTCGGGGAAGGGTTACGGTTAGGGTTCGGGCTAGGGTTAGGGTTAGGGGATGGGGACGGTTTAGGGTCCAGGTGAGGGTACTGCAACGGTTTAGGGCGAGCGTACGTGTGAGGGCGCGGGTTAGTGTTAGCCTACGGGTTAGGAGTAAGGGACGGGTGAGGGTCAGGAGTCGGGGAAGGGTTAGGGTTAGGGTTCGGGCTAGGGTTAGGGTTAGGGGACGGCGACGGTTGAGGCTCCAGGTGAGGGTACGGCAACGCTTTAGGGGGAGCGTACGTGTGAGGGCGCGGGTTAGTGTTAGCGTACGGGTTAGGATTAGGGGACGGGTGAGGGTCAGGCTTCGGGGAAGGGTTAGGGTTAGGGTTCGGGCTAGGGTTAGGGTTAGGGGATGGGGACGGTTTAGGGTCCAGGTGAGGGTACGGCAATGCTTTAGGGGGAGCGTACGTGTGAGGGCGTGGGTTAGTGTTAGCCTACGCCTTAGGATTAGGGGACGGGTGAGGGTCACCATTCGGGGAAGGGCTAGGGTTAGGGTTCGGCCTAGGGTTAGGGTTAGGGGACGGGGACGGGTTAGGGTCCAGGTGCGGGTATGGCAACGCTTTAGGGGGAGCGTACGTGTGAGGGCGTGGATTAGTGTTAGCCTACGGGTTAGATTTAGGGGACGGGTGAGGGTCAGGCTTCGGGGAAGGGTTAGGGTTAGGGTTCGGGCTAGGGTTAGGTTTAGGGGACGGGGACGGTTTAGGGTCCAGGTGAGGGTACGACAACGCTTTAGGGGGAGCGTACGTGTGAAGGCGTGGGTTAGTGTTAGCGTACGGGTTAGGATTAGGGGACGGATGAGTGTCAGGCTTCAGGGAAGGGTTAGGGATAGGGTTCCTGCTAGGGTTAGGGTTAGGGGACGGGGACGGTTTAGGGTCCAGGTGAGGGTACGGCAACGCTTTAGGGGCAGCATACGTGTGAGGGCGCGGGTTAGTGTTAGCCCCCGGGTTAGGATTAGGGGACGGGTGAGGGTCAGGCTTCGGGGAAGAGTTAGGGTTAGGGTTCGGGCTAGGCTTAGGGTTAGGGGACGGGGACGGTTTAGGGTCCAGGTGAGGGTACCGCAACGTTTTAGGGGGAGCGTACGTTTGAGGGTGCGGGTTAGTGTTAGCGTACGGGTTAGGATTAGGGGACGGGTGAGGGTCAGGCTTCGAGGAAGGGTTAGGGTTAGGGTTTGGGCTAGGCTTAGGGTTAGGGGACGGGGACGGTTTAGGGTCCAGGTGAGGGTACGGCAACGTTTAGGGGGAGCGTACGTGTGAGGGCGCGGGTTAGTGTTAGCGTACGGGTTAGGATTAGGGGACGGGTGAGGGTCAGGCTTCGGGGAAGGGTTAGGGTTAGGGTTCGGGCTAGGGTTAGGGTTAGGGGACGAGGACGGTTTAGGTTCCAGGTGAGGGTACGACAACGCTTTAGGGGGAGCGTACGTGTGAGGGCGTGGGTTAGTGTTAGCGTACGGGTTAGCATTAGGGGACGGATGAGTGTCAGGCTTCAGGGAAGGGTTAGGTTTAGGGTTCCTGCTAGGGTTAGGGTTAGGGGACGGGGACGGTTTAGGGTCCAGGTGAGGGTACGGCAACGCTTTAGGGGCAGCATACGTGTGAGGGCGTGGGTTAGTGTTAGCCCCCGGGTTAGGATTAGGGGACGGGTGAGGGTCAGGCTTCGGGGAAGAGTTAGGGTTAGGGTTCGGGCTAGGCTTAGGTTAGGGGACGGGGAAGGTTTAGGGTCCAGGTGAGGGTATGGCAATGCTTTAGGGGGAGCGTACTTGTGAGGGCGCGGGTTAGTTTTAGCGTACGGATTAGGATTAGGGGACTGGTGAGGGTCAGGCTTCGGGGAAGTATTAGGGTTAGTGATCGGGCTAGGGTTAGGGTTAGGGAACGGGGACGGTTTAGGGTCCAGTTGAGGGTACGGCAACGCTTTAGGGGGAGCGTACGTGTGAGGGCGCGGGTTAGTGTTAGCGTACGGGTTAGGATTAGGGGACGGGTGAGGGTCAGGCTTCGGGGAAGGGTTAGGTTTAGGGTTCGGGCTAGGGTTAGGGTTAGGGGACGGGGACGGTTTAGGGTCTAGGTGAGGGTACGGCAACGCTTTATGGGGAGCGTACGTGTGAGGGCGCGGGTTAGTGTTAGCGTACGGGTTAGGATTAGGGGACGGGTGAGTGTCAGGCTTCGGGGAAGGGTTAGGGTTAGGGTTCGGGCTAGGGTTAGGGTTAGGGGACGGGGACAGTTTAGGGTCAGGTGAGGGTACGGCAACACTTTAGGGGGAGCGTACGTGTGAGGGCGCGGGTTACTGTTAGCGTTCGGGTTAGGATTAGGGGACGGGTGAGGGTCAGGCTTCGGGGAAGGTTTAGGGTTAGGGTTCGGGCTAGGGTTAGGGTTAGAGGACGGGGAAGGTTTAGGATCCAGGTGAGGGTACGGCAACGCTTTAGGGGGAGCGTACGTGTGAGGGCGCGGGTTAGTGTTAGACTACGGGTTAGGATTAGGGGACGGGTGAGGGTCAGGCTTCGGGGAAGGGTTAGGGTTAGGGTTCGGGCTAGGGTTAGGGTTAGGGGACGGGGACGGTTTAGGGTCCAGGTGAGGGTACGGCAACGCTTTAGGGGGAGCGTACGTGTGAGGGCGCGGGTTAGTGTTAGCGTACGGGTTAGGATTAGGGGACGGGTGAGGGTCAGGCTTCAGGGAAGGTTTAGGGTTAGGGTTCGGGCTAGGGTTAGTGTAAGGGGACGGGGACGGTTTAGAGTCCAGGTTAGGGTATGGCAACGCTGTAGGGGGAGCGTACGTGTGAGGGCGCGGGTTAGTGTTAGCCTACGGGTTAGGATTCGGGGACGGGTGAGGGTCAGGCTTCGGGGAAGGGTTAGGGTTAGGGTTCGGGCTAGGGTTAGGTTTAGGGGACGGGGACGGTTTAGGGTCCAGGTGAGGGTACGGCAATGCTTTAGGGGGAGCGTACGTGTGAGGGCGCGGGTTATTGTTAGCGTACGGGTTAGGATTAGGGGACGGGTGAGGGTCAGGCTTCGGGGAAGGGTTAGGGTTAGGGTTCGGGCTAGGGTTAGGGTTAGGGGACGGGGACGGTTTAGGGTCCAGGTGAGGGTACGGCAACGCTTAGGGGGAGCGTACGTGTGAGGGCGCGGGTTAGTGTTAGCCTACGGGTTAGGATTAGGGGACGGGTGAGGGTCAGGCTTCGGGGAAGTGTTAGGGTTAGGGTTCGGGCTAGGTTTAGGGTTAGAGGACGGGGACTGTTTAGGGTCAGGTGAGGGTACGGCAACGCTTTAGGGGGAGCGTAGGTGTGAGGGCGCGGGTTAGTGGTAGCGTACGGGTTAGGATTAGGGGACGGGTGAGGGTCAGGCTTCGGGGAAGGGTTAGGGTTAGGGTTCGGGCTAGGGTTAGGGTTAGGGTACGGGGACGGTTTAGGGTCCAGGTGAGGGTACAGCTACGCTTTAGGGGGAGTGTACGTGTGAGGGCGCGGGTTAGTTTTAGCCTACGGGTTAGGATTAGGGGACGGGTGAGTGTCAGGCTTCGGGGAAGGGTTAGGGTTAGGGTTCGGGCTAGGGTTAGGGTTAGGGGATGGGGACAGTGTAGGGTCCAGGTGAGGGTACGGCAACGCTTTAGGGGGAGCGTACGTGTGAGGGCGCGGGTTAGTGTTAGCCTACGGGTTAGGATTAGGGGACGGGTGAGGGTCAGGCTTCGGGGAAGTGTTAGGGTTAGGGTTCGGGCTAGGTTTAGTTTTAGGGGACGGGGACAGTTTAGTGTCCAGGTGAGGGTACGGCAACGTTTAGTGGGAGCGTACGTGTGAGGGCGCGGGTTAGTGTTAGCCTACAGGTTAGGATTAGGGGACGGGTGAGGGTCAGGCTTCGGGAAACGGTTAGGGTTAGGGTTCGGGCTAGGTTTAGGCTTAGGGGACGGGGACGGTTTAGGGTCCAGGTGAGGGTACGGCAACGCTTTAGGGGGAGCGTACGTGTGAGGGCGCGGGTTAGTGTTAGCGTACGGGTTAGGATTAGGGGACGGGTGAGGGTCAGGCTTTGGGGAAGGGTTAGGGTTAGGGTTCGGGGTAGGGTTAGGTTTAGGGGACGAGGACGGTTTAGGGTCCAGGTGAGGGTACGTCAACGGTTTAGGGGGAGCGTACGTGTGAGGGAGCGGGTTAGTGTTAGCATACGGGTTAGGATTATGGGACGGGTGAGTGTCAGGCTTCGGGGAAGGGTTAGGCTTAGGGTTAGGGCTAGGGTTAGGGTTAGGGGACGGGGACGGTTTAGGGTCCAGGTGAGGGTACGGCAACGCTTTAGGGAGAGCGTACGTGTGAGGGCACGGGTTAGTGTTAGCGTACGGTCTAGGATTAGGGGACGGGTGAGGGTCAGGCTTCGGGGAAGGGTTAGGGTTAGGGTTCGGGCTAGGGTTAGGGTTAGGGGACGGGGACGGTTTAGGGTCCATGTGAGGGTACGGCAACGCTTTAGGGGGAGCGTACGTGTGAGGGCGCGGGTTAGTGTTTGCGTACTGGTTAGGATTAGGGGACGGGTGAGGGTCAGGCTTCGGGGAAGGGTTAGGGTTAGGGTTCGGGCTAGGGTTAGGGTTAGGGGACGGGGACGGTTTAGGGTCCATGTGAGGGTACGGCAACGCTTTAGGGGGAGCGTACGTGTGAGGGCGCGGGTTAGTGTTAGCGTACGGGTTAGGATTAGGGGACGGGTGAGGGTCAGGCTTTGGGGAAGGGTTAGGGTTAGGGTTCGGGGTAGGGTTAGGTTTAGGGGACGAGGACGGTTTAGGGTCCAGGTGAGGGTACGTCAACGCTTTAGGGGGAGCGTACGTGTGAGGGAGCGGGTTAGTGTTAGCATACGGGTTAGGATTATGGGACGGGTGAGTGTCAGGCTTCGGGGAAGGGTTAGGCTTAGGGTTAGGGCTAGGGTTAGGGTTAGGGGACGGGGACGGTTTAGGGTCCAGGTGAGGGTACGGCAACGCTTTAGGGAGAGCGTACGTGTGAGGGCACGGGTTAGTTTTAGCGTACGGGTTAGGATTAGGGGACGGGTGAGGGTCAGGCTTCGGGGAAGGGTTAGGGTTAGGGTTGGGGCTAGGGTTAGGGTTAGGGGACGGGGACGGTTTAGGGTCCAGGTGAGGGTACGGCAACGCTTTAGGGGGAGCGTTCCTATGAGGTCGCGGGTTAGTGTTAGCGTACGGGTTAGGATTAGGGGACGGGTGAGGGTTAGGCTCGGGGAAGTGTTAGGGTTATTGTTCGGGCTAGGGTCAGAGTTAGGGGACGTGGACGGTTTAGGGCCCAGGTGAGGTTACGGCAAGCTTTAGGGGGAGCGTACGTGTGAGGGCGCGGGTTAGTGTTAGCGTACGGGTTAGGATTAGGGGACGGGTGAGGGTCAGGCTTCGGGGAAGGGTTAGGGTTAGGGTTCGGGCTAGGGTTAGGTTTAGGGGACGGGGACGGTTTAGGGTCCAGGTGAGGGTACGGCAACGCTTTAGGGGCAGCATACGTGTGAGGGCGCGGGTTAGTGTTAGCATACGGGTTAGGATTAGGGGACGGGTGAGGGTCAGGCTTCGGGGAAGGGTTAGGGTTATGGTTCGGGCTAGGGTTAGGGTTAGGGGACGGGGACGGTTTAGGGTCCAGGTGAGGGTACGGCAACGCTTTAGGGGGAGCGTACGTGTGAGGGCGCGGGTTTGTGTTAGCGTACTGGTTAGGATTATGGGACGGGTGAGCGTCAGGCTTCGGGGAAGCGTTAGGGTTAGGGTTCGGGCTAGGGTTAGGGTTAGGGGACGGGGACGGTTTAGGGTCCAGGTGAGGGTACGGCAACGCTTTAGGGGGAGCGTACGTGTGAGGGCGCGGGTTAGTGTTAGCATAAGGTTTAGGATTAGGGGACGGGTGAGGGTCAGGCTTCGGGGAAGTGTTAGGGTTAGGGTTCGGGCTAGGGTTAGGGTTAGGGGACGGGGACGGTTTAGGGTCCAGGTGAGGGTACGGCAACGCTTTAGGGGGAGCGTATGTGTGAGGGCGCGGGTTAGTGTTAGCGTATGTGTTATGATTTGGGGACGGGTGAGGGTCTTGCTTCGGGGAAGGGTTACGGTTAGGGTTCGGGCTAGGGTTAGGGTTAGGGGATGGGGACGGTTTAGGGTCCAGGTGAGGGTACTGCAACGGTTTAGGGCGAGCGTACGTGTGAGGGCGCGGGTTAGTGTTAGCCTACGGGTTAGGAGTAAGGGACGGGTGAGGGTCAGGAGTCGGGGAAGGGTTAGGGTTAGGGTTCGGGCTAGGGTTAGGGTTAGGGGACGGCGACGGTTGAGGCTCCAGGTGAGGGTACGGCAACGCTTTAGGGGGAGCGTACGTGTGAGGGCGCGGGTTAGTGTTAGCGTACGGGTTAGGATTAGGGGACGGGTGAGGGTCAGGCTTCGGGGAAGGGTTAGGGTTAGGGTTCGGGCTAGGGTTAGGGTTAGGGGATGGGGACGGTTTAGGGTCCAGGTGAGGGTACGGCAATGCTTTAGGGGGAGCGTACGTGTGAGGGCGTGGGTTAGTGTTAGCCTACGCCTTAGGATTAGGGGACGGGTGAGGGTCACCATTCGGGGAAGGGCTAGGGTTAGGGTTCGGCCTAGGGTTAGGGTTAGGGGACGGGGACGGGTTAGGGTCCAGGTGCGGGTATGGCAACGCTTTAGGGGGAGCGTACGTGTGAGGGCGTGGATTAGTGTTAGCCTACGGGTTAGGATTAGGGGACGGGTGAGGGTCAGGCTTCGGGGAAGGGTTAGGGTTAGGGTTCGGGCTAGGGTTAGGTTTAGGGGACGGGGACGGTTTAGGGTCCAGGTGAGGGTACGACAACGCTTTAGGGGGAGCGTACGTGTGAAGGCGTGGGTTAGTGTTAGCGTACGGGTTAGGATTAGGGGACGGATGAGTGTCAGGCTTCAGGGAAGGGTTAGGGATAGGGTTCCTGCTAGGGTTAGGGTTAGGGGACGGGGACGGTTTAGGGTCCAGGTGAGGGTACGGCAACGCTTTAGGGGCAGCATACGTGTGAGGGCGCGGGTTAGTGTTAGCCCCCGGGTTAGGATTAGGGGACGGGTGAGGGTCAGGCTTCGGGGAAGAGTTAGGGTTAGGGTTCGGGCTAGGCTTAGGGTTAGGGGACGGGGACGGTTTAGGGTCCAGGTGAGGGTACCGCAACGTTTTAGGGGGAGCGTACGTTTGAGGGTGCGGGTTAGTGTTAGCGTACGGGTTAGGATTAGGGGACGGGTGAGGGTCAGGCTTCGAGGAAGTGTTAGGGATAGGGTTTGGGCTAGGCTTAGGGTTAGGGGACGGGGACGGTTTAGGGTCCAGGTGAGGGTACGGCAACGTTTAGGGGGAGCGTACGTGTGAGGGCGCGGGTTAGTGTTAGCGTACGGGTTAGGATTAGGGGACGGGTGAGGGTCAGGCTTCGGGGAAGGGTTAGGGTTAGGGTTCGGGCTAGGGTTAGGGTTAGGGGACGAGGACGGTTTAGGTTCCAGGTGAGGGTACGACAACGCTTTAGGGGGAGCGTACGTGTGAGGGCGTGGGTTAGTGTTAGCGTACGGGTTAGCATTAGGGGACGGATGAGTGTCAGGCTTCAGGGAAGGGTTAGGTTTAGGGTTCCTGCTAGGGTTAGGGTTAGGGGACGGGGACGGTTTAGGGTCCAGGTGAGGGTACGGCAACGCTTTAGGGGCAGCATACGTGTGAGGGCGTGGGTTAGTGTTAGCCCCCGGGTTAGGATTAGGGGACGGGTGAGGGTCAGGCTTCGGGGAAGAGTTAGGGTTAGGGTTCGGGCTAGGCTTAGGTTAGGGGACGGGGAAGGTTTAGGGTCCAGGTGAGGGTATGGCAACGCTTTAGGGGGAGCGTACGTGTGAGGGCGCGGGTTAGTGTTAGCGTACGGGTTAGGATTCGGGGACGGGTGAGGGTCAGGCTTCCGGGAAGTGTTAGCGTTAGGGATCGGGCTAGGGTTAGCGTTAGGGGACGGGGACGGTTTAGGGTCCAGGTGAGGGTACGGCAACCCTTTAGGGGGAGCGTACGTGTGAGGGCGCGGGTTAGTGTTAGCGTACGGGTTAGGATTAGGGGATCGGGTGAGGGTCAGGCTTCGGGGAAGGGTTAGGGTTAGGATTCGGGCTAGGGTTAGGGTTAGGGGACTGGGACGGTTTAGGGTCCAGGTGAGGGTACGGCAACGCTTTAGGGGGAGCGTACGTGTGAGGGCGCGGGTTAGTGTTAGCGTACGGGTTAGGATTAGGGGACGGGTGAGGGTCAGGCTTCGGGGAAGGGTTAGGGTTAGGGTTCGGGCTAGGCTTAGGGGACGGTTTAGGGTCCAGGTGAAGGTACGGAAACACTTTAGGGGGAGCGTACCTGTGATGGCGCGGGTTAGTGTTAGCCTACGGGTTAGGATTAGGGGACGGGTGAGGGTCAGGCTTCGGGGAAGGGTTAGGGATAGGCTTCGGGCTAGGCTTAGGGTTAGGGGACGGGGACGGTTTAGGGTCCAGGTGAGGGTACGGCAACGCTTTTGGGGGAGTGTACGTGTGAGGGCACGGTTTAGTGTTTGCGAACTGGTTAGGATTAGGGGACGGGTGAGGGTCAGGCTTCGGGGAAGGGTTAGGTTTAGTGTTCGGGCTAGGGTTAGGGTTAGGGGACGGGGACGGTTTAGGGTTCAGGCGAGGGTACGGCAATGCTTTAGGGGGAGCGTACGTGTGAGGGCGCGGGTTAGTGTTAGCGTACGGGTTAGGATTTGGGGACGGGTGAGGCTCAGGCTTGGGGGAATGTTTAGGGTTAGGGATCGGGCTAGGGTTTGGGTTAGGGGACGGGGACGGTTTAGGGTCCAGGTGAGGGTACGGCAACGCTTTAGGCGGAGCGTTGGTGTGAGGGCGCGGGTTAGTGTTAGCGTTCGGTTTAGGATTAGGGGACGGGTGAGGGTCAGGCTTCGGGGAAGGGTTAGGGTTAGGGTTCGGGCTATGGTTAGGTTTAAGGGATGAGGACGGTTTAGGGTCCAGGTGAGGGTCCGGCAACGCTTTAGGGGGAGCGTACGTGTGAGGGCGCGGGTTAGTGTTAGCGTACGGGTTAGGATTAGTGGACGGGTGAGGGTCAGGCTTCGGGGAAGGCTTAGGGTTAGGGTTCGGGCTAGGGTTAGTGTTAGGGGACGGGGACGGTTTAGGGTCCAGGTGAGGGTACGGCAACGCTTTAGGGGTAGCGTACGTGTGAGGGCGCGGGTTAGTGTTAGCGTACGGGTTAGGATTAGGGGACGGGTGAGGGTCAGGCTTCGGGGAAGGGTTAGGGTTAGGGTTCGGGCTAGGGTTAGGGTTAGGGGACGGGGACGGTTTAGGGTCCAGGTGAGGGTACGGCAACGCTTTAGGGGGAGTGTACGTGTGAGGGCGCGGGTTAGTGTTAGCGTACGGGTTAGGATTAGGGGACGGCTGAGGGTCAGGCTTCGGGGAAGGGTTAGGGTTAGGGTTCGGGCTAGGGTTAGGGTTAGGGGACGGGGACGGTTTAGGGTCCAGGTGAGGGTACGGCAACGCTTTAGGGGGAGTGTACGTGTGAGGGCGCAGGTTAGTGTTAGCGTACGGGTTAGGATTAGGGGACGGGTGAGTGTCAGGCTTCGGGGAAGCGTTAGGGTTAGGGATCGGGCTAGGGTTAGGGTTAGGGGACGGGGACGGTTTAAGGTCCAGGTGAGGATACGGCAACGCTTTAGGGGGAGCATACGTGTGAGGGCGCGGGTTAGTGTTTGCGTACTGGTTAGGATTAGGGGACGGGTGAGGGTCAGGCTTCGGGGAAGGGTTAGGGTTAGGGTTCGGGCTAGGGTTAGGGTTACGGGACGGGGAAGGTTTAGGGTCCAGGTGAGGGTACGGCAACGCTTTAGGGGGAGCGTAGGTGTGAGGGCGCGGGTTAGTGTTAGCGTTCAGGTTAGGATTAGGGGACGGGTGAGGGTCAGGCTTCGGGGAAGGGTTAGGGTTAGGGTTCGGGCTAGGGTTAGGGTTAGGGAATGGGGACGGTTTAGGGTCCAGGTGAGGGTACGGCAACGCTTTAGGGGGAGCGTACGTGTGAGGGCGCGGGTTATTGTTAGCGTACGGGTTAGGATTAGGGGACGGGTGAGGGTCAGGCTTCGGGGAAGTGTTAGGGTTAGGGTTCGGGCTAGGGGTAGGGGACGGTTTAGGGTCCAGGTGAAGGTACGGAAACACTTTAGGGGGAGCGTACGTGTGATGGCGCGGGTTAGTGTTAGCCTACGGGTTAGGATTAGGGGACGGGTGAGGGTCAGGCTTCGGGGAAGGGTTAGGGATAGGCTTCGGGCTAGGCTTAGGGTTAGGGGACGGGGACGGTTTAGGGTCCAGGTGAGGGTACGGCAACGCTTTTGGGGGAGTGTACGTGTAAGGGCGTGGTTTAGTGTTTGCGAACTGGTTAGGATTAGGGGACGGGTGAGGGTCAGGCTTCGGGGAAGGGTTAGGGTTAGGGTTCAGGCTAGGTTTAGGATTAGGGGACGGGGAAGGTTTAGGGTTCAGGTGAGGGTATGGCAATGCTTTAGGGGGAGCGTACGTGTGAGGGCGCGGGTTAGTGTTAGCGTACGGGTTAGGATTTGGGGAGGGGTGAGGCTCAGGCTTGGGGGAAGGTTTAGTGTTAGGGATCGGGCTAGGGTTAGGGTTAGGGGACGGGGACGGTTTAGGGTCCAGGTGAGGATACGGCAACGCTTTTGGGGGAGCGTACGTGTGAGGGCGCAGGTTAGTGTTTGCGTACTGGTTAGGATTAGGGGACGGGTGAGGGTCAGGCTTCCGGGAAGCGTTAGGGTTAGGGTTCGGGCTAGGGTTAGGGTTAGGGGAAGGGGACGGTTTAGGGTCCAGGTGAGGGTACGGCAACGCTTTAGGGGGAGCGTACGTGTGAGGGCGCGGGTTAGTGTTAGCGTACGGGTTAGGATTAGGGGATCGGGTGAGGGTCAGGCTTCGGGGAAGGGTTAGGGTTAGGATTCGGGCTAGGGTTAGGGTTAGGGGACTGGGACGGTTTAGGGTCCAGGTGAGGGTACGGCAACGCTTTAGGGGGAGCGTACGTGTGAGGGCGCGGGTTAGTGTTAGCGTACGGGTTAGGATTAGGGGACGGGTGAGGGTCAGGCTTCGGGGAAGGGTTAGGGTTAGGGTTCGGGCTAGGGTTAGGGGACGGTTTAGGGTCCAGGTGAAGGTACGGAAACACTTTAGGGGGAGCGTACCTGTGATGGCGCGGGTTAGTGTTAGCCTACGGGTTAGGATTAGGGGACGGGTGAGGGTCAGGCTTCGGGGAAGGGTTAGGGATAGGCTTCGGGCTAGGCTTAGGGTTAGGGGACGGGGACGGTTTAGGGTCCAGGTGAGGGTACGGCAACGCTTTTGGGGGAGTGTACGTGTGAGGGCACGGTTTAGTGTTTGCGAACTGGTTAGGATTAGGGGACGGGTGAGGGTCAGGCTTCGGGGAAGGGTTAGGTTTAGTGTTCGGGCTAGGGTTAGGGTTAGGGGACGGGGACGGTTTAGGGTTCAGGCGAGGGTACGGCAATGCTTTAGGGGGAGCGTACGTGTGAGGGCGCGGGTTAGTGTTAGCGTACGGGTTAGGATTTGGGGACGGGTGAGGCTCAGGCTTGGGGGAAGGTTTAGGGTTAGGGATCGGGCTAGGGTTTGGGTTAGGGGACGGGGACGGTTTAGGGTCCAGGTGAGGGTACGGCAACGCTTTAGGCGGAGCGTTGGTGTGAGGGCGCGGGTTAGTGTTAGCGTTAAGTTTAGGATTAGGGGACGGGTGAGGGTCAGGCTTCGGGGAAGGGTTAGGGTTAGGGTTCGGGCTATGGTTAGGTTTAAGGGATGAGGACGGTTTAGGGTCCAGGTGAGGGTCCGGCAACGCTTTAGGGGGAGCGTACGTGTGAGGGCGCGGGTTAGTGTTAGCGTACGGGTTAGGATTAGTGGACGGGTGAGAGTCAGGCTTCGGGGAAGGCTTAGGGTTAGGGTTCGGGCTAGGGTTAGTGTTAGGGGACGGGGACGGTTTAGGGTCCAGGTGAGGGTACGGCAACGCTTTAGGGGTAGCGTACGTGTGAGGGCGCGGGTTAGTGTTAGCGTACGGGTTAGGATTAGGGGACGGGTGAGGGTCAGGCTTCGGGGAAGGGTTAGGGTTAGGGTTCGGGCTAGGGTTAGGGTTAGGGGACGGGGACGGTTTAGGGTCCAGGTGAGGGTACGGCAACGCTTTAGGGGGAGTGTACGTGTGAGGGCGCGGGTTAGTGTTAGCGTACGGGTTAGGATTAGGGGACGGCTGAGGGTCAGGCTTCGGGGAAGGGTTAGGGTTAGGGTTCGGGCTAGGGTTAGGGTTAGGGGACGGGGACGGTTTAGGGTCCAGGTGAGGGTACGGCAACGCTTTAGGGGGAGTGTACGTGTGAGGGCGCAGGTTAGTGTTAGCGTACGGGTTAGGATTAGGGGACGGGTGAGTGTCAGGCTTCGGGGAAGCGTTAGGGTTAGGGATCGGGCTAGGGTTAGGGTTAGGGGACGGGGACGGTTTAAGGTCCAGGTGAGGATACGGCAACGCTTTAGGGGGAGCATACGTGTGAGGGCGCGGGTTAGTGTTTGCGTACTGGTTAGGATTAGGGGACGGGTGAGGGTCAGGCTTCGGGGAAGGGTTAGGGTTAGGGTTCGGGCTAGGGTTAGGGTTACGGGACGGGGAAGGTTTAGGGTCCAGGTGAGGGTACGGCAACGCTTTAGGGGGAGCGTAGGTGTGAGGGCGCGGGTTAGTGTTAGCGTTCAGGTTAGGATTAGGGGACGGGTGAGGGTCAGGCTTCGGGGAAGGGTTAGGGTTAGGGTTCGGGCTAGGGTTAGGGTTAGGGAATGGGGACGGTTTAGGGTCCAGGTGAGGGTACGGCAACGCTTTAGGGGGAGCGTACGTGTGAGGGCGCGGGTTATTGTTAGCGTACGGGTTAGGATTAGGGGACGGGTGAGGGTCAGGCTTCGGGGAAGTGTTAGGGTTAGGGTTCGGGCTAGGGGTAGGGGACGGTTTAGGGTCCAGGTGAAGGTACGGAAACACTTTAGGGGGAGCGTACGTGTGATGGCGCGGGTTAGTGTTAGCCTACGGGTTAGGATTAGGGGACGGGTGAGGGTCAGGCTTCGGGGAAGGGTTAGGGATAGGCTTCGGGCTAGGCTTAGGGTTAGGGGACGGGGACGGTTTAGGGTCCAGGTGAGGGTACGGCAACGCTTTTGGGGGAGTGTACGTGTAAGGGCGTGGTTTAGTGTTTGCGAACTGGTTAGGATTAGGGGACGGGTGAGGGTCAGGCTTCGGGGAAGGGTTAGGGTTAGGGTTCAGGCTAGGTTTAGGATTAGGGGACGGGGAAGGTTTAGGGTTCAGGTGAGGGTATGGCAATGCTTTAGGGGGAGCGTACGTGTGAGGGCGCGGGTTAGTGTTAGCGTACGGGTTAGGATTTGGGGAGGGGTGAGGCTCAGGCTTGGGGGAAGGTTTAGTGTTAGGGATCGGGCTAGGGTTAGGGTTAGGGGACGGGGACGGTTTAGGGTCCAGGTGAGGATACGGCAACGCTTTTGGGGGAGCGTACGTGTGAGGGCGCAGGTTAGTGTTTGCGTACTGGTTAGGATTAGGGGACGGGTGAGGGTCAGGCTTCCGGGAAGCGTTAGGGTTAGGGTTCGGGCTAGGGTTAGGGTTAGGGGAAGGGGACGGTTTAGGGTCCAGGTGAGGGTACGGCAACGCTTTAGGGGGAGCGTACGTGTGAGGGCGCGGGTTAGTGTTAGCGTACGGGTTAGGATTAGGGGACGGGTGAGGGTCATGCTTCGGGGAAGGGTTAGTGTTAGGGTTCGGGCTAGGGTTAGGGTTAGGGGACGGGGACGGTTTAGGGTCCAGGTGAGGGTACGGCAACGCTTTAGGGGGAGCGTACGTGTGAGGGCGCGGGTTAGTGTTAGCGTACGGGTTAGGATTAGGGGACGGGTGAGGGTCAGGCTTCCGGGAAGGGTTAGGGTTAGGGATCGGGCTAGGTTTAGCGTTAGGGGACGGGGACGGTTTAGGGTCCAGGTGAGGGTACGGCAACGCTTTAGGGGGAGCGTACGTGTGAGGGCGCGGGTTAGTGTTAGCCTACTGGTTAGGATTAGGGGATCGGTTGAGGCTCAGGCTTCGGGGAAGGGTTAGGGTTAGGGTTCGGGCTAGGGTTAGGGTTACGGGACGGGGACAGTTTAGGGTCCAGGTGAGGGTACGGCAACCCTTTAGGGGGAGCGTACGTGCGAGGACGCGGGTTAGTGTTAGCGTACGGGTTAGGATTAGGGGACGGGTGACGGTCAGGCTTCGGGGAAATGTTAGGGTTAGGGTTCGGGCAAGGGTTAGTGTTAGGGGACGAGGACGGTTTAGGGTCAAGGTGAGTGTACGGCAACGTTTTAGGGGGAGCGTACGTGTGAGGGCGCGGGTTAGTGTTAACGTACGGGTTAGGATTAGGGGACGGGTGAGGGTCAGGCTTCGGGGAAGGGTTAGGGTTAGGGTTCGGGCAAGGGTTAGGGTTAGGAGACGGGGACGGTTTAGGGTCCAGGTGAGGGTACGGCAACGCTTTAGGGGGAGCGTACGTGTGAGGGCGCGGGGTAGTGTTAGCGTACGGGTTAGGATTAGGGGACGGGTGAGGGTCAGGCTTGGGGGAAGGGTTAGGGTCAGGGTTCGGGCTAGGGTTAGTGTTAGGGGACGGCGACGGTTTAGGGTCCAGGTGAGGGTACGGCAAGGCTTTAGGGGAAGCGTACGTGTAAGGGCGCGGGTTAGTGTTAGCGTACGGGTTAGGATTAGGGGACGGGTGAGGGTCAGGCTTGGGGGAAGTGTTAGGGTTAGGGATCGGTCTAGAGTTAGGCTTAGGGGACGGGGACGGTTTAGGGTCCAGGTGAGGGTACGGCAACGCTTTAGGGGGAGCGTACGTGTGAGGGCGCGGGTTAGTGTTAGCGTACGGGTTAGGATTAGGGGACGGGTGACGGTCAGGCTTCGGGGAAATGTTAGGGTTAGGGTTCGGGCTATGGTTAGTGTTAGGGGACGGGGACGGTTTAGGGTCAAGGTGAGTGTACGGCAACGCTTTAGGGGGAGCGTACGTGTGAGGGCGCGGGTTAGTGTTAACGTACGGGTTAGGATTAGGGGACGGGTGAGGGTCAGGCTTTGGGTAAGGTTTAGGGTTAGGGTTCGGGCTATGGTTAGGGTTAAGGGACGAGGACGGTTTAGGGTCCAGGTGAGGGTACGGCAACGCTTTAGGGGGAGCGTACGTGTGAGGGCGCGGGTTAGTGTTAGCGTACGGGTTAGGATTAGGGGACGGGTGAGGGTAAGGCTTCGGGGAAGTGTTAGGGTTATGGTTCGGCTAGAGTTAGGCTTAGGGGACGGGGACGGTTTAGGGTCCAGGTGAGGGTATGGCAACGCTTTAGGGGGAGCGTACGTGTGAGGGCGCGGGTTAGTGTTAGCGTACGGGTTAGGATTAGTGGACGGGTGAGGGTCAGGCTTCGGGGAAGGGTTAGGGTTAGGGTTCGGGCTAGGGTTAGTGTTAGGGGACGGGGACGGTTTAGGGTCCAGTTGAGGGTACGGCAACGCTTTAGGGGGAGCGTACGTGTGAGGGCGCGGGTTAGTGTTAGCGTACGGGTTAGGATTAGGGAACGGGTGAGGGTCAGGCTTCGGTGAAGGGTTAGTGATAGGGATCGGTCTAGGGTTAGGGTTAGGGGATGGGGACGGTTTAGGGTCCAGGTGAGGATACGGCAACGCTTTTGGGGGAGCGTACGTGTGAGGGCGCGGGTTAGTGTTTGCGTACTGGTTAGGATTAGGGGACGGGTGAGGGTCAGGCTTCGGGGAAGGGTTAGGGTTAGGGTTCGGGCTAGGGTTAGGGTTAGGGGACGGGGAAGGTTTAGGGTCCAGGCAAGGGTACGGCAAAGCTTTAGGGGGAGCGTACGTGTGAGGGCGCGGGTTAGTGTTAGCGTACAGGTTAGGATTAGGGGACGGGTGAGGGTCAGGCTTGGTGGAAGGGTTAGGGTTAGGGTTCGGGCTAGGGTTAGGGTTAGGGGACGGGGACGGTTTAGGGTCCAGGTGAGGGTATTGCAACGCTTTAGGGGGAGCGTACGTGTGAGGTCGCTGGTTAGTGTTAGCGTACGGGTTAGGATTAGGGGACGGGTGAGTGTCAGGCTTCGGGGAAGGGTTAGTGTTAGGGTTCGGGCTAGGGTTAGGGTTAGGGGACGGACACGGTTTAGGGTCCAGGTGAGTGTACGGCAACGCTTTAGGGGGAGCGTACGTGTGAGGGCGCGGGTTAGTGTTAGCGTACGGGTTAGGATTAGGGGACCGGTGAGGGTCAGGCTTCCGGGAAGGGTTAGGGTTAGGGATCGGGCTAGGTTTAGCGTTAGGGGACGGGGACGGTTTAGGGTCCAGGTGAGGGTACGACAACGCTTTAGGGGGGGCGTACGTGTGAGGGCGCGGGTTAGTGTTAGCGTACGGGTTAGGATTAGGGGACGGGTGAGGGTCAGGCTTCGGGGAAGGGTTAGGGTTACGGTTCGGGCTAGGGTTAGGGTTAGGGGACGGGGACGGTTTAGGGTCCAGGTGAGGGTACGGCAACGCTTTAGGGGGAGAGTACGTGTAAGGGCGTGGGTTAGTGTTAGCGTACGGGTTAGGATTAGGGGACGGGTGAGGGTCAGGCTTCGGGGAAGGGTTAGGGTTAGGGTTCGGCTAGGGTTAGGCTTAGGGGACGGGGATGGTTTAGGGTCCAGGTGAGGGTACGGCAACGCTTTAGGGGGAGCGTACGTGTGAGGGCGCGGGTTAGTGTTAGCGTACGAGTTAGGATTAGTGGACGGGTGAGGGTCAGGCTTCGGGGAAGGGTTAGGTTTAGGGTTCGGGCTAGGGTTAGGGTTAGGGGACGGGGACGGTTTAGGGTCCAGGTGAGGGTACGGCAACGCTTTAGGGGGAGCTTACGTGTGAGGGCGCGGGTTAGTGTTAGCGTACGGGTTAGGATTAGGGGATGGGTGAGGGTCAGGCTTCGGGGAAGGGTTAGGGTTAGGGATCGGGCTAGGGTTAGGGTTAGGGGACTGGGACGGTTTAGGGTCCAGTTGAGGGCACGGCAAGGCTTTTGGGAGAGCGTACGTGTGAGGGCGCGGGTTAGTGTTTGCGTACTGGTTAGGATTAGGGGACGGGTGAGGGTCAGGCTTCGGGGAAGGGTTAGGGTTAGGGTTCGCGCTAGGGTTAGGGTTAGGGGACGGGGAAGGTTTAGGGTCCAGGTAAGGGTACGGGAAAGCTTTAGGGGGAGCGTACGTGTGAGGGCGTGGGTTAGTGTTAGCGTACGGGTTAGGATTAGGGGACGGGTGAGGGTCAGGCTTGGTGGAAGGGTTAGGGTTAGGGTTCGGGCTAGGGTTAGGGTTAGGGGACGGGGACGGTTTAGGGTCCAGGTGAGGGTACGGCAACGCTTTAGGGGGTGCGTACGTGTGAGGGCGTGGGTTAGTGTTAGCGTACGGGTTAGGATTACGGGACGGGTGAGGGTCAGGCTTCAGGGAAGGGTTAGGGTTAGGGTTCGGGCTAGGGTTAGGGTTAGGGGACGGGGACAGTTTAGGGTCCAGGTGAGGGTATGGCAACGCTTTATGGGGAGCGTACGTGTGAGGGCGCGGGTTAGTTTTAGCGTACGGTTTAGGATTAGGGGACGGGTGAGGGTCAGGCTTCGGGGAAGGGTTAGGGTTAGGGTTCGGGCTAGGGTTAGGGGACGGTTTAGGGTCCAGGTGAGGGTACGGCAACACTTTAGGGGGAGCGTACGTGTGATGGCGCGGGTTAGTGTTAGCCTACGTGTTAGTATTAGGGGACGGGTGAGGGTCAGGAGTCGGGGAAGAGTTAGGGTTAGGGTTCGGGCTTGGGTTAGGGTTAGAGGACGGGGACGGTTTAGGGTCCAGTTGAGGGTACAGCAACGCTTTAGGGGGAGCGTACGTGTGAGGGCGCGGGTTAGTGTTAGCCTACGGGTTAGGATTAGGCGACGGGTGAGGCTCAGGCTTCGGAGAAGGGTTAGGGATAGGCTTTGGGCTAGGCTTAGTGTTATGGGACGGGGACGGTTTAGGGTCCAGGTGAGGGTACGGCTCGCTTTTGGGGGAGCGTACGTGTGAGGGCGCGGGTTAGTGTTTGCGTACTGGTTAGTATAGGGGACGGGTGAGGGTCAGGCTTCGGGGAAGGGTTAGGGTTAGGGTTCGGGCTAGGGTTAGGGTTAGGGGACGGGGAAGGTTTAGGGTCCAGGTGAGGGTACGGCAACGCTTTAGGGGGAGCGTACGTGTGAGGACGTGGGTTAGTGTTAGCGTACGTGTTAGGATTAGGGGACGGGTGAGGGTCAGGCTTGGAGGAAGGGTTAGGGTTAGGGTTCGGGCTAGGGTTAGGGTTAGGGGACAGGGACGGTTTAGGGTCCAGGTGAGGGTACGGCAACGTTTTAGGGGGAGCGTACGTGTGAGGGCGCGGGTTAGTGTTAGCGTTCGGGTTAGGATTAGGGGACGGGTGAGGGTCAGGCTTCGGGGAAGGGTTAGGGTTAGGGTTCGGGCTAGGTTTAGAGTTAGGGGACGGGGACGGTTTAGGGTCCAGGTGAGGGTACGGCAACGCTTTAGGGGGAGCGTACGTGTGAGGGCGCGGGCTAGTGTTAGCATACGGGTTAGGATTAGGGGAAGGGTGAGGGTCAGGCTTCGGGGAAGGGTTAGGGTTACGGTTCGGGCTAGGGTTAGGGTTGGGGGACGGAGACGGTTTAGGGTCCAGGTGAGGGTATGGCAAAGCTTTAGGGGGAGCGTACGTGTGAGGGCGCCGGTTAGTGTTAGCGTACGGGTTAGGATTAGGGGACGGGTGAGGGTCAGGCTTCGGGGAAGGGTTAGGGTTAGGGTTCGGGCTAGGGTTAGGGTTAGGGGACGGGGACGGTTTAGGGTCCAGGTGAGGGTACGGCAACGCTTTAGGGGGAGCGTACGTGTGAGGGCGCGGGTTAGTGTTAGCCTACGGGTTAGGATTAGGGGACGGGTGAGGGTCAGGCTTCGGGGAAGGGTTAGGGTTAGGGTTCGGGCTAGGGTTAGGGGACGGTTTAGGGTCCAGGTGAAGGTACGGAAACACTGTAGGGGGAGCGTACCTGTGATGGCGCGGGTTAGTGTTAGCCTACCGGTTAGCATTAGGGGACGGGTGAGGGTCAGGCTTCGGGGAAGGGTTAGGGATAGGCTTCGGGCTAGGCTTAGGGTTAGGGGACGGGGACGGTTTAGGGTCCAGGTGAGGGTACGGCAACGCTTTTGGGGGAGTGTACGTGTGAGGGCACGGTTTAGTGTTTGCGAACTGGTTAGGATTAGGGGACGGGTGAGGGTCAGGCTTCGGGGAAGGGTTAGGGTTAGGGTTCGGGCTAGGGTTATGGTTAGGGGACGGGGACGGTTTAGGGTTCAGGTGAGGGTACGGCAATGCTTTAGGGGGAACGTACGTGTGAGGGCGCGGGTTAGTGTTAGCGTACGGGTTAGGATTTGGGGACGGGTGAGGCTCAGGCTTGGGGGAAGGTTTAGGGTTAGGGATCGGGCTAGGGTTAGGGTTAGGGGACGGGGACGGTTTAGGGTCCAGGTGAGGGTACGGAAACGCTTTAGGGGGAGAGTACGTGTGAGGGCGCGGGTTAGTGTTAGCGTACGGGTTAGGATTAGGGGACGGGTGAGGGTCAGGCTTCGGGGAAGTGTTAGGGTTAGGGTTCGGGCTAGGGTTTGGGTTAGGGGACGGGGACGGTTTAGGGTCCAGGTGAGGGTACGGCAACGATTTAGGCGGAGCGTTGGTGTGAGGGCGCGGGTTAGTGTTAGCGTTTGGGTTAGGATTAGGGGACGGGTGAGGGTCAGGCTTCGGGGAAGGGTTAGGGTTAGGGTTCGGGCTATGGTTAGGTTTAAGGGATGAGGACGGTTTAGGGTCCAGGTGAGGGTCCGGCAACGCTTTAGGGGGAGTGTACGTGTGAGGGCGCGGGTTAGTGTTAGCGTACGGGTTAGGATTAGTGGACGGGTGAGGGTCAGGCTTCGGGGAAGGCTTAGGGTTAGGGTTCGGGCTAGGGTTAGTGTTAGGGGACGGGGACGGTTTAGGGTCCAGGTGAGGGTACGGCAACGCTTTAGGGGGAGCGTACGTGTCAGGGCGCGGGTTAGTGTTAGCGTACGGGTTAGGATTAGGGGACGGGTGAGGGTCAGGCTTCGGGGAAGGGTTAGGGTTAGGGTTCGGGCTAGGGTTAGGGTTAGGGGACGGGGACGGTTTAGGGTCCAGGTGAGGGTACGGCAACGCTTTAGGGGGAGTGTACGTGTGAGGGCGCGGGTTAGTGTTAGCGTACGGGTTAGGATTAGGGGACGGGTGAGGGTCAGGCTTCGGGGAAGGGTTAGGGTTAGGGATCGGGCTAGGCTTAGGGTTAGGGGACGGGGACGGTTTAGGGTCCAGGTGAGGATACGGCAACGCTCTAGGGGGAGCATACGTGTGAGGGCGCGGGTTAGTGTTTGCGTACTGGTTAGGATTAGGGGACGGGTGAGGGTCAGGCTTCGGGGAAGGGTTAGGGTTAGTGTTCGGGCTAGGGTTAGGGTTACGGGACGGGGAAGGTTTAGGGTCCAGGTGAGGGTACGGCAACGCTTTAGGGGGAGTGTACGTGTGAGGGCGCGGTTTAGTGTTTGCGAACTGGTTAGGATTAGGGGACTGGTGAGGGTCAGGCTTCGGGGAAGGGTTAGGGTTAGGGTTCGGGATAGGGTTAGGGGACGGTTTAGGGTCCAGGTGAAGGTACGGAAACACTTTAGGGGGAGCGTACGTGTGATGGCTCGGGTTAGTGTTAGCCTACGGGTTAGGATTAGGGGACGGGTGAGGGTCAGGCTTCGGGGAAGGGTTAGGGATAGGCTTCGGGCTAGGCTTAGGGTTAGGGGACGGGGACGGTTTAGGGTCCAGGTGAGGGTACGGCAACGCTTTTGGGGGAGTGTACGTGTGAGGGCGCGGTTTAGTGTTTGCGAACTGGTTAGGATTAGGGGACGGGTGAGGGTCAGGCTTCGAGGAAGGGTTAGGGTTAGGGTTCAGGCTAGGTTTAGGATTAGGGGACGGGGAAGGTTTAGGGTTCAGGTGAGGGTACGGCAATGCTTTAGGGGGAGCGTACGTGTGAGGGCGCGGGTTAGTGTTAGCGTACGGGTTAGGATTTGGGGAGGGGTGAGGCTCAGGCTTGGGGGAAGGTTTAGTGTTAGGGATCGGGCTAGGGTTAGGGTTAGGGGACGGGGACGGTTTAGGGTCCAGGTGAGGATACGGCAACGCTTTTGGGGGAGCGTACGTGTGAGGGCGCGGGTTAGTGTTTGCGTACTGGTTAGGATTAGGGGACGGGTGAGGGTCAGGCTTCCGGGAAGCGTTAGGGTTAGGGTTCGGGCTAGGGTTAGGGTTAGGGGACGGGGAAGGTTTAGGGTCCAGGTAAGGGTACGGCAACGCTTTAGGGGGAGCGTACGTGTGAGGGCGCGGGTTAGTGTTAGCGTACGGGTTAGGATTAGGGGACGGGTGAGGGTCAGGCTTGGTGGAAGGGTTAGGGTTAGGGTTCGGGCTAGGGTTAGGGTTAGGGGAAGGGGACGGTTTAGGGTCCAGGTGAGGGTACGGCAATGCTTTAGGGGGAGCGTACGTGTGAGGGCGCGGGTTAGTGTTAGCGTACGGGTTAGGATTAGGGGACGGGTGAGGGTCATGCTTCGGGGAAGGGTTAGTGTTAGGGTTCGGGCTAGGGTTAGGGTTAGGGGACGGGGACGGTTTAGGGTCCAGGTGAGGGTACGGCAACGCTTTAGGGGGAGCGTACGTGTGAGGGCGCGGGTTAGTGTTAGCGTACGGGTTAGGATTAGGGGACGGGTGAGGGTCAGGCTTCCGGGAAGGGATAGGGTTAGGGATCGGGCTAGGTTTAGCGTTAGGGGACGGGGACGGTTTAGGGTCCAGGTGAGGGTACGGCAACGCTTTAGGGGGAGCGTACGTGTGAGGGCGCGGGTTAGTGTTAGCCTACTGGTTAGGATTAGGGGATCGGTTGAGGCTCAGGCTTCGGGGAAGGGTTAGGGTTAGGGTTCGGGCTAGGGTTAGGGTTACGGGACGGGGACAGTTTAGGGTCCAGGTGAGGGTACAGCAACCCTTTAGGGGGAGCGTACGTGCGAGGACGCGGGTTAGTGTTAGCGTACGGGTTAGGATTAGGGGACGGGTGACGGTCAGGCTTCGGGGAAATGTTAGGGTTAGGGTTCGGGCTAGGGTTAGTGTTAGGGGACGAGGACGGTTTAGGGTCAAGGTGAGTGTACGGCAACGCTTTAGGGGGAGCGTACGTGTGAGGGCGCGGGTTAGTGTTAACGTACGGGTTAGGATTAGGGGACGGGTGAGGGTCAGGCTTCGGGGAAGGGTTAGGGTTAGGGTTCGGGATAGGGTTAGGGTTAGGTGACGGGGACGGTTTAGGGTCCAGGTGAGGGTACGGCAACGCTTTAGGGGGAGCGTACGTGTGAGGGCGCGGGGTAGTGTTAGCGTACGGGTTAGGATTAGGGGACGGGTGAGGGTCAGGCTTGGGGGAAGGGTTAGGGTCAGGGTTCGGGCTAGGGTTAGTGTTAGGGGACGGCGACGGTTTAGGGTCCAGGTGAGGGTACGGCAACGCTTTAGGGGAAGCGTACGTGTAAGGGCGCGGGTTAGTGTTAGCGTACGGGTTAGGATTAGGGGACGGGTCAGGGTCAGGCTTGGGGGAAGTGTTAGGGTTAGGGATCGGTCTAGAGTTAGGGTCAGGGGACGGGGACGGTTTAGGGTCCAGGTGAGGGTACGGCAACGCTTTAGGGGGAGCGTACGTGTGAGGGCGCGGGTTAGTGTTAGCGTACGGGTTAGGATTAGGGGACGGTTGAGGGTCAGGCTTCGGGGAAGGGTTAGGGTTAGGGTTCGGGCTAGGGTTAAGGTTAGGGGACGGGGACGGTTTAGGGTCCAGGTGAGGGTACGGCAACGCTTTAGGGGGAGCGTAGGTGTGAGGGCGCGGGTTAGTTTTAGCGTTCGGTTTAGGATTAGGGGACGGGTGAGGGTCAGGCTTCGGGGAAGGGTTAGGGTTAGGGTTCGGGCTAGGGTTAGGGTTAGGGGACGGGGACGGTTTAGGGTCCAGGTGAGGGTACGGCAACGCTTTAGGGGGAGCGTACGTGTGAGGGCGCGGGTTAGTGTTAGCGTACGGGTTAGGATTAGGGGACGGGTGACGGTCAGGCTTCGGGGAAATGTTAGGGTTAGGGTTCGGGCTAGGGTTAGTGTTAGGGGACGGGGACGGTTTAGGGTCAAGGTGAGTGTACGGCAACGCTTTAGGGGGAGCGTATGTGTGAGGGCGCGGGTTAGTGTTAACGTACGGGTTAGGATTAGGGGACGGGTGAGGGTCAGGCTTTGGGGAAGGTTTAGGGTTAGGGATCGGGCTATGGTTAGGGTTAAGAGACGAGGACGGTTTAGGGTCCAGGTGAGGGTACGGCAACGCTTTAGGGGGAGCGTACGTGTGAGGGCGCGGGTTAGTGTTAGCGTACGGGGTAGGATTAGGGGACGGGTGAGGGTAAGGCTTCGGGGAAGTGTTAGGGTTATGGTTCGGCTAGAGTTAGGCTTAGGGGACGGGGACGGTTTAGGGTCCAGGTGAGGGTACGGCAACGCTTTAGGGGGAGCGTACGTGTGAGGGCGCGGGTTAGTGTTAGCGTACGGGTTAGGATTAGTGGACGGGTGAGGGTCAGGCTTCGGGGAAGGGTTAGGGTTAGGGTTCGGGCTAGGGTTAGTGTTAGGGGACGGGGACGGTTTAGGGTCAGGTGAGGGTACGGCAACGCTTTAGGGGGAGCGTACGTGTGAGGGCGCGGGTTAGTGTTAGCGTACGGGTTAGGATTAGGGAACGGGTGAGGGTCAGGCTTCGGGGAAGGGTTAGTCATAGGGATCGGTCTAGGGTTAGGGTTAGGGGATGGGGACGGTTTAGGGTCCAGGTGAGGATACGGCAACGCTTTTGGGGGAGCGTACGTGTGAGGGCGCGGGTTAGTGTTTGCGTACTGGTTAGGATTAGGGGACGGGTGAGGGTCAGGCTTCGGGGAAGGGTTAGGGTTAGGGTTCGGGCTAGGGTTAGGGTTAGGGGACGGGGAATGTTTAGGGTCCAGGCAAGGGTACGGCAAAGCTTTAGGGGGAGCGTACGTGTGAGGGCGCGGGTTAGTGTTAGCGTACAGGTTAGGATTAGGGGACGGGTGAGGGTCAGGCTTGGTGGAAGGGTTAGGGTTAAGGTTCGGGCTAGGGTTAGGGTTAGGGGACGGGGACGGTTTAGGGTCCAGGTGAGGGTATTGCAACGCTTTAGGGGGAGCGTACGTGTGAGGGCGCTGGTTAGTGTTAGCGTACGGGTTAGGATTAGGGGACGGGTGAGTGTCAGGCTTCGGGGAAGGGTTAGTGTTAGGGTTCGGGCTAGGGTTAGGGTTACGGGACGGACACGGTTTAGGGTCCAGGTGAGTGTACGGCAACGCTTTAGGGGGAGCGTACGTGTGAGGGCGCGGGTTAGTGTTAGCGTACGGGTTAGGATTTGGGGACGGGTGAGGGTCAGGCTTCCGGGAAGGGTTAGGGTTAGGGATCGGGCTAGGTTTAGCGTTAGGGGACGGGGACGGTTTAGGGTCCAGGTGAGTGTACGACAACGCTTTAGGGGGAGCGTACGTGTGAGGGCGCGGGTTAGTGTTAGCGTACGGGTTAGGATTAGGGGACGGGTGAGGGTCAGGCTTCGGGGAAGGGTTAGGGTTACGGTTCGGGCTAGGGTTAGGGTTAGGGGACGGGGACGGTTTAGGGTCCAGGTGAGGATACGGCAACGCTTTAGGGGGAGAGTAAGTGTGAGGGCGTGGGTTAGTGTTAGCGTACGGGTTAGGATTAGGGGACGGGTGAGGGTCAGGCTTCGGGGAAGGGTTAGGGTTAGGGTTCGGCTAGGGTTAGGCTTAGGGGACGGGGATGGTTTAGGGTCCAGGTGAGGGTACGGCAACGCTTTAGGGGGAGCGTACGTGTGAGGGCGCGGGTTAGTGTTAGCGTACAAGTTAGGATTAGTGGACGGGTGAGGGTCAGGCTTCGGGGAAGGGTTAGGGTTAGGGTTCGGGCTAGGGTTAGGGTTAGGGGACGGGGACGGTTTAGGGTCCAGGTGAGGGTACGGCAACGCTTTAGGGGGAGCGTACGTGTGAGGGCGCGGGTTAGTGTTAGCGTACGGGTTAGGATTAGGGGATGGGTGAGGGTCAGGCTTCGGGGAAGGGTTAGGGTTAGGGATCGGGCTAGGGTTAGGGTTAGGGGACTGGGACGGTTTAGGGTCCAGGTGAGGGTACGGCAACGCTTTAGGTGGAGCGTACGTGTGAGGGCGCGGGGTAGTGTTAGCGTACGGGTTAGGATTAGGGGACGGGTGAGGGTCAGGCTTGGGGGAAGGGTTAGGGTCAGGGTTCGGGCTAGGGTTAGTGTTAGGGGACGGCGACGGTTTAGGGTCCAGGTGAGGGTACGGCAACGCTTTAGGGGAAGCGTACGTGTAAGGGCGCGGGTTAGTGTTAGCGTACGGGTTAGGATTAGGGGACGGGTCAGGGTCAGGCTTGGGGGAAGTGTTAGGTTTAGGGATCGGTCTAGAGTTAGGGTTAGGGGACGGGGACGGTTTAGGGTCCAGGTGAGGGTACGGCAACGCTTTAGGGGGAGCGTAGGTGTGAGGGCGCGAGTTAGTTTTAGCGTTCGGTTTAGGATTAGGGGACGGGTGAGGGTCAGGCTTCGGGGAAGGGTTAGGGTTAGGGTTCGGGCTAGGGTTAGGGTTAGGGGACGGGGACGGTTTAGGGTCCAGGTGAGGGTACGGCAACGCTTTAGGGGGAGCGTACGTGTGAGGGCGCGGGTTAGTGTTAGCGTACGGGTTAGGATTAGGGGACGGGTGACGGTCAGGCTTCGGGGAAATGTTAGGGTTAGGGTTCGGGCTAGGGTTAGTGTTAGGGGACGGGGACGGTTTAGGGTCAAGGTGAGTGTACGGCAACGCTTTAGGGGGAGCGTACGTGTGAGGGCGCGGGTTAGTGTTAACGTACGGGTTAGGATTAGGGGACGGGTGAGGGTCAGGCTTTGGGGAAGGTTTAGGGTTAGGGTTCGGGCTATGGTTAGGGTTAAGGGACGAGGACGGTTTAGAGTCCAGGTGAGGGTACGGCAACGCTTTAGGGGGAGCGTACGTGTGAGGGCGCGGGTTAGTGTTAGCGTACGGGTTAGGATTAGTGGACGGGTGAGGGTAAGGCTTCGGGGAAGTGTTAGGGTTATGGTTCGGCTAGAGTTAGGCTTAGGGGACGGGGACGGTTTAGGGTCCAGGTGAGGGTACGGCAACGCTTTAGGGGGAGCGTACGTGTGAGGGCGCGGGTTAGTGTTAGCGTACGGGTTAGGATTAGTGGACGGGTGAGGGTCAGGCTTCGGGGAAGGGTTAGGGTTAGGGTTCGGGCTAGGGTTAGTGTTAGGGGACGGGGACGGTTTAGGGTCCAGGTGAGGGTACGGCAACGCTTTAGGGGGAGCGTACGTGTGAGGGCGCGGGTTAGTGTTAGTGTACGGGTTAGGATTAGGGAACGGGTGAGGGTCAGGCTTCGGGGAAGGGTTAGTGATAGGGATCGGTCTAGGGTTAGGGTTAGGGGATGGGGACGGTTTAGGGTCCAGGTGAGGATACGGCAACGCTTTTGGGGGAGCGTACGTGTGAGGGCGCGGGTTAGTGTTAGCGTACGGGTTAGGATTAGGGGACGGGTGAGGGTCAGGCTTCGGGGAAGGGTTAGGGTTACGGTTCGGGCTAGGGTTAGGGTTAGGGGACGGGGACGGTTTAGGGTCCAGGTGAGGGTACGGCAACGCTTTAGGGGGAGAGTACGTGTGAGGGCGTGGGTTAGTGTTAGCGTACGGGTTAGGATTAGGGGACGGGTGAGGGTCAGGCTTCGGGGAAGGGATAGGGTTAGGGTTCGGCTAGGGTTAGGCTTAGGGGACGGGGATGGTTTAGGGTCCAGGTGAGGGTACGGCAACGCTTTAGGGGGAGCGTACGTGTGAGGGCGCGGGTTAGTGTTAGCGTACGAGTTAGGATTAGTGGACGGGTGAGGGTCAGGCTTCGGGGAAGGGTTAGGGTTAGGGTTCGGGCTAGGGTTAGGGTTAGGGGACGGGGACGGTTTAGGGTCCAGGTGAGCGTACGGCAACGCTTTAGGGGGAGCGTACATGTGAGGGCGCGTGTTAGTGTTAGCGTACGGGTTAGGATTAGGGGATGGGTGAGGGTCAGGCTTCGGGGAAGGGTTAGGGTTAGGGATCGGGCTAGGGTTAGGGTTAGGGGACTGGGACGGTTTAGGGTCCAGGTGAGGGTACGGCAACGCTTTAGGGGGAGCGTACGTGTGAGGGCGCGGGTTAGTGTTAGCGTACGGGTTAGGATTAGGGGACGGGTGAGGGTAAGGCTTCGGGGAAGTGTTAGGGTTATGGTTCGGCTAGAGTTAGGCTTAGGGGACGGGGACGGTTTAGGGTCCAGGTGAGGGTACGGCAACGCTTTAGGGGGAGCGAATGTGTGAGGGCGCGGGTTAGTGTTAGCGTACGGGTTAGGATTAGTGGACGGGTGAGGGTCAGGCTTCGGGGAAGGGTTAGGGTTAGGGTTCGGGCTAGGGTTAGTGTTAGGGGACGGGGACGGTTTAGGGTCCAGGTGAGGGTACGGCAACGCTTTAGGGGAAGCGTACGTGTGAGGGCGCGGGTTAGTGTTAGCGTACGGGTTAGGATTAGGGAACGGGTGAGGGTCAGGCTTCGGGGAAGGGTTAGTGATAGGGATCGGTCTAGGGTTAGGGTTAGGGGATGGGGACGGTTTAGGGTCCAGGTGAGGATACGGCAACGCTTTTGGGGGAGCGTACGTGTGAGGGCGCGGGTTAGTGTTTGCGTACTGGTTAGGATTTGGGGACGGGTGAGGGTCAGGCTTCGGGGAAGGGTTAGGGTTAGGGTTCGGGCTAGGGTTAGGGTTAGGGGACGGGGAAGGTTTAGGGTCCAGGCAAGGGTACGGCAAAGCTTTAGGGGGAGCGTACGTGTGAGGGCGCGGGTTAGTGTTAGCGTACAGGTTAGGATTAGGGGACGGGTGAGGGTCAGGCTTGGTGGAAGGGTTAGGGTTAGGGTTCGGGCTAGGGTTAGGGTTAGGGGACGGGGACGGTTTAGGGTCCAGGTGAGGGTATTGCAACGCTTCAGGGGGAGCGTACGTGTGAGGGCGCTGGTTAGTGTTAGCGTACGGGTTAGGATTAGGGGACGGGTGAGTGTCAGGCTTCGGGGAAGGGTTAGTGTTAGGGTTCGGGCTAGGGTTAGGGTTAGGGGACGGACACGGTTTAGGGTCCAGGTGAGTGTACGGCAACGCTTTAGGGGGAGCGTACGTGTGAGGGCGCGGGTTAGTGTTAGCGTACGGGTTAGGATTAGGGGACGGGTGAGGGTCAGGCTTCCGGGAAGGGTTAGGGTTAGGGATCGGGCTAGGTTTAGCGTTAGGGGACGGGGACGGTTTAGGGTCCAGGTGAGGGTACGACAACGCTTTAGGGGGAGCGTACGTGTGAGGGCGCGGGTTAGTGTTAGCGTACGGGTTAGGATTAGGGGACGGGTGAGGGTCAGGCTTCGGGGAAGGGTTAGGGTTACGGTTCGGGCTAGGGTTAGGGTTAGGGGACGGGGACGGTTTAGGGTCCAGGTGAGGGTACGGCAACGCTTTAGGGGGAGAGTACGTGTGAGGGCGTGGGTTAGTGTTAGCGTACGGGTTAGGATTAGGGGACGGGTGAGGGTCAGGCTTCGGGGAAGGGTTAGGGTTAGGGTTCGGCTAGGGTTAGGCTTAGGGGACGGGGATGGTTTAGGGTCCAGGTGAGGGTACGGCAACGCTTTAGGGGGAGCGTACGTGTGAGGGCGCGGGTTAGTGTTAGCGTACGAGTTAGGATTAGTGGACGGGTGAGGGTCAGGCTTCGGGGAAGGGTTAGGGTTAGGGTTCGGGCTAGGGTTAGGGTTAGGGGACGGGGACGGTTTAGGGTCCAGGTGAGGGTACGGCAACGCTTTAGGGGGAGCGTACATGTGAGGGCGTGGGTTAGTGTTAGCGTACGGGTTAGGATTAGGGGATGGGTGAGGGTCAGGCTTCGGGGAAGGGTTAGGGTTAGGGATCGGGCTAGGGTTAGGGTTAGGGGACTGGGACGGTTTAGGGTCCAGGTGAGGATACGGCAACGCTTTTGGGAGAGCGTACGTGTGAGGGCGCGGGTTAGTGTTTGCGTACTGGTTAGGATTAGGGGACGGGTGAGGGTCAGGCTTCGGGGAAGGGTTAGGGTTAGAGTTCGCGCTAGGGTTAGGGTTAGGGGACGGGGAAGGTTTAGGGTCCAGGTAAGGGTACGGGAAAGCTTTAGGGGGAGCGTACGTGTAAGGGCGTGGGTTAGTGTTAGCGTACGGGTTAGGATTAGGGGACGGGTGAGGGTCAGGCTTGGTGGAAGGGTTAGGGTTAGGGTTCGGGCTAGGGTTACGGTTAGGGGACGGGGACGGTTTAGGGTCCAGGTGAGGGTACGGCAACGCTTTAGGGGGAGCATACGTGTGAGGGTGCGGGTTAGTGTTAGCGTACGGTTTAGGATTAGGGGACGGGTGAGGGTCAGGCTTCGGGGAAGGGTTAGTGTTAGGGTTCGGGCTAGGGTTAGGGTTAGGGGACGGGGACGGTTTAGGGTCCAGGTGAGTGTAGGGCAACGCTTTAGGGGGAGCGTACGTGTGAGGGCGCGGGTTAGTGTTAGCGTACGGGTTAGGATTAGGGGACGGTTGAGGGTCAGGCTTCCGGGAAGGGTTAGGGTTAGGGATCGGGCTAGGTTTAGCGTTAGGGGACGGGGACGGTTTAGGGTCAAGGTGAGGGTTCGGCAACGCTTTAGGGGGAGCGTACGTGTGAGGGCGCGGGTTAGTGTTAGCGTACGGGTTAGGATTAGGGGATCGGTTGAGGGTCAGGCTTCGGGGAAGGGTTAGGGTTAGGGTTCGGGCTAGGTTTAGGGTTAGGGGACGGGGACGGTTTAGGGTCCAGGTGAGGGTACGGCAACGCTTTAGGGGGAGCGTACGTGTGAGGGTGTGGGTTAGTGTTAGCGTACGGGTTAGGATTAGGGTACGGTTGAGGGTGAGGCTTCGGGGAAGGGTTAGGGTTAGAGTTCGGCTAGGGTTAGGCTTAGGGGACGGGGACGGTTTAGGGTCCAGGTGAGGGTACGGCAACGCTTTAGGGGGTGCGTACGTGTGAGGGCGTGGGTTAGTGTTAGCGTACGGGTTAGGATTACGGGACGGGTGAGGGTCAGGCTTCAGGGAAGGGTTAGGGTTAGGGTTCGGGCTAGGGTTAGGGTTAGGGGACGGGGACAGTTTAGGGTCCAGGTGAGGGTACGGCAACGCTTTATGGGGAGCGTACGTGTGAGGGCGCGGGTTAGTTTTAGCGTACGGTTTAGGATTAGGGGACGGGTGAGGGTCAGGCTTCGGGGAAGGGTTAGGGTTAGGGTTCGGGCTAGGTTTAGGGGACGGTTTAGGGTCCAGGTGAGGGTACGGCAACACTTTAGGGGGAGCGTACGTGTGATGGCGCGGGTTAGTGTTAGCCTACGGGTTAGTATTAGGGGACGGGTGAGGGTCAGGAGTCGGGAAAGAGTTAGGGTTAGGGTTCGGGCTTGGGTTAGGGTTAGAGGACGGGGACGGTTTAGGGTCCAGTTGAGGGTACAGCAACGCTTTAGGGGGAGCGTACGTGTGAGGGCGCGGGTTAGTGTTAGCCTACGGGTTAGGATTAGGGTACGTGTGAGGGTCAGGCTTCGGGGAAGGGTTAGGGTTCGGGCTAGGGTTAGCGTTAGGGGACGGGGACGGTTTAGGGTCCAGGTGAGGGTACGACAACGCTTTAGGGGGAGCGTACGTGTGAGAGCGCGGGTTAGTGTTAGCGTACGGGTTAGGATTAGGGGACGGGTGAGGGTCAGGCTTCGGGGAAGGGTTAGGGTTACGGTTCGGGCTAGGGTTAGGGTTAGGGGACGGGGACGGTTTAGGGTCCAGGTGAGGGTACGGCAACGCTTTAGGGGGAGAGTACGTGTGAGGGCGTGGGTTAGTGTTAGCGTACGGGTTAGGATTAGGGGACGGGTGAGGGTCAGGCTTCGGGGAAGGGTTAGGGTTAGGGTTCGGCTAGGGTTAGGCTTAGGGGACGGGGATGGTTTAGGGTCCAGGTGAGGGTACGGCAACGCTTTAGGGGGAGCGTACGTGTGAGGGCGCGGGTTAGTGTTAGCGTACGAGTTAGGATTAGTGGACGGGTGAGGGTCAGGCTTCGGGGAAGGGTTAGGGTTAGGGTTCGGGCTAGGGTTAGGGTTAGGGGACGGGGACGGTTTAGGGTCCAGGTGAGCGTACGGCAACGCTTTAGGGGGAGCGTACATGTGAGGGCGCGTGTTAGTGTTAGCGTACGGGTTAGGATTAGGGGATGGGTGAGGGTCAGGCTTCGGGGAAGGGTTAGGGTTAGGGATCGGGCTAGGGTTAGGGTTAGGGGACTGGGACGGTTTAGGGTCCAGGTGAGGGTACGGCAACGCTTTAGGGGGAGCGTACGTGTGAGGGCGCGGGTTAGTGTTAGCGTACGGGTTAGGATTAGGGGACGGGTGAGGGTAAGGCTTCGGGGAAGTGTTAGGGTTATGGTTCGGCTAGAGTTAGGCTTAGGGGACGGGGACGGTTTAGGGTCCAGGTGAGGGTACGGCAACGCTTTAGGGGGAGCGAATGTGTGAGGGCGCGGGTTAGTGTTAGCGTACGGGTTAGGATTAGTGGACGGGTGAGGGTCAGGCTTCGGGGAAGGGTTAGGGTTAGGGTTCGGGCTAGGGTTAGTGTTAGGGGACGGGGACGGTTTAGGGTCCAGGTGAGGGTACGGCAACGCTTTAGGGGAAGCGTACGTGTGAGGGCGCGGGTTAGTGTTAGCGTACGGGTTAGGATTAGGGAACGGGTGAGGGTCAGGCTTCGGGGAAGGGTTAGTGATAGGGATCGGTCTAGGGTTAGGGTTAGGGGATGGGGACGGTTTAGGGTCCAGGTGAGGATACGGCAACGCTTTTGGGGGAGCGTACGTGTGAGGGCGCGGGTTAGTGTTTGCGTACTGGTTAGGATTTGGGGACGGGTGAGGGTCAGGCTTCGGGGAAGGGTTAGGGTTAGGGTTCGGGCTAGGGTTAGGGTTAGGGGACGGGGAAGGTTTAGGGTCCAGGCAAGGGTACGGCAAAGCTTTAGGGGGAGCGTACGTGTGAGGGCGCGGGTTAGTGTTAGCGTACAGGTTAGGATTAGGGGACGGGTGAGGGTCAGGCTTGGTGGAAGGGTTAGGGTTAGGGTTCGGGCTAGGGTTAGGGTTAGGGGACGGGGACGGTTTAGGGTCCAGGTGAGGGTATTGCAACGCTTCAGGGGGAGCGTACGTGTGAGGGCGCTGGTTAGTGTTAGCGTACGGGTTAGGATTAGGGGACGGGTGAGTGTCAGGCTTCGGGGAAGGGTTAGTGTTAGGGTTCGGGCTAGGGTTAGGGTTAGGGGACGGACACGGTTTAGGGTCCAGGTGAGTGTACGGCAACGCTTTAGGGGGAGCGTACGTGTGAGGGCGCGGGTTAGTGTTAGCGTACGGGTTAGGATTAGGGGACGGGTGAGGGTCAGGCTTCCGGGAAGGGTTAGGGTTAGGGATCGGGCTAGGTTTAGCGTTAGGGGACGGGGACGGTTTAGGGTCCAGGTGAGGGTACGACAACGCTTTAGGGGGAGCGTACGTGTGAGGGCGCGGGTTAGTGTTAGCGTACGGGTTAGGATTAGGGGACGGGTGAGGGTCAGGCTTCGGGGAAGGGTTAGGGTTACGGTTCGGGCTAGGGTTAGGGTTAGGGGACGGGGACGGTTTAGGGTCCAGGTGAGGGTACGGCAACGCTTTAGGGGGAGAGTACGTGTGAGGGCGTGGGTTAGTGTTAGCGTACGGGTTAGGATTAGGGGACGGGTGAGGGTCAGGCTTCGGGGAAGGGTTAGGGTTAGGGTTCGGCTAGGGTTAGGCTTAGGGGACGGGGATGGTTTAGGGTCCAGGTGAGGGTACGGCAACGCTTTAGGGGGAGCGTACGTGTGAGGGCGCGGGTTAGTGTTAGCGTACGAGTTAGGATTAGTGGACGGGTGAGGGTCAGGCTTCGGGGAAGGGTTAGGGTTAGGGTTCGGGCTAGGGTTAGGGTTAGGGGACGGGGACGGTTTAGGGTCCAGGTGAGGGTACGGCAACGCTTTAGGGGGAGCGTACATGTGAGGGCGTGGGTTAGTGTTAGCGTACGGGTTAGGATTAGGGGATGGGTGAGGGTCAGGCTTCGGGGAAGGGTTAGGGTTAGGGATCGGGCTAGGGTTAGGGTTAGGGGACTGGGACGGTTTAGGGTCCAGGTGAGGATACGGCAACGCTTTTGGGAGAGCGTACGTGTGAGGGCGCGGGTTAGTGTTTGCGTACTGGTTAGGATTAGGGGACGGGTGAGGGTCAGGCTTCGGGGAAGGGTTAGGGTTAGAGTTCGCGCTAGGGTTAGGGTTAGGGGACGGGGAAGGTTTAGGGTCCAGGTAAGGGTACGGGAAAGCTTTAGGGGGAGCGTACGTGTAAGGGCGTGGGTTAGTGTTAGCGTACGGGTTAGGATTAGGGGACGGGTGAGGGTCAGGCTTGGTGGAAGGGTTAGGGTTAGGGTTCGGGCTAGGGTTAGGGTTAGGGGACGGGGACGGTTTAGGGTCCAGGTGAGGGTACGGCAACGCTTTAGGGGGAGCATACGTGTAAGGGTGCGGGTTAGTGTTAGCGTACGGTTTAGGATTAGGGGACGGGTGAGGGTCAGGCTTCGGGGAAGGGTTAGTGTTAGGGTTCGGGCTAGGGTTAGGGTTAGGGGACGGGGACGGTTTAGGGTCCAGGTGAGTGTAGGGCAACGCTTTAGGGGGAGCGTACGTGTGAGGGCGCGGGTTAGTGTTAGCGTACGGGTTAGGATTAGGGGACGGTTGAGGGTCAGGCTTCCGGGAAGGGTTAGGGTTAGGGATCGGGCTAGGTTTAGCGTTAGGGGACGGGGACGGTTTAGGGTCAAGGTGAGGGTTCGGCAACGCTTTAGGGGGAGCGTACGTGTGAGGGCGCGGGTTAGTGTTAGCGTACGGGTTAGGATTAGGGGATCGGTTGAGGGTCAGGCTTCGGGGAAGGGTTAGGGTTAGGGTTCGGGCTAGGTTTAGGGTTAGGGGACTGGGACGGTTTAGGGTCCAGGTGAGGGTACGGCAACGCTTTAGGGGGAGCGTACGTGTGAGGGTGTGGGTTAGTGTTAGCGTACGGGTTAGGATTAGGGTACGGTTGAGGGTGAGGCTTCGGGGAAGGGTTAGGGTTAGAGTTCGGCTAGGGTTAGGCTTAGGGGACGGGGACGGTTTAGGGTCCAGGTGAGGGTACGGCAACGCTTTAGGGGGTGCGTACGTGTGAGGGCGTGGGTTAGTGTTAGCGTACGGGTTAGGATTACGGGACGGGTGAGGGTCAGGCTTCAGGGAAGGGTTAGGGTTAGGGTTCGGGCTAGGGTTAGGGTTAGGGGACGGGGACAGTTTAGGGTCCAGGTGAGGGTACGGCAACGCTTTATGGGGAGCGTACGTGTGAGGGCGCGGGTTAGTTTTAGCGTACGGTTTAGGATTAGGGGACGGGTGAGGGTCAGGCTTCGGGGAAGGGTTAGGGTTAGGGTTCGGGCTAGGTTTAGGGGACGGTTTAGGGTCCAGGTGAGGGTACGGCAACACTTTAGGGGGAGCGTACGTGTGATGGCGCGGGTTAGTGTTAGCCTACGGGTTAGTATTAGGGGACGGGTGAGGGTCAGGAGTCGGGAAAGAGTTAGGGTTAGGGTTCGGGCTTGGGTTAGGGTTAGAGGACGGGGACGGTTTAGGGTCCAGTTGAGGGTACAGCAACGCTTTAGGGGGAGCGTACGTGTGAGGGCGCGGGTTAGTGTTAGCCTACGGGTTAGGATTAGGCGACGGGTGAGGCTCAGGCTTCGGAGAAGGGTTAGGGATAGGCTTTGGGCTAGGCTTAGTGTTAGGGGACGGGGACGGTTTAGGGTCCAGGTGAGGGTATGGCAACGCTTTAGGGGGAGCGTACGTGTGAGGGCGCGGGTTAGAGTTAGCGTTCGGGTTAGGATTAGGGGACGGGTGAGGGTCAGGCTTCGGGGAAGGGTTAGGGTTAGTGTTCGGGCTAGGGTTAGGGTTAGGGGACGGGGACGGTTTAGGATCCAGGTGAGGGTATGGCAACGCTTTAGGGGGAGCGTACGTGTGAGGGCTCGGGTTAGTGTTAGCGTACAGGATAGGAATAGGGGACGGGTGAGGGTCAGGCTTCGGGGAAGGGTTAGGGTTACGGTTCGGGCTAGGGTTAGGGTTAGGGGACGGCGAAGGTTTAGGGTCCAGGTGAGGGTACGGCAACCCTTTAGGGTGAGCGTCCGTGTGAGGGCGCGGGTTAGTGTTAACGTACGGGTTAGGATTAGGGGACGGGTGAGTGTCAGGCTTCGGGGAAGGGTTAGGGTTAGGGTTCGCGCTAGGGTTAGGGTTAGAGGACGGGGACGGTTTAGGGTCCAGGTGAGGGTACGGCAACGCTTTAGGGGGAGCGTACGTGTGAGGGCGCGGGTTAGTGTTAGCGTACGGGTTAGGATTAGGGGACGGGTGAGGGTCAGGCTTCCGGGAAGTGTTAGCGTTAGGGATCGGGCTAGGGTTAGCGTTAGGGGACGGGGACGGTTTAGGGTCCAGGTGAGGGTACGGCAACCCTTTAGGGGGAGCGTACGTGTGAGGGCGCGGGTTAGTGTTAGCGTACGGGTTAGGATTAGGGGATCGGGTGAGGGTCAGGCTTCGGGGAAGGGTTAGGGTTAGGATTCGGGCTAGGGTTAGGGTTAGGGGACGGGGACGGTTTAGGGTCCAGGTGAGGGTACGGCAACGCTTTAGGGGGAGCGTACGTGTGAGGGCGCGGGTTAGTGTTAGCGTACGGGTTAGGATTAGGGGACGGGTGAGGGTCAGGCTTCGGGGAAGGGTTAGGGTTAGGGTTCGGGCTTGGGTTAGGGTTAGGGGACGGGGACAGTTTAGGGTCCAGGTGAGGGTACGGCAACGCTTTAGGGGGAGCGTACGTGTGAGGGCGCGGGTTAGTGTTAGCGTACGGGTTAGGATTAGGGGACGGTTGAGGGTCAGGTGTGGGGAAGGGTTAGGGTTAGGGTTCGGGCTAGGGTTAGGGTTAGGGGACGGGGACGGTTTACGGTCCAGGTGAGGGTACGGCAACGCTTTAGGGGGAGCGTACGAGTGAGGGCGCGGGTTAGTGTTAGCGTATGGGTTAGGATTAGTGTACGGGTGAGGGTCAGGCTTCGGGGAATAGTTAGGGTTAGGGTTCGGGCTAGGGTTAGGGTTAGGGGATGGGGACGGTATAGGGTCCAGGTGAGGGTACGGCAACGCTTTAGGGGGAGCGTATGTTTGAGGGCGCGGCTTAGTGTTAGCCTACGCCTTAGGATTAGGGGACGGGTGAGGGTCAGGCTTCGGGGAAGGGTTAGGGTTAGGGTTCGGGCTAGGGTTAGGGTTAGGGGACGGGGACAGGTTAGGGTCCAGGTGCGGGTACGGCAACGCTTTAGGGGGAGCGTACGTGTGAGGGCGCGGGTTAGTGTTAGCGTACGGGTTAGAATTAGGGGACGGGTGAAGGTCAGGCTTCGGGGAAGGGTTAGGGTTAGGGTTTGGGGTAGGGTTAGGGTTAGGGGACGGGGACGGTTTAGGGTCCAGGTGAGGGTACGGCAACGCTTTAGGGGGAGCGTACGTGTGAGGGCGCGGGTTAGTGTTAGCGTACGAGTTAGGATTCGGGGACGGGTGATGGTCAGGCTTTGGGGAAGGGTTAGGGTTAGGGTTCGGGCTAGGGTTACGGTTAGGGGACGGGGACGGTTTAGGGTCCAGGTGAGGGTACGGCAACGCTTTAGGGGGAGCGTACGTGTGAGGGCGCGTGTTAGTGTTAGCCTACGGGTTAGGATTAGGGGATGGGCGAGGGTCAGGCTTCGGGGAAGGGTTAGGGTTAGGGTTCGGGCTAGGGTTAGGGTTAGGGCACGGGGACGGTTTAGGGTCCAGGTGAGGGTACGGCAACGCTTTAAGGGGAGCGTACGTGTAGGGCGCGGGTTAGTGTTAGCGTACGGGTTAGGATTAGGCGACGGGTGAGGGTCAGGCTTCAGGGAAGGGTTAGGGTTAGGGTTCCTGCTAGGGTTAGGGTTAGGGGACGGGGACGGTTTAGGGTCCAGGTGAGGGTACGGCAACGCTTTAGGGGGAGCGTACGTGTGAGGGCGCGGGTTAGTGTTAGCCTACGGGTTAGGATTAGGGGACGGGTGAGGGTCAGGCTTCGGGGAAAGGTTATGGTTAGGGTTCGGGCTAGGCTTAGGGTTAGGGGACGGGGACGGTTTAGGGTCCAGGTGAGGGTACGGCAACGTTTTAGGGGGAGCGTACGTGCGAGGGCGTGGGTAAGTGTTAGCGTACGGGTTAGGAATAGGGGACGGGTGAGGGTCAGGCTTCGGTGAAGGGTTAGGGTTAGGGTTCGGGCTAGGGTTAGGATTAGGGGACGGGGACGGTTTAGGGTCCAGGTGAGGGTACGGCAACACTTTAGGGGGAGCGTACGTGTGAGGGCGCGTTTTAGTGTTAGCCTACGCCTTAGGATTAGGGGACGGGTGATGGTCAGGCTTCGGTGAAGGGTTAGGGTTAGGGTTCGGGCTAGGGTTCGGGCTAGGGTTAGGGGACGGTTTACGGTCCAGGTGAGGGTACGGCAATACTTTAGGGGGAGCGTACGTGTGAGGGCGCGGGTTAATGTTAGCCTCCGGGTTAGGATTAGGGGACGGGTGAGGGTCAGGCTTCGGGGATGGGTTAGGGTTAGGGTTCGGGCTAGGGTTAGGGTTAGGGGACGGGGACGGTTTAGGGTCCAGGTGAGGGTACGGCAACGCTTTAGGGGGAGCGTACGTGTGAGGGCGCAGGTTAGTGTTAGCCTACGGGTTAGGATTAGGGGACGGGTGAGGGTCAGGTGTCGGGGAAGAGTTAGGGTTAGGGTTCGGGCTAGGGTTAGGGTTAGAGGACGGGGACGGTTTAGGGTCCAGGTGAGGGTACGGCAACGCTTTAGGGGGAGCGTACGTGTGAGGGCGCAGGTTAGTGTTAGCCTACGGGTTAGGATTAGGGGACGGGTGAGGATCAGGCTTCGGGGAAGGGTTAGGGATAGGCTTCGGGCTAGGCTTAGGGTTAGGGGACGGGGACGGTTTAGGGTCCAGGTGAGGGTACGGCAACGCTTTTGGGGGAGCATACGTGTGAGGGCGCGGGTTAGTGTTTGCGTACTGGTTAGGATTAGGTGACGGGTGAGGGTCAGGCTTCGGGGAAGGGTTAGGGTTAGCGTTCGGGCTAGGGTTAGGGTTAGGGGACTGGGACGGTTTAGGGTGCAGGTGAGGGTACGGAAACACTTTAGGGGGAGCGTACGTGTGAGGGCGCGGGTTAGTGTTAGCGTCCGGGTTAGGATTAGGGGACGGTTGAGGGTCAGGCTTGTGGGTAGGTTTAGGGTTAGGGTTTGGGCTAGGGTTCGGGTTAGGGGACGGGGACGGTTTAGGGTCCAGGTGAGGGTACGGCAACGCTTTAGGGGGAGCGTACGTGTGAGGGCGCGGGTTAGTGTTAGCCTACGGGTTAGTATTAGGGGACGGGTGAGGGTCAGGCTTCGGGGAAGGGTTAGGGTTAGGGTTCGGGCTAGGGTTAGGGTTAGGGGACGGGGACGGTTTAGGGTCCAGGTGAGGGTACGGAAACGCTTTAGGGGGAGCGTACTTGTGAGGGCGCGGGTTAGTGTTAGCCTACGGGTTAGGATTAGGGGACGGGTGAGGGTCAGGCTTCGGGGAAGGGTTAGGGTTAGGGTTCGGGCTAGGGTTAGGTTTAGGGGACGGGGACGGTTTAGGGTCCAGGTGAGGGTACGTCAACGCTTTAGGGGGAGCGTACGTGTGAGGGCGCGGGTTAGTGTTAGCCTACGGGTTAGGATTAGGGGACGGGTGAGGGTCAGTCTTCGGGGAAAGGTTAGGGTTAGGGTTCGGGCTAGGGTTAGGGTTAGGGGACGGGGACGGTTTAGGGTCCAGGTGAGGGTACGGCAACGCTTTAGGGGGACCGTACGTGTGAGGGCGTGGGTTAGTGTTAGCGTACGGGTTAAGATTAGGGGACGGGTGAGGGTCAGGCTTCGGGGAAGGGTTAAGGTTAGGGTTCGGGCTAGGGTTACGGTTAGGGGATGGGGACGGTTTAGGGTCCAGGTGAGGGTACGGCAACGCTTTAGGGGGAGCGTACGTGTGAGGGCGCGTGTTAGTGTTAGCCTACGGGTTAGGATTAGGGGATGGGTGAGGGTCAGGCTTCGGGGAAGTGTTAGGGTTAGGGTTCGGGCTAGGGTTAGGGTTAGGGCACGGGAACGGTTTAGGGTCCAGGTGAGGGTACGGCAACGCTTTAGGGGGAGCATACGTGTAGGGCGCGGGATAGTGTTAGCGTACGGGTTAGGATTAGGGGACGGGTGAGGGTCAGGCTTCGGGGAAGGGTTAGGGTTAGGGTTCCTGCTAGGGTTAGGGTTAGGGGACGGGGACGGTTTAGGGTCCAGGTGAGGGTACGGCAATGCTTTAGGGGGAGCGTACGTGTGAGGGCGCGGGTTAGTGTTAGCGTACGGGTTAGGATTAGGGGACGGGTGAGGGTCAGGCTTCGGGGAAGGGTTAGGGTTAGGGTTCGGGCTAGGCTTAGGGTTAGGGGACGGGACGGTTTAGGGTCCAGGTGAGGGTACGGCAACGTTTTAGGGGGAGCGTACGTGTGAGGGTGTGGGTTAGTGTTAGCGTACGGGTTAGGATTAGGGGACGGGTGAGGGTCAGGCTTCGGGGAAGAATTAGGGTTAGGGTTTGGGCTAGGGTTCGGGTTAGGGGACGGGGATGGTTTAGGGTCCAGTTGAGGGTACGGCAACGCTTTAGGGGGAGCGTACGTGTGAGGGCGCGGGTTAGTGTTAGCGTACGGGTTAGGATTAGGGGACGGGTGAGGGTCAGGCTTCGGGGAAGGGTTAGGGTTAGGGTTCGGGCTAGGGTTAGGGGACGGTTTATGGTCCAGGTGAGGGTACGGCAACACTTTAGGGGGAGCGTACGTGTGAGGGCGCGGGTTAGTGTTAGCCTACGGGTTAGGATTAGGGGACGGGTGAGGGTCAGGCTTCGGGGAAGGTTTAGGGTTAGGGTTCGGGCTAGGCTTAGAGTTAGGGGACGGGGACGGTTTAGGGTCCAGGTGAGGGTACGGCAACGTTTTAGGGGGAGCGTACGTGTGAGGGCGTGGGTTAGTGTTAGCGTACGGGTTAGGATTAGGGGACGGGTGAGGGTCAGGCTTCGGGGAAGAATTAGGGTTAGGGTTTGGGCTAGGGTTCGGGTTAGGGGACGGGGACGGTTTAGGGTCCAGGTGAGGGTACGGCAACGCTTTAGGGGGAGCGTACGTGTGAGGGCGCGGGTTAGTGTTAGCCTACGGGTTAGGATTAGGGAACGGGTGAGGGTCAGGCTTCGGGGAAGGGTTAGGGTTAGGGTTCGGGCTAGGGTTAGCGTTAGGGGACGGGGACGGTTTAGGGTCCAGGTGAGGGTATGGCAACGCTTTAGGGGGAGCATACGTGTGAGGGTGCGGGTTAGTGTTAGCGTACGGGTTAGGATTAGGGGACGGGTGAGGGTCAGGCTTCGGGGAAGGGTTAGGGTTAGGGTTCGGGCTAGGGTTAGGGTTAGGGGACGGGGATGGTTTAGGGTCCAGGTGAGGGTACGGCAATGCTTTAGGGGGAGCGTACGTGTGAGGGCGCGGGTTAGTGTTAGCGTGCGGGTTAGGATTAGGGGATGGGTGAGGGTCAGGCTTCGGGGAAGGGTTAGGGTTAGGGTTCGGGCTAGGGTTAGGGTTAGGGGACGGGGAGGGTTTAGGGTCCAGGTGAGGATACGGCAATGCTTTAGGGGGGGCATACGTGTGAGGGCGCGGGTTAGTGTTAGCCTACGGGTTAGGATTAGGGGACGGGTGAGAGTCATGCTTCAGGGAAGGGTTAGGGTTAGGGTTCGCGCTAGTGTTAGGGTTAGGGCACGGGGACGGTTTAGGGTCCAGGTGAGGGTACGGCAACACTTAAGGCGGAGTGTACGTGTGAGGGCGCGGGTTAGTGTTAGCCTAAGGGTTAGGATTAGGGGACGGGTGAGGGTCAGGAGTCGGGGAAGAGTTAGGGTTAGGGTTCGGGCTAGGGTTAGGGTTAGAGGACGGGGACGGTTTAGGGTCCAGGTGAGGGTACGGCAACGCTTTAGGGGGAGCGAAAGTTTGAGGGCGCAGGTTAGTGTTAGCCTACGTGTTAGGATTAGGAGACGGGTGAGGGTCAGGCTTCGGGGAAGGGTAAGGTATAGGCTTCGGGCTAGGCTTAGGGTTAGGGGACGGGGACGCTTTAGGGTCCAGGTGAGGGTACGGCAACGCTTTTGGGGGAGCGTACGTGTGAGGGCGCGGGTTAGTGTTTGCATACTGGTTAGGATTAGGGGACGGGTGAGGGTCAGGCTTCGGGGAAGGGTTAGGGTTAGGGTTCGGGCTAGGGTTAGGTTTAGAAAACGGGGAAGGTTTAGGGTCCAGGTGAGGGTATGGCAAAACTTTAGGGGGAGCGTACGTGTGAGGGCGCGGGTTAGTGTTAGCCTACGCCTTAGGATTAGGGGACGTGTGAGGGTCAGGCTTCGGGGAAGGGTTAGGGTTAGGCATCGGGCTAGGGTTAGGGTTAAGGGACGGGGACGGGTTAGGGTCCAGGTACGGGTACGGCAAAGCTTTAGGGGGAGCGTACGTGTGAGGGCGCGGGTTAATGTTAGCGTACGGGTTAGGATTAGGGGACGGCTGAGGGTCAGGCTTCGGGGAAGTGTTAGGGTTAGGGTTCGGGCTAGGGTTAGGGTTAGGGGACGGGGACGGTTTAGGGTCCAGCTGAGGGTACGGAAACGCTTTAGGGGGAGCGTACATGTGAGCGTGCTGGTTAGTTTAAGCGTACGGGTTAGGATTAGGGGACGGGTGAGGGTCAGGCTTCGGGGAAGGGTTAGGGTTAGGGTTCGGGCTAGGGTTAGGATTAGGGGACGGGGACGGTTTAGGGTCCAGGTCAGGGTACGGCAACGCTTTAGGGGGAGCGTACGTGTGAGGGCGCGGGTTAGTGTTAGCCTATGGCTTAGGATTAGGGGACGGGTGAGGGTCATGCTTCGGGGAAGGGTTAAGGATCGGCTTTGGGCTAGGCTTAGGGTTAGGGGACGGGGACGGTTTAGGGTCCAGGTGAGGGTACGGCAACGCTTTAGGGGGAGCGTACGTGTGAGGGCGCGGGTTAGTGTTAGCCTACGGGTTAGGATTAGGGGACGGGTGAGGGTCAGGCTTCGGGGAAGGGTTAGGGTTAGGGTTCGGGCTAGGGTTAGGGGACGGTTTAGGGTCCAGGTGAGAGTACGGCAACACTTTAGGGAGAGCGTACGTGTGAGGGCAAGGGTTAGTGTTAGCCTACGGGTTAGGATTAGGGGACGGGTGAGGGTCAGGCTTCGGGGAAGGGTTAGGGTTAGGGTTCGGGCTAGGGTTAGGGTTAGGGGACGGGGACGGTTTAGGGTCTAGGTGAGGGTACGGCAACGCTTTAGGGGGAGCGTACATGTGAGGGCGCGGGTTAGTGTTAGCCTACGGGTTAGGATTAGGGGACGGGTGAGGGTCAGGTTTCGGGGAAGGGTTAGGGTTAGGGTTCGGGCTAGGGTTAGGGTTAGGGGACGGGGAAGGTTTAGGGTCCAGGTGAGGGTACGGCAACGCTTTAGGGGGAGCGTACGTTTGAGGGCGCGGGTTAGTGTTAGCGTCCGGGTTAGGATTAGGGGACGGTTGAGGGTCAGGCTTGTGGGAAGGTTTAGGGTTAGGGTTTGGGCTAGCGTTCGGGTTAGGGGACGGGGACGGTTTAGGGTCCAGGTGAGGGTACGGCAACGCTTTAGGGGGAGCGTACGTGTGAGGGCGCGGGTTAGTGTTAGCCTACGGGTTAGGATTGGGGACGGGTGAGGGTCAGGCTTCGGGGAAGGGTTAGGGTTAGGGTTCGGGCTAGGGTTAGGGTTAGGGGACGGGGACGGTTTAGGGTCCAGGTGAGGGTATGGCAACGCTTTAGGGGGAGCATACGTGTGAGGGTGCGGGTTAGTGTTAGCGTACGGGTTAGGATTAGGGGACGGGTGAGGGTCAGGCTTCGGGGAAGGGTTAGGGTTAGGGTTCGGGCTAGGGTTAGTGTTAGGGGACGGGGACGGTTTAGGGTCCAGGTGAGGGTACGGCAACGCTTTAGGGGGAGCGTACGTGTGAGGGCGCGGGTTAGTGTTAGCGTACGGGTTAGGATTCGGGGACGGATGAGGGTCAGGCTTCGGGGAAGGGTTAGGGTTAGGGTTCGGGCTAGGGTTAGGGTTAGGGGACGGGGAGGGTTTAGGGTCCAGGTGAGGATACGGCAATGCTTTAGGGGGGACATACGTGTGAGGGCGCGGGTTAGTGTTAGCCTACGGGTTAGGATTAGGGGACGGGTGAGGGTCAGGCTTCGGGGAAGGGTTAGGGATAGGGTTCGCGCTAGTGTTAGGATTAGGGCACGGGGACGGTTTAGGGTCTAGGTGAGGGTACTGCAACACTTTAGGCGGAGCGTACGTGTGAGGGCGCGGGTTAGTTTTAGCCTACGCCTTAGGATTAGGGGACGGGTGAGGGTCAGGCTTCGGGGAAGGGTTAGGGTTAGGGATCGGGCTAGGGTAAGGGTTAGGGAACGGGGACGGGTTAGGGTCCAGGTGCGGGTTCGGCAACGCTTTAGGGGGAGCGTATGTGTGAGGGCGCGGGTTAGTGTTAGCGTACGGGTTAGGATTAGGGGACGGGTGAGGGTCAGGCTTCTGGAAAGTGTTAGGGTTAGGGTTCGGGCTAGGGTTAGGGTTAGGGGACGGGGACGGTTTAGGGTCCAGGTGAGGGTACGGCAAAGCTTTAGGGGGAGCGTACGTGTGAGGGCGCGGGTTAGTGTTAGCCTACGGGTTAGGATTAGGGGACGGGTGAGGGTCAGGAGTCGGGGAAGAGTTAGGGTTAGGGTTCGGGCTAGGGTTAGGGTTAGAGGACGGGGACGGTTTAGGGTCCAGGTGAGGGTACGGCAACGCTTTAGGGGGAGCGTACGTTTGAGGGCGCAGGTTAGTGTTAGCCTACGGGTTAGGATTAGGAGACGGGTGTGGGTCAGGCTTCGGGGAAGGGTAAGGGATAGACTTCGGGCTAGGCTTAGGGTTAGGGGACGGGGACGCTTTAGGGTCCAGGTGAGGGTACGGCAACGCTTTTGGGGGAGCGTACGTGTGAGGGCGCGGGTTAGTGTTTGCATACTGGTTAGGATTAGGGGACGGGTGAGGGTCAGGCTTCGGGGAAGGGTTAGGGTTAGGGTTCAGGCTAGGGTTAGGGTTAGGGGACGAGGACGGTTTAGGGTCCAGGTGACGGTACGGCAACGCTTTAGGGGGAGCGTACGTGTGAGGGCGTGGGTTAGTGTTAGCCTACGGGTTAGGATTAGGGGACGGGTGAGGGTCAGGTTTCGGGGAAGGGTTAGGGTTAGGGTTCGGGCTAGGGTTAGGTTTAGAAAACGGGGAAGGTTTAGGGTCCAGGTGAGGGTACGGCTACGCTTTAGGGGGAGCGTACGTGTGAGGGCGCGGGTTAGTGTTAGCGTACGGGTTAGGATTAGGAGACGGGTGAGGGTCAGGCTTCGGGGAAGGGTTATGGTTAGGCATCGGGCTAGGGTTAGGGTTAGGGGACGGGGACGGGTTAGGGTCCAGGTGCGGGTACGGCAACGCTTTAGGGGGAGCGTACGTGTGAGGGCGCGGGTTAATGTTAGCGTACGGGTTAGGATTAGGGGACGGGTGAGGGTCAGGCTTCGGGGAAGGGTTAGGGTTAGGGTTCGGGCTAGGGTTAGGGTTAGGGGACGGGGACGGTTTAGAGTCCAGGTGAGGGTACGGAAACGCTTTAGGGGGAGCGTACATGTGAGGGTGTGGGTTAGTTTTAGCGTACGGGTTAGGATTAAGGGACGGGTGAGGGTCAGGCTTCGGGGAAGGGTTAGGGTTAGGGTTCGGGCTAGGGTTAGGATTAGGGGACGGGGACGGTTTAGGGTCCAGGTGAGGGTACGGCAACGCTTTAGGGGGAGCGTACGTGTGAGGGCGCGGGTTAGTGTTAGCCTATGGCTTAGGATTAGGGGACGGGTGAGGGTCAGGCTTCGGGGAAGGGTTAAGGATCGGCTTTGGGCTAGGCTTAGGGTTAGGGGACGGGGACGGTTTAGGGTCCAGGTGAGGGTACGGCAACGCTTTAGGGGGAGCGTACGTGTGAGGGCGCGGGTTAGTGTTAGCCTACGGGTTAGGATTAGGGGACGGGTGAGGGTCAGGCTTCGGGGAAGGGTTAGGGTTAGGGTTCGGGCTAGTGTTAGGGTAAGGGCACAGGGACGGTTTAGGGTCCAGGTGAGCGTACGGCAACGCTTTAGGGGGATCGTACGTGTGAGGGCGCCGGTTAGTGTTAGCCTACGGGTTAGGATTAGGGGACGGGTGAGGGTCAGGCTTCGGGGAAGGGTTAGGGTTAGGGTTCGGGCTAGGGTTAGGGGACGGTTTAGGGTCCAGGTGAGAGTACGGCAACACTTTAGGGAGAGCGTACGTGTGAGGGCGAGGGTTAGTGTTAGCCTCCGGGTTAGGATTAGGGGACGGGTGAGGGTCAGGCTTCGGGGAAGGGTTAGGGTTAGGGTTCGGGCTAGGGTTAGGGTTAGGGGACGGGGACGGTTTAGGGTCCAGGTGAGGGTACGGCAACGCTTTAGGGGGAGCGTACGTGTGAGGGCGCGGGTTAGTGTTAGCCTACGGGTTAGGATTAGGGGACGGTTGAGGGTCAGGCTTGTGGGAAGGGTTAGGGTTAGGGTTCGGCCTAGGGTTAGGGTTAGGGGACGGGGACGGTTTAGGGTCCAGGTGAGGGTACGGCAACGCTTTAGGGGGAGCGTACGTGTGAGGGCGTGGGTTAGTGTTAGCCTACGCCTTAGGATTAGGGGACGGGTGAGGGTCAGGCTTCGGGGAAGGGTTAGGGTTAGGCATAGGGCTAGGGTTAGGGTTAGGGGACGGGGACGGGTTAGGGTCCAGGTGCGGGTACGGCAACTCTTTAGGGGAAGCGTACGTGTGAGGGCGCGGGTTAGTGTTAGCGTACGGGTTAGGATTAGAGGACGGGTGAGGGTCAGGCTTCGGGGAAGGGTTAGGGTTAGGGTTCGGGCTAGGGTTAGGGTTAGGGGACGGGGACGGTTTAGGGTCCAGGTGAGGGTACGGAAACGCTTTAGGGGGAGCGTACATGTGAGGGTGTGGGTTAGTTTTAGCGTACGGGTTAGGATTAGGGGACGGGTGAGGGTCAGGCTTCGGGGAAGGGTTAGGGTTAGGGTTCGGGCTAGGGTTAGGATTAGGGGACGGGGACGGTTTAGGGTCCAGGTGAGGGTACGGCAACGCTTTAGGGGGAGCGTACGTGTGAGGGCGCGGGTTAGTGTTAGCCTATGGCTTAGGATTAGGGGACGGGTGAGGGTCAGGCTTCGGGGAAGGGTTAAGGATAGGCTTTGGGCTAGGCTTAGGGTTAGGGGACGGGGACGGTTTAGGGTCCAGGTGAGGGTACGGCAACGTTTTGGGGGAGCGTACGTGTGAGGGCGTGGGTTAGTGTTAGCCTACGGGTTAGGATTAGGGGACGGGTGAGGGTCAGGCTTCGGGGAAGGGTTAGGGTTAGGGTTCGGGCTAGTGTTAGGGTAAGGGCACGGGGACGGTTTAGGGTCCAGGTGAGCATACGGCAACGCTTTAGGGGGAGCGTACGTGTGAGGGCGCGGGTTAGTGTTAGCCTACGGGTTAGAATTAGGGGACGGGGGAGGGTAAGGCTTCGGGGAAGGGTTAGGGTTAGGGTTCGGGCTAGGGTTAGGGGACGGGTGAGGGTCAGGTTTCGGGGAAGTGTTAGGGTTAGGGTTCGGGCTAGGATTAGGGTTAGGGGACAGGGACGGTTTACGGTAAACGTGAGGGTACGACTACGCTTTAGGGGGAGCGTACGTGTGAGGGCGCGGGTTATTATTAGCGTACGGGTCAGGATTAGGGGACGGGTGAGGGTGAGGTTTTAGGGAAGGGATAGGGTTAGGGTTCGGGCTAGGGTTCCGGTTAAGGGACGGGGACGGTTTAGGGTCCAGGTGAGGGTACGACAACGCTTTAGGGGGAGCGTACGTGTGAGGGCGCGGGTTAGTGTTAGCGTAAGGGTCAGGATTAGGGGACGGGTGAGGGTCAGGCTTCGGGGAAGGGTTAGGGTTAGGGTTCGGGCTAGGGTTAGGATTAGGGGACGGGGACGGTTTAGGGTCCAGGTGAGGGTACGGCAACGCTTTAGGGGGAGCGTACGTGTGAGGGCGCGGGTTAGTGTTAGCCTATGGCTTAGGATTAGGGGACGGGTGAGGGTCAGGCTTCGGGGAAGGGTTAAGGATAGGCTTTGGGCTAGGCTTAGGGTTAGGGGACGGGGACGGTTTAGGGTCCAGGTGAGAGTACGGCAACACTTTAGGGAGAGCGTACGTGTGAGGGCGCTGGTTAGTGTTAGCCTCCGGGTTAGGATTAGGGGACGGGTGAGGGTCAGGCTTCGGGGAAGGGTTAGGTTTAGGGTTCGGGCTAGGGTTAGGGTTAGGGGACGGGGACGGTTTAGGGTCCAGGTGAGGGTACGGCAACGCTTTAGGGTGAGCGTACGAGTGAGGGCGCGGGTTAGTGTTAGCGTACGGGTTAGGATTAGGGGACGGGTGAGGGTCAGGTTTCGGGGAAGGGTTAGGGTTAGGGTTCGGGCTAGGGTTAGGGTTAGGGGACGGGGAAGGTTTAGGGTCCAGGTGAGGGTACGGCTACGCTTTAGGGGGAGCGTACGTGTGAGGGCGCGGGTTAGTGTTAGCGTCCGGGTTAGGATTAGGGGACGGTTGAGGGTCAGGCTTGTGGGAAGGGTTAGGGTTAGGGTTCGGCCTAGGGTTAGGGTTAGGGGACGGGGACGGTTTAGGGTCCAGGTGAGGGTACGTCAACGCTTTAGGGGGAGCGTACGTGTGAGGGCGCGGGTTAGTGTTAGCGTAAGGGTCTGGATTAGGGGACGGGTGAGGGTCAGGCTTCGGGGAAGGTTTAGGGTTAGGGTTCGGGCTAGGGTTAGGGTTAGGGGACGGGGACGGTTTACGGTAAACGTGAGGGTACGGCTACGCTTTAGGGGGAGCGTACGTGTGAGGGCGCGGGTTATTGTTAGCGTACGGGTCAGGATTAGGGGACGGGTGAGGGTGAGGTTTCGGGGAAGGTTTAGGGTTGCGGTTCGGACTACGGTTAGGGTTAGGGGACGGGGACGGTTTAGGATCCAGGTGAGGGTACGGCAACGCTTTAGGGGGAGCGTACGTGTGAGGGCGCGGGTTAGTGTTAGCGTACGGGTCAGGATTAGGGGACGGGTGAGGATCAGGCTTCGGGGAAGGGTTAGGGTGAGGGTTCAGGCTAGGGTTAGGGTTAAGGTACGGGGACGGTTTAGGCTCCACGTGAGGGTACGGCAATGCTTTAGGGGGAGCGTACGTGTGAGGGCATGGTTTAGTGTTAGCGTACGGTTTAGGATTAGGGGACGAGTGAGGGTCAGGCTTCGGGGAAGGGTTAGGGTTAGGGTTCGGGTTAGGGTTAGGGTTAGGGGACGGGGATGGTTTAGGGTCCAGGTGAGGTACGGCAACGCTTTAGCGGGAGCGTACGTGTGAGGGCGCGGGTTAGTGTTAGCGTACGGGTTAGGATTCGGGGACGGGTGAGGGTCAGGCTTCGGGGAAGGGTTAGGGTTAGGGTTCGGGCTAGGGTTAGGGTTAGGGGACGGGGACGGTTTGCGGTAAACGTGAGGGTACGGATACGCTTTAGGGGGAGCGTACGTGTGAGGGCGCGGGTTATTGTTAGCGTACGGGTCAGGATTAGGGGACGGGTGAGGGTGAGGTTTCGGGGAAGGGTTAGGGTTAGGGTTCGGGCTAGGGTTCCGGTTAGGGGACGGGGACGGTTTAGGGTCCAGGTGAGGGTACGACAACGATTTAGGGGGAGCGTACATGTGAGGGCGCGGGTTAGTGTTAGCGTACGGGTTAGGATTAGGGGACGGGTGAGGGTGAGGTTTCGGGGAAGGTTTAGGGTTGCGGTTCGGACTACGGTTAGGGTTAGGGGACGGGGACGGTTTAGGGTCCAGGTGAGGGTACGGCAACGCTTTAGGGGGAGCGTACGTGTGAGGGCGCGGGTTAGTGTTAGCGTACGGGTCAGGATTACTGGACGGGTGAGGGTCAGGCTTCGGGGAAGTGTTAGGGTTAGGGTTCGGGCTAGGGTTAGGGTTAGGGGACGGGGACGGTTTAGGGTTCAGGTGAGGGTACGGCAACGCTTTAGGGGGAGCGTACGTGTGAGGGCGCGGGTTAGTGTTAGCGTACGGGTTAGGATTAGGGGAAGGATGAGGGTCAGGCTTCGGGGACGGGTTAGGGTTAGGGTTCGGGCTAGGGTTAGGGTTAGGGGATGGGGACGGTTTAGGGTCTATGTGAGGGTATGGCAACGCTTTAGGGGGAGCGTACGTGTGAGGGCGCGGTTCAGTGTACGGCTTAGGATTAGGGGACGGGTGAGGGTCAGGCTTCGGGGAATGGTAAGGCTTAGGGTTCGGGCTAGGGATAGGATTAGGGGATGGGGACGGTTTAGGGTCCAGGTGAGGTTACGGCAACGCTTTATGGGGACCGTACGTGTGAGGGCGCTGTTTAGTGTACGGGTTAGTATTAGGGGACGGGTGAGGGTCAGGCTTCGGGGAAGGGTTAGGGTTAAGGTTCGGGCTAGGGTTAGGGTAAGGGGACGGGGAAGGTTTAGGGTCCAGGTAAGGGTACGGCAACGCTTTAGGGGGAGCGTACGTGTGAGGGCGCGGGTTAGTGTTAGCCTCTGGGTTAGGATTAGGGGACGGGTGAGGGTCAGGCTTCGGGGAAGGGTTAGGGTTAGGGTTCGGGCTAGGGTTAGGGTTAGGGGACGGGGACGGTTTAGGGTCCAGGTGAGGGTTCGGCAACGCTTTAGGGGGAGCGTACGTGTGAGGGCGCAGGTTAGTGTTAGCCTACGGGTTAGGATTAGGGGACGGTTGAGGGTCAGGAGTCGGGGAAGAGTTAGGGTTAGGGTTCGGGCTACGGTTAGGGTTAGAGGACGGGGACGGTTTAGGGTCCAGGTGAGGGTACGGCAACGCTTTAGGGGGAGCGTACGTGTGAGGGCGCGGGTTAGTGTTAGCCTATGGCTTAGGATTAGGTGACGGGTGAGGGTCAGGCTTCGGGGAAGGGTTAAGGATAGGCTTTGGGCTAGGCTTAGGGTTAGGGGACGGGGACGGTTTAGGGTCCAGGTGAGGGTACGGCAACGTTTTGGGGGAGCGTACGTGTGAGGGCGTGGGTTAGTGTTAGCCTACGGGTTAGGATTAGGGGACGGGTGAGGGTCAGGCTTCGGGGAAGGGTTAGGGTTAGGGTTCGGGCTAGTGTTAGGGTAAGGGCACGGGGACGGTTTAGGGTCCAGGTGAGCATACGGCAACGCTTTAGGGGGAGCGTACGTGTGAGGGCGCGGGTTAGTGTTAGCCTACGGGTTAGAATTAGGGGACGGGGGAGGGTAAGGCTTCGGGGAAGGGTTAGGGTTAGGGTTCGGGCTAGGGTTAGGGGACGGGTGAGGGTCAGGTTTCGGGGAAGTGTTAGGGTTAGGGTTCGGGCTAGGATTAGGGTTAGGGGACAGGGACGGTTTACGGTAAACGTGAGGGTACGACTACGCTTTAGGGGGAGCGTACGTGTGAGGGCGCGGGTTATTGTTAGCGTACGGGTCAGGATTAGGGGACGGGTGAGGGTGAGGTTTTAGGGAAGGGATAGGGTTAGGGTTCGGGCTAGGGTTCCGGTTAAGGGACGGGGACGGTTTAGGGTCCAGGTGAGGGTACGACAACGCTTTAGGGGGAGCGTACGTGTGAGGGCGCGGGTTAGTGTTAGCGTAAGGGTCAGGATTAGGGGACGGGTGAGGGTCAGGCTTCGGGGAAGGGTTAGGGTTAGGGTTCGGGCTAGGGTTAGGATTAGGGGACGGGGACGGTTTAGGGTCCAGGTGAGGGTACGGCAACGCTTTAGGGGGAGCGTACGTGTGAGGGCGCGGGTTAGTGTTAGCCTATGGCTTAGGATTAGGGGACGGGTGAGGGTCAGGCTTCGGGGAAGGGTTAAGGATAGGCTTTGGGCTAGGCTTAGGGTTAGGGGACGGGGACGGTTTAGGGTCCAGGTGAGAGTACGGCAACACTTTAGGGAGAGCGTACGTGTGAGGGCGCTGGTTAGTGTTAGCCTCCGGGTTAGGATTAGGGGACGGGTGAGGGTCAGGCTTCGGGGAAGGGTTAGGTTTAGGGTTCGGGCTAGGGTTAGGGTTAGGGGACGGGGACGGTTTAGGGTCCAGGTGAGGGTACGGCAACGCTTTAGGGTGAGCGTACGAGTGAGGGCGCGGGTTAGTGTTAGCGTACGGGTTAGGATTAGGGGACGGGTGAGGGTCAGGTTTCGGGGAAGGGTTAGGGTTAGGGTTCGGGCTAGGGTTAGGGTTAGGGGACGGGGAAGGTTTAGGGTCCAGGTGAGGGTACGGCTACGCTTTAGGGGGAGCGTACGTGTGAGGGCGCGGGTTAGTGTTAGCGTCCGGGTTAGGATTAGGGGACGGTTGAGGGTCAGGCTTGTGGGAAGGGTTAGGGTTAGGGTTCGGCCTAGGGTTAGGGTTAGGGGACGGGGACGGTTTAGGGTCCAGGTGAGGGTACGTCAACGCTTTAGGGGGAGCGTACGTGTGAGGGCGCGGGTTAGTGTTAGCGTAAGGGTCTGGATTAGGGGACGGGTGAGGGTCAGGCTTCGGGGAAGGTTTAGGGTTAGGGTTCGGGCTAGGGTTAGGGTTAGGGGACGGGGACGGTTTACGGTAAACGTGAGGGTACGGCTACGCTTTAGGGGGAGCGTACGTGTGAGGGCGCGGGTTATTGTTAGCGTACGGGTCAGGATTAGGGGACGGGTGAGGGTGAGGTTTCGGGGAAGGTTTAGGGTTGCGGTTCGGACTACGGTTAGGGTTAGGGGACGGGGACGGTTTAGGATCCAGGTGAGGGTACGGCAACGCTTTAGGGGGAGCGTACGTGTGAGGGCGCGGGTTAGTGTTAGCGTACGGGTCAGGATTAGGGGACGGGTGAGGATCAGGCTTCGGGGAAGGGTTAGGGTGAGGGTTCAGGCTAGGGTTAGGGTTAAGGTACGGGGACGGTTTAGGCTCCACGTGAGGGTACGGCAATGCTTTAGGGGGAGCGTACGTGTGAGGGCATGGTTTAGTGTTAGCGTACGGTTTAGGATTAGGGGACGAGTGAGGGTCAGGCTTCGGGGAAGGGTTAGTGTTAGGGTTCGGGTTAGGGTTAGGGTTAGGGGACGGGGATGGTTTAGGGTCCAGGTGAGGTACGGCAACGCTTTAGCGGGAGCGTACGTGTGAGGGCGCGGGTTAGTGTTAGCGTACGGGTTAGGATTCGGGGACGGGTGAGGGTCAGGCTTCGGGGAAGGGTTAGGGTTAGGGTTCGGGCTAGGGTTAGGGTTAGGGGACGGGGACGGTTTGCGGTAAACGTGAGGGTACGGATACGCTTTAGGGGGAGCGTACGTGTGAGGGCGCGGGTTATTGTTAGCGTACGGGTCAGGATTAGGGGACGGGTGAGGGTGAGGTTTCGGGGAAGGGTTAGGGTTAGGGTTCGGGCTAGGGTTCCGGTTAGGGGACGGGGACGGTTTAGGGTCCAGGTGAGGGTACGACAACGATTTAGGGGGAGCGTACGTGTGAGGGCGCGGGTTAGTGTTAGCGTACGGGTTAGGATTAGGGGACGGGTGAGGGTGAGGTTTCGGGGAAGGTTTAGGGTTGCGGTTCGGACTACGGTTAGGGTTAGGGGACGGGGACGGTTTAGGGTCCAGGTGAGGGTACGGCAACGCTTTAGGGGGAGCGTACGTGTGAGGGCGCGGGTTAGTGTTAGCGTACGGGTCAGGATTACTGGACGGGTGAGGGTCAGGCTTCGGGGAAGTGTTAGGGTTAGGGTTCGGGCTAGGGTTAGGGTTAGGGGACGGGGACGGTTTAGGGTTCAGGTGAGGGTACGGCAACGCTTTAGGGGGAGCGTACGTGTGAGGGCGCGGGTTAGTGTTAGCGTACGGGTTAGGATTAGGGGAAGGATGAGGGTCAGGCTTCGGGGACGGGTTAGGGTTAGGGTTCGGGCTACGGTTAGGGTTAGAGGACGGGGACGGTTTAGGGTCCAGGTGAGGGTACGGCAACGCTTTAGGGGGAGCGTACGTGTGAGGGCGCAGGTTAGTGTTAGCGTACGGGTTAGGATTAGGGGACGGGTGAGGGTGAGGTTTCGGGGAAGGTTTAGGGTTGCGGTTCGGACTACGGTTAGGGTTAGGGGACGGGGACGGTTTAGGGTCCAGGTGAGGGTACGGCAACGCTTTAGGGGGAGCGTACGTGTGAGGGCGCGGGTTAGTGTTAGCGTACGGGTCAGGATTACTGGACGGGTGAGGGTCAGGCTTCGGGGAAGTGTTAGGGTTAGGGTTCGGGCTAGGGTTAGGGTTAGGGGACGGGGACGGTTTAGGGTTCAGGTGAGGGTACGGCAACGCTTTAGGGGGAGCGTACGTGTGAGGGCGCGGGTTAGTGTTAGCGTACGGGTTAGGATTAGGGGAAGGATGAGGGTCAGGCTTCGGGGACGGGTTAGGGTTAGGGTTCGGGCTAGGGTTAGGGTTAGGGGATGGGGACGGTTTAGGGTCTATGTGAGGGTATGGCAACGCTTTAGGGGGAGCGTACGTGTGAGGGCGCGGTTCAGTGTACGGCTTAGGATTAGGGGACGGGTGAGGGTCAGGCTTCGGGGAATGGTAAGGCTTAGGGTTCGGGCTAGGGATAGGATTAGGGGATGGGGACGGTTTAGGGTCCAGGTGAGGTTACGGCAACGCTTTATGGGGACCGTACGTGTGAGGGCGCTGTTTAGTGTACGGGTTAGGATTAGGGGACGGGTGAGGGTCAGGCTTCGGGGAAGGGTTAGGGTTAAGGTTCGGGCTAGGGTTAGGGTAAGGGGACGGGGAAGGTTTAGGGTCCAGGTAAGGGTACGGCAACGCTTTAGGGGGAGCGTACGTGTGAGGGCGCGGGTTAGTGTTAGCCTCTGGGTTAGGATTAGGGGACGGGTGAGGGTCAGGCTTCGGGGAAGGGTTAGGGTTAGGGTTCGGGCTAGGGTTAGGGTTAGGGGACGGGGACGGTTTAGGGTCCAGGTGAGGGTTCGGCAACGCTTTAGGGGGAGCGTACGTGTGAGGGCGCAGGTTAGTGTTAGCCTACGGGTTAGGATTAGGGGACGGTTGAGGGTCAGGAGTCGGGGAAGAGTTAGGGTTAGGGTTCGGGCTACGGTTAGGGTTAGAGGACGGGGACGGTTTAGGGTCCAGGTGAGGGTACGGCAACGCTTTAGGGGGAGCGTACGTGTGAGGGCGCAGGTTAGTGTTAGCCTACGGGTTAGGATTAGGAGACGGGTGAGGGTCAGGCTTCGGGGAAGGGTTAGGGATAGGCTTCGGGCTGGCTTAGGGTTAGGGGACGGGGACGGTTTAGGGTCCAGGTGAGGGTACGGCAACGCTTTTGGGGGAGCGTACGTGTGAGGGCGCGGGTTAGTGTTTGCGTACTTTTTAGGATTAGAGGACGGGTGAGGGTCAGGCTTCGGGGAAGGGTTAGGGTTAGGGTTCGGTCTAGGGTTAGGGTTAGGGGACGGGGACGGTTTAGGGTCCAGGTGAGGGTACGGCAATGGTTTAGGGGGAGCGTACGTGTGAGGGCGCGGGTTAGTGTTAGCCTACGGGTTAGGATTAGGGGACGGGTGAGGGTCAGGCTTCGGGAAAGGGTTAGGGTTAGGGTTCGGGCTAGGGTTAGTGTTAGGGGAAGGGGACGGTTTAGGGTCCAGGTGAGGGTATGGCAACGCTTTAGGGGGAGCGTACGTGTGAGGGCGCGGGTTAGTGTTAGCCTACGCCTTAGGATTAGGGGACAGGTGAGGGTCAGGCTTCGGGGAAGGGTTAGGGTTAGGGTACGGGCTAGGGTTAGGGTTAGGTGATGGGGACGGGTTAGGGTTCAGGTGCGGGTACGGCAACGCTTTAGGGGGAGCGTACGTGTGAGGGCGCAGGTTAGTGTTAGCCTACGGGTTAGGATTAGGGGACGGGTGAGGGTCAGGCTTCGGGGAAGGGATAGGGTTAGGGTTCGGGCTAGGGTTAGGCTTAGGGGACGGCAACGGTTTAGGGTCCAGGTGAGGGTACGGCAACGCTTTAGGGGGAGCGTACGTGTGAGGGCGCGGGTTAGTGTTAGCATACGGGTTAGGATTAGGGGACGGGTGAGGGTCTGGCTTCGGGGAAGGGTTAGGGTTAGGGTTCGGGCTAGGGTTAGGGTTAGGGGACGGGGAAGGTTTAGGGTCCAGGTGAGGGTACGGCAACGCTTTAGAGGAAGCGTACGTGTGAGGGTGCTGGTTAGTGTTAGCCTACGGTTTAGGATTCGGGGACGGGTGAGGGTCAGGCTTCGGAGAAGGGTTAGGGTTAGGGTTCGGGCTAGGGTTAGGGGACGGGGACGGTTTAGGGTCCAGGTGAGGGTACTGCAACGCTTTAGGGGGAGCGTATGTGTGAGGGCGCGGGTTATTGTTAGCGTACGGGTTAGGATTAGGGGATGGGTGATGGTCAGGCTTCGGGGAAGGGTTAGGGTTAGGGTTCGGGCTAGGGTTAGGGTTAGGGGACGGTGACGGTTTAGGGTCCAGGTGAGGGTACGGAAACGCTTTAGGGGGAGCGTACATGTGAGGGTGTGGGTTAGTGTTAGCGTACGGGTTAGGATTAGGGGACGGGTGAGGGTCAGGCTTCGGGGAAGGGTTAGGGTTAGGGTTCGGGCTAGGGTTAGGATTAGGGGACGGGGACGGTTTAAGGTGCAGGTGAGTGTACGGCAACGCTTTAGGGGGAGCGTACGTGTGAGGGCGCGGGTTAGTGTTAGCCTATGGCTTAGGATTAGGGTACGGGAGAGGGTCAGGCTTCGGGGAAGGGTTAAGGATCGGCTTTGGGCTAGGCTTAGGGTTAGGGGACGGGGACGGTTTAGGGTCCAGGTGAGGTACGGCAACGCTTTAGGGGGAGCGTACGTGTGAGGGCGCGGGTTAGTGTTAGCGTACGGGTTAGGATTAGGGGACGGGTGAGGGTCAGGCTTCGGGGAAGCGTTAGGGTTAGGGTTCGGGCTAGGGTTAGGGTTACGGGACGGGGAAGGTTTAGGGTCCAGGTGAGGGTACGGCAACGCTTTAGGGGGAGCGTACGTGTGAGGGCGCGGGTTAGTGTTAGCCTACGGGTTAGGATTAGGGGACGGGTGAGGGTCAGGCTTCGGGGAAGGGTTAGGGTTAGGGTTCGGGCTAGGTTTAGGGTTAGGGGACGGGGACGGTTTAGGGTCCAGGTGAGGATACGGCAATGCTTTAGTGGGGGCGTACGTGTGAGGGCGCGGGTTAGAGTTAGCCTACGGGTTAGGATTAGGGGACGGGTGAGGGTCAGGCTTCGGGGAAGGGTTAGGGTTAGGGTTCGGGCTAGTGTTAGGTTTAGGGCACAGGGACGGTTTAGGGTCCAGGTGAGCGTACGGCAACGCTTTAGGGGGAGCGTACGTGTGAGGGCGCGGGTTAGTGTTAGCCTCTGGGTTAGGATTAGGGGACGGGTGAGGGTCAGCTTCGGGGAAGTGTTAGGGTTAGGGTTCGGGCTAGGGTTAGGGTTAGGGGACGGGGACGGTTTAGGGTCCAGGTGAGGGTTCGGCAACGCTTTAGGGGGAGCGTACGTGTGAGGGCGCAGGTTAGTGTTAGCCTACGGGTTAGGATTAGGGGACGGGTGAGGGTCAGGCTTCGGGGAAGGGTTAGGGATAGGCTTCGGGCTGGCTTAGGGTTAGGGGACGGGGACGGTTTAGGGTCCAGGTGAGGGTACGGCAACGCTTTTGGGGGAGCGTACGTGTGAGGGCGCCGGTTAGTGTTTGCGTACTTTTTAGGATTAGAGGACGGGTGAGGGTCAGGCTTCGGGGAAGGGTTAGGGTTAGGGTTCGGTCTAGGGTTAGGGTTAGGGGACGGGGACGGCTTAGGGTCCAGGTGAGGGTACGGCAACGCTTTAGGTGGAGCGTACGTGTGAGGGCGCGGGTTAGTGTTAGCCTACGGGTTAGGATTAGGGGACGGATGATGGTCAGGTTTCGGGGAAGGGTTAGGGTTAGGGTTCGGGCTAGGGTTAGGGTTAGGGGACGGGGACGGTTTAGGGTCCAGGTGAGGGTACGGCAACGCTTTAGGGGGAGCGTACGTGTGAGGGCGCGGGTTAGTGTTAGCGTACGGGTTAGGATTAGGGGACGGGTGAGGGTCAGGCTTCGGGAAAGGGTTAGGGTTAGGGTTCGGGCTAGGGTTAGTGTTAGGGGAAGGGGACGGTTTAGGGTCCAGGTGAGGGTATGGCAACGCTTTAGGGGGAGCGTACGTGTGAGGGCGCGGGTTAGTGTTAGCCTACGCCTTAGGATTAGGGGACAGGTGAGGGTCAGGCTTCGGGGAAGGGTTAGGGTTAGGGTACGGGCTAGGGTTAGGGTTAGGTGACGGGGACGGGTTAGGGTTCAGGTGCGGGTACGGCAACGCTTTAGGGGGAGCGTACGTGTGAGGGCGCAGGTTAGTGTTAGCCTACGGGTTAGGATTAGGGGACGGGTGAGGGTCAGGCTTCGGGGAAGGGATAGGGTTAGGGTTCGGGCTAGGGTTAGGCTTAGGGGACGGCGACGGTTTAGGGTCCAGGTGAGGGTATGGCAACGCTTTAGGGGGAGCGTACGTGTGAGGGCGGGGGTTAGTGTTAGCATACGGGTTAGGATTAGGGGACGGGTGAGGGTCTGGCTTCGGGGAAGGGTTAGGGTTAGGGTTCGGGCTAGGGTTAGGGTTAGGGGACGGGGAAGGTTTAGGGTCCAGGTGAGGGTACGGCAACGCTTTAGAGGAAGCGTACGTGTGAGGGTGCTGGTTAGTGTTAGCCTACGGTTTAGGATTCGGGGACGGGTGAGGGTCAGGCTTCGGAGAACGGTTAGGGTTAGTGTTCGGGCTAGGGTTAGGGGACGGGGACGGTTTAGGGTCCAGGTGAGGGTACTGCAACGCTTTAGGGGGAGCGTATGTGTGAGGGCGCGGGTTATTGTTAGCGTACGGGTTAGGATTACGGGATGGGTGATGGTCAGGCTTCGGGGAAGGGTTAGGGTTAGGGTTCGGGCTAGGGTTAGGGTTAGGGGACGGGGACGGTTTAGGGTCCAGGTGAGGGTACGGAAACGCTTTAGGGGGAGCGTACATGTGAGGGTGTGGGTTAGTGTTAGCGTACGGGTTAGGATTAGGGGACGGGTGAGGGTCAGGCTTCGGGGAAGGGTTAGGGTTAGGGTTCGGGCTAGGGTTAGGATTAGGGGACGGGGACGGTTTAAGGTGCAGGTGAGTGTACGGCAACGCTTTAGGGGGAGCGTACGTGTGAGGGCGCGGGTTAGTGTTAGCCTATGGCTTAGGATTAGGGTACGGGAGAGGGTCAGGCTTCGGGGAAGGGTTAAGGATCGGCTTTGGGCTAGGCTTAGGGTTAGGGGACTAGGACGGTTTAGGGTCCAGGTGAGGTACGGCAACGCTTTAGGGGGAGCGTACGTGTGAGGGCGCAGGTTAGTGTTAGCCTACGGGTTAGGATTAGGGGACGGGTGAGGGTCAGGAGTCGGGGAAGAGTTAGGGTTAGGGTTCGGGCTACGGTTAGGGTTAGAGGACGGGGACGGTTTAGGGTCCAGGTGAGGGTACGGCAACGCTTTAGGGGGAGCGTACGTGTGAGGGCGCAGGTTAGTGTTAGCCTACGGGTTAGGATTAGGAGACGGGTGAGGGTCAGGCTTCGGGGAAGGGTTAGGGATAGGCTTCGGGCTGGCTTAGGGTTAGGGGACGGGGACGGTTTAGGGTCCAGGTGAGGGTACGGCAACGCTTTTGGGGGAGCGTACGTGTGAGGGCGCGGGTTAGTGTTTGCGTACTTTTTAGGATTAGAGGACGGGTGAGGGTCAGGCTTCGGGGAAGGGTTAGGGTTAGGGTTCGGTCTAGGGTTAGGGTTAGGGGACGGGGACGGCTTAGGGTCCAGGTGAGGGTACGGCAACGCTTTAGGTGGAGCGTACGTGTGAGGGCGCGGGTTAGTGTTAGCCTACGGGTTAGGATTAGGGGACGGATGATGGTCAGGTTTCGGGGAAGGGTTAGGGTTAGGGTTCAGGCTAGGGTTAGGGTTAGGGGACGGGGAAGGTTTAGGGTCCAGGTGAGGGTACGGCAACGCTTTAGGGGGAGCGTACGTGTGAGGGCGCGGGTTAGTGTTAGCGTACGGGTTAGGATTAGGGGACGGTTGAGGGTCAGTCTTGTGGGAAGGGTTAGGGTTAGGGTTCGGGCTAGGGTTAGGGTTAGGGGACGGGGACGGTTTAGGGTCCAGGTGAGGGTACGGCAACGTTTTAGGGGGAGCGTACGTGTGAGGGCGCGGGTTAGTGTTAGCGTACGGGTTAGGATTAGGGGACGGGTGAGGGTCAGGCTTTGGGAAAGGGTTAGGGTTAGGGTTCGGGCTAGGGTTAGTGTTAGGGGAAGGGGACGGTTTAGGGTCCAGGTGAGGGTATGGCAACGCTTTAGGGGGAGCGTACGTGTGAGGGCGCGGGTTAGTGTTAGCCTACGCCTTAGGATTAGGGGACAGGTGAGGGTCAGGCTTCGGGGAAGGGTTAGGGTTAGGGTACGGGCTAGGGTTAGGGTTAGGTGACGGGGACGGGTTAGGGTTCAGGTGCGGGTACGGCAACGCTTTAGGGGGAGCGTACGTGTGAGGGCGCAGGTTAGTGTTAGCCTACGGGTTAGGATTAGGGGACGGGTGAGGGTCAGGCTTCGGGGAAGGGATAGGGTTAGGGTTCGGGCTAGGGTTAGGGGACGGGGACGGTTTAGGGTCCAGGTGAGGGTACTGCAACGATTTAGGGGGAGCGTATGTGTGAGGGCGCGGGTTATTGTTAGCGTACGGGTTAGGATTAGGGGATGGGTGATGGTCAGGCTTCGGGGAAGGGTTAGGGTTAGGGTTCGGGCTAGGGTTAGGGTTAGGGGACGGGGACGGTTTAGGGTCCAGGTGAGGGTACGGAAACGCTTTAGGGGGAGCGTACATGTGAGGGTGTGGGTTAGTGTTAGCGTACGGGTTAGGATTAGGGGACGGGTGAGGGTCAGGCTTCGGGGAAGGGTTAGGGTTAGGGTTCGGGCTAGGGTTAGGATTAGGGGACGGGGACGGTTTAAGGTGCAGGTGAGTGTACGGCAACGCTTTAGGGGGAGCGTACGTGTGAGGGCGCGGGTTAGTGTTAGCCTATGGCTTAGGATTAGGGTACGGGAGAGGGTCAGGCTTCGGGGAAGGGTTAAGGATCGGCTTTGGGCTAGGCTTAGGGTTAGGGGACTAGGACGGTTTAGGGTCCAGGTGAGGTACGGCAACGCTTTAGGGGGAGCGTACGTGTGAAGGCGCGGGTTAGTGTTAGCCTACGGGTTAGGATTAGGGGACGGGTGAGGGTCAGGCTTCGGGGAAGGGTTAGGGTTAGGGTTCGGGCTAGGTTTAGGGTTAGGGGACGGGGACGGTTTAGGGTCCAGGTGAGGATACGGCAATGCTTTTTGGGGGCGTACGTGTGAGGGCGCGGGTTAGAGTTAGCCTACGGGTTAGGATTAGGGGACGGGTGAGGGTCAGGCTTCGGGGAAGGGTTAGGGTTAGGGTTCGGGCTAGTGTTAGGTTTAGGGCACAGGGACGGTTTAGGGTCCAGGTGAGCGTACGGCAACGCTTTAGGGGGAGCGTACGTGTGAGGGCGCGGGTTAGTGTTAGCCTCTGGGTTAGGATTAGGGGACGGGTGAGGGTCAGCTTCGGGGAAGTGTTAGGGTTAGGGTTCGGGCTAGGGTTAGGGTTAGGGGACGGGGACGGTTTAGGGTCCAGGTGAGGGTTCGGCAACGCTTTAGGGGGAGCGTACGTGTGAGGTCGCAGGTTAGTGTTAGCCTACGGGTTAGGATTAGGGGACGGGTGAGGGTCAGGAGTCGGGGAAGAGTTAGGGTTAGGGTTCGGGCTACGGTTAGGGTTAGAGGACGGGGACGGTTTAGGGTCCAGGTGAGGGTACGGCAACGCTTTAGGGGGAGCGTACGTGTGAGGGCGCAGGTTAGTGTTAGCCTACGGGTTAGGATTAGGAGACGGGTGAGGGTCAGGCTTCGGGGAAGGGTTAGGGATAGGCTTCGGGCTGGCTTAGGGTTAGGGGACGGGGACGGTTTAGGGTCCAGGTGAGGGTACGGCAACGCTTTTGGGGGAGCGTACGTGTGAGGGCGCGGGTTAGTGTTTGCGTACTTTTTAGGATTAGAGGACGGGTGAGGGTCAGGCTTCGGGGAAGGGTTAGGGTTAGGGTTCGGTCTAGGGTTAGGGTTAGGGGACGGGGACGGCTTAGGGTCCAGGTGAGGGTACGGCAACGCTTTAGGTGGAGCGTACGTGTGAGGGCGCGGGTTAGTGTTAGCCTACGGGTTAGGATTAGGGGACGGATGATGGTCAGGTTTCGGGGAAGGGTTAGGGTTAGGGTTCGGGCTAGGGTTAGGGTTAGGGGACGGGGAAGGTTTAGGGTCCAGGTGAGGGTACGGCAACGCTTTAGGGGGAGCGTACGTGTGAGGGCGCGGGTTAGTGTTAGCGTACGGGTTAGGATTAGGGGACGGTTGAGGGTCAGTCTTGTGGGAAGGGTTAGGGTTAGGGTTCGGGCTAGGGTTAGGGTTAGGGGACGGGGACGGTTTAGGGTCCAGGTGAGGGTACGGCAACGGTTTAGGGGGAGCGTACGTGTGAGGGCGCGGGTTAGTGTTAGCGTACGGGTTAGGATTAGGGGACGGGTGAGGGTCAGGCTTCGGGAAAGGTTTAGGGTTAGGGTTCGGGCTAGGGTTAGTGTTAGGGGAAGGGGACGGTTTAGGGTCCAGGTGAGGGTATGGCAACGCTTTAGGGGGAGCGTACGTGTGAGGGCGCGGGTTAGTGTTAGCCTACGCCTTAGGATTAGGGGACAGGTGAGGGTCAGGATTCGGGGAAGGGTTAGGGTTAGGGTACGGGCTAGGGTTAGGGTTAGGTGACGGGGACGGGTTAGGGTTCAGGTGCGGGTACGGCAACGCTTTAGGGGGAGCGTACGTGTGAGGGCGCAGGTTAGTGTTAGCCTACGGGTTAGGATTAGGTGACGGGTGAGGGTCAGGCTTCGGGGAAGGGATAGGGTTAGGGTTCGGGCTAGGGTTAGGCTTAGGGGACGGCGACGGTTTAGGGTCCAGGTGAGGGTACGGCAACGCTTTAGGGGGAGCGTACGTGTGAGGGCGCGGGTTAGTGTTAGCATACGGGTTAGGATTAGGGGACGGGTGAGGGTCTGGCTTCGGGGAAGGGTTAGGGTTAGGGTTCGGGCTAGGGTTAGGGTTAGGGGACGGGGACGGTTTAGGGTCCAGGTGAGGGTACGGAAACGCTTTAGGGGGAGCGTACATGTGAGGGTGTGGGTTAGTGTTAGCGTACGGGTTAGGATTAGGGGACGGGTGAGGGTCAGGCTTCGGGGAAGGGTTAGGGTTAGGGTTCGGGCTAGGGTTAGGATTAGGGGACGGGGACGGTTTAAGGTGCAGGTGAGTGTACGGCAACGCTTTAGGGGGAGCGTACGTGTGAGGGCGCGGGTTAGTGTTAGCCTATGGCTTAGGATTAGGGTACGGGAGAGGGTCAGGCTTCGGGGAAGGGTTAAGGATCGGCTTTGGGCTAGGCTTAGGGTTAGGGGACTAGGACGGTTTAGGGTCCAGGTGAGGTACGGCAACGCTTTAGGGGGAGCGTACGTGTGAGGGCGCAGGTTAGTGTTAGCCTACGGGTTAGGATTAGGGGACGGGTGAGGGTCAGGAGTCGGGGAAGAGTTAGGGTTAGGGTTCGGGCTACGGTTAGGGTTAGAGGACTGGGACGGTTTAGGGTCCAGGTGAGGGTACGGCAACGCTTTAGGGGGAGCGTACGTGTGAGGGCGCAGGTTAGTGTTAGCCTACGGGTTAGGATTAGGAGACGGGTGAGGGTCAGGCTTCGGGGAAGGGTTAGGGATAGGCTTCGGGCTGGCTTAGGGTTAGGGGACGGGGACGGTTTAGGGTCCAGGTGAGGGTACGGCAACGCTTTTGGGGGAGCGTACGTGTGAGGGCGCGGGTTAGTGTTTGCGTACTTTTTAGGATTAGAGGACGGGTGAGGGTCAGGCTTCGGGGAAGGGTTAGGGTTAGGGTTCGGTCTAGGGTTAGGGTTAGGGGACGGGGACGGCTTAGGGTCCAGGTGAGGGTACGGCAACGCTTTAGGTGGAGCGTACGTGTGAGGGCGCGGGTTAGTGTTAGCCTACGGGTTAGGATTAGGGGACGGATGATGGTCAGGTTTCGGGGAAGGGTTAGGGTTAGGGTTCGGGCTAGGGTTAGGGTTAGGGGACGGGGAAGGTTTAGGGTCCAGGTGAGGGTACGGCAACGCTTTAGGGGGAGCGTACGTGTGAGGGCGCGGGTTAGTGTTAGCGTACGTGTTAGGATTAGGGGACGGTTGAGGGTCAGTCTTGTGGGAAGGGTTAGGGTTAGGGTTCGGGCTAGGGTTAGGGTTAGGGGACGGGGACGGTTTAGGGTCCAGGTGAGGGTACGGCAACGGTTTAGGGGGAGCGTATGTGTGAGGGCGCGGGTTAGTGTTAGCGTACGGGTTAGGATTAGGGGACGGGTGAGGGTCAGGCTTCGGGAAAGGGTTAGGGTTAGGGTTCGGGCTAGGGTTAGTGTTAGGGGAAGGGGACGGTTTAGGGTCCAGGTGAGGGTATGGCAACGCTTTAGGGGGAGCGTACGTGTGAGGGCGCGGGTTAGTGTTAGCCTACGCCTTAGGATTAGGGGACAGGTGAGGGTCAGGCTTCGGGGAAGGGTTAGGGTTAGGGTACGGGCTAGGGTTAGGGTTAGGTGACGGGGACGGGTTAGGGTTCAGGTGCGGGTACGGCAACGCTTTAGGGGGAGCGTACGTGTGAGGGCGCAGGTTAGTGTTAGCCTACGGGTTAGGATTAGGGGACGGGTGAAGGTCAGGCTTCGGGGAAGGGATAGGGTTAGGGTTCGGGCTAGGGTTAGGGGACGGGGACGGTTTAGGGTCCAGGTGAGGGTACTGCAACGCTTTAGGGGGAGCGTATGTGTGAGGGCGCGGGTTATTGTTAGCGTACGGGTTAGGATTAGGGGATGGGTGATGGTCAGGCTTCGGGGAAGGGTTAGGGTTAGGGTTCGGGCTAGGGTTAGGGTTAGGGGACGGGGACGGTTTTGGGTCCAGGTGAGGGTACGGAAACGCTTTAGGGGGAGCGTACATGTGAGGGTGTGGGTTAGTGTTAGCGTACGGGTTAGGATTAGGGGACGGGTGAGGGTCAGGCTTCGGGGAAGGGTTAGGGTTAGGGTTCGGGCTAGGGTTAGGATTAGGGGACGGGGACGGTTTAAGGTGCAGGTGAGTGTACGGCAACGCTTTAGGGGGAGCGTACGTGTGAGGGCGCGGGTTAGTGTTAGCCTATGGCTTAGGATTAGGGTACGGGAGAGGGTCAGGCTTCGGGGAAGGGTTAAGGATCGGCTTTGGGCTAGGCTTAGGGTTAGGGGACTAGGACGGTTTAGGGTCCAGGTGAGGTACGGCAACGCTTTAGGGGGAGCGTACGTGTGAAGGCGCGGGTTAGTGTTAGCCTACGGGTTAGGATTAGGGGACGGGTGAGGGTCAGGCTTCGGGGAAGGGTTAGGGTTAGGGTTCGGGCTAGGTTTAGGGTTAGGGGACGGGGACGGTTTAGGGTCCAGGTGAGGATACGGCAATGCTTTAGTGGGGGCGTACGTGTGAGGGCGCGGGTTAGAGTTAGCCTACGGGTTAGGATTAGGGGACGGGTGAGGGTCAGGCTTCGGGGAAGGGTTAGGGTTAGGGTTCGGGCTAGTGTTAGGTTTAGGGCACAGGGACGGTTTAGGGTCCAGGTGAGCGTACGGCAACGCTTTAGGGGGAGCGTACGTGTGAGGGCGCGGGTTAGTGTTAGCCTCTGGGTTAGGATTAGGGGACGGGTGAGGGTCAGCTTCGGGGAAGTGTTAGGGTTAGGGTTCGGGCTAGGGTTAGGGTTAGGGGACGGGGACGGTTTAGGGTCCAGGTGAGGGTTCGGCAACGCTTTAGGGGGAGCGTACGTGTGAGGGCGCAGGTTAGTGTTAGCCTACGGGTTAGGATTAGGGGACGGGTGAGGGTCAGGAGTCGGGGAAGAGTTAGGGTTAGGGTTCGGGCTACGGTTAGGGTTAGAGGACGGGGACGGTTTAGGGTCCAGGTGAGGGTACGGCAACGCTTTAGGGGGAGCGTACGTGTGAGGGCGCAGGTTAGTGTTAGCCTACGGGTTAGGATTAGGAGACGGGTGAGGGTCAGGCTTCGGGGAAGGGTTAGGGATAGGCTTCGGGCTGGCTTAGGGTTAGGGGACGGGGACGGTTTAGGGTCCAGGTGAGGGTACGGCAACGCTTTTGGGGGAGCGTACGTGTGAGGGCGCGGGTTAGTGTTTGCGTACTTTTTAGGATTAGAGGACGGATGATGGTCAGGTTTCGGGGAAGGGTTAGGGTTAGGGTTCGGGCTAGGGTTAGGGTTAGGGGACGGGGAAGGTTTAGGGTCCAGGTGAGGGTACGGCAACGCTTTAGGGGGAGCGTACGTGTGAGGGCGCGGGTTAGTGTTAGCGTACGGGTTAGGATTAGGGGACGGTTGAGGGTCAGTCTTGTGGGAAGGGTTAGGGTTAGGGTTCGGGCTAGGGTTAGGGTTAGGGGACGGGGACGGTTTAGGGTCCAGGTGAGGGTACGGCAACGGTTTAGGGGGAGCGTACGTGTGAGGGCGCGGGTTAGTGTTAGCGTACGGGTTAGGATTAGGGGACGGGTGAGGGTCAGGCTTCGGGAAAGGTTTAGGGTTAGGGTTCGGGCTAGGGTTAGTGTTAGGGGAAGGGGACGGTTTAGGGTCCAGGTGAGGGTATGGCAACGCTTTAGGGGGAGCGTACGTGTGAGGGCGCGGGTTAGTGTTAGCCTACGCCTTAGGATTAGGGGACAGGTGAGGGTCAGGATTCGGGGAAGGGTTAGGGTTAGGGTACGGGCTAGGGTTAGGGTTAGGTGACGGGGACGGGTTAGGGTTCAGGTGCGGGTACGGCAACGCTTTAGGGGGAGCGTACGTGTGAGGGCGCAGGTTAGTGTTAGCCTACGGGTTAGGATTAGGTGACGGGTGAGGGTCAGGCTTCGGGGAAGGGATAGGGTTAGGGTTCGGGCTAGGGTTAGGCTTAGGGGACGGCGACGGTTTAGGGTCCAGGTGAGGGTACGGCAACGCTTTAGGGGGAGCGTACGTGTGAGGGCGCGGGTTAGTGTTAGCATACGGGTTAGGATTAGGGGACGGGTGAGGGTCTGGCTTCGGGGAAGGGTTAGGGTTAGGGTTCGGGCTAGGGTTAGGGTTAGGGGACGGGGAAGGTTTAGGGTCCAGGTGAGGGTACGGCAACGCTTTAGAGGAAGCGTACGTGTGAGGGTGCTGGTTAGTGTTAGCCTACGGTTTAGGATTCGGGGACGGGTGAGGGTCAGGCTTCGGAGAACGGTTAGGGTTAGGGTTCGGGCTAGGGTTAGGGGACGGGGACGGTTTAGGGTCCAGGTGAGGGTACTGCAACGCTTTAGGGGGAGCGTATGTGTGAGGGCGCGGGTTATTGTTAGCGTACGGGTTAGGATTAGGGGATGGGTGATGGTCAGGCTTCGGGGAAGGGTTAGGGTTAGGGTTCGGGCTAGGGTTAGGGTTAGGGGACGGGGACGGTTTAGGGTCCAGGTGAGGGTACGGAAACGCTTTAGGGGGAGCGTACATGTGAGGGTGTGGGTTAGTGTTAGCGTACGGGTTAGGATTAGGGGACGGGTGAGGGTCAGGTTTCGGGGAAGGGTTAGGGTTAGGGTTCGGGCTAGGGTTAGGATTAGGGGACGGGGACGGTTTAAGGTGCAGGTGAGTGTACGGCAACGCTTTAGGGGGAGCGTACGTGTGAGGGCGCGGGTTAGTGTTAGCCCATGGCTTAGGATTAGGGTACGGGAGAGGGTCAGGCTTCGGGGAAGGGTTAAGGATCGGCTTTGGGCTAGGCTTAGGGTTAGGGGACTAGGACGGTTTAGGGTCCAGGTGAGGTACGGCAACGCTTTAGGGGGAGCGTACGTGTGAGGGCGCGGGTTAGTGTTAGCGTACGGGTTAGGATTAGGGGACGGGTGAGGGTCAGGCTTCGGGGAAGCGTTAGGGTTAGGGTTCGGGCTAGGGTTAGGGTTACGGGACGGGGAAGGTTTAGGGTCCAGGTGAGGGTACGGCAACGCTTTAGGGGGAGCGTACGTGTGAAGGCGCGGGTTAGTGTTAGCCTACGGGTTAGGATTAGGGGACGGGTGAGGGTCAGGCTTCGGGGAAGGGTTAGGGTTAGGGTTCGGGCTAGGTTTAGGGTTAGGGGACGGGGACGGTTTAGGGTCCAGGTGAGGATACGGCAATGCTTTAGTGGGGGCGTACGTGTGAGGGCGCGGGTTAGAGTTAGCCTACGGGTTAGGATTAGGGGACGGGTGAGGGTCAGGCTTCGGGGAAGGGTTAGGGTTAGGGTTCGGGCTAGTGTTAGGTTTAGGGCACAGGGACGGTTTAGGGTCCAGGTGAGCGTACGGCAACGCTTTAGGGGGAGCGTACGTGTGAGGGCGCGGGTTAGTGTTAGCCTCTGGGTTAGGATTAGGGGACGGGTGAGGGTCAGCTTCGGGGAAGTGTTAGGGTTAGGGTTCGGGCTAGGGTTAGGGTTAGGGGACGGGGACGGTTTAGGGTCCAGGTGAGTGTTCGGCAACGCTTTAGGGGGAGCGTACGTGTGAGGGCGCAGGTTAGTGTTAGCCTACGGGTTAGGATTAGGGGACGGGTGAGGGTCAGGTGTCGGGGAAGAGTTAGGGTTAGGGTTCGGGCTACGGTTAGGGTTAGAGGACGGGGACGGTTTAGGGTCCAGGTGAGGGTACGGCAACGCTTTAGGGGGAGCGTACGTGTGAGGGCGCAGGTTAGTGTTAGCCTACGGGTTAGGATTAGGAGACGGGTGAGGGTCAGGCTTCGGGGAAGAGTTAGGGATAGGCTTCGGGCTGGCTTAGGGTTAGGGGACGGGGACGGTTTAGGGTCCAGGTGAGGGTACGGCAACGCTTTTGGGGGAGCGTACGTGTGAGGGCGCGGGTTAGTGTTTGCGTACATTTTAGGATTAGAGGACGGGTGAGGGTCAGGCTTCGGGGAAGGGTTAGGGTTAGGGTTCGGTCTAGGGTTAGGGTTAGGGGACGGGGACGGCTTAGGGTCCAGGTGAGGGTACGGCAACGCTTTAGGTGGAGCGTACGTGTGAGGGCGCGGGTTAGTGTTAGCCTACGGGTTAGGATTAGGGGACGGATGAGGGTCAGGTTTCGGGGAAGGGTTAGGGTTAGGGTTCGGGCTAGGGTTAGGGTTAGGGGACGGGGAAGGTTTAGGGTCCAGGTGAGGGTACGGCAACGCTTTAGGGGGAGCGTACGTGTGAGGGCGCGGGTTAGTGTTAGCGTACGGGTTAGGATTAGGGGACGGTTGAGGGTCAGTCTTGTGGGAAGGGTTAGGGTTAGGGTTCGGGCTAGGGTTAGGGTTAGGGGACGAGGACGGTTTAGGGTCCAGGTGAGGGTACGGCAACGGTTTAGGGGGAGCGTACGTGTGAGGGCGCGGGTTAGTGTTAGCGTACGGGTTAGGATTAGGGGACGGGTGAGGGTCAGGCTTCGGGAAAGGGTTAGGGTTAGGGTTCGGGCTAGGGTTAGTGTTAGGGGAAGGGGACGGTTTAGGGTCCAGGTGAGGGTTTGGCAACGCTTTAGGGGGAGCGTACGTGTGAGGGCGCGGGTTAGTGTTAGCCTACGCCTTAGGATTAGGGGACAGGTGAGGGTCAGGCTTCGGGGAAGGGTTAGGGTTAGGGTACGGGCTAGGGTTAGGGTTAGGTGACGGGGATGGGTTAGGGTTCAGGTGAGGGTACGGCAACGCTTTAGGGGGAGCGTACGTGTGAGGGCGCAGGTTAGTGTTAGCCTACGGGTTAGGATTAGGGGACGGGTGAGGGTCAGGCTTCGGGGAAGGGATAGGGTTAGGGTTCGGGCTAGGGTTAGGCTTAGGGGACGGCGACGGTTTAGGGTCCAGGTGAGGGTACGGCAACGCTTTAGGGGGAGCGTACGTGTGAGGGCGCGGGTTAGTGTTAGCATACGGGTTAGGATTAGGGGACGGGTGAGGGTCTGGCTTCGGGGAAGGGTTAGGGTTAGGGTTCGGGCTAGGGTAAGGGTTAGGGGACGGGGCCGGTTTAGGGTCCAGGTGAGGGTACGGCAACGCTTTAGAGGAAGCGTACGTGTGAGGGTGCTGGTTAGTGTTAGCCTACGGTTTAGGATTCGGGGACGGGTGAGGGTCAGGCTTCGGGGAAGGGTTAGGGTTAGGGTTCGGGCTAGGGTTAGGGGACGGGGACGGTTTAGGGTCCAGGTGAGGGTACTGCAACGCTTTAGGGGGAGCGTATGTGTGAGGGCGCGGGTTATTGTTAGCGTACGGGTTAGGATTAGGGGATGGGTGATGGTCAGGCTTCGGGGAAGGGTTAGGGTTAGGGTTCGGGCTAGGGTTAGGGTTAGGGGACGGGGACGGTTTAGGGTCCAGGTGAGGGTACGGCAACGCTTTAGGGGGAGCGTACGTGTGAGGACGTGGGATAGTGTTAGCGTACGGGATAGGATTAGGGGACGGGTGAGGCTCAGGCTTCGGGGAAGGGTTAGGATTAGGGTTCGGGCTAGGGTTAGGGTTAGGGGACGGGGACGGTTTAGGGTCCAGGTGAGGGTACGGCAACGCTTTAGGGGGAGCGTACGTGTGAGGGCGCGGGTTAGTGTTAGCGTACGTGTTAGGAATAGGGGACGGGTGAGGATCAGTCATCGGGGAAGGGTTAGGGTTAGGGTTCGGGCTAGGGTTAGGGTTAGAGGACGGGGACGGTTTAGGGTCCAGGTGAGGGTACGGCAACGCTTTAGGGGGAGCGTACGTGTGAGGGCGCGGGTTAGTGTTAGCCTACGGGTTAGGATTAGGGGACGGGTGAGGTTCATTCTTCCGGGAACGGTTAGGGTTAGGGTTCAGGCTAGGGTTAGGGTTAGGGGACGGGGACGGTTTAGGGTCCAGGTGAGGGTTCGGCAACGCTTTAGTGGGAGCGTACGTGTGAGGGCGCGGGATAGTGTTAGCCTAAGGGTTAGGATTAGGGGACGGGTGAGGGTCAGGCTTCGGGGAAGGGTTAGGGTTAGGGTTCGGTTTAGGGTTAGGGTTAGGGGACGGGGACGGTTTAGGGTCCAGGTGAGGGTACGGCAACGCTTTAGAGGGAGCGTACGTGTGAGTGCGTGGGTAAGTGTTAGCGTATGGGTTAGGATTAGGGGACGGGTGAGGGTCAGGCTTCGGGGAAGGGTTAGGGTTAGGGTTCGGGCTAGGGTTAAGGATAGGTTTAGGGGACGGTTTAGGGTCCAGGTGAGGTTACGGCAACGCTTTAGGGGGAGCGTACGTGTGAGAGTGCGGGTTATTGTTAGCGTACAGCTTAGGATTAGGGGACCGGTGAGAGTCAGGCTTTCGGGAAGGGTTAGGGTTAGGGTTCGGGCTACGGTTAGGTTTTGGGGACGGGGACGGTTTAGGGTCCAGGTGAGGGTACGGCAACGCTTTAGGGGGAGCGTACGTGTGAGGGCGCGGGTTAGTGTTAGCGTACGTGTTAGGATTAGGGGACGGGTGAGGGTCAGGCTTCGGGGAAGTGTTAGGGTTAGGGTTCGGGCTAGGGTTAGGGTTAGGGGACGGACACGGTTTAGGGTCCAGGTGAGGGTACGGCAACGCTTTAGGGGGAGCGTACATGTGAGGGCGTGGGTTAGTGTTAGCGTACGGGTTAGGATTAGGGGACGGGTGAGGGTCAGGCTTCGAGGAAGTGTTAGGTTTAGGGTTCGGGCTAGGGTTAGGGTTAGGGGACGGGGACGGTTTAAGGTCCAGGTGAGGGTACGGCAACGCTTTAGGTGGAGCATACGTGTGATGGCGCGGGTTAGTGTTAGAGTACGGGTTAGGATTAGGGGACGGGTGATGGTCAGGCTTCGGGGAAGGGTTAGGGTTAGGGTTCGGGCTAGGGTTAGGGGACGGGGACGGTTTAGGGTCCAGGTGAGGGTAAGGCAACGCTTTAGGGGGAGCGTACATGTGAGGGCGCGGGTTAGTGTTAGCGTACGGGTTAGGATTAGGGGACGGGTGAGGTTCAGGCTTCGGGGACGGGGGTAGGTTTAGGGTCCAGGTGAGGGTACGGCAAAGCTTTAGGGGGAGCATACGTGTGAGGGCGCGGGTTAGTGTTAGCGTACGGGTTAGGATTAGGGGACGGGTGAGGGTCATGCTTCGGGGAAGGGTTACGGTTAGGGTCGGGCTAGGGTTAGGGTTAGGGGACGGGGACGGTTTAGGGTCCAGGTGAGGGTACGGCAACGGTTTAGGGCGAGCATACGTGTGAGGGCGCGGGTTAGTGTTAGCGTACGGGTTAGGATTAGGGGACGGGTGAGGGTCACGAGTCGGGGAAGGGTTAGGGTTAGGGTTCGGGCTAGGGTTAGGGTTAGGGGATGGGGACGGTTTAGGGTCCAGGTGAGGGTACGGCAACGCTTTAGGGGGAGCGTACGAGTGAGGGCGCGGGTTAGTGTTAGCGTACGGGTTAGGATTAGGGGACGGGTGAGGGTCAGGATTCGGGGAAGGGTTAGGGTTAGGGTTCGGGCTAGGGTTAGGGGACGGGGACGGTTTAGGTTCCAGGTGAGGGTACTGCAACGCTTTAGGGGGAACGTATGTGTGAGGGCGCGGGTTATTGTTAGCGTACGGGTTAGGATTAGGGGACGTGTGAGGGTCAGGCTTTGGGGAAGTGTTAGGGTTAGGGTTCGGGCTAGGGTTAGGTTTAGGGGACGAGGACGGTTTAGGGTCCAGGTGAGGGTACGGCAACGCTTTACGGGGAGCGTACGTGTCAGGGCGCGGGTTAGTGTTAGCGTACGGGTTAGGATTAGGGGACGGATGAGGGTCAGGCTTCGGGGAAGGGTTAGGGTTAGGGTTTGGGCTAGGGTTAGTGTTAGGGGATGGGGACGGTTTAGGGTCCAGGTGAGGGTACGGCAACGCTTTAGGGGGAGCGTACGTGTGAGGGCGCGGGTTAGTGTTAGCGTACGGGTTAGGATTAGGGGACGGGTGAGGGTCAGGCTGCGGGGAAGGGTTAGGGTTAGGGTTCGGTTTAGGGTTAGGGTTAGGGGACGGGGACGGTTTAGGGTCCAGGTGAGGGTACGGCAACGCTTTAGAGGGAGCGTACGTGTGAGTGCGTGGGTAAGTGTTAGCGTATGGTTTAGGATTAGGGGACGGGTGAGGGTCAGGCTTCGGGGAAGGGTTAGGGTTAGGATTCGGGCTAGGGTTAAGGTTAGGTTTAGGGGACGGTTTAGGGTCCAGGTGAGGTTACGGCAACGCTTTAGGGGGAGCGTACGTGTGAGGGTGCGGGTTATTGTTAGAGTACAGCTTAGGATTAGGGGACCGGTGAGAGTCAGGCTTTCGGGAAGGGTTAGGGTTAGGGTTCGGGCTACGGTTAGGTTTTGGGGACGGGGACGGTTTAGGGTCCAGGTGAGGGTACGGCAACGCTTTAGGGGGAGCGTACGTGTGAGGGCGCGGGTTAGTGTTAGCGTACGGGTTAGGATTAGGGGACGGGTGAGGGTCAGGCTTCGGGGAAGTGTTAGGGTTAGGGTTCGGGCTAGGGTTAGGGTTAGGGGACGGGGACGGTTTAGGGTCCAGGTGAGGGTACGGCAACGCTTTAGGGGGAGCGTACATGTGAGGGCGTGGGTTAGTGTTAGCGTACGGGTTAGGATTAGGGGACGGGTGAGGTTCAGGCTTCGGGGAAGTGTTAGGTTTAGGGTTCGGGCTAGGGTTAGGGTTAGGGGACGGGGACGGTTTAGGGTCCAGGTGCGGGTACGGCAACGCTTTAGGTGGAGCATACGTGTGATGGCGCGGGTTAGTGTTAGAGTACGGGTTAGGATTAGGGGACGGGTGATGGTCAGGCTTCGGGGAAGGGTTAGGGTTAGGGTTCGGGCTAGGGTTAGGGGACGGGGACGGTTTAGGGTCCAGGTGAGGGTAAGGCAACGCTTTAGGGGGAGCGTACATGTGAGGGCGCGGGTTAGTGTTAGCGTACGGGTTAGGATTAGGGGACGGGTGAGGTTCAGGCTTCGGGGACGGGGGTAGGTTTAGGGTCCAGGTGAGGGTACGGCAAAGCTTTAGGGGGAGCGTACATGTGAGGGCGCGGGTTAGTGTTAGCGTACGGGTTAGGATTAGGGGACGGGTGAGGGTCATGCTTCGGGGAAGGGTTACGGTTAGGGTCGGGCTAGGGTTAGGGTTAGGGGACGGGGACGGTTTAGGGTCCAGGTGAGGGTACGGCAACGGTTTAGGGCGAGCATACGTGTGAGGGCGCGGGTTAGTGTTAGCCTACGGGTTAGGATTAGAGGACGGGTGAGGGTCACGAGTCGGGGAAGGGTTAGGTTTAGGGTTCGGGCTAGGGTTAGGGTTAGGGGACGGGGACGGTTTAGGGTCCAGGTGAGGGTACGGCAACGCTTTAGGGGGAGCGTACGAGTGAGGGCGCGGGTTAGTGTTAGCGTACGGGTTAGGATTAGTGGACGGGTGAGGGTCAGGATTCGGGGAAGGGTTAGGGTTAGGGTTCGGGCTAGGGTTAGGGGACGGGGACGGTTTAGGTTCCAGGTGAGGGTACTGCAACGCTTTAGGGGGAACGTATGTGTGAGGGCGCGGGTTATTGTTAGCGTACGGGTTAGGATTAGGGGACGTGTGAGGGTCAGGCTTTGGGGAAGTGTTAGGGTTAGGGTTCGGGCTAGGGTTAGGTTTAGGGGACGAGGACGGTTTAGGGTCCAGGTGAGGGTACGGCAACGCTTTAGGGGGAGCGTACGTGTCAGGGCGCGGGTTAGTGTTAGCGTACGGGTTAGGATTAGGGGACGGATGAGGGTCAGGCTTCGGGGAAGGGTTAGGGTTAGGGTTTGGGCTAGGGTTAGTGTTAGGGGACGGGGACGGTTTAGGGTCCAGGTGAGGATACGGCAACGCTTTAGGGGGAGCGTACGTGTGAGGGCGCGGGTTAGTGTTAGCGTACGGGTTAGGATTAGGGGACGGGTGAGGGTCAGGCTTCGGGGAAGGGTTAGGGTTAGGGTTCGGGCTAGGGTTAGGGTTAGGGGACGGGGACGGTTTAAGGTCCAGGTGAGGGTACGGCAGCGCTTTAGGGGGAGCGTATGTGTGAGGGCGCGGGTTAGTGTTAGCGTACGGGTTAGGATTACTGGACGGGTGAGGGTCAGGCTTCGGGGAAGGGTTAGGGTTAGGGTTCGGGCTAGGGTTAGGTTTAGGGGACGGGGACGGTTTAGGGTCCAGGTGAGGGTATGGCAAAGCTTTAGGGGGAGCATACGTGTGAGGGCGCGGGTTAGTGTTAGCGTACGGGTTAGGATTAGGGGACGGGTGAGGGTCAGGCTTCGGGGAAGGGTTAGGGTTAGGGTTCGGGCTAGGGTTAGGGTTAGGGGATGGGGATGGTTTAGGGCTCAGGTGAGGGTACGGCAACGCTTTAGGGGGAGCATACGTGTGAGGGCGCGGGTTAGTGTTAGCGTACGGGTTAGGATTAGGGGACGGGTGAGGGTCAGGCTTCGGGGAAGGGTTAGGGTTAGGGATCGGGCTAGGGTTAGGGTTAGGGGACGGGGACGGTTTAGGGTCCAGGTGAGGGTACGGCAACGCTTTAGGGGGAGCGTACGTGTGAGGGCGCGGGTTAGTGTTAGCGTACGTGTTAGGAATAGGGGATGGGTGAAGGTCAGTCTTCGGGGAAGGGTTAGGGTTAGGGTTCGGGCTAGGGTTAGGGTTAGGTTTAGGGGACGGTTTAGGTTCCAGGTGAGGGTACGGCAACGCTTTTGGGGGAGCGTACGTGTGAGGGCGCGGGTTAGTGTTTGCGTACATTTTAGGATTAGGGGACGGGTGAGGGTCAGGCATCGGGGAAGGGTTAGGGTTAGGGTTCGGTCTAGGGTTAGGGTTAGGGGACGGGGACGGTTTAGGGTCCAGGTGAGGGTACGGCAACGCTTTAGGGGGAGCGTACGTGTGAGGGCGCGGGTTAGTGTTAGCCTACGGGTTAGGATTAGGGGACGGATGAGGGTCAGGTTTCGGGGAAGGGTTAGGGTTATGGTTCGGGCTAGGGTTAGGGTTAGGGGACGGGGAAGGTTTAGGGTCCAGGTGAGGTTACGGCAACGCTTTAGGGGGAGCGTACGTGTGAGGTTGCGGGTTATTGTTAGCGTACAGCTTAGGATTAGGGGACGGGTGAGAGTCTGGATTTCGGGAAGAGTTAGGGTTAGGGTTCGGGCTAGGGTTACGTTTTGGGGACGGGGACGGTTTAGGGTCCAGGTGAGGGTACGGCAAAGCTTTAGGGGGAGCGTACGTGTGAGGGCGCGGGTTACTGTTAGCGTACGGGTTAGGATTAGGGGACGGGTGAGGGTCAGGCTTCGGGGAAGTGTTAGGGTTAGTGTTCGGGCTAGGGTTAGGGTTAGGGGACGGGGACGGTTTAGGGTCCAGGTGAGGGTACGGCAACGCTTTAGGGGGAGCGTACGTGTGATGGCGCAGTTTAGTGTTAGCCTACGGGTTAGGATTAGGCGACGGGTGAGGGTCAGGCTTTGGGGAAGGGTTAGGGTTAGGGTTTGGGCTAGGGTTAGGGTTAGGGGATGGGGACGCTTTAGGGTCCAGGTGCGGGTACGGCAACGCTTTAGGGGGAGCGTACGTGTGAGGGCGTGGGTTAATGTTAGCCTACAGGTTAGGATTAGGGGACGGGTGAGGGTCAGGCTTCGGGGAAGTGTTACGTTTAGGGTTTGGGCTAGAGTTAGGGTTAGGGGACGGGGACGGTTTAGGGTCCAGGTGAGGGTACGGCAACGCTTTAGGTGGAGCATACGTGTGATGGCGCGGGTTAGTGTTAGCGTACGGGTTAGGATTAGGGGACGGGTGATGGTCAGGCTTCGGGGAAGGGTTAGGGTTAGGGTTCGGGCTAGGGTTAGGTTTAGGGGACGGGGACGGTTTAGGGTCCAGGTGAGGGTACGGCAACGCTTTAGGGGGAGCGTACGTGTGAGGGCGCGGGTTAGTGTTAGCGTACGGGTTAGGATTAGGGGACGGATGAGGGTCAGGCTTCGGGGAAGGGTTAGGGTTAGGGTTCGGGCTAGGGTTAGGGTTAGGGGATGGGGACAGTTTAGGGTCCAGGTGAGGGTACGGCAGCGCTTTAGGGGGAGCGTATGTGTGAGCGCGCGGGTTAGTGTTAGCGTACGGGTTAGGATTACTGGACGGGTGAGGGTCAGGCTTCGGGGAAGGGTTAGGGTTAGGGTTCGGGCTAGGGTTCGGGTTAGGTTTAGGGGACGGTTTAGGTTCCAGGTGAGGGTACGGCAACGCTTTTGTGGGAGCGTACGTGTGAGGGTGCGGGTTAGTGTTTGCGTACATTTTAGGATTAGGGGACGGGTGAGGGTCAGGCTTCGGGGAAGGTTTAGGGTTAGGGTTCGGGCTAGGGTTAGGGTTAGGGGACGGGGAAGGTTTAGGGTCCAGGTGAGGGTACGGCAACGCTTTAGGGGGAGCTTACGTGTAAGGGCGCGGGTTAGTGTTAGCGTACGTGTTAGGATTAGGGGACGGTTGAGGGTCAGTCTTGTGGGAAGGGTTAGGGTTACGGTTCGGGCTAGGGTTAGGGTTAGGGGACGGGGACGGTTTAGGGTCCAGGTGAGGGTACGGCAACGCTTTAGGGGGAGCGTACGTGTGAGGGCGCGGGTTAGTGTTAGCGTACGGGTTAGGATTAGGGGACGGGTGAGGGTCAGGCTTCGGGGAAGGGTTAGGGTTAGGGTTCGGGCTAGGGTTAGGGTTAGGGGAAGGGGACGGTTTAGGGTCCAGGTGAGGGTATGGCAACGCTTTAGGGGGAGCGTACGTGTGAGGGCGCGGGTTAGTGTTAGCCTACGCCTTAGGATTAGGGGACGGGTGAGGGTCAGGCTTCGGGGAAGGGTTAGGGTTAGGGTATGGGCTAGGGTTAGGGTTAGGGGACGGGGACGGGTTAGGTTTCAGGTGCGGGTATGGCAACGCTTTAGGGGGAGCGTACGTGTGAGGGCGCAGGTTAGTGTTAGCCTACGGGTTAGGATTAGGGGACGGGTGAGGGTCAGGCTTCGGGGAAGGGTTAGGGGTAGGGTACGGGATAGGGTTAGGGTTAGGGGACGGGGACGGTTTAGGGTCCAGGTGAGGGTACGGCAACGCTTTAGAGGGAGCGTACGTGTGAGTGCGTGGGTAAGTGTTAGCGTATTGGTTAGGATTAGGGGACGGGTGAGGGTCAGGCTTCGGGGAAGGGTTAGGGTTAGGGTTCGGGCTAGGGTTAGGGTTAGGGGACGGGGACGGTTTAGGGGTCCAGGTGAGGGTACGGCAACGTTCAGGGGGAGCGTACTTGTGAGGGGGCGGGTTAGTGTTAGCCTACGGGTTAGGATTAGGGGACGGGTGAGCGTCAGGCTTCGGGGAAGGGTTAGGGTTAGGGTTCGGGCTAGGGTTAAGGTTAGGTTTATGGGACGGTTTAGGGTCCAGGTGAGTGTATGGCAATGCTTTAGGGGGAGCGTACGTGTGAGGGTGCGGGTTAGTGTTAGCGTACGGGTTAGGATTAGGGGACGGGTGAGGGTCAGGCTTCGGGGAAGGGTTAGGGTTAGGGATCGGGCTAGGGTTAGGGTTAGGGGACGGGGACGGTTTAGGGTCCAGGTGAGGGTACGGCAACGCTTTAGGGGGAGTGTACATGTGAGGGCACGGGTTAGTGTTAGCGTACGGGTTAGGATTAGGGGACGGGTGAGGGTCAGGCTTCGGGGAAGGGTTAGGGTTAGGGTTCGGGCTGGGGTTAGGGTTAGGGGACGGGGATGGTTTAGGGTCCAGGTGAGGGTACGACAACTCTTTAGGGGGAGCGTTCGTGTGAGGGCGCGGGTTAGTGTTAGCGTACGGGTTAGGATTAGGGGACGGGTGAGTGTTAGGCTTCGGGGAAGTGTTAGGGTTAGGGTTCGGGCTAGGGTTAGGTTTAGGGGACGAGGACGGTTTAGGGTCCATGTGAGGGTACGGCAAAGCTTTAGGGGGAGCATACGTGTGAGGGCGCGGGTTAGGGTTAGCGTACGGTTTAGGATTAGGGATCGGGTGAGAGTCAGGCTTCGGGGAAGGGTTAGGGTTAGGGTTCAGGCTAGGGTTAGGGTTAGGGGACGGGGACAGTTTAATGTCTAAGTGAGGGTACTTCAACGGTTTAGGGCGAGCGTACGTGTGAGGGCGCGGGTTAGTGTTAGCGTACGGGTTAGGATTAGGGGACGGGTGAGGGTCGGGCTTCGGGGAAGGGTTACGGTTAGGGTTCGGGCTAGGGTTAGGGTTAGGGGACGGGGACGGTTTAGGGTCCAGGTGAGGGTACGGCAACGCTTAGGGGGAGCGTACGTGTGAGTGCGCGGGTTAGTGTTAGCCTATGGGTTAGGATTAGGGGACGGGTGAGGGTCAGGCTTCGGGGAAGGGTTAGGGTTAGGGTTCGGGGTAGTGTTAGGGTTAGGGGACGGGGACGGTTTAGGGTCCAGGTGAGGGTACGGCAACGCTTTAGGGGGAGCGTAGGTGTGAGGGCGCGGGATAGTGTTAGCGTACGGGTTAGGATTAGGGGACGGGTGAGGGTCAGGCTTCGGGGAAGGGTTAGGGTTAGGGTTCGGGCTAGGGTGAGGGTTAGGGCACGGGGACGGTTTAGGGTCCAGGTGAGGGTACGGCAACGCTTTAGGGGCGGCATACGTGTGAGGGCGCGGGTTAGTGTTAGCGTACGGGTTAGGATTAGGGGACGGGTGAGGGATCTGGCTTCGGGGAAGGGTTAGGGTTAGGGTTCGGGCTAGGGTTAGGGTTAGGGGACGGGGACGGTTTAGGGTCCAGGTGAGGGTACGGCAACGGTTTAGAGGGAGCGTACGTGTGAGGGCGCGGGTTAGTGTTAGCCTACAGGTTAGGATTAGGGGACGGGTGAAGGTCAGGCTTCGGAGAAGGTATAGGGTTAGGGTTCAGGCGAGGGTTAGGGTTAGGGGACAGGGACGGTTTAGGGTCCAGGTGAGGGTACGGCAACGCTTTAGGGGGAGCGTACGTGTGAGGGCGCTGGTTAGTGTTAGCGTACGGGTTAGTACTAGGGGACCGGTGAGGGTCAGGCTTCGGGGAAGGGTTAGGGTTAGGGTTCGGGCTAGGGTTAGTGTTAGGGGACGGGGACGGTTTCGTGTCCAGGTGAGGGTATGGCAACGCTGTACGGGGAGCGTACGTGCGAGGGCGCGGGTTAGTGTTAGCCTACAGGTTAGGATTAGGGGACGGGTGAGGGTCAGGCTTCGGGGAAGGTTTAGGGTTAGGGTTCGGGATAGGGTTAGGTTTAGGGGACGGGGACGATTTAGGGTCCGGGTGAGGGTACGGCAACGCTTTAGGGGGAGCATACGTGTGAGGGCGCGGGTTAGTGTTAGCGTACGGTTTACGATTAGGGGACGGGTGATTGTCAGGCGTCGGGGAAGGGTTAGGGTTAGCGTTCGGGCTAGGGTTAGGGTTAGGGGACGGGGACGGTTTAGGGTCCAGGTGAGGGTACAGCAACGCTTTAGGGGGAGCGTACGTGTGAGGGCGCGGGTTAGTGTTAGCGTACGGGTTAGGATTAGGGGACGGGTGAGGGTCAGGCTTCGGGGAAGGGTTAGGGTTAGGGTTCGGGCTAGGGTTAGGGTTAGGGGACGGGGACGGTTTAGGGTCCAGGTGAGGGTACGGCAACGCTTTAGGGGGAGCGTACGTGAGAGGGCGTGCGTTAGAGTTAGCCTACGGATTAGGATTAGGGGACGGGTGAGGGTCAGGCTTCTGGGAAGGTTTAGGGTTAGGGTTCGGGCTAGGGTTAGGGTTAGGGGACGCGGACGGTTTCGGGTCCAGGTTAGGGTATGGCAACGCTTTAGGGGGAGCGTACGTGTGAGGGCGCGGGTTAGTGTTAGCCTATGGGTTAGGATTAGGGGACGGGTGAGTGTCAGGCTTCGGGGAAGGGTTAGGGTTAGGGTTCGGGCTAGGGTTAGGGTTAGGGGACGGGGAAGGTTTAGGGTCCAGGTGAGGGTACGGCAACGCTTTAGGGGGCGCGTACGTGTGAGGGTGCGGGTCAGTGTTAGCCTACGGGTTAGGATTAGGGAACTGGTGAGGGTCAGGCTTCGGGGAAGGGTTAGGGTTAGGGATCGGGCTAGGGTTAGTGTTAGGGAACGGGGACGGTTTAGGGTTCAGGTGAGGGTACGGCAACGCTTTAGGGGGAGCGTACGTGTGAGGGCGCGGGTTAGTGTTAGCGTACGGGTTAGGATTATGGGACGGGTGAGGGTCAGGCTTCGGGGAAGGGTTAGGGTTAGGGTTCGGGCTAGGGTTAGGGTTAGGGGACGGGGACGCTTTAGGGTCCAGGTGAGGGTACCGCAACGCTTTAGGGGGCGCGTACGTGTGAGGGCGCGGGTTAGTGTTACACTACGGTTTAGGATTAGGGGACGGGTGAGGGTCAGGCTTCGGGGAAGGGTTAGGGTTAGGTTTCGGGCTAGGGTTAGGGTTAGGGGACGGGGAGGTTTAGGGTCCAGGTGAGTGTACGGCAACGCTTTAGGGGGAGCGTACGTGTGAGGGCGCTGGTTAGTGTTAGCGTACGGGTTAGGATTAGGGGACGGGTGAGGGTCAGGCTTCGGGGAAGGGTTAGGGTTAGGGTTCGGGCTAGGGTTAGTGTTAGGGGACGTGGACGGTTTAGGGTCCAGGTGAGGGTACGGCAACGCTTTAGGGGGAGCGTACGTGTGAGGGCGCGGGTTAGTGTTAGCGTACGGGTTAGGATTAGGGGACGGGTGAGGGTCAGGCTTCGGGGAAGGGTCAGGGTTAGGGTTCGGGCTAGGGTTAGGGTTAGGGGACGGGGACGGTTTAGGGTCCAGGTGAGGGTACCGCAACGCTTTAGGGGGAGCGTACGTGTGAGGGCGTGGGTTAGTGTTAGCCTACGGGTTAGGATTAGGGGATGGGTGAGGGTCAGGCTTCGGGGAAGGGTTAGCGTTAGGGTTCGGGCTAGGGTAAGGGTTAGGGGACGGGGCCGGTTTAGGGTCCAGGTGAGGGTACAGCAACGCTTTAGGGGGAGCGTACGTGTGAGGGCGCGGGTTACTGTTAGCGTACGGGTTAGGATTAGGGGACGGGTGAGGGTCAGGCTTTGGGGAAGGGTTACGGTTAGGGTTCAGGCTAGGGTTAGGGTTAGTGGACGGGGACGGTTTAGGGTCCAGGTGAGGGTACGGCAACGCTTTAGGGGGAGCGTACGTGTGAGGGCGCGGGTTAGTGTTAGACTACGGGTTAGGATTAGGGGACTGGCGAGGGTCAGGCTTCGGGGAAGGGTTAGGGTTAGGGATCGGGTTAGGGTAAGGGTTAGGGGACGGGGCCGGTTTACGGTTCAGGTGAGGGTACGGCAACGCTTTAGGGGGAGTGTACGTCTGAGGGCGCGGGTTAGTGTTAGCGTACGGGTTAGGATTAGGGGACAGGTGAGGGTCAGGCTTCGGGGAAGGGTTAATGTTAGGGTTCGGGTTAGGGTTAGGGTTAGTGGATGGGGACGGATTAGGGTCCAGGTGAGGGTACGGCAACCCTTTAGGGGGAGCGTACGTGTGAGGGTGCGGGTTAGTGTTAGACTACGGGTTAGGATTAGGGGACGGGTGAGGGTCAGGCTTCGGGGAAGGGTTAGGGTTAGGGTTCGGGCTAGGGTTAGGGTTAGGGGACGGGGACGGTTTAGGGTCCAGGTGAGTGTACGGCAACGCTTTAGGGGGAGCGTACGTGTGAGGGCGCGGGTTAGTTTTAGCGTACGGGTTAGGATTAGGGGACGGGTGAGGTTCAGGCTTCGGGGAAGGGTTAGGGTTATGGTTTGGGCTACGGTTAGGGTTAGGGGACGGGGACGGTTTAGAGTCCAGGTGAGGGTACGGCAATGCTTTAGGGGGAGCGTACGTGTGAGGGCGCGGGTTAGTGTTAGCCTACGGGTTAGGATTAGGGGACGGGTGAGGGTCAGGCTTCGGGGAAGGGTTAGGGTTAGGGTTCGGGCTAGGGTTAGGGTTAGGGGACGGGGCCGGTTTAGGGTCCAGGTGAGGGTACGGCAACGCTTTAGGGGGAGCGTACGTGTGAGGGCGCGGGTTAGTGTTAGCGTACGGGTTAGGATTAGGGGACGGGTGAGGGTCAGGCTTCGGGGAAGGGTTAGGGTTAGGGTTCGGGCTAGGGTTAGTGTAAGGGGACGGGGACGGTTTAGAGTCCAGGTTAGGGTATGGCAACGCTGTAGGGGGAGCGTACGTGTGAGGGCGCGGGTTAGTGTTAGCCTACGTGTTAGGATTAGGGGACGGGTGAGGGTCAGGCTTCGGGGAAGGGTTAGGGTTAGGGTTCGGGCTAGGGTTAGGGTTAGGGGACGGGGACGGTTTAGGGTCCAGGTGAGGGTACGGCAACGCTTTAGGGGGAGCGTACGTGTGAGGGCGCGGGTTAGTGTTAGTGTACGGGTTAGGATTAGGGGACGGGTGAGGGTCAGGATTCGGGGAAGGGTTAGGTTTAGGTTTCTGGCTAGGGTTAGGGTTAGGGGACGGGGACGGTTTAGGGTCCGGGTGTGGGTACGGCAACGATTTAGGGGGAGCGTACGTGTGAGGGCGCGGGTTAGTGTTAGCGTACGTGTTAGGATTAGGGGACGGGTGAGGGTCAGGCTTCGGGGAAGGGTTAGGGTTAGGGTTCTGGTTAGGGTTAGGGTTAGGGGACGGGGACGGTTTAGGGTCCAGGTGAGGGTACGGCAACGCTTAGGGGGAGCGTACGTGTGAGGGCGCGAGTTAGTGTTAGCCTACGGGTTAGCATTAGGGGACGGGTGAGGGTACGCTTCGGGGAAGGGTTAGGGTTAGGGTTTTGGCTAGCTTTAGGGTTAGGGGACGGGGACGGTTTAGGGTCCAGGTGAGGGTACGGCAATGCTTTAGGGGGAGCGTATGTGTGAGGGCGCGGGTTATTGTTAGCGTACGGGTTAGGATTAGGGTCGGGTGAGGGTCAGGCTTCGGGGAAGGGTTAGGGTTAGGGTTCGGGCTAGGGTTAGGGTTAGGGGACGGGGACGGTTTAGGGTCCAGGTGAGGGTACGGCAACCCTTTAGGGGGAGCGTACGTGTGAGGGCGCGGGTTAGTGTTAGACTACGTGTTAGGATTAGGGGACGGGTGAGGGTCAGGCTTCGGGGAAGGGTTAGGGTTAGGGTTCGGGCTAGGGTTAGGGTTAGGGGACGGGGACGGTTTAGGGTCCAGGTGAGGGTACGGCAACGCTTTAGGGGTAGCGTACGTGTGAGGGCGCGGGTTAGTGTTAGCGTACGGGTTAGGATTAGGGGACGGGTGAGGTTCAGGCTTCGGGGAAGGGTTAAGGTTATGGTTTGGGCTAGGGGTAGGGTTAGGGGACGGGGTCGGTTTAGGGTCCAGGTGAGGGTACGGCAATGCTTTAGGGGGAGCGTACGTGTGAGGGCGCGGGTTAGTGTTAGCCTACGGGTTAGGATTAGGGGACGGGTGAGGGTCAGGCTTCGGGGAAGGGTTAGGGTTAGGGTTCGGGCTAGGGTTAGGGTTAGGGGACGGGGCCGGTTTAGGGTCCAGGTGAGGGTACGGCAACGCTTTAGTGGGAGCGTACGTGTGAGGGCGTCGGTTAGTGTTAGCGTACGGGTTAGGATTAGGGGACGGGTGAGGGTCAGGCTTCGGGGAAGGGTTAGGGTTAGGGTTCGGGCTAGGGTTAGTGTAAGGGGACGGGGACGGTTTAGAGTCCAGGTTAGGGTATGGCAATGCTGTAGGGGGAGCGTACGTGTGAGGGCGCGGGTTAGTGTTAGCCTACGTGTTAGGATTAGGGGACGGGTGAGGGTCAGGCTTCGGGGAAGGGTTAGGGTTAGGGTTCGGGCTAGGGTTAGGGTTAGGGGACGGGGACGGTTTAGGGTCCAGGTGAGGGTACGGCAATGCTTTAGGGGGAGCGTATGTGTGAGGGCGCGGGTTATTGTTAGCGTACGGGTTAGGATTAGGGTCGGGTGAGGGTCAGGCTTCGGGGAAGGGTTAGGGTTAGGGTTCGGGCTAGGGTTAGGGTTAGGGGACGGGGACGGATTAGGGTCCGGGTGAGGGTACGGCAACGCTTAGGGGGAGCGTACGTGTGAGTGCGCGGGTTAGTGTTAGCCTATGGGTTAGGATTAGGGGACGGGTGAGGGTCAGGTTTCGGGGAAGGGGTAGGGTTAGGGTTCGGGCTAGGGTTAGGGTTAGGGGACGGGGACGGTTTAGGGTCCAGGTGAGGGTATGGCAACGCTTTAGAGGGATCGTACGTGTGAGGGCGCGGGTTAGTGTTAGCGTATGGGTTAGGATTAGGGGACGGGTGAGGGTCATTCTTCGGGGAAGGGTTACGGTTAGGGTTCGGGCTAGGGTTAGGGTTAGGTTTAGGGGACGGTTTAGGTTCCAGGTGAGGGTACGGCAACGCTTTAGGGGGAGCGTACGTGTGAGGGCACGGGTTAGTGTTAGCGTACGGGTTAGGATTAGGGGACGGGTGAGGGTCAGGCTTTGGGGAAGTGTTAGGGTTAGGGTTCGGGCTAGGGGTAGGTTGAGGGGACGAGGACGGTTTAGGGTCCAGGTGAGGGTACGGCAACGCTTTAGGGGGAGCGTACATGTGAGGGCGCGGGTTAGTGTTAGCGTACGGTTTAGTATTAGGGGACGGTGAGGGTCAGGCTTCGGGGAAGAGTTAGGGTTAGGGTTCGGGCTAGGGTTAGGGTTAGGGGACGGGAAGGTATAGGGTCCAGGTGAGGGTACGGCAACGCTTTAGGGGGAGCGTACGTGTGAGGGCACGGGTTAGTGTTAGCGTACGGGTTAGGATTAGGGGACGGGTGAGGGTCAGGCTTCGGGGAAGGTTTAGGGTTAGGGTTCGGGCTGGGGTTAGGGTTAGGGGACGGGGACGGTTTAGGGTCCAGGTGAGGGTACGACAACACTTTAGGGGGAGCGTTCGTGTGAGGGCGCGGGTTAGTGTTAGCGTACGGGTTAGGATTAGGGGACGGGTGAGTGTCAGGCTTCGGGGAAGTGTTAGGATTAGGGTTCGGGCTAGGGTTAGGTTTAGGGGACGAGGACGGTTTAGGGTCCAGGTGAGGGTAAGGCAAAGCTTTAGGGGGAGCATACGTGTGAGGGCCCGGGTTAGGGTTAGCGTACGGTTTAGGATTAGGGTTCGGGTGAGGGTCAGGCTTCGGGAAAGGGTTAGGGTTAGGGTTCAGTCTAGGGTTAGGGTTAGGGGACGGGGACAGTTTAATGTCTAAGTGAGGGTACTGCAACGGTTTAGGGCGAGCGTACGTGTGAGGGCGCGGGTTAGTGTTAGCGTACGGCTTAGGATTAGGGGACGGGTGAGGGTCAGGCTTCGGGGTAGGGTTAGGGATAGGGTTCGGGCTAGGGTTAGGGTTAGGGGACGGGGACGGTTTAGGGTCCAGGTGAGGGTACGGCAACGCTTAGGGGGAGCGTACGTGTGAGTGCGCGCGTTAGTGTTAGCCTATGGGTTAGGATTAGGGGACGGGTGAGGGTCAGGCTTCGGGGAAGGGTTAGGGTTAGGGTTCGGGCTAGGGTTAGGGTTATGGGACGGGGACGGTTTAGGGTCCAGGTGAGGGTACGTCAACGCTTTAGGGGGAGCCTACGTGTGAGGGCGCGCGTTAGTGTTAGCCTACGGGTTAGGATTAGGGGACGGGTGAGGGTCAGGCTTCGGGGAAGGGTAACCGTTAGGATTTGGGCTAGGGTTAGGGTTAGGGGACGCGGACGGTTTAGGGTCCAGGTTAGGGTACGGCAACGCTTTAGGGGGAGCGTACGTGTGAGGGCGCGGGTTAGTGTTAGCCTATGGGTTAGGATTAGGGGACGGGTGAGTGTCAGGCTTCGGGGAAGGGTTAGGGTTAGGGTTCGGGCTAGGGTTAGGGTTAGGGGACGGGGAAGGTTTAGGGTCCAGGTGAGGGTACGTCAACGCTTTAGGGGGAGCGTACGTGTGAGGGCGCGGGTTAGTGTTAGCGTACGGGTTAGGATTAGGGACGGGTGAGGGTCAGGCTTCGGGGAAGGGTTAGGGTTAGGGTTCGGGCTAGGGTTAGGGTTAGGGGACAGGGACGGTTTAGGGTCCAGGTGAGGGTACGGCAACGCTTTAGGGGGAACGTACGTGTGAGTGCGCGGGTTAGTGTTAGCCTATGGGTTAGGATTAGGGGACGGGTGAGGGTCAGGCTTCGTGGAAGGGTTAGGGTTAGGGTTCGGGCTAGGGTTAGGGTTAGGGGACGGGGACGGTTTAGGGTCCAGGTGAGGGTACGGCAACGCTTAAGGGGGCGCGTACGTGTGAGGGCGCGGGTTAGTGTTAGCCTACGGTTTAGGATTAGGGGACGGGTGAGGGTCAGGCTTCGGGGAAGGGTTAGGGTTAGGGTTCGGGCTAGGGTTAGTGTTAGGGGACGGGGACGGTTTAGGGTCCAGGTAGGGTACGGCAACGCTTTAGGGGGAGCGTACGTGTGAGGGCGCGGGTTAGTGTTAGCGTACGGGTTAGGATTAGGGGACGGGTGAGGGTCAGGCTTCGGGGAAGGGTTAGGGTTAGGGTTCGGGCTAGGGTTAGGGTTAGGGGACGGGGACGGTTTAGGGTCCAGGTGAGGGTACGGCAACGCTTAGGGGGAGCGTACGTGTGAGGGCGTGGGTTAGTGTTAGCCGAGGGGTTAGGATTAGGGGACGGGTGAGGGTCACGCTTCGGGGAAGGGTTAGGGTTAGGGTTAGGGCTAGGTTTAGGGTTAGGGGACGGGGACGGTTTAGGGTCCAGGTGAGGGTACGGCAACGCTTTAGGGGGAGCGTACGTGTGAGGGCGCGTGGTAGTGTTAGCGTACGGGTTAGTATTAGGGGATGGGTGAGGGTCAGGCTTCGGGGAAGGGTTAGGGTTTGGGTTCGGGCTAGGGTTAGGGTTAGGGGACGGGGACGGTGTAGGGTCCAGGTGAGGGTACGGCAACGCTTTAGGGGGAGCGTACGTGTGAGGGCGAGGGTTAGTGTTAGCGTACGGGTTAGGATTAGGGGACGGGTGAGGTTCCGGCTTCGGGGAAGGGTTAGGGTTAGGGTTCGGGCTAGGGTTAGGGTTAGGGGACGGGGACGGTTTACGGTCCAGGTGAGGGTACGGCAACGGTTTAGAGGGAGCGTACGTGTGAGGGCTCGGGTTAGTGTTAGCCTACGGGTTACGATTAGGAGACGGGTGAGGGTCAGGCTTCGGGGAAGGGTTAGGGTTAGGGTTCGGGTTAGGGTAAGGGTTAGGGGACGGGGCCGGTTTACGGTTCAGGTGAGGGTACGGCAACGCTTTAGGGGGAGTGTACGTCTGAGGGCGCGGGTTAGTGTTAGCGTACGGGTTAGGATTAGGGGACGGGTGAGGGTCAGGCTTCGGGGAAGGGTTAGGGTTAGGGTTCGGGCTAGGGTTAGGGTTAGTGGACGGGGACGGTTTAGGGTCCAGGTGAGGGTACGGCAACCCTTTAGGGGGAGCGTACGTGTGAGGGCGCGGGTTAGTGTTAGACTACGGGTTAGGATTAGGGGACGGGTGAGGGTCAGGCTTCGGGGAAGGGTTAGGGTTAGGGTTCGGGCTAGGGTTAGGGTTAGGGGACGGGGACGGTTTAGGGTCCAGGTGAGTGTACGGCAACGCTTTAGGGGGAGCGTACGTGTGAGGGCGCGGGTCAGTGTTAGCGTACAGGTTAGGATTAGGGGACGGTTGAGGGTCAGGCTTCGGGGAAGGTTTAGGGTTAGGGTTCGGGCGAGGGTTAGTGTAAGGGGACAGGGACGGTTTAGAGTCCAGGTTAGGGTATGGCAACGCTTTAGGGGGAGCGTACGTGTGAGGGCGCGGGTTAGTGTTAGCCTACGGGTTAGGATTCGGGGACGGGTGAGGGTCAGGCTTCGGGGAAAGTTTAGGGTTAGGGTTCGGGCTAGGGTTAGGTTTAGGGGACGGGGAAGGTTTAGGGTCCAGGTGAGGGTACGGCAACGCTTTAGGGGGAGCGTACGTGTGAGGGCGCGAGTTAGTGTTAGCGTACGGGTTAGGATTAGGGACGGGTGAGGGTCAGGCTTCGGGGAAGGGTTAGGGTTAGGGTTCGGGCTAGGGTTAGGGTTAGGGGACAGGGACGGTTTAGGGTCCAGGTGAGGGTACGGCAACGCTTTAGGGGGAGCGTACGTGTGAGTGCGCGGGTTAGTGTTAGCCTATGGGTTAGGATTAGGGGACGGATGAGCGTCAGGCTTCGGGGAAGGGTTAGGGTTAGGGTTCGGGCTAGGGTTAGGGTTAGGGGACGGGGACGGGTTAGGGTCCAGGTGAGGGTACGGCAACGCTTTAGGGGGAGCGTACGTGTGAGGGCGCGTGGTAGTGTTAGCGTACGGGTTAGTATTAGGGGATGGGTGAGGGTCAGGCTTCGGGGAAGGGTTAGGGTTTGGGTTCGGGCTAGGGTTAGGGTTAGGGGACGGGGACGGTGTAGGGTCCAGGTGAGGGTACGGCAACGCTTTAGGGGGAGCGTACGTGTGAGGGCGAGGGTTAGTGTTAGCGTACGGGTTAGGATTAGGGGACGGGTGAGGTTCCGGCTTCGGGGAAGGGTTAGGGTTAGGGTTCGGGCTAGGGTTAGGGTTACGGGACGGGGACGGTTTACGGTCCAGGTGAGGGTACGGCAACGGTTTAGAGGGAGCGTACGTGTGAGGGCTCGGGTTAGTGTTAGCCTACGGGTTACGATTAGGAGACGGGTGAGGGTCAGGCTTCGGGGAAGGGTTAGGGTTAGGGTTCGGGTTAGGGTAAGGGTTAGGGGACGGGGCCGGTTTACGGTTCAGGTGAGGGTACGGCAACGCTTTAGGGGGAGTGTACGTCTGAGGGCGCGGGTTAGTGTTAGCGTACGGGTTAGGATTAGGGGACGGGTGAGGGTCAGGCTTCGGGGAAGGGTTAGGGTTAGGGTTCGGGCTAGGGTTAGGGTTAGTGGACGGGGACGGTTTAGGGTCCAGGTGAGGGTACGGCAACCCTTTAGGGGGAGCGTACGTGTGAGGGCGCGGGTTAGTGTTAGACTACGGGTTAGGATTAGGGGACGGGTGAGGGTCAGGCTTCGGGGAAGGGTTAGGGTTAGGGTTCGGGCTAGGGTTAGGGTTAGGGGACGGGGACGGTTTAGGGTCCAGGTGAGTGTACGGCAACGCTTTAGGGGGAGCGTACGTGTGAGGGCGTGGGTCAGTGTTAGCGTACAGGTTAGGATTAGGGGACGGGTGAGGGTCAGGCTTCGGGGAAGGTTTAGGGTTAGGGTTCGGGCTAGGGTTAGTGTAAGGGGACAGGGACGGTTTAGAGTCCAGGTTAGGGTATGGCAACGCTTTAGGGGGAGCGTACGTGTGAGGGCGCGGGTTAGTGTTAGCCTACGGGTTAGGATTCGGGGACGGGTGAGGGTCAGGCTTCGGGGAAGGGTTAGGGTTAGGGTTCGGGATAGGGTTAGGTTTAGGGGACGGGGAAGGTTTAGGGTCCAGGTGAGGGTACGGCAACGCTTTAGGGGGAGCGTACGTGTGAGGGCGCGAGTTAGTGTTAGCGTACGGGTTAGGATTAGGGACGGGTGAGGGTCAGGCTTCGGGGAAGGGTTAGGGTTAGGGTTCGGGCTAGGGTTAGGGTTAGGGGACAGGGACGGTTTAGGGTCCAGGTGAGGGTACGGCAACGCTTTAGGGGGAGCGTACGTGTGAGTGCGCGGGTTAGTGTTAGCCTATGGGTTAGGATTAGGGGACGGATGAGCGTCAGGCTTCGGGGAAGGGTTAGGGTTAGGGTTCGGGCTAGGGTTAGGGTTAGGGGACGGGGACGGGTTAGGGTCCAGGTGAGGGTACGGCAACGCTTTAGGGGGTGCGTACGTGTGAGGGCGCGGGTTAGTGTTAGCCTACGGGTTAGGATTAGGGGACGGGTGAGGGTCAGGCTTTTGGGAAGGGTTAGGGTTAGGGTTCGGGCTAGGGTTAGTGTTAGGGGACGGGGACGGTTTAGGGTCCAGGTGAGGGTACGGCAACGCTTTAGGGGGAGCGTACGTGTGAGGGCGCGGGTTAGTGTTAGCGTACGGGTTAGGATTAGGGGACGGGTGAGGGTCAGGCTTCGGGGAAGGGTTAGGGTTAGGGTTCGGGCTAGGGTTAGGGTTAGGGGACGGGGACGGTTTAGGGTCCAGGTGAGGGTACGGCAACGCTTAGGGGGAGCGTACGTGTGAGGGCGCGGGTTAGTGTTAGCCTACGGGTTAGGATTAGGGGACGGGTAAGTGTCAGGCTTCGGGGAAGTGTTAGGGTTAGGATTCGGGCTAGGGTTAGGGTTAGAGGACGGGGACGGTTTAGGGTCAGGTGAGGGTACGGCAACGCTTTAGGGGGAGCGTACGTGTGAGGGCGCGGGTTAGTGTTAGCCTACGGGTTAGGATTAGGGGACGGGTAAGTGTCAGGCTTCGGGGAAGGGTTAGGGTTAGGGTTCGGGCTAGGGTTAGGGTTAGGGGACGGGGACGGTTTACGGTCCAGGTGAGGGTATGGCAACGGTTTAGAGGGAGCGTACGTGTGAGGGCTCGGGTTAGTGTTAGCCTACGGGTTACGATTAGGAGACGGGTGAGGGTCAGGCTTCGGGGAAGAGTTAGGGTTAGGGTTCGGGCTAGGGTTAGGGTTAGGGGACGGGGACGGTTTAGGGTCCAGGTGAGGGTACGGCAACGCTTTAGGGGGAGCGTACGTGTGAGAGCGCGGGTTAGTGTTAGCGTACTGGTTAGGATTAGGGGACGGGTGAGGGTCAGGCTTCGGGGAAGGGTTAGGGTTAGGGTTCGGGCTAGGGTTAGGGTTAGGGGACGGGGACAGTTTAGGGTCCAGGTGAGGGTACGGCAACGCTTTAGGGGGAGCGTACGTGTGAGGGCCTGGGTTAGTGTTAGCCTACGGGTTAGGATTAGGGGATGGGTGAGGGTCTGGCTTCGGGGAAGGGTTAGGGTTAGGGTTCGGGCTAGGGTAAGGGTTAGGGGACGGGGCCGGTTTAGGGTCCAGGTGAGGGTACGGCAACGCTTTAGGGGGAGCGTACGTCTGAGGGCGCGGGTTAGTGTTAGCGTACGGGTTAGGATTAGGGGACGGGTGAGGGTCAGGCTTTTGGGAAGGGTTACGGTTAGGGTTCGGGCTAGGGTTAGGGTTAGTGGACGGGGTCGGTTTAGGGTCCAGGTGAGGGTACGGCAACGCTTTAGGGGGAGCGTAAGTGTGAGGGCGCAGGTTAGTGTTAGCCTACGGGTTAGGATTAGGGGACGGGTGAGGGTCAGGCTTCGGGGAAGTGTTAGGGTTAGGGATCGGGTTAGGGTAAGGGTTAGGGGACGGGGCCGGTTTACGGTTCAGGTGAGGGTACGGCAACGCTTTAGGGGGAGTGTACGTCTGAGGGCGCGGGTTAGTGTTAGCGTACGGGTTAGGATTAGGGGACGGGTGAGTGTCAGGCTTCGGGGAAGGGTTAGGGTTAGGGTTCGGGCTAGGGTTAGGGTTAGTGGACGGGGACGGTTTAGGGTCCAGGTGAGGGTACGGCAACCCTTTAGGGGGAGCGTACGTGTGAGGGCGCGGGTTAGTGTTAGACTACGGGTTAGGATTAGGGGACGGGTGAGGGTCAGGCTTCGGGGAAGGGTTAGGGTTAGGGTTCGGGCTAGGGTTAGGGTTAGGGGACGGGGACGGTTTAGGGTCCAGGTGAGGGTACGGCAACGCTTAGGGGGAGCGTACGTGTGAGGGCGCGGGTTAGTGTTAGCCTACGGGTTAGGATTAGGGGACGGGTAAGTGTCAGGCTTCGGGGAAGTGTTAGGGTTAGGATTCGGGCTAGGGTTAGGGTTAGAGGACGGGGACGGTTTAGGGTCAGGTGAGGGTACGGCAACGCTTTAGGGGGAGCGTACGTGTGAGGGCGTGGGTTAGTGTTAGCCGAGGGGTTAGGATTAGGGGACGGGTGAGGGTCACGCTTCGGGGAAGGGTTAGGGTTAGGGTTAGGGCTAGGTTTAGGGTTAGGGGACGGGGACGGTTTAGGGTCCAGGTGAGGGTACGGCAACACTTTAGGGGGAGCGTACGTGTGAGGGCACGTGTTAGTGTTAGCGTACGGGTTAGGATTAGGGGATGGGTGAGGGTCAGGCTTCGGGGAAGGGTTAGGGTTTGGGTTCGGGCTAGGGTTAAGGTTAGGGGACGGGGACGGTTTAGGGTCCAGGTGAGGGTACGGCAACGCTTTAGGGGGAGCGTACGTGTGAGGGCGAGGGTTAGTGTTAGCGTACGGTTTAGGATTAGGGGACGGGTGAGGTTCCGGCTTCGGGGAAGGGTTAGGGTTAGGGTTCGGGCTAGGGTTAGGGTTAGGGGACGGGGACGGTTTACGGTCCAGGTGAGGGTATGGCAACGGTTTAGAGGGAGCGTACGTGTGAGGGCTCGGGTTAGTGTTAGCCTACGGGTTACGATTAGGAGACGGGTGAGTGTCAGGCTTCGGGGAAGGGTTAGGGTTAGGGTTCGGGCTAGGGTTAGGGTTAGGGGACGGGGACGGTTTAGGGTCCAGGTGAGGGTACGGCAACGCTTTAGGGGGAGCGTACGTGTGAGAGCGCGGGTTAGTGTTAGCGTACTGGTTAGGATTAGGGGACGGGTGAGGGTCAGGCTTCGGGGAAGGGTTAGGGTTAGGGTTCGGGCTAGGGTTAGGGTTAGGGGACGGGGACGGTTTAGGGTCCAGGTGAGGGTACGGCAACGCTTTAGGGGGAGCGTACGTGTGAGGGCGTGGGTTAGTGTTAGCCTACGGGTTAGGATTAGGGGATGGGTGAGGGTCTGGCTTCGGGGAAGGGTTAGGGTTAGGGTTCGGGCTAGGGTAAGGGTTAGGGGACGGGGCCGGTTTAGGGTCCAGGTGAGGGTACGGCAACGCTTTAGGGGGAGCGTACGTCTGAGGGCGCGGGTTAGTGTTAGCGTACGGGTTAGGATTAGGGGACGGGTGAGGGTCAGGCTTTTGGGAAGGGTTACGGTTAGGGTTCGGGCTAGGGTTAGGGTTAGTGGACGGGGTCGGTTTAGGGTCCAGGTGAGGGTACGGCAACGCTTTAGGGGGAGCGTAAGTGTGAGGGCGCAGGTTAGTGTTAGCCTACGGGTTAGGATTAGGGGACGGGTGAGGGTCAGGCTTCGGGGAAGTGTTAGGGTTAGGGATCGGGTTAGGGTAAGGGTTAGGGGACGGGGCCGGTTTACGGTTCAGGTGAGGGTACGGCAACGCTTTAGGGGGAGTGTACGTCTGAGGGCGCGGGTTAGTGTTAGCGTACGGGTTAGGATTAGGGGACGGGTGAGTGTCAGGCTTCGGGGAAGGGTTAGGGTTAGGGTTCGGGCTAGGGTTAGGGTTAGTGGACGGGGACGGTTTAGGGTCCAGGTGAGGGTACGGCAACCCTTTAGGGGGAGCGTACGTGTGAGGGCGCGGGTTAGTGTTAGACTACGGGTTAGGATTAGGGGACGGGTGAGGGTCAGGCTTCGGGGAAGGGTTAGGGTTAGGGTTCGGGCTAGGGTTAGGGTTAGGGGACGGGGACGGTTTAGGGTCCAGGTGAGGGTACGGCAACGCTTTAGGGGGAGCGTACGTGTGAGGGCGCGGGTTAGTGTTAGCGTACGGGTTAGGATTAGGGGACGGGTGAGGGTCAGGCTTCGGGGAAGGTTTAGGGTTAGGGTTCGGGCTAGGGTTAGTGTAAGGGGACGGGGACGGTTTAGAGTCCAGGTTAGGGTATGGCAACGCTGTAGGGGGAGCGTACGTGTGAGGGCGCGGGTTAGTGTTAGCCTACGGGTTAGGATTCGGGGACGGGTGAGGGTCAGGCTTCGGGGAAGGGTTAGGGTTAGGGTTCGGGCTAGGGTTAGGTTTAGGGGACGGGGACGGTTTAGGGTCCAGGTGAGGGTACGGCAATGCTTTAGGGGGAGCGTACGTGTGAGGGCGCGGGTTATTGTTAGCGTACGGGTTAGGATTAGGGGACGGGTGAGGGTCAGGCTTCGGGGAAGGGTTAGGGTTAGGGTTCGGGCTAGGGTTAGGGTTAGGGGACGGGGACGGTTTAGGGTCCAGGTGAGGGTACGGCAACGCTTAGGGGGAGCGTACGTGTGAGGGCGCGGGTTAGTGTTAGCCTACGGGTTAGGATAAGGGGACGGGTGAGGGTCAGGCTTCGGGGAAGTGTTAGGGTTAGGGTTCGGGCTAGGTTTAGGGTTAGAGGACGGGGACTGTTTAGGGTCAGGTGAGGGTACGGCAACGCTTTAGGGGGAGCGTAGGTGTGAGGGCGCGGGTTAGTGGTAGCGTACGGCTAAGGATTAGGGGACGGGTGAGGGTCAGGCTTCGGGGAAGGGTTAGGGTTAGGGTTAGGGCTAGGTTTAGGGTTAGGGGACGGGGACGGTTTAGGGTCCAGGTGAGGGTACGGCAACGCTTTAGGGGGAGCGTACGTGTGAGGGCGCGGGTTAGTGTTAGCGTACGGGTTAGGATTAGGGGATGGGTGAGGGTCAGGCTTCGGGGAAGGGTTAGGGTTAGGGTTCGGGCTAGGGTTAGGGTTAGGGGACGGGGACGGTTTAGGGTCCAGGTGAGGGTACGGCAACGCTTTAGGGGGAGCGTACGTGTGAGGGCGAGGGTTAGTGTTAGCGTACGTGTTAGGATTAGGGGACGGGTGAGGGTCAGGCTTCGGGGAAGGTTTAGGGTTAGGGTTCGGGCTAGGCTTAGGGTTAGGGGACGGGGACGGTTTAGGGTCCAGGTGAGGGTACGGCAAACCTTTAGGGGGAGTGTACGTGTGAGGGCGCGGGTTAGTGTTAGACTACGGGTTAGGATTAGGGGACGGGTGAGGGTCAGGCTTCGGGGAAGGGTTAGGGTTAGGGTTCGGGCTAGAGTTAGGGTTAGGGGACGGGGACGGTTTAGGGTCCAGGTGAGTGTACGGCAACGCTTTAGGGGGAGCGTACGTGTGAGGGCGCGGGTTAGTGTTAGCGTACGGGTAGGATTAGGGGACGGGTGAGGTTCAGGCTTCGGGGAAGGGTTAGGGTTAGGGTTTGGGCTAGGGTTAGGGTTAGGGGACGGGGACGGTTTAGGGTCCAAGTGAGGGTACGGCAATGCTTTAAGGGGAGCGTACGTGTGAGGGCGCGGGTTAGTGTTAGCATACGGGTTAGGATTAGGGGACGGGTGAGGGTCAGGCTTCGGGGAAGGGTAAGGGTTAGGGTTCGGGCTAGGGTTAGGGTTAGGGGACGGGGCCGGTTTAGGGTCCAGGTGAGGGTACGGCAACGCTTTAGGGGGAGCGTACGTGTGAGGGCGCGGGTTAGTGTTAGCCTACGGGTTAGGATTCGGGGACGGGTGAGGGTCAGGCTTCGGGGAAGGGTTAGGGTTAGGGTTCGGGCTAGGGTTAGGTTTAGGGGATGGGGACGGTTTAGGGTCCAGGTGAGGGTACGGCAATGCTTTAGGGGGAGCGTACGTGTGAGGGCGCGGGTTATTGTTAGCGTACGGGTTAGGATTAGGGGACGGGTGAGGGTCAGGCTTCGGGGAAGTGTTAGGGTTAGGGTTCGGGCTAGGGTTAGGGTTAGGGGACGGGGACGGTTTAGGGTCCAGGTGAGGGTACGGCAACGCTTAGGGGGAGCGTACGTGTGAGGGCGCGGGTTAGTGTTAGCCTACGGGTTAGGATTAGGGGACGGGTGAGGGTCAGGCTTCGGGGAAGTGTTAGGGTTAGGGTTCGGGCTAGGGTTAGGGTTAGAGGACGGGGACGGTTTAGGGTCAGGTGAGGGTACGGCAACGCTTTAGGGGGAGCGTACGTGTGAGGGCGCGGGTTAGTGTTAGCGTACGGCTTAGGATTAGGGGACGGGTGAGGGTCAGGCTTCGGGGAAGGGTTAGGGTTAGGGTTAGGGCTAGGTTTATGGTTAGGGGACGGGGACGGTTTAGGGTCCAGGTGAGGGTACGGCAACGCTTTAGGGGGAGCGTACGTGTGAGGGCGCGGGTTAGTGTTAGCGTACGGGTTAGGATTAGGGGATGGGTGAGGGTCAGGCTTCGGGGAAGGGTTAGGGTTAGGGTTCGGGCTAGGGTTAGGGTTAGGGGACGGGGACGGTTTAGGGTCCAGGTGAGGGTACGGCAACGCTTTAGGGGGAGCGTACGTGTGAGGGCGAGGGTTAGTGTTAGCGTACGTGTTAGGATTAGGGGACGGGTGAGGTTCCGGCTTCGGGGAAGGGTTAGGGTTAGGGTTCGGGCTAGGGTTAGGGTTAGGGGACGGGGACGGTTTAGGGTCCAGGTGAGGGTACGGCAACGGTTTAGAGGGAGCGTACGTGTGAGGGCTCGGGTTAGTGTTAGCCTACGGGTTACGATTAGGAGACGGGTGAGGGTCAGGCTTCGGGGAAGGGTTAGGGTTAGGGTTCGGGCTAGGGTTAGAGTTAGGGGACGGGGACGGTTTAGGGTCCAGGTGAGGGTACGGCAACGCTTTAGGGGGAGCGTACGTGAGAGGGCGCGGGTTAGTGTTAGCCTACGGGTTAGGATTAGGGGACGGGTGAGGGTCAGGCTTCGGGGAAGGTTTAGGGTTAGGGTTCGGGCTAGGCTTAGGGTTAGGGGACGGGGACGGTTTAGGGTCCAGGTGAGGGTACGGCAACGCTTTAGGGGGAGCGTACGTTTGAGGGCGTGGGTTAATGTTAGCGTACGGGTTAGGATTAGGGAACGGGTGAGGGTCACGCTTCGGGGAAGGGTTAGGGTTAGGGTTCGGGCTAGGGTTAGGGTTAGGGGACGGGGACGGTTTAGGGTCCAGGTGAGGGTACGGCAACGCTTTAGGGGGAGCGTACTTGTGAGGGCGCGGGCTAGTGTTAGTGTACGGGTTAGGATTAGGGGACGGGTGAGTGTCAGGCTTCGGGGAAGGGTTAGGTTTAGGTTTCAGGCTAGGGTTAGGGTTAGGGGACGGGGACGGTTTAGGGTCCGGGTGTGGGTACGGCAACGCTTTAGGGGGAGCGTACGTGTGAGTGCGCGGGTTAGTGTTAGCCTATGGGTTAGCATTAGGGGACGGGTGAGGGTCAGGCTTCGGGGAAGGGTTAGGGCTAGGGTTCGGGCTAGGGTTAGTGTTAGGGAACGGGGACGGTTTAGGGTCCAGGTGAGGGTACGGCAACGCTTTAGGGGGAGCGTACGTGTGAGGGCGCGGGTTAGTGTTAGCGTACGGGTTAGGATTAGGGGACGGGTGAGGGTCAGGCTTCGGGGAAGGGTTAGGGTTAGGGTTCGGGCTAGGGTTAGGGTTAGGGGACAGGGACGGTTTAGGGTCCAGGTGAGGGTACGGCAACGCTTTAGGGGGAGCGTACGTGTGAGGGCGAGGGTTAGTGTTAGCGTACGGGTTAGGATTAGGGGACGGGTGAGGTTCCGGCTTCGGGGAAGGTTAGGGTTAGGGTTCGGGCTAGGGTTAGGGTTAGGGGACGGGGACGGTTTAGGGTCCAGGTGAGGGTACGGCAACGGTTTAGAGGGAGCGTACGTGTGAGGGCTCGGGTTAGTGTTAGCCTACGGGTTACGATTAGGAGACGGGTGAGGGTCAGGCTTCGGGGAAGGGTTAGGGTTAGGGTTCGGGCTAGGGTTAGGGTTAGGGGACGGGGACGGTTTAGGGTCCAGGTGAGGGTACGGCAACGCTTTAGGGGGAGCGTACGTGTGAGGGCGCGGGTTAGTGTTAGCCTACGGGTTAGGATTATGGGACGGGTGAGGGTCAGGCTTCGGGGAAGGTTTAGGGTTAGGGTTCGGGCTAGGCTTAGGGTTAGGGGACGGGGACGGTTTAGCTTCCAGGTGAGGGTACGGCAACGCTTTAGGGGGAGCGTACGTTTGAGGGCGTGGGTTAATGTTAGCGTACGGGTTAGGATTAGGGAACGGGTGAGGGTCACGCTTCGGGGAAGGGTTAGGGTTAGGGTTCGGGCTAGGGTTAGGGTTAGGGGACGGGGACGGTTTAGGGTCCAGGTGAGGGTACGGCAACGCTTTAGGGGGAGCGTACTTGTGAGGGCGCGGGCTAGTGTGAGTGTACGGGTTAGGATTAGGGGACGGGTGAGGGTCAGGCTTCGGGGAAGGGTTAGGTTTAGGTTTCAGGCTAGGGTTAGGGTTAGGGGACGGGGACGGTTTAGGGTCCGGGTGTGGGTACGGCAACGCTTTAGGGGGAGCGTACGTGTGAGTGCGCGGGTTAGTGTTAGCCTATGGGTTAGCATTAGGGGACGGGTGAGGGTCAGGCTTCGGGGAAGCGTTAGGGTTAGGGTTCGGGCTAGGGTTAGGTTTAGGGGACGGGACGGTTTAGGGTCCAGGTGAGGGTACGGCAACGCTTTAGGGGGAGCGTACGCGTGAGGGCGCGGGTTAGTGTTAGCGTACGGGTTAGGATTAGGGGACTGGTGAGGGTCAGGCTTCGGGGAAGGGTTAGGGTTAGGGTTCGGGCTAGGGTTAGGGTTATTGGACGGGGACGGTTTAGGGTCCAGGTGAGGGTACGGCAATGCTTTAGGGGGAGCGTACGTGTGAGGGCGCGGGTTATTGTTAGCGTACGGGTTAGGATTAGGGGCGGGTGAGGGTCAGGCTTCGGGGAAGGTTTAGGGTTAGGGTTCGGGATAGGGTTAGGTTTAGGGGACGGGGACGATTTAGGGTACATGTGAGGGTACGGCAACGCTTTAGGGGGAGCATACGTGTGAGGGCGCGGGTTAGTGTTAGCGTACGGTTTAGGATTAGGGGACGGGTGAGGGTCAGGCTTCGGGGAAGGGTTAGGGTTAGGGTTCGGGCTAGGGTTAGGGTTAGGGGACGGGGACGGTTTAGGGTCCAGGTGAGGGTACGGCAACGCTTTAGGGGGAGCGTACGTGTGAGGGCGCGGGTTAGTGTTAGCGTACGGGTTAGGATTAGGGGACGGGTGAGGGTCAGGCTTCGGGGAAGGGTTAGGGTTAGGGTTCGGGCTAGGGTTAGGGTTAGGCGACGGGGACGGTTTAGGGTCCAGGTGAGGGTACGGCAACGCTTTAGGGGGAGCGTACCTGAGAGGGCGCGGGTTAGAGTTAGCCTACGGATTAGGATTAGGGGACGGGTGAGGGTCAGGCTTCTGGGAAGGTTTAGGGTTAGGGTACGGGCTAGGGTTAGGGTTATGGGACGGGGACGGTTTAGGGTCCAGGTGAGGGTACGGCAACGCTTTAGGGGGAGCCTACGTGTGAGGGCGCGCGTTAGTGTTAGCCTACGGGTTAGGATTAGGGGACGGGTGAGGGTCAGGCTTCGGGGAAGTGTAACCGTTAGGATTTGGGCTAGGGTTAGGGTTAGGGGACGCGGACGGTTTAGGGTCCAGGTTAGGGTACGGCAACGCTTTAGGGGGAGCGTACGTGTGAGGGCGCGGGTTAGTGTTAGCGTATGGGTTAGGATTAGGGGACGGGTGAGTGTCAGGCTTCGGGGAAGGGTTAGGGTTAGGGTTCGGGCTAGGGTTAGGGTTAGGGGACGGGGACGGTTTAGGGTCCAGGTGAGGGTACGGCAACGCTTTAGGGGGTGCGTCCGTGTGAGGGCGCGGGCTAGTGTTAGCCTACGGGTTAGGATTAGGGGACGGTTGAGGGTCAGGCTTCGGGGAAGGGTTAGGGTTAGGGTTCGGGCTAGGGTTAGTGTTAGGGGACGGGGACGGTTTAGGGTCCAGGTGAGGGTACGGCAACGCTTTAGGGGGAGCGTACGTGTGAGGGCGCGGGTTAGTGTTAGCGTACGGGTTAGGATTAGGGGACGGGTGAGGGTCAGGCTTCGGGGAAGGGTTAGGGTTAGGGTTCGGGCTAGGGTTAGGGTTAGGGGATGGGGACGGTTTAGGGTCCAGGTGAGGGTACGGCAACGCTTTAGGGGGAGCGTACGTGTGAGGGCGTGGGTTAGTGTTAGCCTACGGGTTAGGATTAGGGGACGGGTGAGGGTCAGGCTTCGGGGAAGGGTTAGGGTTAGGGTTCGGGCTAGGGTAAGGGTTAGGGGACTGGGCCGGTTTAGGGTCCAGGTGAGGGTACGGCAACGCTTTAGGGGGAGCGTACGTGTGAGGGTGCGGGTTAGTGTTAGCCTACGGGTTAGGATTAGAGGACGGGTGAGGGTCAGGCTTTGGGTAATGGTTAGGGTTAGGGTTCGGCCTAGGGTAAGGGTTAGGGGACGGGGCCGGTTTACGGTCCAGGTGAGGGTACGGCAACGCTTTAGGCGGAGCGTACGTCTGAGGGCGTGGGTTAGTGTTAACGTACGGGTTAGGATTAGGGGACGGGTGAGGGTCAGGCTTCGGGGAAGTGTTAGGGTTAGGGTTCGGGCTAGAGTTAGGGTTAGGGGACGGGGACTGTTTAGGGTCCAGGTGAGGGTACGGCAACGCTTTAGGGGGTGCGTCCGTGTGAGGGCGCGGGCTAGTGTTAGCCTACGGGTTAGGATTAGGGGACGGTTGAGGGTCAGGCTTCGGGGAAGTGTTAAGGTTAGGGTTCGGGATAGGGTTAGTGTTAGGGGACGGGGACGGTTTAGGGTCCAGGTGAGGGTACGGCAACCATTTAGGGGGAGCGTACGTGTGAGGGCGCGGGTTAGTGTTACACTACGGGTTAGGATAAGGGGACGGGTGAGTGTCAGGCTTCGGGGAAGGGTTAGGGTTAGGGTTCTGGCTAGGGTTAGGGTTAGGGGATGGGGAGGTTTAGGGTCCAGGTGAGTGTACGGCAACGCTTTAGGGGGAGCATACGTGTGAGGGCGCGGGTTAGTGTTAGCGTACGGGTTAGGATTAGGGGATGGGTGAGGGTCAGGCTTCGGGGAAGGGTTAGGGTTAGGGTTCGGGCTAGGGTTAGTGTTAGGGGACGGGGACGGTTTAGGGTCCAGGTGAGGGTACGGCAACGCTTTAGGGGGAGCGTATGTGTGAGGGCGCGGGTTAGTGTTAGCGTACGGTTTAGGATTCGGGGACGGGTGAGGGTCAGGCTTCGGGGAAGGGTTAGGGTTAGGGTTCGGGCTAGGGTTAGGGTTAGGGGACGGGGACGGTTTAGGGTCCAGGTGAGGGTAGGGCAACGCTTTAGGGGGAGCGTACGTGTGAGGGCGCGGGTTAGTGTTAGCGTACGGGTTAGGATTAGGGGACGGGTGAGGGTCAGGCTTCGGGGAAGGGTTAGGGTTAGGGTTCGGGCTAGGGTTAGGGTTAGGGGACGGGGACGGTTTAGGGTACAGGTGAGGGTACGGCAACGCTTTAGGGGGAGCGTACGTGTGAGGGCGCGGGTTAGTGTTAGTGTACGGGTTAGGATTAGGGGACGGGTGAGGGTCAGGATTCGGGGAAGGGTTAGGTTTAGGTTTCTGGCTAGGGTTAGGGTTAGGAGACGGGGACGGTTTACGGTCCGGGTGTGGGTACGGCAACGCTTTAGGGGGAGTGTACGTGTGAGGGCGCGGGTTAGTGTTAGCGTACGTGTTAGGATTAGGGGACGGGTGAGGGTCAGACTTCGGGGAAGGGTTAGGGTTAGGGTTCGGGTTCGGGTTAGGGTTAGGGGACGGGGACTGTTTAGGGTCCAGGTGAGGTTACGGCAACGCTTAGGGGGAGCATACGTGTGAGTGCGCGGGTTAGTGTTAGCCTATGGGTTAGGATTAGGGGACGGGTGAGGGTCAGGCTTCGGGGAAGGGTTAGGGTTAGGGTTCGGGCTAGGGTTAGGGTTAGGGGACGGGGACGGTTTAGGGTCCAGGTGAGGGTACGGCAACGCTTTAGGGGGAGCGTACGTGTGAGGGCGCGTGTTAGTGTTAGCCTACGGGTTAGGATTAGGGGACTGGTGAGGGTCAGGCTTCGGGGAAGGGTTAGGGTTAGGGTTCGGGCTAGGGTTAGGGTTAGGGGACGGGTACGGTTTAGGGTCCAGGTGAGGGTACGGCAATGCTTTAGGGGGAGCGTATGTGTGAGGGCGCGGATTATTGTTAGCGTACGGGTTAGGATTAGGGGCGGGTGAGGGTCAGGCTTCGGGGAAGGGTTAGGGTTAGGGTTCGGGCTAGGGTTAGGGTTAGGGGACGGGGACGGTTTAGGGTCCGGGTGAGGGTACGGCAACACTTAGGGGGAGCGTACGTGTGAGTGCGCGGGTTAGTGTTAGCCTATGGGTTAGGATTAGGGGACGGGTTAGGGTCAGGTTTCGGGGAAGGGGTAGGGTTAGGGTTCGGGCTAGGGTTAGGGTTAGTGGATGGGGACGGTTTAGGGTCCAGGTGAGGGTATGGCAACGCTTTAGAGGGATCGTACGTGTGAGGGCGCGGGTTAGTGTTATCGTACGGGTTAGGATTAGGGGACGGGTGAGGGTCAGGCTTCGGGGAAGGGTTATGGTTAGGGTTCGGGATAGGGTTAGGGTTAGGGGACGGAGACGGTTTAGGGTCCAGGTGAGGGTACGGCAACGCTTTAGGGGGAGCGTACGTGTGAGGGCGCGGGTTAGTGTTAGCGTATGGGTTAGGATTAGGGGACGGGTGAGGGTCATTCTTCGGGGAAGGGTTACGGTTAGGGTTCGGGCTAGGGTTAGGGTTAGGGGACGGGGACGGTTTGGGGTCCAGGTGAGGGTACTGCAACGGTTTAGGGTGAGCGTACGTGTGAAGGTGCGGGTTAGTGTTAGCGTACGGGTTAGGATTAGGGGACGGGTGAGGGTCAGGCTTCGGGGAAGGGTTAGGGTTAGGGTTCGGGCTAGGGTTAGGGTTAGGGGACGGGGACGGTTTAGGGTCCAGGTGAGGGTACGGCAACGTTTTAGGGGGAGCGTACGTGTGAGGGCGCGGGTTAGTGTTAGTGTACGGGTTAGGATTAGGGGACGGGTGAGGGTCACGCTTCGGGGAAGGGTTAGGGTTAGGGTTCGGGCTAGGGTTAGGGTTAGGGGACAGGGAAGGTTTAGGGTCCAGGTGAGGGTACGGCAACACTTTAGGGGGAGCGTACGTGTGAGGGCGCGGGTTAGTGTTAGCGTACGGGTTAGGATTAGGTGACGGGTGAGGGTCAGGCTTCGGGGAAGTGTTAGGGTTAGTATTCGGGCTAAGGTTAGGGTTAGGGGACGGGGACGGTTTGGGGTCCAGGTGAGGGTACGGCAACGCTTTAATGGGAGCGTACGTGTGAGGGCGCGGGTTAGTGTTAGCGTACGGGTTAGGATTAGGGGACGGGTGAGGGTCAGGCTTCGGGGAAGGGTTAGGGTTAGGGTTCGGGCTAGGGTTAGGGTTAGGGGACGGGGACGGTTTAGGGTCCAGGTGAGGGTACGGCAACGCTTAGGGGGAGCGTACGTGTGAGGGCGCGGGTTAGTGTTAGCCTACGGGTTAGGATTAGGGGACGGGTAAGTGTCAGGCTTCGGGGATGTGTTAGGGTTAGGATTCGGGCTAGGGTTAGGGTTAGAGGACGGGGACGGTTTAGGGTCAGGTGAGGGTACGGCAACGCTTTAGGGGGAGCGTACGTGTGAGGGCGTGGGTTAGTGTTAGCCGAGGGGTTAGGATTAGGGGACGGGTGAGGGTCACGCTTCGGGGAAGGGTTAGGGTTAGGGTTAGGGCTAGGTTTAGGGTTAGGGGACGGGGACGGTTTAGGGTCCAGGTGAGGGTACGGCAACACTTTAGGGGGAGCGTACATGTGAGGGCGCGTGTTAGTGTTAGCGTACGGGTTAGGATTAGGGGATGGGTGAGGGTCAGGCTTCGGGGAAGGGTTAGGGTTTGGGTTCGGGCTAGGGTTAGGGTTAGGGGACGGGGACGGTTTAGGGTCCAGGTGAGGGTACGGCAACGCTTTAGGGGGAGCGTACGTGTGAGGGCGAGGGTTAGTGTTAGCGTACGGTTTAGGATTAGGGGACGGGTGAGGTTCCGGCTTCGGGGAAGGGTTAGGGTTAGGGTTCGGGCTAGGGTTAGGGTTAGGGGACGGGGACGGTTTACGGTCCAGGTGAGGGTATGGCAACGGTTTAGAGGGAGCGTACGTGTGAGGGCTCGGGTTAGTGTTAGCCTACGGGTTACGATTAGGAGACGGGTGAGGGTCAGGCTTCGGGGAAGGGTTAGGGTTAGGGTTCGGGCTAGGGTTAGGGTTAGGGGACGGGGACGGTTTAGGGTCCAGGTGAGGGTACGGCAACGCTTTAGGGGGAGCGTACGTGTGAGAGCGCGGGTTAGTGTTAGCGTACTGGTTAGGATTAGGGGACGGGTGAGGGTCAGGCTTCGGGGAAGTGTTAGGGTTAGGGTTCGGGCTAGGGTTAGGGTTAGGGGACGGGGACGGTTTAGGGTCCAGGTGAGGGTACGGCAACGCTTTAGGGGGAGCGTACGTGTGAGGGCGTGGGTTAGTGTTAGCCTACGGGTTAGGATTAGGGGATGGGTGAGGGTCTGGCTTCGGGGAAGGGTTAGGGTTAGGGTTCGGGCTAGGGTAAGGGTTAGGGGACGGGGCCAGTTTAGGGTCCAGGTGAGGGTACGGCAACGCTTTAGGGGGAGCGTACGTCTGAGGGCGCGGGTTAGTGTTAGCGTACGGGTTAGGATTAGGGGACGGGTGAGGGTCAGGCTTTTGGGAAGGGTTACGGTTAGGGTTCGGGCTAGGGTTAGGGTTAGTGGACGGGGTCGGTTTAGGGTCCAGGTGAGGGTACGGCAACGCTTTAGGGGGAGCGTAAGTGTGAGGGCGCAGGTTAGTGTTAGCCTACGGGTTAGGATTAGGGGACGGTGAGGGTCAGGCTTCGGGGAAGTGTTAGGGTTAGGGATCGGGTTAGGGTAAGGGTTAGGGGACGGGGCCGGTTTACGGTTCAGGTGAGGGTACGGCAACGCTTTAGGGGGAGTGTACGTCTGAGGGCGCGGGTTAGTGTTAGCGTACGGGTTAGGATTAGGGGACGGGTGAGTGTCAGGCTTCGGGGAAGGGTTAGGGTTAGGGTTCGGGCTAGGGTTAGGGTTAGTGGACGGGGACGGTTTAGGGTCCAGGTGAGGGTACGGCAACCCTTTAGGGGGAGCGTACGTGTGAGGGCGCGGGTTAGTGTTAGACTACGGGTTAGGATTAGGGGACGGGTGAGGGTCAGGCTTCGGGGAAGGGTTAGGGTTAGGGTTCGGGCTAGGGTTAGGGTTAGGGGACGGGGACGGTTTAGGGTCCAGGTGAGGGTACGGCAACGCTTTAGGGGGAGCGTACGTGTGAGGGCGCGGGTTAGTGTTAGCGTACGGGTTAGGATTAGGGGACGGGTGAGGGTCAGGCTTCGGGGAAGGTTTAGGGTTAGGGTTCGGGCTAGGGTTAGTGTAAGGGGACGGGGACGGTTTAGAGTCCAGGTTAGGGTATGGCAACGCTGTAGGGGGAGCGTACGTGTGAGGGCGCGGGTTAGTGTTAGCCTACGGGTTAGGATTCGGGGACGGGTGAGGGTCAGGCTTCGGGGAAGGGTTAGGGTTAGGGTTCGGGCTAGGGTTAGGTTTAGGGGACGGGGACGGTTTAGGGTCCAGGTGAGGGTACGGCAATGCTTTAGGGGGAGCGTACGTGTGAGGGCGCGGGTTATTGTTAGCGTACGGGTTAGGATTAGGGGACGGGTGAGGGTCAGGCTTCGGGGAAGGGTTAGGGTTAGGGTTCGGGCTAGGGTTAGGGTTAGGGGACGGGGACGGTTTAGGGTCCAGGTGAGGGTACGGCAACGCTTAGGGGGAGCGTACGTGTGAGGGCGCGGGTTAGTGTTAGCCTACGGGTTAGGATTAGGGGACGGGTGAGGGTCAGGCTTCGTGGAAGTGTTAGGGTTAGGGTTCGGGCTAGGTTTAGGGTTAGAGGACGGGGACTGTTTAGGGTCAGGTGAGGGTACGGCAACGCTTTAGGGGGAGCGTAGGTGTGAGGGCGCGGGTTAGTGGTAGCGTACGGCTAAGGATTAGGGGACGGGTGAGGGTCAGGCTTCGGGGAAGGGTTAGGGTTAGGGTTAGGGCTAGGTTTAGGGTTAGGGGACGGGGACGGTTTAGGGTCCAGGTGAGGGTACGGCAACGCTTTAGGGGGAGCGTACGTGTGAGGGCGCGGGTTAGTGTTAGCGTACGGGTTAGGATTAGGGGATGGGTGAGGGTCAGGCTTCGGGGAAGGGTTAGGGTTAGGGTTCGGGCTAGGGTTAGGGTTAGGGGACGGGGACGGTTTAGGGTCCAGGTGAGGGTACGGCAACGCTTTAGGGGGAGCGTACGTGTGAGGGCGAGGGTTAGTGTTAGCGTACGTGTTAGGATTAGGGGACGGGTGAGGGTCAGGCTTCGGGGAAGGTTTAGGGTTAGGGTTCGGGCTAGGCTTAGGGTTAGGGGACGGGGACGGTTTAGGGTCCAGGTGAGGGTACGGCAAACTTTTAGGGGGAGTGTACGTGTGAGGGCGCGGGTTAGTGTTAGACTACGGGTTAGGATTAGGGGACGGGTGAGGGTCAGGCTTCGGGGAAGGGTTAGGGTTAGGGTTCGGGCTAGAGTTAGGGTTAGGGGACGGGGACGGTTTAGGGTCCAGGTGAGTGTACGGCAACGCTTTAGGGGGAGCGTACGTGTGAGGGCGCGGGTTAGTGTTAGCGTACGGGTAGGATTAGGGGACGGGTGAGGTTCAGGCTTCGGGGAAGGGTTAGGGTTAGGGTTTGGGCTAGGGTTAGGGTTAGGGGACGGGGACGGTTTAGGGTCCAAGTGAGGGTACGGCAATGCTTTAAGGGGAGCGTACGTGTGAGGGCGCGGGTTAGTGTTAGCATACGGGTTAGGATTAGGGGACGGGTGAGGGTCAGGCTTCGGGGAAGGGTAAGGGTTAGGGTTCGGGCTAGGGTTAGGGTTAGGGGACGGGGCCGGTTTAGGGTCCAGGTGAGGGTACGGCAACGCTTTAGGGGGAGCGTACGTGTGAGGGCGCGGGTTAGTGTTAGCCTACGGGTTAGGATTCGGGGACGGGTGAGGGTCAGGCTTCGGGGAAGGGTTAGGGTTAGGGTTCGGGCTAGGGTTAGGTTTAGGGGATGGGGACGGTTTAGGGTCCAGGTGAGGGTACGGCAATGCTTTAGGGGGAGCGTACGTGTGAGGGCGCGGGTTATTGTTAGCGTACGGGTTAGGATTAGGGGACGGGTGAGGGTCAGGCTTCGGGGAAGTGTTAGGGTTAGGGTTCGGGCTAGGGTTAGGTTTAGGGGACGGGGACGGTTTAGGGTCCAGGTGAGGGTACGGCAACGCTTAGGGGGAGCGTACGTGTGAGGGCGCGGGTTAGTGTTAGCCTACGGGTTAGGATTAGGGGACGGGTGAGGGTCAGGCTTCGGGGAAGTGTTAGGGTTAGGGTTCGGGCTAGGGTTAGGGTTAGAGGACGGGGACGGTTTAGGGTCAGGTGAGGGTACGGCAACGCTTTAGGGGGAGCGTACGTGTGAGGGCGCGGGTTAGTGTTAGCGTACGGCTTAGGATTAGGGGACGGGTGAGGGTCAGGCTTCGGGGAAGGGTTAGGGTTAGGGTTAGGGCTAGGTTTATGGTTAGGGGACGGGGACGGTTTAGGGTCCAGGTGAGGGTACGGCAACGCTTTAGGGGGAGCGTACGTGTGAGGGCGCGGGTTAGTGTTAGCGTACGGGTTAGGATTAGGGGATGGGTGAGGGTCAGGCTTCGGGGAAGGGTTAGGGTTAGGGTTCGGGCTAGGGTTAGGGTTAGGGGACGGGGACGGTTTAGCGTCCAGGTGAGGGTACGGCAACGCTTTAGGGGGAGCGTACGTGTGAGGGCGAGGGTTAGTGTTAGCGTACGTGTTAGGATTAGGGGACGGGTGAGGTTCCGGCTTCGGGGAAGGGTTAGGGTTAGGGTTCGGGCTAGGGTTAGGGTTAGGGGACGGGGACGGTTTAGGGTCCAGGTGAGGGTACGGCAACGGTTTAGAGGGAGCGTACGTGTGAGGGCTCGGGTTAGTGTTAGCCTACGGGTTACGATTAGGAGACGGGTGAGGGTCAGGCTTCGGGGAAGGGTTAGGGTTAGGGTTCGGGCTAGGGTTAGAGTTAGGGGACGGGGACGGTTTAGGGTCCAGGTGAGGGTACGGCAACGCTTTAGGGGGAGCGTACGTGAGAGGGCGCGGGTTAGTGTTAGCCTACGGGTTAGGATTAGGGGACGGGTGAGGGTCAGGCTTCGGGGAAGGTTTAGGGTTAGGGTTCGGGCTAGGCTTAGGGTTAGGGGACGGGGACGGTTTAGGGTCCAGGTGAGGGTACGGCAACGCTTTAGGGGGAGCGTACGTTTGAGGGCGTGGGTTAATGTTAGCGTACGGGTTAGGATTAGGGAACGGGTGAGGGTCACGCTTCGGGGAAGGGTTAGGGTTAGGGTTCGGGCTAGGGTTAGGGTTAGGGGACGGGGACGGTTTAGGGTCCAGGTGAGGGTACGGCAACGCTTTAGGGGGAGCGTACTTGTGAGGGCACGGGCTAGTGTTAGTGTACGGGTTAGGATTAGGGGACGGGTGAGTGTCAGGCTTCGGGGAAGGGTTAGGTTTAGGTTTCAGGCTAGGGTTAGGGTTAGGGGACGGGGACGGTTTAGGGTCCGGGTGTGGGTACGGCAACGCTTTAGGGGGAGCGTACGTGTGAGTGCGCGGGTTAGTGTTAGCCTATGGGTTAGCATTAGGGGACGGGTGAGGGTCAGGCTTCGGGGAAGGGTTAGGGTTAGGGTTCGGGCTAGGGTTAGGTTTAGGGGACGGGACGGTTTAGGGTCCAGGTGAGGGTACGGCAACGCTTTAGGGGGAGCGTACGTGTGAGGGCGCGGGTTAGTGTTAGCGTACGGGTTAGGATTAGGGGACGGGTGAGGGTCAGGCTTCGGGGAAGGGTTAGGGTTAGGGTTCGGGCTAGGGTTAGGGTTATTGGACGGGGACGGTTTAGGGTCCAGGTGAGGGTACGGCAACGCTTTAGGGGGAGCGTACGTGTGAGGGCGGGGGTTAGTGTTAGTGTACGGGTTAGGATTAGGGGACGGGTGAGGGTCAGGCTTCGGGGAAGTGTTAGGGTTAGGGTTCGGGCTAGGGTTAGGGTTAGGCGACGGGGACGGTTTAGGGTCCAGGTGAGGGTACGGCAACGCTTTAGGGGGAGCGTACGTGAGAGGGCGCGGGTTAGAGTTAGCCTACGGATTAGGATTAGGGGACGGGTGAGGGTCAGGCTTCTGGGAAGGTTTAGGGTTAGGGTACGGGCTAGGGTTAGGGTTATGGGACGGGGACGGTTTAGGGTCCAGGTGAGGGTACGGCAACGCTTTAGGGGGAGCCTACGTGTGAGGGCGCGCGTTAGTGTTAGCCTACGGGTTAGGATTAGGGGACGGGTGAGGGTCAGGCTTCGGGGAAGTGTAACCGTTAGGATTTGGGCTAGGGTTAGGGTTAGGTTTAGGGGACGCGGACGGTTTAGGGTCCAGGTTAGGGTACGGCAACGCTTTAGGGGGAGCGTACGTGTGAGGGCGCGGGTTAGTGTTAGCCTATGGGTTAGGATTAGGGGACGGGTGAGTGTCAGGCTTCGGGGAAGGGTTAGGGTTAGGGTTCGGGCTAGGGTTAGGGTTAGGGGACGGGGAAGGTTTAGGGTCCAGGTGAGGGTACGGCAACGCTTTAGGGGGCGCGTATGTGTGAAGGCGCGGGTTAGTGTTAGCCTACGGGTTAGGATTAGGGGACGGGTGAGGGTCAGGCTTCGGGGAAGGGTTAGGGTTAGGGTTCGGGCTAGGGTTAGGGTTAGGGGACGGGGACGGTTTAGGGTCCAGGTGAGGGTACGGCAACGGTTTAGAGGGAGCGTACGTGTGAGAGCTCGGGTTAGTGTTAGCCTACGGGTTACGATTAGGAGACGGGTGAGGGTCAGGCTTCGGGGAAGGGTTAGGGTTAGGGTTCGGGCTAGGGTTAGGGTTAGGGGACGGGGACGGTTTAGGGTCCAGGTGAGGGTACGGCAACGCTTTAGGGGGAGCGTACGTGTGAGGGCGCGGGTTAGTGTTAGCCTACGGGTTAGGATTATGGGACGGGTGAGGGTCAGGCTTCGGGGAAGGTTTAGGGTTAGGGTTCGGGCTAGGCTTAGGGTTAGGGGACGGGGACGGTTTAGCTTCCAGGTGAGGGTACGGCAACGCTTTAGGGGGAGCGTACGTTTGAGGGCGTGGGTTAATGTTAGCGTACGGGTTAGGATTAGGGAACGGGTGAGGGTCACGCTTCGGGGAAGGGTTAGGGTTAGGGTTCGGGCTAGGGTTAGGGTTAGGGGACGGGGACGGTTTAGGGTCCAGGTGAGGGTACGGCAACGCTTTAGGGGGAGCGTACTTGTGAGGGCGCGGGCTAGTGTGAGTGTACGGGTTAGGATTAGGGGACGGGTGAGGGTCAGGCTTCGGGGAAGGGTTAGGTTTAGGTTTCAGGCTAGGGTTAGGGTTAGGGGACGGGGACGGTTTAGGGTCCGGGTGTGGGTACGGCAACGCTTTAGGGGGAGCGTACGTGTGAGTGCGCGGGTTAGTGTTAGCCTATGGGTTAGCATTAGGGGACGGGTGAGGGTCAGGCTTCGGGGAAGCGTTAGGGTTAGGGTTCGGGCTAGGGTTAGGTTTAGGGGACGGGACGGTTTAGGGTCCAGGTGAGGGTACGGCAACGCTTTAGGGGGAGCGTACGCGTGAGGGCGCGGGTTAGTGTTAGCGTACGGGTTAGGATTAGGGGACTGGTGAGGGTCAGGCTTCGGGGAAGGGTTAGGGTTAGGGTTCGGGCTAGGGTTAGGGTTATTGGACGGGGACGGTTTAGGGTCCAGGTGAGGGTACGGCAATGCTTTAGGGGGAGCGTACGTGTGAGGGCGCGGGTTATTGTTAGCGTACGGGTTAGGATTAGGGGCGGGTGAGGGTCAGGCTTCGGGGAAGGTTTAGGGTTAGGGTTCGGGATAGGGTTAGGTTTAGGGGACGGGGACGATTTAGGGTACATGTGAGGGTACGGCAACGCTTTAGGGGGAGCATACGTGTGAGGGCGCGGGTTAGTGTTAGCGTACGGTTTAGGATTAGGGGACGGGTGAGGGTCAGGCTTCGGGGAAGGGTTAGGGTTAGGGTTCGGGCTAGGGTTAGGCTTAGGGGACGGGGACGGTTTAGGGTCCAGGTGAGGGTACGGCAACGCTTTAGGGGGAGCGTACCTGAGAGGGCGCGGGTTAGAGTTAGCCTACGGATTAGGATTAGGGGACGGGTGAGGGTCAGGCTTCTGGGAAGGTTTAGGGTTAGGGTACGGGCTAGGGTTAGGGTTATGGGACGGGGACGGTTTAGGGTCCAGGTGAGGGTACGGCAACGCTTTAGGGGGAGCCTACGTGTGAGGGCGCGCGTTAGTGTTAGCCTACGGGTTAGGATTAGGGGACGGGTGAGGGTCAGGCTTCGGGGAAGTGTAACCGTTAGGATTTGGGCTAGGGTTAGGGTTAGGGGACGCGGACGGTTTAGGGTCCAGGTTAGGGTACGGCAACGCTTTAGGGGGAGCGTACGTGTGAGGGCGCGGGTTAGTGTTAGCGTATGGGTTAGGATTAGGGGACGGGTGAGTGTCAGGCTTCGGGGAAGGGTTAGGGTTAGGGTTCGGGCTAGGGTTAGGGTTAGGGGACGGGGACGGTTTAGGGTCCAGGTGAGGGTACGGCAACGCTTTAGGGGGTGCGTCCGTGTGAGGGCGCGGGCTAGTGTTAGCCTACGGGTTAGGATTAGGGGACGGTTGAGGGTCAGGCTTCGGGGAAGGGTTAGGGTTAGGGTTCGGGCTAGGGTTAGTGTTAGGGGACGGGGACGGTTTAGGGTCCAGGTGAGGGTACGGCAACGCTTTAGGGGGAGCGTACGTGTGAGGGCGCGGGTTAATGTTAGCGTACGGGTTAGGATTAGGGGACGGGTGAGGGTCAGGCTTCGGGGAAGGGTTAGGGTTAGGGTTCGGGCTAGGGTTAGGGTTAGGGGATGGGGACGGTTTAGGGTCCAGGTGAGGGTACGGCAACGCTTTAGGGGGAGCGTACGTGTGAGGGCGTGGGTTAGTGTTAGCCTACGGGTTAGGATTAGGGGACGGGTGAGGGTCAGGCTTCGGGGAAGGGTTAGGGTTAGGGTTCGGGCTAGGGTAAGGGTTAGGGGACTGGGCCGGTTTAGGGTCCAGGTGAGGGTACGGCAACGCTTTAGGGGGAGCGTACGTGTGAGGGTGCGGGTTAGTGTTAGCCTACGGGTTAGGATTAGAGGACGGGTGAGGGTCAGGCTTTGGGTAATGGTTAGGGTTAGGGTTCGGCCTAGGGTAAGGGTTAGGGGACGGGGCCGGTTTACGGTCCAGGTGAGGGTACGGCAACGCTTTAGGGTGAGCGTACGTCTGAGGGCGTGGGTTAGTGTTAACGTACGGGTTAGGATTAGGGGACGGGTGAGGGTCAGGCTTCGGGGAAGTGTTAGGGTTAGGGTTCGGGCTAGAGTTAGGGTTAGGGGACGGGGACTGTTTAGGGTCCAGGTGAGGGTACGGCAACGCTTTAGGGGGTGCGTCCGTGTGAGGGCGCGGGCTAGTGTTAGCCTACGGGTTAGGATTAGGGGACGGTTGAGGGTCAGGCTTCGGGGAAGTGTTAAGGTTAGGGTTCGGGATAGGGTTAGTGTTAGGGGACGGGGACGGTTTAGGGTCCAGGTGAGGGTACGGCAACCATTTAGGGGGAGCGTACGTGTGAGGGCGCAGGTTAGTGTTACACTACGGGTTAGGATAAGGGGACGGGTGAGTGTCAGGCTTCGGGGAAGTGTTAGGGTTAGGGTTCTGGCTAGGGTTAGGGTTAGGGGATGGGGAGGTTTAGGGTCCAGGTGAGTGTACGGCAACGCTTTAGGGGGAGCATACGTGTGAGGGCGCGGGTTAGTGTTAGCGTACGGGTTAGGATTAGGGGATGGGTGAGGGTCAGGCTTCGGGGAAGGGTTAGGGTTAGGGTTCGGGCTAGGGTTAGTGTTAGGGGACGGGGACGGTTTAGGGTCCAAGTGAGGGTACGGCAACGCTTTAGGGGGAGCGTATGTGTGAGGGCGCGGGTTAGTGTTAGCGTACGGTTTAGGATTAGGGGACGGGTGAGGGTCAGGCTTCGGGGAAGGGTTAGGGTTAGGGTTCGGGCTAGGGTTAGGGTTAGGGGACGGGGACGGTTTAGGGTCCAGGTGAGGGTAGGGCAACGCTTTAGGGGGAGCGTACATGTGAGGGCGCGGGTTAGTGTTAGCGTACGGGTTAGGATTAGGGGACGGGTGAGGGTCAGGCTTCGGGGAAGGGTTAGGGTTAGGGTTCGGGCTAGGGTTAGGGTTAGGGGACGGGGACGGTTTAGGGTCCAGGTGAGGGTACGGCAACGCTTTAGGGGGAGCGTACGTGTGAGGGCGCGGGTTAGTGTTAGTGTACGGGTTAGGATTAGGGGACGGGTGAGGGTCAGGATTCGGGGAAGGGTTAGGTTTAGGTTTCTGGCTAGGGTTAGGGTTAGGAGACGGGGACGGTTTACGGTCCGGGTGTGGGTACGGCAACGCTTTAGGGGGAGTGTACGTGTGAGGGCGCGGGTTAGTGTTAGCGTACGTGTTAGGATTAGGGGACGGGTGAGGGTCAGACTTCGGGGAAGGGTTAGGGTTAGGGTTCGGGTTCGGGTTAGGGTTAGGGGACGGGGACTGTTTAGGGTCCAGGTGAGGTTACGGCAACGCTTAGGGGGAGCGTACGTGTGAGTGCGCGGGTTAGTGTTAGCCTATGGGTTAGGATTAGGGGACGGGTGAGGGTCAGGCTTCGGGGAAGGGTTAGGGTTAGGGTTCGGGCTAGGGTTAGGGTTAGGGGACGGGGACGGTTTAGGGTCCAGGTGAGGGTACGGCAACGCTTTAGGGGGAGCGTACGTGTGAGGGCGCGTGTTAGTGTTAGCCTACGGGTTAGGATTAGGGGACGGGTGAGGGTCAGGCTTCGGGGAAGGGTTAGGGTTAGGGTTCGGGCTAGGGTTAGGGTTAGGGGACGGGTACGGTTTAGGGTCCAGGTGAGGGTACGGCAATGCTTTAGGGGGAGCGTATGTGTGAGGGCGCGGATTATTGTTAGCGTACGGGTTAGGATTAGGGCCGGGTGAGGGTCAGGCTTCGGGGAAGGGTTAGGGTTAGGGTTCGGGCTAGGGTTAGGGTTAGGGGACGGGGACGGTTTAGGGTCCGGGTGAGGGTACGGCAACACTTAGGGGGAGCGTACGTGTGAGTGCGCGGGTTAGTGTTAGCCTATGGGTTAGGATTAGGGGACGGGTTAGGGTCAGGTTTCGGGGAAGGGGTAGGGTTAGGGTTCGGGCTAGGGTTAGGGTTAGTGGATGGGGACGGTTTAGGGTCCAGGTGAGGGTATGGCAACGCTTTAGAGGGATCGTACGTGTGAGGGCGCGGGTTAGTGTTATCGTACGGGTTAGGATTAGGGGACGGGTGAGGGTCAGGCTTCGGGGAAGGGTTATGGTTAGGGTTCGGGATAGGGTTAGGGTTAGGGGACGGAGACGGTTTAGGGTCCAGGTGAGGGTACGGCAACGCTTTAGGGGGAGCGTACGTGTGAGGGCGCGGGTTAGTGTTAGCGTATGGGTTAGGATTAGGGGACGGGTGAGGGTCAATCTTCGGGGAAGGGTTACGGTTAGGGTTCGGGCTAGGGTTAGGGTTAGGGGACGGGGACGGTTTGGGGTCCAGGTGAGGGTACGGCAACGCTTTAATGGGAGCGTACGTGTGAGGGCGCGGGTTAGTGTTAGCGTACGGGTTAGGATTAGGGGACGGGTGAGGGTCAGGCTTCGGGGAAGGGTTAGGGTTAGGGTTCGGGCTAGGGTTAGGGTTAGGGGACCGGGACGGTTTAGGGTCCAGGTGAGGGTACGGCAACGCTTTAGGGGGAGCGTACATGTGAGGGCGTGGGTTAGTGTTAGCCTACGGGTTAGGATTAGGGGACTGGTGAGGGTCAGGCTTCGGGGAAGGGTTAGGGTTAGGGTTCGGGCTAGGGTAAGGGTTAGGGGACGGGGCCGGTTTAGGGTCCAGGTGAGGGTACGGCAACGCTTTAGGGGGAGCGTACGTCTGAGGGCGCGGGTTAGTGTTAGCGTACGGGTTAGGATTAGGGGACGGGTGAGGGTCAGGCTTTGGGGAAGTGTTAGGGTTAGGGTTCGGGCTAGGGTTAGGGTTAGTGGACGGGGACGGTTTAGGGTCCAGGTGAGGGTACGGCAACGCTTTAGGGGGAGCGTACGTGTGAGGGTGCGGGTTAGTGTTAGCCTACGGGTTAGGATTAGAGGACGGGTGAGGGTCAGGCTTCGGGTAATGGTTAGGGTTAGGGTTCGGGCTAGGGTAAGGGTTAGGGGACGGGGCCGGTTTACGGTCCAGGTGAGGGTACGGCAACGCTTTAGGGGGAGCGTACGTGTGAGGGCGCGGGTTAGTGTTACGCTACGGGTTAGGATAAGGGGACGGGTGAGGGTCAGGCTTCGGGGAAGGGTTAGTGTTAGGGTTGGGGCTAGGGTTAGGGTTAGGGGATGGGGAGATTTAGGGTCCAGGTGAGTGTACGGCAACGCTTTAGGGGGAGCGTACGTGTGAGGGCGCGGGTTAGTGTTAGCGTACGGGTTAGGATTAGGGGACGGGTGAGGGTCAGGCTTCGGGGAAGGGTTAGGGTTAGGGTTCGGGCTAGGGTTAGTGTTAGGGGACGGGGACGGTTTAGGGTCCAGGTGAGGGTACGGCAACGCTTTAGGGGGAGCGTACGTGTGAGGGCGCGGGTTAGTGTTAGCGTACGGGTTAGGATTAGGGGACGGGTGAGGGTCAGGCTTCGGGGAAGGGTTAGGGTTAGGGTTCGGGCTAGGGTTAGGGTTAGGGGACGGGGACGGTTTAGGGTCCAGGTGAGGGTACGGCAACGATTTAGGGGGAGAGTACGTGTGAGGGCGTGGGTTAGTGTTAGCCTACGGGTTAGGATTAGGGGATGGGTGAGGGTCAGGCTTCGGGGAAGGGTTAGGGTTAGGGTTCGGGCTAGGGTAAGGGTTAGGGGACGGGGCCGGTTTAGGGTCCAGGTGAGGGTAGGGCAACGCTTTAGGGGGAGCGTACGTCTGAGGGCGCGGGTTAGTGTTAGCGTACGGGTTAGGATTAGGGGACGGGTGAGGGTCAGGCTTTGGAGAAGGGTTACGGTTAGGGTTCCGGCTAGGGTTAGGGTTAGTGGACGGGGACGGTTTAGGGTCCAGGTGAGTGTACGGCAATGCTTTAGGGGGAGCGTACGTGTGAGGGCGCGGGTTAGTGTTAGCATACAGGTTAGGATTAGGGGACGGGTGAGGGTCAGGCTTCGGGGAAGGGTTAGGGTTAGGGTTCGGGCTAGGGTTAGGGTTAGGGGACGGGGCCGGTTTAGGGTCCAGGTGAGGGTACGGCAACGCTTTAGGGGGAGCGTACGTGTGAGAGCGCGGGTTAGTGTTAGCGTACGGGTTAGGATTAGGGGACGGGTGAGGGTCAGGCTTCGGGGAAGGGTTAGGGTTAGGGTTCGGGCTAGGGTTAGTGTAAGGGGACGGGGACGGTTTAGAGTCCAGGTTAGGGTATGGCAACGCTGTAGGGGGAGCGTACGTGTGAGGGCGCGGGTTAGTGTTAGCCTACGGGTTAAGATTAGGGGACGGGTGAGGGTCAGGCTTCGGGGAAGGGTTAGGGTTAGGGTTCGGGCTAGGGTTAGGGTTAGGGGACGGGGACGGTTTAGGGTCCAGGTGAGGGTACGGCAACGCTTTAGGGGGAGCGGACGTGTGAGGGCGCGGGTTAGTGTTAGTGTACGGGTTAGGATTAGGGGACGGGTGAGGGTCAGAATTCGGGGAAGGGTTAGGTTTAGGTTTCTGGCTAGGGTTAGGGTTAGGGGACGGGGACGGTTTAGGGTCCGGGTGTGGGTACGGCAACGCTTTAGGGGGAGCGTACGTGTGAGGGCGCGGGTTAGTGTTAGCGTACGTGTTAGGATTAGGGGACGGGTGAGGGTCAGGCTTCGGGGAAGGGTTAGGGTTAGGGTTCGGGTTAGGGTTAGGGTTAGGGGACGGGGATGGTTTAGGGTCCAGGTGAGGGTACGGCAACGCTTAGGGGGAACGTACGTGTGAGTGCGAGGGTAAGTGTTAGCCTATGGGTTAGGATTAGGGGACGGGTGAGGGTCAGGCTTCGGGGAAGGGTTAGGGTTAGGGTCCGGGCTAGGGTTAGGGTTAGGGGACGGGGACGGTTTAGGGTCCAGGTGAGGGTACGGCAGCGCTTTAGGGGGAGCGTACGTGTGAGGGCGCATGTTAGTGTTAGCGTACGGGTTAGGATTAGGGGACGGGTGAGGGTCAGGCTTCGGGGAAGGGTTAGGGTTAGGGTTCGGGCTAGGGTTAGGGTTAGGGGACGGGGACGGTTTAGGGTCCAGGTGAGGGTACGGCAATGCTTTAGGGGGAGCGTATGTGTGAGGGCGCGGGTTATTGTTAGCGTACGGGTTAGGATTAGGGGCGGGTGAGGGTCAGGCTTCGGGGAAGGGTTAGGGTTAGGGTTCGGGCTAGGGTTAGGGTTAGGGGACGGGGACGGTTTAGGGTCCGGGTGAGGGTACGGCAACGCTTAGGGGGAGCGTACGTGTGAGTGCGCGGGTTAGTGTTAGCCTATGGGTTAGGATTAGGGGACGGGTGAGGGTCAGGTTTCGGGGAAGGGGTAGGGTTAGGGTTCGGGCTAGGGTTAGGGTTAGGGGACGGGGACGGTTTAGGGTCCAGGTGAGGGTATGGCAACGCTTTAGAGGGATCGTACGTGTGAGGGCGCGGGTTAGTGTTATCGTACGGGTTAGGATTAGGGGACGTGTGAGGGTCAGGCTTCGGGGAAGGGTTAGGGTTAGGGTTCGGGATAGGGTTAGGGTTAGGGGACGGGGACGGTTTGGGGTCCAGGTGAGGGTACTGCAACGGTTTAGGGTGAGCGTACGTGTGAAGGTGCGGGTTAGTGTTAGCGTACGGGTTAGGATTAGGGGACGGGTGAGGGTCAGGCTTCGGGGAAGGGTTAGGGTTAGGGTTCGGGCTAGGGCTAGGGTTAGGGGACGGGGACGGTTTAGGGTCCAGGTGAGGGTACGGCAACGTTTTAGGGGGAGCGTACGTGTGAGGGCGCGGGTTAGTGTTAGCGTACGGGTTAGGATTAGGTGACGGGTGAGGGTCAGGCTTCGGGGAAGTGTTAGGGTTAGTATTCGGGCTAAGGTTAGGGTTAGGGGACGGGGACGGTTTGGGGTCCAGGTGAGGGTACGGCAACGCTTTAAGGGGAGCGTACGTGTGAGGGCGCGGGTTAGTGTTAGCCTACGGGTTAGAATTAGGGGACGGGTGAGGGTCAGGCTTCGGGGAAGGGTTAGGGTTAGGGTTCGGGCTAGGGTTAGGATTAGGGGACGGGGACAGTTTAGGGTCCAGGTGAGGGTACGGCAACGCTTTATGGGGAGCGTGCGTGTGAGAGCGCGGGTTAGTGTTAGCGTAAGGGTTAGGATTAGGGGACGGGTGAGAGTCAGCCTTCGGGGAAGTGTTAGGGTTAGTGTTCGGGCTAGGGTTAGGGTTATGGGACGGGGACGGTTTGAGGCCCAGGTGAGGGTACGGCAACGCTTTAGGGGGAGTGTACGTGTGAGGGCGCGGGTTAGTGTTAGCGTACGGGTTAGGATTAGGGGACGGGTGAGGGTCAGGCTTCGGGGAAGGGTTAGGTTTAGGTTTCGGGCTAGGGTTAGGGTTAGGGGACGGGGACGGTTTAGGGTCCGGGTGTGGGTACGGCAACGCTATAGGGGGAGCGTACGTGTGATGGCACGCGTTAGTGTTAACCTACGGGTTAGGATTAGGGGACGGGTGAGGGTCAGGCTTCGGGGAAGGGTAAGCATTAGGGTTTGGGCTAGGGTTAGTGTTAGGGGACGGGGACGGTTTAGGGTCCAGGTGAGGGTACGGCAACGCTTTAGGGGGAACTTACGTGTGAGGGCGCGGGTTAGTGTTAGCCTACGGGTTAGGATTAGGGGACGGGTGAGGGTCAGGCTTCGGGGAAGGGTTAGGGTTAGGGTTCGGGCTAGGGTTAGGTTTAGGGGACGGGGACGGTTTAGGGTCCAGGTGAGGGTACGGCAATGCTTTAGGGGGAGCGTACGTGTGAGGGCGCGGGTTATTGTTAGCGTACGTGTTAGGATTAGGGGACGGGTGAGGGTCAGGCTTCGGGGAAGGGTTAGGGTTAGGGTTCGGGCTAGGGTTAGGGTTAGGGGACGGGGACGGTTTAGGGTCCAGGTGAGGGTACGGCAACGCTTAGGGGGAGCGTACGTGTGAGGGCGCGGGTTAGTGTTAGCCTACGGGTTAGGATTAGGGGACGGGTGAGGGTCAGGCTTCGGGGAAGGGTTAGGGTTAGGATTCGGGCTAGGGTTAGGGTTAGAGGACGGGGACGGTTTAGGGTCAGGTGAGGGTACGGCAACGCTTTAGGGGGAGCGTACGTGTGAGGGCGTGGGTTAGTGTTAGCCGAGAGGTTAGGATTAGGGGACGGGTGAGGGTCACGCTTCGGGGAAGGGTTAGGGTTAGGGTTAGGGCTAGGGTAAGGGTTAGGGGACGGGGCCGGTTTAGGGTCCAGGTGAGGGTAGGGCAACGCTTTAGGGGGAGCGTACGTCTGAGGGCGCGGGTTAGTGTTAGCGTACGGGTTAGGATTAGGGGACGGGTGAGGGTCAGGCTTTGGAGAAAGGTTACGGTTAGGGTTCCGGCTAGGGTTAGGGTTAGTGGACGGGGACGGTTTAGGGTCCAGGTGAGTGTACGGCAATGCTTTAGGGGGAGCGTACGTGTGAGGGCGCGGGTTAGTGTTAGCATACAGGTTAGGATTAGGGGACGGGTGAGGGTCAGGCTTCGGGGAAGGGTTAGGGTTAGGGTTCGGGCTAGGGTTAGGGTTAGGGGACGGGGCCGGTTTAGGGTCCAGGTGAGGGTACGGCAACGCTTTAGGGGGAGCGTACGTGTGAGGGCGCGGGTTAGTGTTAGCGTACGTGTTAGGATTAGGGGACGGGTGAGGGTCAGGCTTCGGGGAAGGGTTAGGGTTAGGGTTCGGGCTAGGGTTAGTGTAAGGGGACGGGGACGGTTTAGAGTCCAGGTTAGGGTATGGCAATGCTGTAGGGGGAGCGTACGTGTGAGGGCGCGGGTTAGTGTTAGCCTACGGGTTAGGATTAGGGGACGGGTGAGGGTCAGGCTTCGGGGAAGGGTTAGGGTTAGGGTTCGGGCTAGGTTTAGGGTTAGGGGACGGGGACGGTTTAGGGTCCAGGTGAGGGTACGGCAACGCTTTAGGGGGAGCGTACGTGTGAGGGCGCGGGTTAGTGTTAGTGTACGGGTTAGGATTAGGGGACGGGTGAGGGTCAGAATTTGGGGAAGGGTTAGGTTTAGGTTTCTGGCTAGGGTTAGGGTTAGGGGATGGGGACGGTTTAGGGTCCGGGTGTGGGTACGGCAACGCTTTAGGGGGAGCGTACGTGTGAGGGCGCGGGTTAGTGTTAGCGTACGTGTTAGGATTAGGGGACGGGTGAGGGTCAGGCTTCGGGGAAGGGTTAGGGTTAGGGTTCGGGTTAGGGTTAGGGTTAGGGGACGGGGACGGTTTAGGGTCCAGGTGAGGGTACGGCAACGCTTAGGGGGAACGTACGTGTGAGTGCGAGGGTTAGTGTTAGCATATGGGTTAGGATTAGGGGACGGGTGAGGGTCAGGCTTCGGGGAAGGGTTAGGGTTAGGGTCCGGGCTAGGGTTAGGGTTAGGGGACGGGGACGGTTTAGGGTCCAGGTGAGGGTACGGCAATGCTTTAGGGGGAGCGTACGTGTGAGGGCGCATGTTAGTGTTAGCGTACGGGTTAGTATTAGGGGACGGGTGAGGGTCAGGCTTCGGGGAAGGGTTAGGGTTAGGGTTCGGGCTAGGGTTAGGGTTAGGGGACGGGGACGGTTTAGGGTCCAGGTGAGGGTACGGCAATGCTTTAGGGGGAGCGTATGTGTGAGGGCGCGGGTTATTGTTAGCGTACGGGTTAGGATTAGGGGCGGGTGAGGGTCAGGCTTCGGGGAAGGGTTAGGGTTAGGGTTCGGGCTAGGGTTAGGGTTAGGGGACGGGGACGGTTTAGGGTCCGGGTGAGGGTACGGCAACGCTTAGGGGGAGCGTACGTGTGAGTGCGCGGGTTAGTGTTAGCCTATGGGTTAGGATTAGGGGACGGGTGAGGGTCAGGTTTCGGGGAAGGGGTAGGGTTAGGGTTCGGGCTAGGGTTAGGGTTAGGGGACGGGGACGGTTTAGGGTCCAGGTGAGGGTATGGCAACGCTTTAGAGGGATCGTACGTGTGAGGGCGCGGGTTAGTGTTATCGTACGGGTTAGGATTAGGGGACGGGTGAGGGTCAGGCTTCGGGGAAGGGTTAGGGTTAGGGTTCGGGATAGGGTTAGGGTTAGGGGACGGGGACGGTTTAGCGTCCCGGTGAGGGTACGGCAACGCTTTAGGGGGAGCGTACGTGTGAGGGCGCGGGTTAGTGTTAGCGTATGGGTTAGGATTAGGGGACGGGTGAGGGTCATTCTTCGGGGAAGTGTTACGGTTAGGGTTCGGGCTAGGGTTAGGGTTAGGGGACGGGGACGGTTTGGGGTCCAGGTGAGGGTACTGCAACGGTTTAGGGTGAGCGTACGTGTGAAGGTGCGGGTTAGTGTTAGCGTACGGGTTAGGATTAGGGGACGGGTGAGGGTCAGGCTTCGGGGAAGGGTTAGGGTTAGGGTTCGGGCTAGGGCTAGGGTTAGGGGACGGGGACGGTTTAGGGTCCAGGTGAGGGTACGGCAACGTTTTAGGGGGAGCGTACGTGTGAGGGCGCGGGTTAGTGTTAGCGTACGGGTTAGGATTAGGTGACGGGTGAGGGTCAGGCTTCGGGGAAGTGTTAGGGTTAGTATTCGGGCTAAGGTTAGGGTTAGGGGACGGGGACGGTTTGGGGTCCAGGTGAGGGTACGGCAACGCTTTAAGGGGAGCGTACGTGTGAGGGCGCGGGTTAGTGTTAGCCTACGGGTTAGAATTAGGGGACGGGTGAGGGTCAGGCTTCGGGGAAGGGTTAGGGTTAGGGTTCGGGCTAGGGTTAGGATTAGGGGAAAGGGACAGTTTAGGGTCCAGGTGAGGGTACGGCAACGCTTTATGGGGAGCGTGCGTGTGAGAGCGCGGGTTAGTGTTAGCGTAAGGGTTAGGATTAGGGGACGGGTGAGAGTCAGCCTTCGGGGAAGTGTTAGGGTTAGTGTTCGGGCTAGGGTTAGGGTTAGGGGACGGGGACGGTTTGAGGCCCAGGTGAGGGTACGGCAACGCTTTAGGGGGAGTGTACGTGTGAGGGCACGGGTTAGTGTTAGCATACGGGTTAGGATTAGGGGACGGGTGAGGGTCAGGCTTCGGGGAAGGGTTAGGTTTAGGTTTCGGGCTAGGGTTAGGGTTAGGGGACGGGGACGGTTTAGGGTCCGGGTGTGGGTACGGCAACGCTATAGGGGGAGCGTACGTGTGAGGGCACGCGTTAGTGTTAACCTACGGGTTAGGATTAGGGGACGGGTGAGGGTCAGGCTTCGGGGAAGTGTAAGCATTAGGGTTTGGGCTAGGGTTAGTGTTAGGGGACGGGGACGGTTTAGGGTCCAGGTGAGGGTACGGCAACGCTTTAGGGGGAACTTACGTGTGAGGGCGCGGGTTAGTGTTAGCCTACGGGTTAGGATTAGGGGACGGGTGAGGGTCAGGCTTCGGGGAAGGGTTAGGGTTAGGGTTCGGGCTAGGGTTAGGTTTAGGGGACGGGGACGGTTTAGGGTCCAGGTGAGGGTACGGCAATGCTTTAGGGGGAGCGTACGTGTGAGGGCGCGGGTTATTGTTAGCGTACGGGTTAGGATTAGGGGACGGGTGAGGGTCAGGCTTCGGGGAAGGGTTAGGGTTAGGGTTCGGGCTAGGGTTAGGGTTAGGGGACGGGGACGGTTTAGGGTCCAGGTGAGGGTACGGCAACGCTTAGGGGGAGCGTACGTGTGAGGGCGCGGGTTAGTGTTAGCCTACGGGTTAGGATTAGGGGACGGGTGAGGGTCAGGCTTCGGGGAAGGGTTAGGGTTAGGATTCGGGCTAGGGTTAGGGTTAGAGGACGGGGACGGTTTAGGGTCAGGTGAGGGTACGGCAACGCTTTAGGGGGAGCGTACGTGTGAGGGCGTGGGTTAGTGTTAGCCGAGAGGATAGGATTAGGGGACGGGTGAGGGTCACGCTTCGGGGAAGGGTTAGGGTTAGGGTTCGGGCTAGGGTTAGGGTTAGGGGACGGGGACGGTTTAGGGTCCAGGTGAGGGTATGGCAACGCTTTAGGGGGAGCGTACGTGTGAGGGCGCGGGTTAGTGTTAGCCTACGGGTTAGGATTAGGGGACGGGTTAGGGTCAGGCTTTGGGGAAGGGTTAGGGTTAGGGTTCGGGCTAGGGCTAGGGTTAGTGACGGGGACAGTTTAGGGTCCAGGTGAGGGTACGGCAACCCTTTAGGGGGAGCGTACGTGTGAGGGCGCGTGTTAGTGTTAGACTACGGGTTAGGATTAGGGGACGGGTGAGGGTCAGGCTTCAGGGAAGGGTTAGGGTTAGGGTTCGGGCTAGGGTTAGGGTTAGGGGACGGGGACGGTTTAGGGTCCAGGTGAGTGTACGGCAACGCTTTAGGGGGAGCGTACGTGTGAGGGCGCGGGTTAGTGTTAGCGTACGGTTTAGGATTAGGGGACGGGTGAGGTTCAGGCTTCGGGGAAGGGTTAGGGTTAGGGTTTGGGCTAGGGTTAGGGTTAGGGGACGGGGACGGTTTAGGGTCCAGGTGAGGGTACGGCAATGCTTTAGGGGGAGCGTACGTGTGAGGGCGCGGGTTAGTGTTAGCATACAGGTTAGGATTAGGGGACGTGTGAGGGTCAGGCTTCGGGGAAGGGTTAGGGTTAGGGTTCGGGCTAGGGTTAGGGTTAGGGGACGGGGCCGGTTTGGGTCCAGGTGAGGGTACGGCAACGCTTTAGGAGGAGCGTACGTGTGAGGGCGCGGGTTAGTGTTAGCGTACGGATTAGGATTAGGGGATGGGTGAGGGTCAGGCTTCGGGGAAGGGTTAGGGTTAGGGTTCGGGCTAGGGTTAGTGTAAGGGGACGGGGACGGTTTAGAGTCCAGGTTAGGGTATGGCACCGCTGTAGGGGGAGCGTACGTGTGAGGGCGCGGGTTAGTGTTAGCCTACGGGTTAGGATTAGGGGACGGGAGAGGGTCAGGCTTCGGGGAAGTGTTAGGGTTAGGGTTCGGGCTAGGGTTAGGGTTAGGGGACGGGGACGATTTAGGGTCCAGGTGAGGGTACGGCAACGCTTTAGGGGGAGCGTACGTGTGAGGGCGCGGGTTAGTGTTAGTGTACGGGTTAGGATTAGGGGACGGGTGAGGGTCAGAATTAGGGGAAGGGTTAGGTTTAGGTTTCTGGCTAGGGTTAGGGTTAGGGGACGGGGACGGTTTAGGGTCCGGGTGTGGGTACGGCAACGCTTTAGGGGGAGCGTACGTGTGAGTGCGCGGGTTAGTGTTAGCGTACGTGTTAGGATTAGGGGACGGGTGAGGGTCAGGCTTCGGGGAAGGGTTAGGGTTAGGGTTCGGGTTAGGGTTAGGGTTAGGGGACGGGGACGGTTTAGGGTCCAGGTGAGGGTACGGCAACGCTTAGGGGGAGCGTACGTGTGAGTGCGCGGGTTAGTGTTAGCCTATGGGTTCGGATTAGGGGACGGGTGAGGGTCAGGCTTCGGGGAAGGGTTAGGGTTAGGGTTCGGGCTAGGGTTAGGATTAGGGGACGGGGACGGTTTAGGGTCCAGGTGAGGGTACGGCAACACTTTAGGGGGAGCGTACGTGTGAGGGCGCGTGTTAGTGTTAGCGTACGGGTTAGGATTAGGGGCCGGGTGAGGGTCAGGCTTCGGGGAAGTGTTAGGGTTAGGGTTCGGGCTAGGGTTAGGGTTAGGGAACGGGGACGGTTTAGGGTCCAGGTGAGGGTACGGCAATGCTTTAGGGGGAGCGTATGTGTGAGGGCGCGGGTTATTGTTAGCGTACGGGTTAGGATTAGGGGCGGGTGAGGGTCAGGCTTCGGGGAAGGGTTAGGGTTAGGGTTCGGGCTAGGGTTAGGGTTAGGGGACGGGGACGGTTTAGCGACCGGGTGAGGGTACGGCAACGCTTTAGGGGGAGCGTACGTGTGAGGGCGCGGGTTAGTGTTATTGTACGGGTTAGGATTAGGGGACGGGTGAGGGTCAGGCTTCGGGGAAGGGTTAGGGTTATGGTTCGGGATAGGGTTAGGGTTAGGGGACGGGGACGGTTTAGGGTCCAGGTGAGGGTACGGCAACGCTTTAGGGGGAGCGTACGTGTGAGGGCGCGGGTTAGTGTTAGCGTATGGGTTAGGATTAGGGGACGGGTGAGGGTCATTCTTCGGGGAAGGGTTACGGTTAGGGTTCGGGCTAGGGTTAGGGTTAGGGGACGGGGACGGTTTGGGGTTCAGGTGAGGGTACTGCAACGGTTTAGGGTGAGCGTACGTGTGAAGGTGCGGGTTAGTGTTAGCGTACGGGTTAGGATTAGGGGACGGGTGAGGGTCAGGCTTCGGGGAAGGGTTAGGGTTAGGGTTCGGGCTAGGGTTAGGGTTAGGGGACGGGGACGGTTTAGGGTTCAGGTGAAGGTACGGTAACGATTTAGGGGGAGCGTACGTGTGAGGGCGCGGGTTAGTGTTAGCGTACGGGTTAGGATTAGGTGACGGGTGAGGGTCAGGCTTCGGGGAAGTGTTAGGGTTAGTATTCGGGCTAAGGTTAGGGTTAGGGGACGGGGAAGGTTTGGGGTCCAGGTGAGGGTACGGCAACGCTTTAAGGGGAGCGTACGTGTGAGGGCGCGGGTTAGTGTTAGCCTACGTGTTAGAATTAGGGGACGGGTGAGGGTCAGGCTTCGGGGAAGGGTTAGGTTTAGGGTTCGGGCTAGGGTTAGGATTAGGGAACGGGGACGGTTTAGGGTCCAGGTGAGGGTACGGCAACGCTTTATGGGGAGCATGCGTGTGAGGGCGCGGGTTAGTGTTAGCCTACGGGTTAGGATTAGGGGACGGGTGAGGGTCAGCCTTCGGGGAAGTGTTAGGGTTAGTGTTCGGGCTAAGGTTAGGGTTAGGGGACGGGGACGGTTTGGGGCCCAGGTGAGGGTACGGCAACGCTTTAGGGGGAGCGTACGTGTGAGGGCGCGGGTTAGTGTTAGCGTACGGGTTAGGATTAGGGGACGGGTGAGGGTCAGGCTTCGGGGAAGGTTTAGGTTTAGGTTTCGGGCTAGGGTTAGGGTTAGGGGACGGGGACGGTTTAGGGTCCGGGTGTGGGTACGGCAACGCTTTAGGGGGAGCGTACGTGTGAGGGCGCGCGTTAGTGTTAGCCTACGGGTTAGGATTAGGGGACGGGTGAGGGTCAGGCTTCGGGGAAGGGTAAGCATTAGGGTTTGGGCTAGGGTTAGGGTTAGGGGACGGGGACGGTTTAGGGTCCAGGTGAGGGTACGGCAACGCTTTAGGGGGAACTTACGTGTGAGGGCGCGGGTTAGTGTTAGCCTACGGGTTAGGATTAGGGGACGGGTGAGGGTAAGGCTTCGGGGAAGGGTTAGGGTTAGGGTTCGGGCTAGGGTTAGGTTTAGGGGACGGGGACGGTTTAGGGTCCAGGTGAGGGTACGGCAATGCTTTAGGGGGAGCGTACGTGTGAGGGCGCGGGTTATTGTTAGCGTACGGGTTAGGATTAGGGGACGGGTGAGGGTCAGGCTTCGGGGAAGGGTTAGGGTTAGGGTTCGGACTAGGGTTAGGGTTAGGGGACGGGGACGGTTTAGGGTCCAGGTGAGGGTACGGCAACGCTTAGGGGGAGCGTACGTGTGAGGGCGCGGGTTAGTGTTAGCCTACGGGTTAGGATTAGGGGACGGGTGAGGGTCAGGCTTTGGGGAAGGGTTAGGGTTAGGGTTCGGGCTAGGGTTAGGGTTAGGGGACGGCGACGGTTTAGGGTTCAGGTGAAGGTACGGCAACGTTTTAGGGGGAGCGTACGTGTGAGGGCGCGGGTTAGTGTTAGCGTACGGGTTAGGATTAGGGGACGGGTGAGGGTCAGGCTTTGGGGAAGGGTTAGGGTTAGGGTTTGGGCTAGGGTTAGGGTTAGGGGACGGGGACGGTTTAAGGTTCAGGCGAGGGTATGGCAACACTTTAGGGGGAGCGTACGTGTGAGGGCGCGGGTTAGTGTTAGCGTACGGGTTAGGATTAGGGGACGGGTGAGGGTCAGGCTTCGGGGAAGAGTTAGGGTTAGGGTTCGGGCTAGGGTTAGGGTTAGGGTACGGGGACGGTTTAGGGTCCAGGTGAGGGTACAGCAACGCTTTAGGGGGAGCGTACGTGTGAGGGCGCGGGTTAGTGTTAGCGTAAGGGTCAGGATTAGGAGACGGGTGAGGGTCAGGCTTCAAGGGAAGGTTTAGGGTTAGGGTTCGGGCTAGGGTTAGGGTTAGGGGATGGGGACGGTTTAGGGTCCAGGTGAGGGTACGGCAACGCTTTAGGGGGAGCGTACGTGTGAGGGCGCGGGTTAGTGTTAGCCTACGGTTTGGGATTAGGGGACGGGTGAGGGTCAGGCTTTGGGGAAGGGTTAGGGTTAGGGTTTGGGCTAGAGTTAGGGTTAGGGGACGGGGACAGTTTAAGGTCCAGGTGAGGGTACGGCAACGCTTTAGGGGGAGCGTACGTGTGAGGGCGCGGGTTAGTGTTAGCGTACGGGTTAGGATTAGGGGACGGTTGAGGGTCAGGCTTCGGGGAAGGGTTAGGGTTAGGGTTCGGGCTAGGGTTAGGGTTAGGGGACGGGGACGGTTTAGGGTCCAGGTGAGTGTACGGCAACGCTTTAGGGGGAGCGTACGTGTGAGGGAGCGGGTTAGTGTTAGCGTACGGGTTAGGATTAGGGGACGTGTGAGGGTCAGGCTTCGGGGAAGGGTTAGGGTTAGGGTTCGGGCTAGGGTTAGGGTTAGGGGACGGGGACGCTTTAGGGTCCAGGTGAGGGTACGGCAACACTTTAGGGGGAGAGTACGGGTGAGGGCGCGGGTTAGTGTTAGCCTATGGGTTAGGATTAGGGGACGGGTGAGCGTCAGGCTTCGGGGAAGGGTTAGGGTTAGGGTTCGGCCTAGGGTTAGGGTTAGGGGACGGGGCCGGTTTAGGGTCCAGGTGAGGGTACAGCAAAGTTTTCGGGGGAGCGTACGTGTGAGGGCGCGGGTTAGTGTTAGCCAACGGGTTAGGATTAGGGGACGGGTGAGGGTCAGGCTTCGGGGAAGGGTTAGGGTTAGGGTTTGGGCTAGGGTTAGGGTTAGGGGACGGGGTCAGTTTAGGGTCCAGGTGAGTGTACGGCAACGCTTTAGGGGGAGTGTACGTGTGAGGGCGCGGGTTAGTGTTAGCGTACGGGTTAGGATTAGCGGACGGGTGAGGGTCAGGCTTCGGGGAAGGGTTAGGGTTAGGGTTCGGGCTAAAGTTAGGGTTAGGGGACGCGGACGGTTTAGGGTCCAGGTGAGGGTACGGCAACGCTTTAGGTGGAGCGTACGTGAGAGAGCGCGGGTTAGTGTTAGCCTACGGGTTAGGATTAGGGGACGGGTGAGGGTCAGGCTTCGGGGAAGTGTTAGGGTTAGGGTCGGGCTAGGGTTAGGTTTAGGGGACGGGGACGGTTTAGGGTCCAGGCGAGGGTACGGCAACGCTTTAGGGGGAGCGTACGTGTGAGGGCGCGGGTTAGTGTTAGCCTACGGGTTAGGATTAGGGGACGGGTGAGAGTCAGGCTTCGGGGAAGGGTTACGGTTAGGGTTCGGGCTAGGGTTAGGGTTAGGGAACGGGGAAGGTTTAGGGTCCAGGTGAGGGTACGGCAACGCTTTAGGGGGAGCGTACGTGTGAGGGCGCGGGTTAGTGTTAGCGTACGGGTTAGGATTAGCGGACGGGTGAGGGTCAGGCTTCGGGGAAGTTTAGGGTTAGGGTTCGGGCTAGGGTTAGGTTTAGGGGATGGGGACGGTTTAGGGTCCAGGTGAGGGTATGGCAATGCTTTAGGGGTAGCGTACGTGTGAGGGCGCGGGTTAGTGTTAGCGTACGGGTTAGGATTAGGGGACGGGTGAGGGTCAGGCTTCGGGGAAGGGTGAGAGATAGGGTTCGGGCTAGGGTTAGGGTTAGGGGACGGGGACGGTTTAGGGTCCAGGTGAGGATACGGCAACGCTTTAGGGGGAACGTACGTGTGAGGGAGCGGGTTAGTGTTAGCGTACGGGTTAGGATTACGGGACGTGTGAGGGTCAGGCTTCGGGGAAGTTTAGGGTTAGGGTTCGGGCTAGGGTTAGGCTTAGGGGACGGGGACGGATTAGGGTCCAGGTGAGGGTACGGCAACGCTTTAGGGGGAGCGTACGTGTAAGGGCACGGGTTATTGTTAGTCTACGGGTTAGGATTAGGGGACGGGTGAGGGTCAGGCTTCGGGGAAGGGTTAGGGTTAGGGTTTTGGCTTGCGTTAGGGTTACGGGACGGGGACGGTTTAAGGTCCAGGTGAGGGTACGGCAACGCTTTAGGGGGAGCGTATGTGTGAGGGCGCGGGTTAGTGTTAGCGTATGGGTTAGGATTAGGGTACGGGTGAGGGTGAAGTTTCGGGGAACGGTTAGGGTTAGGGTTTGGGCTAGGGTTCCTGTTAGGGGACGGGGACGGTTAAGGGTCCAGGTGAGGGTACGACAACGCTTTAGGGGGAGCGTACGTGTGAGGGCGCGGGTTAGTGTTAGCGTACGGGTTAGGATTAGGGGACGGGTGAGGGTGAGGTTTCGGGGAAGGGTTAGGGTTAGGGTTCGGGCTAGGGTTAGGGTTAGGGGACGGGTACGGTTTAGGGTCCAGGTGAGGGTACGGCAACGCTTTAGTGGGAGCGTACTTGTGATGGCGCGGGTTAGTGTTAGCGTACGGGTCAGGATTAGGGGACGGGTGAGGGTCAGGCTTCGGGGAAGGGTTAGGGTGAGGGTTCGGGCTAGGGTTAGGGTTAAGGTATGGGGACGGTTTATGCTCCAGGTGAGGGTACGGCAACGCTTTAGGGGGAGCGTACGTGTGAGGGCGCGGGTTAGTGTTAGCGTACGGGTTAGGATTAGGGGACGGCTGAGGGTCAGGCTTCGGGGAAGGGTTAGGGTTAGGGTTCGGGCTAGGGTTAGGTTTAGGGGACGGGGACGGTTTAGGGTCCAGGTGAGGGTACGGCAACGCTTTATGGGGAGCGTACGTGTGAGGGCGCGGGTTAGTGTTAACGTATGGGTTAGGATTAGGGGACGGGTGAGGGTCAGGCTCGGGGAAGGGTTAGGGTTAGGGTTTGGGCTAGGGTTAGGGTTAGGGGACGGGGAAGGTTTAGGGTCCAGGAGAGGGTACGGCAACGCTTTAGGGGGAGCGTACGTGTGAGGGCGCGGGTTAGTGTTAGCCTACGGGTTAGGATTAGGGGACGGGTGAGGGTCAGGCTTCGGGGAAGGGTTAGGGTTAGGGTTCGGGCTAGGGTTAGGGTTAGGGGACGGGGACGGTTTAGGTTCCAGGTGAGGGTACGGCAACGCTTTAGGGGGAGCGTACGTGTGAGGGCGCGGGTTAGTGATAGCTTACGGGCTAGGATTAGGGGACGGGTGAGGATCAGGCTTCGGGGAAGGGTTAGGGTTAGGGTTCGGGCTAGGTTTAGGGTTAGGGGACGGGGACCGTTTAGGGTCCAGGTGAGGGTACGGCAACGCTTTAGGGGGAGCGTACGTGTGAGGGCGTGGTTTAGTGTTAGCGTACGTGTTAGGATTGGGGGACGAGTGAGGGTCAGGCTTCGGGGAAGGGTTAGGGTTAGGGTTCGGGCTAGGGTAAGGGTTAGGGGACGGGGATGGTTTAGGGTCCAGGTGAGGGTACAGCAATGCTTTAGGGGGAGCGTACGTGTGAGGGCGCAGGTTAGTGTTAGCGTACGGGTCAGCATTAGGGGACGGGTGAGGGTCAGGCTTCGGGGAAGGGTTAGGGTTAGGGTTCGGGCTAGGGTTAGGGTTAAGGGACGGGGACGGTTTAGGGTCCAGGTGAGGGTACGGCAACGCTTTAGGAGGAGCGTACGTGTGAGGGCGCGGGTTAGTGTTAGCGTAAGGGTCAGGATTAGGGGACGGGTGAGGGTCAGGCTTCGAGGAAGGTTTAGGGTTAGGGTTCGGGCTAGGGTAAGGGTTAGGGGACGGGGACGGATTAGGGTCCAGGTGAGGGTACGGCAACGCTTTAGGGGGAGCGTACGTGTAAGGGCGCGGGTTATTGTTAGTCTACGGGTTAGGATTAGGGGACGGGTGAGGGTCAGGCTTCGGGGAAGGGTTAGGGTTAGGGTTTGGGCTAGCGTTAGGGTTAGGGGACGGGGACGGTTTAAGGTCCAGGTGAGGGTACGGCAACGCTTTAGGGGAGCGTACGTGTGAGGGCGCGGGTTAGTGTTAGCGTACGGGTTAGGATTAGGGGACGGGTGAGGGTGAGGTTTCGGGGAAGGGTTAGGGTTAGGGTTCGGGCTAGGGTTCCGGTTAGGTGACGGGGACGGTTTAGGGTCCAGGTGAGGGTACGACAACGCTTTAGGTGGAGCGTACGTGTGAGGGCGCGGGTTAGTGTTAGCGTACGGGTTAGGATTAGGGGACGGGTGAGGGTGAGGTTTCGGGGAAGGGTTAGGGTTAGGGTTCGGGCTAGGGTTAGGGTTAGGGGACGGGGACGGATTAGGGTCCAGGTGAGGGTACGGCAACGCTTTAGGGGGAGCGTACGTGTAAGGGCGCGGGTTATTGTTAGTCTACGGGTTAGGATTAGGGGACGGGTGAGGGTCAGGCTTCGGGGAAGGGTTAGGGTTAGGGTTTGGGCTAGCGTTAGGGTTAGGGGACGGGGACGGTTTAGGGTCCAGGTGAGGGTACGGCAACGCTTTAGGGGGAGCGTACGTGTGAGGGCGCGGGTTAGTGTTAGCCTACGCCTTAGGATTAGGGGAAGGGTGAGGGTCAGGCTTCGGGGAAGGGTTAGGGTTAGGGTTCGGGCTAGGGTTAGTGTTAGGGGACGGAGACGGTTTAGGGTCCAGGTGAGGGTACGTCAAAGCTTTAGGGGGAGCGTACGTGTGAGGGCGCGGGTTACTGTTAGCGTAAGGGTCAGGATTAGGGGACGGGTGAGGGTCAGTCTTCGGGGAAAGGTTAGGGTTAGGGTCCGGGCTAGGGTTAGGGTTAGGGGACGGGGACGGTTTAGGGTCCAGGTGAGGGTACGGCTACGCTTTAGGGGGAGCGTACGTGTGAGGGCGTGGGTTATTGTTAGCCTACGGGTTAGGATTAGGGGACGGGTGAGGGTCAGGCTTCGGGGAAGTGTTAGGGTTAGGGTTTGGGCTACGGTTAGGGTTAGGGTACGGGGACAGTTTAAGGTCCAGGTGAGGGTACGGCAACGCTTTATGGGGAGCGTACGTGTGAGGCCGCGGGTTAGTGTTAGCGTACGGGTTATGATTAGGGGACGGCTGAGGGTCAGGCTTCGGGGAAGGGTTACGGTTAGGGTTCGGGCTAGGGTTAGGTTTAGGGGACGGGGACGGTTTAGGGTCCAGGTGAGGGTACGGCAACGCTTTAGGGGGAGCGTAAGTGTGAGGGCGCGGGTTAGTGTTACCTCCGGGTTAGGATTAGGGGACGGTTGAGGGTCAGGCTTCGGGGAAGTGTTAGGGTTAGGGTTCGGGCTAGGGTTAGGGTTAGGGGACGGGGACGGTTTAGGGTCCAGGTGAGGGTACGTGAACGCTTTAGGGGGAGCATACGTGTGAGGGCGTGGGTTAGTGTTAGCGTAAGGTTCAGGATTAGGGGACGGGTGAGGGTGAGGTTTCGGGGAAGGATTAGGGTTAGGGTTCGGGCTAGGGTTCGGGTTAGGGGACGGGGACGGTTTAGGGTCCAGGTGAGGGTACGATAACGCTTTAGGGGGAGCGTACGTGCCGCGGGTTAGTGTTAGCGTACGGGTTAGTATTAGGGGACGGGTGAGGGTGAGGTTTCGGGGAAGGGTTAGGGTTAGGGTTCGGGCTAGGGTTAGGGTTAGGGGACGGGGACGGTTTAGGGTCCAGGTGAGGGTACGGCAACGCTTTAGGGGGAGCGTACGTGTGAGGGCGCGGGTTAGTGTTAGCGTACGGGTTAGGAATAGCGGACGGTTGAGGGTCAGGCTTCGGGGAAGGGATAGGGTTAGTGCTCGGGCTAGGGTTAGGGTTAGGGAACTGGGACGGTATAGGGTCCAGGTGAGGGTACAGCAATGCTTTAGGGGGAGAGTACGTGTGAGGGCGCGGGTTAGTGTTAGCGTACGGGTTAGGATTAGGGGACGTGTGAGGGTCAGGCTTCAGGGAAGGGTTAGGTTTAGGGTTTGGGCTAGCGTTAGGGTTAGGGGACGGGGACGGTTTAAGGTCCAGGTGAGGGTACGGCAACGCTTTAGGGGGAGCGTACGTGTGAGGGCGCGGGTTAGTGTTAGCGTACGGGTTAGGATTAGGGTACGGGTGAGGGTGAGGTTTCGGGGAAGGGTTAGGGTTAGGGTTCGGGCTAGGGTTCCGGTTAGGGGACGGGGACGGTTTAGGGTCCAGGTGAGGGTACGACAACGCTTTAGGGGGAGCGTACGTGTGAGGGCACGGGTTAGTGTTAGTGTACGGGTTAGGATTAGGGGACGGGTGAGGGTGAGGTTTCGGGGAAGGGTTAGGGTTAGGGTTCGGGCTAGGGTAAGGGTTAGGGGACGGGGACGGTTTAGGGTACAGGTGAGGGTACGGCAACGCTTTAGGGGGAGCGTACGTGTGAGGGCGCGGGTTAGTGTTAGCGTACGGGTCAGGATTAGGGCACGGTTGAGGGTCAGGCTTCGGGGAAGTGTTAGGGTGAGGTTTCGGGCTAGGGTTAGGGTTAAGGTACGGGGACGGTTTAGGCTCCAGGTGAGGGTACGGCAACGCTTTAGGGGGAGCGTACGTGTGAGGGCGTGGGTTAGTGTTAGCGTACGGGTTAGGATTAGGGGACGGGTGAGGGTCAGGCTTCGGGGAAGGGTTAGGGTTAGGGTTCGGGCTAGGGTTAGGGTTAGGGGACAGGGACGGTTTAGGGTCCAGGTGAGGGTACGGCAACGCTTTAGGGGGAGCGTACGTGTGAGGGCGCGGGTTAATGTTAACGTATGGGTTAGGATTAGGGGACGGGTGAGGGTCAGGCTTCGGGGAAGGGTTAGGGTTAGGGTTTGGGCTAGGGTTAGGGTTAGGGGACGGGGAAGGTTTAGCATCCAGGTGAGGGTACGGCAACGCTTTAGGGGGAGCGTACGTGTGAGGGCGTGGGTTAGTGTTAGCGTAAGTGTCAGGATTAGGGGACGGGTGAGGGTCAGGCTTCGAGGAAGGTTTAGGGTTAGGGTTCGGGCTAGGGTTAGGGTTAGGGGACGGGGACGGATTAGGGTCCAGGTGAGGGTACGGCAACGCTTTAGGGGGAGCATACGTGTAAGGGCGCGGGTTATTGTTAGTCTACGGGTTAGGATTAGGGGACGGGTGAGGGTCAGGCTTTGGGGAAGGGTTAGGGTTAGGGTTTGGGCTAGCGTTAGGGTTAGGGGACGGGGACGGTTTAAGGTCCAGGTGAGGGTACAGCAACGCTTTAGGGGGAGCGTACGTGTGAGGGCGCGGGTTAGTGTTAGCGTACGGGTTAGGATTAGGGTACGGGTGAGGGTGAGGTTTCGGGGAATGGTTAGGGTTAGGGTTCGGGCTAGGGTTCCGGTTAGGGGACGGGGACGGTTTAGGGTCCAGGTGAGGGTACGACAACGCTTTAGGGGGAGCGTACGTGTGAGGGCGCGGGTTAGTGTTAGCGTACGGGTTAGGATTAGGGGACGGGTGAGGGTGAGGTTTCGGGGAAGGGTTAGGGTTAGGGTTCGGGCTAGGGTTAGGGTTAGGGGACAGGGACGGTTTAGGGTCCAGGTGAGGGTACGGCAACGCTTTAGGGGGAGCGTACGTGTGAGGGCGCGGGTTAGTGTTAGCGTACGGGTTAGGATGAGGAGACGGGTAAGGGTAAGGTTTCGGGGAAGGGTTAGAGTTAGGGTTCGGGCTAGGGTTAGGGTTAGGGGACGGGGACGGTTTAAGGTCCAGGTGAGGGTACGGCAACGCCTTAGGGGGAGCGTACGTGTGAGAGCGCGGGTTAGTGTTAGCGTACGGGTTAGGATTAGGGGACGGGTGAGGGTCAGGCTTCGGGGAAGGGTTAGGGTTAGGGTTCGGGCTAGGGTTAGGGATAGGGGACGGAGACGGTTTAGGGTCCAGGTGAGGGTACGTCAACGCTTTAGGGGGAGCGTACGTGTGAGGACGCGGGTTACTGTTAGCGTAAGGGTCAGGATTAGGGTACGGGTGAGGGTCAGGCGTCGGGGAAGGTTTAGGGTTAGGGTACGGGCTAGGGTTAGGGTTAGGGGACGGGGACGGTTTAGGGTCCAGGTGAGGGTACGGCTACTCTTTAGGGGGAGCGTACGTGTGAGGGCGCGGGTTATTGTTAGTCTACGGGTTAGGATTAGGGGACGGGTGAGGGTCAGGCTTCGGGGAAGGGTTAGGGTTAGGATTTGGGCTAGCGTTAGGGTTAGGGGACGGGTACGGTTTAAGGTCCAGGTGAGGGTACGGCAACGCTTTAGGGGGAGCGTACGTGTGAGGGCGCGGGTTAGTGTTAGCGTATGGGTTAGGATTAGGGTACGGGTGAGGGTGAAGTTTCGGGGAAGGGTTAGGGTTAGGGTTCAGGCTATGGTTCCGGTTAGGGGACGGGGACGGTTTAGGGTCCAGGTGAGGGTACGACAACGCTTTAGGGGGAGCGTACGTGTGAGGGCGCGGGTTAGTGTTAGCGTACGGGTTAGGATTAGGGGACGGGTGAGGGTCAGGCTCGGGGAAGCGTTAGGGTTAGGGTTTGGGCTAGGGTTAGGGTTAGGGGACGGGGACGGTTTAGGGTCCAGGTGAGTGTACGGCAACGTTTTAGGGGGAGCCTACGTGTGAGGGCGCGCGTTAGTGTTAGCCTACGGGTTAGGATTAGGGGACGGGTGAGGGTCAGGCTTCGGGGAAGGGTTAGGGTTAGGGTTCGGTCTAGGGTTAGTGTTAGGGAACGGGGACGGTTTAGGGTCCAGGTGAGGGTACGGCAACGCTTTAGGGGGAGCGTACGTGTGAGGGCGCGGGTTAGTGTTAGCGTACAGGTTAGGATTAGGGGACGGGTGAGGGTCAGGCTTCGGGGAAGGGTTAGGGTTAGGGTTCGGGCTAGGGTTAGGATTAGGGGACAGGGACGGTTTAGGGTCCAGGTGAGGGTACGGCAACGCTTTAGGGGGAGCGTACGTGTGAGTGCGCGGGTTAGTGTTAGCCTATGGGTTAGGATTAGGGGACGGGTGACGGTCAGGCTTCGGGGAAGGGTTAGGGTTAGGGTTCGGGCTAGGGTTAGGGTTAGGGGACGGGGACGGTTTAGGGTCCAGGTGAGGGTACGGCAACGCTTTAGGGGGAGCGTACGTGAGAGGGCGCGGGTTAGTGTTAGCCTACGGGTTAGGATTAGGGGACGGGTGAGGGTCAGGCTTCGGGGAAGTGTAACCGTTAGGATTTGGGCTAGGGTTAGGGTTAGGTTTAGGGGACGCGGACGGTTTAGGGTCCAGGTTAGGGTACGGCAACGCTTTAGGGGGAGCCTACGTGTTAGGGCGCAGGTTATTGTTAGCCTATGGGTTAGGATTAGGGGACGGGTGAGTGTCAGGCTTCGGGGAAGGGTTAGGGTTAGGGTTCGGGCTAGGGTTAGGGTTAGGGGACGGGGAAGGTTTAGGGTCCAGGTGAGGGTACGGCAACGCTTTAGGGGGCGCGTACGTGTGAGGGCGCGGGTTAGTGTTAGCCTACGGGTTAGGATTAGGGGACGGGTGAGGGTCAGGCTTCGGGGAAGGGTTAGGGCTAGGGTTCGGGCTAGGGTTAGTGTTAGGGGACGGGGACGGTTTAAGGTCCAGGTGAGGGTACGGCAACGCTTTAGGGGGAGCGTACGTGTGAGGGCGCGGGTTAGTGTTAGCGTACGGGTTAGGATTAGGGTACGGGTGAGGGTGAGGTTTCGGGGAAGGGTTAGGGTTAGGGTTCGGGCTAGGGTTCCGGTTAGGGGACGGGGACGGTTTAGGGTCCAGGTGAGGGTACGACAACGCTTTAGGGGGAGCGTACGTGTGAGGGCACGGGTTAGTGTTAGTGTACGGGTTAGGATTAGGGGACGGGTGAGGGTGAGGTTTCGGGGAAGGGTTAGGGTTAGGGTTCGGGCTAGGGTAAGGGTTAGGGGACGGGGACGGTTTAGGGTACAGGTGAGGGTACGGCAACGCTTTAGGGGGAGCGTACGTGTGAGGGCGCGGGTTAGTGTTAGCGTACGGGTCAGGATTAGGGCACGGTTGAGGGTCAGGCTTCGGGGAAGTGTTAGGGTGAGGTTTCGGGCTAGGGTTAGGGTTAAGGTACGGGGACGGTTTAGGCTCCAGGTGAGGGTACGGCAACGCTTTAGGGGGAGCGTACGTGTGAGGGCGTGGGTTAGTGTTAGCGTACGGGTTAGGATTAGGGGACGGGTGAGGGTCAGGCTTCGGGGAAGGGTTAGGGTTAGGGTTCGGGCTAGGGTTAGGGTTAGGGGACAGGGACGGTTTAGGGTCCAGGTGAGGGTACGGCAACGCTTTAGGGGGAGCGTACGTGTGAGGGCGCGGGTTAATGTTAACGTATGGGTTAGGATTAGGGGACGGGTGAGGGTCAGGCTTCGGGGAAGGGTTAGGGTTAGGGTTTGGGCTAGGGTTAGGGTTAGGGGACGGGGAAGGTTTAGCATCCAGGTGAGGGTACGGCAACGCTTTAGGGGGAGCGTACGTGTGAGGGCGTGGGTTAGTGTTAGCGTAAGTGTCAGGATTAGGGGACGGGTGAGGGTCAGGCTTCGAGGAAGGTTTAGGGTTAGGGTTCGGGCTAGGGTTAGGGTTAGGGGACGGGGACGGATTAGGGTCCAGGTGAGGGTACGGCAACGCTTTAGGGGGAGCATACGTGTAAGGGCGCGGGTTATTGTTAGTCTACGGGTTAGGATTAGGGGACGGGTGAGGGTCAGGCTTTGGGGAAGGGTTAGGGTTAGGGTTTGGGCTAGCGTTAGGGTTAGGGGACGGGGACGGTTTAAGGTCCAGGTGAGGGTACAGCAACGCTTTAGGGGGAGCGTACGTGTGAGGGCGCGGGTTAGTGTTAGCGTACGGGTTAGGATTAGGGTACGGGTGAGGGTGAGGTTTCGGGGAATGGTTAGGGTTAGGGTTCGGGCTAGGGTTCCGGTTAGGGGACGGGGACGGTTTAGGGTCCAGGTGAGGGTACGACAACGCTTTAGGGGGAGCGTACGTGTGAGGGCGCGGGTTAGTGTTAGCGTACGGGTTAGGATTAGGGGACGGGTGAGGGTGAGGTTTCGGGGAAGGGTTAGGGTTAGGGTTCGGGCTAGGGTTAGGGTTAGGGGACAGGGACGGTTTAGGGTCCAGGTGAGGGTACGGCAACGCTTTAGGGGGAGCGTACGTGTGAGGGCGCGGGTTAGTGTTAGCGTACGGGTTAGGATGAGGAGACGGGTAAGGGTAAGGTTTCGGGGAAGGGTTAGAGTTAGGGTTCGGGCTAGGGTTAGGGTTAGGGGACGGGGACGGTTTAAGGTCCAGGTGAGGGTACGGCAACGCCTTAGGGGGAGCGTACGTGTGAGAGCGCGGGTTAGTGTTAGCGTACGGGTTAGGATTAGGGGACGGGTGAGGGTCAGGCTTCGGGGAAGGGTTAGGGTTAGGGTTCGGGCTAGGGTTAGGGATAGGGGACGGAGACGGTTTAGGGTCCAGGTGAGGGTACGTCAACGCTTTAGGGGGAGCGTACGTGTGAGGACGCGGGTTACTGTTAGCGTAAGGGTCAGGATTAGGGTACGGGTGAGGGTCAGGCGTCGGGGAAGGTTTAGGGTTAGGGTTCGGGCTAGGGTTAGGGTTAGGGGACGGGGACGGTTTAGGGTCCAGGTGAGGGTACGGCTACTCTTTAGGGGGAGCGTACGTGTGAGGGCGCGGGTTATTGTTAGTCTACGGGTTAGGATTAGGGGACGGGTGAGGGTCAGGCTTCGGGGAAGGGTTAGGGTTAGGATTTGGGCTAGCGTTAGGGTTAGGGGACGGGTACGGTTTAAGGTCCAGGTGAGGGTACGGCAACGCTTTAGGGGGAGCGTACGTGTGAGGGCGCGGGTTAGTGTTAGCGTATGGGTTAGGATTAGGGTACGGGTGAGGGTGAAGTTTCGGGGAAGGGTTAGGGTTAGGGTTCAGGCTATGGTTCCGGTTAGGGGACGGGGACGGTTTAGGGTCCAGGTGAGGGTACGACAACGCTTTAGGGGGAGCGTACGTGTGAGGGCGCGGGTTAGTGTTAGCGTACGGGTTAGGATTAGGGGACGGGTGAGGGTCAGGCTCGGGGAAGCGTTAGGGTTAGGGTTTGGGCTAGGGTTAGGGTTAGGGGACGGGGACGGTTTAGGGTCCAGGTGAGTGTACGGCAACGTTTTAGGGGGAGCCTACGTGTGAGGGCGCGCGTTAGTGTTAGCCTACGGGTTAGGATTAGGGGACGGGTGAGGGTCAGGCTTCGGGGAAGGGTTAGGGTTAGGGTTCGGTCTAGGGTTAGTGTTAGGGAACGGGGACGGTTTAGGGTCCAGGTGAGGGTACGGCAACGCTTTAGGGGGAGCGTACGTGTGAGGGCGCGGGTTAGTGTTAGCGTACAGGTTAGGATTAGGGGACGGGTGAGGGTCAGGCTTCGGGGAAGGGTTAGGGTTAGGGTTCGGGCTAGGGTTAGGATTAGGGGACAGGGACGGTTTAGGGTCCAGGTGAGGGTACGGCAACGCTTTAGGGGGAGCGTACGTGTGAGTGCGCGGGTTAGTGTTAGCCTATGGGTTAGGATTAGGGGACGGGTGACGGTCAGGCTTCGGGGAAGGGTTAGGGTTAGGGTTCGGGCTAGGGTTAGGGTTAGGGGACGGGGACGGTTTAGGGTCCAGGTGAGGGTACGGCAACGCTTTAGGGGGAGCGTACGTGAGAGGGCGCGGGTTAGTGTTAGCCTACGGGTTAGGATTAGGGGACGGGTGAGGGTCAGGCTTCGGGGAAGTGTAACCGTTAGGATTTGGGCTAGGGTTAGGGTTAGGTTTAGGGGACGCGGACGGTTTAGGGTCCAGGTTAGGGTACGGCAACGCTTTAGGGGGAGCCTACGTGTTAGGGCGCAGGTTATTGTTAGCCTATGGGTTAGGATTAGGGGACGGGTGAGTGTCAGGCTTCGGGGAAGGGTTAGGGTTAGGGTTCGGGCTAGGGTTAGGGTTAGGGGACGGGGAAGGTTTAGGGTCCAGGTGAGGGTACGGCAACGCTTTAGGGGGCGCGTACGTGTGAGGGCGCGGGTTAGTGTTAGCCTACGGGTTAGGATTAGGGGACGGGTGAGGGTCAGGCTTCGGGGAAGGGTTAGGGCTAGGGTTCGGGCTAGGGTTAGTGTTAGGGAACGGGGACGGTTTAGGGTCCAGGTGAGGGTACGGCAACGCTTTAGGGGGAGCGTACGTGTGAGGGCGCGGGTTAGTGTTAGCGTACGGGTTAGGATTAGGGGACGGGTGAGGGTCAGGCTTCGGGGAAGGGTTAGGGTTAGGGTTCGGGCTAGGGTTAGGGTTAGGGGACAGGGACGGTTTAGGGTCCAGGTGAGGGTACGGCAACGCTTTAGGGGGAGCGTACGTGTGAGGGCGAGGGTTAGTGTTAGCGTACGTGTTAGGATTAGGGGACGGGTGAGGTTCCGGCTTCGGGGAAGGGTTAGGGTTAGGGTTCGGGCTAGGGTTAGGGTTAGGGGACGGGGACGGTTTAGGGTCCAGGTGAGGGTACGGCAACGGTTTAGAGGGAGCGTACGTGTGAGGGCTCGGGTTAGTGTTAGCCTACGGGTTACGATTAGGAGACGGGTGAGGGTCAGGCTTCGGGGAAGGGTTAGGGTTAGGGTTCGGGCTAGGGTTAGGTTTAGGGGACGGGGACGGTTTAGGGTCCAGGTGAGGGTACGGCAACGCTTTAGGGGGAGCGTACGTGTGAGGGCGCGGGTTAGTGTTAGCCTACGGGTTAGGATTAGGGGACGGGTGAGGGTCAGGCTTCGGGGAAGGTTTAGGGTTAGGGTTCGGGCTAGGCTTAGGGTTAGCGGACGGGGACGGTTTAGCTTCCAGTTGAGGGTACGGCAACGCTTTAGGGGGAGCGTACGTTTGAGGGCGTGGGTTAATGTTAGCGTACGGGTTAGGATTAGGGAACGGGTGAGGGTCACGCTTCGGGGAAGGGTTAGGGTTAGGGTTCAGGCTAGGGTTAGGGTTAGGGGACGGGGACGGTTTAGGGTCCAGGTGAGGGTACGGCAACGCTTTAGGGGGAGCGTACTTGTGAGGGCGCGGGCTAGTGTGAGTGTACGGGTTAGGATTAGGGGACGGGTGAGGGTCAGGCTTCGGGGAAGGGTTAGGTTTAGGTTTCAGGCTAGGGTTAGGGTTAGGGGACGGGGACGGTTTAGGGTCCGGGTGTGGGTACGGCAACGCTTTAGGGGGAGCGTACGTGTGAGTGCGCGGGTTAGTGTTAGCCTATGGGTTAGCATTAGGGGACGGGTGAGGGTCAGGCTTCGGGGAAGGGTTAGGGTTAGGGTTCGGGCTAGGGTTAGGTTTAGGGGACGGGACGGTTTAGGGTCCAGGTGAGGGTACGGCAACGCTTTAGGGGGAGCGTACGCGTGAGGGCGCGGGTTAGTGTTAGCGTACGGGTTAGGATTAGGGGACGGGTGAGGGTCAGGCTTCGGGGAAGGGTTAGGGTTAGGGTTCGGGCTAGGGTTAGGGTTATTGGACGGGGACGGTTTAGGGTCCAGGTGAGGGTACGGCAATGCTTTAGGGGGAGCGTACGTGTGAGGGCGCGGGTTATTGTTAGCGTACGGGTTAGGATTAGGGGCGGGTGAGGGTCAGGCTTCGGGGAAGGTTTAGGGTTAGGGTTCGGGATAGGGTTAGGTTTAGGGGACGGGGACGATTTAGGGTCCATGTGAGGGTACAGCAACGCTTTAGGGGGAGCATACGTGTGAGGGCGCGGGTTAGTGTTAGCGTACGGTTTAGGATTAAGGGACGGGTGAGGGTCAGGCTTCGGGGAAGGGTTAGGGTTAGGGTTCGGGCTAGGGTTAGGGTTAGGGGACGGGGACGGTTTAGGGTCCAGGTGAGTGTACGGCAACGCTTTAGGGGGAACGTACGTGTGAGGGCGCGGGTTAGTGTTAGCGTACGGGTTAGGATTAGGGGACGGGTGAGGGTCAGGCTTCGGGGAAGGGTTAGGGTTAGGGTTCGGGCTAGGGTTAGGGTTAGGCGACGGGGACGGTTTAGGGTCCAGGTGAGGGTACGGCAACGCTTTAGGGGGAGCGTACCTGAGAGGGCGCGGGTTAGAGTTAGCCTACGGATTAGGATTAGGGGACGGGTGAGGGTCAGGCTTCTGGGAAGGTTTAGGGTTAGGGTACGGGCTAGGGTTAGGGTTATGGGACGGGGACGGTTTAGGGTCCAGGTGAGGGTACGGCAACGCTTTAGGGGGAGCCTACGTGTGAGGGCGCGCGTTAGTGTTAGCCTACGGGTTAGGATTAGGGGACGGGTGAGGGTCAGGCTTCGGGGAAGTGTAACCGTTAGGATTTCGGCTAGGGTTAGGGTTAGGGGACGTGGACGGTTTAGGGACCAGGTTAGGGTACGGCAACGCTTTAGGGGGAGCGTACGTGTGAGGGCGCGGGTTAGTGTTAGCCTATGGGTTAGGATTAGGGGACTGGTGAGTGTCAGGCTTCGGGGAAGGGTTAGGGTTAGGTTTCGGGCTAGGGTTAGGGTTAGGGGACGGGGACGGTTTAGGGTCCAGGTGAGGGTACGGCAACGCTTTAGGGGGTGCGTCCGTGTGAGGGCGCGGGCTAGTGTTAGCCTACGGGTTAGGATTAGGGGACGGTTGAGGGTCAGGCTTCGGGGAAGGGTTAGGGTTAGGGTTCGGGCTAGGGTTAGTGTTAGGGGACGGGGAAGGTTTAGGGTCCAGGTGAGGGTACGGCAACGCTTTAGGGGGAGCGTACGTGTGAGGGCGCGTGTTAGTGTTAGCGTACGGGTTAGGATTAGGGGACGGGTGAGGGTCAGGCTTCGGGGAAGGGTTAGGGTTAGGGTTCGGGCTAGGGTTAGGGTTAGGGGACGGGGACGGTTTAGGGTCCAGGTGAGGGTACGGCAACGCTTTAGGGGGAGCGTACGTTTGAGGGCGTGGGTTAGTGTTATCCTACGGGTTAGGATTAGGGGACGGGTGAGGGTCAGGCTTCGGGGAAGGGTTAGGGTTAGGGTTCGGGCTAGGGTAAGGGTTAGGGGACGGGGCCGGTTTAGGGTCCAGGTGAGGGTACGGCAACGCTTTAGGGGGAGCGTACGTGTGAGGGTGCGGGTTAGTGTTAGCCTACGGTTTAGGATTAGAGGACGGGTGAGGGTCAGGCTTCGGGGAAGGGTTAGGGTTAGGGTTCGGGCTAGGGTTAGGGTTAGGGGACAGGGACGGTTTAGGGTCCAGGTGAGGGTACGGCAACGCTTTAGGGGGAGCGTACGTGTGAGGGCGAGGGTTAGTGTTAGCGTACGTGTTAGGATTCGGGGACGGGTGAGGTTCCGGCTTCGGGGAAGGGTTAGGTTTAGGGTTCGGGCTAGGGTTAGGGTTAGGGGACGGGGACGGTTTAGGGTCCAGGTGAGGGTACGGCAACGGTTTAGAGGGAGCGTACGTGTGAGGGCTCGGGTTAGTGTTAGCCTACGGGTTACGATTAGGAGACGGGTGAGGGTCAGGCTTCGGGGAAGGGTTAGGGTTAGGGTTCGGGCTAGGGTTAGGGTTAGGGGACGGGGACGGTTTAGGGTCCAGGTGAGGGTACGGCAATGCTTTAGGGGAAGCGTACGTGTGAGGGCGCGGGTTAGTGTTAGCCTACGGGTTAGGATTAGGGGACGGGTGAGGGTCAGGCTTAGGGGAAGGTTTAGGGTTAGGGTTCGGGCTAGGCTTAGGGTTAGCGGACGGGGACGGTTTAGCTTCCAGGTGAGGGTACGGCAACGCTTTAGGGGGAGCGTACGTTTGAGGGCGTGGGTTAATGTCAGCGTACGGGTTAGGATTAGGGAACGGGTGAGGGTCACGCTTCGGGGAAGGGTTAGGGTTAGGGTTCGGGCTAGGGTTAGGGTTAGGGGACGGGGACGGTTTAGGGTCCAGGTGAGGGTACGGCAACGCTTTAGGGGGAGCGTAATTGTGAGGGCGCGGGCTAGTGTGAGTGTACGGGTTAGGATTAGGGGACGGGTGAGGGTCAGGCTTCGGGGAAGGGTTAGGGTTAGGGTTCGGGCTAGGGTTAGGGTTAGGCGACGGGGACGGTTTAGGGTCCAGGTGAGGGTACGGCAACGCTTTAGGGGGAGCGTACCTGAGAGGGCGCGGGTTAGAGTTAGCCTACGGATTAGGATTAGGGGACGGGTGAGGGTCAGGCTTCTGGGAAGGTTTAGGGTTAGGGTACGGGCTAGGGTTAGGGTTATGGGACGGGGACGGTTTAGGGTCCAGGTGAGGGTACGGCAACGCTTTAGGGGGAGCCTACGTGTGAGGGCGCGCGTTAGTGTTAGCCTACAGGTTAGGATTAGGGGACGGGTGAGGGTCAGGCTTCGGGGAAGTGTAACCGTTAGGATTTGGGCTAGGGTTAGGGTTAGGGGACGCGGACGGTTTAGGGTCCAGGTTAGGGTACGGCAACGCTTTAGGGGGAGCGTACGTGTGAGGGCGTGGGTTAGTGTTAGCCTATGGGTTAGGATTAGGGGACGGGTGAGTGTCAGGCTTCGGGGAAGGGTTAGGGTTAGGGTTCGGGCTAGGGTTAGGGTTAGGGGACGGGGACGGTTTAGGGTCCAGGTGAGGGTACGGCAACGCTTTAGGGGGTGCGTCCGTGTGAGGGCGCGGGCTAGTGTTAGCCTACGGGTTAGGATTAGGGGACGGTTGAGGGTCAGGCTTCGGGGAAGGGTTAGGGTTAGGGTTCGGGCTAGGGTTAGTGTTAGGGGACGGGGACGGTTTAGGGTCCAGGTGAGGGTACGGCAACGCTTTAGGGGGAGCGTACGTGTGAGGGCGCGGGTTAGTGTTAGCGTACGGGTTAGGATTAGGGGACGGGTGAGGGTCAGGCTTCGGGGAAGGGTTAGGGTTAGGGTTCGGGCTAGGGTTAGGGTTAGGGGACGGGGACGGTTTAGGGTCCAGGTGAGGGTACGGCAACGCTTTAGGGGGAGCGTACGTGTGAGGGCGTGGGTTAGTGTTATCCTACGGGTTAGGATTAGGGGACGGGTGAGGGTCAGGCTTCGGGGAAGGGTTAGGGTTAGGGTTCGGGCTAGGGTAAGGGTTAGGGGACGGGGCCGGTTTAGGGTCCAGGTGAGGGTACGGCAACGCTTTAGGGGGAGCGTACGTGTGAGGGTGCGGGTTAGTGTTAGCCTACGGGTTAGGATTAGAGGACGGGTGAGGGTCAGGCTTCGGGTAATGGTTAGGGTTAGGGTTCGGCCTAGGGTAAGGGTTAGGGGACGGGGCCGGTTTACGGTCCAGGTGAGGGTACGGCAACGCTTTAGGGGGAGCGTACGTCTGAGGGCGTGGGTTAGTGTTAACGTACGGGTTAGGATTAGGGGACGGGTGAGGGTCAGGCTTCGGGGAAGTGTTAGGGTTAGGGTTCGGGCTAGAGTTAGGGTTAGGGGACGGGGACGGTTTAGGGTCCAGGTGAGGGTACGGCAACGCTTTAGGGGGTGCGTCCGTGTGAGGGCGCGGGCTAGTGTTAGCCTACGGGGTAGGATTAGGGGACGGTTGAGGGTCAGGCTTCGGTGAAGTGTTAGGGTTAGGGTTCGGGCTAGGGTTAGTGTTAGGGGACGGGGACGGTTTAGGGTCCAGGTGAGGGTACGGCAACCGTTTAGGGGGAGCGTACGTGTGAGGGCGCGGGTTAGTGTTACACTACGGGTTAGGATAAGGGGACGGGTGAGGGTCAGGCTTCGGGGAAGGGTTAGGGTTAGGGTTCGGGCTAGGGTTAGGGTTAGGGGATGGGGAGGTTTAGGGTCCAGGTGAGTGTACGGCAACGCTTTAGGGGGAGCATACGTGTGAGGGCGCGGGTTAGTGTTAGCGTACGGGTTAGGATTAGGGGACGGGTGAGGGTCAGGCTTCGGGGAAGGGTTAGGGTTAGGGTTCGGGCTAGGGTTAGTGTTAGGGGACGGGGACGGTTTAGGGTCCAGGTGAGGGTACGGCAACGCTTTAGGGGGAGCGTATGTGTGAGGGCGCGGGTTATTGTTAGCGTAAGGTTTAGGATTAGGGGACGGGTGAGGGTCAGGCTTCGGGGAAGGGTTAGGGTTAGGGTTCGGGCTAGGGTTAGGGTTAGGGGACGGGGACGGTTTAGGGTCCAGGTGAGGGTACGGCAACGCTTTAGGGGGAGCGTACGTGTGAGGGCGCGTGTTAGTGTTAGCCTACGGGTTAGGATTAGGGGACGGGTGATGGTCAGGCTTCGGGGAAGGGTTAGGGTTAGGGTTCGGGCTAGGGTTAGGGTTAGGCGACGGGGACGGTTTAGGGTCCAGGTGAGGGTACGGCAACGCTTTAGGGGGAGCGTATGTGAGAGGGCGCGGGTTAGAGTTAGCCTACGGATTAGGATTAGGGGACGGGTGAGGGTCAGGCTTCTGGGAAGGTTTAGGGTTAGGGTACGGGCTAGGGTTAGGGTTATGGGACGGGGACGGTTTAGGGTCCAGGTGAGGGTACGGCAACGCTTTAGGGGGAGCCTAAATGTGAGGGCGCGCGTTAGTGTTAGCCTACGGGTTAGGATTAGGGGACGGGTGAGGGTCAGGCTTCGGGGAAGGGTTAGGGTTAGGGTTCGGGCTAGGGTTAGGGTTAGGGGACGGGGAAGGTTTAGGGTCCAGGTGAGGGTACGGCAACGCTTTAGGGGGCGCGTACGTGTGAGGGCGCGGGTTAGTGTTAGCCTACGGGTTAGGATTAGGGGACGGGTGAGGGTCAGGCTTCGGGGAAGGGTTAGGGTTAGGGTTCGGGCTAGGGCTAGTGTTAGGGAACGGGGACGGTTTAGGGTCCAGGTGAGGGTACGGCAACGCTTTAGGGGGAGCGTACGTGTGAGGGCGAGGGTTAGTGTTAGCGTACGTGTTAGGATTAGGGGACGGGTGAGGTTCCGGCTTCGGGGAAGGGTTAGGGTTAGGGTTCGGGCTAGGCTTAGGGTTAGGGGACGGGGACGGTTTAGGGTCCAGGTGAGGGTACGGCAACGCTTTAGGGGGAGCGTACGTTTGAGGGCGTGGGTTAATGTTAGCGTACGGGTTAGGATTAGGGAACGGGTGAGGGTCACGCTTCGGGGAAGGGTTAGGGTTAGGGTTCGGGCTAGGGTTAGGGTTAGGGGACGGGGACGGTTTAGGGTCCAGGTGAGGGTACGGCAACGCTTTAGGGGGAGCATACTTGTGAGGGCGCGGGCTAGTGTTAGTGTACGGGTTAGGATTAGGGGACGGGTGAGGGTCAGGCTTCGGGGAAGGGTTAGGTTTAGGTTTCAGGCTAGGGTTAGGGTTAGGGGACGGGGACGGTTTAGGGTCCGGGTGTGGGTACGGCAACGCTTTAGGGGGAGCGTACGTGTGAGTGCGCGGGTTAGTGTTAGCCTATGGTTTAGCATTAGGGGACGGGTGAGGGTCAGGCTTCGGGGAAGGGTTAGGGTTAGGGTTCGGGCTAGGGTTAGGTTTAGGGGACGGGACGGTTTAGGGTCCAGGTGAGGGTACGGCAACGCTTTAGGGGGAGCGTACGTGTGAGGGCGCGGGTTAGTGTTAGCGTACGGGTTAGGATTAGGGGACGGGTGAGGGTCAGGCTTCGGGGAAGGGTTAGGGTTAGGGTTCGGGCTAGGGTTAGGGTTATTGGACGGGGACGGTTTAGGGTCTAGGTGAGGGTACGGCAACGCTTTAGGGGGAGCGTACGTGTGAGGGCGGGGGTTAGTGTTAGTGTACGGGTTAGGATTAGGGGACGGGTGAGGGTCAGGCTTCGGGGAAGTGTTAGGGTTAGGGTTCGGGCTAGGGTTAGGGTTAGGGGACGGGGACGGTTTAGGGTCCAGGTGAGGGTACGGCAACGCTTTAGGGGGAGCGTACGTGAGAGGGCGCGGGTTAGAGTTAGCCTACGGATTAGGATTAGGGGACGGGTGAGGGTCAGGCTTCTGGGAAGGTTTAGGGTTAGGGTACGGGCTAGGGTTAGGGTTATGGGACGGGGACGGTTTAGGGTCCAGGTGAGGGTACGGCAACGCTTTAGGGGGAGCCTACGTGTGAGGGCGCGCGTTAGTGTTAGCCTACGGGTTAGGATTAGGGGACGGGTGAGGGTCAGGCTTCGGGGAAGTGTAACCGTTAGGATTTGGGCTAGGGTTAGGGTTAGGTTTAGGGGAAGCGGACGGTTTAGGGTCCAGGTTAGGGTACGGCAACGCTTTAGGGGGAGCCTACGTGTGAGGGCGCGGGTTAGTGTTAGCCTATGGGTTAGGATTAGGGGACGGGTGAGTGTCAGGCTTCGGGGAAGGGTTAGGGTTAGGGTTCGGGCTAGGGTTAGGGTTAGGGGACGGGGAAGGTTTAGGGTCCAGGTGAGGGTACGGCAACGCTTTAGGGGGCGCGTACGTGTGAGGGCGCGGGTTAGTGTTAGCCTACGGGTTAGGATTTGGGGACGGGTGAGGGTCAGGCTTCGGGGAAGGGTTAGGGCTAGGGTTCGGGCTAGGGTTAGTGTTAGGGAACGGGGACGGTTTAGGGTCCAGGTGAGGGTACGGCAACGCTTTAGGGGGAGCGTACGTGTGAGGGCGCGGGTTAGTGTTAGCGTACGGGTTAGGATTAGGGGACGGGTGAGGGTCAGGCTTCGGGGAAGGGTTAGGGTTAGGGTTCGGGCTAGGGTTAGGGTTAGGGGACAGGGACGGTTTAGGGTCCAGGTGAGGGTACGGCAACGCTTTAGGGGGAGCGTACGTGTGAGGGCGAGGGTTAGTGTTAGCGTACGTGTTAGGATTAGGGGACGGGTGAGGTTCCGGCTTCGGGGAAGGGTTAGGGTTAGGGTTCGGGCTAGGGTTAGGGTTAGGGGACGGGGACGGTTTAGGGTCCAGGTGAGGGTACGGCAACGGTTTAGAGGGAGCGTACGTGTGAGGGCTCGGGTTAGTGTTAGCCTACGGGTTACGATTAGGAGACGGGTGAGGGTCAGGCTTCGGGGAAGTGTTAGGGTTAGGGTTCGGGCTAGGGTTAGGGTTAGGGGACGGGGACGGTTTAGGGTCCAGGTGAGGGTACGGCAATGCTTTAGGGGGAGCGTACGTGTGAGGGCGCGGGTTAGTGTTAGCCTACGGGTTAGGATTAGGGGACGGGTGAGGGTCAGGCTTCGGGGAAGGTTTAGGTTTAGGGTTCGGGCTAGGCTTAGGGTTAGCGGACGGGGACGGTTTAGCTTCCAGGTGAGGGTACGGCAACGCTTTAGGGGGAGCGTACGTTTGAGGGCGTGGGTTAATGTTAGCGTACGGGTTAGGATTAGGGAACGGGTGAGGGTCACGCTTCGGGGAAGGGTTAGGGTTAGGGTTCGGGCTAGGGTTAGGGTTAGGGGACGGGGACGGTTTAGGGTCCAGGTGAGGGTACGGCAACGCTTTAGGGGGAGCGTACTTGTGAGGGCGCGGGCTAGTGTGAGTGTACGGGTTAGGATTAGGGGACGGGTGAGGGTCAGGCTTCGGGGAAGGGTTAGGTTTAGGTTTCAGGCTAGGGTTAGGGTTAGCGGACGGGGACGGTTTAGGGTCCGGGTGTGGGTACGGCAACGCTTTAGGGGGAGCGTACGTGTGAGTGCGCGGGTTAGTGTTAGCCTATGGGTTAGCATTAGGGGACGGGTGAGGGTCAGGCTTCGGGGAAGGGTTAGGGTTAGGGTTCGGGCTAGGGTTAGGTTTAGGGGACGGGACGGTTTAGGGTCCAGGTGAGGGTACGGCAACGCTTTAGGGGGAGCGTACGCGTGAGGGCGCGGGTTAGTGTTAGCGTACGGGTTAGGATTAGTTGACGGGTGAGGGTCAGGCTTCGGGGAAGGGTTAGGGTTAGGGTTCGGGCTAGGGTTAGGGTTATTGGACGGGGACGGTTTAGGGTCCAGGTGAGGGTACGGCAATGCTTTAGGGGGAGCGTACGTGTGAGGGCGCGGGTTATTGTTAGCGTACGGGTTAGGATTAGGGGCGGGTGAGGGTCAGGCTTCGGGGAAGGTTTAGGGTTAGGGTTCGGGATAGGGTTAGGTTTAGGGGACGGGGACGATTTAGGGTCCATGTGAGGGTACAGCAACGCTTTAGGGGGAGCATACGTGTGAGGGCGCGGGTTAGTGTTAGCGTACGGTTTAGGATTAAGGGACGGGTGAGGGTCAGGCTTCGGGGAAGGGTTAGGGTTAGGGTTCGGGCTAGGGTTAGGGTTAGGGGACGGGGACGGTTTAGGGTCCAGGTGAGTGTACGGCAACGCTTTAGGGGGAACGTACGTGTGAGGGCGCGGGTTAGTGTTAGCGTACGGGTTAGGATTAGGGGACGGGTGAGGGTCAGGCTTCGGGGAAGGGTTAGGGTTAGGGTTCGGGCTAGGGTTAGGGTTAGGCGACGGGGACGGTTTAGGGTCCAGGTGAGGGTACGGCAACGCTTTAGGGGGAGCGTACCTGAGAGGGCGCGGGTTAGAGTTAGCCTACGGATTAGGATTAGGGGACGGGTGAGGGTCAGGCTTCTGGGAAGGTTTAGGGTTAGGGTACGGGCTAGGGTTAGGGTTATGGGACGGGGACGGTTTAGGGTCCAGGTGAGGGTACGGCAACGCTTTAGGGGGAGCCTACGTGTGAGGGCGCGCGTTAGTGTTAGCCTACGGGTTAGGATTAGGGGACGGGTGAGGGTCAGGCTTCGGGGAAGTGTAACCGTTAGGATTTCGGCTAGGGTTAGGGTTAGGGGACGTGGACGGTTTAGGGTCCAGGTTAGGGTACGGCAACGCTTTAGGGGGAGCGTACGTGTGAGGGCGCGGGTTAGTGTTAGCCTATGGGTTAGGATTAGGGGACGGGTGAGTGTCAGGCTTCGGGGAAGGGTTAGGGTTAGGTTTCGGGCTAGGGTTAGGGTTAGGGGACGGGGACGGTTTAGGGTCCAGGTGAGGGTACGGCAACGCTTTAGGGGGTGCGTCCGTGTGAGGGCGCGGGCTAGTGTTAGCCTACGGGTTAGGATTAGGGGACGGTTGAGGGTCAGGCTTCGGGGAAGGGTTAGGGTTAGGGTTCGGGCTAGGGTTAGTGTTAGGGGACGGGGACGGTTTAGGGTCCAGGTGAGGGTACGGCAACGCTTTAGGGGGAGCGTACGTGTGAGGGCGCGTGTTAGTGTTAGCGTACGGGTTAGGATTAGGGGACGGGTGAGGGTCAGGCTTCGGGGAAGGGTTAGGGTTAGGGTTCGGGCTAAGGTTAGGGTTAGGGGACGGGGACGGTTTAGGGTCCAGGTGAGGGTACGGCAACGCTTTAGGGGGAGCGTACGTGTGAGGGCGTGGGTTAGTGTTATCCTACGGGTTAGGATTAGGGGACGGGTGAGGGTCAGGCTTCGGGGAAGGGTTAGGGTTAGGGTTCGGGCTAGGGTAAGGGTTAGGGGACGGGGCCGGTTTAGGGTCCAGGTGAGGGTACGGCAACGCTTTAGGGGGAGCGTACGTGTGAGGGTGCGGGTTAGTGTTAGCCTACGGGTTAGGATTAGAGGACGGGTGAGGGTCAGGCTTCGGGGAAGGGTTAGGGTTAGGGTTCGGGCTAGGGTTAGGGTTAGGGGACAGGGACGGTTTAGGGTCCAGGTGAGGGTACGGCAACGCTTTAGGGGGAGCGTACGTGTGAGGGCGAGGGTTAGTGTTAGCGTACGTGTTAGGATTAGGGGACGGGTGAGGTTCCGGCTTCGGGGAAGGGTTAGGTTTAGGGTTCGGGCTAGGGTTAGGGTTAGGGGACGGGGACGGTTTAGGGTCCAGGTGAGGGTACGGCAACGGTTTAGAGGGAGCGTACGTGTGAGGGCTCGGGTTAGTGTTAGCCTACGGGTTACGATTAGGAGACGGGTGAGGGTCAGGCTTCGGGGAAGGGTTAGGGTTAGGGTTCGGGCTAGGGTTAGGGTTAGGGGACGGGGACGGTTTAGGGTCCAGGTGAGGGTACGGCAACGCTTTAGGGGAAGCGTACGTGTGAGGGCGCGGGTTAGTGTTAGCCTACGGGTTAGGATTAGGGGACGGGTGAGGGTCAGGCTTCGGGGAAGGTTTAGGGTTAGGGTTCGGGCTAGGCTTAGGGTTAGCGGACGGGGACGGTTTAGCTTCCAGGTGAGGGTACGGCAACGCTTTAGGGGGAGCGTACGTTTGAGGGCGTGGGTTAATGTTAGCGTACGGGTTAGGATTAGGGAACGGGTGAGGGTCAAGCTTCGGGGAAGGGTTAGGGTTAGGGTTCGGGCTAGGGTTAGGGTTAGGGGACGGGGACGGTTTAGGGTCCAGGTGAGGGTACGGCAACGCTTTAGGGGGAGCGTACTTGTGAGGGCGCGGGCTAGTGTGAGTGTACGGGTTAGGATTAGGGGACGGGTGAGGGTCAGGCTTCGGGGAAGGGTTAGGTTTAGGTTTCAGGCTAGGGTTAGGGTTAGGGGACGGGGACGGTTTAGGGTCCGGGTGTGGGTACGGAAACGCTTTAGGGGGAGCGTACGTGTGAGTGCGCGGGTTAGTGTTAGCCTATGGGTTAGCATTAGGGGACGGGTGAGGGTCAGGCTTCGGGGAAGGTTTAGGGTTAGGGTTCGGGATAGCGTTAGGTTTAGGGGACGGGGACGATTTAGGGTTAGGGTTAGGGTTAGGGTTAGGGTTCGGGCTAGGGTAAGGGTTAGGGGACGGGGCCGGTTTAGGGTCCAGGTGAGGGTACGGCAACGCTTTAGGGGGAGCGTACGTGTGAGGGTGCGGGTTAGTGTTAGCCTACGGGTTAGGATTAGAGGACGGGTGAGGGTCAGGCTTCGGGTAATGGTTAGGGTTAGGGTTCGGCCTAGGGTAAGGGTTAGGGGACGGGGCCGGTTTACGGTCCAGGTGAGGGTACGGCAACGCTTTAGGGGGAGCGTACGTCTGAGGGCGTGGGTTAGTGTTAACGTACGGGTTAGGATTAGGGGACGGGTGAGGGTCAGGCTTCGGGGAAGTGTTAGGGTTAGGGTTCGGGCTAGAGTTAGGGTTAGGGGACGGGGACGGTTTAGGGTCCAGGTGAGGGTACGGCAACGCTTTAGGGGGTGCGTCCGTGTGAGGGCGCGGGCTAGTGTTAGCCTACGGGTTAGGATTAGGGGACGGTTGAGGGTCAGGCTTCGGTGAAGTGTTAGGGTTAGGGTTCGGGCTAGGGTTAGTGTTAGGGGACGGGGACGGTTTAGGGTCCAGGTGAGGGTACGGCAACCGTTTAGGGGGAGCGTACGTGTGAGGGCGCGGGTTAGTGTTACACTACGGGTTAGGATAAGGGGACGGGTGAGGGTCATTCTTCGGGGAAGGGTTAGGGTTAGGGTTCGGGCTAGGGTTAGGGTTAGGGGATGGGGAGGTTTAGGGTCCAGGTGAGTGTACGGCAACGCTTTAGGGGGAGCATACGTGTGAGGGCGCGGGTTAGTGTTAGCGTACGGGTTAGGATTAGGGGACGGGTGAGGGTCAGGCTTCGGGGAAGGGTTAGGGTTAGGGTTCGGGCTAGGGTTAGTGTTAGGGGACGGGGACGGTTTAGGGTCCAGGTGAGGGTACGGCAACGCTTTAGGGGGAGCGTATGTGTGAGGGCGCGGGTTAGTGTTAGCGTACGGTTTAGGATTAGGGGACGGGTGAGGGTCAGGCTTCGGGGAAGTGTTAGGGTTAGGGTTCGGGCTAGGGTTAGGGTTAGGGGACGGGGACGGTTTAGGGTCCAGGTGAGGGTACGGCAACGCTTTAGGGGGAGCGTACGTGTGAGGGCGCGTGTTAGTGTTAGCCTACGGGTTAGGATTAGGGGACGGGTGATGGTCAGGCTTCGGGGAAGGGTTAGGGTTAGGGTTCGGGGTAGGGTTAGTTTTAGGCGACGGGGACGGTTTAGGGTCCAGGTGAGGGTACGGCAACGCTTTAGGGGGAGCGTATGTGAGAGGGCGCGGGTTAGAGTTAGCCTACGGATTAGGATTAGGGGACGGGTGAGGGTCAGGCTTCTGGGAAGGTTTAGGGTTAGGGTACGGGCTAGGGTTAGGGTTATGGGACGGGGACGGTTTAGGGTCCAGGTGAGGGTACGGCAACGCTTTAGGGGGAGCCTAAATGTGAGGGCGCGCGTTAGTGTTAGCCTACGGGTTAGGATTAGGGGACGGGTGAGGGTCAGGCTTCGGGGAAGTGTAACCGTTAGGATTTGGGCTAGGGTTAGGGTTAGGGGACGGGGACGGTTTAGGGTCCAGGTTAGGGTACGGCAACGCTTTAGGGGGAGCGTACGTGTGAGGGCGCGGGTTAGTGTTAGCCTATGGGTTAGGATTAGGGGACGGGTGAGTGTCAGGCTTCGGGGAAGGGTTAGGGTTAGGGTTCGGGCTAGGGTTAGGGTTAGGGGACGGGGAAGGTTTAGGGTCCAGGTGAGGGTACGGCAACGCTTTAGGGGGCGCGTACGTGTGAGGGCGCGGGTTAGTGTTAGCCTACGGGTTAGGATTAGGGGACGGGTGAGGGTCAGGCTTCGGGGAAGGGTTAGGGTTAGGGTTCGGGCTAGGGTTAGTGTTAGGGAACGGGGACGGTTTAGGGTCCAGGTGAGGGTACGGCAACGCTTTAAGGGGAGCGTACGTGTGAGGGCGCGGGTTAGTGTTAGCGTACGGGTTAGGATTAGGGGACGGGTGAGGGTCAGGCTTCGGGGAAGGTTTAGGGTTAGGGTTCGGGCTAGGGTTAGGGTTAGGGGACAGGGACGGTTTAGGGTCCAGGTGAGGGTACGGCAACGCTTTAGGGGGAGCGTACGTGTGAGGGCGAGGGTTAGTGTTAGCGTACGTGTTAGGATTAGGGGACGGGTGAGGTTCCGGCTTCGGGGAAGGGTTAGGGTTAGGGTTCGGGCTAGGCTTAGGGTTAGGGGACGGGGACGGTTTAGGGTCCAGGTGAGGGTACGGCAACGCTTTAGGGGGAGCGTACGTTTGAGGGCGTGGGTTAATGTTAGCGTACGGGTTAGGATTAGGGAACGGGTGAGGGTCACGCTTCGGGGAAGGGTTAGGGTTAGGGTTCGGGCTAGGGTTAGGGTTAGGGGACGGGGACGGTTTAGGGTCCAGATGAGGGTACGGCAACGCTTTAGGGGGAGCGTACTTGTGAGGGCGCGGGCTAGTGTTAGTGTACGGGTTAGGATTAGGGGACGGGTGAGGGTCAGGCTTCGGGGAAGGGTTAGGTTTAGGTTTCAGGCTAGGGTTAGGGTTAGGGGACGGGGACGGTTTAGGGTCCGGGTGTGGGTACGGCAACGCTTTAGGGGTAGCGTACGTGTGAGTGCGCGGGTTAGTGTTAGCCTATGGGTTAGTATTAGGGGACGGGTGAGGGTCAGGCTTCGGGGAAGGGTTAGGGTTAGGGTTCGGGCTAGGGTTAGGTTTAGGGGACGGGACGGTTTAGGGTCCAGGTGAGGGTACGGCAACGCTTTAGGGGGAGCGTACGTGTGAGGGCGCGTGTTAGTGTTAGCGTACGGGTTAGGATTAGGGGACGGGTGAGGGTCAGGCTTCGGGGAAGGGTTAGGGTTAGGGTTCGGGCTAGGGTTAGGGTTATTGGACGGGGACGGTTTAGGGTCCAGGTGAGGGTACGGCAACGCTTTAGGGGGAGCGTACGTGTGAGGGCGGGGGTTAGTGTTAGTGTACGGGTTAGGATTAGGGGACGGGTGAGGGTCAGGCTTCGGGGAAGGGTTAGGGTTAGGGTTCGGGCTAGGGTTAGGGTTAGGCGACGGGGACGGTTTAGGGTCCAGGTGAGGGTACGGCAACCCTTTAGGGGGAGCGTACGTGAGAGGGCGCGGGTTAGAGTTAGCCTACGGATTAGGATTAGGGGACGGGTGAGGGTCAGGCTTCTGGGAAGGTTTAGGGTTAGGGTACGGGCTAGGGTTAGGGTTATGGGACGGGGACGGTTTAGGGTCCAGGTGAGTGTACGGCAACGCTTTAGGGGGAGCCTACGTGTGAGGGCGCGCGTTAGTGTTAGCCTACGGGTTAGGATTAGGGGACGGGTGAGGGTCAGGCTTCGGGGAAGTGTAACCGTTAGGATTTGGGCTAGGGTTAGGGTTAGGTTTAGGGGACGCGGACGGTTTAGGGTCCAGGTTAGGGTACGGCAACGCTTTAGGGGGAGCCTACGTGTGAGGGCGCGGGTTAGTGTTAGCCTATGGGTTAGGATTAGGGGACGGGTGAGTGTCAGGCTTCGGGGAAGGGTTAGGGTTAGGGTTCGGGCTAGGGTTAGGGTTAGGGGACGGGGAAGGTTTAGGGTCCAGGTGAGGGTACGGCAACGCTTTAGGGGGCGCGTACGTGTGAGGGCGCGGGTTAGTGTTAGCCTACGGGTTAGGATTAGGGGACGGGTGAGGGTCAGGCTTCGGGGAAGGGTTAGGGCTAGGGTTCGGGCTAGGCTTAGTGTTAGGGAACGGGGACGGTTTAGGGTCCAGGTGAGGGTACGGCAACGCTTTAGGGGGAGCGTACGTGTGACGGCGCGGGTTAGTGTTAGCGTACGGGTTAGGATTAGGGGACGGGTGAGGGTCAGGCTTCGGGGAAGGGTTAGGGTTAGGGTTCGGGCTAGGGTTAGGGTTAGGGGACAGGGACGGTTTAGGGTCCAGGTGAGGGTACGGCAACGCTTTAGGGGGAGCGTACGTGTGAGGGCGAGGGTTAGTGTTAGCATACGTGTTAGGATTAGGGGACGGGTGAGGTTCCGGCTTCGGGGAAGGGTTAGGGTTAGGGTTCGGGCTAGGGTTAGGGTTAAGGGACGGGGACGGTTTAGGGTGCAGGTGAGGGTACGGCAACGGTTTAGAGGGAGCGTACGTGTGAGGGCTCGGGTTAGTGTTAGCCTACGGGTTACGATTAGGAGACGGGTGAGGGTCAGGCTTCGGGGAAGGGTTAGGGTTAGGGTTCGGGCTAGGGTTAGGGTTAGGGGACGGGGACGGTTTAGGGTCCAGGTGAGGGTACGGCAACGCTTTAGGGGGAGCGTACGTGTGAGGGCGCGGGTTAGTGTTAGCCTACGGGTTAGGATTAGGGGACGGGTGAGGGTCAGGCTTCGGGGAAGGTTTAGGGTTAGGGTTCGGGCTAGGCTTAGGGTTAGCGGACGGGGACGGTTTAGCTTCCAGGTGAGGGTACGGCAACGCTTTAGGGGGAGCGTACGTATGAGGGCGTGGGTTAATGTTAGCGTACGGGTTAGGATTAGGGAACGGGTGAGGGTCACGCTTCGGGGAAGGGTTAGGGTTAGGGTTCGGGCTAGGGTTAGGGTTAGGGGACGGGGACGGTTTAGGGTCCAGGTGAGGGTACGGCAACGCTTTAGGGGGAGCGTACTTGTGAGGGCGCGGGCTAGTGTGAGTGTATGGGTTAGGATTAGGGGACGGGTGACGGTCAGGCTTCGGGGAAGGGTTAGGTTTAGGTTTCAGGCTAGGGTTAGGGTTAGGGGACGGGGACGGTTTAGGGTCCGGGTGTGGGTACGGCAACGCTTTAGGGGGAGCGTACGTGTGAGTGCACGGGTTAGTGTTAGCCTATGGGTTAGCATTAGGGGACGGGTGAGGGTCAGGCTTCGGGGAAGGGTTAGGGTTAGGGTTCGGGCTAGGGTTAGGTTTAGGGGACGGGACGGTTTAGGGTCCAGGTGAGGGTACGGCAACGCTTTAGGGGGAGCGTACGTGTGAGGGCGCGGGTTAGTGTTAGCGTACGGGTTAGGATTAGGGGACGGGTGACGGTCAGGCTTCGGGGAAGGGTTAGGGTTAGGGTTCGGGCTAGGGTTAGGGTTATTGGACGGGGACGGTTTAGGGTCCAGGTGAGGGTACGGCAATGCTTTAGGGGGAGCGTACGTGTGAGGCCGCGGGTTATTGTTAGCGTACGGGTTAGGATTAGGGGCGGGTGAGGGTCAGGCTTCGGGGAAGGTTTAGGGTTAGGGTTCGGGATAGGGTTAGGTTTAGGGGACGGGGACGATTTAGGGTCCATGTGAGGGTACGGCAACGCTTTAGGGGGAGCATACGTGTGAGGGCGCGGGTTAGTGTTAGCGTACGGTTTAGGATTAAGGGACGGGTGAGGGTCAGGCTTCGGGGAAGGGTTAGGGTTAGGGTTCGGGCTAGGGTTAGGGTTAGGGGACGGGGACGGTTTAGGGTCCAGGTGAGGGTACGGCAACGCTTTAGGGGGAGCGTACCTGAGAGGGCGCGGGTTAGAGTTAGCCTACGGATTAGGATTAGGGGACGGGTGAGGGTCAGGCTTCTGGGAAGGTTTAGGGTTAGGGTACGGGCTAGGGTTAGGTTTATGGGACGGGGACGGTTTAGGGTCCAGGTGAGGGTACGGCAACGCTTTAGGGGGAGCCTACGTGTGAGGGCGCGCGTTAGTGTTAGCCTACGGGTTAGGATTAGGGGACGGGTGAGGGTCAGGCTTCGGGGAAGTGTAACCGTTAGGATTTCGGCTAGGGTTAGGGTTAGGGGACGCGGACGGTTTAGGGTCCAGGTTAGGGTACGGCAACGCTTTAGGGGGAGCGTACGTGTGAGGGCGCGGGTTAGTGTTAGCCTATGGGTTAGGATTAGGGGACGGGTGAGTGTCAGGCTTCGGGGAAGGGTTAGGCTTAGGTTTCGGGCTAGGGTTAGGGTTAGGGGACGGGGACGGTTTAGGGTCCAGGTGAGGGTACGGCAACGCTTTAGGGGGTGCGTCCGTGTGAGGGCGTGGGCTAGTGTTAGCCTACGGGTTAGGATTAGGGGACGGTTGAGGGTCAGGCTTCGGGGAAGGGTTAGGGTTAGGGTTCGGGCTAGGGTTAGTGTTAGGGGACGGGGACGGTTTAGGGTCCACGTGAGGGTACGGAAACGCTTTAGGGGGAGCGTACGTGTGAGGGCGCGGGTTAGTGTTAGCGTACGGGTTAGGATTAGGGGACGGGTGAGGGTCAGGCTTCGGGGAAGGGTTAGGGTTAGGGTTCGGGCTAGGGTTAGGGTTAGGGGACGGGGACGGTTTAGGGTCCAGGTGAGGGTACGGCAACGCTTTAGGGGGAGCGTACGTGTGAGGGCGTGGGTTAGTGTTATCCTACGGGTTAGGTTTAGGGGACGGGTGAGGGTCAGGCTTCGGGGAAGTGTTAGGGTTAGGGTTCGGGCTAGGGTAAGGGTTAGGGGACGGGGCCGGTTTAGGGTCCAGGTGAGGGTACGGCCACGCTTTAGGGGGAGCGTACGTGTGAGGGTGCGGGTTAGTGTTAGCCTACGGGTTAGGATTAGAGGACGGGTGAGGGTCAGGCTTCGGGGAAGGGTTAGGGTTAGGGTTCGGGCTAGGGTTAGGGTTAGGGGACAGGGACGGTTTAGGGTCCAGGTGAGGGTACGGCAACGCTTTAGGGGGAGCGTACGTGTGAGGGCGAGGGTTAGTGTTAGCGTACGTGTTAGGATTAGGGGACGGGTGAGGTTCCGGCTTCGGGGAAGGGTTAGGGTTAGGGTTCGGGCTAGGGTTAGGGTTAGGGGACGGGGACGGTTTAGGGTCCAGGTGAGGGTACGGCAACGGTTTAGAGGGAGCGTACGTGTGAGGGCTCGGGTTAGTGTTAGCCTACGGGTTACGATTAGGAGACGGGTGAGGGTCAGGCTTCGGGGAAGGGTTAGGGTTAGGGTTCGGGCTAGGATTAGGGTTAGGGGACGGGGACGGTTTAGGGTCCAGGTGAGGGTACGGCAACGCTTTAGGGGGAGCGTACGTGTGAGGGCGCGGGTTAGTGTTAGCCTACGGGTTAGGATTAGGGGACGGGTGAGGGTCAGGCTTCGGGGAAGGTTTAGGGTTAGGGTTCGGGCTAGGCTTAGGGTTAGCGGACGGGGACGGTTTAGCTTCCAGGTGAGGGTACGGCAACGCTTTAGGGGGAGCGTACGTTTGAGGGCGTGGGTTAATGTTAGCGTACGGGTTAGGATTAGGGAACGGGTGAGGGTCACGCTTCGGGGAAGGGTTAGGGTTAGGGTTCGGGCTAGGGTTAGGGTTAGGGGACGGGGACGGTTTAGGGTCCAGGTGAGGGTACGGCAACGCTTTAGGGGGAGCGTACTTGTGAGGGCGCGGGCTAGTGTGAGTGTACGGGTTAGGATTAGGGGACGGGTGAGGGTCAGGCTTCGGGGAAGGGTTAGGTTTAGGGTTCGGGATAGCGTTAGTGTTAGGGGACGGGGACGGTTTAGGGTCCAGGTGAGGGTAGGGCAACGCTTTAGGGGGAGCGTACGTGTTAGGGCGCGGGTTAGTGTTAGCGTACGGTTTAGGATTAAGGGACGGGTGAGGGTCAGGCTTCTGGGAAGGTTTAGGGTTAGGGTACGGGCTAGGGTTAGGGTTAGGGGACGGGGACGGTTTAGGGTCCAGGTGAGTGTACGGCAACGCTTTAGGGGGAGCCTACGTGTGAGGGCGCGCGTTAGTGTTAGCCTACGGGTTAGGATTAGGGGACGGGTGAGGGTCAGGCTTCGGGGAAGGGTTAGGGTTAGGGTTCGGGCTAGGGTTAGGGTTATGGGACGGGGACGGTTTAGGGTCCAGGTGAGGGTACGGCAACGGTTTAGAGGGAGTGTACGTGTGAGGGCTCGGGTTAGTGTTAGCCTACGGGTTACGATTAGGAGACGGGTGAGGGTCAGGCTTCGGGGAAGGGTTAGGGTTAGGGTTCGGGCTAGGGTTAGGGTTAGGGGACGGGGACGGTTTAGGGTCCAGGTGAGGGTACGGCAACGCTTTAGGGGGAGCGTACGTGTGAGGGCGCGTGTTAGTGTTAGCCTACGGGTTAGGATTAGGGGACGGGTGAGGGTCAGGCTTCGGGGAAGGTTTAGGGTTAGGGTTCGGGCTAGGCTTAGGGTTAGCAGACGGGGACGGTTTAGCTTCCAGGTGAGGGTACGGCAACGCTTTAGGGGGAGCGTACGTTTGAGGGCGTGGGTTAATGTTAGCGTACGGGTTAGGATTAGGGAACGGGTGAGGGTCACGCTTCGGGGAAGGGTTAGGGTTAGGGTTCGGGCTAGGGTTAGGGTTAGGGGACGGGGACGGTTTAGGGTCCAGGTGAGGGTACGGCAACGCTTTAGGGGGAGCGTACTTGTGAGGGCGCGGGCTAGTGTGAGTGTACGGGTTAGGATTAGGGGACGGGTGAGGGTCAGGCTTCGGGGAAGGGTTAGGTTTAGGTTTCAGGCTAGGGTTAGGGTTAGGGGACGGGGACGGTTTAGGGTCCGGGTGTGGGTACGGCAACGCTTTAGGGGGAGCGTACGTGTGAGTGCGCGGGTTAGTGTTAGCCTATGGGTTAGCATTAGGGGACGGGTGAGGATCAGGCTTCGGGGAAGGGTTAGGGTTAGGGTTCGGGCTAGGGTTAGGTTTAGGGGACGGGACGGTTTAGGGTCCAGGTGAGGGTACGGCAACGCTTTAGGGGGAGCGTACGCGTGAGGGCGTGGGTTAGTGTTAGCGTACGGGTTAGGATTAGGGGACGGGTGAGGGTCAGGCTTCGGGGAAGGGTTAGGGTTATGGTTCGGGCTAGGGTTAGGGTTATTGGACGGGGACGGTTTAGGGTCCAGGTGAGGGTACGGCAATGCTTTAGGGGGAGCGTACGTGTGAGGCCGCGGGTTATTGTTATCGTACGGGTTAGGATTAGGGGCGGGTGAGGGTCAGGCTTCGGGGAAGGTTTAGGGTTAGGGTTCGGGATAGGGTTAGGTTTAGGGGACGGGGACGATTTAGGGTCCATGTGAGGGTACGGCAACGCTTTAGGGGGAGCATACGTGTGAGGGCGCGGGTTAGTGTTAGCGTACGGTTTAGGATTAAGGGACGGGTGAGGGTCAGGCTTCGGGGAAGGGTTAGGGTTAGGGTTCGGGCTAGGGTTAGGGTTAGGGGACGGGGACGGTTTAGGGTCCAGGTGAGGGTACGGCAACGCTTTAGGGGGAGCGTACCTGAGAGGGCGCGGGTTAGAGTTAGCCTACGGATTAGGATTAGGGGACGGGTGAGGGTCAGGCTTCTGGGAAGGTTTAGGGTTAGGGTACGGGCTAGGGTTAGGGTTATGGGACGGGGACGGTTTAGGGTCCAGGTGAGGGTACGGCAACGCTTTAGGGGGAGCCTACGTGTGAGGGCGCGCGTTAGTGTTAGCCTACGGGTTAGGATTAGGGGACGGGTGAGGGTCAGGCTTCGGGGAAGTGTAACCGTTAGGATTTCGGCTAGGGTTAGGGTTAGGGGACGCGGACGGTTTAGGGTCCAGGTTAGGGTACGGCAACGCTTTAGGGGGAGCGTACGTGTGAGGGCGCGGGTTAGTGTTAGCCTATGGGTTAGGATTAGGGGACGGGTGAGTGTCAGGCTTCGGGGAAGGGTTAGGGTTAGGTTTCGGGCTAGGGTTAGGGTTAGGGGACGGGGACGGTTTAGGGTCCAGGTGAGTGTACGGCAACGCTTTAGGGGGTGCGTCCGTGTGAGGGCGCGGGCTAGTGTTAGCCTACGGGTTAGGATTAGGGGACGGTTGAGGGTCAGGCTTCGGGGAAGGGTTAGGGTTAGGGTTCGGGCTAGGGTTAGTGTTAGGGGACGGGGACGGTTTAGGGTCCAGGTGAGGGTACGGCAACGCTTTAGGGGGAGCGTACGTGTGAGGGCGTGGGTTAGTGTTAGCGTACGGGTTAGGATTAGGGGACGGGTGAGGGTCAGGCTTCGGGGAAGGGTTAGGGTTAGGGTTCGGGCTAGGGTTAGGGTTAGGGGACGGGGACGGTTTAGGGTCCAGGTGAGGGTACGGCAACGCTTTAGGGGGAGCGTACGTGTGAGGGCGTGGGTTAGTGTTATCCTACGGGTTAGGATTAGGGGACGGGTGAGGGTCAGGCTTCGGGGAAGGGTTAGGGTTAGGGTTCGGGCTAGGGTAAGGGTTAGGGGACGGGGCCGGTTTAGGGTCCAGGTGAGGGTACGGCCACGCTTTAGGGGGAGCGTACGTGTGAGGGTGCGGGTTAGTGTTAGCCTACGGGTTAGGATTAGAGGACGGGTGAGGGTCAGGCTTCGGGGAAGGGTTAGGGTTAGGGTTCGGGCTAGGGTTAGGGTTAGGGGACAGGGACGGTTTAGGGTCCAGGTGAGGGTACGGCAACGCTTTAGGGGGAGCGTACGTGTGAGGGCGAGGGTTAGTGTTAGCGTACGTGTTAGGATTAGGGGACGGGTGAGGTTCCGGCTTCGGGGAAGGGTTAGGGTTAGGGTTCGGGCTAGGGTTAGGGTTAGGGGACGGGGACGGTTTAGGGTCCAGGTGAGGGTACGGCAACGGTTTAGAGGGAGCGTACGTGTGAGGGCTCGGGTTAGTGTTAGCCTACGGGTTACGATTAGGAGACGGGTGAGGGTCAGGCTTCGGGGAAGGGTTAGGGTTAGGGTTCGGGCTAGGATTAGGGTTAGGGGACGGGGACGGTTTAGGGTCCAGGTGAGGGTACGGCAACGCTTTAGGGGGAGCGTACGTGTGAGGGCGCGGGTTAGTGTTAGCCTACGGGTTAGGATTAGGGGACGGGTGAGGGTCAGGCTTCGGGGAAGGTTTAGGGTTAGGGTTCGGGCTAGGCTTAGGGTTAGCGGACGGGGACGGTTTAGCTTCCAGGTGAGGGTACGGCAACGCTTTAGGGGGAGCGTACGTTTGAGGGCGTGGGTTAATGTTAGCGTACGTGTTAGGATTAGGGAACGGGTGAGGGTCACGCTTCGGGGAAGGGTTAGGGTTAGGGTTCGGGCTAGGGTTAGGGTTAGGGGACGGGGACGGTTTAGGGTCCAGGTGAGGGTACGGCAACGCTTTAGGGGGAGCGTACTTGTGAGGGCGCGGGTTAGTGTTAGCCTATGGGTTAGGATTAGGGGACGGGTGAGTGTCAGGCTTCGGGGAAGGGTTAGGGTTAGGGTTCGGGCTAGGGTTAGGGTTAGGGGACGGGGACGGTTTAGGGTCCAGGTGAGGGTACGGCAACGCTTTAGGGGGTGCGTCCGTGTGAGGGCGCGGGCTAGTGTTAGCCTACGGGTTAGGATTAGGGGACGGTTGAGGGTCAGGCTTCGGGGAAGGGTTAGGGTTAGGGTTCGGGCTAGGGTTAGTGTTAGGGGACGGGGACGGTTTAGGGTCCAGGTGAGGGTACGGCAACGCTTTAGGGGGAGCGTACGTGTGAGGGCGCGGGTTAGTGTTAGCGTACGGGTTAGGATTAGGGGACGGGTGAGGGTCAGGCTTCGGGGAAGGGTTAGGGTTAGGGTTCGGGCTAGGGTTAGGGTTAGGGGACGGGGACGGTTTAGGGTCCAGGTGAGGGTACGGCAACGCTTTAGGGGGAGCGTACGTGTGAGGGCGTGGGTTAGTGTTATCCTACGGGTTAGGATTAGGGGACGGGTGAGGGTCAGGCTTCGGGGAAGGGTTAGGGTTAGGGTTCGGGCTAGGGTAAGGGTTAGGGGACGGGGCCGGTTTAGGGTCCAGGTGAGGGTACGGCAACGCTTTAGGGGGAGCGTACGTGTGAGGGTGCGGGTTAGTGTTAGCCTACGGGTTAGGATTAGAGGACGGGTGAGGGTCAGGCTTCGGGTAATGGTTAGGGTTAGGGTTCGGCCTAGGGTAAGGGTTAGGGGACGGGGCCGGTTTACGGTCCAGGTGAGGGTACGGCAACGCTTTAGGGGGAGCGTACGTCTGAGGGCGTGGGTTAGTGTTAACGTACGGGTTAGGATTAGGGGACGGGTGAGGGTCAGGCTTCGGGGAAGTGTTAGGGTTAGGGTTCGGGCTAGAGTTAGGGTTAGGGGACGGGGACGGTTTAGGGTCCAGGTGAGGGTACGGCAACGCTTTAGGGGGTGCGTCCGTGTGAGGGCGCGGGCTAGTGTTAGCCTACGGGTTAGGATTAGGGGACGGTTGAGGGTCAGGCTTCGGTGAAGTGTTAGGGTTAGGGTTCGGGCTAGGGTTAGTGTTAGGGGACGGGGACGGTTTAGGGTCCAGGTGAGGGTACGGCAACTGTTTAGGGGGAGCGTACGTGTGAGGGCGCGGGTTAGTGTTACACTACGGGTTAGGATAAGGGGACGGGTGAGGGTCAGGCTTCGGGGAAGGGTTAGGGTTAGGGTTCGGGCTAGGGTTAGGGTTAGGGGATGGGGAGGTTTAGGGTCCAGGTGAGTGTACGGCAACGCTTTAGGGGGAGCATACGTGTGAGGGCGCGGGTTAGTGTTAGCGTACGGGTTAGGATTAGGGGACGGGTGAGGGTCAGGCTTCGGGGAAGGGTTAGGGTTAGGGTTCGGGCTAGGGTTAGTGTTAGGGGACGGGGACGGTTTAGGTTCCAGGTGAGGGTAGGGCAACGCTTTAGGGGGAGCGTACGTGTTAGGGCGCGGGTTAGTGTTAGCGTACGGGTTAGGATTAGGGGACGGGTGAGGGTCAGGCTTCGGGGAAGGGTTAGGGTTAGGGTTCGGGCTAGGGTTAGGGTTAGGGGACGGGGACGGTTTAGGGTCCAGGTGAGGGTACGGCAACGCTTTAGGGGGAGCGTACGTGTGAGGGCGCGGGTTAGTGTTAGTGTACGGGTTAGGATTAGGGGACGGGTGAGGGTCAGGGTTCGGGGAAGGGTTAGGTTTAGGTTTCTGGCTAGGGTTAGGGTTAGGAGGCGGGGACGGTTTAGGGTCCGGGTGTGGGTACGGCAACGCTTTAGGGGGAGCGTACGTGTGAGGGCGCGGGTTAGTGTTAGCGTACGTGTTAGGATTAGGGGACGGGTGAGGTTCAGGCTTCGGGGAAGGGTTAGGGTTAGGGTTCGGGTTCGGGTTAGGGTTAGGGGACGGGGACTGTTTAGGGTCCAGGTGAGGTTACGGCAACGCTTAGGGGGAGCGTACGTGTGAGTGCGCGGGTTAGTGTTAGCCTATGGGTTAGGATTAGGGGACGGGTGAGGGTCAGGCTTCGGGGAAGGGTTAGGGTTAGGGTTCGGGCTAGGGTTAGGGTTAGGGGACGGGGACGGTTTAGGGTCCAGGTGAGGGTACGGCAACGCTTTAGGGGGAGCGTACGTGTGAGGGCGCGTGTTAGTGTTAGCCTACGGGTTAGGATTAGGGGACGTGTGATGGTCAGGCTTCGGGGAAGGGTTAGGGTTAGGGTTCGGGCTAGGGTTAGGGTTAGGGGACGGGTACGGTTTAGGGTCCAGGTGAGGGTACGGCAATGCTTTAGGGGGAGCGTATGTGTGAGGGCGCGGGTTATTGTTAGCGTACGGGTTAGGATTAGGGGCGGGTGAGTGTCAGGCTTCGGGGAAGGGTTAGGGTTAGGGTTCGGGCTAGGGTTAGGGTTAGGGGACGGGGACGGTTTAGGGTCCGGGTGAGGGTACGGCAACGCTTAGGGGGAGCGTACGTGTGAGTGCGCGGGTTAGTGTTAGCCTATGGGTTAGGATTAGGGGACGGGTGAGGGTCAGGTTTCGGGGAAGGGGTAGGGTTAGGGTTCGGGCTAGGGTTAGGGTTAGTGGACGGGGACGGTTTAGGGTCCAGGTGAGGGTATGGCAACGCTTTAGAGGGATCGTACGTGTGAGGGCGCGGGTTAGTGTTATCGTACGGGTTAGGATTAGGGGACGGGTGAGGGTCAGGCATCGGGGAAGGGTTATGGTTAGGGTTCGGGATAGGGTTAGGTTTAGGGGACGGAGACGGTTTAGGGTCCAGGTGAGGGTACGGCAACGCTTTAGGGGGAGCGTACGTGTGAGGGCGTGGGTTAGTGTTAGCGTATGGGTTAGGATTAGGGGACGGGTGAGGGTCATTCTTCGGGGAAGGGTTACGGTTAGGGTTCGCGCTAGGGTTAGGGTTAGGGGACGGGGACGGTTTGGGGTCCAGGTGAGTGTACTGCAACGGTTTAGGGTGAGCGTACGTGTGAAGGTGCGGGTTAGTGTTAGCGTACGGGTTAGGATTAGGGGACGGTTGAGGGTCAGGCTTCGGGGAAGGGTTAGGGTTAGGGTTCGGGCTAGGGTTAGGGTTAGGGGACGGGGACGGTTTAGGGTCCAGGTGAGGGTACGGCAACGTTTTAGGGGGAGCGTACGTGTGAGGGCGCGGGTTAGTGTTAGTGTACGGGTTAGGATTAGGGGACGGGTGAGGGTCAGGCTTCGGGGAAGGGTTAGGGTTAGGGTTCGGGCTAGGGTTAGAGTTAGGGGACAGGGAAGGTTTAGGGTCCAGGTGAGGGTACGGCAACACTTTAGGGGGAGCGTACGTGTGAGGGCGCGGGTTAGTGTTAGCGTACGGGTTAGGATTAGGTGACGGGTGAGGGTCAGGCTTCGGGGAAGTGTTAGGGTTAGTATTCAGGCTAAGGTTAGGGATAGGGGACGGGGACGGTTTGGGGTCCAGGTGAGGGTACGGCAACGCTTTAATGGGAGCGTACGTGTGAGGGCGCGGGTTAGTGTTAGCGTACGGGTTAGGATTAGGGGACGGGTGAGGGTCAGGCTTTGGGGAAGGGTTAGGGTTAGGGTTCGGGCTAGGGTTAGGGTTAGTGGACGGGGACGGTTTAGGGTCCAGGTGAGGGTACGGCAACGCTTTAGGGGGAGCGTACGTGTGAGGGTGCGGGTTAGTGTTAGCCTACGGGTTAGGATTAGAGGACGGGTGAGGGTCAGGCTTCAGGTAATGGTTAGGGTTAGGGTACGGGCTAGGGTAAGGGTTAGGGGACGGGGCCGGTTTACGGTCCAGGTGAGGGTACGGCAACGCTTTAGGGGGAGCGTACGTGTGAGGGCGCGGGTTAGTGTTACACTACGGGTTAGGATAAGGGGACGGGTGAGGGTCAGGCTTCGGGGAAGGGTTAGTGTTAGGGTTGGGGCTAGGGTTAGGGTTAGGGGATGGGGAGGTTTAGGGTCCAGGTGAGTGTACGGCAACGCTTTAGGGGGAGCGTACGTGTGAGGGCGCGGGTTAGTGTTAGCGTACGGGTTAGGATTAGGGGACGGGTGAGGGTCAGGCTTCGGGGAAGGGTTAGGGTTAGGGTTCGGGCTAGGGTTAGGGTTAGGGGACGGGGACGGTTTAGGGTCCAGGTGAGTGTACGGCAACGCTTTAGGGGGAGCGTACGTGTGAGGGCGCGGGTTAGTGTTAGCGTACGGGTTAGGATTAGGGGACGGGTAAGGGTCAGGCTTCGGGGAAGGGTTAGGGTTAGGGTTCGGGCTAGGGTTAGGGTTAGGGGACGGGGACGGTTTAGGGTCCAGGTGAGGGTACGGCAACGCTTTAGGGGGAGAGTACGTGTGAGGGCGTGGGTTAGTGTTAGCCTACGGGTTAGGATTAGGGGATGGGTGAGGGTCAGGCTTCGGGGAAGGGTTAGGGTTAGGGTTCGGGCTAGGGTAAGGGTTAGGGGACGGGGCCGGTTTAGGGTCCAGGTGAGGGTAGGGCAACGCTTTAGGGGGAGCGTACGTCTGAGGGCGCGGGTTAGTGTTAGCGTACGGGTTAGGATTAGGGGACGAGTGAGGGTCAGGCTTTGGAGAAGGGTTACGGTTAGGGTTACGGTTAGTGTTCCGGCTAGGGTTAGGGTTAGTGGACGGGGACGGTTTAGGGTCCAGGTGAGTGTACGGCAATGCTTTAGGGGGAGCGTACGTGTGAGGGCGCGGGTTAGTGTTAGCATACAGGTTAGGATTAGGGGACGGGTGAGGGTCAGGCTTCGGGGAAGGGTTAGGGTTAGGGTTCGGGCTAGGGTTACGGTTAGGGGACGGGGCCGGTTTAGGGTCCAGGTGAGGGTACGGCAACGCTTTAGGGGGAGCGTACGTGTGAGGGCGCGGGTTAGTGTTAGCGTACGGGTTAGGATTAGGGGACGGGTGAGGGTCAGGCTTCGGGGAAGGGTTAGGGTTAGGGTTCGGCCTAGGGTTAGTGTAAGGGGACGGGGACGGTTTAGAGTCCAGGTTAGGGTATGGCAACGCTGTAGGGGGAGCGTACGTGTGAGGGCGCGTGTTAGTGTTAGCCTACGGGTTAGGATTAGGGGACGGGTGAGGGTCAGGCTTCGGGGAAGGGTTAGGGTTAGGGTTCGGGCTAGGGTTAGGGTTAGGGGACGGGGACGGTTTAGGGTCCAGGTGAGGGTACGGCAACGCTTTAGGGGGAGCGTACGTGTGAGGGCGCGGGTTAGTGTTAGTGTACGGGTTAGGATTAGGGGACGGGTGAGGGTCAGAATTCGTGGAAGGGTTAGGTTTAGGTTTCTGGCTACGGTTAGGGTTAGGGGACGGGGACGGTTTAGGGTCCGGGTGTGGGTATGGCAACGCTTTAGGGGGAGCGTACGTGTGAGGGCGCGGGTTAGTGTTAGCGTACGTGTTAGGATTAGGGGACGGGTGAGGGTCAGGCTTCGGGGAAGGGTTAGGGTTAGGGTTCGGGCTAGGGTTAGGGTTAGGGGACGGGGACGGTTTAGGGTCCAGGTGAGGGTACGGCAACGCTTAGGGGGAGCGTACGTGTGAGTGCGAGGGTTAGTGTTAGCCTATGGGTTAGGATTAGGGGACGGGTGAGGGTCAGGCTTCGGGGAAGGGTTAGGGTTAGGGTCCGGGCTAGGGTTAGGTTTAGGGGACGGGGACGGTTTAGGGTCCAGGTGAGGGTACGGCAACGCTTTAGGGGAAGCGTACGTGTGAGGGCGCATGTTAGTGTTAGCGTACGGGTTAGGATTAGGGGACGGGTGAGGGTCAGGCTTCGGGGAAGGGTTAGGGTTAGGGTTCGGGCTAGGGTTAGGGTTAGGGGACGGGGACGGTTTAGGGTCCAGGTGAGGGTACGGCAATGCTTTAGGGGGAGCGTATGTGTGAGGGCGCGGGTTATTGTTAGCGTACGGGTTAGGATTAGGGGCGGGTGAGGGTCAGGCTTCGGGGAAGGGTTAGGGTTAGGGTTCGGGCTAGGGTTAGGGTTAGGGGACGGGGACGGTTTAGGGTCCGGGTGAGGGTACGGCAACGCTTAGGGGGAGCGTACGTGTGAGTGCGCGGGTTAGTGTTAGCCTATGGGTTAGGATTAGGGGACGGGTGAGGGTCAGGTTTCGGGGAAGGGGTAGGGTTAGGGTTCGGGCTACGGTTAGGGTTAGGGGACGGGGACGGTTTAGGGTCCAGGTGAGGGTATGGCAACGCTTTAGAGGGATCGTACGTGTGAGGGCGCGGGTTAGTGTTATCGTACGGGTTAGGATTAGGGGACGGGTGAGGGTCAGGCTTCGGGGAAGGGTTAGGGTTAGGGTTCGGGATAGGGTTAGGGTTAGGGGACGGGGACGGTTTAGGGTCCAGGTGAGGGTACGGCAACGCTTTAGGGGGAGCGTACGTGTGAGGGCGCGGGTTAGTGTTAGCGTATGGGTTAGGATTAGGGGACGGGTGAGGGTCATTCTTCGGGGAAGGGTTACGGTTAGGGTTCGGGCTAGGGTTAGGGTTAGAGGACGGGGACGGTTTGGGGTCCAGGTGAGGGTACTGCAACGGTTTAGGGTGAGCGTACGTGTGAAGGTGCGGGTTAGTGTTAGCGTACGGGTTAGGATTAGGGGACGGGTGAGGGTCAGGCTTCGGGGAAGGGTTAGGTTTAGGTTTCGGGCTAGGGTTAGGGTTAGAGGACGGGGACGGTTTAGGGTCAGGTGAGGGTACGGCAACGCTTTAGGGGGAGCGTACGTGTGAGGGCGTGGGTTAGTGTTAGCCGAGAGGTTAGGATTAGGGGACGGGTGAGGGTCACGCTTCGGGGAAGGGTTAGGGTTAGGGTTAGGGCTAGGTTTAGGGTTAGGGGACGGGGACTGTTTAGGGTCCAGGTGAGGGTACGGCAACGCTTTAGGGGGAGCGTACGTGTGCGGGCGCGTGTTAGTGTTAGCGTACGGGTTAGGATTAGGGGATGGGTGAGGGTCAGGCTTCGGGGAAGGGTTAGGGTTAGGGTTCGGGCTAGGGTTAGGGTTAGGGGACGGGGACGGTTTAGGGTCCAGGTGAGGGTACGGCAACGCTTTAGGGGGAGCGTACGTGTGAGGGCGAGGGTTAGTGTTAGTGTACGGGTTAGGATTAGGGGACGGGTGAGGTTCCGGCTTCGGGGAAGGGTTAGGGTTAGGGTTTGGGCTAGGGTTAGGGTTATTGGACGGGGACGGTTTAGGGTCCGGGTGAGGGTACGGCAACGCTTTAGGGGGAGCGTACGTGTGAGGGCGCGGGTTAGTGTTATCGTACGGGTTAGGATTAGGGGACGGGTGAGGGTCAGGCTTCGGGGAAGGGTTAGGGTTAGGGTTCGGGATAGGGTTAGGGTTAGGGGACGGGGACGGTTTAGGGTCCAGGTGAGGGTACGGCAACGCTTTAGGGGGAGCGTACGTGTGAGGGCGCGGGTTAGTGTTAGCGTATGGGTTAGGATTAGGGGACGGGTGAGGGTCATTCTTCGGGGAAGGGTTACGGTTAGGGTTCGGGCTAGGGTTAGGGTTAGGGGACGGGGACGGTTTCGGGTTCAGGTGAGGGTACTGCAACGGTTTAGGGTGAGCGTACGTGTGAAGGTGCGGGTTAGTGTTAGCGTACGGGTTAGGATTAGGGGACGGGTGAGGGTCAGGCTTCGGGGAAGGGTTAGGGTTAGGGTTCGGGCTAGGGTTAGGGTTAGGGGACGGGGACGGTTTAGGGTTCAGGTGAAGGTACGGCAACGTTTTAGGGGGAGCGTACGTGTGAGGGCGCGGGTTAGTGTTAGCGTACGGGTTAGGATTAGGTGACGGGTGAGGGTCAGGCTTCGGGGAAGTGTTAGGGTTAGTATTCGGGCTAAGGTTAGGGTTAGGGGACGGGGACGGTTTGGGGTCCAGGTGAGGGTACGGCAACGCTTTAAGGGGAGCGTACGTGTGAGGGCGCGGGTTAGTGTTAGCCTACGTGTTAGAATTAGGGGACGGGTGAGGGTCAGGCTTCGGGGAAGGGTTAGGGTTAGGGTTCGTGCTAGGGTTAGGATTAGGGGACGGGGACGGTTTAGGGTCCAGGTGAGGGTACGGCAACGCTCTATGGGGAGCGTGCGTGTGAGGGCGCGGGTTAGTGTTAGCCTACGGGTTAGGATTAGGGGACGGTTGAGGGTCAGCCTTCGGGGAAGTGTTAGGGTTAGTGTTCGGGCTAGGGTTAGGGTTAGGGGTCGGGGACGGTTTGGGGCCCAGGTGAGGGTACGGCAACGCTTTAGGGGGAGCGTACGTGTGAGGGCGCGGGTTAGTGTTAGCGTACGGGTTAGGATTAGGGGACGGGTGAGGGTCAGGCTTCGGGGAAGGGTTAGGTTTAGGTTTCGGGCTAGGGTTAGGGTTAGGGGACGGGGACGGTTTAGGGTCCGGGTGTGGGTACGGCAACGCTTTAGGGGGAGCGTACGTGTGAGGGCGCGCGTTAGTGTTAGCCCACGGGTTAGGATTAGGGGACGGGTGAGGGTCAGGCTTCGGGGAAGGGTAAGCATTAGGGTTTGGGCTAGGGTTAGGGTTAGGGGACGGGGACGGTTTAGGGTCCAGGTGAGGGTACGGCAACGCTTTAGGGGGAACTTACGTGTGAGGGCGCGGGTTAGTGTTAGCCTACGGGTTAGGATTAGGGGACGGGTGAGGGTAAGGCTTCGGGGAAGGGTTAGGGTTAGGGTTCGGGCTAGGGTTAGGTTTAGGGGACGGGGACGGTTTAGGGTCCAGGTGAGGGTACGGCAATGCTTTAGGGGGAGCGTACGTGTGAGGGCGCGGGTTATTGTTAGCGTACGGGTTAGGATTAGGGGACGGGTGAGGGTCAGGCTTCGGGGAAGGGTTAGAGTTAGGGTTCGGGCTAGGGTTAGGGTTAGGGGACGGGGACGGTTTAGGGTCCAGGTGAGGGTACGGCAACGCTTTTGGGGGAGCGTACGTGTGAGGGCGCGGGTTAGTGTTAGCCTACGGGTTAGGATTAGGGGACGGGTGAGGGTCAGGCTTCGGGGAAGTGTTACGGTTAGGGTTCGGGGTACGGTTAGGGTTAGGGGACGGGGACGGTTTTGGGTCCAGGTGAGGGTACGGCAACGCTTTAGTGGGAGCGTACGTGTGAGGGCGTGGTTTAGTGTTAGCGTACGGGTTAGGATTATGGAACGCATGAGGGTCAGGGTTCGGGGAAGGGTTAGGGTTAGGATTCGGGATAGGGTTAGGGTTAGGGGACGGGGACGGTTTAGGGTCCAGGTGAGTGTACGGCAACGCTTTAGGGGGAGCGTACGTGTGAGGGCGCGGGTTAGTGTTAGCGTACGGGTTAGGATTAGGGGACGGGTGAGGGTCAGGCTTCGGGGAATGGTTAGGTTTAGGGTTCGGCCTAGGGTTAGGGTTAGGGGACGGGGACGGTTTAGGGTCCAGGTGAGGGTACGGCAACGCTTTAGGGGGAGCGTACGTGTGAGGGTGCGGGTTAGTGTTAGCGTAAGGGTCAAGATTAAGGGACGGGTGAGGGTCAGGCTTCGGGGAAGGGTTAGGGTTAGGGTTCGGGCTAGGGTTATGGTTAGGGGACGAGGACGGTTTACGGTTCAGGTGAGGGTACGGCAACGCTTTAGGGGGAGTGTACGTCTGAGGGCACGGGTTAGTGTTAGCGTACGGGTTAGGATTACGGGACGTGTGAGGGTCAGGCTTCGGGGAAGGGTTAGGGTTAGTGTTCGGGCTAGGGTTAGGGTTAGGGGACGGGGACGGTTTAGGGTCCAGGTGAGTGTACGGCAACGCTTTAGGGGGAGCGTACGTGTGAGGGCGCGGGTTAGTGTTAGCGTACGGGTTAGGATTAGGGGACGGGTGAGGGTCAGGCTTCGGGGAAGGGTTAGCGTTAGGGTTCTGGCTAGGGTTAGGGTTAGGGGACGGGGACGGTTTAGGGTCCAGGTGAGGGTACGGCAACCCTTTAGGGGGAGCATATGTGTGAGGGCGCGGTTTAGTGTTAGCGTACGAGTTAGGATTAGGGGACGGGTGAGGGTCAGGCTTCGGGGAAGGGTTAGGGTTAGGGTTCGGGCTAGGGTTAGGGTTAGCGGATGGGGACAGTTTAGGGTCCAGGTGAGGGTACGGCAACGCTTTAGGGGGAGCGTACGTGTGAGGGAGTGGGTTAGTGTTAGCGTACGGGTTAGGATTAGGAGACGGGTGAGGGTCAGGCTCAGGGAAGTGTTAGGCTTAGTGTTCGGGCTATTGTTTGTGTTAGGGGACGGGGACGGTTTAGGGTCCAGGTGAGGGTACGGCAACGCTTTAGGGGGAGAGTACGTGTGAGGGCGCGGGTTAGTGTTAGCCTACGGGTTAGGATTAGGGGACGGGTGAGGGTCAGGCTTCGGGGAAGTGTTACGGTTAGGGTTCGGGGTAGGGTTAGGGTTGGGGACGGGGACGGTTTAGGGTCCAGGTGAGGGTACGGCAACGCTTTAGGGGGAGCGTACGTGTGAGGGCGTGGTTTAGTGTTAGCGTACGGGTTAGGATTATGGAACGCGTGAGGGTCAGGGTTCGGGGAAGGGTTAGGGTTAGGGTTCGGGCTAGGGTTAGGGTTAGGGGACGGGGCCGGTTTAGGGTCCAGGTGAGGGTACAGCAAAGTTTTCGGGGGAGCGTACGTGTGAGGGCGCGGGTTAGTGTTAGCCAACGGGTTAGGATTAGGGGACGGGTGAGGGTCAGGCTTCGGGGAAGGGTTAGGGTTAGGGTTTGGGCTAGGGTTAGGGTTAGGGGACGGGGTCAGTTTAGGGTCCAGGTGAGTGTACGGCAACGCTTTAGGGGGAGTGTACGTGTGAGGGCACGGGTTAGTGTTAGCGTAGGGGTTAGGATTAGCGGACGGGTGAGGGTCAGGCTTCGGGGAAGGGTTAGGGTTAGGGTTCGGGCTAGGGTTAGGGTTAGGGGACGGGGACGGTTTAGGGTCCAGGTGAGGGTACGGCAACGCTTTAGGTGGAGCGTACGTGAGAGGGCGCGGGTTAGTGTTAGCCTACGGGTTAGGATTAGGGGACGGGTGAGGGTCAGGCTTCGGGGAAGTGTTAGGGTTAGGGTCGGGCTAGGGTTAGGTTTAGGGGACGGGGACGGTTTAGGGTCCAGGCGAGGGTACGGCAACGCTTTAGGGGGAGCGTACGTGTGAGGGCGCGGGTTAGTGTTAGCCTACGGGTTAGGATTAGGGGACGGGTGAGAGTCAGGCTTCGGGGAAGGGTTACGGTTAGGGTTCGGGATAGGGTTAGGGTTAGGGAACGGGGAAGGTTTAGGGTCCAGGTGAGGGTACGGCAACGCTTTAGGGGGAGCGTACGTGTGAGGGCGCGGGTTAGTGTTAGCGTACGGGTTAGGATTAGGGGACGGGTGAGGGTCAGGCTTCGGGGAAGTTTAGGGTTAGGGTTCGGGCTAGGGTTAGGTTTAGGGGATGGGGACGGTTTAGGGTCCAGGTGAGGGTATGGCAATGCTTTAGGGGGAGCGTACGTGTGAGGGCGCGGGTTAGTGTTAGCGTACGGGTTAGGATTAGGGGACGGGTGAGGGTCAGGCTTCGGGGAAGGGTTAGAGATAGGGTTCGGGCTAGGGTTAGGGTTAGGGGACGGGGACTGTTTAGGGTCCAGGTGAGGATACGGCAACGCTTTAGGGGGAATGTACGTGTGAGGGAGCGGGTTAGTGTTAGCGTACGGGTTAGGATTACGGGACGTGTGAGGGTCAGGCTTCGGGGAAGGGTTAGGGTTATTGTTCGGGCTAGGGTTAGGGTTAGCGGACGTAGACGGTTTAGGGTCCAGGTGAGGGTACGGCAACGCTTTAGGGGGAGCGTACGTGTGAGGGCGCGGGTTAGTGTTAGCCTACGGGTTAGGATTAGGGGACGGGTGAGGGTCAGGCTTCGGGGAAGGGTTAGGGTTAGGGTTTGGGCTAGGGTTAGGGTTAGGGGACGGGGACGGTTTAAGGTTCAGGCGAGGGTACGGAAACGCTTTAGGGGGAGCGTACGTGTGAGGGCGCGGGTTAGTGTTAGCGTACGGGTTAGGATTAGGGGACGGGTGAGGGTCAGGCTTCAGGGAAGGGTTGGGGTTAGGGTTCGGGCTAGGGTTAGGGTTAGGGGACGGGGACGGTTTAGGGTCCAGGTGAGTGTACGGCAACGCTTTAGGGGGAGCGTACGTGTGAGGGCGCGGGTTAGTGTTAGCGTACGGGTTAGGATTAGGGGACGGGTGAGGGTCAGGCTTCGGGGAAGGGTTAGGGTTAGGGTTCTGGCTAGGGTTAGGGTTAGGGGACGGGGACGGTTTAGGGTCCAGGTGAGGGTACGGCAACCCTTTAGGGGGAGCGTATGTGTGAGGGCGCGGTTTAGTGTTAGCGTACGAGTTAGGATTAGGGGACGGGTGAGGGTCAGGCTTCGGGGAAGGGTTAGGGTTAGGGTTCGGGCTAGGGTTAGGGTTAGGGGATGGGGACAGTTTAGGGTCCAGGTGAGGGTACGGCAACGCTTTAGGGGGAGCGTACGTGTGAGGGCGTGGGTTATTGTTAGCCTACGGGTTAGGATTAGGGGACGGGTGAGGGTCAGGCTTCGGGGAAGGGTTAGGGTTAGGGTTTGGGCTAGGTTTAGGGTTAGGGGACGGGGACGGTTTAAGGTCCAGGTGAGGGTACGGCAACGCTTTAGGGGGAGCATACGTGTGAGGGAGTGGGTTAGTGTTAGCGTACGGGTTAGGATTAGGAGACGGGTGAGGGTCAGGCTCAGGGAAGTGTTAGGGTTAGTGTTCGGGCTCTTGTTTGGGTTAGGGGACGGGGACGGTTTAGGGTCCAGGTGAGGGTACGGCAACGCTTTAGGGGGAGAGTACGTGTGAGGGCGCGGGTTAGTGTTAGCCTACGGGTTAGGATTAGGGGACGGGTGAGGGTCAGGCTTCGGGGAAGTGTTACGGTTAGGGTTCGGGGTAGGGTTAGGGTTGGGGACGGGGACGGTTTAGGGTCCAGGTGAGGGTACGGCAACGCTTTAGGGGGAGCGTACGTGTGAGGGCGTGGTTTAGTGTTAACGTACGGGTTAGGATTATGGAACGCGTGAGGGTCAGGGTTCGGGGAAGGGTTAGGGTTATTGTTCGGGCTAGGGTTAGGGTTAGGGGACGGGGCCGGTTTAGGGTCCAGGTGAGGGTACAGCAAAGTTTTTGGGGGAGCGTACGTGTGAGGGCGCGGGTTAGTGTTAGCCAACGGGTTAGGATTAGGGGACGGGTGAGGGTCAGGCTTCGGGGAAGGGTTAGGGTTAGGGTTTGGGCTAGGGTTAGGGTTAGGGGACGGGGTCAGTTAGGGTCCAGGTGAGTGTACGGCAACGCTTTAGGGGGAGTGTACGTGTGAGGGCGCGGGTTAGTGTTAGCGTAGGGGTTAGGATTAGCGGACGGGTGAGGGTCAGGCTTCGGGGAAGGATTAGGGTTAGGGTTCGGGCTAGGGTTAGGGTTAGGGGACGGGGACTGTTTAGGGTCCAGGTGAGGATACGGCAACGCTTTAGGGGGAATGTACGTGTGAGGGAGCGGGTTAGTGTTAGCGTACGGGTTAGGATTACGGGACGTGTGAGGGTCAGGCTTCGGGGAAGGGTTAGGGTTAGTGTTCGGGCTAGCTTTAGGGTTAGCGGACGTAGACGGTTTAGGGTCCAGGTGAGGGTACGGCAACGCTTTAGGGGGAGCGTACGTGTGAGGGCGCGGGTTAGTGTTAGCCTACGGGTTAGGATTAGGGGACGGGTGAGGGTCAGGCTTCGGGGAAGGGTTAGGGTTAGGGTTTGGGCTAGGGTTAGGGTTAGGGGACGGGGACGGTTTAAGGTTCAGGCGAGGGTACGGCAACGCTTTAGGGGGAGCGTACGTGTGAGGGCGCGGGTTAGTGTTAGCGTACGGGTTAGGATTAGGGGACGGGTGAGGGTCAGGCTTCAGGGAAGGGTTGGGGTTAGGGTTCGGGCTAGGGTTAGGGTTAGGGGACGGGGACGGTTTAGGGTCCAGGTGAGTGTACGGCAACGCTTTAGGGGGAGCGTACGTGTGAGGGCGCGGGTTAGTGTTAGCGTACGGGTTAGGATTAGGGGACGGGTGAGGGTCAGGCTTCGGGGAAGGGTTAGGGTTAGGGTTCTGGCTAGGGTTAGGGTTAGGGGACGGGGACGGTTTAGGGTCCAGGTGAGGGTACGGCAACCCTTTAGGGGGAGCGTATGTGTGAGGGCGCGGTTTAGTGTTAGCGTACGAGTTAGGATTAGGGGACGGGTGAGGGTCAGGCTTCGGGGAAGGGTTAGGGTTAGGGTTCGGGCTAGGGTTAGGGTTAGGGGATGGGGACAGTTTAGGGTCCAGGTGAGGGTACGGCAACGCTTTAGGGGGAGCGTACGTGTGAGGGAGTGGGTTAGTGTTAGCGTACGGGTTAGGATTAGGAGACGGGTGAGGGTCAGGCTCAGGGAAGTGTTAGGGTTAGTGTTCGGGCTATTGTTTGGGTTAGGGGACGGGGACGGTTTAGGGTCCAGGTGAGGGTACGGCAACGCTTTAGGGGGAGAGTACGTGTGAGGGCGCGGGTTAGTGTTAGCCTACGGGTTAGGATTAGGGGACGGGTGAGGGTCAGGCTTCGGGGAAGTGTTACGGTTAGGGTTCGGGGTAGGGTTAGGGTTGGGGACGGGGACGGTTTAGGGTCCAGGTGAGGGTACGGCAACGCTTTAGGAGGAGCGTACGTGTGAGGGCGTGGTTTAGTGTTAGCGTACGGGTTAGGATTATGGAACGCGTGAGGGTCAGGGTTCGGGGAAGGGTTAGGGTTAGGGTTCGGGCTAGGGTTAGGGTTAGGGGACGGGGCCGGTTTAGGGTCCAGGTGAGGGTACAGCAAAGTTTTCGGGGGAGCGTACGTGTGAGGGCGCGGGTTAGTGTTAGCCAACGGGTTAGGATTAGGGGACGGGTGAGGGTCAGGCTTCGGGGAAGGGTTAGGGTTAGGGTTTGGGCTAGGGTTAGGGTTAGGGGACGGGGTCAGTTTAGGGTCCAGGTGAGTGTACGGCAACGCTTTAGGGGGAGTGTACGTGTGAGGGCGCGGGTTAGTGTTAGCGTAGGGGTTAGGATTAGCGGACGGGTGAGGGTCAGGCTTCGGGGAAGGGTTAGGGTTAGGGTTCGGGCTAGGGTTAGGGTTAGGGGACGGGGACGGTTTAGGGTCCAGGTGAGAGTACGGCAACGCTTTAGGTGGAGCGTACGTGAGAGGGCGCGGGTTAGTGTTAGCCTACGGGTTAGGATTAGGGGACGGGTGAGGGTCAGGCTTCGGGGAAGGGTTAGGGTTAGGGTTAGGGCTAGGGTTAGGGTTAGGGGACGGGGTCAGTTTAGGGTCCAGGTGAGTGTACGGCAACGCTTTAGGGGGAGTGTACGTGTGAGGGCGCGGGTTAGTGTTAGCATAGGGGTTAGGATTAGCGGACGGGTGAGGGTCAGGCTTCGGGGAAGGGTTAGGGTTAGGGTTCGGGCTAGGGTTAGGGTTAGGGGACGGGGACGGTTTAGGGTCCAGGTGAGGGTACGGCAACGCTTTAGGTGGAGCGCACGTGAGAGGGCGCGGGTTAGTGTTAGCGTACGGGTTAGGATTAGGGGACGGGTGAGGGTCAGGCTTCGGGGAAGGGTTAGAGATAGGGTTCGGGCTAGGGTTAGGGTTAGGGGACGGGGACTGTTTAGGGTCCAGGTGAGGATACGGCAACGCTTTAGGGGGAATGTACGTGTGAGGGAGCGGGTTAGTGTTAGCGTACGGGTTAGGATTACGGGACGTGTGAGGGTCAGGCTTCGGGGAAGGGTTAGGGTTAGTGTTCGGGCTAGGGTTAGGGTTAGCGGACGTAGACGGTTTAGGGTCCAGGTGAGGGTACGGCAACGCTTTAGGGGGAGCGTACGTGTGAGGGCGCGGGTTAGTGTTAGCCTACGGGTTAGGATTAGGGGACGGGTGAGGGTCAGGCTTCGGGGAAGGGTTAGGGTTAGGGTTTGGGCTAGGGTTAGGGTTAGGGGACGGGGACGGTTTAAGGTTCAGGCGAGGGTACGGCAACGCTTTAGGGGGAGCGTACGTGTGAGGGCGCGGGTTAGTGTTAGCGTACGGGTTAGGATTAGGGGACGGGTGAGGGTCAGGCTTCAGGGAAGGGTTGGGGTTAGGGTTCGGGCTAGGGTTAGGGTTAGGGGACGGGGACGGTTTAGGGTCCAGGTGAGTGTACGGCAACGCTTTAGGGGGAGCGTACGTGTGAGGGCGCGGGTTAGTGTTAGCGTACGGGTTAGGATTAGGGGACGGGTGAGGGTCAGGCTTCGGGGAAGGGTTAGGGTTAGGGTTCTGGCTAGGGTTAGGGTTAGGGGACGGGGATGGTTTAGGGTCCAGGTGAGGGTACGGCAACCCTTTAGGGGGAGCGTATGTGTGAGGGCGCGGTTTAGTGTTAGCGTACGAGTTAGGATTAGGGGACGGGTGAGGGTCAGGCTTCGGGGAAGGGTTAGGGTTAGGGTTCGGGCTAGGGTTAGGGTTAGGGGATGGGGACAGTTTAGGGTCCAGGTGAGGGTACGGCAACGCTTTAGGGGGAGCGTACGTGTGAGGGCGTGGGTTAGTGTTAGCGTACGGGTTAGGATTAGGAGACGGGTGAGGGTCAGGCTCAGGGAAGTGTTAGGGTTAGTGTTCGGGCTATTGTTTGGGTTAGGGGACGGGGACGGTTTAGGGTCCAGGTGAGGGTACGGCAACGCTTTAGGGGGAGAGTACGTGTGAGGGCGCGGGTTAGTGTTAGCCTACGGGTTAGGATTAGGGGACGGGTGAGGGTCAGGCTTCGGGGAAGTGTTACGGTTAGGGTTCGGGGTAGGGTTAGGGTTGGGGACGGGGACGGTTTAGGGTCCAGGTGAGGGTACGGCAACGCTTTAGGGGGAGCGTACGTGTGAGGGCGTGGTTTAGTGTTAGCGTACGGGTTAGGATTATGGAACGCGTGAGGGTCAGGGTTCGGGGAAGGGTTAGGGTTAGGGTTCGGGCTAGGGTTAGGGTTAGGGGACGGGGCCGGTTTAGGGTCCAGGTGAGGGTACAGCAAAGTTTTCGGGGGAGCGTACGTGTGAGGGCGCGGGTTAGTGTTAGCCAACGGGTTAGGATTAGGGGACGGGTGAGGGTCAGGCTTCGGGGAAGGGTTAGGGTTAGGGTTTGGGCTAGGGTTAGGGTTAGGGGACGGGGTCAGTTTAGGGTCCAGGTGAGTGTACGGCAACGCTTTAGGGGGAGTGTACGTGTGAGGGCGCGGGTTAGTGTTAGCGTAGGGGTTAGGATTAGCGGACGGGTGAGGGTCAGGCTTCGGGGAAGGGTTAGGGTTAGGGTTCGGGCTAGGGTTAGGGTTAGGGGACGGGGACGGTTTAGGGTCCAGGTGAGAGTACGGCAACGCTTTAGGTGGAGCGTACGTGAGAGGGCGCGGGTTAGTGTTAGCCTACGGGTTAGGATTAGGGGACGGGTGAGGGTCAGGCTTCGGGGAAGGGTTAGGGTTAGGGTTTGGGCTAGGGTTAGGGTTAGGGGACGGGGTCAGTTTAGGGTCCAGGTGAGTGTACGGCAACGCTTTAGGGGGAGTGTACGTGTGAGGGCGCGGGTTAGTGTTAGCGTAGGGGTTAGGATTAGCGGACGGGTGAGGGTCAGGCTTCGGGGAAGGGTTAGGGTTAGGGTTCGGGCTAGGGTTAGGGTTAGGGGACGGGGACGGTTTAGGGTCCAGGTGAGGGTACGGCAACGCTTTAGGTGGAGCGTACGTGAGAGGGCGCGGGTTAGTGTTAGCGTACGGGTTAGGATTAGGGGACGGGTGAGGGTCAGGCTTCGGGGAAGGGTTAGAGATAGGGTTCGGGCTAGGGTTAGGGTTAGGGGACGGGGACTGTTTAGGGTCCAGGTGAGGATACGGCAACGCTTTAGGGGGAATGTACGTGTGAGGGAGCGGGTTAGTGTTAGCGTACGGGTTAGGATTACGGGACGTGTGAGGGTCAGGCTTCGGGGAAGGGTTAGGGTTAGTGTTCGGGCTAGGGTTAGGGTTAGCGGACGTAGACGGTTTAGGGTCCAGGTGAGGGTACGGCAACGCTTTAGGGGGAGCGTACGTGTGAGGGCGCGGGTTAGTGTTAGCCTACGGGTTAGGATTAGGGGACGGGTGAGGGTCAGGCTTCGGGGAAGGGTTAGGGTTAGGGTTCTGGCTAGGGTTAGGGTTAGGGGACGGGGATGGTTTAGGGTCCAGGTGAGGGTACGGCAACCCTTTAGGGGGAGCGTATGTGTGAGGGCGCGGTTTAGTGTTAGCGTACGAGTTAGGATTAGGGGACGGGTGAGGGTCAGGCTTCGGGGAAGGGTTAGGGTTAGGGTTCGGGCTAGGGTTAGGGTTAGGGGATGGGGACAGTTTAGGGTCCAGGTGAGGGTACGGCAACGCTTTAGGGGGAGCGTACGTGTGAGGGCGTGGGTTATTGTTAGCCTACAGGTTAGGATTAGGGGAAGGGTGAGGGTCAGGCTTCGGGGAAGGGTTAGGGTTAGGGTTTGGGCTAGGTTTAGGTTTAGGGGACGGGGACGGTTTAAGGTCCAGGTGAGGGTACGGCAACGCTTTAGGGGGAGCATACGTGTGAGGGAGTGGGTTAGTGTTAGCGTACGGGTTAGGATTAGGAGACGGGTGAGGGTCAGGCTCAGGGAAGTGTTAGGGTTAGTTTTCGGGCTATTGTTTGGGTTAGGGGACGGGGACGGTTTAGGGTCCAGGTGAGGGTACGGCAACGCTTTAGGGGGAGAGTACGTGTGAGGGCGCGGGTTAGTGTTAGCCTACGGGTTAGGATTAGGGGACGGGTGAGGGTCAGGCTTCGGGGAAGTGTTACGGTTAGGGTTCGGGGTAGGGTTAGGGTTGGGGACGGGGACGGTTTAGGGTCCAGGTGAGGGTACAGCAAAGTTTTCGGGGGAGCGTACGTGTGAGGGCGCGGGTTAGTGTTAGCCAACGGGTTAGGATTAGGGGACGGGTGAGGGTCAGGCTTCGGGGAAGGGTTAGGGTTAGGGTTTGGGCTAGGGTTAGGGTTAGGGGACGGGGTCAGTTTAGGGTCCAGGTGAGTGTACGGCAACGCTTTAGGGGGAGTGTACGTGTGAGGGCACGGGTTAGTGTTAGCGTAGGGGTTAGGATTAGCGGACGGGTGAGGGTCAGGCTTCGGGGAAGGGTTAGGGTTAGGGTTCGGGCTAGGGTTAGTGTTAGGGGACGGCGACGGTTTAGGGTCCAGGTGAGGGTACGGCAACGCTTTAGGTGGAGCGTACGTGAGAGGGCGCGGGTTAGTGTTAGCCTACGGGTTAGGATTAGGGGACGGGTGAGGGTCAGGCTTCGGGGAAGTGTTAGGGTTAGGGTCGGGCTAGGGTTAGGTTTAGGGGACGGGGACGGTTTAGGGTCCAGGCGAGGGTACGGCAACGCTTTAGGGGGAGCGTACGTGTGAGGGCGCGGGTTAGTGTTAGCCTACGGGTTAGGATTAGGGGACGGGTGAGAGTCAGGCTTCGGGGAAGGGTTACGGTTAGGGTTCGGGATAGGGTTAGGGTTAGGGAACGGGGAAGGTTTAGGGTCCAGGTGAGGGTACGGCAACGCTTTAGGGGGAGCGTACGTGTGAGGGCGCGGGTTAGTGTTAGCGTACGGGTTAGGATTAGGGGACGGGTGAGGGTCAGGCTTCGGGGAAGTTTAGGGTTAGGGTTCGGGCTAGGGTTAGGTTTAGGGGATGGGGACGGTTTAGGGTCCAGGTGAGGGTATGGCAATGCTTTAGGGGGAGCGTACGTGTGAGGGCGCGGGTTAGTGTTAGCGTACGGGTTAGGATTAGGGGACGGGTGAGGGTCAGGCTTCGGGGAAGGGTTAGAGATAGGGTTCGGGCTAGGGTTAGGGTTAGGGGACGGGGACTGTTTAGGGTCCAGGTGAGGATACGGCAACGCTTTAGGGGGAATGTACGTGTGAGGGAGCGGGTTAGTGTTAGCGTACGGGTTAGGATTACGGGACGTGTGAGGGTCAGGCTTCGGGGAAGGGTTAGGGTTAGTGTTCGGGCTAGGGTTAGGGTTAGCGGACGTAGACGGTTTAGGGTCCAGGTGAGGGTACGGCAACGCTTTAGGGGGAGCGTACGTGTGAGGGCGCGGGTTAGTGTTAGCCTACGGGTTAGGATTAGGGGACGGGTGAGGGTCAGGCTTCGGGGAAGGGTTAGGGTTAGGGTTTGGGCTAGGGTTAGGGTTAGGGGACGGGGACGGTTTAAGGTTCAGGCGAGGGTACGGCAACGCTTTAGGGGGAGCGTACGTGTGAGGGCGCGGGTTAGTGTTAGCGTACGGGTTAGGATTAGGGGACGGGTGAGGGTCAGGCTTCAGGGAAGGGTTGGGGTTAGGGTTCGGGCTAGGGTTAGGGTTAGGGGACGGGGACGGTTTAGGGTCCAGGTGAGTGTACGGCAACGCTTTAGGGGGAGCGTACGTGTGAGGGCACGGGTTAGTGTTAGCGTACGGGTTAGGATTAGGGGACGGGTGAGGGTCAGGCTTCGGGGAAGGGTTAGGGTTAGGGTTCTGGCTAGGGTTAGGGTTAGGGGACGGGGACGGTTTAGGGTCCAGGTGAGGGTACGGCAACCCTTTAGGGGGAGCGTATGTGTGAGGGCGCGGTTTAGTGTTAGCGTACGAGTTAGGATTAGGGGACGGGTGAGGGTCAGGCTTCGGGGAAGGGTTAGGGTTAGGGTTCGGGCTAGGGTTAGGGTTAGGGGATGGGGACAGTTTAGGGTCCAGGTGAGGGTACGGCAACGCTTTAGGGGGAGCGTACGTGTGAGGGAGTGGGTTAGTGTTAGCGTACGGGTTAGGATTAGGAGACGGGTGAGGGTCAGGCTCAGGGAAGTGTTAGGGTTAGTGTTCGGGCTATTGTTTGGGTTAGGGGACGGGGACGGTTTAGGGTCCAGGTGAGGGTACGGCAACGCTTTAGGGGGAGAGTACGTGTGAGGGCGCGGGTTAGTGTTAGCGTACGGGTTAGGATTAGGGGACGGGTGAGGGTCAGGCTTCGGGGAAGTGTTACGGTTAGGGTTCGGGGTAGGGTTAGGGTTGGGGACGGGGACGGTTTAGGGTCCAGGTGAGGGTACGGCAACGCTTTAGGGGGAGCGTACGTGTGAGGGCGTGGTTTAGTGTTAGCGTACGGGTTAGGATTATGGAACGCGTGAGGGTCAGGATTCGGGGAAGGGTTAGGGTTAGGGTTCGGGCTAGGGTTAGGGTTAGGGGACGGGGCCGGTTTAGGGTCCAGGTGAGGGTACAGCAAAGTTTTCGGGGGAGCGTACGTGTGAGGGCGCGGGTTAGTGTTAGCCAACGGGTTAGGATTAGGGGACGGGTGAGGGTCAGGCTTCGGGGAAGGGTTAGGGTTAGGGTTTGGGCTAGGGTTAGGGTTAGGGGACGGGGTCAGTTTAGGGTCCAGGTGAGTGTACGGCAACGCTTTAGGGGGAGTGTACGTGTGAGGGCGCGGGTTAGTGTTAGCGTAGGGGTTAGGATTAGCGGACGGGTGAGGGTCAGGCTTCGGGGAAGGGTTAGGGTTAGGGTTCGGGCTAGGGTTAGGGTTAGGGGACGGGGACGGTTTAGGGTCCAGGTGAGGGTAGGGCAACGCTTTAGGTGGAGCGTACGTGAGAGGGCGCGGGTTAGTGTTAGCCTACGGGTTAGGATTAGGGGACGGGTGAGGGTCAGGCTTCGGGGAAGTGTTAGGGTTAGGGTCGGGCTAGGGTTAGGTTTAAGGGACGGGGACGGTTTAGGGTCCAGGCGAGGGTACGGCAACGCTTTAGGGGGAGCGTACGTGTGAGGGCGCGGGTTAGTGTTAGCCTACGGGTTAGGATTAGGGGACGGGTGAGAGTCAGGCTTCGGGGAAGGGTTACGGTTAGGGTTCGGGATAGGGTTAGGGTTAGGGAACGGGGAAGGTTTAGGGTCCAGGTGAGGGTACGGCAACGCTTTAGGGGGAGCGTACATGTGAGGGCGCGGGTTAGTGTTAGCGTACGGGTTAGGATTGGGGACGGGTGAGGGTCAGGCTTCGGGGAAGTTTAGGGTTAGGGTTCGGGCTAGGGTTAGGTTTAGGGGATGGGGACGGTTTAGGGTCCAGGTGAGGGTATGGCAATGCTTTAGGGGGAGCGTACGTGTGAGGGCGCGGGTTAGTGTTAGCGTACGGGTTAGGATTAGGGGACGGGTGAGGGTCAGGCTTCGGGGAAGGGTTAGAGATAGGGTTCGGGCTAGGGTTAGGGTTAGGGGACGGGGACTGTTTAGGGTCCAGGTGAGGATACGGCAACGCTTTAGGGGGAATGTACGTGTGAGGGAGCGGGTTAGTGTTAGCGTACGGGTTAGGATTACGGGACGTGTGAGGGTCAGGCTTCGGGGAAGGGTTAGGGTTAGTGTTCGGGCTAGGGTTAGGGTTAGCGGACGTAGACGGTTTAGGGTCCAGGTGAGGGTACGGCAACGCTTTAGGGGGAGCGTACGTGTGAGGGCGCGGGTTAGTGTTAGCCTACGGGTTAGGATTAGGGGACGGGTGAGGGTCAGGCTTCGGGGAAGGGTTAGGGTTAGGGTTTGGGCTAGGGTTAGGGTTAGGGGACGGGGACGGTTTAAGGTTCAGGCGAGGGTACGGCAACGCTTTAGGGGGAGCGTACGTGTGAGGGCGCGGGTTAGTGTTAGCGTACGGGTTAGGATTAGGGGACGGGTGAGGGTCAGGCTTCAGGGAAGGGTTGGGGTTAGGGTTCGGGCTAGGGTTAGGGTTAGGGGACGGGGACGGTTTAGGGTCCAGGTGAGTGTACGGCAACGCTTTAGGGGGAGCGTACGTGTGAGGGCGCGGGTTAGTGTTAGCGTACGGGTTAGGATTAGGGGACGGGTGAGGGTCAGGCTTCGGGGAAGGGTTAGGGTTAGGGTTCTGGCTAGGGTTAGGGTTAGGGGACGGGGACGGTTTAGGGTCCAGGTGAGGGTACGGCAACCCTTTAGGGGGAGCGTATGTGTGAGGGCGCGGTTTAGTGTTAGCGTACGAGTTAGGATTAGGGGACGGGTGAGGGTCAGGCTTCGGGGAATGGTTAGGGTTAGGGTTCGGGCTAGGGTTAGGGTTAGGGGATGGGGACAGTTTAGGGTACAGGTGAGGGTACGGCAACGCTTTAGGGGGAGCGTACGTGTGAGGGCGTGGGTTATTGTTAGCCTACGGGTTAGGATTAGGGGAAGGGTGAGGGTCAGGCTTCGGGGAAGGGTTAGGGTTAGGGTTTGGGCTAGGTTTAGGGTTAGGGGACGGGGACGGTTTAAGGTCCAGGTGAGGGTACGGCAACGCTTTAGGGGGAGCATACGTGTGAGGGAGTGGGTTAGTGTTAGCGTACGGGTTAGGATTAGGAGACGGGTGAGGGTCAGGCTCAGGGAAGTGTTAGGGTTAGTGTTCGGGCTATTGTTTGGGTTAGGGGACGGGGACGGTTTAGGGTCCAGGTGAGGGTACGGCAACGCTTTAGGGGGAGAGTACGTGTGAGGGCGCGGGTTAGTGTTAGCCTACGGGTTAGGATTAGGGGACGGGTGAGGGTCAGGCTTCGGGGAAGTGTTACGGTTAGGGTTCGGGGTAGGGTTAGGGTTGGGGACGGGGACGGTTTAGGGTCCAGGTGAGGGTACGGCAACGCTTTAGGGGGAGCGTACGTGTGAGGGCGTGGTTTAGTGTTAGCGTACGGGTTAGGATTATGGAACGCGTGAGGGTCAGGGTTCGGGGAAGGGTTAGGGTTAGGGTTCGGGCTAGGGTTAGGGTTAGGGGACGGGGCCGGTTTAGGGTCCAGGTGAGGGTACAGCAAAGTTTTCGGGGGAGCGTACGTGTGAGGGCGCGGGTTAGTGTTAGCCAACGGGTTAGGATTAGGGGACGGGTGAGGGTCAGGCTTCGGGGAAGGGTTAGGGTTAGGGTTTGGGCTAGGGTTAGGGTTAGGGGACGGGGTCAGTTTAGGGTCCAGGTGAGTGTACGGCAACGCTTTAGGGGGAGTGTACGTGTGAGGGCGCGGGTTAGTGTTAGCGTAGGGGTTAGGATTAGCGGACGGGTGAGGGTCAGGCTTCGGGGAAGGGTTAGGGTTAGGGTTCGGGCTAGGGTTAGGGTTAGGGGACGGGGACGGTTTAGGGTCCAGGTGAGGGTACGGCAACGCTTTAGCTGGAGTGTACGTGAGAGGGCGCGGGTTAGTGTTAGCCTACGGGTTAGGATTAGGGGACGGGTGAGGGTCAGGCTTCGGGGAAGTGTTAGGGTTAGGGTCGGGCTAGGGTTAGGTTTAGGGGACGGGGACGGTTTAGGGTCCAGGCGAGGGTACGGCAACGCTTTAGGGGGAGCGTACGTGTGAGGGCGCGGGTTAGTGTTAGCCTACGGGTTAGGATTAGGGGACGGGTGAGAGTCAGGCTTCGGGGAAGGGTTACGGTTAGGGTTCGGGATAGGGTTAGGGTTAGGGAACGGGGAAGGTTTAGGGTCCAGGTGAGGGTACGGCAACGCTTTAGGGGGAGCGTACGTGTGAGGGCGCGGGTTAGTGTTAGCGTACGGGTTAGGATTAGGGGACGGGTGAGGGTCAGGCTTCGGGGAAGTTTAGGGTTAGGGTTCGGGCTAGGGTTAGGTTTAGGGGATGGGGACGGTTTAGGGTCCAGGTGAGGGTATGGCAATGCTTTAGGGGGAGCGTACGTGTGAGGGCGCGGGTTAGTGTTAGCGTACGGGTTAGGATTAGGGGACGGGTGAGGGTCAGGCTTCGGGGAAGGGTTAGAGATAGGGTTCGGGCTAGGGTTAGGGTTAGGGGACGGGGACTGTTTAGGGTCCAGGTGAGGATACGGCAACGCTTTAGGGGGAATGTACGTGTGAGGGAGCGGGTTAGTGTTAGCGTACGGGTTAGGATTACGGGACGTGTGAGGGTCAGGCTTCGGGGAAGGGTTAGGGTTAGTGTTCGGGCTAGGGTTAGGGTTAGCGGACGTAGACGGTTTAGGGTCCAGGTGAGGGTACGGCAACGCTTTAGGGGGAGCGTACGTGTGAGGGCGCGGGTTAGTGTTAGCCTACGGGTTAGGATTAGGGGACGGGTGAGGGTCAGGCTTCGGGGAAGGGTTAGGGTTAGGGTTTGGGCTAGGGTTAGGGTTAGGGGACGGGGACGGTTTAAGGTTCAGGCGAGGGTACGGCAACGCTTTAGGGGGAGCGTACGTGTGAGGGCGCGGGTTAGTGTTAGCGTACGGGTTAGGATTAGGGGACGGGTGAGGGTCAGGCTTCGGGGAAGGGTTAGGGTTAGGGTTCGGGCTAGGGTTAGGGTTAGGGGACGGGGACGGTTTAGGGTCCAGGTGAGGGTACGGCAACGCTTTAGGGGGAGCGTACGTGTGAGGGCGCGGGTTAGTGTTAGCGTAAGGGTCAGGATTAGGGGACGGGTGAGGGTCAGGCTTCAAGGGAAGGTTTAGGGTTAGGGTTTGGGCTAGGGTTAGGGTTAGGGGATGGGGACGGTTTAGGGTCCAGGTGAGGGTACGGCAACGCTTTAGGGGGAGCGTACGTGTGAGGGAGCGGGTTAGTGTTAGCCTACGGGTTGGGATTAGGGGACGGGTGAGGGTCAGGCTTTGGGGAAGGGTTAGGGTTAGGGTTTGGGCTAGAGTTAGGGTTAGGGGACGGGGACAGTTTAAGGTCCAGGTGAGGGTACGGCAACGCTTTAGGGGGAGCGCACGTGTGAGGGAGTGGGTTAGTGTTAGCGTACGGGTTAGGATTAGGAGACGGGTGAGTGTCAGGCTTCGGGGAAGTGTTAGGTTTAGGGTTCGGGCTAGGGTTAGGGTTAGGGGACGGGGCCGGTTTAGGGACCAGGTGAGGGTACGGCAACGTTTTCGGGGGAGCGTACGTGTGAGGGCGCGGGTTAGTGTTAGCCAACGGGTTAGGATTAGGGGACGGGTGAGGGTCAGGCTTCGGGGAAGTGTTAGGGTTAGGTTCGGACTAGGGTTAGGGTTAGGGGACAGGGTCGGTTTAGGGTCCAGGTGAGTGTACTGCAACGCTTTATGGGGAGCGTACGTGTGAGGCCGCAAGTTAGTGTTAGCGTACGGGTTAGGATTAGGGGACGGGTGAGGGTCAGGCTTCGGGGAAGGGTTACGGTTAGGGTTCGGGCTAGGGTTAGGTTTAGGGGACGGGGACGGTTTAGGGTCCACGTGAGGGTACGGCAACGCTTTAAGGGGAGCGTACGTGTGAGGGCGCGGGTTAGTGTTACCTCCGGGTTAGGATTAGGGGACGGTTGAGGGTCAGGCTTCGGGGAACTGTTAGGGTTAGGTTTCGGGCTAGGGTTAGGATTAGGGGACTGGGACGGTTTAGGGTCCAGGTGAGGGTACGTCAACGCTTTAGGGGGAGCGTACGTGTGAGGGCGTGGGTTAGTGTTAGCGTAAGGGACGGGTGAGGGTCAGGCTTCGGGGAAGGTTTAGGGTTAGGGTTCGGGCTAGGGTTAGAGTTAGGGGACGGAGACGGTTTAGGGTCCACGTGAGGGTACGGCTACGCTTTAGGGGGAGCGTACGTGTGAGGGCGCGGGTTAATGTTAGCCTACGGGTTACGATTATGGGACGGGTGAGAGTCAGGCTTCGGGGAAGTGTTAGGGTTAGGGTTTGGGCTAGGGTTAGGGTTAGGGGACGGGGATGGTTTAAGGTCCAGATGAGGGTACGGCAACGCTTCAGGGGGAGCGTACGTGTGAGGGCGCGGGTTAGTGTTAGCGTACGGGTTAGGATTAGGGGACGGGTGAGGGTGAGGTTTCGGGGAAGTATTAGGGTTAGGGTTCGGGCTAGGGTTCGGGTTAGGGGACGGGGACGGTTTAGGGTCCAGGTGAGGGTACGACAACGCTTTAGGGGGAGCGTACGTGTCGCGGGTTAGTGTTAGCGTACGGGTTAGGATTAGGGGACGGGTGAGGGTCAGACTTCGAGGAAGGTTTAGGGTTAGGGTTCGGGCTAGGGTTAGGCTTAGGGGACGGGGACGGATTAGGGTCCAGGTGAGGGTACGGCAACGCTTTAGGGGGAGCGTACGTGTATGGGCACGGGTTATTGTTAGTCTACGGGTTAGGATTAGGGGACGGGTGAGGGTCAGGCTTCGGGGAAGGGTTAGGGTTAGGGTTTCGGCTCGCGTTAGGGTTAGGGGACGGGGACGGTTTAAGGTCCAGGTGAGGGTACGGCAACGCTTTAGGGGGAGCGTACGTGTGAGGGCGCGGGTTAGTGTTAGCGTACGGGTTAGTATTAGGGGACGGGTGAGGGTGAGGTTTCGGGGAAGGGTTAGGGTTAGGGTTCGGGCTAGGGTTAGGGTTAGGGGACGGGTACGGTTTAGGGTCCAGGTGAGGGTACGGCAACGCTTTAGTGGGAGCGTACTTGTGAGGGCGCGGGTTAGTGTTAGCGTACGGGTCAGGATTAGGGGACGGGTGAGGGTCAGGCTTCGGGGAAGGGTTAGGGTGAGGGTTCGGGCTAGGGTTAGGGTTAAGGTATGGGGACGGTTTAGGCTCCAGGTGAGGGTACGGCAACGCTTTAGGGGGAGCGTACGTGTGAGGGCGCGGGTTAGTGTTAGCGTACGGGTTAGGATTAGGGGACGGGTGAGGGTCAGGCTTCGGGGAAGGGTTAGGGTTAGGGTTCGGGCTAGGGTTAGGTTTAGGGGACGGGGACGGTTTAGGGTCCAGGTGAGGGTACGGCAACGCTTTAGGGGGAGCGTACGTGTGAGGGCGCGGGTTAGTGTTAACGTATGGGTTAGGATTAGGGGACGGGTGAGGGTCAGGCTCGGGGAAGGGTTAGGGTTAGGGTTTGGGCTAGGGTTAGGGTTAGGGGACGGGGAAGGTTTAGGGTCCAGGTGAGGGTACGGCAACGCTTTAGGGGGAGCGTACGTGTGAGGGCGCGGGTTAGTGTTAGCCTACGGGTTAGGATTAGGGGACGGGTGAGGGTCAGGCTTCGGGGAAGGGTTAGGGTTAGGGTTCGGGCTAGGGTTAGGGTTAGGGGACGGGGACGGTTTAGGGTCCAGGTGAGGGTACGGCAACGTTTTAGGGGGAGCGTACGTGTGAGGGCGCGGGTTAGTGATAGCCTACGGGCTAGGATTAGGGGACGGGTGAGGATCAGGCTTCGGGGAAGGGTTAGGGTTAGGGTTCGGGCTAGGTTTAGGGTTAGGGGACGGGGACCGTTTAGGGTCCAGGTGAGGGTACGGCAACGCTTTAGGGGGAGCGTACGTGTGAGGGCGTGGTTTAGTGTTAGCGTACGTGTTAGGATTGGGGGACGAGTGAGGGTCAGGCTTCGGGGAAGGGTTAGGGTTAGGGTTCGGGCTAAGGTAAGGGTTAGGGGACGGGGATGGTTTAGGGTCCAGGTGAGGGTACAGCAATGCTTTAGGGGGAGCGTACGTGTGAGGGCGCAGGTTAGTGTTAGCGTACGGGTCAGCATTAGGGGACGGGTGAGGGTCAGGCTTCGGGGAAGGGTTAGGGTTAGGGTTCGGGCTAGGGTTAGGTTTAGGGGACGGGGACGGTTTAGGGTCCAGGTGAGGGTACGGCAACGCTTTAGGGGGAGCGTAAGTGTGAGGGCGCGGGTTAGTGTTACCTCCGGGTTAGGATTAGGGGACGGTTGAGGGTCAGGCTTCGGGGAAGTGTTAGGGTTAGGGTTCGGGCTAGGGTTAGGGTTAGGGGACGGGGACGGTTTAGGGTCCAGGTGAGGGTACGTGAACGCTTTAGGGGGAGCATACGTGTGAGGGCGTGGGTTAGTGTTAGCGTAAGGGTCAGGATTAGGGGACGGGTGAGGGTCAGGCTTCGGGGAAGGTTTAGGGTTAGGGTACGGGCTAGGGTTAGAGTTAGGGGACGGGGACGGTTTAGGGTCCACGTGAGGGTACGGCTACGCTTTAGGGGGAGCGTACGTGTGAGGGCGCGGGTTATTGTTATCCTACGGGTTACGCTTAGGGGACGGGTGAGAGTCAGGCTTCGGGGAAGTGTTAGGGTTAGGTTTTGGGCTAGGGTTAGGGTTAGGGGACGGGGACGGTTTAAGGTCCAGGTGAGTGTACGGCAACGATTTAGGGGGAGCGTACGTGTGAGGGCGCGTGTTAGGGTTAGCGTACGGGTTAGGATTAGGGGATGGGTGAGGGTGAGGTTTCGGGGAAGGATTAGGGTTAGGGTTCGGGCTAGGGTTCGGGTTAGGGGACGGGGACGGTTTAGGGTCCAGGTGAGGGTACGATAACGCTTTAGGGGGAGCGTACGTGCCGCGGGTTAGTGTTAGCGTACAGGTTAGTATTAGGGGACGGGTGAGGGTGAGGTTTCGGGGAAGGGTTAGGGTTAGGGTTCGGGCTAGGGTTAGGGTTAGGGGACGGGGACGGTTTAGGGTCCAGGTGACGGTACGGCAACGCTTTAGGGGGAGCGTACGTGTGAGGGCGCGGGTTAGTGTTAGCGTACGGGTTAGGAATAGCGGACGGTTGAGGGTCAGGCTTCGGGGAAGGGTTAGGGTTAGTGTTCAGGCTAGGGTTAGGGTTAGGGAACTGGGACGGTATAGGGTCCAGGTGAGGGTACAGCAATGCTTTAGGGGGAGAGTACGTGTGAGGGCGCGGGTTAGTGTTAGCGTACGGGTTAGGATTAGGGGACGTGTGAGGGTCAGGCTTCAGGGAAGGGTTAGGGTTAGGGTTTGGGCTAGCGTTAGGGTTAGGGGACGGGGACGGTTTAAGGTCCAGGTGAGGGTACGGCAACGCTTTAGGGGGAGCGTACGTGTGAGGGCGCGGGTTAGTGTTAGCGTACGGGTTAGGATTAGGGTACGGGTGAGGGTGAGGTTTCGGGGAAGGGTTAGGTTTAGGGTTCGGGCTAGGGTTCCGGTTAGGGGACGGGGACGGTTTAGGGTCCAGGTGAGGGTACAACAACGCTTTAGGGGGAGCATACGTGTGAGGGCACGGGTTAGTGTTAGCGTACGGGTTAGGATTAGGGGACGGGTGAGGGTGAGGTTTCGGGGAAGGGTTAGGGTTAGGGTTCGGGCTAGGGTAAGGGTTAGGGGACGGGGACGGTTTAGGGTACAGGTGAGGGTACGGCAACGCTTTAGGGGGAGCGTACGTGTGAGGGCGCGGGTTAGTGTTAGCGTACGGGTCAGGATTAAGGCACGGGTGAGGGTCAGGCTTCGGGGAAGTGTTAGGGTGAGGTTTCGGGCTAGGGTTAGGGTTAAGGTACGGGGACGGTTTAGGCTCCAGGTGAGGGTACGGCAACGCTTTAGGGGGAGCGTACGTGTGAGGGCGTGGGTTAGTGTTAGCGTACGGGTTAGGATTAGGGGACGGGTGAGGGTCAGGCTTCGGGGAAGTGTTAGGGTTAGGGTTCGGGCTAGGGTTAGGGTTAGGGGACGGGGACGGTTTAGGGTCCAGGTGAGGGTACGGCAACGCTTTAGGGGGAGCGTACGTGTGAGGGCGCGGGTTAGTGTTAACGTATGGGTTAGGATTAGGGGACGGGTGAGGGTCAGGCTTCGGGGAAGGGTTAGGGTTAGGGTTTGGGCTAGGGTTAGGGTTAGGGGACGGGGAAGGTTTAGCATCCAGGTGAGGGTACGGCAACGCTTTAGGGGGAGCGTACGTGTGAGGGCGTGGGTTAGTGTTAGCGTATGGGTTAGGATTAGGGGACGGGTGTGGGTCATTCTTCGGGGAAGGGTTAGGGTTAGGGTTCGTGGTAGGGTTAGGGTTAGGGGACAGGGACGGTTTAGGGTCCAGGTGAGGGTACGGCAACGCTTTAGGTGGAGCGTACATGTGAGGGCGCGGGTTAGTGTTAGCCTACGGGTTAGGATTAGGGGACGGGTGAGGGTCAGGCTTCGGGGAAGGGTTAGGGTTAGGGTTCGGGCTAGGGTTAGGGTTAGGGGACGGGGAAAGTTTAGGGTCCAGGTGAGGGTACGGCAACGCTTTAGGGGGAGCGTACGTGTGAGGGCGCGGGTTAGTGTTAGCTTACGGGTTAGGATTAGGGGACGGGTGAGGGTTAGGCTTCGGGGAAGGGTTAGGGTTAGGGTTCGGGCTAGGGTTAGGGTTAGGGGACGGGGATGGTTTAGGGTCCAGGTGAGGGTACAGCAATGCTTTAGGAGGATCGTACGTGTGAGGGCGCGGGTTAGTGTTAGCGTACGGGTTAGGATTAGGGGACGGGTGAGGGTCAGGCTTCAGGGAAGTGTTAGGGTTAGGGTTCGGGCTAGGGTTAGGGTTAGGGGATGGGGACGGTTTAGGGTCCAGGTGAGGGGACGGCAACGCTTTAGGGGGAGCGTACGTGTGAGGGCGCGGGTTAGTGTTAGCGTACGGGTTAGGATTAGGGGACGGGTGAGGGTCAGGTTTCGGGGAAGGGTTAGGGTTAGGGTTCGGGCTAGGGTTAGGGTTAGGGGACGCGGACGGTTTAGGGTCCAGGTGAGGGTACGGCAACGCTTTATGGGGAGCGTACGTGTGAGGGCGCGGGTTAGTGTTAGCGTACGGGTCAGCATTAGGGGACGGGTGAGGGTCAGGCTTCGGGGAAGGGTTAGGGTTAGGGTTCGGGCTAGGGTTAGGGTTAAGGGACGGGGATGGTTTAGGGTCCAGGTGAGGGTACGGCAACGCTTTAGGAGGAGCGTACGTGTGAGGGCGTGGGTTAGTGTTAGCGTAAGGGTCAGGATTAGGGGACGGGTGAGGGTCAGGCTTCGAGGAAGGTTTAGGGTTAGGGTTCGGGCTAGGGTTAGGGTTAGGGGACGGGGACGGATTAGGGTCCAGGTGAGGGTACGGCAACGCTTTAGGTGGAGCGTACGTGTAAGGGCGCGGGTTATTGTTAGTCTACGGGTTAGGATTAGGGGACGGGTGAGGGTCAGGCTTTGGGGAAGGGTTAGGGTTAGGGTTTGGGCTAGCGTTAGGGTTAGGGGACGGGGACGGTTTAAGGTCCAGGTGAGGGTACAGCAACGCTTTAGGGGGAGCGTACGTGTGAGGGCGCGGGTTAGTGTTAGCGTACGGGTTAGGATTAGGGTACGGGTGAGGGTGAGGTTTCGGGGAAGGGTTAGGGATAGGGTTCGGGCTAGGGTTAGGGTTAGGGGACGGGGACGGTTTAGGGTCCAGGTGAGGGTACGGCAACGCTTTAGGGGGAGCGTACGTGTGAGGGCGCGGGTTAGTGTTAGCGTACGGGTTAGGATGAGGAGACGGGTGAGGGTAAGGTTTCGGGGAAGGTTTAGAGTTAGGGTTCGGGCTAGGGTTAGCGTTAGGGGACGGGGACGGTTTAGGGTCCAGGTGAGGGTACGGCAACGCTTTAGGGGGAGCGTACGTGTGAGAGCGCGGGTTAGTGTTAGCGTACGGGTTAGGATTAGGGGACGGGTGAGGGTCAGGCTTCGGGGAAGGGTTAGGGTTAGGGTTCTGGCTAGGGTTAGGGATAGGGGACGGAGACGGTTTAGGGTCCAGGTGAGGGTACGTCAACGCTTTAGGGGGAGCGTACGTGTGATGACGCGGGTTACTGTTAGCGTAAGGGTCAGGATTAGGGTACGGGTGAGGGTCAGGCGTCGGGGAAGGTTTAGGGTTAGGGTTCGGGCTAGGGTTAGGGTTAGGGGACGGGGACGGTTTAGGGTCCAGGTGAGGGTACGGCTACTCTTTAGGGGGAGCGTACGTGTGAGGGCGCGGGTTATTGTTAGTCTACGGGTTAGGATTAGGGGACGGGTGAGGGTCAGGCTTCGGGGAAGGGTTAGGGTTAGGATTTGGGCTAGCGTTAGGGTTAGGGGACGGGGACGGTTTAAGGTCCAGGTGAGGGTACGGCAACGCTTTAGGGGGAGCGTACGTGTGAGGGCGCGGGTTAGTGTTAGCGTATGGGTTAGGATTAGGGTACGGGTGAGGGTGAAGTTTCGGGGAAGGGTTAGGGTTAGGGTTCAGGCTATGGTTCCGGTTAGGGGACGGGGACGGTTTAGGGTCCAGGTGAGGGTACGACAACGCTTTAGGGGGAGCGTACGTGTGAGGGCGCGGGTTAGTGTTAGCGTACGGGTTAGGATTAGGGGACGGGTGAGGGTCAGGCTCGGGGAAGGGTTAGGGTTAGGGTTTGGGCTAGGGTTAGGGTTAGGGGACGGGGAAGGTTTAGGGTCCAGGTGAGGGTACGGCAACGCTTTAGGGGGAGCGTACGTGTGAGGGCGCGGGTTAGTGTTAGCCTACGGGTTAGCATTAGGGGACGCGTGAGGGTCAGGCTTCGGGGAAGGGTTAGGGTTAAGGTTTGGGCTAGGGTTAGGGTTAGGGGACGGGGACGGTTTAGGGTCCAGGTGAGGGTACGGCAACGCTTTAGGGGGAGCGTACGTGTGAGGGCGCGGGTTAGTGTTAGCCTATCGCCTTGGATTAGGGGACGAGTGAGGGTCAGGCTTCGGGGAAGGGTTAGGGTTAGGGTTCGGGCTAGGGTTAGGGTTAGGGGACGGGGACCGTTTAGGGTCCACGTGAGGGTACGGCAACGCTTTAGGGGGAGCGTACGTGTGAGGGCGTGGTTTAGTGTTAGCGTACGGGTTAGGATTGGGGGACGAGTGAGGGTCAGGCTTCGGGGAAGTGTTAGGGTTAGGGTTCGGGCTAGGGTTAGGGTTAGGGGACGGAGATGGTTTAGGGTCCAGGTGAGGGTACAGCAATGCTTTAGGGGGAGCGTACGTGTGAGGGCGCGGGTTAGTGTTAGCGTACGGGTTAGGATTAGGGGACGGGTGAGGGTCAGGCTTCAGGGAAGTGTTAGGGTTAGGGTTCGGGCTAGGGTTAGGGTTAGGGGATGGGGACGGTTTAGGGTCCAGGTGAGGGTACGGCAACGCTTTAGGGGCAGCTGACGTGTGAGGAAGCGGGTTAGTATTAGCGTACGGGTTAGGATTAGGGGACGGGTGAGGGTCAGGTTTCGGGGAAGGGTTAGGGTTAGGGTTCGGGCTAGGGTTAGGGTTAGGGGACGGGGACGGTTTAGGGTCCAGGTGAGGGTACGGCAACGCTTTAGGGGGAGCGTACGTGTGAGGGCGCGGGTTAGTGTTAGCGTACGGGTCAGCATTAGGGGACGGGTGAGGGTCAGGCTTCAGGGAAGGGTTAGGGTTAGGGTTCGGGCTAGGGTTAGGGTTAAGGGACGGGGACGCTTTAGGGTCCAGGTGAGGGTACGGCAACGCTTTAGGGGGAGCGTACGTGTGATTGCGCGGGTTAGTGTGAGCGTAAGGTTCAGGATTAGGGGACGGGTGAGGGTCAGGCTTCGAGGAAGGTTTAGGGTTAGGGTTCGGGCTAAGGTTAGGGTTAGGGGCGGGGACTGATTAGGATCCAGGTGAGGGTACGGCAACGCTTTAAGGGGAGCGTACGTGTAAGGGCGCGGGTTATTGTTAGTCTACGGGTTAGGATTAGGGGACGGGTGAGGGTCAGGCTTCAGGGAAGGGTTAGGGTTAGGGTTTGGGCTAGCGTTACGGTTAGGGGACGGGGACGGTTTAAGGTCCAGGTGAGTGTACGGCAACGCTTTAGGGGAGCGTACGTGTGAGGGCGCGAGTTAGTGTTAGCATACGGGTTAGGATTAGGGTATGAGTGAGGGTGAGGTTTCGGGGAAGGGTTAGGGTTAGGGTTCGGGCTAGGGTTCCGGTTAGGGTACGGGGACGGTTTAGGGTCCAGGTGAGGGTACGACAACGCTTTAGGGGGAGCGTACGTGTGAGGGCGCGGGTTAGTGTTAGCGTACGGGTTAGGATTAGGGGACGGGTGAGGGTGAGGTTTCGGGGAAGGGTTAGGGTTAGGGTTCGGGCTAGGGTTAGGGTTAGGGGACGGGGACGGTTTCGGGTCCAGGTGAGGGTACGGCAACGCTTTAGGGGGAGCGTACGTGTGAGGGCGCGTGTTAGTGTTAGCGTACGGGTCAGGAAGAGGGGACGGGTGAGGGTCAGGCTTCGGTGAAGGGTTAGGGTGAGGGTTCGGGCTAGGGTTAGGGTTAAGGTACGGGGACGGTTTAGGCTCCAGGTGAGGGTACAGCAACGCTTTAGGGGGAGCGTACGTGTGAGGGCGTGGGTTAGTGTTAGCGTACGGGCTAGGATTAGGGGACGGGTGAGGGTCAGGCTTCGGGGAAGGGTTAGGGTTAGGGTTCGGGCTAGGGTTAGGGTTAGGGGACGGGGACGGTTTAGGGTCCAGGTGAGGGTACGTCAACGCTTTAGGGGGAGCGTACGTGTGAGGACGCGGGTTACTGTTAGCGTAAGGGTCAGGATTAGGGGACGGGTGAGGGTCAGGCTTCGGGGAAGGTTTAGGGTTAGGGTTCGGGCTAGGGTTAGGGTTAGGGGACGGGGACGGTTTAGGGTCCAGGTGAGGGTACGGCTACTCTTTAGGGGGAGCGTACGTGTGAGGGCGCGGGTTATTGTTAGTCTACGGGTTAGGATTAGGGGACGGGTGAGGGTCAGGCTTCGGGGAAGGGTTAGAGTTAGGATTTAGGCTAGCGTTAGGGTTAGGGGACGGGGACGGTTTAAGGTCCAGGTGAGGGTACGGCAACGCTTTAGGGGGAGCGTACGTGTGAAGGCGCGGGTTAGTGTTAGCGTATGGGTTAGGATTAGGGTACGGGTGAGGGTGAAGTTTCGGGGAAGGGTTAGGGTTAGGGTTCAGGCTATGGTTCCGGTTAGGGGACGGGGACGGTTTAGGGTCCAGGTGAGGGTACGACAACGCTTTAGGGGGAGCGTACGTGTGAGGGCGCGGGTTAGTGTTAGCGTACGGGTTAGGATTAGGGGACGGGTGAGGGTCAGGCTCGGGGAAGGGTTAGGGTTAGGGTTTGGGCTAGGGTTAGGGTTAGGGGACGGGGAAGGTTTATGGTCCAGGTGAGGGTACGGCAACGCTTTAGGGGGAGCGTACGTCTGAGGGCGCGGGTTAGTGTTAGCCTACGGGTTAGCATTAGGGGACGGGTGAGGGTCAGGCTTCGGGGAAGGGTTAGGGTTAGGATTTGGGCTAGGGTTAGGGTTAGGGGACGGGGACGGTTTAGGGTCCAGGTGAGGGTACGGCAACGCTTTAGGGGGAGCGTACGTGTGAGGGCGCGGGTTAGTGTTAGCCTATCGCCTAGGATTAGGGGACGGGTGAGGGTCAGGCTTCGGGGAAGGGTTAGGGTTAGGGTTCGGGCTAGGGTTAGGGTTAGGGGACGGGGACCGTTTAGGGTCCAGGTGAGGGTACGGCAACGCTTTAGGGGGAGCGTACGTGTGAGTGCGTGGTTTAGTGTTAGAGTACGGGTTAGGATTGGGGGACGAGTGAGGGTCAGGCTTCGGGGAAGTGTTAGGGTTAGGGTTCGGGCTAGGGTTAGGGTTAGGGGACGGAGATGGTTTAGGGTCCAGGTGAGGGGACAGCAATGCTTTAGGGGGAGCGTACGTGTGAGGGCGCGGGTTAGTGTTAGCGTACAGGTTAGGATTAGGAGACGGGTGAGGGTCAGGTTTCGGGGAAGGGTTAGGGTTAGGGTTCGGGCTAGGGTTAGGGTTAGGGGACGGGGACGGTTTAGGGTCCAGGTGAGGGTACGGCAACGCTTTAGGGGGAGCGTACGTGTGAGGGCGCGGGTTAGTGTTAGCGTACGGGTCAGCATTAGGGGACGGGTGACGGTCAGGCTTCAGGGAAGGGTTAGGGTTAGGGTTCGGGCTAGGGTTAGGGTTAAGGGACGGGGACGCTTTAGGGTCCAGGTGAGGGTACGGCAACGCTTTAGGGGGAGCGTACGTGTGATTGCGCGGGTTAGTGTGAGCGTAAGGTTCAGGATTAGGGGACGCGTGAGGGTCAGGCTTCGAGGAAGGTTTAGGGTTAGGGTTCGGGCTAGGGTTAGGGTTAGGGGCGGAGACTGATTAGGGTCCAGGTGAGGGTACGGCAACGCTTTAAGGGGAGCGTACGTGTAAGGGCGCGGGTTATTGTTAGTCTACGGGTTAGGATTAGGGGACGGGTGAGGGTCAGGCTTCAGGGAAGGGTTAGGGTTAGGGTTTGGGCTAGCGTTACGGTTAGGGGACGGGGACGGTTTAAGGTCCAGGTGAGGGTACGGCAACGCTTTAGGGGAGCGTACGTGTGAGGGCGCGGGTTAGTGTTAGCGTACGGGTTAGGATTAGGGTACGAGTGAGGGTGAGGTTTCGGGGAAGGGTTAGGGTTAGGGTTCGGGCTAGGGTTCCGGTTAGGGTACGGGGACGGTTTAGGGTCCAGGTGAGGGTACGACAACGCTTTAGGGGGAGCGTACGTGTGAGGGCGCGGGTTAGTGTTAGCGTACGGGTTAGGATTAGGGGACGGGTGAGGGTGAGGTTTCGGGGAAGGGTTACGGTTAGGGTTCGGGCTAGGGTTAGGGTTAGGGGACGGGGACGGTTTCGGGTCCAGGTGAGGGTACGGCAACGCTTTAGGGGGAGCGTACGTGTGAGGGCGCGGGTTAGTGTTAGCGTACGGGTCAGGAAGAGGGGACGGGTGAGGGTCAGGCTTCGGGGAAGGGTTAGGGTGAGAGTTCGGGCTAGGGTTAGGGTTAATGTACGGGGACGGTTTAGGGTCCAGGTGAGGGTACGGCAACGCTTTAGGGGGAGCGTACGTGTGAGGGCGCAGGTTAGTGTTAACGTACGGGTTAGGATTAGGGAACAGGTGAGGGTCAGGCTTCGGGGAAGGGTTAGGGTTAGGGTTTGGGCTAGGGTTAGGGTTAGGGGACGGGGACGGTTTAGGGTCCTGGTGAGGGTACGGCAACGCTTTAGGGGGAGCGTACGTGTGATGGCGCGGATTAGTGTTAGCGTACGGGTTAGGATTAGCGGATGGGTGAGTTTCAGGCTTCGGGTAAGGGTTAGGGTTAGATTCGGGCTAGGGTTAGGGTTAGGGGACGGGGACGGTTTAAGGTCTAGGTGAGGGTACGGCAACGCTTTAGGGGGAGCGTATGTGTGAGGGCGCGGGTGAGTGTTAGCGTACGGGTTAGGATTAGGGGACGGTTCATGGTCAGGCTTCGGGAAAGGGTTAGGGTTAGGGTTCGGGCTAGGGTTAGGGTTAGGGGATGGGGACAGTTTAGGGTCCAGGTGAGGGTATGGCAACGCTTTAGGGGGAGCGTACGTGTGAGGGCGTGTGTTAGTGTTAGCGTATGGGTTAGGATTAGGGGACGGGTGAGTGTCATTCTTCGGGGAAGGGTTAGGGTTAGGGTTCGGGGTAGGGTTAGGGTTAGGGGACAGGGACGGTTTAGGTTCCAGGTGAGGGTACGGCAACACTTTAGGATGAGCGTATGTGTGAGGGCGCAGGTTAGTGTTAGCCTACGGGTTAGGATTAGGGGACGGGTGAGGGTCAGGCTTCGGGGAAGTGTAACCGTTAGGATTTCGGCTAGGGTTAGGGTTAGGGGACGAAGACGGTTTAGGGTTCAGGTGAGGGTACGTCAACGCTTTAGGGGGAGCGTACGTGTGAGGGCGCGGGTTACTGTTAGCGTAAGGGTCAGGATTAGGGGACGGGTGAGGGTCAGGCTTCGGAGAAAGTTTAGGGTTAGGGTTCGGGCTAGGGTTAGGGTTAGGGGACGGGGACGGTTTAAGGTCCAGGTGAGGGTACGGCAACGCTTTAGGGGGAGCGTACGTGTGAGGGCGCGGGTTAGTGTTACCTCCGGGTTAGGATTAGGGGACGGTTGAGGGTCAGGCTTCGGGGAAGTGTTAGGGTTAGGGTTCTGGCTAGGGTTAGGGTTAGGGGACGGGGACGGTTTAGGGTCCAGGTGAGGGTACGTCAACGCTTTAGGGGAAGCGTACGTCTGAGGGCGTGGGTTAGTGTTAGCGTAAGGGTCAAGATTAGGGAACGGGTGAGGGTCAGGCTTCGGGGAAGGTTTAGGGTTAGGGTCGGGCTAGGGTTAGAGTTAGGGGACGGGGACGGTTTAGGGTCCACGTGAGGGTACGGCTACGCTTTATGGGGAGCGTACGTGTGAGGGCGCGGGTTATTGTTAGCCTACGGGTTAGGATTAGGGGACGGGTGAGAGTCAGGCTTCGGGGAAGTGTTAGGGTTAGGTTTTGGGCTAGGGTTAGGGTTAGGGGACGGGGACGGTTTAAGGTCCAGGTGAGGGTACGGCAACGCTTTAGGGGGAGCGTACGTGTGAGGGCGTGGGTTAGTGTTAGCGTACGGGTTAGGATTAGGGGACGGGTGAGGGTGAGGTTTCGGGGAAGGATTAGGGTTAGGGTTCGGGCTAGGGTTCGGGTTAGGGAACGGGGACGGTTTAGGGTCCAGGTGACGGTACGGCAACGCTTTAGGGGGAGCGTACGTGTGAGGGCGCGGGTTAGTGTTAGCGTACGGGTTAGGATTAGCGGACGGGTGAGGGTCAGGCTTCGGGGAAGGGTTAGTGTTAGTGTTCGTGCTAGGGTTAGGGTTAGGGAACGGGGACGGTTTAGGGTCCAGGTGAGGGTACAGCAATGCTTTAGGCGGAGCGTACGTGTGAGGGCGCGGGTTAGTGTTAGCGTACCGGTTAGGATTAGGGGACGTGTGAGGGTCAGGCTTCAGGGAAGTGTTATGGTTAGGGTTCGGGCTAGGGTTAGGGTTAGGGGATGGGGACGGTTTAGGGTCCAGGTGAGGGTACGGCAACGCTTTAGGGGGAGCGTACCTGTGAGGGCGCGGGTTAGTGTTAGCGTACGGGTTAGGATTAGGGGACGTGTGAGGGTCAGGCTTCAGGGAAGTGTTAGGGTTAGGTTTCGGTCTAGGGTTAGGGTTAGGGGATGGGGACGGTTTAGGGTCCAGGTGAGGGTACGGCAACGCTTTAGGGGGAGCGTACGTGTGAGGGCGCGGGTTATTGTTAGCGGACGGGTTAGGATTAGGGGACCGGTGAGGGTCAGGCTTCGGGGAAAGGTTAGCGTTAGGGTTCGGGTTAGGGTTAGGGTTAGGGGACGGAGACGGTTTAGGGTCCAGGTGAGGGTACGTCAACGATTTAGGGGGAGCGTACGTGTGAGGGCGCGGGTTACTGTTAGCGTAAGGGTCAGGATTAGGGGACGTGTGAGGGTCAGGCTTCGGGGAAGGTTTAGGGTTAGGGTTCGGGCTAGGGTTAGGGTTAGGGGACGGGGACGGTTTAGGGTCCAGGTGAGGGTACGGCTATGCTTTAGGGGGAGAGTACGTGTGAGGGCGCGGGTTATTGTTAGCCTACGGGTTAGGATTAGGGGACGGGTGAGGGTCAGGCTTCGGGGAAGGGTTAGGGTTAGGGTTTGGCTACGGTTAGGGTTAGGGGATGGGGACGGTTTAAGGTCCAGGTGAGGGTACGGCAACGCTTTATGGGGAGCGTACGTGTGAGGCCGCGAGTTAGTGTTAGCGTACGGGTTAGGATTAGGGGACGGGTGAGGGTCAGGCTTCGGGGAAGGGTTACGGTTAGGGATCGGGCTAGGGTTAGGTTTAGGGGACGGGGACGGTTTAGGGTCCACGTGAGGGTACGGCAACGCTTTAGGGGGAGCGTACGTGTGAGGGCGCGGGTTAGTGTTACCTCCGGGTTAGGATTAGGGGACGGGTGAGGGTCAGGCTTCGGGGAAGTGTTAGGGTTAGGGTTCGGGCTAGGGTTAGGGTTAGGGGACAGGGACGGTTTAGGGTCCAGGTGAGGGTACGGCAACGCTTTAGGGGGAGCGTACGTGTGAGGGCGCGGGTTAGTGTTAGCCTATCGGCTAGGATTAGGGGACGGGTGAGGGTCAGGCTTCGGGGAAGGGTTAGGGTTAGGGTTCGGGCTAGGGTTAGGGTTAGGGGACGGGGACCGTTTAGGGTCCAGGTGAGGGTACGGCAACGCTTTAGGGGGAGCGTACGTGTGAGGGCGTGGTTTAGTGTTAGCGTACGGGTTAGGATTGGGGGACGAGTGAGGGTCAGGCTTCGGGGAAGTGTTAGGGTTAGGGTTCGGGCTAGGGTTAGGGTTAGGGGACGGAGATGGTTTAGGGTCCAGGTGAGGGTACAGCAATGCTTTAGGGGGAGCGTACGTGTGAGGGCGCGGGTAAGTGTTAGCGTACGGGTTAGGATTAGGGGACGGGTGAGGGTCAGGCTTCAGGGAAGTGTTAGGGTTAGGGTTCGGGCTAGGGTTAGGGTTAGGGGATGGGGACGGTTTAGGGTCCAGGTGAGGGTACGGCAACGCTTTAGGGGGAGCGTACGTGTGAGGAAGCGGGTTAGTGTTAGCGTACGGGTTAGGATTAGGGGACGGGTGAGGGTCAGGCTTCGAGAAAGGTTTAGGTTTAGGGTTCGGGCTAGGGTTAGGGTTAGGGGCGGGGACTGATTAGGGTCCAGGTGAGGGTACGGCAACGCTTTAGGGGAGCGTACGTGTGAGGGCGCGGGTTAGTGTTAGCGTAAGGGTTAGGATTAGGGTACGGGTGAGGGTGAGGTTTCGGGGAAGGGTTAGGGTTAGGGTTCGGGCTAGGGTTCCGGTTAGGGGACGGGGACGGTTTAGGGTCCAGGTGAGGGTACGACAAAGCTTTAGGGGGAGCGTACGTGTGAGGGCGCGGGTTAGTGTTAGCGTACGGGTTAGGATTAGGGGACGGGTGAGGGTGAGGTTTCGGGGAAGGGTTAGGGTTAGGGTTCGGGCTAGGGTTAGGGTTACGGGACGCGGACGGTTTCGGGTCCAGGTGAGGGTACGGCAACGCTTTAGGGGGAGCGTACGTGTGAGGGCGCGGGTTAGTGTTAGCGTACGGGTCAGGAAGAGGGGACGGGTGAGGGTCAGGCTTCGGGGAAGGGTTAGGGTGAGAGTTCGGGCTAGGGTTAGGGTTAAGGTATGGGGACGGTTTAGGCTCCAGGTGAGGGTAGGGCAACGCTTTAGGTGGAGCGTACGTGTGAGGGCGTGGGTTAGTGTTAGCGTACGGGTTAGGATTAGGGGACGGGTGAGGGTCAGGCTTCGGGGAAGGGTTAGGGTTAGGGTTCAGGCTAGTGTTAGGGTTACGGGACGGGGACGGTTTAGGGTCCAGGTGAGGGTACGGCAACGCTTTAGGGGGAGCGTACGTGTGAGGGCGCAGGTTAGTGTTAACGTACGGGTTAGAATTAGGAAACGGGTGAGGGTGAGGCTTCGGGGAAGGGTTAGGGTTAGGGTTTGGGCTAGGGTTAGGGTTAGGGGACGGGGAAGGTTTAGCGTCCAGGTGAGGGTACGGCAACGCTTTAGGGGGAGCGTACGTGTGAGGGCGCGGGTTAGTGTTAGCGTACGGGTTAGGATTAGGGGACGGTTCATGGTCAGGCTTCGGGAAAGAGTTAGGGTTAGGGTTCGGGCTAGGGTTAGGGTTAGGGGACGGGGACAGTTTAGGGTCCAGGTGAGGGTACGGCAACGCTTTATGGGGAGCGTACGTGTGAGGGCGCGGGTTAGTGTTAGCGTACGGGTTAGGATTAGGGGACGGGTGAGGGTCAGGCTTCGGGGAAAGGTTAGCGTTAGGGTTCGGGCTAGGGTTAGGGTTAGGGGACGGAGACGGTTTAGGGTCCAGGTGAGGGTACGTCAACGATTTAGGGGGAGCGTACGTGTGAGGGCGCGGGTTACTGTTAGCGTAAGGGTCAGGATTAGGGGACGTGTGAGGGTCAGGCTTCAGGGAAGGTTTAGGGTTAGGGTTCGGGCTAGGGTTAGGGTTAGGGGACGGGGACGGTTTAGGGTCCAGGTGAGGGTACGGCTATGCTTTAGGAGGAGCGTACGTGTGAGGGCGCGGGTTATTGTTAGCCTACGGGTTAGGATTAGGGGACGGGTGAGGGTCAGGCTTCGGGGAAGGGTTAGGGTTAGGGTTTGGCTACGGTTAGGGTTAGGGGACGGGGACGGTTTAAGGTCCAGGTGAGGGTACGGCAACGCTTTATGGGGAGCGTACGTGTGAGGCCGCGAGTTAGTGTTAGCGTACGGGTTAGGATTAATGGACGGGTGAGGGTCAGGCTTCGGGGAAGGGTTACGGTTAGGGATCGGGCTAGGGTTAGGTTTAGGGGACGGGGACGGTTTAGGGTCCACGTGAGGGTACGGCAACGCTTTAGGGGGAGCGTACGTGTGAGGGCGCGGGTTAGTGTTACCTCCGAGTTAGGATTAGGGGACGGGTGAGGGTCAGGCTTCTGGGAAGTGTTAGGGTTAGGGTTCGGGCTAGGGTTAGGGTTAGGGGACAGGGACGGTTTAGGGTCCAGGTGAGGGTACGGCAACGCTTTAGGGGGAGCGTACGTGTGAGGGCGCGGGTTAGTGTTAGCCTATCGGCTAGGATTAGGGGACGGGTGAGGGTCAGGCTTCGGGGAAGTGTTAGGGTTAGGGTTCGGGCTAGGGTTAGGGTTAGGGGACGGGGACCGTTTAGGGTCCAGGTGAGGGTACGGCAACGCTTTAGGGGGAGCGTACGTGTGAGGGCGTGGTTTAGTGTTAGCGTACGGGTTAGGATTGGGGGACGAGTGAGGGTCAGGCTTCGGGGAAGTGTTAGGGTTAGGGTTCGGGCTAGGGTTAGGGTTAGGGGACGGAGATTGTTTAGGGTCCAGGTGAGGGTACAGCAATGCTTTAGGGGGAGCGTACGTGTGAGGGCGCGGGTTAGTGTTAGCGTACGGGTTAGGATTAGGGGACGGGTGAGGGTCAGGCTTCAGGGAAGTGTTAGGGTTAGGGTTCGGGCTAGGGTTAGGGTTAGGGGATGGGGACGGTTTAGGGTCCAGGTGAGGGTACGGCAACGCTTTAGGGGGAGCGTACGTGTGAGGAAGCGGGTTAGTGTTAGCGTACGGGTTAGGATTAGGGGACGGGTGAGGGTCAGGCTTCGAGAAAGGTTTAGGTTTAGGGTTCGGGCTAGGGTTAGGGTTAGGGGCGGGGACTGATTAGGGTCCAGGTGAGGGTACGGCAACGCTTTAGGGGAGCGTACGTGTGAGGGCGCGGGTTAGTGTTAGCGTACGGGTTAGGATTAGGGTACGGGTGAGGGTGAGGTTTCGGGGAAGGGTTAGGGTTAGGGTTCGGGCTAGGGTTCCGGTTAGGGGACGGGGACGGTTTAGGGTCCAGGTGAGGGTACGACAAAGCTTTAGGGGGAGCGTACGTGTGAGGGCGCGGGTTAGTGTTAGCGTACGGGTTAGGATTAGGGGACGGGTGAGGGTGAGGTTTCGGGGAAGGGTTAGGGTTAGGGTTCGGGCTAGGGTTAGGGTTAGGGGACGCGGACGGTTTCGGGTCCAGGTGAGGGTACGGCAACACTTTAGGGGGAGCGTATGTGTGAGGGCGCGGGTTAGTGTTAGCCTACGGGTTAGGATTAGGGGACGGGTGAGTGTCAGGCTTCGGGGAAGGGTTAGGGTTAGGGTTCGGGCTAGGTTTAGGGTTAGGGGACGGGGACGGTTTAGGGTCCAGGTGAGGGTACGGAAACGCTTTAGGGGGAGCGTACGTGTGAGGGCGCGTGTTAGTGTTAGCCTCCTGGTTAGGATTAGGGGACGGGTGAGGGTCAGGCTTCGGGGAAGGGTTAGGGTTAGGGTTCGGGCTAGGGTTAGGGTTAGGGGACGGAGACCGTTTAGGGTCCAGGTGAGGGTACGGCAACGCTTTAGGGGGAGCGTACGTGTGAGGGCGTGGTTTAGTGTTAGCGTACGGGTTAGGATTGGGGGACGAGTGAGGGTCAGGCTTCGGGGAAGGGTTAGGGTTAGGGTTCACGCTAGGGTTAGGGTTAGGGGACGGGGATGGTTTAGGGTCCAGGTGACGGTACGGCAACGCTTTAGGGGGAGCGTACATGTGAGGGCGCTCGTTAGTGTTAGCGTACTTGTTAGGATTAGGGGACGGGTGAGGGTCAGGCTTCGGGGAAGGGTTAGGGTTATGGTTCAGGCTAGGGTTAGGGTTAGGGGACGGGGACGGTTTAGGGTCCTGGTGAGGGTACGGCAACGCTTTAGGGGGAGCGTACGTGTGAGGGCGCGGATTAGTGTTAGCGTACGGGTTAGGATTAGCGGATGGGTGAGGTTCAGGCTTCGGGGAAGGGTTAGGGTTAGATTCAGGCTAGGGTTAGGGTTAGGGGACCGGGACGGTTTAAGGTCTAGGTGAGGGTACGGCAACGCTTTAGGGGGAGCGTATGTGTGAGGGCGCGGGTTAGTGTTAGCGTACGGGTTAGGATTAGGGGACGGTTCATGGTCAGGCTTCGGGAAAGGGTTAGGGTTAGGGTTCGGGCTAGGGTTAGGGTTAGGGGACGGGGACAGTTTAGGGTCCAGGTGAGGGTATGGCAACGCTTTAGGGGGAGCGTACGTGTGAGGGCGTGGGTTAGTGTTAGCGTATGGGTTAGGATTAGGGGACGGGTGAGGGTCATTCTTCGGGGAAGGGTTAGGGTTAGGGTTCGGGGTAGGGTTAGGGTTAGGGGGCAGGGACGGTTTAGGGTCCAGGTGAGGGTACGGCAACACTTTAGGAGGAGCGTATGTGTGAGGGCGCAGGTTAGTGTTAGCCTACGGGTTAGGATTAGGGGACGGGTGAGGGTCAGGCTTCGGTGAAGGGTTAGGGTTAGGGTTCGGGCTAGGGTTAGGGTTAGGGGACGGGTACGGTTTAGGGTCGAGGTGAGGGTACGGCAACGCTTTAGGGGGAGCGTACGTGTGAGGGCGCGGGTTAGTGTTAGCCTACTGTTTAGGATTAGGGAACGGGTGAGGGTCAGGCTTCGGGGAAGGGTTAAGGTTAGGGTTCGGGCTAGGGTTAGGGTTAGGGTTAGGGGACGGGGACCGTTTAGGGTCCAGGTGAGGGTACGGCAACGCTTTAGGGGGAGCGTACGTGTGAGGGCGTGGTTTAGTGTTAGCGTACGGGTTAGGATTGTGGGACGAGTGAGGATCAGGCTTCGGGGAAGGGTTAGGGTTAGGGTTCGGGCTAGGGTTAGGGTTAGGGGACGGGGATGGTTTAGGGTCCAGGTGACGGTACGGCAACGCTTTAGGGGGAGCGTACCTGTGAGAGCGCTCGTTAGTGTTAGCGTACTGGTTAGGATTAGGGGACAGGTGAGGGTCAGGCTTCGGGGAAGTGTTAGGGTTATGGTTCAGGCTAGGGTTAGGGTTAGGCGACGGGGACGGTTTAGGGTCCTGGTGAGGGTACGGCAACGCTTTAGGGGGAGCGTACGTGTGAGGGCGCGGATTAGTGTTAGCGTACGGGTTAGGATTAGCGGATGGGTGAGGTTCAGGCTTCGGGGAAGGGTTAGGGTTAGATTCGGGCTAGGGTTAGGGTTAGAGGACGGGGAGGGTTTAAGGTCTAGGTGAGGGTACGGCAACGCTTTAGGGGGAGCGTACGTGTGAGGCCGCGGGTTAGTGTTAGCGTATGGGTTAGGATTAGGGGACGGGTGAGGGTCAGGCTTCGGGGAAGGGTTACGGTTAGGGTTCGGTCTAGGGTTAGGTTTAGGGGACGGGGACGGTTTAGGGTCCAGGTGAGGGTACGGCAACGCTTTAGGGGGAGCGTACGTGTGAGGGCACGGGTTAGTGTTACCTCCGGGTTAGGATTAGGGGACGGTTGAGGGTCAGGCTTCGGGGAAGTGTTAGGGTTAGGGTTCGGGCTAGGGTTAGGGTTAGGGGACGGGGACGGTTTAGGGTCCAGGTGAGGGTACGTCAACGCTTTAGGGGAAGCGTACGACTGAGGGCGTGGGTTAGTGTTAGCGTAAGGGTCAGGATTAGGGAACGGGTGAGGGTCAGGCTTCGGGGAAGGTTTAGGGTTAGGGTTCGGGCTAGGGTTAGAGTTAGGGGACGGGGACGGTTTAGGGTCCACGTGAGGGTACGGCTACGCTTTAGGGGGAGCGTACGTGTGAGGGCGCGGGTTATTGTTAGCGTACGGGTTAGGATTAGGGGACGGGTGAGAGTCAAGCTTCGGGGAAGTGTTAGGGTTAGGTTTTGGGCTAGGGTTAGGGTTAGGGGACGGGGACGGTTTAAGGTCCAGGTGAGGGTACGGCAACGCTTTAGGGGGAGCGTACGCGTGAGGGCGCGGGTTAGTGTTAGCGTACGGGTTAGGATTAGGGGACGGGTGAGGGTGAGGTTTCGGGGAAGGATTAGGGTTAGGGTTCGGGCTAGGGTTCGGGTTAGGGGACGGGGACGGTTTAGGGTCCAGGTGAGGGTACGACAACGCTTTAGGGGGAGCGTACGTGTCGCGGGTTAGTGTTAGCGTACGGGTTAGGATTAGGGGACGGGTGAGGGTGAGGTTTCGGGGAAGGGTTAGGGTTAGGGTTCGGGCTAGGGTTAGGGTTAGGGAACGGGGACGGTTTAGGGTCCAGGTGACGGTACGGCAACGCTTTAGGGGGAGCGTACGTGTGAGGGCGCGGGTTAGTGTTAGTGTACGGATTAGGATTAGCGGACGGGTGAGGGTCAGGCTTCGGGGAAGGGTTAGTGTTAGTGTTCGGGCTAGGGTTAGGGTTAGGGAACGGGGACGGTTTAGGGTCCAGGTGAGGGTACAGCAATGCTTTAGGCGGAGCGTACGTGTGAGGGCGCGGGTTAGTGTTAGCGTACGGGTTTGGATTAGGGGACGTGTGAGGGTCAGGTTTCAGGGAAGTGTTAGGGTTAGGGTTCGGGCTAGGGTTAGGGTTAGGGGATGGGGACGGTTTAGGGTCCAGGTGAGGGTACGGCAACGCTTTAGGGGGAGCGTACGTGTGAGGGCGCGGGTTAGTGTTAGCGTATGGGTTAGGATTAGGGGACGGTTCATGGTCAGGCTTCGGGAAAGTGTTAGGGTTAGGGTTCGGGCTAGGGTTAGGGTTAGGGAACGGGGACGGTTTAGGGTCCAGGTGAGGGTACAGCAATGCTTTAGGGGGAGCGTACGTGTGAGGGCGTGGGTTAGTGTTAGCGTACGGGTTAGGATTAGGGGACGTGTGAGGGTCAGGTTTCAGGGAAGTGTTAGGGTTAGGGTTCGGGTTAGGGTTAGGGTTAGGGAATGGGGACGGTTTAGAGTCCAGGTGAGGGTACGGCAACGCTTTAGGGGGTGCGTACGTGTGAGGGCGCGGGTTAGTGTTAGCGGACGGGTTAGGATTAGGGGACGGTTCATGGTCAGGCTTCGGGGAAGGGTTAGTGTTAGTGTTCGGGCTAGGGTTAGGGTTAGGGAACGGGGACGGTTTAGGGTCCAGGTGAGGGTACAGCAATTCTTTAGGGGGAGGGTACGTGTGAGGGCCCGGGTTAGTGTTAGCGTACGGGTTAGGATTAGGGGACGTGTGAGGGTCAGGCTTCAGGGAAGTGTTAGGGTTAGGGTTCGGGATAGGGTTAGGGTTAGGGGACGGGGACGGTTTAAGGTCTAGGTGAGGGTACGGCAACGCTTTAGGGGGAGCGTACGTGTGAGGGCGCGGGTTAGTGTTAGCGTACGGGTTAGGATTAGGGGACGGTTCATGGTCAGGCTTCGGGAAAGGGTTAGGGTTAGGGTTCGGGCTAGGGTTAGGGTTAGGGGACGGGGACAGTTTAGGCTCCAGGTGAGGGTACGGCAACGCTTTAGGGGGAGCGTACGTGTGAGGGCGCGGGTTAGTGTTAGCGTACGGGTTAGGATTAGGGGACGGGTGAGGGTCAGGCTTCGGGGAAGGGTTAGTGTTAGGGTTCGGGCTAGGGTTAGGGTTAGGGGACGGAGACGGTTTAGGGTCCAGGTGAGGGTACGTCAACGATTTAGGGGGAGCGTACGTGTGAGGGCGCGGGTTACTGTTAGCGTAAGGGTCAGGATTAGGGGACGTGTGAGGGTCAGGCTTCGGGGAAGGTTTAGGGTTAGGGTTCGGGCTAGGGTTAGGGTTAGGGGACGGGGACGGTTTAGGGTCCAGGTGAGGGTACGGCTATGCTTTAGGGGGAGCGTACGTGTGAGGGCGCGGGTTATTGTTAGCCTACGGGTTAGGATTAGGGTACGGGTGAGGGTCAGGCTTCGGGGAAGGGTTAGGTTTAGGGTTTGGGCTACGGTTAGGGTTAGGGGACGGGGACGGTTTAAGGTCCAGGTGAGGGTACGGCAACGCTTTATGGGGAGCGTACGTGTGAGGCCGCGGGTTAGTGTTAGCGTACGGGTTAGGATTAGGGGACGGGTGAGGGTCAGGCTTCGGGGAAGGGTTACAGTTAGGGATCGGGCTAGGGTTAGGTTTAGGGGACGGGGACGGTTTAGGGTCCATGTGAGGGTACGGCAACGCTTTAGGGGGAGCGTACGTGTGAGGGCGCGGGTTAGTGTTACCTCCGGGTTAGGATTAGGGGACGGGTGAGGGTCAGGCTTCGGGGAAGTGTTAGGGTTAGGGTTCGGGCTAGGGTTAGGGTTAGGGGACAGGGACGGTTTAGGGTCCAGGTGAGGGTACGGCAACGCTTTAGGGGGAGCGTACGCGTGAGGGCGCGGGTTAGTGTTAGCGTACGGGTTAGGATTAGGGGACGGGTGAGGGTGAGGTTTCGGGGAAGGATTAGGGTTAGGGTTCGGGCTAGGGTTCGGGTTAGGGGACGGGTACGGTTTAGGGTCCAGGTGAGGGTACGACAACGCTTTAGGGGGAGCGTACGTGTCGCAGGTTAGTGTTAGCGTACGGGTTAGGATTAGGGGACGGGTGAGGGTGAGGTTTCGGGGAAGGGTTAGGGTTAGGGTTCGGGCTAGGGTTAGGGTTAGGGGACGGGGACGGTTTAGGGTCCAGGTGACGGTACGGCAACGCTTTAGGGGGAACGTACGTGTGAGGGCGCGGGTTAGTGTTAGCGTACGGGTTAGGATTAGGGGACGGGTGAGGGTCAGGCTTCGGTGAAGGGTTAGTGTTAGTGTTCGGGCTAGGGTTAGGGTTAGGGAACGGGGACGGTTTAGGGTACAGGTGAGGGTACAGCAATGCTTTAGGCGGAGCGTACGTGTGAGGGCGCGGGTTAGTGTTAGCGTACGGGTTAGGATTAGGGGACGTGTGAGGGTCAGGTTTCAGGGAAGTGTTAGGGTTAGGGTTCGGGCTAGGGTTAGGGTTAGGGGATGGGGACGGTTTAGGGTCCAGGTGAGGGTACGGCAACGCTTTAGGGGGAGCGTACGTGTGAGGGCGCGGGTTAGTGTTAGCGTATGGGTTAGGATTAGGGGACGGTTCATGGTCAGGCTTCGGAAAAGTGTTAGGGTTAGGGTTCGGGCTAGGGTTAGGGTTAGGGAACGGGGACGGTTTAGGGTCCAGGTGAGGGTACAGCAATGCTTTAGGGGGAGCGTACGTGTGAGGGCGCGGGTTAGTGTTAGCGTACGGGTTAGGATTAGGGGACATGTGAGGGTCAGGTTTCAGGGAAGTGTTAGGGTTAGGGTTCGGGCTAGGGTTAGGGTTAGGGGTTGGGGACGGTTTAGGGTCCAGGTGAGGGTACGGCAACGCTTTAGGGGGTGCGTACGTGTGAGGGCGCGGGTTAGTGTTAGCGGACGGGTTAGGATTAGGGGACGGTTCATGGTCAGGCTTCGGGGAAGGTGTAGTGTTAGTGTTCGGGCTAGGGTTAGGGTTAGGGAACGGGGACGGTTTAGGGTCCAGGTGAGGGTACAGCAATTCTTTAGGGGGAGGGTACGTGTGAGGGCGCGGGTTAGTGTTAGCGTACGGGTTAGGATTAGGGGACGTGTGAGGGTCAGGCTTCAGGGAAGTGTTAGGGTTAGGGTTCGGGCTAGGGTTAGGGTTAGGGGACGGGGACGGTTTAAGGTCTAGGTGAGGGTACGGCAACGCTTTAGGGGGAGCGTACGTGTGAGGGCGCGGGTTAGTGTTAGCGTACGGGTTAGGATTAGGGGACGGTTCATGGTCAGGCTTCGGGAAAGGGTTAGGGTTAGGGTTCGGGCTAGGGTTAGGGTTAGGGGACGGGGACAGTTTAGGGTCCAGGTGAGGGTACGGCAACGCTTTAGGGGGAGCGTACGTATGAGGGCGCGGGTTAGTGTTAGCGTACGGGTTAGGATTAGGGGACGGGTGAGGGTCAGGCTTCGGGGAAGGGTTAGGGTTAGGGTTCGGGCTAGGGTTAGGGTTAGGGGAGGAAGACGGTTTAGGGTTCAGGTGAGGGTACGTCAACGCTTTAGGGGGAGCGTACGTGTGAGGGCGCGGGTTACTGTTAGCGTAAGGGTCAGGATTAGGGGACGGGTGAGGGTCAGGCTTCGGAGAAAGTTTAGGGTTAGGGTTCGGGCTAGGGTTAGGGTTAGGGGACGGGGACGGTTTAGGGTCCAGGTGAGGGTACGGCTACGCTTTAGGAGGAGCGTACGTGTGAGGGCGCGGGTTAGTGTTAGCCTACGGGTTAGGATTAGGGGACGGGTGAGGGTCAGGCTTCGGGGAAGGGTTAGGGTTATGGTTTGGGCTACGGTTAGGGTTAGGGGACGGGGACGGTTTAAGGTCCAGGTGAGGGTACGTCAACGCTTTAGGGGAAGCGTACGTCTGAGGGCGTGGGTTAGTGTTAGCGTAAGGGTCAGGATTAGGGAACGGGTGAGGGTCAGGCTTCGGGGAAGGTTTAGGGTTAGGGTTCGGGCTAGGGTTAGAGTTAGGGGACGGGGACGGTTTAGGGTCCACGTGAGGGTACGGCTACGCTTTAGGGGGAGCGTACGTGTGAGGGCGCGGGTTATTGTTAGCCTACGGGTTAGGATTAGGGGACGGGTGAGAGTCAGGCTTCGGGGAAGTGTTAGGGTTAGGTTTTGGGCTAGGGTTAGGGTTAGGGGACGGGGACGGTTTAAGGTCCAGGTGAGGGTACGGCAACGCTTTAGGGGGAGCGTACGCGTGAGGGCGCGGGTTAGTGTTAGCGTACGGGTTAGGATTAGGGGACGGGTGAGGGTGAGGTTTCGGGGAAGGATTAGGGTTAGGGTTCGGGCTAGGGTTCGGGTTAGGGGACGGGGACGGTTTAGGGTCCAGGTGAGGGTACGACAACGCTTTAGGGGGAGCGTACGTGTCGCGGGTTAGTGTTAGCGTACGGGTTAGGATTAGGGGACGGGTGAGGGTGAGGTTTCGGGGAAGGGTTAGGGTTAGGGTTCGGGCTAGGGTTAGGGTTAGGGGACGGGGACGGTTTAGGGTCCAGGTGACGGTACGGCAACGCTTTAGGGGGAGCGTACGTGTGAGGGCGCGGGTTAGTGTTAGCGTACGGGTTAGGATTAGCGGACGGTTTAGGGTCAGGCTTCGGGGAAGGGTTAGTGTTAGTGTTCGGGCTAGGGTTAGGGTTAGCGAACGGGGACGGTTTAGGGTCCAGGTGAGGGTACAGCAATGCTTTAGGCGGAGCGTACGTGTGAGGGCGCGGGTTAGTGTTAGCGTACGGGTTAGGATTAGGGGACGAGTGAGGGTCAGGTTTCAGGGAAGTGTTAGGGTTAGGGTTCGGGCTAGGTTAGGGTTAGGGGATGGGGACGGTTTAGGGTCCAGGTGAGGGTACGGCAACGCTTTAGGGGGAGCGTACGTGTGAGGGCGCGGGTTAGTGTTAGCGTATGGGTTAGGATTAGGGGACGGTTCATGGTCAGGCTTCGGGAAAGTGTTAGGGTTAGGGTTCGGGCTAGGCTTAGGGTTAGGGAACGGGGACGGTTTAGGGTCCAGGTGAGGGTACAGCAATGCTTTAGGGGGAGCGTACGTGTGAGGGCGCGGGTTAGTGTTAGCTTACCGGTTAGGATTAGGGGACGTGTGAGGGTCAGGTTTCAGGGAAGTGTTAGGGTTAGGGTTCGGGCTAGGGTTAGGGTTAGGGGATGGGGACGGTTTAGGGTCCAGGTGAGGGTACGGCAACGCTTTAGGGGGTGCGTACGTGTGAGGGCGCGGGTTAGTGTTAGCGGACGGGTTAGGATTAGGGGACGGTTCATGGTCAGGCTTCGGGGAAGGGTTAGTGTTAGTGTTCGGGCTAGGGTTAGGGTTAGGGAACGGGGACGGTTTAGGGTCCAGGTGAGGGTACAGCAATTCTTTAGGGGGAGGGTACCTGTGAGGGCGCGGGTTAGTGTTAGCGTACGGGTTAGGATCAGGGGACGGGTGAGGGTCAGGCTTCGGGGAAGGGTTAGGTTTAGGGTTTGGGCTACGGTTAGGGTTAGGGGACGGGGACGGTTTAAGGTCCAGGTGAGGGTACGGCAACGCTTTATGGGGAGCGTACGTGTGAGGCCGCGGGTTAGTGTTAGCGTACGGGTTAGGATTAGGGGACGGGTGAGGGTCAGGCTTCGGGGAAGGGTTACGGTTAGGGATCGGGCTAGGGTTAGGTTTAGGGGACGGGGACGGTTTAGGGTCCACGTGAGGGTACGGCAACGCTTTAGGGGGAGCGTACGTGTGAGGGCGTGGGTTAGTGTTACCTCCGGGTTAGGATTAGGGGACGGGTGAGGGTCAGGCTTCGGGGAAGTGTTAGGGTTAGGGTTCGGGCTAGGGTTAGGGTTAGGGGACAGGGACGGTTTAGGGTCCAGGTGAGGGTACGGCAACGCTTTAGGGGGAGCGTACGTGTGAGGGCGCCGGTTAGTGTTAGCGTACGGGTTAGGATTAGGGGACGGTTGAGGGTCAGGCTTCGGGGAAGTGTTAGGGTTAGGGTTTGGGCTAGGGTTAGGGTTAGGGGCCCGGGACGGTTTAGGGTCCAGGTGAGGGTACGGCAACGCTTTAGGGGGAGCGTACGTGTGAGGGCGTGGTTTAGTGTTTGCGTACGGGTTAGCATTAGTGGACGGGTGAGGGTCAGGCTTCGGGGAAGGGTAAGGGTTAGGGTTCGGGCTAGGGTTAGGGTTAGGGGACGGGGACGGTTTAGCGTCTAGGTGAGGGTACGGCAACGCTTTAGGGGGAGCGTACGTGTGAGGGCGCGGGTTAGTGTTAGCGTACGGTTTAGGATTAGGGGACGGTTGAGGGTCAGGCTTCGGGGAAGCGTTAGGGTTAGGGTTCGGGCTAGGGTTAGGGTTAGGGGACGGGGACGGTTTAGGGTCCAGGTGAGGGTACGGCAACGCTTTAGGGGGAGCGTACGTGTGAGGGCGCGGGTTAGTGTTAGCGTACGGGTTAGGATTAGGGGACGGGTGAGGGTCAGACTTCGGGGAAGGGTTAGGATTAGGGTTCGGGCTAGGGTTAGGGTTAGGGGACGGGGACGGTTTAGGGTCCAGGTGAAGGTACGGCAACGCTTTAGGGGGAGTGTACGTGTGAGGGCGCGGGTTAGTGTTAGCCTACGGGTTAGGGTTAGGGGACGGGTGAGGGACAGGCTTCGGGGAAGGGTTAGGGTTAGGGTTCGGGCTAAGGTTAGGGTTAGGGGACGGGGACGGTTTAGGGTCCAGGTGAGGGTACGACAATGCTTTAGGGGGAGCGTACGTGTGAGGGCGCGGGTTACTCTTAGCGTAAGGGTCAGGATTAGGGGACGGGTCAGGGTCAGGCTTCGGAGAAAGTTTAGGGTTAGGGTTCGGGCTAGGGTTAGGGTTAGGGGACGGGGACGGTTTAGGGTCCAGGTGAGGGTACGGCTACGCTTTAGGGGGAGCGTACGTGTGAGGGCGTGGGTTAGTGTTAGCCTACGGGTTAGGATTAGGGGACGGGTGAGGGTCAGGCTTCGGGGAAGGGTTAGGGTTAGGGTTTCGGCTACGGTTAGGGTTAGGGGACGGGGACGGTTTAAGGTCCAGGTGAGGGTACGGCAACGCTTTAGGGGGAGCGTACGTGTGAGGCCGCGGGTTAGTGTTAGCGTACGGGTTAGGATTAGGGGACGGGTGAGGGTCAGGCTTCGGGGAAGGGTTACGGTTAGGGTTCGGTCTAGGGTTAGGTTTAGGGGACGGGGACGGTTTAGGGTCCAGGTGAGGGTACGGCAACGCTTTAGGGGGAGCGTACGTGTGAGGGCGCGGGTTAGTGTTACCTCTGGGTTAGGATTAGGGGACGGTTGAGGGTCAGGCTTCGGGGAAGTGTTAGGGTTAGGGTTCGGGCTAGGGTTAGGGTTAGGGGACGGGGACGGTTTAGGGTCCAGGTGAGAGTACGTCAACGCTTTAGGGGAAGCGTACGTCTGAGGGCGTGGGTTAGTGTTAGCGTAAGGGTCAGGATTAGGGAACGGGTGAGGGTCAGGCTTCGGGGAAGGTTTAGGGTTAGGGTTCGGGCTAGGGTTAGAGTTAGGGGACGGGGACGGTTTAGGGTCCACGTGAGGGTACGGCTACGCTTTAGGGGGAGCGTACGTGTGAGGGCGCGGGTTATTGTTAGCCTACGGGTTAGGATTAGGGGACGGGTGAGAGTCAGGCTTCGGGGAATTGTTAGGGTTAGGCTTTGGGCTAGGGTTAGGGTTAGGGGACGGGGACGGTTTAAGGTCCAGGTGAGGGTACGGCAACGCTTTAGGGGGAGCGTACGCGTGAGGGCGCGGGTTAGTGTTAGCGTACGGGTTAGGATTAGGGGACGGGTGAGGGTGAGGTTTCGGGGAAGGATTAGGGTTAGGGTTCGGGCTAGGGTTCGGGTTAGGGGACGGGGACGGTTTAGGGTCCAGGTGAGGGTACGACAACGCTTTAGGGGGAGCGTACGTGTCGCGGGTTAGTGTTAGCGTACGGGTTAGGATTAGGGGACGGGTGAGGGTGAGGTTTCGGGGAAGGGTTAGGGTTAGGGTTCGGGCTAGGGTTAGGGTTAGGGGACGGGGACGGTTTAGGGTCCAGGTGACGGTACGGCAACGCTTTAGGGGGAGCGTACGTGTGAGGGCGCGGGTTAGTGTTAGCGTACGGGTTAGGATTAGGGGACGGGTGAGGGTCAGGCTTCGGGGAAGGGTTAGTGTTAGTGTTCGGGCTAGGGTTAGGGTTAGGGAACGGGGACGGTTTAGGGTCCAGGTGAGGGTACAGCAATGCTTTAGGCGGAGCGTACGTGTGAGGGCGCGGGTTAGTGTTAGCGTATGGGTTAGGATTAGGGGACGTGTGAGGGTCAGGTTTCAGGGAAGTGTTAGGGTTAGGGTTCGGGCTAGGGTTAGGGTTAGGGGATGGGGACGGTTTAGGGTCCAGGTGAGGGTACGGCAACGCTTTAGGGGGAGCGTACGTGTGTGCGCGCGGGTTAGTGTTAGCGTATGGGTTAGGATTAGGGGACGGTTCATGGTCAGGCTTCGGGAAAGTGTTAGGGTTAGGGTTCGGGCTAGGGTTAGGGTTAGGGAACGGGGACGGTTTAGGGTCCAGGTGAAGGTACAGCAATGCTTTAGGGGGAGCGTACGTGTGAGGGCGCGGGTTAGTGTTAGCGTACGGGTTAGGATTAGGGGACGTGTGAGGGTCAGGTTTCAGGGAAGTGTTAGGGTTAGGGTTCGGGGTAGGGTTAGGGTTAGGGGATGGGGACGGTTTAGGGTCCAGGTGAGGGTACGGCAACGCTTTAGGGGTTGCGTACGAGTGAGGGCGCGGGTTAGTGTTAGCGGACGGGTTAGGATTAGGGGACGGTTCATGGTCAGGCTTCGGGGAAGGGTTAGTGTTAGTGTTCGGGCTAAGGTTAGGGTTAGGGAACGGGGACGGTTTAGGGTCCAGGTGAGGATACAGCAATTCTTTAGGGGGAGGGTACGTGTGAGGGCGCGGGTTAGTGTTAGCGTACGGGTTAGGATTAGGGGACGTGTGAGGGTCAGGCTTCAGGCAAGTGTTAGGGTTAGGGTTCGGGCTAGGGTTAGGGTTAGGGGACGGGGACGGTTTAAGGTCTAGGTGAGGGTACGGCAACGCTTTAGGGGGAGCGTACGTGTGAGGGCGCGGGTTAGTGTTAGCGTACGGGTTAGGATTAGGGGACGGTTCATGGTCAGGCTTCGGGAAAGGGTTAGGGTTAGGGTTCGGGCTAGGGTTAGGGTTAGGGGACGGGGACAGTTTAGGGTCCAGGTGAGGGTACGGCAATGCTTTAGGGGGAGCGTACGTGTGAGGGCGCGGGTTAGTGTTAGCGTACGGGTTAGGATTAGGGGACGGGTGAGGGTCAGGCTTCGGGGAAGGGTTAGTGTTAGGGTTCGGGCTAGGGTTAGGGTTAGGGGACGGAGACGGTTTAGGGTCCAGGTGAGGGTACGTCAACGATTTAGGGGGAGCATACGTGTGAGGGCGCGGGTTACTGTTAGCGTAATGGTCAGGATTAGGGGACGTGTGAGGGTCAGGCTTCGGGGAAGGTTTAGGGTTAGGGTTCGGGCTAGGGTTAGGGTTAGGGGACGGGGACGGTTTAGGGTCCAGGTGAGGGTACGGCTATGCTTTAGGGGGAGCATACGTGTGAGGGCGCGGGTTATTGTTAGCCTACGGGTTAGGATTAGGGGACGGGTGAGGGTCAGGCTTCGGGGAAGTGTTAGGTTTAGGGTTTGGGCTACGGTTAGGGTTAGGGGATGGGGACGGTTTAAGGTCCAGGTGAGGGTACGGCAACGCTTTATGGGGAGCGTACGTGTGAGGCCGCGGGTTAGTGTTAGCGTACGGGTTAGGATTAGGGGACGGGTGAGGGTCAGGCTTCGGGGAAGGGTTACGGTTAGGGATCGGGCTAGGGTTAGGTTTAGGGGACGGGGACGGTTTAGGGTCCACGTGAGTGTACGGCAACGCTTTAGGGGGAGCGTACGTGTGAGGGCGCGGGTTAGTGTTACCTCCGGGTTAGGATTAGGGGACGGGTGAGGGTCAGGCTTTGGGGAAGTGTTAGGGTTAGGGTTCGGGCTAGGGTTAGGGTTAGGGGACAGGGACGGTTTAGGGCCCAGGTGAGGGTACGGCAATGCTTTAGGGGGAGCGTACGTGTGAGGGCGCCGGTTTGTGTTAGCGTACGGGTTAGGATTAGGGGACGGTTGAGGGTCAGGCTTCGGGGAAGGGTTAGGGTTAGGGTTTGGGCTAGGGTTAGGGTTAGGGGCCCGGGACGGTTTAGGGTCCAGGTGAGGGTACGGCAACGCTTTAGGGGGAGCGTACGTGTGAGGGCGTGGTTTAGTGTTAGCGTACGGGTTAGCATTAGTGGACGGGTGAGGGTCAGGCTTCGGGGAAGGGTAAGGGTTAGGGTTCGGGCTAGGGTTAGGGTTAGGGGACGGGGACGGTTTAGCGTCTAGGTGAGGGTACGGCAACGCTTTAGGGGGAGCGTACGTGTGAGGGCGCGGGTTAGTGTTAGCGTACGGTTTAGGATTAGGGGACGGTTGAGGGTCAGGCTTCGGGGAAGCGTTAGGGTTAGGGTTCGGGCTAGGGTTAGGGTTAGGGGACGGGGACGGTTTAGGGTCCAGGTGAGGGTACGGCAACGCTTTAGGGGGAGCGTACGTGTGAGGGCACGGGTTAGTGTTAGCGTACGGGTTAGGATTAGGGGACGGGTGAGGGTCAGACTTCGGGGAAGGGTTAGGATTAGGGTTCGGGCTAGGGTTAGGGTTAGGGGACGGGGACGGTTTAGGATCCAGGTGAAGGTACGGCAACGCTTTAGGGGGAGTGTACGTGTGAGGGCGCGGGTTAGTGTTAGCCTACGGGTTAGGGTTAGGGGACGGGTGAGGGACAGGCTTTGGGGAAGGGTTAGGGTTAGGGTTCGGGCTAAGGTTAGGGTTAGGGGACGGGGACGGTTTAGGGTCCAGGTGAGGGTACGACAATGCTTTAGGGGGAGCGTACGTGTGAGGGCGCGGGTTAGTGTTAGCGTACGGGATAGGGTTAGGGGACGGGTCAGGGTCAGGCTTCGGGGAAGGGTTAGGGATAGGGTTCGGGCTAGGGTTAGGGTTAGGGGACGGGGACGGTTTAGGGTCCAGGTGAGGGTACGGCAACGCTTTAGGGGGAGCGTACGTGTGAGGGCGCGGGTTAGTGTTAGCGTACGGGTTAGGATTAGGGGACCGGTGAGGGTCAGGCTTCGGGGAAGGGTTAGGGTTAGGGTTCGGGCTTGGGTTAGGGTTAGGGGAAGAAGACGGTTTAGGGTTCAGGTGAGGGTACGTCAACGCTTTAGGGGGAGCGTACGTGTGAGGGCGCGGGTTACTGTTAGCGTAAGGGTCAGGATTAGGGGACGGGTGAGGGTCAGGCTTCGGAAAAAATTTAGGGTTAGGGTTCGGGCTACGGTTAGGGTTAGGGGACGGGGACGGCTTAGGGTCCAGGTGAGGGTACGGCTACGCTTTAGGGGGAGCGTACGTGTGAGGGCGCGGGTTAGTGTTAGCCTACGGGTTAGGATTAGGGGACGGGTGAGGGTCAGGCTTCGGGGAAGGGTTAGGGTTAGGGTTTGGGCTACGGTTAGGGTTAGGGGACGGGGACGGTTTAAGGTCCATGTGAGGGTACGGCAACGCTTTAGGGGGAGCGTACGTGTGAGGCCGCGGGTTAGTGTTAGCGTACGGGTTAGGATTAGGGGACGGGTGAGGGTCAGGCTTCGGGGAAGGGTTACGGTTAGGGTTCGGTCTAGGGTTAGGTTTAGGGGACGGGGACGGTTTAGGGTCCAGGTGAGGGTACGGCAACGCTTTAGGGGTAGCGTACGTGTGAGGGCGCGGGTTAGTGTTACCTCCGGGTTAGGAATAGGGGACGGTTTAGGGTCAGGCTTCGGGGAAGTGTTAGGGTTAGGGTTCGGGCTAGGGTTAGGGTTAGGGGACGGGGACGGTTTAGGGTCCAGGTGAGGGTACGTCAACGCTTTAGGGGAAGCGTACGTCTGAGGGCGTGGGTTAGTGTTAGCGTAAGGGTCAGGATTAGGGAACGGGTGAGGGTCAGGCTTCGGGGAAGGTTTAGGGTTAGGGTTCGGGCTAGGGTTAGAGTTAGGGGACGGGGACGGTTTTGGGTCCACGTGAGGGTACGGCTACGCTTTAGGGGGAGCGTACGTGTGATGGCGCGGGTTATTGTTAGCCTACGGGTTAGGATTAGGGGACGGGTGAGAGTCAGGCTTCGGGGAAGTGTTAGGGTTAGGTTTTGGGCTAGGGTTAGGGTTAGGGGACGGGGACGGTTTAAGGTCCAGGTGAGGGTACGGCAACGCTTTAGGGGGAGCGTACGCGTGAGGGCGCGGGTTAGTGTTAGCGTACGGGTTAGGATTAGGGGACGGGTGAGGGTGAGGTTTCGGGGAAGGATTAGGGTTAGGGTTCGGGCTAGGGTTCGGGTTAGGGGACGGGGACGGTTTAGGGTCCAGGTGAGGGTACGACAACGCTTTAGGGGGAGCGTACGTGTCGCGGGTTAGTGTTAGCGTACGGGTTAGGATTAGGGGACGGGTGAGGGTGAGGTTTCGGGGAAGGGTTAGGGTTAGGGTTCGGGCTAGGGTTAGGGTTAGGGGACGGGGACGGTTTAGGGTCCAGGTGACGGTACGGCAACGCTTTAGGGGGAGCGTACGTGTGAGGGCGCGGGTTAGTGTTAGCGTACGGGTTAGGATTAGCGGAAGTGTGAGGGTCAGGCTTCGGGGAAGTGTTAGTGTTAGTGTTCGGGCTAGGGTTAGGGTTAGGGAACGGGGACGGTTTAGGGTCCAGGTGAGGGTACAGCAATGCTTTAGGCGGAGCGTACGTGTGAGGGCGCGGGTTAGTGTTAGCGTACGGGTTAGGATTAGGGGAGGTGTGAGGGTCAGGTTTCAGGGAAGTGTTAGGGTTAGGGTTCGGGCTAGGGTTAGGGTTAGGGGATGGGGACGGTTTAGGGTCCAGGTGAGGGTACGGCAACGCTTTAGGGGGAGCGTACGTGTGAGGGCGCGGGTTAGTGTTAGCGTATGGGTTAGGATTAGGGGACGGTTCATGGTCAGGCTTCGGGAAAGTGTTAGGGTTAGGGTTCGGGCTAGGGTTAGGGTTAGGGAACGGGGACGGTTTAGGGTCCAGGTGAGGGTACAGCAATGCTTTAGGGGGAGCGTACGTGTGAGGGCGCGGGTTAGTGTTAGCGTACGGGTTAGGATTAGGGGACGTGTGAGGGTCAGGTTTCAGGGAAGTGTTAGGGTTAGGGTTCGGGCTAGGGTTAGGGTTAGGGGATGGGGACGGTTTAGGGTCCAGGTGAGGGTACGGCAACGCTTTAGGGGGTGCGTACGTGTGAGGGCGCGGGTTAGTGTTAGCGGACGGGTTAGGATTAGGGGACGGTTCATGGTCAGGCTTCGGGGAAGGGTTAGTGTTAGTGTTCGGGCTAGGGTTAGGGTTAGGGAACGGGGACGGTTTAGGGTCCAGGTGAGGATACAGCAATTCTTTAGGGGGAGGGTACGTGTGAGGGCGCGGGTTAGTGTTAGCGTACGGGTTAGGATTAGGGGACGTGTGAGGGTCAGGCTTCAGGGAAGTGTTAGGGTTAGGGTTCGGGCTAGGGTTAGGTTTAGGGGACGGGGACGGTTTAAGGTCTAGGTGAGGGTACGGCAACGCTTTAGGGGGAGCGTACGTGTGAGGGCGCGGGTTAGTGTTAGCGTACGGGTTAGGATTAGGGGACGGTTCATGGTCAGGCTTCGGGAAAGGGTTAGGGTTAGGGTTCGGGCTAGGGTTAGGGTTAGGGGACGGGGACAGTTTAGGGTCCAGGTGAGGGTACGGCAATGCTTTAGGGGGAGCGTATGTGTGAGGGCGCGGGTTAGTGTTAGCGTACGGGTTAGGATTAGGGGACGGGTGAGGGTCAGGCTTCGGGGAAGGGTTAGTGTTAGGGTTCGGGCTAGGGTTAGGGTTAGGGGACGGAGACGGTTTAGGGTCCAGGTGAGGGTACGTCAACGATTTAGGGGGAGCATACGTGTGATGGCGCGGGTTACTGTTAGCGTAATGGTCAGGATTAGGGGACGTGTGAGGGTCAGGCTTCGGGGAAGGTTTAGGGTTAGGGTTCGGGCTAGGGTTAGGGTTAGGGGACGGGGACGGTTTAGGGTCCAGGTGAGGGTACGGCTATGCTTTAGGGGGAGCGTACGTGTGAGGGCGCGGGTTATTGTTAGCCTACGGGTTAGGATTAGGGGACGGGTGAGGGTCAGGCTTCGGGGAAGTGTTAGGTTTAGGGTTTGGGCTACGGTTAGGGTTAGGGGACGGGGACGGTTTAAGGTCCAGGTGAGGGTACGGCAACGCTTTATGGGGAGCGTACGTGTGAGGCCGCGGGTTAGTGTTAGCGTACGGGTTAGGATTAGGGAACGGGTGAGGGTCAGGCTTCGGGGAAGGGTTACGGTTAGGGATCGGGCTAGGGTTAGGTTTAGGGGACGGGGACGGTTTAGGGTCCACGTGAGGGTACGGCAACGCTTTAGGGGGAGGGTACGTGTGAGGGCGCGGGTTAGTGTTACCTCCGGGTTAGGATTAGGGGACGGGTGAGGGTCAGGCTTCGGGGAAGTGTTAGGGTTAGGGTTCGGGCTAGGGTTAGGGTTAGGGGACAGGGACGGTTTAGGGTCCAGGTGAGGGTACGGCAATGCTTTAGGGGGAGCGTACGTGTGAGGGCGCCGGTTAGTGTTAGCGTACGGGTTAGGATTAGGGGACGGTTGAGGGTCAGGCTTCGGGGAAGGGTTAGGGTTAGGGTTTGGGCTAGGGTTAGGGTTAGGGGCCCGGGACGGTTTAGGGTCCAGGTGAGGGTACGGCAACGCTTTAGGGGGAGCGTACGTGTGAGGGCGTGGTTTAGTGTTAGCGTACGGGTTAGCATTAGTGGACGGGTGAGGGTCAGGCTTCGGGAAAGGGTAAGGGTTAGGGTTCGGGCTAGGGTTAGGGTTAGGGGACGGGGACGGTTTAGCGTCTAGGTGAGGGTACGGCAACGCTTTAGGGGGAGCGTACGTGTGAGGGCGCGGGTTAGTGTTAGCGTACGGTTTAGGATTAGGGGACGGTTGAGGGTCAGGCTTCGGGGAAGCGTTAGGGTTAGGGTTCGGGCTAGGGTTAGGGTTAGGGGACGGGGACGGTTTAGGGTCCAGGTGAGGGTACGGCAACGCTTTAGGGGGAGCGTACGTGTGAGGGCACGGGTTAGTGTTAGCGTACGGGTTAGGATTAGGGGACGGGTGAGGGTCAGACTTCGGGGAAGGGTTAGGATTAGGGTTCGGGCTAGGGTTAGGGTTAGGGGACGGGGACGGTTTAGGATCCAGGTGAAGGTACGGCAACGCTTTAGGGGGAGTGTACGTGTGAGGGCGCGGGTTAGTGTTAGCCTACGGGTTAGGGTTAGGGGACGGGTGAGGGACAGGCTTTGGGGAAGGGTTAGGGTTAGGGTTCGGGCTAAGGTTAGGGTTAGGGGACGGGGACGGTTTAGGGTCCAGGTGAGGGTACGACAATGCTTTAGGGGGAGCGTACGTGTGAGGGCGCGGGTTAGTGTTAGCGTACGGGATAGGATTAGGGGACGGGTCAGGGTCAGGCTTCGGGGAAGGGTTAGGGATAGGGTTCGGGCTAGGGTTAGGGTTAGGGGACGGGGACGGTTTAGGGTCCAGGTGAGGGTACGGCAACGCTTTAGGGGGAGCGTACGTGTGAGGGCGCGGGTTAGTGTTAGCGTACGGGTTAGGATTAGGGGACGGGTGAGGGTCAGGCTTCGGGGAAGGGTTAGGGTTAGGGTTCTGGCTAGGGTTAGGGTTAGGGGACGAAGACGGTTTAGGGTTCAGGTGAGGGTACGTCAACGCTTTAGGGGGAGCGTACGTGTGAGGGCGCGGGTTACTGTTAGCGTATGGGTCAGGATTAGGGGACGGGTGAGGGTCAGGCTTCGGAGAAAATTTAGGGTTAGGGTTCGGGCTAGGGTTAGGGTTAGGGGACGGGGACGGTTTAGGGTCCAGGTGAGGGTACGGCTACGCTTTAGGGGGAGCGTACGTGTGATGGCGCGGGTTATTGTTAGCCTACGGGATAGGATTAGGGGACGGGTGAGAGTCAGGCTTCGGGGAAGTGTTAGGGTTAGGTTTTGGGCTAGGGTTAGGGTTAGGGGACGGGGACGGTTTAAGGTCCAGGTGAGGGTACGGCAACGCTTTAGGGGGAGCGTACGCGTGAGGGCGCGGGTTAGTGTTAGCGTACGGGTTAGGATTAGGGGACGGGTGAGGGTGAGGTTTCGGGGAAGGATTAGGGTTAGGGTTCGGGCTAGGGTTCGGGTTAGGGGACGGGGACGGTTTAGGGTCCAGGTGAGGGTACGACAACGCTTTAGGGGGAGCGTACGTGTCGCGGGTTAGTGTTAGCCTACGGGTTAGGATTAGGGGACGGGTGAGGGTCAGGCTTCGGGGAAGGGTTAGGGTTAGGGTTCGGGCTAGGGTTAGGGTTAGGGGACAGGGACGGTTTAGGGTCCAGGTGAGGGTACGGCCACGCTTTAGGGGGAGCGTACGTGTGAGTTCGAGGGTTAGTGTTAGCGTACGGGTTAGGATTAACGGACGGGTGATGGTCAGGCTTCGGGGAAGTGTTAGGGCTAGGCTTCGGGCTAGGTTTAGGGTTAGGGGACGGGGACGGTTTAGGGTCCAGGTGAGGGTACGGCAACGCTTTAGGGGGAGCGTACATGACAGGGTGCGGGTTAGTGTTAGCCTATGGGTTAGGATTAGGGGACGGGTGAGGGTCAGGCTTCGGGGAAGGGTTAGGGTTAGGGTTCGGGCTAGGGTTAGGGTTAGGGGACAGGGACGGTTTAGGGTCCAGGTGAGGGTATGTCAACGCTTTAGGGGGAGCCTACGTGTGAGGGCGCGGGTTAGTGTTAGCGTACGGGTTAGGATTAGGGGACAGGTGAGGGTCAGGCTTCGGGGAAGGGTTAGGGTTAGGTTTTGGGCTAGAGTTAGGGTTAGGGGACGGGGACAGTTTAAGGTCCAGGTGAGGGTACGGCAACGCTTTAGGGGGAGCGTACGTGTGAGGGCGCGGGTTAGTGTTAGCGTACGGGTTAGGATTAGGGGACGGGTGAGGGTCAGGCTTCGGGGAAGGGTTAGGGTTAGGGTTCGGGCTAGGGTTAGGGTTAGGGGACGGGGACGGTTTAGGGTCCAGGTGAGGGTACGGCAACGCTTTAGGGGGAGCGTACGTGTGAGGGCGCGGGTTAGTGTTAGCGTACGTGTTAGGATTAGGGGACGGTTCATGGTCAGGCTTCGGGGAAGGGTTAGTGTTAGTGTTCGGGCTAGGGTTAGGGTTAGGGAACGGGGACGGTTTAGGGTCCAGGTGAGGGTACAGCAATTCTTCAGGGGGAGCGTACGTGTGAGGGCGCGGGTTAGTGTTAGCGTACGGGTTAGGATTAGGGGACGTGTGAGGGTCAGGCTTCAGGGAAGTGTTAGGGTTAGGGTTCGGGCTAGGGTTAGGGTTAGGGGACGGGGACGGTTTAAGGTCTAGGTGAGGGTACGGCAACGCTTTAGGGGGAGCGTACGTGTGAGGGCGCGGGTTAGTGTTAGCGTACGGGTTAGGATTAGGGGACGTTTCATGGTCAGGCTTCGGGAAAGGGTTAGGGTTAGGGTTCGGGCTAGGGTTAGGGTTAGGGGATGGGGACAGTTTAGGGTCCAGGTGAGGGTACGGCAACGCTTTAGGGGGAGCGTACGTGTGAGGGCGCGGGTTAGTGTTAGCGTACGGGTTAGGATTAGGGGATGGGTGAGGGTCAGGCTTCGGGGAAGGGTTAGGGTTAGGGTTCGGGCTAGGGTTAGGGTTAGGGGACGGAGACGTTTTAGGGTCCAGGTGAGGGTACGTCAACGATTTAGGGGGAGCGTACGTGTGAGGGCGCGGGTTACTCTTAGCGTAATGGTCAGGATTAGGGGACGTGTGAGGGTCAGGCTTCGGGGAAGGTTTAGGGTTAGGGTTCGGGCTAGGGTTAGGGTTAGGGGACGGGGACGGTTAAGGGTCCAGGTGAGGGTACGGCAATGCTTTAGGGGGAGCGTACGTGTGAGGGCGCGGGTTATTGTTAGCCTACGGGTTAGGATTAGGGGACGGGTGAGGATCAGGCTTCGGGGAAGGGTTAGGGTTAGGGTTTGGGCTACGGTTAGGGTTAGGGGACGGGGACGGTGTAAGGTCCAGGTGAGGGTACGGCAACGCTTTATGGGGAGCGTACGTGTGAGGCCGCGGGTTAGTGTTAGCGTACGGGTTAGGATTAGGGGACGGGTGAGGGTCAGGCTTCGGGGAAGGGTTACGGTTAGGGATCGGGCTAGGGTTAGGTTTAGGGGACGGGGACGGTTTAGGGTCCACGTGCGGGTACGGCAACGCTTTAGGGGGAGCGTACGTGTGAGGGCGCGGGTTAGTGTTACCTCCGGGTTAGGATTAGGGGACGGGTGAGGGTCAGGCTTCGGGGAAGTGTTAGGGTTAGGGTTCGGGCTAGGGTTAGGGTTAGGGGACAGGGACGGTTTAGGGTCCAGGTGAGGGTACAGCAACGCTTTAGGTGGAGCATACGTGTGAGGGCGCGGGTTAGTGTTAGCGTACGGGTTAGGATTAGGGGACGGTTGAGGGTCAGGCTTCGGGGAAGGGTTAGGGTTAGGGTTCGGGCTAGGGTTAGGGTTAGGGGCCCGGGACGGTTTAGGGTCCAGGTGAGGGTACGGCAACGCTTTAGGGGGAGCGTACGTGTGAGGGCGTGGTTTAGTGTTAGCGTATGGGTTAGCATTAGGGGACGGGTGAGGGTCAGGCTTCGGGGAAGGGTAAGGGTTAGGGTTCGGGCTAGGGTTAGGGTTAGGGGACGGGGACGGTTTAGGGTCCAGGTGAGGGTACGGCCACGCTTTAGGGGGAGCGGACGTGTGAGGGCGCGGGTTAGTGTTAGCGTACGGGTTAGGATTAGCGGACGGGTGATGGTCAGGCTTCGGGAAAGGGTTAGGGCTAGGCTTCGGGCTAGGGTTAGGGTTAGGGGACGGGGACGGTTTAGGGTCCACGTGAGGGTACGGCAACGCTTTAGGGGGAGCGTACATGAGAGGGTGCGGGTTTGTGTTAGCCTATGGGTTAGGATTAGGGGACGGGTGAGGGTCAGGCTTCGGGGAAGGGTTAGGGTTAGAGTTCGGGCTAGGGTTAGGGTTAGGGGACAGGGACGGTTTAGGGTCCAGGTGAGGGTATGTCAACGCTTTAGGGGTTGAGTACGTGTGAGGGCGCGGGTTAGTGTTAGCCTACGGGATAGGATTAGGTGACGGGTGAGCGTCAGGCTTCGGGGAAGGGTTAGGGTTAGGGTTCGGGCTAGGGTTAGGGTTAGGGGACGGGGACAGTTTAGGGACCAGTTTAGGGTACGGCAACGCATTAGGGGGAGCGTACGTGTGAGGGCGTGGTTTAGTGTTAGCGTACGGGTTAGGATTATGGGAAGGGTGAGGGTCAGGCTTCGGGGAAGGGTTAGGGTTAGGGTTCGGGCTAGGGTTAGGGTTAGGGGACGGGGATGGTTTAGGGTCCAGGTGAGGGTACGGCAACGCTTTAGGGGGGGCGTACGTGTGAGGGCGCGGGTTAGTGTTAGCGTACGGGTTAGTATTAGGGGCCGGGTGAGGGTCAGGCTTCGGGGAAGGGTTAGGGTTAGGGTTCGGGCTAGGGTTAGGGTTAGGGGATGGGGACGGTTTAGGGTCCAGGTGAGGGTACGGCAACGCTTTAGGGGGAGCGTACGTGTGAGGGCGCGGGTTAGTGTTAGCCTACGTGTTAGGATTAGGGGACGGGTGCGGGTCAGGCTTCGGGGAAGGGTTAGGGTTAGGGTTCGGGCTAGGGTTAGGGGTAGGGGACGGGGACGGTTTAGGGTCCAGGTGAGGGTACGGCAACGATTTAGGGGGAGCATACGTGTGAGGGCGCGGGTTAGTGTTAGCGTACGGGTTAGGATTAGGGGACGGGTGAGCGTCAGGCTTCGGGGAAGGGTTAGGGTTAGGGTTCGGGCTAGGGTTAGTGTTAGGGGACGGGGACGGTTTAGGGTCCAGGTGAGGGTACGGCAACGCTTTAGGGGGAGCGTACGTGTGAGGGCGCGGGTTAGTGTTAGCGTACGGGTTAGGATTAGGGGACGGGTGAGGGTCAGGCTTCGGGGAAGGGTTAGAGTTAGGGTTCGGGCTAGGGTTAGGGTTAGGGGATGGGGACGGTTTAGGGTCCAGGTGAGGGTACGGCAACGCTTTAGGGGGAGCCTACGTGTGAGGGCGCAGGTTATTGTTAGCCTACGTGTTAGGATTAGGGGAAGGGTGAGGGTCAGGTTTCGGGGAAGGGTTAGGGTTAGGGTTTGGGCTAGGTTTAGGGCTAGGGGACGGGGACGGTTTAAGGTCCAGTTGAGGGTACGGCAACGCTTTAGGGGGAGCGTACGTGTGAGGGAGTGGGTTAGTGTTAGCGTACGGGTTAGGATTAGGAGACGGGTGAGGGTCAGGCTTCGGGGAAGTGTTAGGTTTAGGGTTCGGGCTAGGGTTAGGGTTAGGGGACGGGGCCTGTTTAGGGTCCAGGTGAGGGTACGGCAACGCTTTAAGGGGAGCGTACGTGTGAGGGCCCGGGTTAGTGTTAGCGTACGGGTTAGGATTAGGGGACGTGTGAGTGTCAGGCTTCAGGGAAGTGTTAGGGTTAGGGTTCGGGCTAGGGTTAGGGTTAGGGGACGGGGACGGTTTAGGGTCCAGGTGAGGGTACGGCAACGCTTTAGGGGGAGCGTACGTGTGAGGGCGCGGGTTAGTGTTAGCGTACGGGTTAGGATTAGGGGACGGGTGAGGGTGAGGTTAGGGTTAGGGTTAGGGTTAGGGTTAGGGTTAGGGTTAGGGGATGGGGACGGTTTAGGGTCCAGGTGAGGGTACGGCAACGCTTTAGGGGCAGCGTACGTGTGAGGGCGCGGGTTGGTGTTAGCGTACGGGTTAGGATTAGGGGACGGGTGAGGGTCAGGCTTCGGGGAAGGGTTAGGTTTAGGGTTCGGGCTAGGGTTAGGGTTAGGGGACGGGGACGGTTTAGGGTCCAGGTTAGGGTACGGCAACGCTTTAGGGAGAGCGTACGTGTGAGGGCGCGGGTTAGTGTTAGCATACGGGTTAGGATTAGGGGACGTGTGAGGGTCAGGCTACGGGGAAGGGTTAGAGTTAGGGTTCGGGTTAGGGTTAGGGTTAGGAGACGGGGACGGTTTAGGGTCCAGGTGAGGGTACGGCAACGCTTTAGGGGGAGCGTACGTGTGAGGGAGCGGGTTAGTGTTAGCGAACGCGTTAGGATTAGGGGACGTGTGAGGGTCAGGCTTCGGGGAAGGATTAGGGTTAGGGTTCGGGCTAGGGTTAGGGTTAGGGGACAGGGACGGTTGAGGGTCCAGGTGAGGGTACGGCAACGCTTTAGGGGGAGAGTACGCGTGAGGGCGCGGGTTTGTGTTAGCCTACGGGATAGGATTAGGTGACGGGTGAGCGTCAGGCTTTGGGGAAGGGTTAGGGTTAGGGTTCAGGCTAGGGTTAGGGTTAGGGGACGGGGACGGTTTAGGGTCCAGGTGAGGGTACGACAACGCTTTAGGGGGAGCGTACGTGTGAAGGCGTGGTTTAGTGTTAGCGTACGGGTTAGGATTATGGGAAGGGTGAGGGTCAGGCTTCGGGGAAGGGTTAGGGTTAGGGTTTGGGCTAGGGTTAGGGTTAGGGGACGGGGACGGTTTAGGGTCCAGGTGAGGGTACGGCAACGCTTTAGGGGGAGCGTACGTGTGAGGGCGCGGGTTAGTGTTAGCGTACGGGTTAGTATTAGGGGCCGGGTGAGGGTCAGGCTTCGGGGAAGGGTTAGGGTTAGGGTTCGGGCTAGGGTTAGGGTTAGGGGATGGGGACGGTTTAGGGTCCAGGTGAGGGTACGGCAACGCTTTAGGGGGAGCGTACGTGTGAGGGCGCGGGTTAGTGTTAGCGTACGGGTTAGGATTAGGGGAAGGGTGAGGGTCAGGCTTCGGGGAAGTGTTAGGGTTAGGGTTCGGGCTAGGTTTCGGTTTAGGGGACGGGGACGGTTTAGGCGCCAGGTGAGGGTACGGCAACGCTTTAGGGGGAACGTACGTGTGAGGGCGCGGGTTAGTGTTATCGTACGGGTTAGGATTAGGGGACGGGTGAGGGTGAGGTTTCGGGGAAGGGTTAGGGTTAGGGTTCGGGCTAGGGTTCGGGTTAGGGGACGGGGACGGTTTAGGGTCCAGGTGAGGGTACGACAACGGTTTAGGGGGAGCGTACGTGTGAGGGCGCAGGTTAGTGTTAGCCTACGGGTTAGGATTAGGGGACGGGTGAGGGTCAGGCTTCGGGGAAGGGATAGGGTTAGGGTTCGGGCTAGGGTTAGGCTTAGGGGACGGCGACGGTTTAGGGTCCAGGTGAGGGTACTGCAACGCTTTAGGGGGAGAGTATGTGTGAGGGCGCGGGTTATTGTTAGCGTACGGGTTAGGATTAGGGGATGGGTGATGGTCAGGCTTCGGGGAAGGGTTAGGGTTAGGGTTCGGGCTAGGGTTAGGGTTAGGGGACGGGGACGGTTTAGGGTCCAGGTGAGGGTACGGCAACGCTTTAGGGGGAGCGTACGTGTGAGGACGTGGGATAGTGTTAGCGTACGGGATAGGATTAGGGGACGGGTGAGGCTCAGGCGTCGGGGAAGGGTTAGGGTTAGGGTTCGGGCTAGGGTTAGGGTTAGGGGACGGGGACGGTTTAGGGTCCAGGTGAGGGTACGGCAACGCTTTAGGGGGAGCGTACGTGTGAGGGAGCGGGTTAGTGTTAGCGTACGTGTTAGGAATAGGGGACGGGTGAGGATCAGTCTTCGGGGAAGGGTTAGGGTTAGGGTTCGGGCTAGGGTTAGGGTTAGAGGACGGGGACGGTTTAGGGTCCAGGTGAGGGTACGGCAACGCTTTAGGGGGAGCGTACGTGTGAGGGCGCGGGTTAGTGTTAGCCTACGGGTTAGGATTACGGGACGGGTGAGGTTCATTCTTCCGGGAACGGTTAGGGTTAGGGTTCAGGCTAGGGTTAGGGTTAGGGGACGGGGACGGTTTAGGGTCCAGGTGAGGGTTCGGCAACGCTTTAGGGGGAGCGTACGTGTGAGGGCGCGGGATAGTGTTAGCCTAAGGGTTAGGATTAGGGGACGGGTGAGGGTCAGGCTTCGGGGAAGGGTTAGGGTTAGGGTTCGGTTTAGGGTTAGGGTTAGGGGACGGGGACGGTTTAGGGTCCAGGTGAGGGTACGGCAACGCTTTAGAGGGAGCGTACGTGTGAGTGCGTGGGTAAGTGTTAGCGTATGGGTTAGGATTAGGGGACGGGTGAGGGTCAGGCTTCGGGGAAGGGTTAGGGTTAGGGTTCGGGCTAGGGTTAAGGATAGGTTTAGGGGACGTTTTAGGGTCCAGGTTAGGTTACGGCAACGCTTTAGGGGGAGCGTACGTGTGAGAGTGCGGGTTATTGTTAGCGTACAGCTTAGGATTAGGGGACCGGTGAGAGTCAGGCTTTCGGGAAGGGTTAGGGTTAGGGTTCGGGCTACGGTTAGGTTTTGGGGACGGGGACGGTTTAGGGTCCAGGTGAGGGTACGGCAACGCTTTAGGGGGAGCGTACGTGTGAGGGCGCGGGTTAGTGTTAGCGTACGGGTTAGGATTAGGGGACGGGTGAGGGTCAGGCTTCGGGGAAGTGTTAGGGTTAGGGTTCGGGCTAGGGTTAGGGTTAGGGGACGGGGACGGTTTAGGGTCCAGGTGAGGGTACGGCAACGCTTTAGGGGGAGCGTACATGTGAAGGCCTGGGTTAGTGTTAGCGTACGGGTTAGGATTAGGGGACGGGTGAGGGTCAGGCTTCGGGGAAATGTTAGGTTTAGGGTTCGGGCTAGGGTTAGGGTTAGGGGACGGGGACGGTTTAGGGTCCAGGTGAGGGTACGGCAACGCTTTAGGTGGAGCATACGTGTGATGGCGCGGGTTAGTGTTAGAGTACGGGTTAGGATTAGGGGACGGGTGATGGTCAGGCTTCGGGGAAGGGTTAGGGTTAGGGTTCGGGCTAGGGTTAGGGGACGGGGACGGTTTAGGGTCCAGGTGAGGGTAAGGCAACGCTTTAGGGGGAGCGTACATGTGAGGGCGCGGGTTAGTGTTAGCGTACGGGTTAGGATTAGGGGACGGGTGAGGTTCAGGCTTCGGGGACGGGGGTAGGTTTAGGGTCCAGGTGAGGGTACGGCAAAGCTTTAGGGGGAGCGTACGTGTGAGGGCGCGGGCTAGTGTTAGCGTACGGGTTAGGATTAGGGGACGGGTGAGGGTCATGCTTCGGGGAAGGGTTACGGTTAGGGTCGGGCTAGGGTTAGGGTTAGGGGACGGGGACGGTTTAGGGTCCAGGTGAGGGTACGGCAACGGTTTAGGGCGAGCATACGTGTGAGGGCGTGGGTTAGTGTTAGCCTACGGGTTAGGATTAGGGGACGGGTGAGGGTCACGAGTCGGGGAAGGGTTAGGGTTAGGGTTCGGGCTAGGGTTAGGGTTAGGGGACGGGGACGGTTTAGGGTCCAGGTGAGGGTACGGCAACGCTTTAGGGGGAGCGTACGAGTGAGGGCGCGGGTTAGTGTTAGCGTACGGGTTAGGATTAGGGGACGGGTGAGGGTCAGGATTCGGGGAAGGGTTAGGGTTAGGGTTCGGGCTAGGGTTAGGGGACGGGGACGGTTTAGGTTCCAGGTGAGGGTACTGCAACGCTTTAGGGGGAACGTATGTGTGAGGGCGCGGGTTATTGTTAGCGTACGGGTTAGGATTAGGGGACGTGTGAGGGTCAGGCTTTGGGGAAGTGTTAGGGTTAGGGTTCGGGCTAGTGTTAGGTTTAGGGGACGAGGACGGTTTAGGGTCCAGGTGAGGGTACGGCAACGCTTTAGGGGGAGCGTACGTGTCAGGGCGCGGGTTAGTGTTAGCGTACGGGTTAGGATTAGGGGACGGATGAGGGTCAGGCTTCGGGGAAGGGTTAGGGTTAGGGTTTGGGCTAGGGTTAGTGTTAGGGGACGGGGACGGTTTAGGGTCCAGGTGAGGGTACGGCAACGCTTTAGGGGGAGCGTACGTGTGAGGGCGCGGGTTAGTGTTAGCGTACGGGTTAGGATTAGGGGACGGGTGAGGGTCAGGCTGCGGGGAAGGGTTAGGGTTAGGGTTCGGTTTAGGGTTAGGGTTAGGGGACGGGGACGGTTTAGGGTCCAGGTGAGGGTACGGCAACGCTTTAGAGGGAGCGTACGTGTGAGTGCGTGGGTAAGTGTTAGCGTATGGGTTAGGATTAGGGGACGGGTGAGGGTCAGGCTTCGGGGAAGGGTTAGGGTTAGGATTCGGGCTAGGGTTAAGGTTAGGTTTAGGGGACGGCTTAGGGTCCAGGTGAGGTTACGGCAACGCTTTAGGGGGAGCGTACGTGTGAGGGTGCGGGTTATTGTTAGCGTACAGCTTAGGATTAGGGGACCGGTGAGAGTCAGGCTTTCGGGAAGGGTTAGGGTTAGGGTTCGGGCTACGGTTAGGTTTTGGGTACGGGGACGGTTTAGGGTCCAGGTGAGGGTACGGCAACGCTTTAGGGGGAGCGTACGTGTGAGGGCGCGGGTTAGTGTTAGCGTACGGGTTAGGATTAGGGGACGGGTGAGGTTCAGGCTTCGGGGACGGGGGTAGGTTGAGGGTCCAGGTGAGGGTACGGCAAAGCTTTAGGGGGAGCGTACATGTGAGGGCGCGGGTTAGTGTTAGCGTACGGGTTAGGATTAGGGGACGGGTGAGGGTCATGCTTCGGGGAAGGGTTACGGTTAGGGTCGGGCTAGGGTTAGGGTTAGGGGACGGGGACGGTTTAGGGTCCAGGTGAGGGTACGGCAACGGTTTAGGGCGAGCATACGTGTGAGGGCGCGGGTTAGTGTTAGCCTACGGGTTAGGATTAGGGGACGGGTGAGGGTCACGAGTCGGGGAAGGGTTAGGGTTAGGGTTCGGGCTAGGGTTAGGGTTAGGGGACGGGGACGGTTTAGGGTCCAGGTGAGGGTACGGCAACGCTTTAGGGGGAGCGTACGAGTGAGGGCGCGGGTTAGTGTTAGCGTACGGGTTAGGATTAGGGGACGGGTGAGGGTCAGGATTCGGGGAAGGGTTAGGGTTAGGGTTCGGGCTAGGGTTAGGGGACGGGGACGGTTTAGGTTCCAAGTGAGGGTACTGCAACGCTTTAGGGGGAACGTATGTGTGAGGGCGCGGGTTATTGTTAGCGTACGGGTTAGGATTAGGGGACGTGTGAGGGTCAGGCTTTGGGGAAGTGTTAGGGTTAGGGTTCGGGCTAGGGTTAGGTTTAGGGGACGAGGACGGTTTAGAGTCCAGGTGAGGGTACGGCAACGCTTTAGGGGGAGCGTACGTGTCAGGGCGCGGGTTAGTGTTAGCGTACGGGTTAGGATTAGGGGACGGGTGAGGGTCAGGCTTCGGGGAAGTTTTAGGGTTAGGGTTCGGGCTAGGGTTAGGGTTAGGGGATGGGGATGGTTTAGGGCTCAGGTGAGGGTACGGCAACGCTTTAGGGGGAGCATACGTGTGAGGGCGCGGGTTAGTGTTAGCGTACGGGTTAGAATTAGGGGACGGGTGAGGGTCAGGCTTCGGGGAAGGGTTAGGGTTAGGGATCGGGCTAGGGTTAGGGTTAGGGGACGGGGACGGTTTAGGGTCCAGGTGAGGGTACGGCAACGCTTTAGGGGGAGCGTACGTGTGAGGGCGCGGGTTAGTGTTAGCGTACGTGTTAGGAATAGGGGATGGGTGAAGGTCAGTCTTCGGGGAAGTGTTAGGGTTAGGGTTCGGGCTAGGGTTAGGGTTAGGTTTAGGGGACGGTTTAGGTTCCAGGTGAGATTACGGCAACGCTTTTGGGGGAGCGTACGTGTGAGGGCGCGGGTTAGTGTTTGCGTACATTTTAGGATTAGGGGACGGGTGAGGGTCAGGCTTCGGGGAAGGGTTAGGGTTAGGGTTCGGTCTAGGGTTAGGGTAAGGGGACGGGGACGGTTTAGGGTCCAGGTGAGGGTACGGCAACGCTTTAGGGGGAACGTACGTGTGAGGGCGCGGGTTAGTGTTAGCGTACGGGTTAGGATTAGGGGACGGGTGATGGTCAGGCTTCGGGGAAGGGTTAGGGTTAGGGTTCGGGCTAGGGTTAGGTTTAGGGGACGGGGACGGTTTAGGGTCCAGGTGAGGGTACGGCAACGCTTTAGGGGGAGCATACGTGTGAGGGCGCGGGTTAGTGTTAGCGTACGGGTTAGGATTAGGGGACGGATGAGGGTCAGGCTTCGGGGATGGGTTAGGGTTAGGGTTCGGGCTAGGGTTAGGGTTAGGGGATGGGGACGGTTTAGGGTCCAGGTGAGGGTACGGCAGCGCTTTAGGGGGAGCGTATGTGTGAGGGCGCGGGTTAGTGTTAGCGTACGGGTTAGGATTACTGGACGGGTGAGGGTCAGGCTTCGGGGAAGGGTTAGGGTTAGGGTTCGGGCTAGGGTTAGGGTTAGGGGACGGGGACGGTTTAGGGTCCAGGTGAGGGTATGGCAACGCTTTAGGGGGAGCGTACGTGTGAGGGCGCGGGTTAGTGTTAGCGTACGGGTTAGGATTAGGGGACGGGTGAGGGTCAGGCTTCGGGGAAGGGTTAGGGTTAGGGTTCGGGCTAGGGTTAGGGTTAGGGGATGGGGATGATTTAGGGCTCAGGTGAGGGTACGGCAACGCTTTAGGGGGAGCATACGTGTGAGGGCGCGGGTTAGTGTTAGCGTACGGGTTAGGATTAGGGGACGGGTGAGGGTCAGGCTTCGGGGAAGGGTTAGGGTTAGGGATCGGGCTAGGGTTAGGGTTAGGGGACGGGGACGGTTTAGGGTCCAGGTGAGGGTACGGCAACGCTTTAGGGGGAGCGTACGTGTGAGGGCGCGGGTTAGTGTTAGCGTACGTGTTAGGAATAGGGGACGGGTGAAGGTCAGTCTTCGGGGAAGGGTTAGGGTTAGGGTTCGGGCTAGGGTTAGGGTTAGGTTTAGGGGACGGTTTAGGTTCCAGGTGAGGGTACGGCAACGCTTTTGGGAGAGCGTACGTGTGAGGGCGCGGGTTAGTGTTTGCGTACATTTTAGGATTAGGGGACGGGTGAGGGTCAGGCTTCGGGGAAGGTTTAGGGTTAGGGTTCGGGCTAGGGTTAGGGTTAGGGGACGGGGAAGGTTTAGGGTCCAGGTGAGGGTACGGCAACGCTTTAGGGGGAGCGTACGTGTAAGGGCGCGGGTTAGTGTTAGCGTACGGGTTAGGATTAGGGGACGGTTGAGGGTCAGTCTTGTGGGAAGGGTTAGGGTTACGGTTCGGGCTAGGGTTAGGGTTAGGGGACGGGGACGGTTTAGGGTCCAGGTGAGGGTACGGCAACGCTTTAGGGGGAGCGTACGTGTGAGGGCGCGGGTTAGTGTTAGCGTACGGGTTAGGATTAGGGGACGGGTGAAGGTCAGGCTTCGGGGAAGGGTTAGGGTTAGGGTTCGGGCTAGGGTTAGGGTTAGGGGAAGGGGACGGTTTAGGGTCCAGGTGAGGGTATGGCAACGCTTTAGGGGGAGCGTACGTGTGAGGGCGCGGGTTAGTGTTAGCCTACGCCTTAGGATTAGGGGACGGGTGAGGGTCAGGCTTCGGGGAAGGGTTAGGGTTAGGGTATGGGCTAGGGTTAGGGTTAGGGGACGGGGACGGGTTAGGTTTCAGGTGCGGGTATGGCAACGCTTTAGGGGGAGCGTACGTGTGAGGGCGCAGGTTAGTGTTAGCCTACGGGTTAGGATTAGGGGACGGGTGAGGGTCAGGCTTCGGGGAAGGGTTAGGGTTAGGGTACGGGATAGGGTTAGGGTTAGGGGACGGGTACGGTTTAGGGTCCAGGTGAGGGTACGGCAACGCTTTAGAGGGAGCGTACGTGTGAGTGCGTGGGTAAGTGTTAGCGTATTGGTTAGGATTAGGGGACGGGTGAGGGTCAGGCTTCGGGGAAGGGTTAGGGTTAGGGTTCGGGCTAGGGTTAGGGTTAGGGGACGGGGACGGTTTAGGGTCCAGGTGAGGGTACGGCAACGTTCAGGGGGAGCGTACTTGTGAGGGGGCGGGTTAGTGTTAGCCTACGGGTTAGGATTAGGGGACGGGTGAGCGTCAGGCTTCGGGGAAGGGTTAGGGTTAGGGTTCGGGCTAGGGTTAAGGTTAGGTTTATGGGACGGTTTAGGGTCCAGGTGAGGGTACGGCAACGCTTTAGGGGGAGCGTACGTGTGAGGTTGCGGGTTATTGTTAGCGTACAGCTTAGGATTAGGGGACGGGTGAGAGTCTGGCTTTCGGGAAGGGTTAGGGTTAGGGTTCGGGCTAGGGTTAGGTTTTGGGGACGGGGACGGTTTAGGGTCCAGGTGAGGGTACGGCAAAGCTTTAGGGGGAGCGTACGTGTGAGGGCGCGGGTTACTGTTAGCGTACGGTTTAGGATTAGGGGACGGGTGAGGGTCAGGCTTCGGGGAAGTGTTAGGGTTAGGGTTCGGGCTAGGGTTAGGGTTAGGGGACGGGGACGGTTTAGGGTCCAGGTGAGGGTACGGCAACGCTTTAGCGGGAGCGTACGTGTGATGGCGCGGGTTAGTGTTAGCGTACGGGTTAGGATTAGGGGACGGGTGATGGTCAGGCTTCGGGGAAGGGTTAGTGTTAGGGTTCGGGCTAGGGTTAGGGGACGGGGACGGTTTAGGGTCCAGGTGAGGGTAAGGCAACGCTTTAGGGGGAGCGTACGTGTGAGGGCGCGGGTTAGTGGTAGCGTACGGGTTAGGATTAGGGGACGGGTGAGGTTCAGGCTTCGGGGACGGGGGTAGGGTTAGGGTCCAGGTGAGGGTACGGAAAAGCTTTAGGGGGAGCGTACGTGTGAGGGCGCGGGTTAGTGTTAGCGTACGTGTTAGGATTACTGGACGGGTGAGGGTCAGGCTTCGGGGAAGGGTTAGTGTTAGGGTTCGGGCTAGGGTTAGGGTTAGGGGACGGGGACGGTTTAGGGTCCAGGTGAGGGTATGGCAACGCTTTAGGGGGAGCGTACGTGTGAGGGCGCGGGTTAGTGTTAGCGTACGGGTTAGGATTAGGGGACGGGTGAGGGTCAGGCTTCGGGGAAGGGTTAGGGTTAGGGATCGGGCTAGGGTTAGGGTTAGGGGACGGGGACGGTTTAGGGTCCAGGTGAGGGTACAGCAACGCTTTAGGGGGAGCGTACATGTGAGGGCGCGGGTTAGTGTTAGCGTACGGGTTAGGATTAGGGGACGGGTGAGGGTCAGGATTCGGGGAAGGTTTAGGGTTAGGGTTCGGGCTAGGGTTAGGGGACGGGGACGGTTTAGGGTCCAGGTGAGGGTACTGCAACGTTTTAGGGGGAACTTATGTGTGAGGGCGCGGGTTATTGTTAGCGTACGGGTTAGGATTAGGGGACGGGTGAGGGTCAGGCTTTGGGGAAGTGTTAGGGTTAGAGTTCGGGCTAGGGTTAGGTTTAGGGGACGACGACGGTTTAGGGTCCAGGTGAGGGTACGGCAACGGTTTATGGGGAGCGTACGTGTGAGGGCGCGGTTTAGTGTTAGCGTACGGGTTAGGATTAGGGGACGGATGAGGGTCAGGCTTCGGGGAAGGGTTAGGGTTAGGGTTCGGTCTAGGGTTAGTGTTAGGGGACGGGGACGGGTTAGGGTCCAGGTGAGGGTACGGCAACGCTTTAGGGGGAGCGTACGTGTGAGGGCGCGGGTTAGTGTTAGCGTACGGGTTAGGATTAGGGGACGGGTGAGGGTCAGGCTTCGGGGAAGGGTTAGGGTTAGGGTTCGGGCTAGGGTTAGGGTTAGGGGACGGGGACGGTTTAGGGTCCAGGTGAGGGTACGGCAGCGCTTTAGGGGGAGTGTATGTGTGAGGGCGCGGGTTAGTGTTAGCGTACGGGTTAGGATTACTGGACGGGTGAGGGTCAGGCTTCGGGGAAGGGTTAGGGTTAGGGTTCGGGCTAGGGTTAGGGTTAGGGGACGGGGACGGTTTAGGGTCCAGGTGAGGGTATGGCAACGCTTTAGGGGGAGCGTACGTGTGAGGGCGCGGGTTAGTGTTAGCGTACGGGTTAGGATTAGGGGACGGGTGAGGGTCAGGCTTTGGGGAAGGGTTAGGTTTAGGGATCGGGCTAGGGTTAGGGTTAGGGGACGGGGACGGTTTAGGGTCCAGGTGAGGGTACGGCAACGCTTTAGGGGGAGCGTACATGTGAGGGCACGGGTTAGTGTTAGCGTACGGGTTAGGATTAGGGGACGGGTGAGGGTCAGGCTTCGGGGAAGGGTTAGGGTTAGGGTTCGGGCTGGGGTTAGGGTTAGGGGACGGGGACGGTTTAGGGTCCAGGTGAGGGTACGACAACTCTTTAGGGGGAGCGTTCGTGTGAGGGCGCGGGTTAGTGTTAGCGTACGGGTTAGGATTAGGGGACGGGTGAGTGTTAGGCTTCGGGGAAGTGTTAGGGTTAGGGTTCGGGCTAGGGTTAGGTTTAGGGGACGAGGACGGTTTAGGGTCCATGTGAGGGTACGGCAAAGCTTTAGGGGGAGCATACGTGTGAGGGCGCGGGTTAGGGTTAGCGTACGGTTTAGGATTAGGGTTCGGGTGAGAGTCAGGCTTCGGGGAAGGGTTAGGGTTAGGGTTCAGGCTAGGGTTAGGGTTAGGGGACGGGGACAGTTTAATGTCTAAGTGAGGGTACTTCAACGGTTTAGGGCGAGCGTACGTGTGAGGGCGCGGGTTAGTGTTAGCGTACGGGTTAGGATTAGGGGACGGGTGAGGGTCGGGCTTCGGGGAAGGGTTACGGTTAGGGTTCGGGCTAGGGTTAGGGTTAGGGGACGGGGACGGTTTAGGGTCCAGGTGAGGGTACGGCAACGCTTAGGGGGAGCGTACGTGTGAGTGCGCGGGTTAGTGTTAGCCTATGGGTTAGGATTAGGGGACGGGTGGGGGTCAGGCTTCGGGGAAGGGTTAGGGTTAGGGTTCGGGCTAGTGTTAGGGTTAGGGGACGGGGACGGTTTAGGGTCCAGGTGAGGGTACGGCAACGCTTTAGGGGGAGCGTAGGTGTGAGGGCGCGGGTTAGTGTTAGCGTACGGGTTAGGATTAGGGGACGGGTGAGGGTCAGGCTTCGGGGAAGGGTTAGGGTTAGGGTTCGGGCTAGGGTGAGGGTTAGGGGACGGGGACGGTTTAGGGTCCAGGTGAGGGTACGGCAACGCTTTAGGGGCGGCATACGTGTGAGGGCGCGGGTTAGTGTTAGCGTACGAGTTAGGATTATGGGACGGGTGAGGGATCTGGCTTCGGGGAAGGGTTAGGGTTAGGGTTCGGGCTAGGGTTAGGGTTAGGGGACGGGGACGGTTTAGGGTCCAGGTGAGGGTACGGCAACGGTTTAGAGGGAGCGTACGTGTGAGGGCGCGGGTTAGTGTTAGCCTACATGTTAGGATTAGGGGACGGGTGAAGGTCAGGCTTCGGGGAAGGTATAGGGTTAGGGTTCAGGCGAGGGTTAGGGTTAGGGGACAGGGACGGTTTAGGGTCCAGGTGAGGGTACGGCAACGCTTTAGGGGGAGCGTACGTGTGAGGGCGCGGGTTAGTGTTAGCGTACGGGTTAGTACTAGGGGACGGGTGAGGGTCAGGCTTCGGGGAAGGGTTAGGGTTAGGGCTCGGCCTAGGGTTAGGGTTAGGGGACGGGGACGGTTTAGGGTCCACGTGAGGGTACGGAAACGCTTTAGGGGTAGCGTACGTGTGAGGGCGCGGGTTAGTGTTACACTACGGTTTAGGATTAGGGGACGGGTGAGGGTCAGGCTTCGGGGAAGTGTTAGGGTTAGGTTTCGGGCTAGGGTTAGGGTTAGGGGACGGGGAGGTTTAGTGTCCAGGTGAGTGTACGGCAACGCTTTAGGGGGAGCGTACGTGTGAGGGCGCGGGTTAGTGTTAGCGTACGGGTTAGGATTAGGGGACGGGTGAGGGTCAGGCTTCGGGGAAGGGTTAGGGTTAGGGTTCGGGCTAGGGTTAGTGTTAGGGGACGTGGACGGTTTAGGGTCCAGGTGAGGGTACGGCAACGCTTTAGGGGGAGCGTACGTGTGAGGGCGCGGGTTAGTGTTAGCGTACGGGTTAGGATTAGGGGACGGGTGAGGGTCAGGCTTCGGGGAAGGGTTAGGGTTAGGGTTCGGGCTAGGGTTAGGGTTAGGGGACGGGGCCGGTTTAGGATCCAGGTGAGGGTACGGCAACGCTTTAGTGGGAGCGTACGTGTGAGGGCGTCGGTTAGTGTTAGCGTACGGGTTAGGATTAGGGGACGGGTGAGGGTCAGGCTTCGGGGAAGGGTTAGGGTTAGGGTTCGGGCTAGGGTTAGTGTAAGGGGACGGGGACGGTTTAGAGTCCAGGTTAGGGTATGGCAACGCTGTAGGGGGAGCGTACGTGTGAGGGCGCGGGTTAGTGTTAGCCTACGTGTTAGGATTAGGGGACGGGTGAGGGTCAGGCTTCGGGGAAGGGTTAGGGTTAGGGTTCGGGCTAGGGTTAGGGTTAGGGGACGGGGACGGTTTAGGGTCCAGGTGAGGGTACGGCAATGCTTTAGGGGGAGCGTATGTGTGAGGGCGCGGGTTATTGTTAGCGTACGGGTTAGGATTAGGGTCGGGTGAGGGTCAGGCTTCGGAGAAGGGTTAGGGTTAGGGTTCGGGCTAGGGTTAGGGTTAGGTTTAGGGGACGGTTTAGGTTCCAGGTGAGGGTACGGCAACGCTTTAGGGGGAGCGTACGTGTGAGGGCACGGGTTAGTGTTAGCGTACGGGTTAGGTCTAGGGGACGGGTGAGGGTCAGGCTTTGGGGAAGGGTTAGGGTTAGGGTTCGGGCTAGGGGTAGGTTGAGGGGACGAGGACGGTTTAGGGTCCAGGTGAGGGTACGGCAACGCTTTAGGGGGAGCGTACATGTGAGGGCGCGGGTTAGTGTTAGCGTACGGTTTAGTATTAGGGGACGGTGAGGGTCAGGCTTCGGGGAAGAGTTAGGGTTAGGGTTCGGGCTAGGGTTAGGGTTAGGGGACGGGGACGGTATAGGGTCCAGGTGAGGGTACGGCAACGCTTTAGGGGGAGCGTACGTGTGAGGGCACGGGTTAGTGTTAGCGTACGGGTTAGGATTAGGGGACGGGTGAGGGTCAGTCTTCGGGGAAGGGTTAGGGTTAGGGCTCGGCCTAGGGTTAGGGTTAGGGGACGGGGACGGTTTAGGGTCCACGTGAGGGTACGGAAACGCTTTAGGGGGAGCGTACGTGTGAGGGCGCGGGTTAGTGTTACACTACGGTTTAGGATTAGGGGACGGGTGAGGGTCAGGCTTCGGGGAAGGGTTAGGGTTAGGTTTCGGGCTAGGGTTAGGGTTAGGGGACGGGGAGGTTTAGGGTCCAGGTGAGTGTACGGCAACGCTTTAGGGGGAGCGTACGTGTGAGGGCGCGGGTTAGTGTTAGCGTACGGGTTAGGATAAGGGGACGGGTGAGGGTCAGGCTTCGGGGAAGGGTTAGGGTTAGGGTTCGGGCTAGGGTTAGTGTTAGGGGACGTGGACGGTTTAGGGTCCAGGTGAGGGTACGGCAACGCTTTAGGGGGAGCGTACGTGTGAGGGCGCGGGTTAGTGTTATCGTACGGGTTAGGATTAGGGGACGGGTGAGGGTCAGGCTTCGGGGAAGGGTCAGGGTTAGGGTTCGGGCTAGGGTTAGGGTTAGGGGACGGGGACGGTTTAGGGTCCAGGTGAGGGTACCGCAACGCTTTAGGGGGAGGGTACGTGTGAGGGCGTGGGTTAGTGTTAGCCTACGGGTTAGGATTAGGGGATGGGTAGGGTCAGGCTTCGGGGAAGGGTTAGGGTTAGGGTTCGGGCTAGGGTAAGGGTTAGGGGACGGGGCCGGTTTAGGGTCCAGGTGAGGGTACGGCAACGCTTTAGGGGGAGCGTACGTGTGAGGGCGCGGGTTAGTGTTAGCGTACGGGTTAGGATTAGGGGACGGGTGAGGGTCAGGCTTTGGGGAAGGGTTACGGATAGGGTTCAGGCTAGGGTTAGGGTTAGTGGACGGGGACGGTTTAGGGTCCAGGTGAGGGTACGGCAACGCTTTAGGAGGAGCGTACGTGTGAGGGCGCGGGTTAGTGTTAGACTACGGGTTAGGATTAGGGGACGGGTGAGGGTCAGGCTTCGGGGAAGGGTTAGGGTTAGGGATCGGGTTAGGGTAAGTGTTAGAGGACGGGGCCGGTTTACGGTTCAGGTGAGGGTACGGCAACGCTTTAGGGGGAGTGTACGTCTGAGGGCGCGGGTTAGTGTTAGCGTACGGGTTAGGATTAGGGGACAGGTGAGGGTCAGGCTTCGGGGAAGGGTTAATGTTAGGGTTCGGGCTAGGGTTAGGGTTAGTGGATGGGGACGGTTTAGGGTCCAGGTGAGGGTACGGCAACCCTTTAGGGGGAGCGTACGTGTGAGGGTGCGGGTTAGTGTTAGACTTCGGGTTAGGATTAGGGGACGGGTGAGGGTCAGGCTTCGGGGAAGGGTTAGGGTTAGGGTTCGTGCTAGGGTTAGGGCTAGGGGACGGGGACGGTTTAGGGTCCAGGTGACTGTACGGCAACGCTTTAGGGGGAGCGTACGTGTGAGGGCGCGGGTTAGTTTTAGCGTACGGGTTAGGATTAGGGGACGGGTGAGGTTCAGGCTTCGGGGAAGGGTTAGGGTTATGGTTTGGGCTAGGGTTAGGGTTAGGGGACGGGGACGGTTTAGGGTCCAGGTGAGGGTACGGCAACGCTTTAGGGGGAGCGTACGTGTGAGGGCGCGGGTTAGTGTTAGTGTACGGGTTAGGATTAGGGGACGGGTGAGGGTCAGGATTCGGGGAAGGGTTAGGTTTAGGTTTCTGGCTAGGGTTAGGGTTAGGGGACGGGGACGGTTTAGGGTCCGGGTGTGGGTACGGCAACGATTTAGGGGGAGCGTACGTGTGAGGGTGCGGGTTAGTGTTAGCGTACGTGTTAGGATTAGGGGACGGGTGAGGGTCAGGCTTCGGGGAAGGGTTAGGGTTAGGGTTCTGGTTAGGGTTAGGGTTAGGGGACGGGGACGGTTTAGGGTCCAGGTGAGGGTACGGCAACGCTTAGGGGGAGCGTACGTGTGAGGGCGCGAGTTAGTGTTAGCCTACGGGTTAGCATTAGGGGACGGGTGAGGGTACGCTTCGGGGAAGGGTTACGGTTAGGGTTCGGGCTAGCTTTAGGGTTAGGGGACGGGGACGGTTTAGGGTCCAGGTGAGGGTACGGCAATGCTTTAGGGGGAGGGTATGTGTGAGGGCGCGGGTTATTGTTAGCGTACGGGTTAGGATTAGGGTCGGGTGAGGGTCAGGCTTCGGGGAAGGGTTAGGGTTAGGGTTCGGGCTAGGGTTAGGGTTAGGGGACGGGGACGGTTTAGGGTCCAGGTGAGGGTACGGCAACCCTTTAGGGGGAGCGTACGTGTGAGGGCGCGGGTTAGTGTTAGACTACGTGTTAGGATTAGGGGACGGGTGAGGGTCAGGCTTCGGGGAAGGGTTAGGGTTAGGGTTCGGGCTAGGGTTAGGGTTAGGGGACGGGGACGGTTTAGGGTCCAGGTGAGGGTACGGCAACGCTTTAGGGGTAGCGTACGTGTGAGGGCGCGGGTTAGTGTTAGCGTACGGGTTAGGATTAGGGGACGGGTGAGGTTCAGGCTTCGGGGAAGGGTTAGGGTTATGGTTTGGGCTAGGGGTAGGGTTAGGGGACGGGGACGGTTTAGGGTCCAGGTGAGGGTACGGCAATGCTTTAGGGGGAGCGTACGTGTGAGGGCGCGGGTTAGTGTTAGCCTACGGGTTAGGATTAGGGGACGGGTGAGGGTCAGGCTTCGGGGAAGGGTTAGGGTTAGGGTTCGGGCTAGGGTTAGGGTTAGGGGACGGGGCCGGTTTAGGATCCAGGTGAGGGTACGGCAACGCTTTAGTGGGAGCGTACGTGTGAGGGCGTCGGTTAGTGTTAGCGTACGGGTTAGGATTAGGGGACGGGTGAGGGTCAGGCTTCGGGGAAGGGTTAGGGTTAGGGTTCGGGCTAGGGTTAGGGTTAGGGGACGGGGACGGATTAGGGTCCGGGTGAGGGTACGGCAACGCTTAGGGGGAGCGTACGTGTGAGTGCGCGGGTTAGTGTTAGCCTATGGGTTAGGATTAGGGGACGGGTGAGGGTCAGGTTTCGGGGAAGGGGTAGGGTTAGGGTTCGGGCTAGGGTTAGGGTTAGGGGACGGGGACGGTTTAGGGTCCAGGTGAGGGTATGGCAACGATTTAGAGGGATCGTACGTGTGAGGGCGCGGGTTAGTGTTAGCGTATGGGTTAGGATTAGGGGACGGGTGAGGGTCATTCTTCGGGGAAGGGTTACGGTTAGGGTTCGGGCTAGGGTTAGGGTTAGGTTTAGGGGACGGTTTAGGTTCCAGGTGAGGGTACGGCAACGCTTTAGGGGGAGCGTACGTGTGAGGGCACGGGTTAGTGTTAGCGTACGGGTTAGGTCTAGGGGACGGGTGAGGGTCAGGCTTTGGGGAAGGGTTAGGGTTAGGGTTCGGGCTAGGGGTAGGTTGAGGGGACGAGGACGGTTTAGGGTCCAGGTGAGGGTACGGCAACGCTTTAGGGGGAGCGTACATGTGAGGGCGCGGGTTAGTGTTAGCGTACGGTTTAGTATTAGGGGACGGTGAGGGTCAGGCTTCGGGGAAGAGTTAGGGTTAGGGTTCGGGCTAGGGTTAGGGTTAGGGGACGGGGACGGTATAGGGTCCAGGTGAGGGTACGGCAACGCTTTAGGGGGAGCGTACGTGTGAGGGCACGGGTTAGTGTTAGCGTACGGGTTAGGATTAGGGGACGGGTGAGGGTCAGTCTTCGGGGAAGGGTTAGGGTTAGGGCTCGGCCTAGGGTTAGGGTTAGGGGACGGGGACGGTTTAGGGTCCACGTGAGGGTACGGAAACGCTTTAGGGGGAGCGTACGTGTGAGGGCGCGGGTTAGTGTTACACTACGGTTTAGGATTAGGGGACGGGTGAGGGTCAGGCTTCGGGGAAGGGTTAGGGTTAGGTTTCGGGCTAGGGTTAGGGTTAGGGGACGGGGAGGTTTAGGGTCCAGGTGAGTGTACGGCAACGCTTTAGGGGGAGCGTACGTGTGAGGGCGCGGGTTAGTGTTAGCGTACGGGTTAGGATAAGGGGACGGGTGAGGGTCAGGCTTCGGGGAAGGGTTAGGGTTAGGGTTCGGGCTAGGGTTAGTGTTAGGGGACGTGGACGGTTTAGGGTCCAGGTGAGGGTACGGCAACGCTTTAGGGGGAGCGTACGTGTGAGGGCGCGGGTTAGTGTTATCGTACGGGTTAGGATTAGGGGACGGGTGAGGGTCAGGCTTCGGGGAAGGGTCAGGGTTAGGGTTCGGGCTAGGGTTAGGGTTAGGGGACGGGGACGGTTTAGGGTCCAGGTGAGGGTACCGCAACGCTTTAGGGGGAGGGTACGTGTGAGGGCGTGGGTTAGTGTTAGCCTACGGGTTAGGATTAGGGGATGGGTAGGGTCAGGCTTCGGGGAAGGGTTAGGGTTAGGGTTCGGGCTAGGGTAAGGGTTAGGGGACGGGGCCGGTTTAGGGTCCAGGTGAGGGTACGGCAACGCTTTAGGGGGAGCGTACGTGTGAGGGCGCGGGTTAGTGTTAGCGTACGGGTTAGGATTAGGGGACGGGTGAGGGTCAGGCTTTGGGGAAGGGTTACGGATAGGGTTCAGGCTAGGGTTAGGGTTAGTGGACGGGGACGGTTTAGGGTCCAGGTGAGGGTACGGCAACGCTTTAGGGGGAGCGTACGTGTGAGGGCGCGGGTTAGTGTTAGACTACGGGTTAGGATTAGGGGACGGGTGAGGGTCAGGCTTCGGGGAAGGGTTAGGGTTAGGGATCGGGTTAGGGTAAGTGTTAGAGGACGGGGCCGGTTTACGGTTCAGGTGAGGGTACGGCAACGCTTTAGGGGGAGTGTACGTCTGAGGGCGCGGGTTAGTGTTAGCGTACGGGTTAGGATTAGGGGACAGGTGAGGGTCAGGCTTCGGGGAAGGGTTAATGTTAGGGTTCGGGCTAGGGTTAGGGTTAGTGGATGGGGACGGTTTAGGGTCCAGGTTAGGGTACGGCAACCCTTTAGGGGGAGCGTACGTGTGAGGGTGCGGGTTAGTGTTAGACTTCGGGTTAGGATTAGGGGACGGGTGAGGGTCAGGCTTCGGGGAAGGGTTAGGGTTAGGGTTCGGGCTAGGGTTAGGGTTAGGGGACGGGGACGGTTTAGGGTCCAGGTGACTGTACGGCAACGCTTTAGGGGGAGCGTACGTGTGCTGGCGCGGGTTAGTTTTAGCGTACGGGTTAGGATTAGGGGACGGGTGAGGTTCAGGCTTCGGGGAAGGGTTAGGGTTATGGTTTGGGCTAGGGTTAGGGTTAGGGGACGGGGACGGTTTAGAGTCCAGGTGAGGGTACGGCAATGCTTTAGGGGGAGCGTACGTGTGAGGGTGCGGGTTAGTGTTAGCCTACGGGTTAGGATTAGGGGACGGGTGAGGGTCAGGCTTCGGGGAAGGGTTAGGGTTAGGGTTCGGGCTGGGTTAGGGTTAGGGGATGGGGCCGTTTTAGGGTCCAGGTGAGGGTACGGCAACGCTTTAGGGGGATCGTACGTGTGAGGGCGCGGGTTAGTGTTAGCGTACGGGTTAGGATTAGGGGACGGGTGAGGGTCAGGCTTCGGGGAAGGTTTAGGGTTAGGGTTCGGGCTAGGGTTAGTGTAAGGGGACGGGGACGGTTTAGAGTCCAGGTTAGGGTAGGGCAACGCTGTAGGGGGAGCGTACGTGTGAGGGCGCGGGTTAGTGTTAGCCTACGTGTTAGGATTAGGGGACGGGTGAGGGTCAGGCTTCGGGGAAGTGTTAGGGTTAGGGTTCGGGCTAGGGTTAGGGTTAGGGGACGGGGACGGTTTAGGGTCCAGGTGAGGGTACGGCAACGCTTTAGGGGGAGCGTACGTGTGAGGGCGCGGGTTAGTGTTAGTGTACGGGTTAGGATTAGGGGACGGGTGAGGGTCAGGATTCGGGGAAGGGTTAGGTTTAGGTTTCTGGCTAGGGTTAGGGTTAGGGGACGGGGACGGTTTAGGGTCCGGGTGTGGGTACGGCAACGATTTAGGGGGAGCGTACGTGTGAGGGCGCGGGTTAGTGTTAGCGTACGTGTTAGGATTAGGGGACGGGTGAGGGTCAGGCTTCGGGGAAGGGTTAGGGTTAGGGTTCTGGTTAGGGTTAGGGTTAGGGGACGGGGACGGTTTAGGGTCCAGGTGAGGGTACGGCAACGCTTAGGGGGAGCATACGTGTGAGGGCGCGAGTTAGTGTTAGCCTACGGGTTAGCATTAGGGGACGGGTGAGGGTACGCTTCGGGGAAGGGTTAGGGTTAGGGTTCGGGCTAGCTTTAGGGTTAGGGGACGGGGACGGTTTAGGGTCCAGGTGAGGGTACGGCAATGCTTTAGGGGGAGCGTATGTGTGAGGGCGCGGGTTATTGTTAGCGTACGGGTTAGGATTAGGGTCGGGTGAGGGTCAGGCTTCGGGGAAGGGTTAGGGTTAGGGTTCGGGCTAGGGTTAGGGTTAGGGGACGGGGACGGTTTAGGGTCCAGGTGAGGGTACGGCAACCCTTTAGGGGGAGCGTACGTGTGAGGGCGCGGGTTAGTGTTAGACTACGTGTTAGGATTAGGGGACGGGTGAGGGTCAGGCTTCGGGGAAGGGTTAGGGTTAGGGTTCGGGCTAGGGTTAGGGTAAGGGGACGGGGACGGTTTAGGGTCCAGGTGAGGGTACGGCAATGCTTTAGGGGGAGCGTATGTGTGAGGGCGCAGGTTATTGTTAGCGTACGGGTTAGGATTAGGGTCGGGTGAGGGTCAGGCTTCGGGGAAGGGTTAGGGTTAGGGTTCGGGCTAGGGTTAGGGTTAGGGGACGGGGACGGATTAGGGTCCGGGTGAGGGTACGGCAACACTTAGGGGGAGCGTACGTGTGAGTGCGCGGGTTAGTGTTAGCCTATGGGTTAGGATTAGGGGACGGGTGAGGGTCAGGTTTCGGGGAAGGGGTAGGGTTAGGGTTCGGGCTAGGGTTAGGGTTAGGGGACGGGGACGGTTTAGGGTCCAGGTGAGGGTATGGCAACGATTTAGAGGGATCGTACGTGTGAGGGCGCGGGTTAGTGTTAGCGTATGGGTTAGGATTAGGGGACGGGTGAGGGTCATTCTTCGGGGAAGGGTTACGGTTAGGGTTCGGGCTAGGGTTAGGGTTAGGTTTAGGGGACGGTTTAGGTTCCAGGTGAGGGTACGGCAACGATTTAGGGGGAGCGTACGTGTGAGGGCACGGGTTAGTGTTAGCGTACGGGTTAGGTCTAGGGGACGGGTGAGGGTCAGGCTTTGGGGAAGGGTTAGGGTTAGGGTTCGGGCTAGGGGTAGGTTGAGGGGACGAGGACGGTTTAGGGTCCAGGTGAGGGTACGGCAACGCTTTAGGGGGAGCGTACATGTGAGGGCGCGGGTTAGTGTTAGCGTACGGTTTAGTATTAGGGGACGGTGAGGGTCAGGCTTCGGGGAAGAGTTAGGGTTAGGGTTCGGGCTAGGGTTAGGGTTAGGGGACGGGGACGGTATAGGGTCCAGGTGAGGGTACGGCAACGCTTTAGGGGGAGCGTACGTGTGAGGGCACGGGTTAGTGTTAGCGTACGGGTTAGGATTAGGGGACGGGTGAGGGTCAGTCTTCGGGGAAGGGTTAGGGTTAGGGCTCGGCCTAGGGTTAGGGTTAGGGGACGGGGACGGTTTAGGGTCCACGTGAGGGTACGGAAACGCTTTAGGGGGAGCGTACGTGTGAGGGCGCGGGTTAGTGTTACACTACGGTTTAGGATTAGGGGACGGGTGAGGGTCAGGCTTCGGGGAAGGGTTAGGGTTAGGTTTCGGGCTAGGGTTAGGGTTAGGGGACGGGGAGGTTTAGGGTCCAGGTGAGTGTACGGCAACGCTTTAGGGGGAGCGTACGTGTGAGGGCGCGGGTTAGTGTTAGCGTACGGGTTAGGATAAGGGGACGGGTGAGGGTCAGGCTTCGGGGAAGGGTTAGGGTTAGGGTTCGGGCTAGGGTTAGTGTTAGGGGACGTGGACGGTTTAGGGTCCAGGTGAGGGTACGGCAACGCTTTAGGGGGAGCGTACGTGTGAGGGCGCGGGTTAGTGTTAGCGTACGGGTTAGGATTAGAGGACGGGTGAGGGTCAGGCTTCGGGGAAGGGTCAGGGTTAGGGTTCGGGCTAGGGTTAGGGTTAGGGGACGGGGACGGTTTAGGGTCCAGGTGAGGGTACCGCAACGCTTTAGGGGGAGGGTACGTGTGAGGGCGTGGGTTAGTGTTAGCCTACGGGTTAGGATTAGGGGATGGGTAGGGTCAGGCTTCGGGGAAGGGTTAGGGTTAGGGTTCGGGCTAGGGTAAGGGTTAGGGGACGGGGCCGGTTTAGGGTCCAGGTGAGGGTACGGCAACGCTTTAGGGGGAGCGTACGTGTGAGGGCGCGGGTTAGTGTTAGCGTACGGGTTAGGATTAGGGGACGGGTGAGGGTCAGGCTTTGGGGAAGGGTTACGGTTAGGGTTCAGGCTAGGGTTAGGGTTAGTGGACGGGGACGGTTTAGGGTCCAGGTGAGGGTACGGCAACGCTTTAGGGGGAGCGTACGTGTGAGGGCGCGGGTTAGTGTTAGACTACGGGTTAGGATTAGGGGACGGGTGAGGGTCAGGCTTCGGGGAAGGGTTAGGGTTAGGGATCGGGTTAGGGTAAGTGTTAGGGGACGGGGCCGGTTTACGGTTCAGGTGAGGGTACGGCAACGCTTTAGGGGGAGTGTACGTCTGAGGGCGCGGGTTAGTGTTAGCGTACGGGTTAGGATTAGGGGACAGGTGAGGGTCAGACTTCGGGGAAGGGTTAATGTTAGGGTTCGGGCTAGGGTTAGGGTTAGTGGATGGGGACGGTTTAGGGTCCAGGTGAGGGTACGGCAACCCTTTAGGGGGAGCGTACGTGTGAGGGTGCGGGTTAGTGTTAGACTTCGGGTTAGGATTAGGGGACGGGTGAGCGTCAGGCTTCGGGGAAGGGTTAGGGTTAGGGTTCGGGCTAGGGTTAGGGTTAGGGGACGGGGACGGTTTAGGGTCCAGGTGACTGTACGGCAACGCTTTAGGGGGAGCGTACGTGTGAGGGCGCGGGTTAGTTTTAGCGTACGGGTTAGGATTAGGGGACGGGTGAGGTTCAGGCTTCGGGGAAGGGTTAGGGTTATGGTTTGGGCTAGGGTTAGGGTTAGGGGACGGGGACGGTTTAGAGTCCAGGTGAGGGTACGGCAATGCTTTAGGGGGAGCGTACGTGTGAGGGTGCGGGTTAGTGTTAGCCTACGGGTTAGGATTAGGGGACGGGTGAGGGTCAGGCTTCGGGGAAGGGTTAGGGTTAGGGTTCGGGCTGGGTTAGGGTTAGGGGATGGGGCCGTTTTAGGGTCCAGGTGAGGGTACGGCAACGCTTTAGGGGGATCGTACGTGTGAGGGCGCGGGTTAGTGTTAGCGTACGGGTTAGGATTAGGGGACGGGTGAGGGTCAGGCTTCGGGGAAGGTTTAGGGTTAGGGTTCGGGCTAGGGTTAGTGTAAGGGGACGGGGACGGTTTAGAGTCCAGGTTAGGGTAGGGCAACGCTGTAGGGGGAGCGTACGTGTGAGGGCGCGGGTTAGTGTTAGCCTACGTGTTAGGATTAGGGGACGGGTGAGGGTCAGGCTTCGGGGAAGTGTTAGGGTTAGGGTTCGGGCTAGGGTTAGGGTTAGGGGACGGGGACGGTTTAGGGTCCAGGTGAGGGTACGGCAACGCTTTAGGGGGAGCGTACGTGTGAGGGCGCGGGTTAGTGTTAGTGTACGGGTTAGGATTAGGGGACGGGTGAGGGTCAGGATTCGGGGAAGGGTTAGGTTTAGGTTTCTGGCTAGGGTTAGGGTTAGGGGACGGGGACGGTTTAGGGTCCGGGTGTGGGTACGGCAACGATTTAGGGGGAGCGTACGTGTGAGGGCGCGGGTTAGTGTTAGCGTACGAGTTAGGATTAGGGGACGGGTGAGGGTCAGGCTTCGGGGAAGGGTTAGGGTTAGGGTTCTGGTTAGGGTTAGGGTTAGTGGACGGGGACGGTTTAGGGTCCAGGTGAGGGTACGGCAACGCTTAGGGGGAGCATACGTGTGAGGGCGCGAGTTAGTGTTAGCCTACGGGTTAGCATTAGGGGACGGGTGAGGGTACGTTTCGGGGAAGGGTTAGGGTTAGGGTTCGGGCTAGCTTTAGGGTTAGGGGACGGGGACGGTTTAGGGTCCAGGTGAGGGTACGGCAATGCTTTAGGGGGAGCGTATGTGTGAGGGCGCGGGTTATTGTTAGCGTACGGGTTAGGATTAGGGTCGGGTGAGGGTCAGGCGTCGGGGAAGGGTTAGGGTTAGGGTTCGGGCTAGGGTTAGGGTTAGGGGACGGGGACGGTTTAGGGTCCAGGTGAGGGTACGGCAACCCTTTAGGGGGAGCGTACGTGTGAGGGCGCGGGTTAGTGTTAGACTACGTGTTAGGATTAGGGGACGGGTGAGGGTCAGGCTTCGGGGAAGGGTTAGGGTTAGGGTTCGGGCTAGGGTTAGGGTAAGGGGACGGGGACGGTTTAGGGTCCAGGTGAGGGTACGGCAACGCTTTAGGGGTAGCGTACGTGTGAGGGCGCGGGTTAGTGTTAGCGTACGGGTTAGGATTAGGGGACGGGTGAGGTTCAGGCTTTGGGGAAGGGTTAGGGTTATGGTTTGGGCTAGGGGTAGGGTTAGGGGACGGGGACGGTTTAGGGTCCAGGTGAGGGTACGGCAATGCTTTAGGGGGAGCTTACGTGTGAGGGCGCGGGTTAGTGTTAGCCTACGGGTTAGGATTAGGGGACGGGTGAGGGTCAGGCTTCGGGGAAGGCTTAGGGTTAGGGTTCGGGCTAGGGTTAGGGTTAGGGGACGGGGCCGGTTTAGGATCCAGGTGAGGGTACGGCAACGCTTTAGTGGGAGCGTACGTGTGAGGGCGTCGGTTAGTGTTAGCGTACGGGTTAGGATTAGGGGACGGGTGAGGGTCAGGCTTCGGGGAAGGGTTAGGGTTAGGGTTCGGGCTAGGGTTAGTGTAAGGGGACGGGGACGGTTTAGAGTCCAGGTTAGGGTATGGCAACGCTGTAGGGGGAGCGTACGTGTGAGGGCGCGGGTTAGTGTTAGCCTACGTGTTAGGATTAGGGGACGGGTGAGGGTCAGGCTTCGGGGAAGGGTTAGGGTTAGGGTTCGGGCTAGGGTTAGGGTAAGGGGACGGGGACGGTTTAGGGTCCAGGTGAGGGTACGGCAATGTTTTAGGGGGAGCGTATGTGTGAGGGCGCGGGTTATTGTTAGCGTACGGGTTAGGATTAGGGTCGGGTGAGGGTCAGGCTTCGGGGAAGGGTTAGGGTTAGGGTTCGGGCTAGGGTTAGGGTTAGGGGACGGGGACGGATTAGGGTCCGGGTGAGGGTACGGCAACGCTTAGGGGGAGCGTACGTGTGAGTGCGCGGGTTAGTGTTAGCCTATGGGTTAGGATTAGGGGACGGGTGAGGGTCAGGTTTCGGGGAAGGGGTAGGGTTAGGGTTCGGGCTAGGGTTAGGGTTAGGGGACGGGGACGGTTTAGGGTCCAGGTGAGGGTATGGCAACGATTTAGAGGGATCGTACGTGTGAGGGCGCGGGTTAGTGTTAGCGTATGGGTTAGGATTAGGGGACGGGTGAGGGTCATTCTTCGGGGAAGGGTTACGGTTAGGGTTCGGGCTAGGGTTAGGGTTAGGTTTAGGGGACGGTTTAGGTTCCAGGTGAGGGTACGGCAACGCTTTAGGGGGAGCGTACGTGTGAGGGCACGGGTTAGTGTTAGCGTACGGGTTAGGATTAGGGGACGGGTGAGGGTCAGGCTTTGGGGAAGGGTTAGGGTTAGGGTTCGGGCTAGGGGTAGGGTTAGGGGACGGGGACGGTATAGGGTCCAGGTGAGGGTACGGCAACGCTTTAGGGGGAGCGTACGTGTGAGGGCACGGGTTAGTGTTAGCGTACGGGTTAGGATTAGGGGACGGGTGAGGGTCAGGCTTCGGGGAAGGTTTAGGGTTAGGGTTCGGGCTGGGGTTAGGGTTAGGGGACGGGGACGGTTTAGGGTCCGGGTGAGGGTACGACAACACTTTAGGGGGAGCGTTCGTGTGAGGGCGCGGGTTAGTGTTAGCGTACGGGTTAGGATTAGGGGACGGGTGAGTGTCAGGCTTCGGGGAAGTGTTAGGATTAGGGTTCGGGCTAGGGTTAGCTTTAGGGGACGAGGACGGTTTAGGGTCCAGGTGAGGGTAAGGCAAAGCTTTAGGGGGAGCATACGTGTGAGGGCGCGGGTTAGGGTTAGCGTACGGTTTAGGATTAGGGTTCGAGTGAGGGTCAGGCTTCGGGAAAGGGTTAGGGTTAGGGTTCAGTCTAGGGTTAGGGTTAGGGGACGGGGACAGTTTAATGTCTAAGTGAGGGTACTGCAACGGTTTAGGGCGAGCCTACGTGTGAGGGCGCGCGTTAGTGTTAGCCTACGGGTTAGGATTGGGGGACGGGTGAGGGTCAGGCTTCGGGGAAGGGTAACCGTTAGGATTTGGGCTAGGGTTAGGGTTAGGGGACGCGGACGGTTTAGGGTCCAGGTTAGGGTACGGCAACGCTTTAGGGGGAGCGTACGTGTGAGGGCGCGGGTTAGTGTTAGCCTATGGGTTAGGATTAGGGGACGGGTGAGTGTCAGGCTTCGGGGAAGGGTTAGGGTTAGGGTTCGGGCTAGGGTTAGGGTTAGGGGACGGGGAAGGTTTAGGGTCCAGGTGAGGGTACGGCAACGCTTTAGGGGGAGCGTACGTGTGAGGGCGCGGGTTAGTGTTAGCGTAAGGGTTAGGATTAGGGACGGGTGAGGGTCTGGCTTCGGGGAAGGGTTAGTGTTAGGGTTCGGGCTAGGGTTAGGGTTAGGGGACAGGGACGGTTTAAGGTCCAGGTGAGGGTACGGCAACGCTTTAGGGGGAACGTACGTGTGAGTGCGCGGGTTAGTGTTAGCCTATGGGTTAGGATTAGGGGACGGGTGAGGGTCAGGCTTCGGGGAAGGGTTAGGGTTAGGGTTCGGGCTAGGGTTAGGGTTAGGGGACGGGGACGGTTTAGGGTCCAGGTGAGGGTACGGCAACGCTTAAGGGGGCGCGTACGTGTGAGGGCGCGGGTTAGTGTTAGCCTACGGTTTAGGATTAGGGGACGGGTGAGGGTCAGGCTTTGGGGAAGGGTTAGGGTTAGGGTTCGGGCTAGGGTTAGTGTTAGGGGACGGGGACGGTTTAGGGTCCAGGTAGGGTACGGCAACGCTTTAGGGGGAGCGTACGTGTGAGGGCGCGGGTTAGTGTTAGCGTACGGGTTAGGATTAGGGGACGGGTGAGGGTCAGGCTTCGGGGAAGGGTTAGGGTTAGGGTTCGGGCTAGGGTTAGGGTTAGGGGACGGGGACGGTTTAGGGTCCAGGTGAGGGTACGGCAACGCTTAGGGGGAGCGTACGTGTGAGGGCGCGGGTTAGTGTTAGCCTACGGGTTAGGATTAGGGGACGGGTGAGGGTTAGGCTTCGGGGAAGTGTTAGGGTTAGGATTCGGGCTAGGGTTAGGGTTAGAGGACGGGGACGGTTTAGGGTCAGGTGAGGGTACGGCAACGCTTTAGGGGGAGCGTACGTGTGAGGGCGTGGGTTAGTGTTAGCCGAGGGGTTAGGATTAGGGGACGGGTGAGGGTCACGCTTCGGGGAAGGGTTAGGGTTAGGGTTCGGGTTAGGGTAAGGGTTAGGGGACGGGGCCGGTTTACGGTTCAGGTGAGGGTACGGCAACGCTTTAGGGGGAGTGTACGTCTGAGGGCGCGGGTTAGTGTTAGCGTACGGGTTAGGATTAGGGGACGGGTGAGGGTCAGGCTTCGGGGAAGGGTTAGGGTTAGGGTTCGGGCTAGGGTTAGGGTTAGTGGACGGGGACGGTTTAGGGTCCAGGTGAGGGTACGGCAACCCTTTAGGGGGAGCGTACGTGTGAGGGCGCGGGTTAGTGTTAGACTACGGGTTAGGATTAGGGGACGTGTGAGGGTCAGGCTTCGGGGAAGGGTTAGGGTTAGGGTTCGGGCTAGGGTTAGGGTTAGGGGACGGGGACGGTTTAGGGTCCAGGTGAGTGTACGGCAACGCTTTAGGGGGAGCGTACGTGTGAGGGCGCGGGTCAGTGTTAGCGTACAGGTTAGGATTAGGGGACGGGTGAGGGTCAGGCTTCGGGGAAGGTTTAGGGTTAGGGTTCGGGCTAGGGTTAGTGTAAGGGGACAGGGACGGTTTAGAGTCCAGGTTAGGGTATGGCAACGCTTTAGGGGGAGCGTACGTGTGAGGGCGCGGGTTAGTGTTAGCCTACGGGTTAGGATTCGGGGACGGGTGAGGGTCAGGCTTCGGAGAAGGGTTAGGGTTAGGGTTCGGTCTAGGGTTAGGTTTAGGGGACGGGGACGGTTTAGGGTCCAGGTGAGGGTACGGCAATGCTTTAGGGGGAGCGTACGTGTGAGGGCGCGGGTTATTGTTAGCGTACGGGTTAGGATTAGGGGACGGGTGAGGGTCAGGCTTCGGGGAAGGGTTAGGGTTAGGGTTCGGGCTAGGGTTAGGGTTAGGGGACGGGGACGGTTTAGGGTCCAGGTGAGGGTACGGCAACGCTTAGGGGGAGCGTACGTGTGAGTGCGCGGGTTAGTGTTAGCCTATGGGTTAGGATTAGGGGACGGGTGAGGGTCAGGCTTCGGGGAAGGGTTAGGGTTAGGGTTCGGGCTAGGGTTAGGGTTAGGGGACGGGGAAGGTTTAGGGTCCAGGTGAGGGTACGGCAACGCTTTAGGGGGAGCGTACGTGTGAGGGCGCGAGTTAGTGTTAGCGTACGGGTTAGGATTAGGGACGGGTGAGGGTCAGGCTTCGGGGAAGGGTTAGGGTTAGGGTTCGGGCTAGGGTTAGGGTTAGGGGACAGGGACGGTTTAGGGTCCAGGTGAGGGTACGGCAACGCTTTAGGGGGAGCGTACGTGTGAGTGCGCGGGTTAGTGTTAGCCTATGGGTTAGGATTAGGGGACGGATGAGGGTCAGGCTTCGGGGAAGGGTTAGGTTTAGGGTTCGGGCTAGGGTTAGGGTTAGGGGACGGGGACGGGTTAGGGTCCAGGTGAGGGTACGGCAACGCTTTAGGGGGCGCATACGTGTGAGGGCGCGGGTTAGTGTTAGCCTACGGGTTAGGATTAGGGGACGGGTGAGGGTCAGGCTTTGGGGAAGGGTTAGGGTTAGGGTTCGGGCTAGGGTTAGTGTTAGGGGACGGGGACGGTTTAGGGTCCAGGTGAGGGTACGGCAACACTTTAGGGGGAGCGTACGTGTGAGGGCGCGGGTTAGTGTTAGCGTACGGGTTAGGATTAGGGGACGGGTGAGGGTCAGGCTTCGGGGAAGGGTTAGGGTTAGGGTTCGGCTAGGGTTAGGGATAGGGGACGGGGACGGTTTAGGGTCCAGGTGAGGGTACGGCAACGCTTAGGGGGAGCGTACGTGTGAGGGCGCGGGTTAGTGTTAGCCTACGGGTTAGGATTAGGGGACGGGTAAGTGTCAGGCTTCGGGGAAGTGTTAGGGTTAGGATTCGGGCTAGGTTTAGGGTTAGAGGACGGGGACGGTTTAGGGTCAGGTGAGGGTACGGCAACGCTTTAGGGGGAGCGTACGTGTGAGGGCGTGGGTTAGTGTTAGCCGAGGGGTTAGGATTAGGGGACGGGTGAGGGTCACGCTTCGGGGAAGGGTTAGGGTTAGGGTTCCTGCTAGGGTTAGGGTTAGGGGACGGGGACGGTTTAGGGTCCAGGTGAGGGTACGGCAACACTTTAGGGGGAGCGTACGTGTGAGGGCGCGTGTTAGTGTTAGCGTACGGGTTAGGATTAGGGGATGGGTGAGGGTCAGGCTTCGGGGAAGTGTTAGGGTTTGGGTTCGGGCTAGGGTTAGGGTTAGGGGACGGGGACGGTTTAGGGTCCAGGTGAGGGTACGGCAACGCTTTAGGGGGAGCGTACGTGTGAGGGCGAGGGTTAGTGTTAGCGTACGGTTTAGGATTAGGGGACGGGTGAGGTTCCGGCTTCGGGGAAGGGTTAGGGTTAGGGTTCGGGCTAGGGTTAGGGTTAGGGGACGGGGACGGTTTACGGTCCAGGTGAGGGTATGGCAACGGTTTAGAGGGAGCGTACGTGTGAGGGCTCGGGTTAGTGTTAGCCTACGGGTTACGATTAGGAGACGGGTGAGGGTCAGGCTTCGGGGAAGGGTTAGGGTTAGGGTTCGGGCTAGGGTTAGGGTTAGGGGACGGGGACGGTTTAGGGTCCAGGTGAGGGTACGGCAACGCTTTAGGGGGAGCGTACGTGTGAGGTCGCGGGTTAGTGTTAGCGTACTGGTTAGTTTTAGGGGACGGGTGAGGGTCAGGCTTCGGGGAAGGGTTAGGGTTAGGGTTCGGGCTAGGGTTAGGGTTAGGGGACGGGGACGGTTTAGGGTCCAGGTGAGGGTACGGCAACGCTTTAGGGGGAGCGTACGTGTGAGGGCGTGGGTTAGTGTTAGCCTACGGGTTAGGATTAGGGGATGGGTGAGGGTCTGGCTTCGGGGAAGGGTTAGGGTTAGGGTTCGGGCTAGGGTAAGGGTTAGGGGACGGGGCCGGTTTAGGGTCCAGGTGAGGGTACGGCAACGCTTTAGGGGGAGCGTACGTCTGAGGGCGCGGGTTAGTGTTAGCGTACGGGTTAGGATTAGGGGACGGGTGAGGGTCAGGCTTTTGGGAAGGGTTACGGTTAGGGTTCGGGCTAGGGTTAGGGTTAGTGGACGGGGTCGGTTTAGGGTCCAGGTGAGGGTACGGCAACGCTTTAGGGGGAGCGTAAGTGTGAGGGCGCAGGTTAGTGTTAGCCTACGGGTTAGGATTAGGGGACGGGTGAGGGTCAGGCTTCGGGGAAGGGTTAGGGTTAGGGATCGGGTTAGGGTAAGGGTTAGGGGACGGGGCCGGTTTACGGTTCAGGTGAGGGTACGGCAACGCTTTAGGGGGAGTGTACGTCTGAGGGCGCGGGTTAGTGTTAGCGTACGGGTTAGGATTAGGGGACGGGTGAGTGTCAGGCTTCGGGGAAGGGTTAGGGTTAGGGTTCGGGCTAGGGTTAGGGTTAGTGGACGGGGACGGTTTAGGGTCCAGGTGAGGGTACGGCAACCCTTTAGGGGGAGCGTACGTGTGAGGGCGCGGGTTAGTGTTAGACTACGGGTTAGGATTAGGGGACGGGTGAGGGTCAGGCTTCGGGGAAGGGTTAGGGTTAGGGTTCGGGCTAGGGTTAGGGTTAGGGGACGGGGACGGTTTAGGGTCCAGGTGAGGGTACGGCAACACTTTAGGGGGAGCGTACGTGTGAGGGCGCGGGTTAGTGTTAGCGTACGGATTAGGATTAGGGGACGGGTGAGGGTCAGGCTTCGGGGAAGGTTTAGGGTTAGGGTTCGGGCTAGGGTTAGTGTAAGGGGACGGGGACGGTTTAGAGTCCAGGTTAGGGTATGGCAACGCTGTAGGGGGAGCGTACGTGTGAGGGCGCGGGTTAGTGTTAGCCTACGGGTTAGGATTCGGGGACGGGTGAGGGTCAGGCTTCGGGGAAGGGTTAGGGTTAGGGTTCGGGCTAGGGTTAGGGTTAGGGGACGGGGACGGTTTAGGGTCCAGGTGAGGGTACGGCAACGCTTTAGGGGGAGCGTACGTGTGAGGGCGAGGGTTAGTGTTAGCGTACGGTTTAGGATTAGGGGACGGGTGAGGTTCCGGCTTCGGGGAAGGGTTAGGGTTAGGGTTCGGGCTAGGGTTAGGGTTAGGGGACGGGGACGGTTTACGGTCCAGGTGAGGGTATGGCAACGGTTTAGAGGGAGCGTACGTGTGAGGGCTCGGGTTAGTGTTAGCCTACGGGTTACGATTAGGAGACGGGTGAGGGTCAGGCTTCGGGGAAGGGTTAGGGTTAGGGTTCGGGCTAGGGTTAGGGTTAGGGGACGGGGACGGTTTAGGGTCCAGGTGAGGGTACGGCAACGCTTTAGGGGGAGCGTACGTGTGAGGTCGCGGGTTAGTGTTAGCGTACTGGTTAGTTTTAGGGGACGGGTGAGGGTCAGGCTTCGGGGAAGGGTTAGGGTTAGGGTTCGGGCTAGGGTTAGGGTTAGGGGACGGGGACGGTTTAGGGTCCAGGTGAGGGTACGGCAACGCTTTAGGGGGAGCGTACGTGTGAGGGCGTGGGTTAGTGTTAGCCTACGGGTTAGGATTAGGGGATGGGTGAGGGTCTGGCTTCGGGGAAGGGTTAGGGTTAGGGTTCGGGCTAGGGTAAGGGTTAGGGGACGGGGCCGGTTTAGGGTCCAGGTGAGGGTACGGCAACGCTTTAGGGGGAGCGTACGTCTGAGGGCGCGGGTTAGTGTTAGCGTACGGGTTAGGATTAGGGGACGGGTGAGGGTCAGACTTTTGGGAAGGGTTACGGTTAGGGTTCGGGCTAGGGTTAGGGTTAGTGGACGGGGTCGCTTTAGGGTCCAGGTGAGGGTACGGCAACGCTTTAGGGGGAGCGTAAGTGTGAGGGCGCAGGTTAGTGTTAGCCTACGGGTTAGGATTAGGGGACGGGTGAGGGTCAGGCTTCGGGGAAGGGTTAGGGTTAGGGATCGGGTTAGGGTAAGGGTTAGGGGACGGGGCCGGTTTACGGTTCAGGTGAGGGTACGGCAACGCTTTAGGGGGAGTGTACGTCTGAGGGCGCGGGTTAGTGTTAGCGTACGGGTTAGGATTAGGGGACGGGTGAGTGTCAGGCTTCGGGGAAGGGTTAGGGTTAGGGTTCGGGCTAGGGTTAGGGTTAGTGGACGGGGACGGTTTAGGGTCCAGGTGAGGGTACGGCAATCCTTTAGGGGGAGCGTACGTGTGAGGGCGCGGGTTAGTGTTAGACTACGGGTTAGGATTAGGGGACGGGTGAGGGTCAGGCTTCGGGGAAGGGTTAGGGTTAGGGTTCGGGCTAGGGTTAGGGTTAGGGGACGGGGCCGGTTTAGGGTCCAGGTGAGGGTACGGCAACGCTTTAGGGGGAGCGTACGTGTGAGGGCGCGGGTTAGTGTTTGCGTACGGGTTAGGATTAGGGGACGGGTGAGGGTCAGGCTTCGGGGAAGGTTTAGGGTTAGGGTTCGGGCTAAGGTTAGTGTAAGGGGACGGGGACGGTTTAGAGTCCAGGTTAGGGTATGGCAACGCTGTAGGGGGAGCGTACGTGTGAGGGCGCGGGTTAGTGTTAGCCTACGGGTTAGGATTCGGGGACGGGTGAGGGTCAGGCTTCGGGGAAGGGTTAGGGTTAGGGTTCGGGCTAGGGTTAGGTTTAGGGGACGGGGACGGTTTAGGGTCCAGGTGAGGGTACGGCAATGCTTTAGGGGGAGCGTACGTGTGAGGGCGCGGGTTATTCTTAGCGTACGGGTTAGGATTAGGGGACGGGTGAGGGTCAGGCTTCGGGGAAGGGTTAGGGTTAGGGTTCGGGCTAGGGTTAGGGTTAGGGGACGGGGACGGTTTAGGGTCCAGGTGAGGGTACGGCAACGCTTGGGGGAGCGTACGTGTGAGGGTGCGGGTTAGTGTTAGCCTACGGGTTAGGATTAGGGGACGGGTGAGGGTCAGGCTTCGGGGAAGTGTTAGGGTTAGGGTTCGGGCTAGGTTTAGGGTTAGAGGACGGGGACGGTTTAGGGTCAGGTGAGGGTACGGCAACGCTTTAGGGGGAGCGTAGGTGTGAGGGCGCGGGTTACTGGTAGCGTACGGCTAAGGATTAGGGGACGGGTGAGGGTCAGGCTTCGGGGAAGGGTTAGGGTTAGGGTTAGGGCTAGGTTTAGGGTTAGGGGACGGGGACGGTTTAGGGTCCAGGTGAGGGTACGGCAACGCTTTAGGGGGAGCGTACGTGTGAGGGCGCGGGTTAGTGTTAGCGTACGGGTTAGGATTAGGGGACATGTGAGGGTCAGGCTTCGGGGAAGGGTTAGGGTTAGGGTTCGGGCTAGGGTTAGGGTTAGGGGACGGGGACGGTTTAGGGTCCAGGTGAGGGTATGGCAACGCTGTAGGGGGAGCGTACGTGTGAGGGCGAGGGTTAGTGTTAGCGTACGTGTTAGGATTAGGGGACGGGTGAGGGTCAGGCTTCGGGGAAGTTTTAGGGTTAGGGTTCGGGCTAGGCTTAGTGTTAGGGGACGGGGACGGTTTAGGGTCCAGGTGAGGGTACGGCAACCCTTTAGGGGGAGTGTACGTGTGAGGGCGCGGGTTAGTGTTAGACTACGGGTTAGGATTAGGGGACGGGTGAGGGTCAGGCTTCGGGGAAGGGTTAGGGTTAGGGTTCGGGCTAGGGTTAGGGTTAGGGGACGGGGACGGTTTAGGGTCCAGGTGAGGGTACGGCAACGCTTTAGGGGGAGCGTACGTGTGAGGGCGCGGGTTAGTGTTAGCGTACGGGTTAGGATTAGGGGACGGGTGAGGGTCAGGCTTCGGGGAAGGTTTAGGGTTAGGGTTCGGGCTAGGGTTAGTGTAAGGGGACGGGGACGGTTTAGAGTCCAGGTTAGGGTATGGCAACGCTGTAGGGGGAGCGTACGTGTGAGGGCGCGGGTTAGTGTTAGCCTACGGGTTAGGATTCGGGGACGGGTGAGGGTCAGGCTTCGGGGAAGGGTTAGGGTTAGGGTTCGGGCTAGGGTTAGGGTTAGGGGACGGGGACGGTTTAGGGTCCAGGTGAGGGTACGGCAACGCTTTAGGGGGAGCGTACGTGTGAGGGCGAGGGTTAGTGTTAGCGTACGGTTTAGGATTAGGGGACGGGTGAGGTTCCGGCTTCGGGGAAGGGTTAGGGTTAGGGTTCGGGCTAGGGTTAGGGTTAGGGGACGGGGACGGTTTACGGTCCAGGTGAGGGTATGGCAACGGTTTAGAGGGAGCGTACGTGTGAGGGCTCGGGTTAGTGTTAGCCTACGGGTTACGATTAGGAGACGGGTGAGGGTCAGGCTTCGGGGAAGGGTTAGGGTTAGGGTTCGGGCTAGGGTTAGGGTTAGGGGACGGGGACGGTTTAGGGTCCAGGTGAGGGTACGGCAATGCTTTAGGGGGAGCGTACGTGTGAGGTCGCGGGTTAGTGTTAGCGTACTGGTTAGTTTTAGGGGACGGGTGAGGGTCAGGCTTCGGGGAAGGGTTAGGGTTAGGGTTCGGGCTAGGGTTAGGGTTAGGGGACGGGGACGGTTTAGGGTCCAGGTGAGGGTACGGCAACGCTTTAGGGGGAGCGTACGTGTGAGGGCGTGGGTTAGTGTTAGCCTACGGGTTAGGATTAGGGGATGGGTGAGGGTCTGGCTTCGGGGAAGGGTTAGGGTTAGGGTTCGGGCTAGGGTAAGGGTTAGGGGACGGGGCCGGTTTAGGGTCCAGGTGAGGGTACGGCAACGCTTTAGGGGGAGCGTACGTCTGAGGGCGCGGGTTAGTGTTAGCGTACGGGTTAGGATTAGGGAACGGGTGAGGGTCAGACTTTTGGGAAGGGTTACGGTTAGGGTTCGGGCTAGGGTTAGGGTTAGTGGACGGGGTCGGTTTAGGGTCCAGGTGAGGGTACGGCAACGCTTTAGGGGGAGCGTAAGTGTGAGGGCGCAGGTTAGTGTTAGCCTACGGGTTAGGATTAGGGGACGGGTGAGGGTCAGGCTTCGGGGAAGGGTTAGGGTTAGGGATCGGGTTAGGGTAAGGGTTAGGGGACGGGGCCGGTTTACGGTTCAGGTGAGGGTACGGCAACGCTTTAGGGGGAGTGTACGTCTGAGGGCGCGGGTTAGTGTTAGCGTACGGTTTAGGATTAGGGGACGGGTGAGTGTCAGGCTTCGGGGAAGGGTTAGGGTTAGGGTTCGGGCTAGGGTTAGGGTTAGTGGACGGGGACGGTTTAGGGTCCAGGTGAGGGTACGGCAACCCTTTAGGGGGAGCGTACGTGTGAGGGCGCGGGTTAGTGTTAGACTACGGGTTAGGATTAGGGGACGGGTGAGGGTCAGGCTTCGGGGAAGGGTTAGGGTTAGGGTTCGGGCTAGGGTTAGTGTAAGGGGACGGGGACGGTTTAGAGTCCAGGTTAGGGTATGGCAACGCTGTAGGGGGAGCGTACGTGTGAGGGCGCGGGTTAGTGTTAGCCTACGGGTTAGGATTCGGGGACGGGTGAGGGTCAGGCTTCGGGGAAGGGTTAGGGTTAGGGTTCGGGCTAGGGTTAGGTTTAGGGGACGGGGACGGTTTAGGGTCCAGGTGAGGGTACGGCAATGCTTTAGGGGGAGCGTACGTGTGAGGGCGCGGGTTATTCTTAGCGTACGGGTTAGGATTAGGGGACGGGTGAGGTTCCGGCTTCGGGGAAGGGTTAGGGTTAGGGTTCGGGCTAGGGTTAGGGTTAGGGGACGGGGACGGTTTAGGGTCCAGGTGAGGGTACGGCAACGCTTTAGGGGGAGCGTACGTGTGAGGGTGCGGGTTAGTGTTAGCGTACGGGTTAGGATTAGGGGACATGTGAGGGTCAGGCTTCGGGGAAGGGTTAGGGTTAGGGTTCGGGCTAGGGTTAGGGTTAGGGGACGGGGACGGTTTAGGGTCCAGGTGAGGGTACGGCAACGCTTTAGGGGGAGCGTACGTGTGAGGGCGAGGGTTAGTGTTAGCGTACGTGTTACGATTAGGAGACGGGTGAGGGTCAGGCTTCGGAGAAGGGTTAGGGTTAGGGTTCGGGCTAGGGTTAGGGTTAGGGGACAGGGACGGTTTAGGGTCCAGGTGAGGGTACGGCAACGCTTCTGGGGGAGCGTACGTGTGAGGGCGCGTGTTAGTGTTAGCCTACGTGTTAGGATTAGGGGACGGGTGAGGGTCAGGCTTCGGGGAAGGTTTAGGGTTAGGGTTCGGGCTAGGCTTAGGGTTAGGGGACGGGGACGGTTTATGGTCCAAGTGAGGGTACGGCAACGCTTTAGGGGGAGCGTACGTTTGAGGGCGTGGGTTAATGTTAGCGTACGGGTTAGGATTAGGGAACGGGTGAGGGTCACGCTTCGGGGAAGGGTTAGGGTTAGGGTTCGGGCTAGGGTTAGGGTTAGGGGACGGGGACGGTTTAGGGTCCAGGTGAGGGTACGGCAACGCTTTAGGGGGAGCGTACTTGTGAGGGCGCGGGCTAGTGTTAGTGTACGTGTTAGGATTAGGGGACGGGTGAGGGTCAGGCTTCGGGGAAGGGTTAGGTTTAGGTTTCAGGCTAGGGTTAGGGTTAGGGGACGGGGACGGTTTAGGGTCCGGGTGTGGGTACGGCAACGCTTTAGGGGGAGCGTACGTGTGAGTGCGCGGGTTAGTGTTAGCCTATGGGTTAGCATTAGGGGACGGGTGAGGGTCAGGCTTCGGGGAAGGGTTAGGGTTAGGGTTCGGGCTAGGGTTAGGTTTAGGGGACGGGACGGTTTAGGGTCCAGGTGAGGGTACGGCAACGCTTTAGGGGGAGCGTACGTGTGAGGGCGCGGGTTAGTGTTAGCGTACGGGTTAGGATTAGGGGACGGGTGAGGGTCAGGCTTCGGGGAAGGGTTAGGGTTAGGGTTCGGGCTAGGGTTAGGGTTATTGGACGGGGACGGTTTAGGGTCCAGGTGAGGGTACGGCAACGATTTAGGGGGAGCGTACGTGTGAGGGCGCGGGTTAGTGTTAGCGTACGGGTTAGGATTAGGGGACGGGTGAGGGTCAGGCTTCGGGGAAGGGTTAGGGTTAGGGTTCGGGCTAGGGTTAGGGTTAGGCGACGGGGACGGTTTAGGGTCCAGGTGAGGGTACGGCAACGCTTTAGGGGGAGCGTACGTGAGAGGGCGCGGGTTAGAGTTAGCCTACGGATTAGGATTAGGGGACGGGTGAGGGTCAGGCTTCTGGGAAGGTTTAGGGTTAGGGTATGGGCTAGGGTTAGGGTTATGGGACGGGGACGGTTTAGGGTCCAGGTGAGTGTTCGGCAACGCTTTAGGGGGAGCCTACGTGTGAGGGCGCGCGTTAGTGTTAGCCTACGGGTTAGGATTAGGGGACGGGTGAGGGTCAGGCTTCGGGGAAGTGTAACCGTTAGGATTTGGGCTAGGGTTAGGGTTAGGGGACGCGGACAGTTTAGGGTCCAGGTTAGGGTACGGCAACGCTTTAGGGGGAGCGTACGTGTGAGGGCGCGGGTTAGTGTTAGCCTATGGGTTAGGATTAGGGGACGGGTGAGTGTCACGCTTCGGGGAAGGGTTAGGGTTAGGGTTCGGGCTAGGGTTAGGGTTAGGGGACGGGGAAGGTTTAGGGTCCAGGTGAGGGTACGGCAACGCTTTAGGGGGCGCGTACGTGTGAGGGCGCGGGTTAGTGTTAGCCTACGGGTTAGGATTAGGGGACGGGTGAGGGTCAGGCTTCGGGGAAGGGTTAGGGTTAGGGTTCGGTCTAGGGTTAGTGTTAGGGAACGGGGACGGTTTAGGGTCCAGGTGAGGGTACGGCAACGCTTTAGGGGGAGCGTACGTGTGAGGGCGCGGGTTAGTGTTAGCGTACGGGTTAGGATTAGGGGACGGGTGAGGTTCCGGCTTCGGGGAAAGGTTAGGGTTAGGGTTCGGGCTAGGGTTAGGGTTAGGGGACGGGGACGGTTTAGGGTCCAGGTGAGGGTACGGCAACGCTTTAGGGGGAGCGTACGTGAGAGGGCGCGGGTTAGTGTTAGCCTACGGGTTAGGATTAGGGGACGGGTGAGGGTCAGGCTTCGGGGAAGGTTTAGGGTTAGGGTTCGGGCTAGGCTTAGGGTTAGGGGAAGGGGACGGTTTAGGGTCCAGGTGAGGGTACCGCAACGCTTTAGGGGGAGCGTACGTTTGAGGGCGTGGGTTAATGTTAGCGTACGGGTTAGGATTAGGGAACGGGTGAGGGTCACGCTTCGGGGAAGGGTTAGGGTTAGGGTTCGGGCTAGGGTTAGGGTTAGGGGACGGGGACGGTTTAGGGTCCAGGTGAGGGTACGGCAACGCTTTAGGGGGAGCGTACTTGTGAGGGCGCGGGCTAGTGTTAGTGTACGGGTTAGGATTAGGGGACGGGTGAGTGTCAGGCTTCGGGGAAGGGTTAGGTTTAGGTTTCAGGCTAGGGTTAGGGTTAGGGGACGGGGACGGTTTAGGGTCCGGGTGTGGGTACGGCAACGCTTTAGGGGGAGCGTACGTGTGAGTGCGCGGGTTAGTGTTAGCCTATGGGTTAGCATTAGGGGACGGGTGAGGGTCAGGCTTCGGGGAAGGGTTAGGGTTAGGGTTCGGGCTAGGGTTAGGTTTAGGGGACGGGACGGTTTAGGGTCCAGGTGAGGGTACGGCAACGCTTTAGGGGGAGCGTACGTGTGAGGGCGCGGGTTAGTGTTAGCGTACGGGTTAGGATTAGGGGACGGGTGAGGGTCAGGCTTCGGGGAAGGGTTAGGGTTAGGGTTCGGGCTAGGGTTAGGGTTATTGGACGGGGACGGTTTAGGGTCCAGGTGAGGGTACGGCAACGCTTTAGGGGGAGCGTACGTGTGAGGGCGGGGGTTAGTGTTAGTGTACGGGTTAGGATTAGGGGACGGGTGAGGGTCAGGCTTCGGAGAAGTGTTAGGGTTAGGGTTCGGGCTAGGGTTAGGGTTAGGCGACGGGGACGGTTTAGGGTCCAGGTGAGGGTACGGCAACGCTTTATGGGGAGCGTACGTGAGAGGGCACGGGTTAGAGTTAGCCTACGGATTAGGATTAGGGGACGGGTGAGGGTCAGGCTTCTGGGAAGGTTTAGGGTTAGGGTACGGGCTAGGGTTAGGGTTATGGGACGGGGACGGTTTAGGGTCCAGGTGAGGGTACGGCAACGCTTTAGGGGGAGCCTACGTGTGAGGGCGCGCGTTAGTGTTAGCCTACGGGTTAGGATTAGGGGACGGGTGAGGGTCAGGCTTCGGGGAAGTGTAACCGTTAGGATTTGGGCTAGGGTTAGGGTTAGGTTTAGGGGACGCGGACGGTTTAGGGTCCAGGTTAGGGTACGGCAACGCTTTAGGGGGAGCGTACGTGTGAGGGCGCGGGTTAGTGTTAGCCTATGGGTTAGGATTAGGGGACGGGTGAGTGTCAGGCTTCGGGGAAGGGTTAGCGTTAGGGTTCGGGCTAGGGTTAGGGTTAGGGGACGGGGAAGGTTTAGGGTCCAGGTGAGGGTACGGCAACGCTTTAGGGGGCGCGTACGTGTGAGGGCGCGGGTTAGTGTTAGCCTACGGGTTAGGATTAGGGGACGGGTGAGGGTCAGGCTTCGGGGAAGGGTTAGGGCTAGGGTTCGGGCTAGGGTTAGTGTTAGGGAGCGGGGACGGTTTAGGGTCCAGGTGAGGGTACGGCAACGCTTCAGGGGGAGCGTACGTGTGAGGGCGCGTGTTAGTGTTAGCGTACGGGTTAGGATTAGGGGACGGGTGAGTGTCAGGCTTCGGGGAAGGGTTAGGGTTAGGGTTCGGGCTAGGGTTAGGGTTAGGGGACAGGGACGGTTTAGGGTCCAGGTGAGGGTACGGCAACGCTTTAGGGGGAGCGTACGTGTGAGGGCGAGGGTTAGTGTTAGCGTACGTGTTAGGATTAGGGACGGGTGAGGTTCCGGCTTCGGGGAAGGGTTAGGGTTAGGGTTCGGGCTAGGGTTAGGGTTAGGGGACGGGGACGGTTTAGGGTCCAGGTGAGGGTACAGCAACGGTTTAGAGGGAGCGTACGTGTGAGGGCTCGGGTTAGTGTTAGCCTGCGGGTTACGATTAGGAGACGGGTGAGGGTCAGGCTTCGGGGAAGGGTTAGGGTTCGGGTTCGGGCTAGGGTTAGGGTTAGGGGACGGGGACGGTTTAGGGTCCAGGTGAGGGTACGGCAACGCTTTAGGGGGAGCGTACGTGTGAGGGCGCGGGTTAGTGTTAGCCTACGGGTTAGGATTAGGGGACGGGTGAGGGTCAGGCTTCGGGGAAGGTTTAGGGTTAGGGTTCGGGCTAGGCTTAGGGTTAGGGGACGGGGACGGTTTAGCTTCCAGGTGAGGGTACGGCAACGCTTTAGGGGGAGCGTACGTTTGAGGGCGTGGGTTAATGTTAGCGTACGGGTTAGGATTAGGGAACGGGTGAGGGTCATGCTTCGGGGAAGGGTTAGGGTTAGGGTTCGGGCTAGGGTTAGGGTTAGGGGACGGGGACGGTTTAGGGTACAGGTGAGGGTACGGCAACGCTTTAGGGGGAGCGTACTTGTGAGGGCGCGGGCTAGTGTGAGTGTACGGGTTAGGATTAGGGGACGGGTGAGGGTCAGGCTTCGGGGAAGGGTTAGGTTTAGGTTTCAGGCTAGGGTTAGGGTTAGGGGACGGGGACGGTTTAGGGTCCGGGTGTGGGTACGGCAACGCTTTAGGGGGAGCGTACGTGTGAGTGCGCGGGTTAGTGTTAGCCTACGGGTTAGGATTAGGGGACGGGTGAGGGTCAGGCTTCGGGGAAGGGTTAGGGTTAGGGTTCGGGCTAGGGTTAGGTTTAGGGGACGGGACGGTTTAGGGTCCAGGTGAGGGTACGGCAACGCTTTAGGGGGAGCGTACGCGTGAGGGCGCGGGTTAGTGTTAGCGTACGGGTTAGGATTAGGGGACGGGTGAGGGTCAGGCTTCGGGGAAGGGTTAGGGTTAGGGTTCGGGCTAGGGTTAGGGTTATTGGACGGGGACGGTTTAGGGTCCAGGTGAGTGTACGGCCATGCTTTAGGGGGAGCGTACGTGTGAGGGCGCGGGTTATTGTTAGCGTACGGGTTAGGATTAGGGGCGGGTGAGGGTCAGGCTTCGGGGAAGGTTTAGGGTTAGGGTTCGGGATAGGGTTAGGTTTAGGGGACGGGGACGATTTAGGGTCCATGTGAGGGTACGGCAACGCTTTAGGGGGAGCATACGTGTGAGGGCGCGGGTTAGTGTTAGCGTACGGTTTAGGATTAGGGGACGGGTGAGGGTCAGGCTTCGGGGAAGGGTTAGGGTTAGGGTTCGGGCTAGGGTTAGGGTTAGGGGACGGGGACGGTTTAGGGTCCAGGTGAGGGTACGGCAAAGCTTTAGGGGGAGCGTACGTGTGAGGGCGCGGGTTAGTGTTAGCGTACGGGTTAGGATTAGGGGAAGGGTGAGGGTCAGGCTTCGGGGAAGGGTTAGGGTTAGGGTTCGGGCTAGGGTTAGGGTTAGGCGACGGGGACGGTTTAGGGTCCAGGTGAGGGTACGGCAACGCTTTAGGGGGAGCGTACCTGAGAGGGCGCGGGTTAGAGTTAGCCTACGGATTAGGATTAGGGGACGGGTGAGGGTCAGGCTTCTGGGAAGGTTTAGGGTTAGGGTACGGGCTAGGGTTAGGGTTATGGGACGGGGACGGTTTAGGGTCCAGGTGAGGGTACGGCAACGCTTTAGGGGGAGCCTACGTGTGAGGGCGCGCGTTAGTGTTAGCCTACGGGTTAGGATTAGGGGACGGGTGAGGGTCAGGCTTCGGGGAAGTGTAACCGTTAGGATTTGGGCTAGGGTTAGGGTTAGGGGACGCGGACGGTTTAGGGTCCAGGTTAGGGTACGGCAACACTTTAGGGGGAGCGTACGTGTTAGGGCGCGGGTTAGTGTTAGCCTATGGGTTAGGATTAGGGGACGGGTGAGTGTCAGGCTTCGGGGAAGGGTTAGGGTTAGGGTTCGGGCTAGGGTTAGGGTTAGGGGACGGGGACGGTTTAGGGTCCAGGTGAGGGTACGGCAACGCTTTAGGGGGTGCGTCCGTGTGAGGGCGCGGGCTAGTGTTAGCCTACGGGTTAGGATTAGGGGACGGTTGAGGGTCAGGCTTCGGGGAAGGGTTGGGTTAGGGTTCGGGCTAGGGTTAGTGTTAGGGGACGGGGACGGTTTAGGGTCCAGGTGAGGGTACGGCAACGCTTTAGGGGGAGCGTACGTGTGAGGGCGCGGGTTAGTGTTAGCGTACGGGTTAGGATTAGGGGACGGGTGAGGGTCAGGCTTCGGGGAAGGGTTAGGGTTAGGGTTCGGGCTAGGGTTAGGGTTAGGGGACGGGGACGGTTTAGGGTCCAGGTGAGGGTACGGCAACGCTTTAGGGGGAGCGTACGTGTGAGGGCGTGGGTTAGTGTTAGCCTACGGGTTAGGATTAGGGGACGGGTGAGGGTCAGGCTTCGGGGAAGGGTTAGGGTTAGGGTTCGGGCTAGGGTAAGGGTTAGGGGACGGGGCCGGTTTAGAGTCCAGGTGAGGGTACGGCAACGCTTTAGGGGGAGCGTACGTGTGAGGCTGCGGGTTAGTGTTAGCCTACGGGTTAGGATTAGAGGACGGGTGAGGGTCAGGCTTCGGGTAATGGTTAGGGTTAGGGTTCGGCCTAGGGTAAGGGTTAGGGGACGGGGCCGGTTTACGGTCCAGGTGAGGGTACGGCAACGCTTTAGGGGGAGCGTACGTCTGAGGGCGTGGGTTAGTGTTAACGTACGGGTTAGGATTAGGGGACGGGTGAGGGTCAGGCTTCGGGGAAGTGTTAGGGTTAGGGTTCGGGCTAGAGTTAGGGTTAGGGGACGGGGACTGTTTAGGGTCCAGGTGAGGGTACGGCAACGCTTTAGGGGGTGCGTCCGTGTGAGGGCGCGGGCTAGTGTTAGCCTACGGGTTAGGATTAGGGGACGGTTGAGGGTCAGGCTTCGGGGAAGTGTTAGGGTTAGGGTTCGGGCTAGGGTTAGTGTTAGGGGACGGGGACGGTTTAGGGTCCAGGTGAGGGTACGGCAACCGTTTAGGGGGAGCGTACGTGTGAGGGCGCGGGTTAGTGTTACACTACGGGTTAGGATAAGGGGACGGGTGAGGGTCAGGCTTCGGGGAAGGGTTAGGGTTAGGGTTCGGGCTAGGGTTAGGGTTAGGGGATGGGGAGGTTTAGGGTCCAGGTGAGTGTACGGCAACGCTTTAGGGGGAGCATACGTGTGAGGGCGCGGGTTAGTGTTAGCGTACGGGTTAGGATTAGGGGACGGGTGAGGGTCAGGCTTCGGGGAAGGGTTAGGGTTAGGGTTCGGGCTAGGGTTAGTGTTAGGGGACGGGGACGGTTTAGGGTCCAGGTGAGGGTAGGGCAACGCTTTAGGGGGAGCGTACGTGTGAGGGCGCGGGTTAGTGTTAGTGTACGGGTTAGGATTAGGGGACGGGTGAGGGTCAGGATTCGGGGAAGAGTTAGGTTTAGGTTTCTGGCTAGGGTTAGGGTTAGGAGACGGGGACGGTTTAGGGTCCGGGTGTGGGTACGGCAACGCTTTAGGGGGAGCGTACGTGTGAGGGCGCGGGTTAGTGTTAGCGTACGTGTTAGGATTAGGGGACGGGTGAGGGTCAGGCTTCGGGGAAGGGTTAGGGTTAGGGTTCGGGCTAGGGTTAGGGTTAGGGGACGGGGACGGTTTAGGGTCCAGGTGAGGGTACGGCAACGCTTTAGGGGGAGCGTACGTGTGAGGGCGCGTGTTAGTGTTAGCCTACGGGTTAGGATTAGGGGACGGGTGAGGGTCAGGCTTCGGGGAAGGGTTAGGGTTAGGGTTCGGGCTAGGGTTAGGGTTAGGGGACGGGTACGGTTTAGGGTCCAGGTGAGGGTACGGCAATGCTTTAGGGGGAGCGTATGTGTGAGGGCGCGGGTTATTGTTAGCGTACGGGTTAGGATTAGGGGCGGGTGAGGGTCAGGCTTCGGGGAAGGGTTAGGGTTAGGGTTCGGGCTAGGGTTAGGGTTAGGGGACGGGGACGGTTTAGGGTCCGGGTGAGGGTAGGGCAACGCTTAGGGGGAGCGTACGTGTGAGTGCGCGGGTTAGTGTTAGCCTATGGGTTAGGATTAGGGGACGGGTGAGGGTCAGGTTTCGGGGAAGGGGTAGGGTTAGGGTTCGGGCTAGGGTTAGGGTTAGTGGACGGGGACGGTTTAGGGTCCAGGTGAGGGTATGGCAACGCTTTAGAGGGATCGTACGTGTGAGGGCGCGGGTTAGTGTTATCGTACGGGTTAGGATTAGGGGACGGGTGAGGGTCAGGCTTCGGGGAAGGGTTATGGTTAGGGTTCGGCATAGGGTTAGGGTTAGGGGACGGAGACGGTTTAGGGTCCAGGTGAGGGTACGGCAACGCTTTAGGGGGAGCGTACGTGTGAGGGCGCGGGTTAGTGTTAGCGTATGGGTTAGGATTAGGGGACGGGTGAGGGTCATTCTTCCGGGAAGGGTTACGGTTAGGGTTCGGGCTAGGGTTAGGGTTAGGGGACGGGGCCGGTTTACGGTCCAGGTGAGGGTACGGCAACGCTTTAGGGGGAGCGTACGTGTGAGGGCGCGGGTTAGTGTTACACTACGGGTTAGGATAAGGGGACGGGTGAGGGTCAGGCTTCGGGGAAGGGTTAGTGTTAGGGTTGGGGCTAGGGTTAGGGTTAGGGGATGGGGAGATTTAGGGTCCAGGTGAGTGTACGGCAACGCTTTAGGGGGAGCGTACGTGTGAGGGCGCGGGTTAGTGTTAGCGTACGGGTTAGGATTAGGGGACGGTTGAGGGTCAGGCTTCGGGGAAGGGTTAGGGTTAGGGTTCGGGCTAGGGTTAGTGTTAGGGGACGGGGACGGTTTAGGGTCCAGGTGAGGGTACGGCAACGCTTTAGGGGGAGCGTACGTGTGAGGGCGCGGGTTAGTGTTAGCGTACGGGTTAGGATTAGGGGACGGGTGAGGGTCAGGCTTCGGGGAAGAGTTAGGGTTAGGGTTCGGGCTAGGGTTAGGGTTAGGGGACGGGGACGGTTTAGGGTCCAGGTGAGGGTACGGCAACGCTTTAGGGGGAGAGTACGTGTGAGGGCGTGGGTTAGTGTTAGCCTACGGGTTAGGATTAGGGGATGGGTGAGGGTCAGGCTTCGGGGAAGGGTTAGGGTTAGGGTTCGGGCTAGGGTAAGGGTTAGGGGACGGGGCCGGTTTAGGGTCCAGGTGAGGGTAGGGCAACGCTTTAAGGGGAGCGTACGTCTGAGGGCGCGGGTTAGTGTTAGCGTACGGGTTAGGATTAGGGGAGGGGTGAGGGTCAGGCTTTGGAGAAGGGTTAAGGTTAGGGTTCCGGCTAGGGTTAGGGTTAGTGGACGGGGACGGTTTAGGGTCCAGGTGAGTGTACGGCACTGCTTTAGGGGGAGCGTACGTGTGAGGGCGCGGGTTAGTGTTAGCATACAGGTTAGGATTAGGGGACGGGTGAGGGTCAGGCTTCGGGGAAGGGTTAGGGTTAGGGTTCGGGCTAGGGTTAGGGTTAGGGGACGGGGACGGTTTAGGGTCTGGGTGTGGGTACGGCAACGCTTTAGGGGGAGCGTACGTGTGAGGGCGCGGGATAGTGTTAGCGTACGTGTTAGGATTAGGGGACGGGTGAGGGTCAGGCTTCGGGGAAGGGTTAGGGTTAGGGTTCGGGCTAGGGTTAGGGTTAGGGGACGGGGACGGTTTAGGGTCCAGGTGAGGGTACGGCAACGCTTTAGGGGGAGCGTACGTGTGAGGGCGCGGGTTAGTGTTAGTGTACGGGTTAGGATTAGGGGACGGGTGAGGGTCAGAATTCGGGGAAGGGTTAGGTTTAGGTTTCTGGCTAGGGTTAGGGTTAGGGGACGGGGACGGTTTAGGGTCTGGGTGTGGGTACGGCAACGCTTTAGGGGGAGCGTACGTGTGAGGGCGTGGGTTAGTGTTAGCGTACGTGTTAGGATTAGGGGACGGGTGAGGGTCAGGCTTCGGGGAAGGGTTAGGGTTAGGGTTCGGGTTAGGGTTAGGGTTAGGGGACGGGGACGGTTTAGGGTCCAGGTGAGGGTACGGCAACGCTTAGGGGGAGCGTACGTGTGAGTGCGAGGGTTAGTGTTAGCCTATGGGTTAGGATTAGGGGACGGGTGAGGGTCAGGCTTCGGGGAAGGGTTAGGGTTAGGGTCCGGGCTAGGGTTAGGGTTAGGGGACGGGGACGGTTTAGGGTCCAGGTGAGGGTACGGCAACGCTTTAGGGGGAGCGTACGTGTGAGGGCGCATGTTAGTGTTAGCGTACGGGTTAGGATTAGGGGACGGGTGAGGGTCAGGCTTCGGGGAAGGGTTAGGGTTAGGGTTCGGGCTAGGGTTAGGGTTAGGGGACGGGGACGGTTTAGGGTCCAGGTGAGGGTACGGCAATGCTTTAGGGGGAGCGTATGTGTGAGGGCGCGGGTTATTGTTAGCGTACGGTTTAGGATTAGGGGCGGGTGAGGGTCAGGCTTCGGGGAAGGGTTAGGGTTAGGGTTCGGGCTAGGGTTAGGGTTAGGGGACGGGGACGGTTTAGGGTCCGGGTGAGGGTACGGCAACGCTTAGGGGGAGCGTACGTGTGAGTGCGCGGGTTAGTGTTAGCCTATGGGTTAGGATTAGGGGACGGGTGAGGGTCAGGTTTCGGGGAAGGGGTAGGGTTAGGGTTCGGGCTAGGGTTAGGGTTAGGGGACGGGGACGGTTTAGGGTCCAGGTGAGGGTATGGCAACGCTTTAGAGGGATCGTACGTGTGAAGGTGCGGGTCAGTGTTAGGGTACGGGTTAGGATTAGGGGACGGGTGAGGGTCAGGCTTCGGGGAAGGGTTAGGGTTAGGGTTCGGGCTAGGGTTAGGGTTAGGGGACGGGGACGGTTTAGGGTCCAGGTGAGGGTACGGCAACGTTTTAGGGGGAGCGTACGTGTGAGGGCGCGGGTTAGTGTTAGCGTACGGGTTAGGATTAGGTGACGGGTGAGGGTCAGGCTTCGGGGAAGTGTTAGGGTTAGTATTCGGGCTAAGGTTAGGGTTAGGGGACTGGGACGGTTTGGGGTCCAGGTGAGGGTACGGCAACGCTTTAAGGGGAGCGTACGTGTGAGGGCGCGGGTTAGTGTTAGCCTACGGGTTAGAATTAGGGGACGGGTGAGGGTCAGGCTTCGGGGAAGGGTTAGGGTTAGGGTTCGGGCTAGGGTTAGGATTAGGGGACGGGGACAGTTTAGGGTCCAGGTGAGGGTACGGCAACGCTTTATGGGGAGCGTGCGTGTGAGAGCGCGGGTTAGTGTTAGCGTACGGGTTAGGATTAGGGGACGGGTGAGGGTCAGCCTTCGGGGAAGTGTTAGGGTTAGTGTTCGGGCTAGGGTTAGGGTTAGGGGACGGGGACGGTTTGAGGCCCAGGTGAGGGTACGGCAACGCTTTAGGGGGAGTGTACGTGTGAGGGCGCGGGTTAGTGTTAGCGTACGGGTTAGGATTAGGGGACGGGTGAGGGTCAGGCTTCGGGGAAGGGTTAGGTTTAGGTTTCGGGCTAGGGTTAGGGTTAGGGGACGGGGACGGTTTAGGGTCCAGGTGAGGGTACGGCAACACTTTAGGGGGAGCGTACGTGTGAGGGCGCATGTTAGTGTTAGCGTACGGGTTAGGATTAGGGGACGGGTGAGGGTCAGGCTTCGGGGAAGGGTTAGGGTTAGGGTTCGGGCTAGGGTTAGGGTTAGGGGACGGGGACGGTTTAGGGTCCAGGTGAGGGTACGGCAATGCTTTAGGGGGAGCGTATGTGTGAGAGCGCGGGTTATTGTTAGCGTACGGGTTAGGATTAGGGGCGGGTGAGGATCAGGCTTCGGGGAAGGGTTAGGGTTAGGGTTCGGGCTAGGGTTAGGGTTAGGGGACGGGGACGGTTTAGCGTCCGGGTGAGGGTACGGCAACGCTTTAGGGGGAGCGTACGTGTGAGGGCGCGGGTTAGTGTTATCGTACGGGTTAGGATTAGGGGACGGGTGAGGGTCAGACTTCGGGGAAGGGTTAGGGTTAGGGTTCGGGCTAGGGTAAGGGTTAGGGGACGGGGCCGGTTTAGGGTCCAGGTGAGGGTACGGCAACGCTTTAGGGGGAGCGTACGTCTGAGGGCGCGGGTTAGTGTTAGCGTACGGGTTAGGATTAGGGGACGGGTGAGGGTCAGGCTTTGGGGAAGGGTTAGGGTTAGGGTTCGGGCTAGGGTTAGGGTTAGTGGACGGGGACGCTTTAGGGTCCAGGTGAGGGTACGGCAACGCTTTAGGGGGAGCGTACGTGTGAGGGCGCGGGTTAGTGTTACACTACGGGTTAGGATAAGGGGACGGGTGAGGGTCAGGCTTCGGGGAAGGGTTAGTGTTAGGGTTGGGGCTAGGGTTAGGGTTAGGGGATGGGGAGATTTAGGGTCCAGGTGAGTGTACGGCAACGCTTTAGGGGGAGCGTACGTGTGAGGGCGCGGGTTAGTGTTAGCGTACGGGTTAGGATTAGGGGACGGGTGAGGGTCAGGCTTCGGGGAAGGGTTAGGGTTAGGGTTCGGGCTAGGGTTAGTGTTAGGGGACGGGGACGGTTTAGGGTCCAGGTGAGGATACGGCAACGCTTTAGGGGGAGCGTACGTGTGAGGGCGCGGGTTAGTGTTAGCGTACGGGTTAGGATTAGGGGACGGGTGAGGGTCAGGCTTCGGGGAAGGGTTAGGGTTAGGGTTCGGGCTAGGGTTAGGGTTAGGGGACGGGGACGGTTTAGGGTCCAGGTGAGGGTACGGCAACGCTTTAGGGGGAGAGTACGTGTGAGGGCGTGGGTTAGTGTTAGCCTACGGGTTAGGATTAGGGGATGGGTGAGGGTCAGGCTTCGGGGAAGGGTTAGGGTTAGGGTTCGGGCTAGGGTAAGGGTTAGGGGACGGGGCCGGTTTAGGGTCCAGGTGAGGGTAGGGCAACGCTTTAGGGGGAGCGTACGTCTGAGGGCGCGGGTTAGTGTTAGCGTACGGGTTAGGATTAGGGGACGGGTGAGGGTCAGGCTTTGGAGAAGTGTTATGGTTAGGGTTCCGGCTAGGGTTAGGGTTAGTGGACGGGGACGGTTTAGGGTCCAGGTGAGTGTACGGCAATGCTTTAGGGGGAGCGTACGTGTGAGGGCGCGGGTTAGTGTTAGCATACAGGTTAGGATTAGGGGACGGGTGAGGGTCAGGCTTCGGGGAAGGGTTAGGGTTAGGGTTCGGGCTAGGGTTAGGGTTAGGGGACGGCGACGGTTTAGGGTCCAGGTGAGGGTACGGCAACGCTTTAGGGGGAGCGTACGTGTGAGGGCGCGGGTTAGTGTTAGCGTACGGGTTAGGATTAGGGGACGGGTGAGGGTCAGGCTTCGGGGAAGGGTTAGGGTTAGGGTTCGGGCTAGGGTTAGTGTAAGGGGACGGGGACGGTTTAGAGTCCAGGTTAGGGTATGGCAACGCTGTAGGGGGAGCGTACGTGTGAGGGCGCGGGTTAGTGTTAGCCTACGGGTTAGGATTAGGGGACGGGTGAGGGTCAGGCTTCGGGGAAGGGTTAGGGTTAGGGTTCGGGCTAGGGTTAGGGTTAGGGGACGGGGACGGTTTAGGGTCCAGGTGAGGGTACGGCAACGCTTTAGGGGGAGCGTACGTGTGAGGGCGCGGGTTAGTGTTAGTGTACGGGTTAGGATTCGGGGACGGGTGAGGGTCAGAATTCGGGGAAGGGTTAGGTTTAGGTTTCTGGCTAGGGTTAGGGTTAGGGGACGGGGATGGTTTAGAGTCCGGGTGTGGGTACGGCAACGCTTTAGGGGGAGCGTACGTGTGAGGGCGCGGGTTAGTGTTAGCGTACGTGTTAGGATTAGGGGACGGGTGAGGGTCAGGCTTCGGGGAAGGGTTAGGGTTAGGGTTCGGGTTAGGGTTAGGGTTAGGGGACGGGGACGGTTTAGGGTCCAGGTGAGGGTACGGCAACGCTTAGGGGGAGCGTACGTGTGAGTGCGAGGGTTAGTGTTAGCCTACGGGTTAGGATTAGGGGACGGGTGAGGGTCAGGCTTCGGGGAAGGGTTAGGGTTAGGGTCCGGGCTAGGGTTAGGGTTAGGGGACGGGGACGGTTTAGGGTCCAGGTGAGGATACGGCAACGCTTTAGGGGGAGCGTACGTGTGAGGGCGCATGTTAGTGTTAGCGTACGGGTTAGGATTAGGGGACGGGTGAGGGTCAGGCTTCGGGGAAGGGTTAGGGTTAGGGTTCGGGCTAGGGTTAGGGTTAGGGGACGGGGACGGTTTAGGGTCCAGGTTAGGGTACGGCAATGCTTTAGGGGGAGCGTATGTGTGAGGGCGCGGGTTATTGTTAGCGTACGGGTTAGGATTAGGGGCGGGTGAGGGTCAGGCTTCGGGGAAGGGTTAGGGTTAGGGTTCGGGCTAGGGTTAGGGTTAGGGGACGGGGACGGTTTAGGGTCCGGGTGAGGGTACGGCAACGCTTAGGGGGAGCGTACGTGTGAGTGCGCGGGTTAGTGTTAGCCTATGGGTTAGGATTAGGGGATGGGTGAGGGTCAGGTTTCGGGGAAGGGGTAGGGTTAGGGTTCGGGCTAGGGTTAGGGTTAGGGGACGGGGACGGTTTAGGGTCCAGGTGAGGGTATGGCAATGCTTTAGAGGGATCGTACGTGTGAGGGCGCGGGTTAGTGTTATCGTACGGGTTAGGATTAGGGGACGGGTGAGGGTCAGGCTTCGGGGAAGGGTTAGGGTTAGGGTTCGGGATAGGGTTAGGGTTAGGGGACGGGGACGGTTTAGGGTCCAGGTGAGGGTACGGCAACGCTTTAGGGGGAGCGTACGTGTGAGGGCGCGGGTTAGTGTTAGCGTATGGGTTAGTATTAGGGGACGGGTGAGGGTCATTCTTCGGGGAAGTGTTACGGTTAGGGTTCGGGCTAGGGTTAGGGTTAGGGGACGGGGACGGTTTGGGGTCCAGGTGAGGGTACTGCAACGGTTTAGGGTGAGCGTACGTGTGAAGGTGCGGGTCAGAGTTAGCGTACGGGTTAGGATTAGGGGACGGGTGAGGGTCAGGCTTCGGGGAAGGGTTAGGGTTAGGGTTCGGGCTAGAGCTAGGGTTAGGGGACGGGGACGGTTTAGGGTCCAGGTGAGGGTACGGCAACGTTTTAGGGGGAGCGTACGTGTGAGGGCGCGGGTTAGTGTTAGCGTAGGGGTTAGGATTAGGTGACGGGTGAGGGTCAGGCTTCGGGGAAGTGTTAGGGTTAGTATTCGGGCTAAGGTTAGGGTTAGGGGACGGGGACGGTTTGGGGTCCAGGTGAGGGTACGGCAACGCTTTAAGGGGAGCGTACGTGGGAGGGCGCGGGTTAGTGTTAGCCTACGGGTTAGAATTAGGGGACGGGTGAGGGTCAGGCTTCGGGGAAGGGTTAGGGTTAGGGTTCGGGCTAGGGTTAGGATTAGGGGACGGGGACGGTTTAGGGTCCAGGTGAGGGTACGGAAACGCTTTATGGGGAGCGTGCGTGTGAGAGCGCGGGTTAGTGTTAGCGTACGGGTTAGGATTAGGGGACGGGTGAGGGTCAGCCTTCGGGGAAGTGTTAGGGTTAGTGTTCGGGCTAGAGTTAGGGTTAGGGGACGGGGACGGTTTGAGGCCCAGGTGAGGGTACGGCAACGCTTTAGGGGGAGTGTACGTGTGAGGGCACGGGTTAGTGTTAGCGTACGGGTTAGGATTAGGGGACGGGTGAGGGTCAGGCTTCGGGGAAGGGTTAGGTTTAGGTTTCGGGCTAGGGTTATGGTTAGGGGACGGGGACGGTTTAGGGTCCGGGTGTGGGTACGGCAACGCTTTAGGGGGAGCGTACGTGTGAGGGCACGCGTTAGTGTTAACCTACGGGTTAGGATTAGGGGACGGGTGAGGGTCAGGCTTCGGGGAAGGGTAAGCATTAGGGTTTGGGCTAGGGTTAGTGTTAGGGGACGGGGACGGTTTAGGGTCCAGGTGAGGGTACGGCAACGCTTTAGGGGGAACTTACGTGTGAGGGCGCGGGTTAGTGTTAGCCTACGGGTTAGGATTAGGGGACGGGTGAGGGTCAGGCTTCGGGGAAGGGTTAGGGTTAGGGTTCGGGCTAGGGTTAGGTTTAGGGGACGGGGACGGTTTAGGGTCCAGGTGAGGGTACGGCAATGCTTTAGGGGGAGCGTACGTGTGAGGGCGCGGGTTATTGTTAGCGTACGGGTTAGGATTAGGGGACGGGTGAGGGTCAGGCTTCGGGGAAGGGTTAGGGTTAGGGTTCGGGCTAGGGTTAGGGTTAGGGGACGGGGACGGTTTAGGGTCCAGGTGAGGGTACGGCAACGCTTAGGGGGAGCGTACGTGTGAGGGCGCGGGTTAGTGATAGCCTACGGGTTAGGATTAGGGGACGGGTGAGGGTCAGCCTTCGGGGAAGTGTTAGGGTTAGGATTCGGGCTAGGGTTAGGGTTAGAGGACGGGGACGGTTTAGGGTCAGGTGAGGGTACGGCAACGCTTTAGGGGGAGCGTACGTGTGAGGGCGTGGGTTAGTGTTAGCCGAGAGGTTAGGATTAGGGGACGGGTGAGGGTCACGCTTCGGGGAAGGGTTAGGGTTAGGGTTAGGGCTAGGTTTAGGGTTAGGGGACGGGGACGGTTTAGGGTCCAGGTGAGGGTACGGCAACGCTTTAGGGGGAGCGTACGTGTGCGGGCGCGGGTTAGTGTTAGCGTACGGGTTAGGATTAGGGGATGGGTGAGGGTCAGGCTTCGGGGAAGGGTTAGGGTTAGGGTTCGGGCTATGGTTAGGGTTAGGGGACGGGGACGGTTTAGGGTCCAGGTGAGGGTACGGCAACGCTTTAGGGGGAGCGTACGTGTGAGGGCGAGGGTTAGTGTTAGTGTACGGGTTAGGATTAGGGGACGGGTGAGGTTCCGGCTTCGGGGAAGGGTTAGGGTTAGGGTTCGGGCTAGGGTTAGGGTTATTGGACGGGGACGGTTTAGGGTCCAGGTGAGGGTTCGGCAATGCTTTAGGGGGAGCGTACGTGTGAGGGCGCGGGTTATTGTTAGCGTACGGGTTAGGATTAGGGGCGGGTGAGGGTCAGGCTTCGGGGAAGGGTTAGGGTTAGGGTTCGGGCTAGGGTTAGGGTTAGGGGACGGGGACGGATTAGGGTCCAGGTGAGCGTACGGCAACGCTTAGCGGGAGCGTACGTGTGAGGGTTCGGGTTAGTGTTAGCCTACGGGTTAGGATTAGGGGACGGGTGAGGGTCAGGCTTTGGGGAAGGGTTAGGGTTAGGGTTCGGGCTAGGGTTAGGGTTAGGGGACGGGGACGGTTTAGGGTCCAGGTGAGGGTATGGCAACGCTTTAGGGGGAGTGTACGTGTGAGGGCGCGGGTTAGTGTTAGCCTACGGGTTAGGATTAGGGGACGGGTTAGGGTCAGGCTTCGGGGAAGGGTTAGGGTTAGGGTTCGGGCTAGGGTTAGGGTTAGTGACGGGGACAGTTTAGGGTCCAGGTGAGGGTACGGCAACCCTTTAGGGGGAGCGTACGTGTGAGGGCGCGTGTTAGTGTTAGACTACGGGTTAGGATTAGGGGACGGGTGAGGGTCAGGCTTCAGGGAAGGGTTAGGGTTAGGGTTCGGGCTAGGGTTAGGGTTAGGGGACGGGGACGGTTTAGAGTCCAGGTTAGGGTATGGCACCGCTGTAGGGGGAGCGTACGTGTGAGGGCGCGGGTTAGTGTTAGCCTACGGGTTAGGATTAGGGGACGGGAGAGGGTCAGGCTTCGGGGAAGTGTTAGGGTTAGGGTTCGGGCTAGGGTTAGGGTTAGGGGACGGGGACGATTTAGGGTCCAGGTGAGGGTACGGCAACGCTTTAGGGGGAGCGTACGTGTGAGGGCGCGGGTTAGTGTTAGTGTACGGGTTAGGATTAGGGGACGGGTGAGGGTCAGAATTCGGGGAAGGGTTAGGTTTAGGTTTCTGGCTAGGGTTAGGGTTAGGGGACGGGGACGGTTTAGGGTCCGGGTGTGGGTACGGCAACGCTTTAGGGGGAGCGTACGTGTGAGTGCGCGGGTTAGTGTTAGCGTACGTGTTAGGATTAGGGGACGGGTGAGGGTCAGGCTTCGGGGAAGGGTTAGGGTTAGGGTTCGGGTTAGGGTTAGGGTTAGGGGACGGGGACGGTTTAGGGTCCAGGTGAGGGTACGGCAACGCTTAGGGGGAGCGTACGTGTGAGTGCGCGGGTTAGTGTTAGCCTATGGGTTAGGATTAGGGGACGGGTGAGGGTCAGGCTTCGGGGAAGGGTTAGGGTTAGGGTTCGGGCTAGGGTTAGGGTTAGGGGACGGGGACGGTTTAGGGTCCAGGTGAGGGTACGGCAACACTTTAGGGGGAGCGTACGTGTGAGGGCGCATGTTAGTGTTAGCGTACGGGTTAGAATTAGGGGACGGGTGAGGGTCAGGCTTCGGGGAAGGGTTAGGGTTAGGGTTCGGGCTAGGGTTAGGGTTAGGGGACGGGGACGGTTTAGGGTCCAGGTGAGGGTACGGCAATGCTTTGGGGGAGCGTATGTGTGAGGGCGCGGGTTATTGTTAGCGTACGGGTTAGGATTAGGGGCGGGTGAGGGTCAGGCTTCGGAGAAGGGTTAGGGTTAGGGTTCGGGCTAGGGTTAGGGTTAGGGGACGGGGACGGTTTAGCGTCCGGGTGAGGGTACGGCAACGCTTTAGGGGGAGCGTACGTGTGAGGGCGCGGGTTAGTGTTATCGTACGGGTTAGGATTAGGGGACGGGTGAGGGTCAGGCTTCGGGGAAGGGTTAGGGTTATGGTTCGGGATAGGGTTAGGGTTAGGGGACGGGGACGGTTTAGGGTCCAGGTGAGGGTACGGCAACGCTTTAGGGGGAGCGTACGTGTGAGGGCGCGGGTTAGTGTTAGCGTATGGGTTAGGATTAGGGGACGGGTGAGGGTCATTCTTCGGGGAAGGGTTACGGTTAGGGTTCGGGCTAGGGTTAGGGTTAGGGGACGGGGACGGTTTGGGGTTCAGGTGAGGGTACTGCAACGGTTTAGGGTGAGCGTACGTGTGAAGGTGCGGGTTAGTGTTAGCGTACGGGTTAGGATTAGGGGACGGGTGAGGGTCAGGCTTCGGGGAAGGGTTAGGGTTAGGGTTCGGGCTAGGGTTAGGGTTAGGGGACGGGGACGATTTAGGGTTCAGGTGAAGGTACGGCAACGTTTTAGGGGGAGCGTACGTGTGAGGGCGCGGGTTAGTGTTAGCGTACGGGTTAGGATTAGGTGACGGGTGAGGGTCAGGCTTCGGGGAAGTGTTAGGATTAGTATTCGGGCTAAGGTTAGGGTTAGGGGACGGGGACGGTTTGGGGTCCAGGTGAGGGTACGGCAACGCTTTAAGGGGAGCGTACGTGTGAGGGGGCGGGTTAGTGTTAGCCTACGTGTTAGAATTAGGGGACGGGTGAGGGTCAGGTTTCGGGGAAGGGTTAGGGTTAGGGTTCGGGCTAGGGTTAGGATTAGGGGACGGGGACGGTTTAGGGTCCAGGTGAGGGTACGGCAACGCTTTATGGGGAGCGTGCGTGTGAGGGCGCGGGTTAGTGTTAGCCTACGGGTTAGGATTAGGGGACGGGTGAGGGTCAGCCTTCGGGGAAGTGTTAGGGTTAGTGTTCGGGGTAAGGTTAGGGTTAGGGGACGGGGACGGTTTGGGGCCCATGTGAGGGTACGGCAACGCTTTAGGGGGAGCGTACGTGTGAGGGCGCGGGTTAGTGTTAGCGTACGGGTTAGGATTAGGGGACGTGTGAGGGTCAGGCTTCGGGGAAGGGTTAGGTTTAGGTTTCGGGCTAGGGTTAGGGTTAGGGGACGGGGACGGTTTAGGGTCCGGGTGTGGGTACGGCAACGCTTTAGGGGGAGCGTACGTGTGAGGGCGCGCGTTAGTGTTAGCCTACGGGTTAGGATTAGGGGACGGGTGAGGGTCAGGCTTCGGGGAAGGGTAAGCATTAGGGTTTGGGCTAGGGTTAGGGTTAGGGGACGGGGACGGTTTAGGGTCCAGGTGAGGGTACGGCAAGGCTTTAGGGGGAACTTACGTGTGAGGGCGCGGGTTAGTGTTAGCCTACGGGTTAGGATTAGGGGACGGGTGAGGGTAAGGCTTCGGGGAAGGGTTAGGGTTAGGGTTCGGGCTAGGGTTAGGTTTAGGGGACGGGGACGGTTTAGGGTCCAGGTGAGGGTACGGCAATGCTTTAGGGGGAGCGTACGTGTGAGGGCGCGGGTTATTGTTAGCGTACGGGTTAGGATTAGGGGACGGGTGAGGGTCAGGCTTCGGGGAAGGGTTAGGGTTAGGGTTCGGGCTAGGGTTAGGGTTAGGGGACGGGGACGGTTTAGGGTCCAGGTGAGGATACGGCAACGCTTAGGGGGAGCGTACGTGTGAGGGCGCGGGTTAGTGTTAGCCTACGGGTTAGGATTAGGGGACGGGTGAGGGTCAGGCTTCGGGGAAGTGTTACGGTTAGGGTTCGGGGTACGGTTAGGGTTAGGGGACGGGGACGGTTTTGGGTCCAGGTGAGGGTACGGCAACGCTTTAGTGGGAGCGTACGTGTGAGAGCGTGGTTTAGTGTTAGCGTACGGGTTAGGATTATGGAACGCATGAGGGTCAGGGTTCGGGGAAGGGTTAGGGTTAGGATTAGGGATAGGGTTAGGGTTAGGGGACAGGGACGGTTTAGGGTCCAGGTGAGGGTACGGCAACGCTTTAGGGGGAGCGTACGTGTGAGGGCGTGGGTTAGTGTTAGCGTACGGGTTAGGATTAGGGGACGGGTGAGGGTCAGGCTTCGGGGAATGGTTAGGTTTAGGGTTCGGCCTAGGGTTAGGGTTAGGGGACGGGGACGGTTTAGGGTCCAGGTGAGGGTACGGCAACGCTTTAGGGGGAGCGTACGTGTGAGGGTGTGGGTTAGTGTTAGCGTAAGGGTCAAGATTAAGGGACGGGTGAGGGTCAGGCTTCGGGGAAGGGTTAGGGTTAGGGTTCGGGCTAGGGTTATGGTTAGGGGACGGGGACGGTTTACGGTTCAGGTGAGGGTACGGCAACCCTTTAGGGGGAGCGTACGTGTGAGGGCGCGTGTTAGTGTTAGACTACGGGTTAGGATTAGGGGACGGGTGAGGGTCAGGCTTCAGGGAAGGGTTAGGGTTAGGGTTCGGGCTAGGGTTAGTGTTAGGGGACGGGGACGGTTTAGGGTCCAGGTGAGTGTACGGCAACGCTTTAGGGGGAGCGTACGTGTGAGGGAGCGGGTTAGTGTTAGCGTACGGGTTAGGATTAGGGGACGGGTGAGGTTCAGGCTTCGGGGAAGGGTTAGGGTTAGGGTTTGGGCTAGGGTTAGGGTTAGGGGACGGGGACGGTTTAGGGTCCAGGTGAGGGTACGGCAATGCTTTAGGGGGAGCGTACGTGTGAGGGCGCGGGTTAGTGTTAGCATACAGGTTAGGATTAGGGGACGTGTGAGGGTCAGGCTTCGGGGAAGGGTTAGGTTTAGGGTTCGGGCTAGGGTTAGGGTTAGGGGACGGGGCCGGTTTAGGGTAAAGGTGAGGGTACGGCAACGCTTTAGGAGGAGCGTACGTGTGAGGGCGCGGGTTAGTGTTAGCGTACGGGTTAGGATTAGGGGACGGGTGAGGGTCAGGCTTCGGGGAAGGGTTAGGGTTAGGGTTCGGGCTAGGGTTAGTGTAAGGGGACGGGGACGGGTTAGAGTCCAGGTTAGGGTATGGCACCGCTGTAGGGGGAGCGTACGTGTGAGGGCGCGGGTTAGTGTTAGCCTACGGGTTAGGATTAGGGGACGGGTGAGGGTCAGGCTTCGGGGAAGTGTTAGGGTTAGGGTTCGGGCTAGGGTTAGGGTTAGGGGACGGGGACGATTTAGGGTCCAGCTGAGGGTACGGCAACGGTTTAGGGGGAGCGTACGTGTGAGGGCGCGGGTTAGTGTTAGTGTACGGGTTAGGATTAGGGGACGGGTGAGGGTCAGAATTCGGGGAAGGGTTAGGTTTAGGTTTCTGGCTAGGGTTAGGGTTAGGGGACGGGGACGGTTTAGGGTCCGGGTGTGGGTACGGCAACGCTTTAGGGGGAGCGTACGTGTGAGTGCGCGGGTTAGTGTTAGCTTACGTGTTAGGATTAGGGGACGGGTGAGGGTCAGGCTTCGGGGAAGGGTTAGGGTTAGGGTTCGGGTTAGGGTTAGGGTTAGGGGACGGGGACGGTTTAGGGTCCAGGTGAGGGTACGGCAACGCTTAGGGGTAGCGTACGTGTGAGTGCGCGGGTTAGTGTTAGCCTATGGGTTAGGATTAGGGGACGGGTGAGGGTCAGGCTTCGGGGAAGGGTTAGGGTTAGGGTTCGGGCTAGGGTTAGGGTTAGGGGACTGGGACGGTTTAGGGTCCAGGTGAGGGTACGGCAACACTTTAGGGGGAGCGTACGTGTGAGGGCGCGTGTTAGTGTTAGCGTACGGGTTAGGATTAGGGGACGGGTGAGGGTCAGGCTTCGGGGAAGGGTTAGGGTTAGGGTTCGGGCTAGGGTTAGGGTTAGGGGACGGGGACGGTTTAGGGTCCAGGTGAGGGTACGGCAATGCTTTAGGGGGAGCGTATGTGTGAGGGCGCGGGTTATTGTTAGCGTACGGGTTAGGATTAGGGGCGGGTGAGGGTCAGGCTTCGGGGAAGGGTTAGGGTTAGGGTTCGGGCTAGGTTTAGGGTTAGGGGATGGGGACGGTTTAGGGTCCGGGTGAGGGTACGGCAACGCTTTACGGGGAGCGTACGTGTGAGGGCGCGGGTTAGTGTTATCGTACGGGTTAGGATTAGGGGACGGGTGATGGTCATTCTTCGGGGAAGGGTTAGGGTTAGGGTTCGGGCTAGGGTTAGGGTTAGGGGACGGGGACAGTTTGGGGTCCAGGTGAGGGTACGGCAACGGTTTAGGGTGAGCGTACGTGTGAAGGTGCGGGTTAGTGTTAGCGTACGGGTTAGGATTAGGGGACGGGTGAGGGTCAGGCTTCGGGGAAGGGTTAGGGATAGGGTTCGGGCTAGGGTTAGGGTTAGGGGACGGGGACGGTTTAGGGTTCAGGTGAAGGTACGGCAACGTTTTAGGGGGAGCGTACGTGTGAGGGCGCGGGTTAGTGTTAGCGTACGGGTTAGGATTAGGTGACGGGTGAGGGTCAGGCTTCGGGGAAGTGTTAGGGTTAGTATTCGGGCTAAGGATAGGGTTAAGGGGCGGGGACGGTTTGGGGTCCAGGTGAGGGTACGGCAACGCTTTAAGGGGAGCATACGTGTGAGGGCGCGGGTTAGTGTTAGCCTACGGGTTAGAATTAGGGGATGGGTGAGGGTCAGGCTTCGGGGAAGGGTTAGGGTTAGGGTTCGGTCTAGGGTTAGGATTAGGGGACGGGGACGGTTTAGGGTCCAGATGAGGGTATGGCAACGCTTTATGGGGAGCGTGCGTGTGAGGGCGCGGGTTAGTGTTAGCCTACGGGTTAGGATTAGGGGACGGGTGAGCGTCAGCCTTCGGGGAAGTGTTAGGGTTAGTGTTCGGGCTAGGGTTAGGGTTAGGGGACGGGGAAGGTTTGGGGCCCAGGTGAGGGTACGGCAACGCTTTAGGGGGAGCGTACGTGTGAGGGCGTGGGTTAGTGTTAGCCTACGGGTTAGGATTAGGGGACGGGTGAGGGTCAGGCTTCGGGGAAGGGTAAGCATTAGGGTTTGGGCTAGGGTTAGGGTTAGGGGACGGGGACGGTTTAGGGTCCAGGTGAGGGTACGGCAACGCTTTAGGGGGAGCGTACGTGTGAGGGCGCGGGTTATTGTTAGCGTACGGGTTAGGATTAGGGGACGGGTGAGGGTCAGGCTTCGGGGAAGGGTTAGGGTTAGGGTTCGGGCTAGGGTTAGGGTTAGGGGACGGGGACGGTTTAGGGTCCAGGTGAGGGTACGGCAACGCTTAGGGGGAGCGTACGTGTGAGGGCGCGGGTTAGTGTTAGCCTACGGGTTAGGATTAGGGGACGGGTGAGGGTCAGGCTTCGGGGAAGTGTTAGGGTTAGGGTTCGGGCTAGGGTTAGGGTTAGAGGACGGGGACGGTTTAGGGTCAGGTGAGGGTACGGCAACGCTTTAGAGGGAGCGTACGTGTGAGGGCGTGGGTTAGTGTTAGCCGAGGGGTTAGGATTAGGGGACGGGTGAGGGTCACGCTTCGGGGAAGGGTTAGGGTTAGGGTTAGGGCTAGGGTTAGGATTAGGGGACGGGGACGGTTGAGGGTCCAGGTGAGGGTACGGCAACGCTTTAGGGGGAGCGTACGTGTGAGGGCGTGGGTTAGTGTTAGCGTACGGGTTAGGATTAGGGGATGGGTGAGGGTCAGGCTTCGGGGAAGGGTTAGGGTTAGGGTTCGGGCTAGGGTTAGGGTTAGGGGACGGGGACGGTTTAGGGTCCAGGTGAGGGTACGGCAACGGTTTAGAGGGAGCGTACGTGTGAGGGCTCGGGTTAGTGTTAGCCTACGGGTTACGATTAGGAGACGGGTGAGGGTCAGGCTTCGGGAAAGGGTTAGGGTTAGGGTTCGGGCTAGGGTTAGGGTTATTGGACGGGGACGGTTTAGGGTCCAGGCGAGGGTTCGGCAATGCTTTAGGGGGAGCGTACGTGTGAGGGCGCGGGTTATTGTTAGCGTACGGGTTAGGATTAGGGGCGGGTGAGGGTTAGGCTTCGGGGAAGGGTTAGGGTTAGAGTTCGGGCTAGGGTTAGGGTTAGGGGACGGGGACGGATTAGGGTCCAGGTGAGCGTACGGCAACGCTTAGGGGGAGCGTACGTGTGAGGGTTCGGGTTAGTGTTAGCCTACGGGTTAGGATTAGGGGACGGGTGAGTGTCAGGCTTCGGGGAAGGGTTAGGGTTAGGGTTCGGGCTAGGGTTAGGGTTAGGGGACGGGGACGGTTTAGGGTCCAGGTGAGGGTATGGCAACGCTTTAGGGGGAGCGTACGTGTGAGGGCGCGGGTTAGTGTTAGCCTACGGGTTAGGATTAGGGGACGGGTGAGGGTCAGGCTTCGGGGAAGGGTTAGGGTTAGGGTTCGGGCTAGGGTTATGGTTAGGGGACGGGGACGGTTTAGGGTCCAGGTGAGGGTACGGCAACGCTTAGGGGGAGCGTACGTGTAAGTGCGCGGGTTAGTGTTAGTGTACGGGTTAGGATTAGGGGACGGGTGAGGGTCAGGCTTCGGGGAAGGTTTAGGGTTAGGGTTCGGGCTAGGGTTAGCTTTAGGGTTAGGGGACGGTTTAGGGTCCGGGTGTGGGTACGGCAACGCTTTAGGGGGAGCGTACGTGTAAGGGCGTGGGTTAGTGTTAGCGTACGTGTTAGGATTAGGGGACGGGTGAGGATCAGGCTTCGGGGAAGGGTTAGGGTTAGGGTTCTGGCTAGGGTTAGGGTTAGGGGACGAGGACGGTTTAGGGTCCAGGTGAGGGTACGGCAACGCTACAGGGGGAGCATACGTGTGAGAGCGCGGGTTAGTGTTAGCGTACGGGTTAGGATTAGGGCACGGGTGAGGGTCAGGCTTCGGGGAAGGTTTAGGGTTAGGGTTCGGGCTAGGGTTAGGTTTAGGGGACGGGGACGGTTTAGGGTCCAGGTGAGGGTACGGCAACGCTTTAGGGGGAGAGTACTTGTGAGGGCGCGGGTTAGTGTTAGCCTACGGGTTAGGATTAGGGGACGGGTTAGGGTCAGGCATCGGGGAAGTGTTACGGTTAGGGTTCGGGGTACGGTTAGGGTTAGGGGACGGGGACGGTTTAGGGTCCAGGTGAGGGTACGGCAACGCTTTAGTGGGAGCGTACGTGTGAGGGGGTGGTTTAGTGTTAGCGTACGGGTTAGGATTTTGGAACGCATGAGGGTCAGGGTTCGGGGAAGGGTTAGGGTTAGGATTCGGGATAGGGTTAGGGTTAGGGGACGGGGACGGTTTAGGGTCCAGGTGAGGGTACGGCAACGCTTTAGGGGGAGCGTACGTGTGAGGGCGCGGGTTAGTGTTAGCGTACGGGTTAGGATTAGGGGACGGGTGAGAATCAGGCTTCGGGGAATGGTTAGGTTTAGGGTTCGGCCTAGGGTTAGGGTTAGGGGACGGGGACGGTTTAGGGTCCAGGTGAGGGTACGGCAACGCTTTAGGGGGAGCGTACGTGTGAGGGTGCGGGTTAGTGTTAGCGTAAGGGTCAAGATTAAGGGACGGGTGAGGGTCAGGCTTCGGGGAAGGGTTAGGGTTAGGGTTCGGGCTAGGGTTATGGTTAGGGGACGGGGACGGTTTAGGGTCCCGGTGAGGGTACGGCAACGCTTTAGGGGGAGCGTACGTGTGAGGGCGCGGGTTAGTGTTAGCCTACGGGTCAGGATTAGGTGACGGGTGAGGGTCAGGCTTCGGGGAAGGGTTAGGGTTAGGGTTTGGGCTAGGGTTAGGGTTAGGGGACGGGGACGGTTTAAGGTTCAGGCGAGGGTACGGCAACACTTTAGGGGGAGCGTACGTGTGAGGGCGCGGGTTAGTGTTAGCGTACGGGTTAGGATTAGGGGACGGGTGAGGGTCAGGCTTCGGGGAAGTGTTAGGGTTAGGGTTCGGGCTAGGGTTAGGGTTAGGGGACGGGGACGGTTTAGGGTCCAGGTGAGGGTACGGCAACGCTTTAGGGGGAGCGTACGTGTGAGGGCGCGGGTTAGTGTTAGCGTAAGGTTCAGGATTAGGAGACGGGTGAGGGTCAGGCTTCAAGGGAAGGTTTAGGGTTAGGGTTCGGGCTAGGGTTAGGGTTAGGGGATGGGGACGGTTTAGGGTCCAGGTGAGGGTACGGCAACGCTTTAGGGGGAGCGTACGTGTGAGGGCGCGGGTTAGTGTTAGCCTACGGTTTGGGATTAGGGGACGGGTGAGGGTCAGGCTTTGGGGAAGGTTTAGGGTTAGGGTTTGGGCTAGAGTTAGGGTTAGGGGACGGGGACAGTTTAAGGTCCAGGTGAGGGTACGGCAACGCTTTAGGGGGAGCGTACGTGTGAGGGCGCGGGTTAGTGTTAGCGTACGGGTTAGGATTAGGGGACGGTTGAGGGTCAGGCTTCGGGGAAGGGTTAGGGTTAGGGTTCGGGCTAGGGTTAGGGTTAGGGGACGGGGACGGTTTAGGGTCCAGGTGAGTGTACGGCAACGCTTTAGGGGGAGCGTACGTGTGAGGGAGCGGGTTAGTGTTAGCGTACGGGTTAGGATTAGGGGACGTGTGAGGGTCAGGCTTCAGGGAAGGGTTAGGGTTAGGGTTCGGGCTAGGGTTAGGGTTAGGGGACGGGGACGGTTTAGGGTCCAGGTGAGGGTACGGCAACACTTTAGGGGGAGAGTACGGGTGAGGGCGCGGGTTAGTGTTAGCCTATGGGTTAGGATTAGGTGACGGGTGAGCGTCAGGCTTCGGGGAAGGGTTAGGGTTAGGGTTCGGGCTAGGGTTAGGGTTAGGGGACGGGGACGGTTTAGGGTCCAGGTGAGGGTACGGCAATGCTTTAGGGGGAGCATACGTGTGATGGCGTGGTTTAGTGTTAGCGTACGGGTTAGGATTATGGGAAGGGTGAGGGTCAGGCTTCGGGGAAGGGTTAGGGTTAGAGTTTGGGCTAGGGTTAGGGTTAGGGGATGGGGACGGTTTAGGGTCCAGGTGAAGGTACGGCAACGCTTTAGGGGGAGCGTACGTGTGAGGGCGCGGGTTAGTGTTAGCCTACGGGTTAGGATTAGGGGACGGGTGAGGGTCAGGCTTCAGGGAAGGGTTAGGGTTAGGGTTCGGGCTAGGGTTAGGGTTAGGGGACGGGGACGGTTTAGGGTCCAGGTGAGTGTACGGCAACGCTTTAGGGGGAGCGTACGTGTGAGGTCGCGGGTTAGTGTTAGCGTAAGGGTTAGGATTAGGGGACGGGTGAGGGTCAGGCTTCGGGGAAGGGTTAGGGTTAGTGTTCTGGCTAGGGTTAGGGTTAGGGGACGGGGACGGTTTAGGGTCCAGGTGAGGGTACGGCAACGCTTAGGGGGAGCGTACGTGTAAGTGCGCGGGTTAGTGTTAGTGTACGGGTTAGGATTAGGGGACGGGTGAGGGTCAGGCTTCGGGGAAGGTTTAGGGTTAGGGTTCGGGCTAGGGTTAGCTTTAGGGTTAGGGGACGGTTTAGGGTCCGGGTGTGGGTACGGCAACGCTTTAGGGGGAGCATACGTGTAAGGGCGTGGGTTAGTGTTAGCGTACGTGTTAGGATTAGGGGACGGGTGAGGATCAGGCTTCGGGGAAGGGTTAGGGTTCGGGTTCTGGCTAGGGTTAGGGTTAGGGGACGAGGACGGTTTAGGGTCCAGGTGAGGGTACGGCAACGCTACAGGGGGAGCATACGTGTGAGAGCGCGGGTTAGTGTTAGCGTACGGGTTAGGATTAGGGCACGGGTGAGGGTCAGGCTTCGGGGAAGGTTTAGGGTTAGGGTTCGGGCTAGGGTTAGGGTTAGGGGACGGGGACGGTTTAGGGTCCAGGTGAGGGTACGGCAACGCTTTACGGGGAGCGTACGTGAGAGGGCGCGGGTTAGTGTTAGCCTACGGGTTAGGATTAGGGGACGGGTGAGGGTCAGGCTTCGGGGAAGTGTTAGAGTTAGGGTTCAGGCTAGGGTTAGGGTTAGGGGACGGGGACGGTTTAGGGTCCAGGTGAGGGTACGGCAACGCTTCAGGGGGAGCGTACGTGTGAGGGCGCGGGTTAGTGTTAGCGTATGGGTTAGGATTAGGGTACGGGTGAGGGTGAAGTTTCGGGGAACGGTTAGGGTTAGGGTTTGGGCTAGGGTTCCTGTTAGGGGACGGGGACGGTTAAGGGTCCAGGTGAGGGTACGACAACGCTTTAGGGGGAGCGTACGTGTGAGGGCGCGGGTTAGTGTTAGCGTACGGGTTAGGATTAGGGGACGGGTGAGGGTGAGGTTTCGGGGAAGGGTTAGGGTTAGGGTTCGGGCTAGGGTTAGGGTTAGGGGACGGGTACGGTTTAGGGTCCAGGTGAGGGTACGGCAACGCTTTAGTGGGAGCGTACTTGTGAGGGCGAGGGTTAGTGTTAGCGTACGGGTCAGGATTAGGGGACGGGTGAGGGTCAGGCTTCGGGGAAGGGTTAGGGTGAGGGTTCGGGCTAGGGTTAGGGTTAAGGTATGGGGACGGTTTAGGCTCCAGGTGAGGGTACGGCAACGCTTTAGGGGGAGCGTACGTGTGAGGGCGCGGGTTAGTGTTAGCGTACGGGTTAGGATTAGGGGACGGGTGAGGGTCAGGCTTCGGGGAAGGGTTAGGGTTAGGGTTCGGGCTAGGGTTAGGTTTAGGGGAAGGGGACGGTTTAGGGTCCAGGTGAGGGTACGGCAACGCTTTAGGGGGAGCGTACGTGTGAGGGCGTGGGTTAGTGTTAACGTATGGGTTAGGATTAGGGGACGGGTGAGGGTCAGGCTCGGGGAAGGGTTAGGGTTAGGGTTTGGGCTAGGGTTAGGGTTAGGGGACGGGGACGGTTTAGGGTCCAGGTGAGGGTACGGCAACGCTTTAGGGGGAGCGTATGTGTGAGGGCGCGGGTTAGTGTTAGCCTACGGGTTAGGATTAGGGGACGGGTGAGGGTCAGGCTTCGGGGAAGGGTTAGGGTTAGGGTTCGGGCTAGGGTTAGGGTTAGGGGACGGGGACGGTTTAGGGTCCAGGTGAGGGTACGGCAACGCTTTAGGGGAGCGTACGTGTGAGGGCGCGGGTTAGTGATAGCCTACGGGCTAGGATTAGGGGACGGGTGAGGATCAGGCTTCGGGGAAGGGTTAGGGTTAGGGTTCGGTCTAGGTTTAGGGTTAGGGGACGGGGACCGTTTAGGATCCAGGTGAGGGTACGGCAACGCTTTAGGGGGAGTGTACGTGTGAGGGCGTGGTTTAGTGTTAGCGTACGTGTTAGGATTGGGGGACGAGTGAGGGTCAGGCTTCGGGGAAGGGTTAGGGTTAGGGTTCGGGCTAGGGTTCCGGTTAGGGGACGGGGACGGTTTAGGGTCCAGGTGAGGGTACGACAACGCTTTAGGGGGAACGTACGTGTGAGGGCACGGGTTAGTGTTAGCGTACGGGTTAGGATTAGGGTACGGGTGAGGGTGAGGTTTCGGGGAAGGGTTAGGGTTAGGGTTCGGGCTAGGGTTCCGGTTAGGGGACGGGGACGGTTTAGGGTCCAGGTGAGGGTACGACAACGCTTTAGGGGGAACGTACGTGTGAGGGCACGGGTTAGTGTTAGCGTACGGGTTAGGATTAGGGGACGGGTGAGGGTGAGGTTTCGGGGAAGGGTTAGGGTTAGGGTTCGGGCTAGGGTAAGGGTTAGGGGACGGGGACGGTTTAGGGTACAGGTGAGGGTACGGCAACGCTTTAGGGGGAGCGTACGTGTGAGGGCGCGGGTTAGTGTTAGCGTACGGGTCAGGATTAGGGCACGGGTGAGGGTCAGGCTTCTGGGAAGTGTGAGGGTGAGGTTTCGGGCTAGGGTTAGGGTTAAGGTACGGGGACGGTTTAGGCTCCAGGTGAGGGTACGGCAACGCTTTAGGGGGAGCGTACGTGTGAGGGCGTGGGTTAGTGTTAGCGTACGGGTTAGGATTAGGGGACGGGTGAGGGTCAGGCTTCGGGGAAGGGTTAGGGTTAGGGTTCGGGCTAGGGTTAGGGTTAGGGGACGGGGACGGTTTAGGGTCCAGGTGAGGGTACGGCAACGCTTTAGGGGGAGCGTACGTGTGAGGGCGCGGGTTAGTGTTAACGTATGGGTTAGGATTAGGGGACGGGTGAGGGTCAGGTTTCGGGGAAGGGTTAGGGTTAGGGTTCGGGCTAGGGTAAGGGTTAGGGGACGGGGACGGTTTAGGGTCCAGGTGAGGGTACGGCAACGCTTTATGGGGAGCGTACGTGTGAGGGCGCGGGTTAGTGTTAGCGTACGGGTTAGGATTAGGGGACGGTTGAGGGTCAGGCTTCGGGGAAGGGTTAGGGTTAGGGTTCGGGCTAGGGTTAGGGTTAGGGGACGGGGACGGTTTAGGGTCCAGGTGAGTGTACGGCAACGCTTTAGGGGGAGCGTACGTGTGAGGGAGCGGGTTAGTGTTAGCGTACGGGTTAGGATTAGGGGACGTGTGAGGGTCAGGCTTCAGGGAAGGGTTAGGGTTAGGGTTCGGGCTAGGGTTAGGGTTAGGGGACGGGGACGGTTTAGGGTCCAGGTGAGGGTACGGCAACACTTTAGGGGGAGAGTACGGGTGAGGGCGCGGGTTAGTGTTAGCCTATGGGTTAGGATTAGGTGACGGGTGAGCGTCAGGCTTCGGGGAAGGGTTAGGGTTAGGGTTCGGGCTAGGGTTAGGGTTAGGGGACGGGGACGGTTTAGGGTCCAGGTGAGGGTACGGCAATGCTTTAGGGGGAGCATACGTGTGATGGCGTGGTTTAGTGTTAGCGTACGGGTTAGGATTATGGGAAGGGTGAGGGTCAGGCTTCGGGGAAGGGTTAGGGTTAGAGTTTGGGCTAGGGTTAGGGTTAGGGGATGGGGACGGTTTAGGGTCCAGGTGAAGGTACGGCAACGCTTTAGGGGGAGCGTACGTGTGAGGGCGCGGGTTAGTGTTAGCCTACGGGTTAGGATTAGGGGACGGGTGAGGGTCAGGCTTCAGGGAAGGGTTAGGGTTAGGGTTCGGGCTAGGGTTAGGGTTAGGGGACGGGGACGGTTTAGGGTCCAGGTGAGTGTACGGCAACGCTTTAGGGGGAGCGTACGTGTGAGGTCGCGGGTTAGTGTTAGCGTAAGGGTTAGGATTAGGGGACGGGTGAGGGTCAGGCTTCGGGGAAGGGTTAGGGTTAGTGTTCTGGCTAGGGTTAGGGTTAGGGGACGGGGACGGTTTAGGGTCCAGGTGAGGGTACGGCAACGCTTAGGGGGAGCGTACGTGTAAGTGCGCGGGTTAGTGTTAGTGTACGGGTTAGGATTAGGGGACGGGTGAGGGTCAGGCTTCGGGGAAGGTTTAGGGTTAGGGTTCGGGCTAGGGTTAGCTTTAGGGTTAGGGGACGGTTTAGGGTCCGGGTGTGGGTACGGCAACGCTTTAGGGGGAGCATACGTGTAAGGGCGTGGGTTAGTGTTAGCGTACGTGTTAGGATTAGGGGACGGGTGAGGATCAGGCTTCGGGGAAGGGTTAGGGTTCGGGTTCTGGCTAGGGTTAGGGTTAGGGGACGAGGACGGTTTAGGGTCCAGGTGAGGGTACGGCAACGCTACAGGGGGAGCATACGTGTGAGAGCGCGGGTTAGTGTTAGCGTACGGGTTAGGATTAGGGCACGGGTGAGGGTCAGGCTTCGGGGAAGGTTTAGGGTTAGGGTTCGGGCTAGGGTTAGGGTTAGGGGACGGGGACGGTTTAGGGTCCAGGTGAGGGTACGGCAACGCTTTACGGGGAGCGTACGTGAGAGGGCGCGGGTTAGTGTTAGCCTACGGGTTAGGATTAGGGGACGGGTGAGGGTCAGGCTTCGGGGAAGTGTTAGAGTTAGGGTTCAGGCTAGGGTTAGGGTTAGGGGACGGGGACGGTTTAGGGTCCAGGTGAGGGTACGGCAACGCTTCAGGGGGAGCGTACGTGTGAGGGCGCGGGTTAGTGTTAGCGTATGGGTTAGGATTAGGGTACGGGTGAGGGTGAAGTTTCGGGGAACGGTTAGGGTTAGGGTTTGGGCTAGGGTTCCTGTTAGGGGACGGGGACGGTTAAGGGTCCAGGTGAGGGTACGACAACGCTTTAGGGGGAGCGTACGTGTGAGGGCGCGGGTTAGTGTTAGCGTACGGGTTAGGATTAGGGGACGGGTGAGGGTGAGGTTTCGGGGAAGGGTTAGGGTTAGGGTTCGGGCTAGGGTTAGGGTTAGGGGACGGGTACGGTTTAGGGTCCAGGTGAGGGTACGGCAACGCTTTAGTGGGAGCGTACTTGTGAGGGCGAGGGTTAGTGTTAGCGTACGGGTCAGGATTAGGGGACGGGTGAGGGTCAGGCTTCGGGGAAGGGTTAGGGTGAGGGTTCGGGCTAGGGTTAGGGTTAAGGTATGGGGACGGTTTAGGCTCCAGGTGAGGGTACGGCAACGCTTTAGGGGGAGCGTACGTGTGAGGGCGCGGGTTAGTGTTAGCGTACGGGTTAGGATTAGGGGACGGGTGAGGGTCAGGCTTCGGGGAAGGGTTAGGGTTAGGGTTCGGGCTAGGGTTAGGTTTAGGGGAAGGGGACGGTTTAGGGTCCAGGTGAGGGTACGGCAACGCTTTAGGGGGAGCGTACGTGTGAGGGCGCGGGTTAGTGTTAACGTATGGGTTAGGATTAGGGGACGGGTGAGGGTCAGGCTCGGGGAAGGGTTAGGGTTAGGGTTTGGGCTAGGGTTAGGGTTAGGGGACGGGGACGGTTTAGGGTCCAGGTGAGGGTACGGCAACGCTTTAGGGGGAGCGTATGTGTGAGGGCGCGGGTTAGTGTTAGCCTACGGGTTAGGATTAGGGGACGGGTGAGGGTCAGGCTTCGGGGAAGGGTTAGGGTTAGGGTTCGGGCTAGGGTTAGGGTTAGGGGACGGGGACGGTTTAGGGTCCAGGTGAGGGTACGGCAACGCTTTAGGGGAGCGTACGTGTGAGGGCGCGGGTTAGTGATAGCCTACGGGCTAGGATTAGGGGACGGGTGAGGATCAGGCTTCGGGGAAGGGTTAGGGTTAGGGTTCGGTCTAGGTTTAGGGTTAGGGGACGGGGACCGTTTAGGGTCCAGGTGAGGGTACGGCAACGCTTTAGGGGGAGTGTACGTGTGAGGGCGTGGTTTAGTGTTAGCGTACGTGTTAGGATTGGGGGACGAGTGAGGGTCAGGCTTCGGGGAAGGGTTAGGGTTAGGGTTCGGGCTAGGGTTCCGGTTAGGGGACGGGGACGGTTTAGGGTCCAGGTGAGGGTACGACAACGCTTTAGGGGGAACGTACGTGTGAGGGCACGGGTTAGTGTTAGCGTACGGGTTAGGATTAGGGTACGGGTGAGGGTGAGGTTTCGGGGAAGGGTTAGGGTTAGGGTTCGGGCTAGGGTTCCGGTTAGGGGACGGGGACGGTTTAGGGTCCAGGTGAGGGTACGACAACGCTTTAGGGGGAACGTACGTGTGAGGGCACGGGTTAGTGTTAGCGTACGGGTTAGGATTAGGGGACGGGTGAGGGTGAGGTTTCGGGGAAGGGTTAGGGTTAGGGTTCGGGCTAGGGTAAGGGTTAGGGGACGGGGACGGTTTAGGGTACAGGTGAGGGTACGGCAACGCTTTAGGGGGAGCGTACGTGTGAGGGCGCGGGTTAGTGTTAGCGTACGGGTCAGGATTAGGGCACGGGTGAGGGTCAGGCTTCTGGGAAGTGTGAGGGTGAGGTTTCGGGCTAGGGTTAGGGTTAAGGTACGGGGACGGTTTAGGCTCCAGGTGAGGGTACGGCAACGCTTTAGGGGGAGCGTACGTGTGAGGGCGTGGGTTAGTGTTAGCGTACGGGTTAGGATTAGGGGACGGGTGAGGGTCAGGCTTCGGGGAAGGGTTAGGGTTAGGGTTCGGGCTAGGGTTAGGGTTAGGGGACGGGGACGGTTTAGGGTCCAGGTGAGGGTACGGCAACGCTTTAGGGGGAGCGTACGTGTGAGGGCGCGGGTTAGTGTTAACGTATGGGTTAGGATTAGGGGACGGGTGAGGGTCAGGTTTCGGGGAAGGGTTAGGGTTAGGGTTCGGGCTAGGGTAAGGGTTAGGGGACGGGGACGGTTTAGGGTCCAGGTGAGGGTACGGCAACGCTTTATGGGGAGCGTACGTGTGAGGGCGCGGGTTAGTGTTAGCGTACGGGTCAGCATTAGGGGACGGGTGAGGGTCAGGCTTCGGGGAAGGGTTAGGGTTAGGGTTCGGTCTAGGGTTAGGGTTAAGGGACGGGGATGGTTTAGGGTCCAGGTGAGGGTACGGCAACGCTTTAGGGGGAGCGTACGTGTGAGGGCGTGGGTTAGTGTTAGCGTAAGGGTCAGGATTAGGGGACGGGTGAGGGTCAGGCTTCGAGGAAGGTTTAGGGTTAGGGTTCGGGCTAGGGTTAGGGTTAGGGGACGGGGACGGATTAGGGTCCAGGTGAGGGTACGGCAACGCTTTAGGGGGAGCGTACGTGTGAGGGCGCGGGTTAGTGTTAGCGTACGGGTTAGGATGAGGAGACGGGTGAGGGTAAGGTTTCGGGGAAGGGTTAGAGTTAGGGTTCGGGCTAGGGTTAGGGTTAGGGGACGGGGACGGTTTAAGGTTCAGGTGAGGGTACGGCAACGCTTTAGGGGGAGCGTACGTGTGAGAGCGCAGGTTAGTGTTAGCGTACGGGTTAGGATTAGGGGACGGGTGAGGGTCAGGCTTCGGGGAAGGGTTAGGGTTAGGGTTCGGGCTAGGGTTAGGGTTAGGCGACGGAGACGGTTTAGGGTCCAGGTGAGGGTACGTCAACGCTTTAGGGGGAGCGTACGTGTGAGGACGCGGGTTACTGTTAGCGTAAGGGTCAGGATTAGGGTACGGGTGAGGGTCAGGCGTCGGGGAAGGTTTAGGGTTAGGGTTCGGGCTAGGGTTAGGGTTAGGGGACGGGGACGGTTTAAGGTCCAGGTGAGGGTACGGCTACTCTTTAGGGGGAGCGTACGTGTGAGGGGGCGGGTTATTGTTAGTCTACGGGTTAGGATTAGGGGACGGGTGAGGGTCAGGCTTCGGGGAAGGGTTAGGGTTAGGATTTGGGCTAGCGTTAGGGTTAGGGGACGGGGACGGTTTAAGGTCCAGGTGAGGGTACGGCAACGCTTTAGGGGGAGCGTACGTGTGAGGGCGCGGGTTAGTGTTAGCGTATGGGTTAGGATTAGGGTACGGGTGAGGGTGAAGTTTCGGGGAAGGGTTAGGGTTAGGGTTCAGGCTATGGTTCCGGTTAGGGGACGGGGACGGTTTAGGGTCCAGGTGAGGGTACGACAACGCTTTAGGGGGAGCGTACGTGTGAGGGCGCGGGTTAGTGTTAGCGTACGGGTTAGGATTAGGGGACGGGTGAGGGTCAGGCTCGGGGAAGCGTTAGGGTTATGGTTTGGGCTAGGGTTAGGGTTAGGGGACGGGGAAGGTTTAGGGTCCAGGTGAGGGTACGGCAACGCTTTAGGGGGAGCGTACGTATGAGGGCGCGGGTTAGTGTTAGCCTACGGGTTAGCATTAGGGGACGCGTGAGGGTCAGGCTTCGGGGAAGGGTTAGGGTTAGGGTTTGGGCTAGGGTTAGGGTTAGGGGACGGGGACGGTTTAGGGTCCAGGTGAGTGTACGGCAACGCTTTAGGGGGAGCCTACGTGTGAGGGCGCGCGTTAGTGTTAGCCTACGGGTTAGGATTAGGGGACGGGTGAGTGTCAGGCTTCGGGGAAGGGTTAGGGTTAGGGTTCGGGCTAGGGTTAGGGTTAGGGGACGGGGAAGGTTTAGGGTCCAGGTGAGGGTACGGCAACGCTTTAGGGGGCGCGTACGTGTGAGGGCGCGGGTTAGTGTTAGCCTACGGTTTAGGATTAGGGGACGGGTGAGGGTCAGGCTTCGGGGAAGGGTTAGGTCTAGGGTTCGGGCTAGGGTTAGTGTTAGGGAACGGGGACGGTTTAGGGTCCAGGTGAGGGTACGGCAACGCTTTAGGGGGAGCGTACGTGTGAGGGCGCGGGTTAGTGTTAGCGTACGGGTTAGGATTAGGGGACGGGTGAGGGTCAGGCTTCGGGGAAGGGTTAGGGTTAGGGTTCGGGCTAGGGTTAGGGTTAGGGGACAGGGACGGTTTAGGGTCCAGGTGAGGGTACGGCAACGCTTTAGGGGGAGCGTACGTGTGAGGGCGAGGGTTAGTGTTAGCGTACGTGTTAGGATTAGGGGACGGGTGAGGTTCCGGCTTCGGGGAAGGGTTAGGGTTAGGGTTCGGGCTAGGGTTAGGGGACGGGGACGGGGACGGTTTAGGGTCCAGGTGAGGGTACGGCAACGGTTTAGAGGGAGCGTACGTGTGAGGGCTCGGGTTAGTGTTAGCCTACGGGTTACGATTAGGAGACGGGTGAGGGTCAGGCTTCGGGGAAGGGTTAGGGTTAGGGTTCGGGCTAGGGTTAGGGTTAGGGGACGGGGACGGTTTAGGGTCCAGGTGAGGGTACGGCCACGCTTTAGGGGGAGCGTACGTGTGAGGGCGCGGGTTAGTGTTAGCCTACGGGTTAGGATTAGGGAACGGGTGAGAGTCACGCTTCGGGGAAGGGTTAGGGTTAGGGTTCGGGCTAGGGTTAGGGTTAGGGGACGGGGACGGTTTAGGGTCCAGGTGAGGGTACGGCAACGCTTTAGGGGGAGCGTACTTGTGAGGGCGCGGGCTAGTGTGAGTGTACGGGTTAGGATTAGGGGACGGGTGAGGGTCAGGCTTCGGGGAAGGGTTAGGTTTAGGTTTCAGGCTAGGGTTAGGGTTAGGGGATGGGGACGGTTTAGGGTCCGGGTGTGGGTACGGCAACGCTTTAGGGGGAGCGTACGTGTGAGTGCGCGGGTTAGTGTTAGCCTATGGGTTAGCATTAGGGGACGGGTGAGGGTCAGGCTTCGGGGAAGGGTTAGGGTTAGGGTTCGGGCTAGGGTTAGGTTTAGGGGACGGGACGGTTTAGGGTCCAGGTGAGGGTACGGCAACGCTTTAGGGAGAGCGTACGCGTGAGGGCGCGGGTTAGTGTTAGCGTACGGGTTAGGATTAGGGGACGGGTGAGGGTCAGGCTTCGGGGAAGGGTTAGGGTTAGGGTTCGGGCTAGGGTTAGGGTTATTGGACGGGGACGGTTTAGGGTCCAGGTGAGGGTACGGCAATGCTTTAGGGGGAGCGTACGTGTGAGGGCGCGGGTTATTGTTAGCGTACGGGTTAGGATTAGGGGCGGGTGAGGGTCAGGCTTCGGGGAAGGTTTAGGGTTAGGGTTCGGGATAGGGTTAGGTTTAGGGGACGGGGACGATTTAGGGTCCATGTGAGGGTACGGCAACGCTTTAGGGGGAGCATACGTGTGAGGGCGCGGGTTAGTGTTAGCGTAAGGTTTAGCATTAAGGGACGGGTGAGGGTTAGGCTTCGGGGAAGGGTTAGGGTTAGGGTTCGGGCTAGGGTTAAGGTTAGGGGACGGGGACGGTTTAGGGTCCAGGTGAGGGTACGGCAACGCTTTAGGGGGAGCGTACGTGTGAGGGCGCGGGTTAGTGTTAGCGTACGGGTTAGGATTAGGGGACGGGTGAGGGTCAGGCTTCGGGGAAGGGTTAGGGTTAGGGTTCGGGCTAGGGTTAGGGTTAGGCGACGGGGACGGTTTAGGGTCCAGGTGAGGGTACGGCAACGCTTTAGGGGGAGCGTACCTGAGAGGGCGCGGGTTAGAGTTAGCCTACGGATTAGGATTAGGGGACGGGTGAGGGTCAGGCTTCTGGGAAGGTTTAGGGTTAGGGTACGGGCTAGGGTTAGGGTTATGGGACGGGGACGGTTTAGGGTCCAGGTGAGGGTACGGCAACGCTTTAGGGGGAGCCTACGTGTGAGGGCGCGCGTTAGTGTTAGCCTACGGGTTAGGATTAGGGGACGGGTGAGGGTCAGGCTTCGGGGAAGTGTAACCGTTAGGATTTGGGCTAGGGTTAGGGTTAGGGGACGCGGACGGTTTAGGGTCCAGGTTAGGGTACGGCAACGCTTTAGGGGGAGCGTACGTGTGAGGGCGCGGGTTAGTGTTAGCCTATGGGTTAGGATTAGGGGACAGGTGAGTGTCAGGCTTCGGGGAAGGGTTAGGGTTAGGTTTCGGGCTAGGGTTAGGGTTAGGGGACGGGGACGGTTTAGGGTCCAGGTGAGGGTACGGCAACGCTTTAGGGGGTGCGTCCATGTGAGGGCGCGGGCTAGTGTTAGCCTACGGGTTAGGATTAGGGGACGGTTGAGGGTCAGGCTTCGGGGAAGGGTTAGGGTTAGGGTTCGGGCTAGGGTTAGTGTTAGGGGACGGGGACGGTTTAGGGTCCAGGTGAGGGTACGGAAACGCTTTAGGGGGAGCGTACGTGTGAGGGCGCGGGTTAGTGTTAGCGTACGGGTTAGGATTAGGGGACGGGTGAGGGTCAGGCTTCGGGGAAGGGTTAGGGTTAGGGTTCGGGCTAGGGTTAGGGTTAGGGGACGGGGACGGTTTAGGGTCCAGGTGAGGGTACGGCAACGCTTTAGGGGGAGCGTACGTGTGAGGGCGTGGGTTAGTGTTATCCTACGGGTTAGGATTAGAGGACGGGTGAGGGTCAGGCTTCGGGGAAGGGTTAGGGTTAGGGTTCGGGCTAGGGTAAGGGTTAGGGGACGGGGCCGGTTTAGGGTCCAGGTGAGGGTACGGCAACGCTTTAGGGGGAGCGTACGTGTGAGGGTGCGGGTTAGTGTTAGCCTACGGGTTAGGATTAGAGGACGGGTGAGGGTCAGGCTTCGGGGAAGTGTTAGGGTTAGGGTTCGGGCTAGGCTTAGGGTTAGCGGACGGGGACGGTTTAGCTTCCAGGTGAGGGTACGGCAACGCTTTAGGGGGAGCGTACGTTTGAGGGCGTGGGTTAATGTTAGCGTACGGGTTAGGATTAGGGAACGGGTGAGGGTCACGCTTCGGGGAAGGGTTAGGGTTAGGGTTCGGGCTAGGGTTAGGGTTAGGGGACGGGGACGGTTTAGGGTCCAGGTGAGGGTACGGCAACGCTTTAGGGGGAGCGTACTTGTGAGGGCGCGGGCTAGTGTGAGTGTACGGGTTAGGATTAGGGGACGGGTGAGGGTCAGGCTTCGGGGAAGGGTTAGGTTTAGGTTTCAGGCTAGGGTTAGGGTTAGGGGACGGGGACGGTTTAGGGTCCGGGTGTGGGTACGGCAACGCTTTAGGGGGAGCGTACGTGTGAGTGCGCGGGTTAGTGTTAGCCTATGGGTTAGCATTAGGGGACGGGTGAGGGTCAGGCTTCGGGGAAGGGTTAGGGTTAGGGTTCGGGCTAGGGTTAGGTTTAGGGGACGGGACGGTTTAGGGTCCAGGTGAGGGTACGGCAACGCTTTAGGGGGAGCGTACGCGTGAGGGCGGGGGTTAGTGTTAGCGTACGGGTTAGGATTAGGGGAAGGGTGAGGGTCAGGCTTCGGGGAAGGGTTAGGGTTAGGGTTCGGGCTAGGGTTAGGGTTATTGGACGGGGACGGTTTAGGGTCCAGGTGAAAGTACGGCAATGCTTTAGGGGGAGCGTACGTGTGAGGGCGCGGGTTATTGTTAGCGTACGGGTTAGGATTAGGGGCGGTTGAGGGTCAGGCTTCGGGGAAGGTTTAGGGTTAGGGTTCGGGATAGCGTTAGGTTTAGGGGACGGGAACGATTTAGGGTCCATGTGAGGGTACGGCAACGCTTTAGGGGGAGCATACGTGTGAGGGCGCGGGTTAGTGTTAGCGTACGGTTTAGGATTAAGGGACGGGTGAGGGTCAGGCTTCGGGGAAGGGTTAGGGTTAGGGTTCGGGCTAGGGTTAGGGTTAGGGGACGGGGACGGTTTAGGGTCCAGGTGAGGGTACGGCAACGCTTTAGGGGGAGCGTACGTGTGAGGGCGCGGGTTAGTGTTAGCGTACGGGTTAGGATTAGGGGACGGGTGAGGGTCAGGCTTCGGGGAAGGGTTAGGGTTAGGGTTCGGGCTAGGGTTAGGGTTAGGTGACGGGGACGGTTTAGGGTCCAGGTGAGGGTATGGCAACGCTTTAGGTGGAGCGTACCTGAGAGGGCGCGGGTTAGAGTTAGCCTACGGATTAGGATTAGGGGACGGGTGAGGGTCAGGCTTCTGGGAAGGTTTAGGGTTAGGGTACGGGCTAGGGTTAGGGTTATGGGACGGGGACGGTTTAGGGTCCATGTGAGGGTACGGCAACGCTTTAGGGGGAGCCTACGTGTCAGGGCGCACGTTAGTGTTAGCCTACGGGTTAGGATTAGGGGACGGGTGAGGGTCAGGCTTCGGGGAAGTGTAACCGTTAGGATTTGGGCTAGGGTTAGGGTTAGGGGACGCGGACGGTTTAGGGTCCAGGTTAGGGTACGGCAACGCTTTAGGGGGAGCGTACGTGTGAGGGCGCGGGTTAGTGTTAGCCTATGGGTTAGGATTAGGGGACGGGTGAGTGTCAGGCTTCGGGGAAGGGTTAGGGTTAGGGTTCGGGCTAGGGTTAGGGTTAGGGGACGGGGACGGTTTAGGGTCCAGGTGAGGGTATGGCAACGCTTTAGGGGGTGCGTCCGTGTTAGGGCGCGGGCTAGTGTTAGCCTACGGGTTAGGATTAGGGGACGGTTGAGGGTCAGGCTTCGGGGAAGGGTTAGGGTTAGGGTTCGGGCAAGGGTTAGTGTTAGGGGACGGGGACGGTTTAGGGTCCAGGTGAGGGTACGGCAACGCTTTAGGGGGAGCGTACGTGTGAGGGCGCGGGTTAGTGTTAGCGTACGGGTTAGGATTAGGGGACGGGTGAGGGTCAGGCTTCGGGGAAGGGTTAGGGTTAGGGTTCGGGCTAGGGTTAGGGTTAGGGGACGGGGACGGTTTAGGGTCCAGGTGAGGGTACGGCAACGCTTTAGGGGGAGCGTACGTGTGAGGGCGTGGGTTAGTGTTATCCTACGGGTTAGGATTAGGGGACGGGTGAGGGTCAGGCTTCGGGGAAGGGTTAGGGTTAGGGTTCGGGCTAGGGTAAGGGTTAGGGGACGGGGCCGGTTTAGGGTCCAGGTGAGGGTACGGCAACGCTTTAGGGGGAGCGTACGTGTGAGGGTGCGGGTTAGTGTTAGCCTACGGGTTAGGATTAGAGGACGGGTGAGGGTCAGGCTTCGGGTAATGGTTAGGGTTAGGGTTCGGCCTAGGGTAAGGGTTAGGGGACGGGGCCGATTTACGGTCCAGGTGAGGGTACGGCAACGCTTTAGGGGGAGCGTACGTCTGAGGGCGTGGGTTAGTGTTAACGTACGGGTTAGGATTAGGGGACGGGTGAGGGTCAGGCTTCGGGGAAGTGTTAGGGTTAGGGTTCGGGCTAGAGTTAGGGTTAGGGGACGGGGACGGTTTAGGGTCCAGGTGAGGGTACGGCCACGCTTTAGGGGGTGCGTCCGTGTGAGGGCGCGGGCTAGTGTTAGCCTACAGGTTAGGATTAGGGGACGGTTGAGGGTCAGGCTTCGGTGAAGTGTTAGGGTTAGGGTTCGGGCTAGGGTTAGTGTTAGGGGACGGGGACGGTTTAGGGTCCAGGTGAGGGTACGGCAACCGTTTAGGGGGAGCGTACGTGTGAGGGCGCGGGTTAGTGTTACACTACGCGTTAGGATAAGGGGACGGGTGAGGGTTAGGCTTCGGGGAAGGGTTAGGGTTAGGGTTCGGGCTAGGGTTAGGGTTAGGGGATGGGGAGGTTTAGGGTCCAGGTGAGTGTACGGCAACGCTTTAGGGGGAGCATACGTGTGAGGGCGCGGGTTAGTGTTAGCGTACGGTTTAGGATTAGGGGACGGGTGAGGGTCAGGCTTCGGGGAAGGGTTAGGGTTAGGGTTCGGGCTAGGGTTAGGGTTAGGGGACGGGGACGGTTTAGTGTCCAGGTGAGGGTAGGGCAACGCTTTAGGGGGAGCGTACGTGTTAGGGCGCGGGTTAGTGTTAGCGTACGGGTTAGGATTAGGGGACGGGTGAGGGTCAGGCTTCGGGGAAGGGTTAGGGTTAGGGTTCGGGCTAGGGTTAGGGTTAGGGGACGGGGACGGTTTAGGGTCCAGGTGAGGGTACGGCAACGCTTTAGGGGGAGCGTACGTGTGAGGGCGCAGGTTAGTGTTAGTGTACGGGTTAGGATTAGGGGACGGGTGAGGGTCAGGATTCGGGGAAGGGTTAGGTTTAGGTTTCTGGCTAGGGTTAGGGTTAGGAGACGGGGACGGTTTAGGGTCCGGGTGTGGGTACGGCAACGCTTTAGGGGGAGCGTACGTGTGAGGGCGCGGGTTAGTGTTAGCGTACGTGTTAGGATTAGGGGACGGGTGAGGGTCAGGCTTCGGGGAAGTGTTAGGGTTAGTATTCGGGCTAAGGTTAGGGTTAGGGGACGGGGACGGTTTGGGGTCTAGGTGAGGGTACGGCAACGCGTTAATGGGAGCGTACGTGTGAGGGCGCGGGTTAGTGTTAGCGTACGGGTTAGGATTAGGGGACGGGTGAGGGTCAGGCTTCGGGGAAGTGTTAGGGTTAGGGTTCGGGCTAGGGTTAGGGTTAGGGGACGGGGACGGTTTAGGGTCCAGGTGAGGGTACGGCAACGCTTTAGGGGGAGCGTACATGTGAGGGCGTGGGTTAGTGTTAGCCTACGGGTTAGGATTAGGGGACGGGTGAGGGTCAGGCTTCGGGGAAGGGTTAGGGTTAGGGTTCGGGCTAGGGTAAGGGTTAGGGGACGGGGCCGGTTTAGGGTCCAGGTGAGGGTACGGTAACGCTTTAGGGGGAGCGTACGTCTGAGGGCGCGGGTTAGTGTTAGCGTACGGGTTAGGATTAGGGGACGGGTGAGGGTCAGGCTTTGTGGAAGGGTTAGGTTTAGGGTTCGGGCTAGGGTTAGGGTTAGTGGACGGGGACGGTTTAGGGTCCAGGTGAGGGTACGGCAACGCTTTAGGGGGAGCGTACGTGTGAGGGTGCGGGTTAGTGTTAGCCTACGGGTTAGGATTAGAGGACGGGTGAGGGTCAGGCTTCGGGTAATGGTTAGGGTTAGGGTTCGGGCTAGGGTAAGGGTTAGGGGACGGGGCCGGTTTACGGTCCAGGTGAGGGTACTGCAACGCTTTAGGGGGAGCGTACGTGTGAGGGCGCGGGTTAGTGTTACACTACGGGTTAGGATAAGGGGACGGGTGAGGGTCAGGCTTCGGGGAAGGGTTAGTGTTAGGGTTGGGGCTAGGGTTAGGGTTAGGGGATGGGGAGGTTTAGGGTCCAGGTGAGTGTACGGCAACGCTTTAGGGGGATCGTACTTGTGAGGGCGCGGGTTAGTGTTAGCATACAGGTTAGGATTAGGGGACGGGTGAGGGTCAGGCTTCGGGGAAGGGTTAGGGTTAGGGTTCGGGCTAGGGTTAGGGTTAGGGGACGGGGCCGGTTTAGGGTCCAGGTGAGGGTACGGCAACGCTTTAGGGGGAGCGTACGTGTGAGGGCGCGGGTTAGTGTTAGCGTACGGGTTAGGATTAGGGGACGGGTGAGGGTCAGGCTTCGGGGAAAGGTTAGGGTTAGGGTTCGGCCTAGGGTTAGTGTAAGGGGACGGGGACGGTTTAGAGTCCAGGTTAGGGTATGGCAACGCTGTAGGGGGAGCGTACGTGTGAGGGCGCGGGTTAGTGTTAGCCTACGGGTTAGGATTAGGGGACGGGTGAGGGTCAGGCTTCGGGGAAGGGTTAGGGTTAGGGTTCGGGCTAGGGTTAGGGTTAGGGGACGGGGACGGTTTAGGGTCCAGGTGAGGGTACGGCAACGTTTTAGGGGGAGCGTACGTGTGAGGGCGCGGGTTAATGTTAGCGTACGGGTTAGGATTAGGTGACGGGTGAGGGTCAGGCTTCGGGGAAGTGTTAGGGTTAGTATTCGGGCTAAGGTTAGGGTTAGGGGACGGGGACGGTTTGGGGTCCAGGTGAGGGTACGGCAACGCTTTAAGGGGAGCGTACGTGTGAGGGCGCGGGTTAGTGTTAGCCTACGGGTTAGAATTAGGGGACGGGTGAGGGTCAGGCTTCGGGGAAGGGTTAGGGTTAGGGTTCGGGCTAGGGTTAGGATTAGGGGACGGGGACAGTTTAGGGTCCAGGTGAGGGTACGGCAACGCTTTATGGGGAGCGTGCGTGTGAGAGCGCGGGTTAGTGTTAGCGTACGGGTTAGGATTAGGGGACGGGTGAGGGTCAGCCTTCGGGGAAGTGTTAGGGTTAGTGTTCGGGCTAGGGTTAGGGTTAGGGGACGGGGACGGTTTGAGGCCCAGGTGAGGGTACGGCAACGCTTTAGGGGGAGCGTACGTGTGAGGGCGCGGGTTAGTGTTAGCGTACGGGTTAGGATTAGGGGACGGGTGAGGGTCAGGCTTCGGGGAAGGGTTAGGTTTAGGTTTCGGGCTAGGGTTAGGGTTAGGGGACGGGGACGGTTTATGGTCCGGGTGTGGGTACGGCAACGCTTTAGGGGGAGCGTACGTGTGAGGGCACGCGTTAGTGTTAACCTACGGGTTAGGATTAGGGGACGGGTGAGGGTCAGGCTTCGGGGAAGGGTTAGGGTTAGGGTTCGGGCTAGGGTTAGGGTTAGGGGACGGGGACGGTTCAGGGTCCCGGTGAGGGTACGGCAACGCTTAGGGGGAGCGTACGTGTGAGGGCGCGGGTCAGTGTTAGACTACGGGTTAGGATTAGGGGACGGGTGAGTTTCAGGCTTCGGGGAAGTGTTAGGGTTAGGATTCGGGCTAGGGTTAGGGTTAGAGGACGGGGACGGTTTAGGGTCAGGTGAGGGTACGGCAACGCTTTAGGGGGAGCGTACGTGTGAGGGCGTGGGTTAGTGTTAGCCGAGAGGTTAGGATTAGGGGACGGGTGAGGGTCACGCTTCGGGGAAGGGTTAGGGTTAGGGTTAGGGCTAGGTTTAGGATTAGGGGACGGGGACGGTTTAGGGTCCAGGTGAGGGTACGGCAACGCTTAGGGGGAGCGTACGTGTGAGGGCGCGGGTTAGTGTTAGTGTACGGGTTAGGATTAGGGGACGGGTGAGGGTCAGGCTTCGGGGAATGGTTAGGTTTAGGGTTCGGCCTAGGGTTAGGGTTAGGGGACGGGGACGGTTTAGGGTCCAGGTGAGGGTACGGCAACGCTTTAGGGGGAGCGTACGTGTGAGGGTGCGGGTTAGTGTTAGCGTAAGGGTCAAGATTAAGGGACGGGAGAGGGTCAGGCTTCGGGGAAGGGTTAGGGTTAGGGTTCGGGCTAGGGTTATGGTTAGGGGACGGGGACGGTTTAGGGTCCAGGTGAGGGTACGGAAATGCTTTAGGGGGAGCGTACATGTGAGGGCGCGGGTTAGTGTTAGCATACAGGTTAGGATTAGGGGACGTGTGAGGGTCAGGCTTCGGGGAAGGGTTAGGGTTAGGGTTCGGGCTAGGGTTAGGGTTAGGGGACGGGGCCGGTTTAGGGTCCAGGTGAGGGTACGGCAACGCTTTAGGAGGAGCGTACGTGTGAGGGCGCGGGTTAGTGTTAGCGTACGGGTTAGGATTAGGGGACGGGTGAGGGTCAGGCTTCGGGGAAGGGTTAGGGTTAGGGTTCGGGCTAGGGTTAGTGTAAGGGGACGGGGACGGTTTAGAGTCCAGGTTAGGGTATGGCACCGCTGTAGGGGGAGCTTACGTGTGAGGGCGCGGGTTAGTGTTAGCCTACGGGTTAGGATTAGGGGACGGGTGAGGGTCAGGCTTCGGGGAAGTGTTAGGGTTAGGGTTCGGGCTAGGGTTAGGGTTAGGGGTCGGGGACGATTTAGGGTCCAGGTGAGGGTACGGCAACGCTTTAGGGGGAGCGTACGTGTGAGGGCGAGGGTTAGTGTTAGTGTACGGGTTAGGATTAGGGGACGGGTGGGGGTCAGAATTCGGGGAAGGGTTAGGTTTAGGTTTCTGGCTAGGGTTAGGGTTAGGGGACGGGGACGGTTTAGGGTCCGGGTGTGGGTACGGCAACGCTTTAGGGGGAGCCTACGTGTGAGTGCGCGGGTTAGTGTTAGCGTACGTGTTAGGATTAGGGGACGGGTGAGGGTCAGGCTTCGGGGAAGGGTTAGGGTTAGGGTTCGGGTTAGGGTTAGGGTTAGGGGACGGGGACGGTTTAGGGTCCAGGTGAGGGTACGGCAACGCTTAGGGGGAGCGTACGTGTGAGTGCGCGGGTTAGTGTTAGCCTATGGGTTAGGATTAGGGGACGGGTGAGGGTCAGGCTTCGGAGAAGGGTTAGGGTTAGGGTTCGGGCTAGGGTTAGGGTTAGGGGACGGGGACGGTTTAGGGTCCAGGTGAGGGTACGGCAACACTTTAGGGGGAGCGTACGTGTGAGGGCGCGTGTTAGTGTTAGCGTACGGGTTAGGATTAGGGGACGGGTGAGGGTCAGGCTTCGGGGAAGTGTTAGGGTTAGGGTTCGGGCTAGGGTTAGGGTTAGGGGACGGGGACGGTTTAGGGTCCAGGTGAGGGTACGGCAATGCTTTAGGGGGAGCGTATGTGTGAGGGCGCGGGTTATTGTTAGCGTACGGGTTAGGATTATGGGCGGGTGAGGGTCAGGCTTCGGGGAAGGGTTAGGGTTAGGGTTCGGGCTAGGGTTAGGGTTAGGGGACGGGGACGGTTTAGGGTCCGGGTGAGGGGACGGCAACGCTTTAGGGGGAGCGTACGTGTGAGGGCGCGGGATAGTGTTATCGTACGGGTTAGGATTAGGGGACGGGTGAGGGTCAGGCTTCGGGGAAGGGTTAGGGTTAGGGTTCGGGATAGGGTTAGGGTTAGGGGACGGGGACGGTTTAGGGTCCAGGTGAGGGTACGGCAACGCTTTAGGGGGAGCGTACGTGTGAGGGCGCGGGTTAGTGTTAGCGTATGGGTTAGGATTAGGGGACGGGTGAGGGTCATTCTTCGGGGAAGGGTTACGGTTAGGGTTCGGGCTGGGGTTAGGGTTAGGGGACGGGGACGGTTTGGGGTCCAGGTGAGGGTACTGCAACGGTTTAGGGTGAGTGTACGTGTGAAGGTGCGGGTTAGTGTTAGCGTACGGGTTAGGATTAGGGGACGGGTGAGGGTCAGGCTTCGGGGAAGGGTTAGGGTTAGGGTTCGGGCTAGGGTTAGGGTTAGGGGACGGGGACGGTTTAGGGTTCAGGTGAAGGTACGGCAACGTTTTAGGGGGAGCGTACGTGTGAGGGCGCTGGTTAGTGTTAGCGTACGGGTTAGGATTAGGTGACGGGTGAGGGTCAGGCTTCGGGGAAGTGTTAGGGTTAGTATTCGGGCTAAGGATAGGGTTAGGGGACGGGGACGGTTTGGGGTCCAGGTGAGGGTACGGCAACGCTTTAAGGGGAGCGTACGTGTGAGGGCGCGGGTTAGTGTTAGCCTACGGGTTAGAATTAGGGGACGGGTGAGGGTCAGGCTTTGGGGAAGGGTTAGGGTTAGGGTTCGGGCTAGGGTTAGGATTAGGGGACGGGGACGGTTTAGGGTCCAGGTGAGGGTACGGCAACGCTTTATGGGGAGCGTGCGTGTGAGGGCGCGGGTTAGTGTTAGCCTACGGGTTAGGATTAGGGGACGGGTGAGGGTCAGCCTTCGGGGAAGTGTTAGGGTTAGTGTTCGGGCTAGGGTTAGGGTTAGGGGACGGGGACGGTTTGGGGCCCAGGTGAGGGTACGGCAACGCTTTAGGGGGAGCGTACGTGTGAGGGCGCGGGTTAGTGTTAGCGTACGGGTTAGGATTAGGGGACGGGTGAGGGTCAGGCTTCGGGGAAGGGTTAGGTTTAGGTTTCGGGCTAGGGTTAGGGTTAGGGGACGGGGACGGTTTAGGGTCCGGGTGTGGGTACGGCAACGCTTTAGGGGGAGCGTACGTGTGAGGGCGCGCGTTAGTGTTAGCCTACGGGTTAGGATTAGGGGACGGGTGAGGGTCAGGCTTCGGGGAAGGGTAAGCATTAGGGTTTGGGCTAGGGTTAGGGTTAGGGGACGGGGACGGTTTAGGGTCCAGGTGAGGGTACGGCAACGCTTTAGGGGGAACTTACGTGTGAGGGCGCGGGTTAGTGTTAGCCTACGGGTTAGGATTAGGGGACGGGTGAGGGTAAGGATTCGGGGAAGGGTTAGGTTTAGGGTTCGGGCTAGGGTTAGGTTTAGGGGATGGGGACGGTTTAGGGTCCAGGTGAGGGTACGGCAATGCTTTAGGGGGAGCGTACGTGTGAGGGCGTGGGTTATTGTTAGCGTACGGGTTAGGATTAGGGGACGGGTGAGGGTCAGGCTTCGGGGAAGGGTTAGGTTTAGGGTTCGGGCTAGGGTTAGGGTTAGGGGACGGGGACGGTTTAGGGTCCAGGTGAGGGTACGGCAATGCTTTGGGGGAGCGTATGTGTGAGGGCGCGGGTTATTGTTAGCGTACGGGTTAGGATTAGGGGCGGGTGAGGGTCAGGCTTCGGAGAAGGGTTAGGGTTAGGGTTCGGGCTAGGGTTAGGGTTAGGGGACGGGGACGGTTTAGCGTCCGGGTGAGGGTACGGCAACGCTTTAGGGGGAGCGTACGTGTGAGGGCGCGGGTTAGTGTTATCGTACGGGTTAGGATTAGGGGACGGGTGAGGGTCAGGCTTCGGGGAAGGGTTAGGGTTAGGGTTCGGGATAGGGTTAGGGTTAGGGGACGGGGACGGTTTAGGGTCCAGGTGAGGGTACGGCAACGCTTTAGGGGGAGCGTACGTGTGAGGGCGCGGGTTAGTGTTAGCGTATGGGTTAGGATTAGGGGACGGGTGAGGGTCATTCTTCGGGGAAGGGTTACGGTTAGGGTTCGGGCTAGGGTTAGGGTTAGGGGACGGGGACGGTTTGGGGTTCAGGTGAGGGTACTGCAACGGTTTAGGGTGAGCGTACGTGTGAAGGTGCGGGTTAGTGTTAGCGTACGGGTTAGGATTAGGGGACGGGTGAGGGTCAGGCTTCGGGGAAGGGTTAGGGTTAGGGTTCGGGCTAGGGTTAGGGTTAGGGGACGGGGACGATTTAGGGTTCAGGTGAAGGTACGGCAACGTTTTAGGGGGAGCGTACGTGTGAGGGCGCGGGTTAGTGTTAGCGTACGGGTTAGGATTAGGTGACGGGTGAGGGTCAGGCTTCGGGGAAGTGTTAGGATTAGTATTCGGGCTAAGGTTAGGGTTAGGGGACGGGGACGGTTTGGGGTCCAGGTGAGGGTACGGCAACGCTTTAAGGGGAGCGTACGTGTGAGGGGGCGGGTTAGTGTTAGCCTACGTGTTAGAATTAGGGGACGGGTGAGGGTCAGGTTTCGGGGAAGGGTTAGGGTTAGGGTTCGGGCTAGGGTTAGGATTAGGGGACGGGGACGGTTTAGGGTCCAGGTGAGGGTACGGCAACGCTTTATGGGGAGCGTGCGTGTGAGGGCGCGGGTTAGTGTTAGCCTACGGGTTAGGATTAGGGGACGGGTGAGGGTCAGCCTTCGGGGAAGTGTTAGGGTTAGTGTTCGGGCTAAGGTTAGGGTTAGGGGACGGGGACGGTTTGGGGCCCATGTGAGGGTACGGCAACGCTTTAGGGGGAGCGTACGTGTGAGGGCGCGGGTTAGTGTTAGCGTACGGGTTAGGATTAGGGGACGTGTGAGGGTCAGGCTTCGGGGAAGGGTTAGGTTTAGGTTTCGGGCTAGGGTTAGGGTTAGGGGACGGGGACGGTTTAGGGTCCGGGTGTGGGTACGGCAACGCTTTAGGGGGAGCGTACGTGTGAGGGCGCGCGTTAGTGTTAGCCTACGGGTTAGGATTAGGGGACGGGTGAGGGTCAGGCTTCGGGGAAGGGTAAGCATTAGGGTTTGGGCTAGGGTTAGGGTTAGGGGACGGGGACGGTTTAGGGTCCAGGTGAGGGTACGGCAAGGCTTTAGGGGGAACTTACGTGTGAGGGCGCGGGTTAGTGTTAGCCTACGGGTTAGGATTAGGGGACGGGTGAGGGTAAGGCTTCGGGGAAGGGTTAGGGTTAGGGTTCGGGCTAGGGTTAGGTTTAGGGGACGGGGACGGTTTAGGGTCCAGGTGAGGGTACGGCAATGCTTTAGGGGGAGCGTACGTGTGAGGGCGCGGGTTATTGTTAGCGTACGGGTTAGGATTAGGGGACGGGTGAGGGTCAGGCTTCGGGGAAGGGTTAGGGTTAGGGTTCGGGCTAGGGTTAGGGTTAGGGGACGGGGACGGTTTAGGGTCCAGGTGAGGGTACGGCAACGCTTAGGGGGAGCGTACGTGTGAGGGCGCGGGTTAGTGTTAGCCTACGGGTTAGGATTAGGGGACGGGTGAGGGTCAGGCTTCGGGGAAGTGTTACGGTTAGGGTTCGGGGTACGGTTAGGGTTAGGGGACGGGGACGGTTTTGGGTCCAGGTGAGGGTACGGCAACGCTTTAGTGGGAGCGTACGTGTGAGAGCGTGGTTTAGTGTTAGCGTACGGGTTAGGATTATGGAACGCATGAGGGTCAGGGTTCGGGGAAGGGTTAGGGTTAGGATTAGGGATAGGGTTAGGGTTAGGGGACAGGGACGGTTTAGGGTCCAGGTGAGGGTACGGCAACGCTTTAGGGGGAGCGTACGTGTGAGGGCGTGGGTTAGTGTTAGCGTACGGGTTAGGATTAGGGGACGGGTGAGGGTCAGGCTTCGGGGAATGGTTAGGTTTAGGGTTCGGCCTAGGGTTAGGGTTAGGGGAAGGGGACGGTTTAGGGTCCAGGTGAGGGTACGGCAACGCTTTAGGGGGAGCGTACGTGTGAGGGTGTGGGTTAGTGTTAGCGTAAGGGTCAAGATTAAGGGACGGGTGAGGGTCAGGCTTCGGGGAAGGGTTAGGGTTAGGGTTCGGGCTAGGGTTATGGTTAGGGGACGGGGACGGTTTACGGTTCAGGTGAGGGTACGGCAACCCTTTAGGGGGAGCGTACGTGTGAGGGCGCGTGTTAGTGTTAGACTACGGGTTAGAATTAGGGGACGGGTGAGGGTCAGGCTTCAGGGAAGGGTTAGGGTTAGGGTTCGGGCTAGGGTTAGTGTTATGGGACGGGGACGGTTTAGGGTCCAGGTGAGTGTACGGCAACGCTTTAGGGGGAGCGTACGTGTGAGGGCGCGGGTTAGTGTTAGCGTACGGGTTAGGATTAGGGGACGGGTGAGGTTCAGGCTTCGGGGAAGGGTTAGGGTTAGGGTTTGGGCTAGGGTTAGGGTTAGGGGACGGGGACGGTTTAGGGTCCAGGTGAGGGTACGGCAATGCTTTAGGGGGAGCGTACGTGTGAGGGCGCGGGTTAGTGTTAGCATACAGGTTAGGATTAGGGGACGTGTGAGGGTCAGGCTTCGGGGAAGGGTTAGGGTTAGGGTTCGGGCTAGGGTTAGGGTTAGGGGACGGGGCCGGTTTAGGGTAAAGGTGAGGGTACGGCAACGCTTTAGGAGGAGCGTACGTGTGAGGGCGCGGGTTAGTGTTAGCGTACGGGTTAGGATTAGGGGACGGGTGAGGGTCAGGCTTCGGGGAAGGGTTAGGGTTAGGGTTCGGGCTAGGGTTAGTGTAAGGGGACGGGGACGGTTTAGAGTCCAGGTTAGGGTATGGCACCGCTTTAGGGGGAGCGTACGTGTGAGGGCGCGGGTTAGTGTTAGCCTACGGGTTAGGATTAGGGGACGGGTGAGGGTCAGGCTTCGGGGAAGTGTTAGGGTTAGGGTTCGGGCTAGGGTTAGGGTTAGGGGACGGGGACGATTTAGGGTCCAGCTGAGGGTACGGCAACGGTTTAGGGGGAGCGTACATGTGAGGGCGCGGGTTAGTGTTAGTGTACGGGTTAGGATTAGGGGACGGGTGAGGGTCAGAATTCGGGGAAGGGTTAGGTTTAGGTTTCTGGCTAGGGTTAGGGTTAGGGGACGGGGACGGTTTAGGGTCCGGGTGTGGGTACGGCAACGCTTTAGGGGGAGCGTACGTGTGAGTGCGCGGGTTAGTGTTAGCTTACGTGTTAGGATTAGGGGACGGGTGAGGGTCAGGCTTCGGGGAAGGGTTAGGGTTAGGGTTCGGGTTAGGGTTAGGGTTAGGGGACGGGGACGGTTTAGGGTCCAGGTGAGGGTACGGCAACGCTTAGGGGTAGCGTACGTGTGAGTGCGCGGGTTAGTGTTAGCCTATGGGTTAGGATTAGGGGACGGGTGAGGGTCAGGCTTCGGGGAAGGGTTAGGGTTAGGGTTCGGGCTAGGGTTAGGGTTAGGGGACTGGGACGGTTTAGGGTCCAGGTGAGGGTACGGCAACACTTTAGGGGGAGCGTACGTGTGAGGGCGCGTGTTAGTGTTAGCGTACGGGTTAGGATTAGGGGACGGGTGAGGGTCAGGCTTCGGGGAAGGGTTAGGGTTAGGGTTCGGGCTAGGGTTAGGGTTAGGGGACGGGGACGGTTTAGGGTCCAGGTGAGGGTACGGCAATGCTTTAGGGGGAGCGTATGTGTGAGGGCGCGGGTTATTGTTAGCGTACGGGTTAGGATTAGGGGCGGGTGAGGGTCAGGCTTCGGGGAAGGGTTAGGGTTAGGGTTCGGGCTAGGTTTAGGGTTAGGGGATGGGGACGGTTTAGGGTCCGGGTGAGGGTACGGCAACGCTTTAGGGGGAGCGTACGTGTGAGGGCGCGGGTTAGTGTTATCGTACGGGTTAGGATTAGGGGACGGGTGCAGGTCAGGCTTCGGGGAAGGGTTAGGGTTAGGGTTCGGGATAGGGTTAGGGTTAGGGGACGGGGACGGTTTAGGGTCCAGGTGAGGGTACGGCAACGCTTTAGGGGGAGCGTACGTGTGAGGGCGCGGGTTAGTGTTAGCGTATGGGTTAGGATTAGGGCACGGGTGAGGGTCATTCTTCGGGGAAGGGTTACGGTTAGGGTTCGGGCTAGGGTTAGGGTTAGGGGACGGGGACAGTTTGGGGTCCAGGTGAGGGTACTGCAACGGTTTAGGGTGAGCGTACGTGTGAAGGTGCGGGTTAGTGTTAGCGTACGGGTTAGGATTAGGGGACGGGTGAGGGTCAGGCTTCGGGGAAGGGTTAGGGATAGGGTTCGGGCTAGGGTTAGGGTTAGGGGACGGGGACGGTTTAGGGTTCAGGTGAAGGTACGGCAACGTTTTAGGGGGAGCGTACGTGTGAGGGCGCGGGTTAGTGTTAGCGTACGGGTTAGGATTAGGTGACGGGTGAGGGTCAGGCTTCGGGGAAGTGTTAGGGTTAGTATTCGGGCTAAGGATAGGGTTAAGGGGCGGGGACGGTTTGGGGTCCAGGTGAGGGTACGGCAACGCTTTAAGGGGAGCATACGTGTGAGGGCGCGGGTTAGTGTTAGCCTACGGGTTAGAATTAGGGGATGGGTGAGGGTCAGGCTTCGGGGAAGGGTTAGGGTTAGGGTTCGGTCTAGGGTTAGGATTAGGGGACGGGGACGGTTTAGGGTCCAGGTGAGGGTACGGCAACGCTTTATGGGGAGCGTGCGTGTGAGGGCGCGGGTTAGTGTTAGCCTACGGGTTAGGATTAGGGGACGGGTGAGGGTCAGCCTTCGGGGAAGTGTTAGGGTTAGTGTTCGGGCTAGGGTTAGGGTTAGGGGACGGGAAAGGTTTGGGGCCCAGGTGAGTGTACGGCAACGCTTTAGGGGGAGCGTACGTGTGAGGGCGCGGGTTAGTGTTAGCGTACGGGTTAGGATTAGGGGACGGGTGAGGGTCAGGCTTCGGGGAAGGGTTAGGTTTAGGTTTCGGGCTAGGGTTAGGGTTAGGGGACGGGGACGGTTTAGGGTCCGGGTGTGGGTACGGCAATGCTTTAGGGGGAGCGTACGTGTGAGGGCGCGCGTTAGTGTTAGCCTACGGGTTAGGATTAGGGGACGGGTGAGGGTCAGGCTTCGGGGAAGGGTAAGCATTAGGGTTTGGGCTAGGGTTAGGGTTAGGGGACGGGGACGGTTTAGGGTCCAGGTGAGGGTACGGCAACGCTTTAGGGGGAGCGTACGTGTGAGGGCGCGGGTTATTGTTAGCGTACGGGTTAGGATTAGGGGACGGGTGAGGGTCAGGCTTCGGGGAAGGGTTAGGGTTAGGGTTCGGGCTAGGGTTAGGGTTAGGGGACGGGGACGGTTTAGGGTCCAGGTGAGGGTACGGCAACGCTTAGGGGGAGCGTACGTGTGAGGGCGCGGGTTAGTGTTAGCCTACGGGTTAGGATTAGGGGACGGGTGAGGGTCAGGCTTCGGGGAAGTGTTAGGGTTAGGGTTCGGGCTAGGGTTAGGGTTAGAGGACGGGGACGGTTTAGGGTCAGGTGAGGGTACGGCAACGCTTTAGAGGGAGCGTACGTGTGAGGGCGTGGGTTAGTGTTAGCCGAGGGGTTAGGATTAGGGGACGGGTGAGGGTCACGCTTCGGGGAAGGGTTAGGGTTAGGGTTAGGGCTAGGGTTAGGATTAGGGGACGGGGACGGTTGAGGGTCCAGGTGAGGGTACGGCAACGCTTTAGGGGGAGCGTACGTGTGAGGGCGTGGGTTAGTGTTAGCGTACGGGTTAGGATTAGGGGATGGGTGAGGGTCAGGCTTCGGGGAAGGGTTAGGGTTAGGGTTCGGGCTAGGGTTAGGGTTAGGGGACGGGGACGGTTTAGGGTCCAGGTGAGGGTACGGCAACGGTTTAGAGGGAGCGTACGTGTGAGGGCTCGGGTTAGTGTTAGCCTACGGGTTACGATTAGGAGACGGGTGAGGGTCAGGCTTCGGGAAAGGGTTAGGGTTAGGGTTCGGGCTAGGGTTAGGGTTATTGGACGGGGACGGTTTAGGGTCCAGGCGAGGGTTCGGCAATGCTTTAGGGGGAGCGTACGTGTGAGGGCGCGGGTTATTGTTAGCGTACGGGTTAGGATTAGGGGCGGGTGAGGGTTAGGCTTCGGGGAAGGGTTAGGGTTAGAATTCGGGCTAGGGTTAGGGTTAGGGGACGGGGACGGATTAGGGTCCAGGTGAGCGTACGGCAACGCTTAGGGGGAGCGTACGTGTGAGGGTTCGGGTTAGTGTTAGCCTACGGGTTAGGATTAGGGGACGGGTGAGTGTCAGGCTTCGGGGAAGGGTTAGGGTTAGGGTTCGGGCTAGGGTTAGGGTTAGGGGACGGGGACGGTTTAGGGTCCAGGTGAGGGTATGGCAACGCTTTAGGGGGAGCGTACGTGTGAGGGCGCGGGTTAGTGTTAGCCTACGGGTTAGGATTAGGGGACGGGTGAGGGTCAGGCTTCGGGGAAGGGTTAGGGTTAGGGTTCGGGCTAGGGTTATGGTTAGGGGACGGGGACGGTTTAGGGTCCAGGTGAGGGTACGGCAACGCTTAGGGGGAGCGTACGTGTAAGTGCGCGGGTTAGTGTTAGTGTACGGGTTAGGATTAGGGGACGGGTGAGGGTCAGGCTTCGGGGAAGGTTTAGGGTTAGGGTTCGGGCTAGGGTTAGCTTTAGGGTTAGGGGACGGTTTAGGGTCCGGGTGTGGGTACGGCAACGCTTTAGGGGGAGCATACGTGTAAGGGCGTGGGTTAGTGTTAGCGTACGTGTTAGGATTAGGGGACGGGTGAGGATCAGGCTTCGGGGAAGGGTTAGGGTTAGGGTTCTGGCTAGGGTTAGGGTTAGGGGACGAGGACGGTTTAGGGTCCAGGTGAGGGTACGGCAACGCTACAGGGGGAGCATACGTGTGAGAGCGCGGGTTAGTGTTAGCGTACGGGTTAGGATTAGGGCACGGGTGAGGGTCAGGCTTCGGGGAAGGTTTAGGGTTAGGGTTCGGGCTAGGGTTAGGGTTAGGGGACGGGGACGGTTTAGGGTCCAGGTGAGGGTACGGCAGAGCTTTACGGGGAGCGTACGTGAGAGGGCGCGGGTTAGTGTTAGCCTACGGGTTAGGATTAGGGGACGGGTGAGGGTCAGGCTTCGGGGAAGTGTTAGAGTTAGGGTTCAGGCTAGGGTTAGGTTTAGGGGACGGGGACGGTTTAGGGTCCAGGTGAGGGTACGGCAACGCTTTAGGGGGAGAGTACTTGTGAGGGCGCGGGTTAGTGTTAGCCTACGGGTTAGGATTAGGGGACGGGTTAGGGTCAGGCATCGGGGAAGTGTTACGGTTAGGGTTCGGGGTACGGTTAGGGTTAGGGGACGGGGACGGTTTAGGGTCCAGGTGAGGGTACGGCAACGCTTTAGTGGGAGCGTACGTGTGAGGGGGTGGTTTAGTGTTAGCGTACGGGTTAGGATTTTGGAACGCATGAGGGTCAGGGTTCGGGGAAGTTTTAGGGTTAGGATTCGGGATAGGGTTAGGGTTAGGGGACGGGGACGGTTTAGGGTCCAGGTGAGGGTACGGCAACGCTTTAGGGGGAGCGTACGTGTGAGGGCGCGGGTTAGTGTTAGCGTACGGGTTAGGATTAGGGGACGGGTGAGAATCAGGCTTCGGGGAATGGTTAGGTTTAGGGTTCGGCCTAGGGTTAGGGTTAGGGGACGGGGACGGTTTAGGGTCCAGGTGAGGGTACGGCAACGCTTTAGGGGGAGCGTACGTGTGAGGGTGCGGGTTAGTGTTAGCGTAAGGGTCAAGATTAAGGGACGGGTGAGGGTCAGGCTTCGGGGAAGGGTTAGGGTTAGGGTTCGGGCTAGGGTTATGGTTAGGGGACGGGGACGGTTTAGGGTCCCGGTGAGGGTACGGCAACGCTTTAGGGGGAGCGTACGTGTGAGGGCGCGGGTTAGTGTTAGCCTACGGGTCAGGATTAGGTGACGGGTGAGGGTCAGGCTTCGGGGAAGGGTTAGGGTTAGGGTTTTGGCTAGGGTTAGGGTTAGGGGACGGGGACGGTTTAAGGTTCAGGCGAGGGTACGGCAACACTTTAGGGGGAGCGTACGTGTGAGGGCGCGGGTTAGTGTTAGCGTACGGGTTAGGATTAGGGGACGGGTGAGGGTCAGGCTTCGGGGAAGTGTTAGGGTTAGGGTTCGGGCTAGGGTTAGGGTTAGGGGACGGGGACGGTTTAGGGTCCAGGTGAGGGTACGGCAACGCTTTAGGGGGAGCGTACGTGTGAGGGCGCGGGTTAGTGTTAGCGTAAGGGTCAGGATTAGGAGACGGGTGAGGGTCAGGCTTCAAGTTAAGGTTTAGGGTTAGGGTTCGGGCTAGGGTTAGGGTTAGGGGATGGGGACGGTTTAGGGTCCAGGTGAGGGTACGGCAACGCTTTAGGGGGAGCGTACGTGTGAGGGCGCGGGTTAGTGTTAGCCTACGGTTTGGGATTAGGGGACGGGTGAGGGTCAGGCTTTGGGGAAGGTTTAGGGTTAGGGTTTGGGCTAGAGTTAGGGTTAGGGGACGGGGACAGTTTAAGGTCCAGGTGAGGGTACGGCAACGCTTTAGGGGGAGCGTACGTGTGAGGGCGCGGGTTAGTGTTAGCGTACGGGTTAGGATTAGGGGACGGTTGAGGGTCAGGCTTCGGGGAAGGGTTAGGGTTAGGGTTCGGGCTAGGGTTAGGGTTAGGGGACGGGGACGGTTTAGGGTCCAGGTGAGTGTACGGCAACGCTTTAGGGGGAGCGTACGTGTGAGGGAGCGGGTTAGTGTTAGCGTACGGGTTAGGATTAGGGGACGTGTGAGGGTCAGGCTTCAGGGAAGGGTTAGGGTTAGGGTTCGGGCTAGGGTTAGGGTTAGGGGACGGGGACGGTTTAGGGTCCAGGTGAGGGTACGGCAACACTTTAGGGGGAGAGTACGGGTGAGGGCGCGGGTTAGTGTTAGCCTATGGGTTAGGATTAGGTGACGGGTGAGCGTCAGGCTTCGGGGAAGGGTTAGGTTTAGGGTTCGGGCTAGGGTTAGGGTTAGGGGACGGGGACGGTTTAGGGTCCAGGTGAGGGTACGGCAATGCTTTAGGGGGAGCATACGTGTGATGGCGTGGTTTAGTGTTAGCGTACGGGTTAGGATTATGGGAAGGGTGAGGGTCAGGCTTCGGGGAAGGGTTAGGGTTAGAGTTTGGGCTAGGGTTAGGGTTAGGGGATGGGGACGGTTTAGGGTCCAGGTGAAGGTACGGCAACGCTTTAGGGGGAGCGTACGTGTGAGGGCGCGGGTTAGTGTTAGCCTACGGGTTAGGATTAGGGGACGGGTGAGGGTCAGGCTTCAGGGAAGGGTTAGGGTTAGGGTTCGGGCTAGGGTTAGGGTTAGGGGACGGGGACGGTTTAGGGTCCAGGTGAGTGTACGGCAACGCTTTAGGGGGAGCGTACGTGTGAGGGCGCGGGTTAGTGTTAGCGTAAGGGTTAGGATTAGGGGACGGGTGAGGGTCAGGCTTCGGGGAAGGGTTAGGGTTAGTGTTCTGGCTAGGGTTAGGGTTAGGGGACGGGGACGGTTTAGGGTCCAGGTGAGGGTACGGCAACGCTTAGGGGGAGCGTACGTGTAAGTGCGCGGGTTAGTGTTAGTGTACGGGTTAGGATTAGGGGACGGGTGAGGGTCAGGCTTCGGGGAAGGTTTAGGGTTAGGGTTCGGGCTAGGGTTAGCTTTAGGGTTAGGGGACGGTTTAGGGTCCGGGTGTGGGTACGGCAACGCTTTAGGGGGAGCATACGTGTAAGGGCGTGGGTTAGTGTTAGCGTACGTGTTAGGATTAGGGGACGGGTGAGGATCAGGCTTCGGGGAAGGGTTAGGGTTCGGGTTCTGGCTAGGGTTAGGGTTAGGGGACGAGGACGGTTTAGGGTCCAGGTGAGGGTACGGCAACGCTACAGGGGGAGCATACGTGTGAGAGCGCGGGTTAGTGTTAGCGTACGGGTTAGGATTAGGGCACGGGTGAGGGTCAGGCTTCGGGGAAGGTTTAGGGTTAGGGTTCGGGCTAGGGTTAGGGTTAGGGGACGGGGACGGTTTAGGGTCCAGGTGAGGGTACGGCAACGCTTTACGGGGAGCGTACGTGAGAGGGCGCGGGTTAGTGTTAGCCTACGGGTTAGGATTAGGGGACGGGTGAGGGTCAGGCTTCGGGGAAGTGTTAGAGTTAGGGTTCAGGCTAGGGTTAGGGTTAGGTGACGGGGACGGTTTAGGGTCCAGGTGAGGGTACGGCAACGCTTTAGGGGGAGAGTACTTGTGAGGGCGCGGGTTAGTGTTAGCCTACGGGTTAGGATTAGGGGACGGGTTAGGGTCAGGCTTCGGGGAAGTGTTACGGTTAGGGTTCGGGGTACGGTTAGGGTTAGGGGACGGGGACGGTTTAGGGTCCAGGTGAGGGTACGGCAACGCTTTAGTGGGAGCGTACGTGTGAGGGGGTGGTTTAGTGTTAGCGTACGGGTTAGGATTTTGGAACGCATGAGGGTCAGGGTTCGGGGAAGGGTTAGGGTTAGATTCGGGATAGGGTTAGGGTTAGGGGACGGGGACGGTTTAGGGTCCAGGTGAGGGTACGGCAACGCTTTAGGGGGAGCGTACGTGTGAGGGCGCGGGTTAGTGTTAGCGTACGGGTTAGGATTAGGGGACGGGTGAGGATCAGGCTTCGGGGAATGGTTAGGTTTAGGGTTCGGCCTAGGGTTAGGGTTAGGGGACGGGGCCGGTTTAGGGACCAGGTGAGGGTACGGCAACGTTTTCGGGGGAGCGTACGTGTGAGGGCGCGGGTTAGTGTTAGCCAACGGGTTAGGATTAGGGGACGGGTGAGGGTCAGGCTTCGGGGAAGTGTTAGGGTTAGGTTCGGACTAGGGTTAGGGTTAGGGGACAGGGTCGGTTTAGGGTCCAGGTGAGTGTACGGCAACGCTTTATGGGGAGCGTACGTGTGAGGCCGCAAGTTAGTGTTAGCGTACGGGTTAGGATTAGGGGACGGGTGAGGGTCAGGCTTCGGGGAAGGGTTACGGTTAGGGTTCGGGCTAGGGTTAGGTTTAGGGGACGGGGACGGTTTAGGGTCCACGTGAGGGTACGGCAACGCTTTAAGGGGAGCGTACGTGTGAGGGCGCGGGTTAGTGTTACCTCCTGGTTAGGATTAGGGGACGGTTGAGGGTCAAGCTTCGGGGAACTGTTAGGGTTAGGTTTCGGGCTAGGGTTAGGGTTAGGGGACGGGGACGGTTTAGGTTCCAGGTGAGGGTACGTCAACGCTTTAGGGGGAGCGTACGTGTGAGGGCGTGGGTTAGTGTTAGCGTAAGGGACGGGTGAGGGTCAGGCTTCGGGGAAGATTTAGGGTTAGGGTTCGGGCTAGGGTTAGAGTTAGGGGACGGGGACGGTTTAGGGTCCACGTGAGGGTACGGCTACGCTTTAGGGGGAGCGTACGTGTGAGGGCGCGGGTTAATGTTAGCCTACGGGTTAGGATTATGGGACGGGTGAGAGTCAGGCTTCGGGGAAGTGTTAGGGTTAGGGTTTGGGCTAGGTTTAGGGTTAGGGGACGGGGACGGTTTAAGGTCCAGATGAGGGTACGGCAACGCTTCAGGGGGAGCGTACGTGTGAGGGCGCGGGTTAGTGTTAGCGTACGGGTTAGGATTAGGGGACGGGTGAGGGTGAGGTTTCGGGGAAGGGTTAGGGTTAGGGTTCGTGCTAGGGTTAGTGTTAGGGGACGGGGACGGTTTAGGGTCCAGGTGACGGTACGGCAACGCTTTAGGGGGAGCGTACGTGTGAGGGCGCGAGTTAGTGTTAGCGTACGGGTTAGGATTAGGGGACGGGTGAGGGTCAGACTTCGAGGAAGGTTTAGGGTTAGGGTTCGGGCTAGGGTTAGGCTTAGGGGACGGGGACGGATTAGGGTCCAGGTGAGGGTACGGTAACGCTTTAGGGGGAGCGTACGTGTAAGGGCACGGGTTATTGTTAGTCTACGGGTTAGGATTAGGGGACGGGTGAGGGTCAGGCTTCGGGGAAGGGTTAGGGTTAGGGTTTCGGCTCGCGTTAGGGTTAGGGGACGGGGACGGTTTAAGGTCCAGGTGAGGGTACGGCAACGCTTTAGGGGGAGCGTACGTGTGAGGGCGCGGGTTAGTGTTAGCGTATGGGTTAGGATTAGGGTACGGGTGAGGGTGAAGTTTCGGGGAACGGTTAGGGTTAGGGTTTGGGCTAGGGTTCCTGTTAGGGGACGGGGACGGTTAAGGGTCCAGGTGAGGGTACGACAACGCTTTAGGGGGAGCGTACGTGTGAGGGCGCGGGTTAGTGTTAGCGTACGGGTTAGGATTAGGGGACGGGTGAGGGTGAGGTTTCGGGGAAGGGTTAGGGTTAGGGTTCGGGCTAGGGTTAGGGTTAGGGGACGGGTACGGTTTAGGGTCCAGGTGAGGGTACGGCAACGCTTTAGTGGGAGCGTACTTGTGAGGGCGCGGGTTAGTGTTAGCGTACGGGTCAGGATTAGGGGACGGGTGAGGGTCAGGCTTCGGGGAAGGGTTAGGGTGAGGGTTCGGGCTAGGGTTAGGGTTAAGGTATGGGGACGGTTTAGGCTCCAGGTGAGGGTACGGCAACGCTTTAGGGGGAGCGTACGTGTGAGGGCGCGGGTTAGTGTTAGCGTACGGGTTAGGATTAGGGGACGGGTGAGGGTCAGGCTTCGGGGAAGGGTTAGGGTTAGGGTTCGGGCTAGGGTTAGGTTTAGGGGAAGGGGACGGTTTAGGGTCCAGGTGAGGGTACAGCAACGCTTTAGGGGGAGCGTACGTGTGAGGGCGCGGGTTAGTGTTAACGTATGGGTTAGGATTAGGGGACGGGTGAGGGTCAGGCTCGGGGAAGGGTTAGGGTTAGGGTTTGGGCTAGGGTTAGGGTTAGGGGACGGGGACGGTTTAGGGTCCAGGTGAGGGTACGGCAACGCTTTAGGGGGAGCGTACGTGTGAGGGCGCGGGTTAGTGTTAGCCTACGGGTTAGGATTAGGGGACGGGTGAGGGTCAGGCTTCGGTGAAGGGTTAGGGTTAGGGTTCGGGCTAGGGTTAGGGTTAGGGGACGGGGACGGTTTAGGGTCCAGGTGAGGGTACGGCAACGCTTTAGGGGGAGCGTACGTGTGAGGGGCGCGGGTTAGTGATAGCCTACGGGCTAGGATTAGGGGGACGGGTGAGGATCAGGCTTCGGGGAAGGGTTAGGGTTAGGGTTCGGGCTAGGTTTAGGGTTAGGGGACGGGGACCGTTTAGGGTCCAGGTGAGGGTACGGCAACGCTTTAGGGGGAGTGTACGTGTGAGGGCGTGGTTTAGTGTTAGCGTACGTGTTAGGATTGGGGGACGAGTGAGGGTCAGGCTTCGGGGAAGGGTAAGGGTTAGGGTTCGGGCTAGGGTAAGGGTTAGGGGACGGGGATGGTTTAGGGTCCAGGTGAGGGTACAGCAATGCTTTAGGGGGAGCGTACGTGTGAGGGCGCAGGTTAGTGTTAGCGTACGGGTCAGCATTAGGGGACGGGTGAGGGTCAGGCTTCGGGGAAGGGTTAGGGTAAGGGTTCGGGCTAGGGTTAGGGTTAAGGGACGGGTACGGTTTAGGGTCCAGGTGAGGGTACGGCAACGCTTTAGGAGGAGCGTACGTGTGAGGGCGCGGGTTAGTGTTAGCGTAAGGGTCAGGATTAGGGGACGGGTGAGGGTCAGGCTTCGAGGAAGGTTTAGGGTTAGGGTTCGGGCTAGGGTAAGGGTTAGGGGACGGGGACGGATTAGGGTCCAGGTGAGGGTACGGCAACGCTTTAGGGGAAGCGTACGTGTAAGGGCGCGGGTTATTGTTAGTCTACGGGTTAGGATTAGGGGACGGGTGAGGGTCAGGCTTCGGGGAAGGGTTAGGGTTAGGGTTTGGGCTAGCGTTAGGGTTAGGGGACGGGGACGGTTTAATGTCCAGGTGAGGGTACGGCAACGCTTTAGGGGAGCGTACGTGTGAGGGCGCGGGTTAGTGTTAGCGTACGGGTTAGGATTAGGGTACGGGTGAGGGTTAGGTTTCGGGGAAGGGTTAGGGTTAGGGTTCGGGCTAGGGTTCCGGTTAGGTGACGGGGACGGTTTAGGGTCCAGGTGAGGGTACGACAACGCTTTAGGGGGAGCGTACGTGTGAGGGCGCGGGTTAGTGTTAGCGTACGTGTTAGGATTAGGGGACGGGTGAGGGTGAGGTTTCGGGGAAGGTTTAGGGTTAGGGTTCGGGCTAGGGTTAGGGTTAGGGGACGGGGACGGATTAGGGTCCAGGTGAGGGTACGGCAACGCTTTAGGGGGAGCGTACGTGTAAGGGCGCGGGTTAGTGTTAGTCTACGGGTTAGGATTAGGGGACGGGTGAGGGTCAGGCTTCGGGGAAGGGTTAGGGTTAGGGTTTGGGCTAGCGTTAGGGTTAGGGGACGGGGACGGTTTAGGGTCCAGGTGAGGGTACGGCAACGCTTTAGGGGGAGCGTACGTGTGAGGGCGCGGGTTAGTGTTAGCCTACGCCTTAGGATTAGGGGAAGGGTGAGGGTCAGGCTTCGGGGAAGGGTTAGGGTTAGGGTTCGGGGTAGGGTTAGTGTTAGGGGACGGAGACGGTTTAGGGTCCAGGTGAGGGTACGTCAAAGCTTTAGGGGGAGCGTACGTGTGAGGGCGCGGGTTACTGTTAGCGTAAGGGTCAGGATTAGGGGACGGGTGAGGGTCAGGCTTCGGGGAAAGGTTAGGGTTAGGGTTCGGGCTAGAGTTAGGGTTAGGGGACGGGAACGGTTTAGGGTCCAGGTGAGGGTACGTGAACTCTTTAGGGGGAGCATACGTGTGAGGGCGTGGGTTAGTGTTAGCGTAAGGGTCAGGATTAGGGGACAGGTGAGGGTCAGGCTTCGGGGAAGGTTTAGGGTTAGGGTACGGGCTAGGGTTAGAGTTAGGGGACGGGGACGGTTTAGGGTCCACGTGAGGGTACGGCTACGCTTTAGGGGGAGCGTACGTGTGAGGGTGCGGGTTATTGTTATCCTACGGGTTAGGCTTAGGGGACGGGTGAGAGTCAGGCTTCGGGGAAGTGTTAGGGTTAGGTTTTGGGCTAGGGTTAGGGTTAGGGGACGGGGACGGTTTAAGGTCCAGGTGAGTGTACGGCAACGCTTTAGGGGGAGCTTACGTGTGAGGGCGCGTGTTAGGGTTAGCGTACGGGTTAGGAATAGCGGACGGTTGAGGGTCAGGCTTCGGGGAAGGGATAGGGTTAGTGTTCGGGCTAGGGTTAGGGTTAGGGAACTGGGACGGTATAGGGTCCAGGTGAGGGTACAGCAATGCTTTAGGGGGAGAGTACGTGTGAGGGCGCGGGTTAGTGTTAGCGTACGGGTTAGGATTAGGGGACGTGTGAGGGTCAGGCTTCAGGGAAGGGTTAGGGTTAGGGTTTGGGCTAGCGTTAGGGTTAGGGGACGGGGACGGTTTAAGGTCCAGGTGAGGGTACGGCAACGCTTTAGGGGGAGCGTACGTGTGAGGGCGCGGGTTAGTGTTAGCGTACGGGTTAGGATTAGGGTACGGGTGAGGGTGAGGTTTCGGGGAAGGGTTAGGGTTAGGGTTCGGGCTAGGGTTCCGGTTAGGGGACGGGGACGGTTTAGGGTCCAGGTGAGGGTACGACAACGCTTTAGGGGGAACGTACGTGTGAGGGCACGGGTTAGTGTTAGCGTACGGGTTAGGATTAGGGTACGGGTGAGGGTGAGGTTTCGGGGAAGGGTTAGGGTTAGGGTTCGGGCTAGGGTTCCGGTTAGGGGACGGGGACGGTTTAGGGTCCAGGTGAGGGTACGACAACGCTTTAGGGGGAACGTACGTGTGAGGGCACGGGTTAGTGTTAGCGTACGGGTTAGGATTAGGGGACGGGTGAGGGTGAGGTTTCGGGGAAGGGTTAGGGTTAGGGTTCGGGCTAGGGTAAGGGTTAGGGGACGGGGACGGTTTAGGGTACAGGTGAGGGTACGGCAAGGCTTTAGGGGGAGCGTACGTGTGAGGGCGCGGGTTAGTGTTAGCGTACGGGTCAGGATTAGGGCACGGGTGAGGGTCAGGCTTCTGGGAAGTGTGAGGGTGAGGTTTCGGGCTAGGGTTAGGGTTAAGGTACGGGGACGGTTTAGGCTCCAGGTGAGGGTACGGCAACGCTTTAGGGGGAGCGTACGTGTGAGGGCGTGGGTTAGTGTTAGCGTACGGGTTAGGATTAGGGGACGGGTGAGGGTCAGGCTTCGGGGAAGGGTTAGGGTTAGGGTTCGGGCTAGGGTTAGGGTTAGGGGACGGGGACGGTTTAGGGTCCAGGTGAGGGTACGGCAACGCTTTAGGGGGAGCGTACGTGTGAGGGCGCGGGTTAGTGTTAACGTATGGGTTAGGATTAGGGGACGGGTGAGGGTCAGGTTTCGGGGAAGGGTTAGGGTTAGGGTTCGGGCTAGGGTAAGGGTTAGGGGACGGGGACGGTTTAGGGTCCAGGTGAGGGTACGGCAACGCTTTATGGGGAGCGTACGTGTGAGGGCGCGGGTTAGTGTTAGCGTACGGGTCAGCATTAGGGGACGGGTGAGGGTCAGGCTTCGGGGAAGGGTTAGGGTTAGGGTTCGGGCTAGGGTTAGGGTTAAGGGACGGGGATGGTTTAGGGTCCAGGTGAGGGTACGGCAACGCTTTAGGGGGAGCGTACGTGTGAGGGCGTGGGTTAGTGTTAGCGTAAGGGTCAGGATTAGGGGACGGGTGAGGGTCAGGCTTCGAGGAAGGTTTAGGGTTAGGGTTCGGGCTAGGGTTAGGGTTAGGGGACGGGGACGGATTAGGGTCCAGGTGAGGGTACGGCAACGCTTTAGGGGGAGCGTACGTGTGAGGGCGCGGGTTAGTGTTAGCGTACGGGTTAGGATGAGGAGACGGGTGAGGGTAAGGTTTCGGGGAAGGGTTAGAGTTAGGGTTCGGGCTAGGGTTAGGGTTAGGGGACGGGGACGGTTTAAGGTCCAGGTGAGGGTACGGCAACGCTTTAGGGGGAGCGTACGTGTGAGAGCGCGGGTTAGTGTTAGCGTACGGGTTAGGATTAGGGGACGGGTGAGGGTCAGGCTTCGGGGAAGGGTTAGGGTTAGGGTTCGGGCTAGGGTTAGGGTTAGGCGACGGAGACGGTTTAGGGTCCAGGTGAGGGTACGTCAACGCTTTAGGGGGAGCGTACGTGTGAGGACGCGGGTTACTGTTAGCGTAAGGGTCAGGATTAGGGTACGGGTGAGGGTCAGGCGTCGGGGAAGGTTTAGGGTTAGGGTTCGGGCTAGGGTTAGGGTTAGGGGACGGGGACGGTTTAAGGTCCAGGTGAGGGTACGGCTACTCTTTAGGGGGAGCGTACGTGTGAGGGGGCGGGTTATTGTTAGTCTACGGGTTAGGATTAGGGGACGGGTGAGGGTCAGGCTTCGGGGAAGGGTTAGGGTTAGGATTTGGGCTAGCGTTAGGGTTAGGGGACGGGGACGGTTTAAGGTCCAGGTGAGGGTACGGCAACGCTTTAGGGGGAGCGTACGTGTGAGGGCGCGGGTTAGTGTTAGCGTATGGGTTAGGATTAGGGTACGGGTGAGGGTGAAGTTTCGGGGAAGGGTTAGGGTTAGGGTTCAGGCTATGGTTCCGGTTAGGGGACGGGGACGGTTTAGGGTCCAGGTGAGGGTACGACAACGCTTTAGGGGGAGCGTACGTGTGAGGGCGCGGGTTAGTGTTAGCGTACGGGTTAGGATTAGGGGACGGATGAGGGTCAGGCTCGGGGAAGCGTTAGGGTTATGGTTTGGGCTAGGGTTAGGGTTAGGGGACGGGGAAGGTTTAGGGTCCAGGTGAGGGTACGGCAACGCTTTAGGGGGAGCGTACGTGTGAGGGCGCGGGTTAGTGTTAGCCTACGGGTTAGCATTAGGGGACGCGTGAGGGTCAGGCTTCGGGGAAGGGTTAGGGTTAGGGTTTGGGCTAGGGTTAGGGTTAGGGGACGGGGACGGTTTAGGGTCCAGGTGAGTGTACGGCAACGCTTTAGGGGGAGCCTACGTGTGAGGGCGCGCGTTAGTGTTAGCCTACGGGTTAGGATTAGGGGACGGGTGAGTGTCAGGCTTCGGGGAAGGGTTAGGGTTAGGGTTCGGGCTAGGGTTAGGGTTAGGGGACGGGGAAGGTTTAGGGTCCAGGTGAGGGTACGGCAACGCTTTAGGGGGCGCGTACGTGTGAGGGCGCGAGTTAGTGTTAGCCTACGGGTTAGGATTAGGGGACGGGTGAGGGTCAGGCTTCGGGGAAGGGTTAGGTCTAGGGTTCGGGCTAGGGTTAGTGTTAGGGAACGGGGACGGTTTAGGGTCCAGGTGAGGGTACGGCAACGCTTTAGGGGGAGCGTACGTGTGAGGGCGCGGGTTAGTGTTAGCGTACGGGTTAGGATTAGGGGACGGGTGAGGGTCAGGCTTCGGGGAAGGGTTAGGGTTAGGGTTCGGGCTAGGGTTAGGGTTAGGGGACAGGGACGGTTTAGGGTCCAGGTGAGGGTACGGCAACGCTTTAGGGGGAGCGTACGTGTGAGGGCGAGGGTTAGTGTTAGCGTACGTGTTAGGATTAGGGGACGGGTGAGGTTCCGGCTTCGGGGAAGGGTTAGGGTTAGGGTTCGGGCTAGGGTTAGGGTTAGGGGACGGGGACGGTTTAGGGTCCAGGTGAGGGTACGGCAACGGTTTAGAGGGAGCGTACGTGTGAGGGCTCGGGTTAGTGTTAGCCTACGGGTTACGATTAGGAGACGGGTGAGGGTCAGGCTTCGGGGAAGGGTTAGGGTTAGGGTTCGGGCTAGGGTTAGGGTTAGGGGACGGGGACGGTTTAGGGTCCAGGTGAGGGTACGGCCACGCTTTAGGGGGAGCGTACGTGTGAGGGCGCGGGTTAGTGTTAGCCTACGGGTTAGGATTAGGGAACGGGTGAGAGTCACGCTTCGGGGAAGGGTTAGGGTTAGGGTTCGGGCTAGGGTTAGGGTTAGGGGACGGGGACGGTTTAGGGTCCAGGTGAGGGTACGGCAACGCTTTAGGGGGAGCGTACTTGTGAGGGCGCGGGCTAGTGTGAGTGTACGGGTTAGGATTAGGGGACGGGTGAGGGTCAGGCTTCGGGGAAGGGTTAGGTTTAGGTTTCAGGCTAGGGTTAGGGTTAGGGGATGGGGACGGTTTAGGGTCCGGGTGTGGGTACGGCAACGCTTTAGGGGGAGCGTACGTGTGAGTGCGCGGGTTAGTGTTAGCCTATGGGTTAGCATTAGGGGATGGGTGAGGGTCAGGCTTCGGGGAAGGGTTAGGGTTAGGGTTCGGGCTAGGGTTAGGTTTAGGGGACGGGACGGTTTAGGGTCCAGGTGAGGGTACGGCAACGCTTTAGGGAGAGCGTACGCGTGAGGGCGCGGGTTAGTGTTAGCGTACGGGTTAGGATTAGGGGACGGGTGAGGGTCAGGCTTCGGGGAAGGGTTAGGGTTAGGGTTCGGGCTAGGGTTAGGGTTATTGGACGGGGACGGTTTAGGGTCCAGGTGAGGGTACGGCAATGCTTTAGGGGGAGCGTACGTGTGAGGGCGCGGGTTATTGTTAGCGTACGGGTTAGGATTAGGGGCGGGTGAGGGTCAGGCTTCGGGGAAGGTTTAGGGTTAGGGTTCGGGATAGGGTTAGGTTTAGGGGACGGGGACGATTTAGGGTCCATGTGAGGGTACGGCAACGCTTTAGGGGGAGCATACGTGTGAGGGCGCGGGTTAGTGTTAGCGTACGGTTTAGCATTAAGGGACGGGTGAGGGTTAGGCTTCGGGGAAGGGTTAGGGTTAGGGTTCGGGCTAGGGTTAAGGTTAGGGGACGGGGACGGTTTAGGGTCCAGGTGAGGGTACGGCAACGCTTTAGGGGGAGCGTACGTGTGAGGGCGCGGGTTAGTGTTAGCGTACGGGTTAGGATTAGGGGACGGGTGAGGGTCAGGCTTCGGGGAAGGGTTAGGGTTAGGGTTCGGGCTAGGGTTAGGGTTAGGCGACGGGGACGGTTTAGGGTCCAGGTGAGGGTACGGCAACGCTTTAGGGGGAGCGTACCTGAGAGGGCGCGGGTTAGAGTTAGCCTACGGATTAGGATTAGGGGACGGGTGAGGGTCAGGCTTCTGGGAAGGTTTAGGGTTAGGGTACGGGCTAGGGTTAGGGTTATGGGACGGGGACGGTTTAGGGTCCAGGTGAGGGTACGGCAACGCTTTAGGGGGAGCCTACGTGTGAGGGCGCGCGTTAGTGTTAGCCTACGGGTTAGGATTAGGGGACGGGTGAGGGTCAGGCTTCGGGGAAGTGTAACCGTTAGGATTTGGGCTAGGGTTAGGGTTAGGGGACGCGGACGGTTTAGGGTCCAGGTTAGGGTACGGCAACGCTTTAGGGGGAGCGTACGTGTGAGGGCGCGGGTTAGTGTTAGCCTATGGGTTAGGATTAGGGGACGGGTGAGTGTCAGGCTTCGGGGAAGGGTTAGGGTTAGGTTTCGGGCTAGGGTTAGGGTTAGGGGACGGGGACGGTTTAGGGTCCAGGTGAGGGTACGGCAACGCTTTAGGGGGTGCGTCCGTGTGAGGGCGCGGGCTAGTGTTAGCCTACGGGTTAGGATTAGGGGACGGTTGAGGGTCAGGCTTCGGGGAAGGGTTAGGGTTAGGGTTCGGGCTAGGGTTAGTGTTAGGGGACGGGGACGGTTTAGGGTCCAGGTGAGGGTACGGAAACGCTTTAGGGGGAGCGTACGTGTGAGGGCGCGGGTTAGTGTTAGCGTACGGGTTAGGATTAGGGGACGGGTGAGGGTCAGGCTTCGGGGAAGGGTTAGGGTTAGGGTTCGGGCTAGGGTTAGGGTTAGGGGACGGGGACGGTTTAGGGTCCAGGTGAGGGTACGGCAACGCTTTAGGGGGAGCGTACGTGTGAGGGCGTGGGTTAGTGTTATCCTACGGGTTAGGATTAGGGGACGGGTGAGGGTCAGGCTTCGGGGAAGGGTTAGGGTTAGGGTTCGGGCTAGGGTAAGGGTTAGGGGACGGGGCCGGTTTAGGGTCCAGGTGAGGGTACGGCAACGCTTTAGGGGGAGCGTACGTGTGAGGGTGCGGGTTAGTGTTAGCCTACGGGTTAGGATTAGAGGACGGGTGAGGGTCAGGCTTCGGGGAAGTGTTAGGGTTAGGGTTCGGGCTAGGGTTAGGGTTAGGGGACAGGGACGGTTTAGGGTCCAGGTGAGGGTACGGCAACGCTTTAGGGGGAGCGTACGTGTGAGGGCGAGGGATAGTGTTAGCGTACGTGTTAGGATTAGGGGACGGGTGAGGTTCCGGCTTCGGGGAAGGGTTAGGGTTAGGGTTCGGGCTAGGGTTAGGGTTAGGGGACGGGGACGGTTTAGGGTCCAGGTGAGGGTACGGCAACGGTTTAGAGGGAGTGTACGTGTGAGGGCTCGGGTTAGTGTTAGCCTACGGGTTACGATTAGGAGACGGGTGAGGGTCAGGCTTCGGGGAAGGGTTAGGGTTAGGGTTCGGGCTAGGGTTAGGGTTAGGGGACGGGGACGGTTTAGGGTCCAGGTGAGGGTACGGCAACGCTTTAGGGGGAGCGTACGTGTGAGGGCGCGGGTTAGTGTTAGCCTACGGGTTAGGATTAGGGGACGGGTGAGGGTCAGGCTTCGGGGAAGGTTTAGGGTTAGGGTTCGGGCTAGGCTTAGGGTTAGCGGACGGGGACGGTTTAGCTTCCAGGTGAGGGTACGGCAACGCTTTAGGGGGAGCGTACGTTTGAGGGCGTGGGTTAATGTTAGCGTACGGGTTAGGATTAGGGAACGGGTGAGGGTCACGCTTCGGGGAAGGGTTAGGGTTAGGGTTCGGGCTAGGGTTAGGGTTAGGGGACGGGGACGGTTTAGGGTCCAGGTGAGGGTACGGCAACGCTTTAGGGGGAGCGTACTTGTGAGGGCGCGGGCTAGTGTGAGTGTACGGGTTAGGATTAGGGGACGGGTGAGGGTCAGGCTTCGGGGAAGGGTTAGGTTTAGGTTTCAGGCTAGGGTTAGGGTTAGGGGATGGGGACGGTTTAGGGTCCGGGTGTGGGTACGGCAACGCTTTAGGGGGAGCGTACGTGTGAGTGCGCGGGTTAGTGTTAGCCTATGGGTTAGCATTAGGGGACGGGTGAGGGTCAGGCTTCGGGGAAGGGTTAGGGTTAGGGTTCGGGCTAGGGTTAGGTTTAGGGGACGGGACGGTTTAGGGTCCAGGTGAGGGTACGGCAACGCTTTAGGGAGAGCGTACGCGTGAGGGCGCGGGTTAGTGTTAGCGTACGGGTTAGGATTAGGGGACGGGTGAGGGTCAGGCTTCGGGGAAGGGTTAGGGTTAGGGTTCGGGCTAGGGTTAGGGTTATTGGACGGGGACGGTTTAGGGTCCAGGTGAGGGTACGGCAATGCTTTAGGGGGAGCGTACGTGTGAGGGCGCGGGTTATTGTTAGCGTACGGTTTAGGATTAGGGGCGGGTGAGGGTCAGGCTTCGGGGAAGGTTTAGGGTTAGGGTTCGGGATAGGGTTAGGTTTAGGGGACGGGGACGATTTAGGGTCCATGTGAGGGTACGGCAACGCTTTAGGGGGAGCATACGTGTGAGGGCGCGGGTTAGTGTTAGCGTACGGTTTAGCATTAAGGGACGGGTGAGGGTTAGGCTTCGGGGAAGGGTTAGGGTTAGGGTTCGGGCTAGGGTTAAGGTTAGGGGACGGGGACGGTTTAGGGTCCAGGTGAGGGTACGGCAACGCTTTAGGGGGAGCGTACGTGTGAGGGCGCGGGTTAGTGTTAGCGTACGGGTTAGGATTAGGGGACGGGTGAGGGTCAGGCTTCGGGGAAGGGTTAGGGTTAGGGTTCGGGCTAGGGTTAGGGTTAGGCGACGGGGACGGTTTAGGGTCCAGGTGAGGGTACGGCAACGCTTTAGGGGGAGCGTACCTGAGAGGGCGCGGGTTAGAGTTAGCCTACGGATTAGGATTAGGGGACGGGTGAGGGTCAGGCTTCTGGGAAGGTTTAGGGTTAGGGTACGGGCTAGGGTTAGGGTTATGGGACGGGGACGGTTTAGGGTCCAGGTGAGGGTACGGCAACGCTTTAGGGGGAGCCTACGTGTGAGGGCGCGCGTTAGTGTTAGCCTACGGGTTAGGATTAGGGGACGGGTGAGGGTCAGGCTTCGGGGAAGTGTAACCGTTAGGATTTGGGCTAGGGTTAGGGTTAGGGGACGCGGACGGTTTAGGGTCCAGGTTAGGGTACGGCAACGCTTTAGGGGGAGCGTACGTGTGAGGGCGCGGGTTAGTGTTAGCCTATGGGTTAGGATTAGGGGACGGGTGAGTGTCAGGCTTCGGGGAAGGGTTAGGGTTAGGTTTCGGGCTAGGGTTAGGGTTAGGGGACGGGGACGGTTTAGGGTCCAGGTGAGGGTACGGCAACGCTTTAGGGGGTGCGTCCGTGTGAGGGCGCGGGCTAGTGTTAGCCTACGGGTTAGGATTAAGGGACGGTTGAGGGTCAGGCTTCGGGGAAGGGTTAGGGTTAGGGTTCGGGCTAGGGTTAGTGTTAGGGGACGGGGACGGTTTAGGGTCCAGGTGAGGGTACGGAAACGCTTTAGGGGGAGCGTACGTGTGAGGGCGCGGGTTAGTGTTAGCGTACGGGTTAGGATTAGGGGACGGGTGAGGGTCAGGCTTCGGGGAAGGGTTAGGGTTAGGGTTCGGGCTAGGGTTAGGGTTAGGGGACGGGGACGGTTTAGGGTCCAGGTGAGGGTACGGCAACGCTTTAGGGGGAGCGTACGTGTGAGGGCGTGGGTTAGTGTTATCCTACGGGTTAGGATTAGGGGACGGGTGAGGGTCAGGCTTCGGGGAAGGGTTAGGGTTAGGGTTCGGGCTAGGGTAAGGGTTAGGGGACGGGGCCGGTTTAGGGTCCAGGTGAGGGTACGGCAACGCTTTAGGGGGAGCGTACGTGTGAGGGTGCGGGTTAGTGTTAGCCTACGGGTTAGGATTAGAGGACGGGTGAGGGTCAGGCTTCGGGGAAGTGTTAGGGTTAGGGTTCGGGCTAGGGTTAGGGTTAGGGGACAGGGACGGTTTAGGGTCCAGGTGAGGGTACGGCAACGCTTTAGGGGGAGCGTACGTGTGAGGGCGAGGGATAGTGTTAGCGTACGTGTTAGGATTAGGGGACGGGTGAGGTTCCGGCTTCGGGGAAGGGTTAGGGTTAGGGTTCGGGCTAGGGTTAGGGTTAGGGGACGGGGACGGTTTAGGGTCCAGGTGAGGGTACGGCAACGGTTTAGAGGGAGTGTACGTGTGAGGGCTCGGGTTAGTGTTAGCCTACGGGTTACGATTAGGAGACGGGTGAGGGTCAGGCTTCGGGGAAGGGTTAGGGTTAGGGTTCGGGCTAGGGTTAGGGTTAGGGGACGGGGACGGTTTAGGGTCCAGGTGAGGGTACGGCAACGCTTTAGGGGGAGCGTACGTGTGAGGGCGCGGGTTAGTGTTAGCCTACGGGTTAGGATTAGGGGACGGGTGAGGGTCAGGCTTCGGGGAAGGTTTAGGGTTAGGGTTCGGGCTAGGCTTAGGGTTAGCGGACGGGGACGGTTTAGCTTCCAGGTGAGGGTACGGCAACGCTTTAGGGGGAGCGTACGTTTGAGGGCGTGGGTTAATGTTAGCGTACGGGTTAGGATTAGGGAACGGGTGAGGGTCACGCTTCGGGGAAGGGTTAGGGTTAAGGTTCGGGCTAGGGTTAGGGTTAGGGGACGGGGACGGTTTAGGGTCCAGGTGAGGGTACGGCAACGCTTTAGGGGGAGCGTACTTGTGAGGGCGCGGGCTAGTGTGAGTGTACGGGTTAGGATTAGGGGACGGGTGAGGGTCAGGCTTCGGGGAAGGGTTAGGTTTAGGTTTCAGGCTAGGGTTAGGGTTAGGGGACGGGGACGGTTTAGGGTCCGGGTGTGGGTACGGCAACGCTTTAGGGGGAGCGTACGTGTGAGTGCGCGGGTTAGTGTTAGCCTATGGGTTAGCATTAGGGGACGGGTGAGGGTCAGGCTTCGGGGAAGGGTTAGGGTTAGGGTTCGGGCTAGGGTTAGTTTTAGGGGACGGGACGGTTTAGGGTCCAGGTGAGGGTACGGCAACGCTTTAGGGGGAGCGTACGTCTGAGGGCGTGGGTTAGTGTTAGCCTACGGGTTAGGATTAGAGGACGGGTGAGGGTCAGGCTTCGGGTAATGGTTAGGGTTAGGGTTCGGCCTAGGGTAAGGGTTAGGGGACGGGGCCGATTTACGGTCCAGGTGAGGGTACGGCAACGCTTTAGGGGGAGCGTACGTCTGAGGGCGTGGGTTAGTGTTAACGTACGGGTTAGGATTAGGGGACGGGTGAGGGTAAGGCTTCGGGGAAGTGTTAGGGTTAGGGTTCGGGCTAGAGTTAGGGTTAGGGGACGGGGACGGTTTAGGGTCCAGGTGAGGGTACGGCAACGCTTTAGGGGGTGCGTCCGTGTGAGGGCGCGGGCTAGTGTTAGCCTACAGGTTAGGATTAGGGGACGGTTGAGGGTCAGGCTTCGGTGAAGTGTTAGGGTTAGGGTTCGGGCTAGGGTTAGTGTTAGGGGACGGGGACGGTTTAGGGTCCAGGTGAGGGTACGGCAACCGTTTAGGGGGAGCGTACGTGTGAGGGCGCGGGTTAGTGTTACACTACGGGTTAGGATAAGGGGACGGGTGAGGGTTAGGCTTCGGGGAAGGGTTAGGGTTAGGGTTCGGGCTAGGGTTAGGGTTAGGGGATGGGGAGGTTTAGGGTCCAGGTGAGTGTACGGCAACGCTTTAGGGGGAGCATACGTGTGAGGGCGCGGGTTAGTGTTAGCGTACGGTTTAGGATTAGGGGACGGGTGAGGGTCAGGCTTCGGGGAAGGGTTAGGGTTAGGGTTCGGGCTAGGGTTAGGGTTAGGGGACGGGGACGGTTTAGGGTCCAGGTGAGGGTAGGGCAACGCTTTAGGGGGAGCGTACGTGTTAGGGCGCGGGTTAGTGTTAGCGTACGGGTTAGGATTAGGGGACGGGTGAGGGTCAGGCTTCGGGGAAGGGTTAGGGTTAGGGTTCGGGCTAGGGTTAGGGTTAGGGGACGGGGACGGTTTAGGGTCCAGGTGAGGGTACGGCAACGCTTTAGGGGGAGCGTACGTGTGAGGGCGCAGGTTAGTGTTAGTGTACGGGTTAGGATTAGGGGACGGGTGAGGATCAGGATTCGGGGAAGGGTTAGGTTTAGGTTTCTGGCTAGGGTTAGGGTTAGGAGACGGGGACGGTTTAGGGTCCGGGTGTGGGTACGGCAACGCTTTAGGGGGAGCGTACGTGTGAGGGCCCGGGTTAGTGTTAGCGTACGTGTTAGGATTAGGGGACGGGTGAGGGTCAGGCTTCGGGGAAGTGTTAGGGTTAGTATTCGGGCTAAGGTTAGGGTTAGGGGACGGGGACGGTTTGGGGTCCAGGTGAGGGTACGGCAACGCTTTAATGGGAGCGTACGTGTGAGGGCGCGGGTTAGTGTTAGCGTACGGGTTAGGATTAGGGGACGGGTGAGGGTCAGGCTTCGGGGAAGTGTTAGGGTTAGGGTTCGGGCTAGGGTTAGGGTTAGGGGACGGGGACGGTTTAGGGTCCAGGTGAGGGTACGGCAACGCTTTAGGGGGAGCGTACATGTGAGGGCGTGGGTTAGTGTTAGCCTACGGGTTAGGATTAGGGGACGGGTGAGGGTCAGGCTTCGGGGAAGGGTTAGGGTTAGGGTTCGGGCTAGGGTAAGGGTTAGGGGACGGGGCCGGTTTAGGGTCCAGGTGAGGGTACGGTAACGCTTTAGGGGGAGCGTACGTCTGAGGGCGCGGGTTAGTGTTAGCGTACGGGTTAGGATTAGGGGACGGGTGAGGGTCAGGCTTTGTGGAAGGGTTAGGTTTAGGGTTCGGGCTAGGGTTAGGGTTAGTGGACGGGGACGGTTTAGGGTCCAGGTGAGGGTACGGCAACGCTTTAGGGGGAGCGTACGTGTGAGGGTGCGGGTTAGTGTTAGCCTACGGGTTAGGATTAGAGGACGGGTGAGGGTCAGGCTTCGGGTAATGGTTAGGGTTAGGGTTCGGGCTAGGGTAAGTGTTAGGGGACGGGGCCGGTTTACGGTCCAGGTGAGGGTACTGCAACGCTTTAGGGGGAGCGTACGTGTGAGGGCGCGGGTTAGTGTTACACTACGGGTTAGGATAAGGGGACGGGTGAGGGTCAGGCTTCGGGGAAGGGTTAGTGTTAGGGTTGGGGCTAGGGTTAGGGTTAGGGGATGGGGAGGTTTAGGGTCCAGGTGAGTGTACGGCAACGCTTTAGGGGGAGCGTACGTGTGAGGGCGCGGGTTAGTGTTAGCATACAGGTTAGGATTAGGGGACGGGTGAGGGTCAGGCTTCGGGGAAGGGTTAGGGTTAGGGTTCGGGCTAGGGTTAGGGTTAGGGGACGGGGCCGGTTTAGGGTCCAGGTGAGGGTACGGCAACGCTTTAGGGGGAGCGTACGTGTGAGGGCGTGGGTTAGTGTTAGCGTACGGGTTAGGATTAGGGGACGGGTGAGGGTCAGGCTTCGGGGAAAGGTTAGGGTTAGGGTTCGGCCTAGGGTTAGTGTAAGGGGACGGGGACGGTTTAGAGTCCAGGTTAGGGTATGGCAACGCTGTAGGGGGAGCGTACGTGTGAGGGCGCGGGTTAGTGTTAGCCTACGGGTTAGGATTAGGGGACGGGTGAGGGTCAGGCTTCGGGGAAGGGTTAGGGTTAGGGTTCGGGCTAGGGTTAGGGTTAGGGGACGGGGACGGTTTAGGGTCCAGGTGAGGGTACGGCAACGCTTTAGGGGGAGCGTACGTGTGAGGGCGCGGGTTAGTGTTAGTGTACGGGTTAGGATTAGGGGACGGGTGAGGGTCAGAATTCGGGGAAGGGTTAGGTTTAGGTTTCTGGCTAGGGTTAGGGTTAGGGGACGGGGACGGTTTAGGGTCCGGGTGTGGGTACGGCAACGCTTTAGGGGGAGCGTACGTGTGAGGGCGCGGGTTAGTGTTAGCGTACGTGTTAGGATTAGGGGCGGGTGAGGGTCAGGCTTCGGGGAAGGGTTAGGGTTAGGGTTCGGGTTAGGGTTAGGGTTAGGGGACGGGGACGGTTTAGGGTCCAGGTGAGGGTACGGCAACGCTTAGGGGGAGCGTACGTGTGAGTGCGAGGGTTAGTGTTAGCCTATGGGTTAGGATTAGGGGACGGGTGAGGGTCAGGCTTCGGGGAAGGGTTAGGGTTAGGGTCCGGGCTAGGGTTAGGTTTAGGGGACGGGGACGGTTTAGGGTCCAGGTGAGGGTACGGCAACGCTTTAGGGGGAGCGTACGTGTGAGGGCGCATGTTAGTGTTAGCGTACGGGTTAGGATTAGGGGACGGGTGAGGGTCAGGCTTCGGGGAAGGGTTAGGGTTAGGGTTCGGGCTAGGGTTAGGGTTAGGGGACGGGGATGGTTTAGGGTCCAGGTGAGGGTACGGCAATGCTTTAGGGGGAGCGTATGTGTGAGGGCGCGGGTTATTGTTAGCGTACGGGTTAGGATTAGGGGCGGGTGAGGGTCAGGCTTCGGGGAAGGGTTAGGGTTAGGGTTCGGGCTAGGGTTAGGGTTAGGGGACGGGGACGGTTTAGGGTCCGGTTGAGGGTACGGCAACGCTTAGGGGGAGCGTACGTGTGAGTGCGCGGGTTAGTGTTAGCCTATGGGTTAGGATTAGGGGACGGGTGAGGGTCAGGTTTCGGGGAAGGGGTAGGGTTAGGGTTCGGGCTAGGGTTAGGGTTAGGGGACGGGGACGGTTTAGGGTCCAGGTGAGAGTATGGCAACGCTTTAGAGGGATCGTACGTGTGAGGGCGCGGGTTAGTGTTATCGTACGGGTTAGGATTAGGGGACGGGTGAGGGTCAGGCTTCGGGGAAGGGTTAGGGTTAGGGTTCGGGATAGGGTTAGGGTTAGTGGACGGGGACGGTTTAGGGTCCAGGTGAGGGTACGGCAACGCTTTAGGGGGAGCGTACGTGTGAGGGCGCGGGTTAGTGTTAGCGTATGGGTTAGGATTAGGGGACGGGTGAGGGTCATTCTTCGGGGAAGGGTTACGGTTAGGGTTAGGGTTAGGGTTAGGGTTAGGGGACGGGGACGGTTTAGGGTCCAGGTGAGGGTACGGCAACGTTTTAGGGGGAGCGTACGTGTGAGGGCGCGGGTTAGTGTTAGCGTACGGGTTAGGATTAGGTGACGGGTGAGGGTCAGGCTTCGGGGAAGTGTTAGGGTTAGTATTCGGGCTAAGGTTAGGGTTAGGGGACGGGGACGGTTTGGGGTCCAGGTGAGGGTACGGCAACGCTTTAAGCGGAGCGTACGTGTGAGGGCGCGGGTTAGTGTTAGCCTACGGGTTAGAATTAGGGGACGGGTGAGGGTCAGGCTTCGGGGAAGGGTTAGGGTTAGGGTTCGGGCTAGGGTTAGGATTAGGGGACGGGGACAGTTTAGGGTCCAGGTGAGGGTACGGCAACGCTTTATGGGGAGCGTGCGTGTGAGAGCGCGGGTTAGTGTTAGCGTACGGGTTAGGATTAGGGGACGGGTGAGGGTCAGCCTTCGGGGAAGTGTTAGGGTTAGTGTTCGGGCTAGGGTTAGGGTTAGGGGACGGGGACGGTTTGAGGCCCAGGTGAGGGTACGGCAACGCTTTAGGGGGAGCGTACGTGTGAGGGCGCGGGTTAGTGTTAGCGTACGGGTTAGGATTAGGGGACGGGTGAGGGTCAGGCTTCGGGGAAGGGTTAGGTTTAGGTTTCGGGCTAGGGTTAGGGTTAGGGGACGGGGACGGTTTATGGTCCGGGTGTGGGTACGGCAACGCTTTAGGGGGAGCGTACGTGTGAGGGCACGCGTTAGTGTTAACCTACGGGTTAGGATTAGGGGACGGGTGAGGGTCAGGCTTCGGGGAAGGGTTAGGGTTAGGGTTCGGGCTAGGGTTAGGGTTAGGGGACGGGGACGGTTCAGGGTCCCGGTGAGGGTACGGCAACGCTTAGGGGGAGCGTACGTGTGAGGGCGCGGGTCAGTGTTAGACTACGGGTTAGGATTAGGGGACGGGTGAGTTTCAGGCTTCGGGGAAGTTTTAGGGTTAGGATTCGGGCTAGGGTTAGGGTTAGAGGACGGGGACGGTTTAGGGTCAGGTGAGGGTACGGCAACGCTTTAGGGGGAGCGTACGTGTGAGGGCGTGGGTTAGTGTTAGCCGAGAGGTTAGGATTAGGGGACGGGTGAGGGTCACGCTTCGGGGAAGGGTTAGGGTTAGGGTTAGGGCTAGGTTTAGGATTAGGGGACGGGGACGGTTTAGGGTCCAGGTGAGGGTACGGCAACGCTTTAGGGGGAGCGTACGTGTGCGGGCGCGGGTTAGTGTTAGCGTACGGGTTAGGAGTAGGGGATGGGTGAGGGTCAGGCTTCGGGGAAGGGTTAGGGTTAGGGTTCGGGCTAGGGTTAGGGTTAGGGGACGGGGACGGTTTAGGGTCCAGGTGAGGGTACGGCAACACTTTAGGGGGAGCGTACGTGTGAGGGCGAGGGTTAGTGTTAGTGTACGGGTTAGGATTAGGGGACGGGTGAGGTTCCGGCTTCGGGGAAGGGTTAGGGTTAGGGTTCGGGCTAGGGTTAGGGTTATTGGACGGGGACGGTTTAGGGTCCAGGTGAGGGTTCGGCAATGCTTTAGGGGGAGCGTACGTGTGAGGGCGCGGGTTATTGTTAGCGTACGGGTTAGGATTAGGGGCGGGTGAGGGTCAGGCTTCGGGGAAAGGTTAGGGTTAGGGTTCGGGCTAGGGTTAGGTTTAGGGGACGGGGACGGATTAGGGTCCAGGTGAGCGTACGGCAACGCTTAGGGGGAGCGTACGTGTGAGGGCGCGGGTTAGTGTTAGCGTACGGGTTAGGATTAGGGGACGGGTGAGGGTCAGGCTTCGGGGAATTGTTAGGGTTAGGGTTCAGGCTAGGGTTAGGGTTAGGGGACGGGGACGGTTTAGGGTCCAGGTGAGGGTACGGCAACGCTTTAGGGGGAGCGTACGTGTGAGGGTGCGGGTTAGTGTTAGCGTAAGGGTCAAGATTAAGGGACGGGTGAGGGTCAGGCTTCGGGGAAGGGTTAGGGTTAGGGTTCGGGCTAGGGTTATGGTTAGGGGACGGGGACGGTTTACGGTTCAGGTGAGGGTACGGCAACGCTTTAGGGGGAGTGTACGTCTGAGGGCACGGGTTAGTGTTAGCGTACGGGTTAGGATTAGGGGACGGGTGAGGGTCAGGCTTCGGGGAAGGGTTAGGGTTAGGGTTCGGGCTAGGGTTAGGGTTAGTGACGGGGACGGTTTAGGGTCCAGGTGAGGGTACGTCAACCCTTTAGGGGGAGCGTACGTGTGAGGGCGCGTGTTAGTGTTAGACTACGGGTTAGGATTAGGGGACGGGTGAGGGTCAGGCTTCAGGGAAGGGTTAGGGTTAGGGTTCGGGCTAGGGTTAGTGTTAGGGGACGGGGACGGTTTAGGGTCCAGGTGAGTGTACGGCAACGCTTTAGGGGGAGCGTACGTGTGAGGGCGCGGGTTAGTGTTAGCGTACGGGTTAGGATTAGGGGACGGGTGAGGTTCAGGCTTCGGGGAAGGGTTAGGGTTAGGGTTTGGGCTAGGGTTAGTGTTAGGGGACGGGGCCGGTTTAGGGTCCAGGTGAGGGTACGGCAACGCTTTAGGAGGAGCGTACGTGTGAGGGCGCGGGTTAGTGTTAGCGTACGGGTTAGGATTAGGGGACGGGTGAGGGTCAGGCTTCGGGGAAGGGTTAGGGTTAGGGTTCGGGCTAGGGTTAGTGTAAGGGGACGGGGACGGTTTAGAGTCCAGGTTAGGGTATGGCACCGCTGTAGGGGGAGCGTACGTGTGAGGGCGCGGGTTAGTGTTAGCCTACGGGTTAGGATTAGGGGACGGGTGAGGGTCAGGCTTCGGGGAAGTGTTAGGGTTAGGGTTCGGGCTATGGTTAGGGTTAGGGGACGGGGACGATTTAGGGTCCAGGTGAGGGTACGGCAACGCTTTAGGGGGAGCGTACGTGTGAGGGCGAGGGTTAGTGTTAGTGTACGGGTTAGGATTAGGGGACGGGTGAGGGTCAGAATTCGGGGAAGGGTTAGGTTTAGGTTTCTGGCTAGGGTTAGGGTTAGGGGACGGGGACGGTTTAGGGTCCGGGTGTGGGTACGGCAACGCTTTAGGGGGAGCCTACGTGTGAGTGCGCGGGTTAGTGTTAGCGTACGTGTTAGGATTAGGGGACGGGTGAGGGTCAGGCTTCGGGGAAGGGTTAGGGTTAGGGTTCGGGTTAGGGTTAGGGTTAGGGGACGGGGACGGTTTAGGGTCCAGGTGAGGGTACGGCAACGCTTAGGGGGATCGTACGTGTGAGTGCGCGGGTTAGTGTTAGCCTATGGGTTAGGATTAGGGGACGGGTGAGGGTCAGGCTTCGGAGAAGGGTTAGGGTTAGGGTTCGGGCTAGGGTTAGGGTTAGCGGACGGGGACGGTTTAGGGTCCAGGTGAGGGTACGGCAACACTTTAGGGGGAGCGTACGTGTGAGGGCGCGTGTTAGTGTTAGCGTACGGGTTAGGATTAGGGGACGGGTGAGGGTCAGGCTTCGGGGAAGTGTTAGGGTTAGGGTTCGGGCTAGGGTTAGGGTTAGGGGACGGGGACGGTTTAGGGTCCAGGTGAGGGTACGGCAATGCTTTAGGGGGAGCGTATGTGTGAGGGCGCGGGTTATTGTTAGCGTACGGGTTAGGATTATGGGCGGGTGAGGGTCAGGCTTCGGGGAAGGGTTAGGGTTAGGGTTCGGGCTAGGGTTAGGGTTAGGGGACGGGGACGGTTTAGGGTCCGGGTGAGGGGACGGCAACGCTTTAGGGGGAGCGTACGTGTGAGGGCGCAGGATAGTGTTATCGTACGGGTTAGGATTAGGGGACGGGTGAGGGTCAGGCTTCGGGGAAGGGTTAGGGTTAGGGTTCCGGATAGGGTTAGGGTTAGGGGACGGGGACGGTTTAGGGTCCAGGTGAGGGTACGGCAACGCTTTAGGGGGAGCGTACGTGTGAGGGCGCGGGTTAGTGTTAGCGTATGGGTTAGGATTAGGGGACGGGTGAGGGTCATTCTTCGGGGAAGGGTTACGGTTAGGGTTCGGGCTGGGGTTAGGGTTAGGGGACGGGGACGGTTTGGGGTCCAGGTGAGGGTACTGCAACGGTTTAGGGTGAGTGTACGTGTGAAGGTGCGGGTTAGTGTTAGCGTACGGGTTAGGATTAGGGGACGGGTGAGGGTCAGGCTTCGGGGAAGGGTTAGGGTTAGGGTTCGGGCTAGGGTTAGGGTTAGGGGACGGGGACGGTTTAGGGTTCAGGTGAAGGTACGGCAACGTTTTAGGGGGAGCGTACGTGTGAGGGCGCGGGTTAGTGTTAGCGTACGGGTTAGGATTAGGTGACGGGTGAGGGTCAGGCTTCGGGGAAGTGTTAGGGTTAGTATTCGGGCTAAGGATAGGGTTAGGGGACGGGGACGGTTTGGGGTCCAGGTGAGGGTACGGCAACGCTTTAAGGGGAGCGTACGTGTGAGGGCGCGGGTTTGTGTTAGCCTACGGGTTAGAATTAGGGGACGGGTGAGGGTCAGGCTTTGGGGAAGGGTTAGGGTTAGGGTTCGGGCTAGGGTTAGGATTAGGGGACGGGGACGGTTTAGGGTCCAGGTGAGGGTACGGCAACGCTTTATGGGGAGCGTGCGTGTGAGGGCGCGGGTTAGTGTTAGCCTACGGGTTAGGATTAGGGGACGGGTGAGGGTCAGCCTTCGGGGAAGTGTTAGGGTTAGTGTTCGGGCTAGGGTTAGGGTTAGGGGACGGGGACGGTTTGGGGCCCAGGTGAGGGTACGGCAACGCTTTAGGGGGAGCGTACGTGTGAGGGCGCGGGTTAGTGTTAGCGTACGGGTTAGGATTAGGGGACGGGTGAGGGTCAGGCTTCGGGGAAGGGTTAGGTTTAGGTTTCGGGCTAGGGTTAGGGTTAGGGGACGGGGACGGTTTAGGGTCCGGGTGTGGGTACGGCAACGCTTTAGGGGGAGCGTACGTGTGAGGGCGCGCGTTAGTGTTAGCCTACGGGTTAGGATTAGGGGACGGGTGAGGGTCAGGCTTCGGGGAAGGGTAAGCATTAGGGTTTGGGCTAGGGTTAGGGTTAGGGGACGGGGACGGTTTAGGGTCCAGGTGAGGGTACGGCAACGCTTTAGGGGGAACTTACGTGTGAGGGCGCGGGTTAGTGTTAGCCTACGGGTTAGGATTAGGGGACGGGTGAGGGTAAGGATTCGGGGAAGGGTTAGGTTTAGGGTTCGGGCTAGGGTTAGGTTTAGGGGATGGGGACGGTTTAAGGTCCAGGTGAGGGTACGGCAATGCTTTAGGGGGAGCGTACGTGTGAGGGCGTGGGTTATTGTTAGCGTACGGGTTAGGATTAGGGGACGGGTGAGGGTCAGGCTTCGGGGAAGGGTTAGGTTTAGGGTTCGGGCTAGGGTTAGGGTTAGGGGACGGGGACGGTTTAGGGTCCAGGTGAGGGTACGGCAACGCTTAGGGGGAGCGTACGTGTGAGGGCGCGGGTTAGTGTTAGCCTACGGGTTAGGATTAGGGGACGGGTGAGGGTCAGGCTTCGGGGAAGTGTTAGGGTTAGGGTTCGGGCTAGGGTTAGGGTTAGAGGTCGGGGACGGTTTAGGGTCAGTTGAGGGTACGGCAACGCTTTAGAGGGAGCGTACGTGTGAGGGCGTGGGTTAGTGTTAGCCGAGGGGTTAGGATTAGGGGACGGGTGAGGGTCACGCTTCGGGGAAGGGTTAGGGTTAGGGTTAGGGCTAGGGTTAGGGTTAGGGGACGGGGACGGTTGAGGGTCCAGGTGAGGGTACGGCAACACTTTAGGGGGAGCGTACGTGTGAGGGCGTGGGTTAGTGTTAGCGTACGGGTTAGGATTAGGGGATGGGTGAGGGTCAGGCTTCGGGGAAGGGTTAGGGTTAGGGTTCGGGCTAGGGTTAGGGTTAGGGGACGGGGACGGTTTAGGGTCCAGGTGAGGGTACGGCAACGCTTTAGGGGGAGCGTACGTGTGAGGGCGAGGTTTAGTGTTAGCGTACGGGTTAGGATTAGGGGACGGGTGAGGTTCCGGCTTCGGGGAAGGGTTAGGGTTAGGGTTCGGGCTAGGGTTAGGGTTAGGGGACGGGGACGGTTTAGGATCCAGGTGAGGGTACGGCAACGGTTTAGAGGGAGCGTACGTGTGAGGGCTCGGGTTAGTGTTAGCCTACGGGTTACGATTAGGAGACGGGTGAGGGTCAGGCTTCGGGAAAGGGTTAGGGTTAGGGTTCGGGCTAGGGTTAGGGTTATTGGACGGGGACGGTTTAGGGTCAAGGCGAGGGTTCGGCAATGCTGTAGGGGGAGCGTACGTGTGAGGGCGCGGTTTATTGTTAGCGTACGGGTTAGGATTAGGGGCGGGTGAGGGTCAGGCTTCGGGGAAGGGTTAGGGTTAGGGTTCGGGCTAGGGTTAGGGTTAGGGGACGGGGACGGATTAGGGTCCAGGTGAGCGTACGGCAACGCTTAGGGGGAGCGTACGTGTGAGGGTTCGGGTTAGTGTTAGCCTACGGGTTAGGATTAGGGGACGGGTGAGGGTCAGGCTTCGGGGAAGGGTTAGGGTTAGGGTTCGGGCTAAGGTTAGGGTTAGGGGACGGGGACGGTTTAGGGACCAGGTGAGGGTATGGCAACGCTTTAGGGGGAGCGTACGTGTGAGGGCGCCGGTTAGTGTTAGCCTACGGGTTAGGATTAGGGGTCGGGTGAGGGTCAGGCTTCGGGGAAGGGTTAGGGTTAGGGTTCGGGCTAGGGTTATGGTTAGGGGACGGGGACGGTTTAGGGTCCAGTGAGGGTACGGCAATGCTTTAGGGGGTGCGTACGTGTGAGGGCGCGGGTTATTGTTAGCGTACGGTTTAGGATTAGGGGACGGGTGAGGGTCAGGCTTCGGGGAAGGGTTAGGGTTAGGGTTCGGGCTAGGGTTAGGGTTAGGGGACGGGGACGGTTTAGGGTCCAGGTGAGGGTACGGCAACGCTTAGGGGGAGCGTACGTGTAAGTGCGCGGGTTAGTGTTAGTGTACGGGTTAGGATTAGGGGACGGGTGAGGGTCAGGCTTCGGGGAAGGTTTAGGGTTAGGGTTCGGGCTAGGGTTAGCGTTAGGGTTAGGGGACGGTTTAGGGTCCGGGTGTGGGTACGGCAACGCTTTAGGGGGAGCGTACGTGTAAGGGCGTGGGTTAGTGTTAGCGTACGTGTTAGGATTAGGGGACGGGTGAGGATCAGGCTTCGGGGAAGGGTTAGGGTTAGGGTTCTGGCTAGGGTTAGGGTTAGGGGACGAGGACGGTTTAGGTTCCAGGTGAGGGTACGGCAAAGCTACAGGGGGAGCATACGTGTGAGAGCGCGGGTTAGTGTTAGCGTACGGGTTAGGATTAGGGCACGGGTGAGGGTCAGGCTTCGGGGAAGGTTTAGGGTTAGGGTTCGGGCTAGGGTTAGGGTTAGGGGACGGGGACGGTTTAGGGTCCAGGTGAGGGTACGGCAACGCTTTACGGGGAGCGTACGTGAGAGGGCGCGGGTTAGTGTTAGCCTACGGGTTAGGATTAGGGGACGGGTGAGGGTCAGGCTTCGGGGAGGTGTTAGAGTTAGGGTTCAGGCTAGGGTTAGGGTTAGGGGACGGGGACGGTTTAGGGTCCAGGTGAGGGTACGGCAACGCTTTAGGGGGAGAGTACTTGTGAGGGCGCGGGTTAGTGTTAGCCTACGGGTTAGGATTAGGGGACGGGTGAGGGTCAGGCTTCGGGGAAGTGTTACGGTTAGGGTTCGGGGTACGGTTAGGGTTAGGGGACGGGGACGGTTTTGGGTCCAGGTGAGGGTACGGCAACGCTTTAGTGGGAGCGTACGTGTGAGGGCGTGGTTTAGTGTTAGCGTACGGGTTAGGATTATGGAACGCATGAGGGTCAGGGTTCGGGGAAGGGTTAGGGTTAGGATTCGGGATAGGGTTAGGGTTAGGGGACGGGGACGGTTTAGGGTCCAGGTGAGGGTACGGCAACGCTTTAGGGGGAGCGTACGTGTGAGGGCGCGGGTTAGTGTTAGCGTACGGGTTAGGATTAGGGGACGGGTGAGGGTCAGGCTTCGGGGAATGGTTAGGTTTAGGGTTCGGCCTAGGGTTAGGGTTAGGGGACGGGGACGGTTTAGGGTCCAGGTGAGGGTACGGCAACGCTTTAGGGGGAGCGTACGTGTGAGGGTGCGGGTTAGTGTTAGCGTAAGGGTCAAGATTAAGGGACGGGTGAGGGTCAGGCTTCGGGGAAGGGTTAGGGTTAGGGTTCGGGCTAGGGTTATGGTTAGGGGACGGGGACGGTTTAGGGTCCCGCTCAGGGTACGGCAACGCTTTAGGGGGAGCGTACGTGTGAGGGCGCGGGTTAGTGTTAGCCTACGGGTCAGGATTAGGTGACGGGTGAGGGTCAGGCTTCGGGGAAGGGTTAGGGTTAGGGTTTGGGCTAGGGTTAGGGTTAGGGGACGGGGACGGTTTAAGGTTCAGGCGAGGGTACGGCAACACTTTAGGGGGAGCGTACGTGTGAGGGCGCGGGTTAGTGTTAGCGTACGGGTTAGGATTAGGGGACGGGTGAGGGTCAGGCTTCGGGGAAGTGTTAGGGTTAGGGTTCGGGCTAGGGTTAGGGTTAGGGGACGGGGACGGTTTAGGGTCCAGGTGAGGGTACGGCAACGCTTTAGGGGGAGCGTACGTGTGAGGGCGCGTGTTAGTGTTAGCCTACGGTTTGGGATTAGGGGACGGGTGAGGGTCAGGCTTTGGGGAAGGGTTAGGGTTAGGGTTTGGGCTAGAGTTAGGGTTAGGGGACGGGGACAGTTTAAGGTCCAGGTGAGGGTACGGCAACGCTTTAGGGGGAGCGTACGTGTGAGGGCGCGGGTTAGTGTTAGCGTACGGGTTAGGATTAGGGGACGGTTGAGGGTCAGGCTTCGGGGAAGGGTTAGGGTTAGGGTTCGGGCTAGGGTTAGGGTTAGGGGACGGGGACGGTTTAGGGTCCAGGTGAGTGTACGGCAACGCTTTAGGGGGAGCGTACGTGTGAGGGAGCGGGTTAGTGTTAGCGTACGGGTTAGGATTAGCGGACGTGTGAGGGTCAGGCTTCGGGGAAGGGTTAGGGTTAGGGTTCGGGCTAGGGTTAGGGTTAGGGGACGGGGACGGTTTAGGGTCCAGGTGAGGGTACGGCAACACTTTAGGGGGAGAGTACGGGTGAGGGCGCGGGTTAGTGTTAGCCTATGGGTTAGGATTAGGTGACGGGTGAGCGTCAGGCTTCGGGGAAGGGTTAGGGTTAGGGTTCGGGCTAGGGTTAGGGTTAGGGGACGGGGACGGTTTAGGGTCCAGGTGAGGGTACGGCAATGCTTTAGGGGGAGCGTACGTGTGATGGCGTGGTTTAGTGTTAGCGTACGGGTTAGGATTATGGGAAGGGTGAGGGTCAGGCTTCGGGGAAGGGTTAGGGTTAGAGTTCGGGCTAGGGTTAGGGTTAGGGGATGGGGACGGTTTAGGGTCCAGGTGAGGGTACGGCAACGCTTTAGGGGGAGCGTACGTGTGAGGGCGCGGGTTAGTGTTAGCCTACGGGTTAGGATTAGGGGACGGGTGAGGGTCAGGCTTCAGGGAAGGGTTAGGGTTAGGGTTCGGGCTAGGGTTAGGGTTAGGGGACGGGGACGGTTTAGGGTCCAGGTGAGTGTACGGCAACGCTTTAGGGGGAGCGTACGTGTGAGGGCGCGGGTTAGTGTTAGCGTACGGGTTAGCATTAGGGGACGGGTGAGGGTCAGGCTTCGGGGAAGGGTTAGGGTTAGGGTTCTGGCTAGGGTTAGGGGACGGGGACGGTTTAGGGTCCAGGTGAGGGTACGGCAACCCTTTAGGGGGAGAGTATGTGTGAGGGCGCGGTTTAGTGTTAGCGTACGAGTTAGGATTAGGGGACGGGTGAGGGTCAGGCTTCGGGGAAGGGTTAGGGTTAGGGTTCGGGCTAGGGTTAGGGTTAGGGGATGGGGACAGTTTAGGTTCCAGGTGAGGGTACGGCAACGCTTTAGGGGGAGCGTACGTGTGAGGGCGTGGGTTATTGTTAGCCTACGGGTTAGGATTAGGGGAAGGGTGAGGGTCAGGCTTCGGGGAAGGGTTAGGGTTAGGGTTTGAGCTAGGTTTAGGGTTAGGGGACGGGGACGGTTTAAGGTCCAGGTGAGGGTATGGCAACGCTTTAGGGGGAGCATACGTGTGAGGGAGTGGGTTAGTGTTAGCGTACGGGTTAGGATTAGGAGACGGGTGAGGGTCAGGCTCAGGGAAGTGTTAGGGTTAGTGTTCGGGCTAGGGTTAGGGTTAGGGGACGGGGACGGTTTAGGGTCCAGGTAAGGGTACGGCAACGCTTTAGGGGGAGAGTACGTGTGAGGGCGCGGGTTAGTGTTAGCCTACGGGTTAGGATTAGGGGACGGGTGAGGGTCAGGCTTCGGGGAAGTGTTACGGTTAGGGTTCGGGGTAGGGTTAGGGTTGGGGACGGGGACGGTTTAGGGTCCAGGTGAGGGTACGGCAACGCTTTAGGGGGAGCGTACGTGTGAGGGCGTGGTTTAGTGTTAGCGTACGGGTTAGGATTATGGAACGCGTGAGGGTCAGGGTTCGGGGAAGGGTTAGGGTTAGGGTTCGGGCTAGGGTTAGGGTTAGGGGACGGGGCCGGTTTAGGGTCCAGGTGAGGGTACAGCAAAGTTTTCGGGGGAGCGTACGTGTGAGGGCGCGGGTTAGTGTTAGCCAACGGGTTAGGATTAGGGGACGGGTGAGGGTCAGGCTTCGGGGAAGGGTTAGGGTTAGGGTTTGGGCTAGGGTTAGGGTTAGGGGACGGGGTCAGTTTAGGGTCCAGGTGAGTGTACGGCAACGCTTTAGGGGGAGTGTACGTGTGAGGGCGCGGGTTAGTGTTAGCGTAGGGGTTAGGATTAGCGGACGGGTGAGGGTCAGGCTTCGGGGAAGGGTTAGGGTTAGGGTTCGGGCTAGGGTTAGGGTTAGGGGACGGGGACGGTTTAGGGTCCAGGTGAGGGTACGGCAACGCTTTAGGTGGAGCGTACGTGAGAGGGCGCGGGTTAGTGTTAGCCTACGGGTTAGGATTAGGGGACGGGTGAGGGTCAGGCTTCGGGGAAGTGTTAGGGTTAGGGTCGGGCTAGGGTTAGGTTTAGGGGACGGGGACGGTTTAGGGTCCAGGCGAGGGTACGGCAACGCTTTAGGGGGAGCGTACGTGTGAGGGCGCGGGTTAGTGTTAGCCTACGGGTTAGGATTAGGGGACGGGTGAGAGTCAGGCTTCGGGGAAGGGTTACGGATAGGGTTCGGGATAGTGTTAGGGTTAGGGAACGGGGAAGGTTTAGGGTCCAGGTGAGGGTACGGCAACGCTTTAGGGGGAGCGTACGTGTGAGGGCGCGGGTTAGTGTTAGCGTACGGGTTAGGATTAGGGGACGGGTGAGGGTCAGGCTTCGGGGAAGTTTAGGGTTAGGGTTCGGGCTAGGGTTAGGTTTAGGAGATGGGGACGGTTTAGGGTCCAGGTGAGGGTATGGCAATGCTTTAGGGGGAGCGTACGTGTGAGGGCGCGGGTTAGTGTTAGCGTACGGGTTAGGATTAGGGGACGGGTGAGGGTCAGGCTTCGGGGAAGGGTTAGGGTTAGGGTTCGGGCTAGGGTTAGGGTTAGGGGACGGGGACGGTTTAGGGTCCAGGTGAGGGTACGGCAACGCTTTAGGGGGAGCGTACGTGTGAGGGCGTGGGTTAGTGTTATCCTACGGGTTAGGATTAGGGGACGGGTGAGGGTCAGGCTTCGGGGAAGGGTTAGGGTTAGGGTTCGGGCTAGGGTAAGGGTTAGGGGACGGGGCCGGTTTAGGGTCCAGGTGAGGGTACGGCAACGCTTTAGGGGGAGCGTACGTGTGAGGGTGCGGGTTAGTGTTAGCCTACGGGTTAGGATTAGAGGACGGGTGAGGGTCAGGCTTCGGGTAATGGTTAGGGTTAGGGTTCGGCCTAGGGTAAGGGTTAGGGGACGGGGCCGATTTACGGTCCAGGTGAGGGTACGGCAACGCTTTAGGGGGAGCGTACGTCTGAGGGCGTGGGTTAGTGTTAACGTACGGGTTAGGATTAGGGGACGGGTGAGGGTCAGGCTTCGGGGAAGTGTTAGGGTTAGGGTTCGGGCTAGAGTTAGGGTTAGGGGACGGGGACGGTTTAGGGTCCAGGTGAGGGTACGGCAACGCTTTAGGGGGTGCGTCCGTGTGAGGGCGCGGGCTAGTGTTAGCCTACAGGTTAGGATTAGGGGACGGTTGAGGGTCAGGCTTCGGTGAAGTGTTAGGGTTAGGGTTCGGGCTAGGGTTAGTGTTAGGGGACGGGGACGGTTTAGGGTCCAGGTGAGGGTACGGCAACCGTTTAGGGGGAGCGTACGTGTGAGGGCGCGGGTTAGTGTTACACTACGGGTTAGGATAAGGGGACGGGTGAGGGTTAGGCTTCGGGGAAGGGTTAGGGTTAGGGTTCGGGCTAGGGTTAGGGTTAGGGGATGGGGAGGTTTAGGGTCCAGGTGAGTGTACGGCAACGCTTTAGGGGGAGCATACGTGTGAGGGCGCGGGTTAGTGTTAGCGTACGGTTTAGGATTAGGGGACGGGTGAGGGTCAGGCTTCGGGGAAGGGTTAGGGTTAGGGTTCGGGCTAGGGTTAGGGTTAGGGGACGGGGACGGTTTAGGGTCCAGGTGAGGGTAGGGCAACGCTTTAGGGGGAGCGTACGTGTTAGGGCGCGGGTTAGTGTTAGCGTACGGGTTAGGATTAGGGGACGGGTGAGGGTCAGGCTTCGGGGAAGGGTTAGGGTTAGGGTTCGGGCTAGGGTTAGGGTTAGGGGACGGGGACGGTTTAGGGTCCAGGTGAGGGTACGGCAACGCTTTAGGGGGAGCGTACGTGTGAGGGCGCAGGTTAGTGTTAGTGTACGGGTTAGGATTAGGGGACGGGTGAGGGTCAGGCTTCGGGGAAGGGTTAGGGTTAGGGTTCGGGATAGGGTTAGGGTTAGGGGACGGGGACGGTTTAGGGTCCAGGTGAGGGTACGGCAACGCTTTAGGGGGAGCGTACGTGTGAGGGCGCGGGTTAGTGTTAGCGTATGGGTTAGGATTAGGGGACGGGTGAGGGTCATTCTTCGGGGAAGGGTTACGGTTAGGGTTAGGGTTAGGGTTAGGGTTAGGGGACGGGGACGGTTTAGGGTCCAGGTGAGGGTACGGCAATGTTTTAGGGGGAGCGTACGTGTGAGGGCGCGGGTTAGTGTTAGCGTACGGGTTAGGATTAGGTGACGGGTGAGGGTCAGGCTTCGGGGAAGTGTTAGGGTTAGTATTCGGGCTAAGGTTAGGGTTAGGGGACGGGGACGGTTTGGGGTCCAGGTGAGGGTACGGCAACGCTTTAAGGGGAGCGTACGTGTGAGGGCGCGGGTTAGTGTTAGCCTACGGGTTAGAATTAGGGGACGGGTGAGGGTCAGGCTTCGGGGAAGGGTTAGGGTTAGGGTTCGGGCTAGGGTTAGGATTAGGGGACGGGGACAGTTTAGGGTCCAGGTGAGGGTACGGCAACGCTTTATGGGGAGCGTGCGTGTGAGAGCGCTGGTTAGTGTTAGCGTACGGGTTAGGATTAGGGGACGGGTGAGGGTCAGCCTTCGGGGAAGTGTTAGGGTTAGTGTTCGGGCTAGGGTTAGGGTTAGGGGACGGGGACGGTTTGAGGCCCAGGTGAGGGTACGGCAACGCTTTAGGGGGAGCGTACGTGTGAGGGCGCGGGTTAGTGTTAGCGTACGGGTTAGGATTAGGGGATGGGTGAGGGTCAGGCTTCGGGGAAGGGTTAGGTTTAGGTTTCGGGCTAGGGTTAGGGTTAGGGGACGGGGACGGTTTATGGTCCGGGTGTGGGTACGGCAACGCTTTAGGGGGAGCGTACGTGTGAGGGCACGCGTTAGTGTTAACCTACGGGTTAGGATTAGGGGACGGGTGAGGGTCAGGCTTCGGGGAAGGGTTAGGGTTAGGGTTCGGGCTAGGGTTAGGGTTAGGGGACGGGGACGGTTCAGGGTCCCGGTGAGGGTACGGCAACGCTTAGGGGGAGCGTACGTGTGAGGGCGCGGGTCAGTGTTAGACTACGGGTTAGGATTAGGGGACGGGTGAGTTTCAGGCTTCGGGGAAGTGTTAGGGTTAGGATTCTGGCTAGGGTTAGGGTTAGAGGACGGGGACGGTTTAGGGTCAGGTGAGGGTACGGCAACGCTTTAGGGGGAGCGTACGTGTGAGGGCGTGGGTTAGTGTTAGCCGAGAGGTTAGGATTAGGGGACGGGTGAGGGTCACGCTTCGGGGAAGGGTTAGGGTTAGGGTTAGGGCTAGGTTTAGGATTAGGGGACGGGGACGGTTTAGGGTCCAGGTGAGGGTACGGCAACGCTTTAGGGGGAGCGTACGTGTGCGGGCGCGGGTTAGTGTTAGCGTACGGGTTAGGAGTAGGGGATGGGTGAGGGTCAGGCTTCGGGGAAGGGTTAGGGTTAGGGTTCGGGCTAGGGTTAGGGTTAGGGGACGGGGACGGTTTAGGGTCCAGGTGAGGGTACGGCAACACTTTAGGGGGAGCGTACGTGTGAGGGCGAGGGTTAGTGTTAGTGTACGGGTTAGGATTAGGGGACGGGTGAGGTTCCGGCTTCGGGGAAGGGTTAGGGTTAGGGTTCGGGCTAGGGTTAGGGTTATTGGACGGGGACGGTTTAGGGTCCAGGTGAGGGTTCGGCAATGCTTTAGGGGGAGCGTACGTGTGAGGGCGCGGGTTATTGTTAGCGTACGGGTTAGGATTAGGGGCGGGTGAGGGTCAGGCTTCGGGGAAAGGTTAGGGTTAGGGTTCGGGCTAGGGTTAGGTTTAGGGGACGGGGACGGATTAGGGTCCAGGTGAGCGTACGGCAACGCTTAGGGGGAGCGTACGTGTGAGGGCGCGGGTTAGTGTTAGCGTACGGGTTAGGATTAGGGGACGGGTGAGGGTCAGGCTTCGGGGAATGGTTAGGTTTAGGGTTCGGCCTAGGGTTAGGGTTAGGGGACGGGGACGGTTTAGGGTCCAGGTGAGGGTACGGCAACGCTTTAGGGGGAGCGTACGTGTGAGGGTGCGGGTTAGTGTTAGCGTAAGGGTCAAGATTAAGGGACGGGTGAGGGTCAGGCTTCGGGGAAGGGTTAGGGTTAGGGTTCGGGCTCGGGTTATGGTTAGGGGACGGGGACGGTTTACGGTTCAGGTGAGGGTACGGCAACGCTTTAGGGGGAGTGTACGTCTGAGGGCACGGGTTAGTGTTAGCGTACGGGTTAGGATTAGGGGACGGGTGAGGGTCAGGCTTCGGGGAAGGGTTAGGGTTAGGGTTCGGGCTAGGGTTAGGGTTAGTGACGGGGACGGTTTAGGGTCCAGGTGAGGGTACGTCAACCCTTTAGGGGGAGCGTACGTGTGAGGGCGCGTGTTAGTGTTAGACTACGGGTTAGGATTAGGGGACGGGTGAGGGTCAGGCTTCAGGGAAGGGTTAGGGTTAGGGTTCGGGCTAGGGTTAGTGTTAGGGGACGGGGACGGTTTAGGGTCCAGGTGAGTGTACGGCAACGCTTTAGGGGGAGCGTACGTGTGAGGGCGCGGGTTAGTGTTAGCGTACGGGTTAGGATTAGGGGACGGGTGAGGTTCAGGCTTCGGGGAAGGGTTAGGGTTAGGGTTTGGGCTAGGGTTAGTGTTAGGGGACGGGGACGGTTTAGGGTCCAGGTGAGGGTACGGCAATGCTTTAGGGGGAGCGTACATGTGAGGGCGCGGGTTAGTGTTAGCATACAGGTTAGGATTAGGGGACGTGTGAGGGTCAGGCTTCGGGGAAGGGTTAGGGTTAGGGTTCGGCCTAGGGTTAGGGTTAGGGGACGGGGCCGGTTTAGGGTCCAGGTGAGGGTACTGCAACGCTTTAGGAGGAGCGTACGTGTGAGGGCGCGGGTTAGTGTTAGCGTACGGGTTAGGATTAGGGGACGGGTGAGGGTCAGGCTTCGGGGAAGGGTTAGGGTTAGGGTTCGGGCTAGGGTTAGTGTAAGGGGACGGGGACGGTTTAGAGTCCAGGTTAGGGTATGGCACCGCTGTAGGGGGAGCGTACGTGTGAGGGCGCGGGTTAGTGTTAGCCTACGGGTTAGGATTAGGGGACGGGTGAGGGTCAGGCTTCGGGGAAGTGTTAGGTTTAGGGTTCGGGCTAGGGTTAGGGTTAGGGGACGGGGACGATTTAGGGTCCAGGTGAGGGTACGGCAACGCTTTAGGGGGAGCGTACGTGTGAGGGCGAGGGTTATTGTTAGTGTACGAGTTAGGATTAGGGGACGGGTGAGGGTCAGAATTCGGGGAAGGGTTAGGTTTAGGTTTCTGGCTAGGGTTAGGGTTAGGGGACGGGGACGGTTTAGGGTCCGGGTGTGGGTACGGCAACGCTTTAGGGGGAGCCTACGTGTGAGTGCGCGGGTTAGTGTTAGCGTACGTGTTAGGATTAGGGGACGGGTGAGGGTCAGGCTTCGGGGAAGGGTTAGGGTTAGGGTTCGGGTTAGGGTTAGGGTTAGGGGACGGGGACGGTTTAGGGTCCAGGTGAGGGTACGGCAACGCTTAGGGGGAGCGTACGTGTGAGTGCGCGGGTTAGTGTTAGCCTATGGGTTAGGATTAGGGGACGGGTGAGGGTCAGGCTTCGGAGAAGGGTTAGGGTTAGGGTTCGGGCTAGGGTTAGGGTTAGGGGACGGGGACGGTTTAGGGTCCAGGTGAGGGTACGGCAACACTTTAGGGGGAGCGTACGTGTGAGGGCGCGTGTTAGTGTTAGCGTACGGGTTAGGATTAGGGGACGGGTGAGGGTCAGGCTTCGGGGAAGTGTTAGGGTTAGGGTTCGGGCTAGGGTTAGGGTTAGGGGACGGGGACGGTTTAGGGTCCAGGTGAGGGTACGGCAATGCTTTAGGGGGAGCGTATGTGTGAGGGCGCGGGTTATTGTTAGCGTACGGGTTAGGATTATGGGCGGGTGAGGGTCAGGCTTCGGGGAAGGGTTAGGGTTAGGGTTCGGGCTAGGGTTAGGGTTAGGGGACGGGGACGGTTTAGGGTCCGGGTGAGGGGACGGCAACGCTTTAGGGGGAGCGTACGTGTGAGGGCGCAGGATAGTGTTATCGTACGGGTTAGGATTAGGGGACGGGTGAGGGTCAGGCTTCGGGGAAGGGTTAGGGTTAGGGTTCGGGATAGGGTTAGGGTTAGGGGACGGGGACGGTTTAGGGTCCAGGTGAGGGTACGGCAACGCTTTAGGGGGAGCGTACGTGTGAGGGCGCGGGTTAGTGTTAGCGTATGGGTTAGGATTAGGGGACGGGTGAGGGTCATTCTTCGGGGATGGGTTACGGTTAGGGTTCGGGCTGGGGTTAGGGTTAGGGGACGGGGACGGTTTGGGGTCCAGGTGAGGGTACTGCAACGGTTTAGGGTGAGTGTACGTGTGAAGGTGCGGGTTAGTGTTAGCGTACGGGTTAGGATTAGGGGACGGGTGAGGGTCAGGCTTCGGGGAAGGGTTAGGGTTAGGGTTCGGGCTAGGGTTAGGGTTAGGGGACGGGGACGGTTTAGGGTTCAGGTGAAGGTACGGCAACGTTTTAGGGGTAGCGTACGTGTGAGGGCGCGGGTTAGTGTTAGCGTACGGGTTAGGATTAGGTGACGGGTGAGGGTCAGGCTTCGGGGAAGTGTTAGGGTTAGTATTCGGGCTAAGGATAGGGTTAGGGGACGGGGACGGTTTGGGGTCCAGGTGAGGGTACGGCAACGCTTTAAGGGGAGCGTACGTGTGAGGGCGCGGGTTAGTGTTAGCCTACGGGTTAGAATTAGGGGACGGGTGAGGGTCAGGCTTTGGGGAAGGGTTAGGGTTAGGGTTCGGGCTAGGGTTAGGATAAGGGGACGGGGACGGTTTAGGGTCCAGGTGAGGGTACGGCAACGCTTTATGGGGAGCGTGCGTGTGAGGGCACGGGTTAGTGTTAGCCTACGGGTTAGGATTAGGGGACGGGTGAGGGTCAGCCTTCGGGGAAGTGTTAGGGTTAGTGTTCGGGCTAGGGTTAGGGTTAGGGGACGGGGACGGTTTGGGGCCCAGGTGAGGGTACGGCAACGCTTTAGGGGGAGCGTACGTGTGAGGGCGCGGGTTAGTGTTAGCGTACGGGTTAGGATTAGGGGACGGGTGAGGGTCAGGCTTCGGGGAAGGGTTAGGTTTAGGTTTCGGGCTAGGGTTAGGGTTAGGGGACGGGGACGGTTTAGGGTCCGGGTGTGGGTACGGCAACGCTTTAGGGGGAGCGTACGTGTGAGGGCGCGCGTTAGTGTTAGCCTACGGGTTAGGATTAGGGGACGGGTGAGGGTCAGGCTTCGGGGAAGGGTAAGCATTAGGGTTTGGGCTAGGGTTAGGGTTAGGGGACGGGGACGGTTTAGGGTCCAGGTGAGGGTACGGCAACGCTTTAGGGGGAACTTACGTGTGAGGGCGCGGGTTAGTGTTAGCCTACGGGTTAGGATTAGGGGACGGGTGAGGGTAAGGATTCGGGGAAGGGTTAGGTTTAGGGTTCGGGCTAGGGTTAGGGTTAGGGGATGGGGACGGTTTAGGGTCCAGGTGAGGGTACGGCAATGCTTTAGGGGGAGCGTACGTGTGAGGGCGTGGGTTATTGTTAGCGTACGGGTTAGGATTAGGGGACGGGTGAGGGTCAGGCTTCGGGGAAGGGTTAGGTTTAGGGTTCGGGCTAGGGTTAGGGTTAGGGGACGGGGACGGTTTAGGGTCCAGGTGAGGGTACGGCAACGCTTAGGGGGAGCGTACGTGTGAGGGCGCGGGTTAGTGTTAGCCTACGGGTTAGGATTAGGGGACGGGTGAGGGTCAGGCTTCGGGGAAGTGTTAGGGTTAGGGTTCGGGCTAGGGTTAGGGTTAGAGGTCGGGGACGGTTTAGGGTCAGTTGAGGGTACGGCAACGCTTTAGAGGGAGCGTACGTGTGAGGGCGTGGGTTAGTGTTAGCCGAGGGGTTAGGATTAGGGGACGGGTGAGGGTCACGCTTCGGGGAAGGGTTAGGGTTAGGGTTAGGGCTAGGGTTAGGGTTAGGGGACGGGGACGGTTGAGGGTCCAGGTGAGGGTACGGCAACACTTTAGGGGGAGCGTACGTGTGAGGGCGTGGGTTAGTGTTAGCGTACGGGTTAGGATTAGGGGATGGGTGAGGGTCAGGCTTCGGGGAAGGGTTAGGGTTAGGGTTCGGGCTAGGGTTAGGGTTAGGGGACGGGGACGGTTTAGGGTCCAGGTGAGGGTACGGCAACGCTTTAGGGGGAGCGTACGTGTGAGGGCGAGGTTTAGTGTTAGCGTACGGGTTAGGATTAGGGGACGGGTGAGGTTCCGGCTTCGGGGAAGGGTTAGGGTTAGGGTTCGGGCTAGGGTTAGGGTTAGGGGACGGGGACGGTTTAGGATCCAGGTGAGGGTACGGCAACGGTTTAGAGGGAGCGTACGTGTGAGGGCTCGGGTTAGTGTTAGCCTACGGGTTACGATTAGGAGACGGGTGAGGGTCAGGCTTCGGGAAAGGGTTAGGGTTAGGGTTCGGGCTAGGGTTAGGGTTATTGGACGGGGACGGTTTAGGGTCAAGGCGAGGGTTCGGCAATGCTGTAGGGGGAGCGTACGTGTGAGGGCGCGGGTTATTGTTAGCGTACGGGTTAGGATTAGGGGCGGGTGAGGGTCAGGCTTCGGGGAAGGGTTAGGGTTAGGGTTCGGGCTAGGGTTAGGGTTAGGGGACGGGGACGGATTAGGGTCCAGGTGAGCGTACGGCAACGCTTAGGGGGAGCGTACGTGTGAGGGTTCGGGTTAGTGTTAGCCTACGGGTTAGGATTAGGGGACGGGTGAGGGTCAGGCTTCGGGGAAGGGTTAGGGTTAGGGTTCGGGCTAAGGTTAGGGTTAGGGGACGGGGACGGTTTAGGGACCAGGTGAGGGTATGGCAACGCTTTAGGGGGAGCGTACGTGTGAGGGCGCCGGTTAGTGTTAGCCTACGGGTTAGGATTAGGGGTCGGGTGAGGGTCAGGCTTCGGGGAAGGGTTAGGGTTAGGGTTCGGGCTAGGGTTATGGTTAGGGGACGGGGACGGTTTAGGGTCCAGTGAGGGTACGGCAATGCTTTAGGGGGTGCGTACGTGTGAGGGCGCGGGTTATTGTTAGCGTACGGTTTAGGATTAGGGGACGGGTGAGGGTCAGGCTTCGGGGAAGGGTTAGGGTTAGGGTTCGGGCTAGGGTTAGGGTTAGGGGACGGGGACGGTTTAGGGTCCAGGTGAGGGTACGGCAACGCTTAGGGGGAGCGTACGTGTAAGTGCGCGGGTTAGTGTTAGTGTACGGGTTAGGATTAGGGGACGGGTGAGGGTCAGGCTTCGGGGAAGGTTTAGGGTTAGGGTTCGGGCTAGGGTTAGCGTTAGGGTTAGGGGACGGTTTAGGGTCCGGGTGTGGGTACGGCAACGCTTTAGGGGGAGCGTACGTGTAAGGGCGTGGGTTAGTGTTAGCGTACGTGTTAGGATTAGGGGACGGGTGAGGATCAGGCTTCGGGGAAGGGTTAGGGTTAGGGTTCTGGCTAGGGTTAGGGTTAGGGGACGAGGACGGTTTAGGTTCCAGGTGAGGGTACGGCAAAGCTACAGGGGGAGCATACGTGTGAGAGCGCGGGTTAGTGTTAGCGTACGGGTTAGGATTAGGGCACGGGTGAGGGTCAGGCTTCGGGGAAGGTTTAGGGTTAGGGTTCGGGCTAGGGTTAGGGTTAGGGGACGGGGACGGTTTAGGGTCCAGGTGAGGGTACGGCAACGCTTTACGGGGAGCGTACGTGAGAGGGCGCGGGTTAGTGTTAGCCTACGGGTTAGGATTAGGGGACGGGTGAGGGTCAGGCTTCGGGGAGGTGTTAGAGTTAGGGTTCAGGCTAGGGTTAGGGTTAGGGGACGGGGACGGTTTAGGGTCCAGGTGAGGGTACGGCAACGCTTTAGGGGGAGAGTACTTGTGAGGGCGCGGGTTAGTGTTAGCCTATGGGTTAGGATTAGGGGACGGGTGAGGGTCAGGCTTCGGGGAAGTGTTACGGTTAGGGTTCGGGGTACGGTTAGGGTTAGGGGACGGGGACGGTTTTGGGTCCAGGTGAGGGTACGGCAACGCTTTAGTGGGAGCGTACGTGTGAGGGCGTGGTTTAGTGTTAGCGTACGGGTTAGGATTATGGAACGCATGAGGGTCAGGGTTCGGGGAAGGGTTAGGGTTAGGATTCGGGATAGGGTTAGGGTTAGGGGACGGGGACGGTTTAGGGTCCAGGTGAGGGTACGGCAACGCTTTAGGGGGAGCGTACGTGTGAGGGCGCGGGTTAGTGTTAGCGTACGGGTTAGGATTAGGGGACGGGTGAGGGTCAGGCTTCGGGGAATGGTTAGGTTTAGGGTTCGGCCTAGGGTTAGGGTTAGGGGACGGGGACGGTTTAGGGTCCAGGTGAGGGTACGGCAACGCTTTAGGGGGAGCGTACGTGTGAGGGTGCGGGTTAGTGTTAGCGTAAGGGTCAAGATTAAGGGACGGGTGAGGGTCAGGCTTCGGGGAAGGGTTAGGGTTAGGGTTCGGGCTAGGGTTATGGTTAGGGGACGGGGACGGTTTAGGGTCCCGCTCAGGGTACGGCAACGCTTTAGGGGGAGCGTACGTGTGAGGGCGCGGGTTAGTGTTAGCCTACGGGTCAGGATTAGGTGACGGGTGAGGGTCAGGCTTCGGGGAAGGGTTAGGGTTAGGGTTTGGGCTAGGGTTAGGGTTAGGGGACGGGGACGGTTTAAGGTTCAGGCGAGGGTACGGCAACACTTTAGGGGGAGCGTACGTGTGAGGGCGCGGGTTAGTGTTAGCGTACGGGTTAGGATTAGGGGACGGGTGAGGGTCAGGCTTCGGGGAAGTGTTAGGGTTAGGGTTCGGGCTAGCGTTAGGGTTAGGGGACGGGGACGGTTTAGGGTCCAGGTGAGGGTACGGCAACGCTTTAGGGGGAGCGTACGTGTGAGGGCGCGGGTTAGTGTTAGCCTACGGTTTGGGATTAGGCGACGGGTGAGGGTCAGGCTTTGGGGAAGGGTTAGGGTTAGGGTTTGGGCTAGAGTTAGGGTTAGGGGACGGGGACAGTTTAAGGTCCAGGTGAGGGTACGGCAACGCTTTAGGGGGAGCGTACGTGTGAGGGCGCGGGTTAGTGTTAGCGTACGGGTTAGGATTAGGGGACGGTTGAGGGTCAGGCTTCGGGGAAGGGTTAGGGTTAGGGTTCCGGCTAGGGTTAGGGTTAGGGGACGGGGACGGTTTAGGGTCCAGGTGAGTGTACGGCAACGCTTTAGGGGGAGCGTACGTGTGAGGGAGCGGGTTAGTGTTAGCGTACGGGTTAGGATTAGGGGACGTGTGAGGGTCAGGCTTCGGGGAAGGGTTAGGGTTAGGGTTCGGGCTAGGGTTAGGGTTAGGGGACGGGGACGGTTTAGGGTCCAGGTGAGGGTACGGCAACACTTTAGGGGGAGAGTACGGGTGAGGGCGCGGGTTAGTGTTAGCCTATGGGTTAGGATTAGGTGACGGGTGAGCGTCAGGCTTCGGGGAAGGGTTAGGGTTAGGGTTCGGGCTAGGGTTAGGGTTAGGGGACGGGGACGGTTTAGGGTCCAGGTGAGGGTACGGCAATGCTTTAGGGGGAGCGTACGTGTGATGGCGTGGTTTAGTGTTAGCGTACGGGTTAGGATTATGGGAAGGGTGAGGGTCAGGCTTCGGGGAAGGGTTAGGGTTAGAGTTCGGGCTAGGGTTAGGGTTAGGGGATGGGGACGGTTTAGGGTCCAGGTGAGGGTACGGCAACGCTTTAGGGGGAGCGTACGTGTGAGGGCGCGGGTTAGTGTTAGCCTACGGGTTAGGATTAGGGGACGGGTGAGGGTCAGGCTTCAGGGAAGGGTTAGGGTTAGGGTTCGGGCTAGGGTTAGGGTTAGGGGACGGGGACGGTTTAGGGTCCAGGTGAGTGTACGGCAACGCTTTAGGGGGAGCGTACGTGTGAGGGCGCGGGTTAGTGTTAGCGTACGGGTTAGCATTAGGGGACGGGTGAGGGTCAGGCTTCGGGGAAGGGTTAGGGTTAGGGTTCTGGCTAGGGTTAGGGGACGGGGACGGTTTAGGGTCCAGGTGAGGGTACGGCAACCCTTTAGGGGGAGAGTATGTGTGAGGGCGCGGTTTAGTGTTAGCGTACGAGTTAGGATTAGGGGACGGGTGAGGGTCAGGCTTCGGGGAAGGGTTAGGGTTAGGGTTCGGGCTAGGGTTAGGGTTAGGGGATGGGGACAGTTTAGGTTCCAGGTGAGGGTACGGCAACGCTTTAGGGGGAGCGTACGTGTGAGGGCGTGGGTTATTGTTAGCCTACGGGTTAGGATTAGGGGAAGGGTGAGGGTCAGGCTTCGGGGAAGTGTTAGGGTTAGGGTTTGGGCTAGGTTTAGGGTTAGGGGACGGGGACGGTTTAAGGTCCAGGTGAGGGTATGGCAACGCTTTAGGGGGAGCATACGTGTGAGGGAGTGGGTTAGTGTTAGCGTACGGGTTAGGATTATGGAACGCGTGAGGGTCAGGGTTCGGGGAAGGGTTAGGGTTAGGGTTCGGGCTAGGGTTAGGGTTAGGGGACGGGGCCGGTTTAGGGTCCAGGTGAGGGTACAGCAAAGTTTTCGGGGGAGCGTACGTGTGAGGGCGCGGGTTAGTGTTAGCCAACGGGTTAGGATTAGGGGACGGGTGAGGGTCAGGCTTCGGGGAAGGGTTAGGGTTAGGGTTTGGGCTAGGGTTAGGGTTAGGGGACGGGGTCAGTTTAGGGTCCAGGTGAGTGTACGGCAACGCTTTAGGGGGAGTGTACGTGTGAGGGCGCGGGTTAGTGTTAGCGTAGGGGTTAGGATTAGCGGACGGGTGAGGGTCAGGCTTCGGGGAAGGGTTAGGGTTAATGTTCGGGCTAGGGTTAGGGTTAGGGGACGGGGACGGTTTAGGGTCCAGGTGAGGGTACGGCAACGCTTTAGGTGGAGCGTACGTGAGAGGGCGCGGGTTAGTGTTAGCCTACGGGTTAGGATTAGGGGACGGGTGAGGGTCAGGCTTCGGGGAAGTGTTAGGGTTAGGGTCGGGCTAGGGTTAGGTTTAGGGGACGGGGACGGTTTAGGGTCCAGGCGAGGGTACGGCAACGCTTTAGGGGGAGCGTACGTGTGAGGGCGCGGGTTAGTGTTAGCCTACGGGTTAGGATTAGGGGACGGGTGAGAGTCAGGCTTCGGGGAAGGGTTACGGATAGGGTTCGGGATAGGGTTAGGGTTAGGGAACGGGGAAGGTTTAGGGTCCAGGTGAGGGTACGGCAACGCTTTAGGGGGAGCGTACGTGTGAGGGCGCGGGTTAGTGTTAGCGTACGGGTTAGGATTAGGGGACGGGTGAGGGTCAGGCTTCGGGGAAGTTTAGGGTTAGGGTTCGGGCTAGGGTTAGGTTTAGGAGATGGGGACGGTTTAGGGTCCAGGTGAGGGTATGGCAATGCTTTAGGGGGAGCGTACGTGTGAGGGCGCGGGTTAGTGTTAGCGTACGGGTTAGGATTAGGGGACGGGTGAGGGTCAGGCTTCGGGGAAGGGTTAGAGATAGGGTTCGGGCTAGGGTTAGGGTTAGGGGACGGGGACGGTTTAGGGTCCAGGTGAGGATACGGCAACGCTTTAGGGGGAACATACGTGTGAGGGAGCGGGTTAGTGTTAGCGTACGGGTTAGGATTACGGGACGTGTGAGGGTCAGGCTTCGGGGAAGGGTTAGGGTTAGTGTTCGGGCTAGGGTTAGGGTTAGCGGACGTAGACGGTTTAGGGTCCAGGTGAGGGTACGGCAACGCTTTAGGGGGAGCTTACGTGTGAGGGCGCGGGTTAGTGTTAGCCTACGGGTTAGGATTAGGGGACGGGTGAGGGTCAGGCTTCGGGGAAGGGTTAGGGTTAGGGTTTGGGCTAGGGTTAGGGTTAGGGGACGGGGACGGTTTAAGGTTCAGGCGAGGGTACGGCAACGCTTTAAAGGGAGCGTACGTGTGAGGGCGCGGGTTAGTGTTAGCGTACGGGTTAGGATTAGGGGACGGGTGAGGGTCAGGCTTCGGGGAAGGGTTAGGGTTAGGGTTCGGGCTAGGGTTAGGGTTAGGGGACGGGGACGGTTTAGGGTCCAGGTGAGGGTACGGCAACGCTTTAGGGGGAGCGTACGTGTGAGGGCGCGGGTTAGTGTTAGCGTAAGGGTCAGGATTAGGGGACGCGTGAGGGTCAGGCTTCAAGGGAAGGTTTAGGGTTAGGGTTTGGGCTAGGGTTAGGGTTAGGGGATGGGGACGGTTTAGGGTCCAGGTGAGGGTACGGCAACGCTTTAGGGGGAGCGTACGTGTGAGGGAGCGGGTTAGTGTTAGCCTACGGGTTGGGATTAGGGGACGGGTGAGGGTCAGGCTTTGGGGAAGGGTTAGGGTTAGGGTGTGGGCTAGAGTTAGGGTTAGGGGACGGGGACAGTTTAAGGTCCAGGTGAGGGTACAGCAACGCTTTAGGGGGAGGGCACGTGTGAGGGAGTGGGTTAGTGTTAGCGTACGGGTTAGGATTAGGAGACGGGTGAGGGTCAGGCTTCGGGGAAGTGTTAGGTTTTGGGTTCGGGCTAGGGTTAGGGTTAGGGGACGGGGCCGGTTTAGGGACCAGGTGAGGGTACGGCAACGTTTTCGGGGGAGCGTACGTGTGAGGGCGCGGGTTAGTGTTAGCCAACGGGTTAGGATTAGGGGACGGGTGAGGGTCAGGCTTCGGGGAAGTGTTAGGGTTAGGTTCGGACTAGGGTTAGGGTTAGGGGACAGGGTCGGTTTAGGGTCCAGGTGAGTGTACCGCAATGCTTTATGGGGAGCGTACGTGTGAGGCCGCAAGTTAGTGTTAGCGTACGGGTTAGGATTAGGGGACGGGTGAGGGTCAGGCTTCGGGGAAGGGTTACGGTTAGGGTTCGGGCTAGGGTTAGGTTTAGAGGACGGGGACGGTTTAGGGTCCACGTGAGGGTACGGCAACGCTTTAAGGGGAGCGTACGTGTGAGGGCGCGGGTTAGTGTTACCTCCGGGTTAGGATTAGGGGACGGTTGAGGGTCAGGCTTCGGGGAACTGTTAGGGTTAGGTTTCGGGCTAGGGTTAGGGTTAGGGGACGGGGACGGTTTAGGGTCCAGGTGAGGGTACGTCAACGCTTTAGGGGGAGCGTACGTGTGAGGGCGTGGGTTAGTGTTAGCGTAAGGGACGGGTGAGGGTCAGGCTTCAGGGAAGGTTTAGGGTTAGGGTTCGGGCTAGGGTTAGAGTTAGGGGACGGAGACGGTTTAGGGTCCACGTGAGGGTACGGCTACGCTTTAGGGGGAGCGTACGTGTGAGGGCGCGGGTTAATGTTAGCCTACGGGTTAGGATTATGGGACGGGTGAGAGTCAGGCTTCGGGGAAGTGTTAGGGTTAGGGTTTGGGCTAGGGTTAGGGTTAGGGGACGGGGACGGTTTAAGGTCCAGATGAGGGTACGGCAACGCTTCAGGGGGAGCGTACGTGTGAGGGCGCGGGTTAGTGTTAGCGTACGGGTTAGGATTAGGGGACGGGTGAGGGTGAGGTTTCGGGGAAGTATTAGGGTTAGGGTTCGGGCTAGGGTTCGGGTTAGGGGACGGGGACGGTTTAGGGTCCAGGTGAGGGTACGACAACGCTTTAGGGGGAGCGTACGTGTCGCGGGTTAGTGTTAGCGTACGGGTTAGGATTAGGGGACGGGTGACGGTGAGGTTTCGGGGAAGGGTTAGGGTTAGGGTTCGTGCTAGGGTTAGGGTTAGGGGACGGGGACGGTTTAGGGTCCAGGTGACGGTACGGCAACGCTTTAGGGGGAGCGTACGTGTGAGGGCGCGGGTTAGTGTTAGCGTACGGGTTAGGATTAGGGGACGGGTGAGGGTCAGAATTCGAGGAAGGTTTAGGGTTAGGGTTCGGGCTAGGGTTAGGCTTAGGGGACGGGGACGGATTAGGGTCCATGTGAGGGTACGGCAACGCTTTAGGGGGATCGTACGTGTAAGGGCACGGGTTATTGTTAGTCTACGGGTTAGGATTAGGGGACGGGTGAGGGTCAGGCTTCGGGGAAGGGTTAGGGTTAGGGTTTCGGCTCGCGTTAGGGTTAGGGGACGGGGACGGTTTAAGGTCCAGGTGAGGGTACGGCAACGCTTTAGGGGGAGCGTACGTGTGAGGGCGCGGGTTAGTGTTAGCGTATGGGTTAGGATTAGGGTATGGGTGAGGGTGAAGTTTCGGGGAACGGTTAGGGTTAGGGTTTGGGCTAGGGTTCCTGTTAGGGGACGGGGACGGTTAAGGGTCATGGTGAGGGTACGACAACGCTTTAGGGGGAGCGTACGTGTGAGGGCGTGGGTTAGTGTTAGCGTACGGGTTAGGATTAGGGGACGGGTGAGGGTGAGGTTTCGGGGAAGGGTTAGGGTTAGGGTTCGGGCTAGGGTTAGGGTTAGGGGACGGGTACGGTTTAGGGTCCAGGTGAGGGTACGGCAACGCTTTAGTGGGAGCGTACTTGTGAGGGCGCGGGTTAGTGTTAGCGTACGGGTCAGGATTAGGGGACGGGTGAGGGTCAGGCTTCGGGGAAGGTTTAGGGTGAGGGTTCGGGCTAGGGTTAGGGTTAAGGTATGGGGACGGTTTAGGCTCCAGGTGAGGGTATGGCAACGCTTTAGGGGGAGCGTACGTGTGAGGGCGAGGGTTAGTGTTAGCGTACGGGTTAGGATTAGGGGACGGGTGAGGGTCAGGCTTCGGGGAAGGGTTAGGGTTAGGGTTCGGGCTAGGGTTAGGGTTAGGGGACGGGGACGGTTTAGGGTCCAGGTGAGGGTACGGCAACGCTTTAGGGGGAGCGTACGTGTGAGGGCGCGGGTTAGTGTTAGCGTAAGGGTCAGGATTAGGGGACGGGTGAGGGTCAGGCTTCAAGGGAAGGTTTAGGGTTAGGGTTTGGGCTAGGGTTAGGGTTAGGGGATGGGGACGGTTTAGGGTCCAGGTGAGGGTACGGCAACGCTTTAGGGGGAGCGTACGTGTGAGGGAGCGGGTTAGTGTTAGCCTACGGGTTGGGATTAGGGGACGGGTGAGGGTCAGGCTTTGGGGAAGGGTTAGGGTTAGGGTTTGGGCTAGAGTTAGGGTTAGGGGACGGGGACAGTTTAAGGTCCAGGTGAGGGTACAGCAACGCTTTAGGGGGAGGGCACGTGTGAGGGAGTGGGTTAGTGTTAGCGTACGGGTTAGGATTAGGAGACGGGTGAGGGTCAGGCTTCGGGGAAGTGTTAGGTTTTGGGTTCGGGCTAGGGTTAGGGTTAGGGGACGGGGCCGGTTTAGGGACCAGGTGAGGGTACGGCAACGTTTTCGGGGGAGCGTACGTGTGAGGGCGCGGGTTAGTGTTAGCCAACGGGTTAGGATTAGGGGACGGGTGAGGGTCAGGCTTCGGGGAAGTGTTAGGGTTAGGTTCGGACTAGGGTTAGGGTTAGGGGACAGGGTCGGTTTAGGGTCCAGGTGAGTGTACGGCAATGCTTTATGGGGAGCGTACGTGTGAGGCCGCAAGTTAGTGTTAGCGTACGGGTTAGGATTAGGGGACGGGTGAGGGTCAGGCTTCGGGGAAGGGTTACGGTTAGGGTTCGGGCTAGGGTTAGGTTTAGAGGACGGGGACGGTTTAGGGTCCACGTGAGGGTACGGCAACGCTTTAAGGGGAGCGTACGTGTGAGGGCGCGGGTTAGTGTTACCTCCGGGTTAGGATTAGGGGACGGTTGAGGGTCAGGCTTCGGGGAACTGTTAGGGTTAGGTTTCGGGCTAGGGTTAGGGTTAGGGGACGGGGACGGTTTAGGGTCCAGGTGAGGGTACGTCAACGCTTTAGGGGGAGCGTACGTGTGAGGGCGTGGGTTAGTGTTAGCGTAAGGGACGGGTGAGGGTCAGGCTTCAGGGAAGGTTTAGGGTTAGGGTTCGGGCTAGGGTTAGAGTTAGGGGACGGAGACGGTTTAGGGTCCACGTGAGGGTACGGCTACGCTTTAGGGGGAGCGTACGTGTGAGGGCGCGGGTTAATGTTAGCCTACGGGTTAGGATTAGGGGACGGGTGAGGGTCAGGCTTCGGGGAAGGGTTAGGGTTAGGGTTCGGGCTAGGGTTAGGGTTAGGGGACGGGGACGGTTTAGGGTCCAGGTGAGGGGACGGCAACGCTTTAGGGGGAGCGTACGTGTGAGGGCGCGGGTTAGTGATAGCCTACGGGCTAGGATTAGGGGACGGGTGAGGATCAGGCTTCGGGGAAGGGTTAGGGTTAGGGTTCGGGCTAGGTTTAGGGTTAGGGGACGGGGACCGTTTAGGGTCCAGGTGAGGGTACGGCAACGCTTTAGGGGGAGCGTACGTGTAAGGGCGCGGGTTATTGTTAGTCTACGGGTTAGGATTAGGGGACGGGTGAGGGTCAGGCTTCGGGGAAGGGTTAGGGTTAGGGTTTGGGCTAGCGTTAGGGTTAGGGGACGGGGACGGTTTAAGGTCCAGGTGAGGGTACGGCAACGCTTTAGGGGAGCGTACGTGTGAGGGCGCGGGTTAGTGTTAGCGTACGGGTTAGGATTAGGGTACGGGTGAGGGTGAGGTTTCGGGGAAGGGTTAGGGTTAGGGTTCGGGCTAGGGTTCCGGTTAGGTGACGAGGACGGTTTAGGGTCCAGGTGAGGGTACGACAACGCTTTAGGGGGAGCGTACGTGTGAGGGCGCGGGTTAGTGTTAGCGTACGGGTTAGGATTAGGGGACGGGTGAGGGTGAGGTTTCGGGGAAGGGTTAGGGTTAGGGTTCGGGCTAGGGTTAGGGTTAGGGGACGGGGACGGATTAGGGTCCAGGTGAGGGTACGGCAACGCTTTAGGGGGAGCGTACGTGTAAGGGCGCGGGTTATTGTTAGTCTACGGGTTAGGATTAGGGGACGGGTGAGGGTCAGGCTTCGGGGAAGGGTTAGGGTTAGGGTTCGGGCTAGCGTTAGGGTTAGGGGACGGGGACGGTTTAGGGTCCAGGTGAGGGTACGGCAACGCTTTAGGGGGAGCGTACGTGTGAGGGCGCGGGTTAGTGTTAGCCTACGCCTTAGGATTAGGGGAAGGGTGAGGGTCAGGCTTCGGGGAAGGGTTAGGGTTAGGGTTCGGGCTAGGGTTAGTGTTAGGGGACGGAGACGGTTTAGGGTCCAGGTGAGGGTACGTCAAAGCTTTAGGGGGAGCGTACGTGTGAGGGCGCGGGTTATTGTTAGCCTACGGATTAGGATTAGGGGACGGGTGAGGGTCAGGCTTCGGGGAAGTGTTAGGGTTAGGGTTTGGGCTACGGTTAGGGTTAGGGGACGGGGACGGTTTAAGGTCCAGGTGAGGGTACGGCAACGCTTTAGGGGGAGCGTACGTGTGAGGCCGCGGGTTAGTGTTAGCGTACGGGTTATGATTAGGGGACGGCTGAGGGTCAGGCTTCGGGGAAGGGTTACGGTTAGGGTTCGGGCTAGGGTTAGGTTTAGGGGACGGGGACGGTTTAGGGTCCAGGTGAGGGTACGGCAACGCTTTAGGGGGAGCGTAAGTGTGAGGGCGTGGGTTAGTGTTACCTCCGGGTTAGGATTAGGGGACGGTTGAGGGTCAGGCTTCGGGGAAGTGTTAGGCTTAGGGTTCGGGCTAGGGTTAGGGTTAGGGGACGGGGACGGTTTAGGGTCCAGGTGAGGGTACGTGAACGCTTTAGGGGGAGCATACGTGTGAGGACGTGGGTTAGTGTTAGCGTAAGGGTCAGGATTAGGGGACGGGTGAGGGTCAGGCTCGGGGAAGTGTTAGGGTGAGGTTTCGGGCTAGGGTTAGGGTTAAGGTACGGGGACGGTTTAGGCTCCAGGTGAGGGTACGGCAACGCTTTAGGGGGAGCGTACGTGTGAGGGCGTGGGTTAGTGTTAGCGTACGGGTTAGGATTAGGGGACGGGTGAGGGTCAGGCTTCGGGGAAGGGTTAGGGTTAGGGTTCGGGCTAGGGTTAGGGTTATGGGACGGGGACGGTTTAGGGTCCAGGTGAGGGTACGGCAACGCTTTAGGGGGAGCGTACGTGTGAGGGCGCGGGTTAGTGTTAACGTATGGGTTAGGATTAGGGGACGGGTGAGGGTCAGGCTTCGGGGAAGGGTTAGGGTTAGGGTTTGGGCTAGGGTTAGGGTTAGGGGACGGGGAAGGTTTAGCATCCAGGTGAGGGTACGGCAACGCTTTAGGGGGAGCGTACGTGTGAGGGCGTGGGTTAGTGTTAGCGTATGGGTTAGGATTAGGGGACGGGTGTGGGTCATTCTTCGGGGAAGGGTTAGGGTTAGGGTTCGTGGTAGGGTTAGGGTTAGGGGACAGGGACGGTTTAGGGTCCGGGTGAGGGTACGGCAACGCTTTAGGTGGAGCGTACGTGTGAGGGCGCGGGTTAGTGTTAGCCTACGGGTTAGGATTAGGGGACGGGTGAGGGTCAGGCTTCGGGGAAGGGTTAGGGTTAGGGTTCGGGCTAGGGTTAGGGTTAGGGGACGGGGAAAGTTTAGGGTCCAGGTGAGGGTACGGCAACGCTTTAGGGGGAGCGTACGTGTGAGGGCGCGGGTTAGTGTTAGCTTACGGGTTAGGATTAGGGGACGGGTGAGGGTTAGGCTTCGGGGAAGGTTTAGGGTTAGGGTTCGGGCTAGGGTTAGGGTTAGGGGACGGGGATGGTTTAGGGTCCAGGTGAGGGTACAGCAATGCTTTAGGAGGATCGTACGTGTGAGGGCGCGGGTTAGTGTTAGCGTACGGGTTAGGATTAGGGGACGGGTGAGGGTCAGGCTTCAGGGAAGTGTTAGGGTTAGGGTTCGGGCTAGGGTTAGGGTTAGGGGATGGGGACGGTTTAGGGTCCAGGTGAGGGGACGGCAACGCTTTAGGGGGAGCGTACGTGTGAGGGCGCGGGTTAGTGTTAGCGTACGGGTTAGGGTTAGGGGACGGGTGAGGGTCAGGTTTCGGGGAAGGGTTAGGGTTAGGGTTCGGGTTAGGGTTAGGGTTAGGGGACGGGGACGGTTTAGGGTCCAGGTGAGGGTACGGCAACGCTTTATGGGGAGCGTACGTGTGAGGGCGCGGGTTAGTGTTAGCGTACGGTTCAGCATTAGGGGACGGGTGAGGGTCAGGCTTCGGGGAAGGGTTAGGGTTAGGGTTCGGGCTAGGGTTAGGGTTAAGGGACGGGGATGGTTTAGGGTCCAGGTGAGGGTACGGCAACGCTTTAGGGGGAGCGTACGTGTGAGGGCGTGGGTTAGTGTTAGCGTAAGGGTCAGGATTAGGGGACGGGTGAGGGTCAGGCTTCGAGGAAGGTTTAGGGTTAGGGTTCGGGCTAGGGTTAGGGTTAGGGGACGGGGACGGATTAGGGTCCAGGTGAGGGTACGGCAACGCTTTAGGGGGAGCGTACGTGTAAGGGCGCGGGTTATTGTTAGTCTACGGGTTAGGATTAGGGGACGGGTGAGGGTCAGGCTTTGGGGAAGGGTTAGGGTTAGGGTTTGGGCTAGCGTTAGGGTTAGGGGACGGGGACGGTTTAAGGTCCAGGTGAGGGTACAGCAACGCTTTAGGGGGAGCGTACGTGTGAGGGCGCGGGTTAGTGTTAGCGTACGGGTTAGGATTAGGGTACGGGTGAGGGTGAGGTTTCGGGGAATGGTTAGGGTTAGGGTTTGGGCTAGGGTTCCGGTTAGGGGACGGGGACGTTTTAGGGTCCAGGTGAGGGTACGACAACGCTTTAGGGGGAGCGTACGTGTGAGGGCGCGGGTTAGTGTTAGCGTACGGGTTAGGATTAGGGGACGGGTGAGTGTGAGGTTTCGGGGAAGGGTTAGGGATAGGGTTCGGGCTAGGGTTAGGGTTAGGGGACAGGGACGGTTTAGGGTCCAGGTGAGGGTACGGCAACGCTTTAGGGGGAGCGTACGTGTGAGGGCGCGGGTTAGTGTTAGCGTACGGGTTAGGATGAGGAGACGGGTGAGGGTAAGGTTTCGGGGAAGGGTTAGAGTTAGGGTTCGGGCTAGGGTTAGGGTTAGGGGACGTGGACGGTTTAGGGTCCAGGTGAGGGTACGGCAACGCTTTAGGGGGAGCGTACGTGTGAGAGCGCGGGTTAGTGTTAGCGTACGGGTTAGGATTAGGGGACGGGTGAGGGTCAGGCTTCGGGGAAGGGTTAGGGTTAGCGTTCGGGCTAGGGTTAGGGATAGGGGTCGGAGACGGTTTAGGGTCCAGGTGAGGGTACGTCAACGCTTTAGGGGGAGCGTACGTGTGAGGACGCGGGTTACTGTTAGCGTAAGGGTCAGGATTAGGGTACGGGTGAGGGTCAGGCGTCGGGGAAGGTTTAGGGTTAGGGTTCGGGCTAGGGTTAGGGTTAGGGGACGGGGACGGTTTAGGGTCCAGGTGAGGGTACGGCTACTCTTTAGGGGGAGCGTACGTGTGAGGGCGCGGGTTATTGTTAGTCTACGGGTTAGGATTAGGGGACGGGTGAGGGTCAGGCTTCGGGGAAGTGTTAGGGTTAGGATTTGGGCTAGCGTTAGGGTTAGGGGACGGGGACGGTTTAAGGTCCAGGTGAGGGTACGGCAACGCTTTAGGGGGAGCGTACGTGTGAGGGCGCGGGTTAGTGTTAGCGTATGGGTTAGGATTAGGGTACGGGTGAGGGTGAAGTTTCGGGGAAGGGTTAGGGTTAGGGTTCAGGCTATGGTTCCGGTTAGGGGACGGGGACGGTTTAGGGTCCAGGTGAGGGTACGACAATGCTTTAGGGGGAGCGTACGTGTGAGGGCGCGGGTTAGTGTTAGCGTACGGGTTAGGATTAGGGGACGGGTGAGGGTCAGGCTCGGGGAAGGGTTAGGGTTAGGGTTTGGGCTAGGGTAAGGGTTAGGGGACGGGGAAGGTTTAGGGTCCAGGTGAGGGTACGGCAACGCTTTAGGGGGAGCGTACGTGTGAGGGCGCGGGTTAGTGTTAGCCTACGGGTTAGCATTAGGGGACGCGTGAGGGTCAGGCTTCGGGGAAGGGTTAGGGTTAGGGTTTGGGCTAGGGTTAGGGTTAGGGGACGGGGACGGTTTAGGGTCCAGGTGAGGGTACGGCAACGCTTTAGGGGGAGCGTACGTGTGAGGGCGCGGGTTAGTGTTAGCCTATCGCCTAGGATTAGGGGACGAGTGAGGGTCAGGCTTCGGGGAAGGGTTAGGGTTAGGGTTCGGGCTAGGGTTAGGGTTAGGGGACGGGGACCGTTTAGGGTCCAGGTGAGGGTACGGCAACGCTTTAGGGGGAGCGTACGTGTGAGGGCGTGGTTTAGTGTTAGCGTACGGGTTAGGATTGGGGGACGAGTGAGGGTCAGGTTTCGGGGAAGTGTTAGGGTTAGGGTTCGGGCTAGGGTTAGGGTTAGGGGACGGAGATGGTTTAGGGTCCAGGTGAGGGTACAGCAATGCTTTAGGGGGAGCGTACGTGTGAGGGCGCGGGTTAGTGTTAGCGTACGGGTTAGGATTAGGGGACGGGTGAGGGTCAGGCTTCAGGGAAGTGTTAGGGTTAGGGTTCGGGCTAGGGTTAGGGTTAGGGGATGGGGACGGTTTAGGGTCCAGGTGAGGGTACGGCAACGCTTTAGGGGCAGCGGACGTGTGAGGAAGCGGGTTAGTGTTAGCGTACGGGTTAGGATTAGGGGACGGGTGAGGGTCAGGTTTCGGGGAAGGGTTAGGGTTAGGGTTCGGGCTAGGGTTAGGGTTAGGGGACGGGGACGGTTTAGGGTCCAGGTGAGGGTACGGCAACGCTTTAGGGGGAGCGTACGTGTGAGGGCGCGGGTTAGTGTTAGCGTACGGGTCAGCATTAGGGGACGGGTGAGGGTCAGGCTTCAGGGAAGGGTTAGGGTTAGGGTTCGGGCTAGGGTTAGGGTTAAGGGACGGGGACGCTTTAGGGTCCAGGTGAGGATACGGCAACGCTTTAGGGGGAGCGTACGTGTGATTGCGCGGGTTAGTGTGAGCGTAAGGTTCAGGATTAGGGGACGGGTGAGGGTTAGGCTTCGAGGAAGGTTTAGGGTTATGGTTCGGGCTAAGGTTAGGGTTAGGGGCGGGGACTGATTAGGATCCAGGTGAGGGTACGGCAACGCTTTAAGGGGAGCGTACGTGTAAGGGCGCGGGTTATTGTTAGTCTACGGGTTAGGATTAGGGGACGGGTGAGGGTCAGGCTTCAGGGAAGGGTTAGGGTTAGGGTTTGGGCTAGCGTTACGGTTAGGGGACGGGGACGGTTTAAGGTCCAGGTGAGGGTACGGCAACGCTTTAAGGGGAGCGTACGTGTGAGGGCGTGGGTTAGTGTTACCTCCGGGTTAGGATTAGGGGACGGTTGAGGGTCAGGCTTCGGGGAACTGTTAGGGTTAGGTTTCGGGCTAGGGTTAGGGTTAGGGGACGGGGACGGTTTAGGGTCCAGGTGAGGGTACGTCAACGCTTTAGGGGGAGCGTACGTGTGAGGGCGTGGGTTAGTGTTAGCGTAAGGGACGGGTGAGGGTCAGGCTTCAGGGAAGGTTTAGGGTTAGGGTTCGGGCTAGGGTTAGAGTTAGGGGACGGAGACGGTTTAGGGTCCACGTGAGGGTACGGCTACGCTTTAGGGGGAGCGTACGTGTGAGGGCGCGGGTTAATGTTAGCCTACGGGTTAGGATTATGGGACGGGTGAGAGTCAGGCTTCGGGGAAGTGTTAGGGTTAGGGTTTGGGCTAGGGTTAGGGTTAGGGGACGGGGACGGTTTAAGGTCCAGATGAGGGTACGGCAACGCTTCAGGGGGAGCGTACGTGTGAGGGCGCGGGTTAGTGTTAGCGTACGGGTTAGGATTAGGGGACGGGTGAGGGTGAGGTTTCGGGGAAGTATTAGGGTTAGGGTTCGGGCTAGGGTTCGGGTTAGGGGACGGGGACGGTTTAGGGTCCAGGTGAGGGTACGACAACGCTTTAGGGGGAGCGTACGTGTCGCGGGTTAGTGTTAGCGTACGGGTTAGGATTAGGGGACGGGTGACGGTGAGGTTTCGGGGAAGGGTTAGGGTTAGGGTTCGTGCTAGGGTTAGGGTTAGGGGACGGGGACGGTTTAGGGTCCAGGTGACGGTACGGCAACGCTTTAGGGGGAGCGTACGTGTGAGGGCGCGGGTTAGTGTTAGCGTACGGGTTAGGATTAGGGGACGGGTGAGGGTCAGAATTCGAGGAAGGTTTAGGGTTAGGGTTCGGGCTAGGGTTAGGCTTAGGGGACGGGGACGGATTAGGGTCCAGGTGAGGGTACGGCAACGCTTTAGGGGGATCGTACGTGTAAGGGCACGGGTTATTGTTAGTCTACGGGTTAGGATTAGGGGACGGGTGAGGGTCAGGCTTCGGGGAAGGGTTAGGGTTAGGGTTTCGGCTCGCGTTAGGGTTAGGGGACGGGGACGGTTTAAGGTCCAGGTGAGGGTACGGCAACGCTTTAGGGGGAGCGTACGTGTGAGGGCGCGGGTTAGTGTTAGTGTATGGGTTAGGATTAGGGTATGGGTGAGGGTGAAGTTTCGGGGAACGGTTAGGGTTAGGGTTTGGGCTAGGGTTCCTGTTAGGGGACGGGGACGGTTAAGGGTCATGGTGAGGGTACGACAACGCTTTAGGGGGAGCGTACGTGTGAGGGCGTGGGTTAGTGTTAGCGTACGGGTTAGGATTAGGGGACGGGTGAGGGTGAGGTTTCGGGGAAGGGTTAGGGTTAGGGTTCGGGCTAGGGTTAGGGTTAGGGGACGGGTACGGTTTAGGGTCCAGGTGAGGGTACGGCAACGCTTTAGTGGGAGCGTACTTGTGAGGGCGCGGGTTAGTGTTAGCGTACGGGTCAGGATTAGGGGACGGGTGAGGGTCAGGCTTCGGGGAAGGTTTAGGGTGAGGGTTCGGGCTAGGGTTAGGGTTAAGGTATGGGGACGGTTTAGGCTCCAGGTGAGGGTACGGCAACGCTTTAGGGGGAGCGTACGTGTGAGGGCGAGGGTTAGTGTTAGCGTACGGGTTAGGATTAGGGGACGGGTGAGGGTCAGGCTTCGGGGAAGGGTTAGGGTTAGGGTTCGGGCTAGGGTTAGGGTTAGGGGACGGGGACGGTTTAGGGTCCAGGTGAGGGTACGGCAACGCTTTAGGGGGAGCGTACGTGTGAGGGCGCGGGTTAGTGTTAGCGTAAGGGTCAGGATTAGGGGACGGGTGAGGGTCAGGCTTCAAGGGAAGGTTTAGGGTTAGGGTTTGGGCTAGGGTTAGGGTTAGGGGATGGGGACGGTTTAGGGTCCAGGTGAGGGTACGGCAACGCTTTAGGGGGAGCGTACGTGTGAGGGAGCGGGTTAGTGTTAGCCTACGGGTTGGGATTAGGGGACGGGTGAGGGTCAGGCTTTGGGGAAGGGTTAGGGTTAGGGTTTGGGCTAGAGTTAGGGTTAGGGGACGGGGACAGTTTAAGGTCCAGGTGAGGGTACAGCAACGCTTTAGGGGGAGGGCACGTGTGAGGGAGTGGGTTAGTGTTAGCGTACGGGTTAGGATTAGGAGACGGGTGAGGGTCAGGCTTCGGGGAAGTGTTAGGTTTTGGGTTCGGGCTAGAGTTAGGGTTAGGGGACGGGGCCGGTTTAGGGACCAGGTGAGGGTACGGCAACGTTTTCGGGGGAGCGTACGTGTGAGGGCGCGGGTTAGTGTTAGCCAACGGGTTAGGATTAGGGGACGGGTGAGGGTCAGGCTTCGGGGAAGTGTTAGGGTTAGGTTCGGACTAGGGTTAGGGTTAGGGGACAGGGTCGGTTTAGGGTCCAGGTGAGTGTACGGCAATGCTTTATGGGGAGCGTACGTGTGAGGCCGCAAGTTAGTGTTAGCGTACGGGTTAGGATTAGGGGACGGGTGAGGGTCAGGCTTCGGGGAAGGGTTACGGTTAGGGTTCGGGCTAGGGTTAGGTTTAGAGGACGGGGACGGTTTAGGGTCCACGTGAGGGTACGGCAACGCTTTAAGGGGAGCGTACGTGTGAGGGCGCGGGTTAGTGTTACCTCCGGGTTAGGATTAGGGGACGGTTGAGGGTCAGGCTTCGGGGAACTGTTAGGGTTAGGTTTCGGGCTAGGGTTAGGGTTAGGGGACGGGGACGGTTTAGGGTCCAGGTGAGGGTACGTCAACGCTTTAGGGGGAGCGTACGTGTGAGGGCGTGGGTTAGTGTTAGCGTAAGGGACGGGTGAGGGTCAGGCTTCAGGGAAGGTTTAGGGTTAGGGTTCGGGCTAGGGTTAGAGTTAGGGGACGGAGACGGTTTAGGGTCCACGTGAGGGTACGGCTACGCTTTAGGGGGAGCGTACGTGTGAGGGCGCGGGTTAATGTTAGCCTACGGGTTAGGATTAGGGGACGGGTGAGGGTCAGGCTTCGGGGAAGGGTTAGGGTTAGGGTTCGGGCTAGGGTTAGGGTTAGGGGACGGGGACGGTTTAGGGTCCAGGTGAGGGGACGGCAACGCTTTAGGGGGAGCGTACGTGTGAGGGCGCGGGTTAGTGATAGCCTACGGGCTAGGATTAGGGGACGGGTGAGGATCAGGCTTCGGGGAAGGGTTAGGGTTAGGGTTCGGGCTAGGTTTAGGGTTAGGGGACGGGGACCGTTTAGGGTCCAGGTGAGGGTACGGCAACGCTTTAGGGGGAGCGTACGTGTAAGGGCGCGGGTTATTGTTAGTCTACGGGTTAGGATTAGGGGACGGGTGAGGGTCAGGCTTCGGGGAAGGGTTAGGGTTAGGGTTTGGGCTAGCGTTAGGGTTAGGGGACGGGGACGGTTTAAGGTCCAGGTGAGGGTACGGCAACGCTTTAGGGGAGCGTACGTGTGAGGGCGCGGGTTAGTGTTAGCGTACGGGTTAGGATTAGGGTACGGGTGAGGGTGAGGTTTCGGGGAAGGGTTAGGGTTAGGGTTCGGGCTAGGGTTCCGGTTAGGTGACGAGGACGGTTTAGGGTCCAGGTGAGGGTACGACAACGCTTTAGGGGGAGCGTACGTGTGAGGGCGCGGGTTAGTGTTAGCGTACGGGTTAGGATTAGGGGACGGGTGAGGGTGAGGTTTCGGGGAAGGGTTAGGGTTAGGGTTCGGGCTAGGGTTAGGGTTAGGGGACGGGGACGGATTAGGGTCCAGGTGAGGGTACGGCAACGCTTTAGGGGGAGCGTACGTGTAAGGGCGCGGGTTATTGTTAGTCTACGGGTTAGGATTAGGGGACGGGTGAGGGTCAGGCTTCGGGGAAGGGTTAGGGTTAGGGTTCGGGCTAGCGTTAGGGTTAGGGGACGGGGACGGTTTAGGGTCCAGGTGAGGGTACGGCAACGCTTTAGGGGGAGCGTACGTGTGAGGGCGCGGGTTAGTGTTAGCCTACGCCTTAGGATTAGGGGAAGGGTGAGGGTCAGGCTTCGGGGAAGGGTTAGGGTTAGGGTTCGGGCTAGGGTTAGTGTTAGGGGACGGAGACGGTTTAGGGTCCAGGTGAGGGTACGTCAAAGCTTTAGGGGGAGCGTACGTGTGAGGGCGCGGGTTATTGTTAGCCTACGGATTAGGATTAGGGGACGGGTGAGGGTCAGGCTTCGGGGAAGTGTTAGGGTTAGGGTTTGGGCTACGGTTAGGGTTAGGGGACGGGGACGGTTTAAGGTCCAGGTGAGGGTACGGCAACGCTTTAGGGGGAGCGTACGTGTGAGGCCGCGGGTTAGTGTTAGCGTACGGGTTATGATTAGGGGACGGCTGAGGGTCAGGCTTCGGGGAAGGGTTACGGTTAGGGTTCGGGCTAGGGTTAGGTTTAGGGGACGGGGACGGTTTAGGGTCCAGGTGAGGGTACGGCAACGCTTTAGGGGGAGCGTAAGTGTGAGGGCGTGGGTTAGTGTTACCTCCGGGTTAGGATTAGGGGACGGTTGAGGGTCAGGCTTCGGGGAAGTGTTAGGCTTAGGGTTCGGGCTAGGGTTAGGGTTAGGGGACGGGGACGGTTTAGGGTCCAGGTGAGGGTACGTGAACGCTTTAGGGGGAGCATACGTGTGAGGGCGTGGGTTAGTGTTAGCGTAAGGGTCAGGATTAGGGGACGGGTGAGGGTCAGGCTCGGGGAAGTGTTAGGGTGAGGTTTCGGGCTAGGGTTAGGGTTAAGGTACGGGGACGGTTTAGGCTCCAGGTGAGGGTACGGCAACGCTTTAGGGGGAGCGTACGTGTGAGGGCGTGGGTTAGTGTTAGCGTACGGGTTAGGATTAGGGGACGGGTGAGGGTCAGGCTTCGGGGAAGGGTTAGGGTTAGGGTTCGGGCTAGGGTTAGGGTTAGGGGACGGGGACGGTTTAGGGTCCAGGTGAGGGTACGGCAACGCTTTAGGGGGAGCGTACGTGTGAGGGCGCGGGTTAGTGTTAACGTATGGGTTAGGATTAGGGGACGGGTGAGGGTCAGGCTTCGGGGAAGGGTTAGGGTTAGGGTTTGGGCTAGGGTTAGGGTTAGGGGACGGGGAAGGTTTAGCATCCAGGTGAGGGTACGGCAACGCTTTAGGGGGAGCGTACGTGTGAGGGCGTGGGTTAGTGTTAGCGTATGGGTTAGGATTAGGGGACGGGTGTGGGTCATTCTTCGGGGAAGGGTTAGGGTTAGGGTTCGTGGTAGGGTTAGGGTTAGGGGACAGGGACGGTTTAGGGTCCGGGTGAGGGTACGGCAACGCTTTAGGTGGAGCGTACGTGTGAGGGCGCGGGTTAGTGTTAGCCTACGGGTTAGGATTAGGGGACGGGTGAGGGTCAGGCTTCGGGGAAGGGTTAGGGTTAGGGTTCGGGCTAGGGTTAGGGTTAGGGGACGGGGAAAGTTTAGGGTCCAGGTGAGGGTACGGCAACGCTTTAGGGGGAGCGTACGTGTGAGGGCGCGGGTTAGTGTTAGCTTACGGGTTAGGATTAGGGGACGGGTGAGGGTTAGGCTTCGGGGAAGGGTTAGGGTTAGGGTTCGGGCTAGGGTTAGGGTTAGGGGACGGGGATGGTTTAGGGTCCAGGTGAGGGTACAGCAATGCTTTAGGAGGATCGTACGTGTGAGGGCGCGGGTTAGTGTTAGCGTACGGGTTAGGATTAGGGGACGGGTGAGGGTCAGGCTTCAGGGAAGTGTTAGGGTTAGGGTTCGGGCTAGGGTTAGGGTTAGGGGATGGGGACGGTTTAGGGTCCAGGTGAGGGGACGGCAACGCTTTAGGGGGAGCGTACGTGTGAGGGCGCGGGTTAGTGTTAGCGTACGGGTTAGGGTTAGGGGACGGGTGAGGGTCAGGTTTCGGGGAAGGGTTAGGGTTAGGGTTCGGGTTAGGGTTAGGGTTAGGGGACGGGGACGGTTTAGGGTCCAGGTGAGGGTACGGCAACGCTTTATGGGGAGCGTACGTGTGAGGGCGCGGGTTAGTGTTAGCGTACGGTTCAGCATTAGGGGACGGGTGAGGGTCAGGCTTCGGGGAAGGGTTAGGGTTAGGGTTCGGGCTAGGGTTAGGGTTAAGGGACGGGGATGGTTTAGGGTCCAGGTGAGGGTACGGCAACGCTTTAGGGGGAGCGTACGTGTGAGGGCGTGGGTTAGTGTTAGCGTAAGGGTCAGGATTAGGGGACGCGTGAGGGTCAGGCTTCGAGGAAGGTTTAGGGTTAGGGTTCGGGCTAGGGTTAGGGTTAGGGGACGGGGACGGATTAGGGTCCAGGTGAGGGTACGGCAACGCTTTAGGGGGAGCGTACGTGTAAGGGCGCGGGTTATTGTTAGTCTACGGGTTAGGATTAGGGGACGGGTGAGGGTCAGGCTTTGGGGAAGGGTTAGGGTTAGGGTTTGGGCTAGCGTTAGGGTTAGGGGACGGGGACGGTTTAAGGTCCAGGTGAGGGTACAGCAACGCTTTACGGGGAGCGTACGTGTGAGGGCGCGGGTTAGTGTTAGCGTACGGGTTAGGATTAGGGTACGGGTGAGGGTGAGGTTTCGGGGAATGGTTAGGGTTAGGGTTTGGGCTAGGGTTCCGGTTAGGGGACGGGGACGTTTTAGGGTCCAGGTGAGGGTACGGCAACGCTTTAGGGGGAGCGTACGTGTGAGGGCGCGGGTTAGTGTTAGCGTACGGGTTAGGATGAGGAGACGGGTGAGGGTAAGGTTTCGGGGAAGGGTTAGAGTTAGGGTTCGGGCTAGGGTTAGGGTTAGGGGACGTGGACGGTTTAGGGTCCAGGTGAGGGTACGGCAACGCTTTAGGGGGAGCGTACGTGTGAGAGCGCGGGTTAGTGTTAGCGTACGGGTTAGGATTAGGGGACGGGTGAGGGTCAGGCTTCGGGGAAGGGTTAGGGTTAGCGTTCGGGCTAGGGTTAGGGATAGGGGTCGGAGACGGTTTAGGGTCCAGGTGAGGGTACGTCAACGCTTTAGGGGGAGCGTACGTGTGAGGGCGCGGGTTAGTGTTAGCGTACGGGTTAGGATGAGGAGACGGGTGAGGGTAAGGTTTCGGGGAAGGGTTAGAGTTAGGGTTCGGGCTAGGGTTAGGGTTAGGGGACGTGGACGGTTTAGGGTCCAGGTGAGGGTACGGCAACGCTTTAGGGGGAGCGTACGTGTGAGAGCGCGGGTTAGTGTTAGCGTACGGGTTAGGATTAGGGGACGGGTGAGGGTCAGGCTTCGGGGAAGGGTTAGGGTTAGCGTTCGGGCTAGGGTTAGGGATAGGGGTCGGAGACGGTTTAGGGTCCAGGTGAGGGTACGTCAACGCTTTAGGGGGAGCGTACGTGTGAGGACGCGGGTTACTGTTAGCGTAAGGGTCAGGATTAGGGTACGGGTGAGGGTCAGGCGTCGGGGAAGGTTTAGGGTTAGGGTTCGGGCTAGGGTTAGGGTTAGGGGACGGGCACGGTTTAGGGTCCAGGTGAGGGTACGGCTACTCTTTAGGGGGAGCGTACGTGTGAGGGCGCGGGTTATTGTTAGTCTACGGGTTAGGATTAGGGGACGGGTGAGGGTCAGGCTTCGGGGAAGTGTTAGGGTTAGGATTTGGGCTAGCGTTAGGGTTAGGGGACGGGGACGGTTTAAGGTCCAGGTGAGGGTACGGCAACGCTTTAGGGGGAGCGTACGTGTGAGGGCGCGGGTTAGTGTTAGCGTATGGGTTAGGATTAGGGTACGGGTGAGGGTGAAGTTTCGGGGAAGGGTTAGGGTTAGGGTTCAGGCTATGGTTCCGGTTAGGGGACGGGGACGGTTTAGGGTCCAGGTGAGGGTACGACAATGCTTTAGGGGGAGCGTACGTGTGAGGGCGCGGGTTAGTGTTAGCGTACGGGTTAGGATTAGGGGACGGGTGAGGGTCAGGCTCGGGGAAGGGTTAGGGTTAGGGTTTGGGCTAGGGTAAGGGTTAGGGGACGGGGAAGGTTTAGGGTCCAGGTGAGGGTACGGCAACGCTTTAGGGGGAGCGTACGTGTGAGGGCGCGGGTTAGTGTTAGCCTACGGGTTAGCATTAGGGGACGCGTGAGGGTCAGGCTTCGGGGAAGGGTTAGGGTTAGGGTTTGGGCTAGGGTTAGGGTTAGGGGACGGGGACGGTTTAGGGTCCAGGTGAGGGTACGGCAACGCTTTAGGGGGAGCGTACGTGTGAGGGCGCGGGTTAGTGTTAGCCTATCGCCTAGGATTAGGGGACGAGTGAGGGTCAGGCTTCGGGGAAGGGTTAGGGTTAGGGTTCGGGCTAGGGTTAGGGTTAGGGGACGGGGACCGTTTAGGGTCCAGGTGAGGGTACGGCAACGCTTTAGGGGGAGCGTACGTGTGAGGGCGTGGTTTAGTGTTAGCGTACGGGTTAGGATTGGGGGACGAGTGAGGGTCAGGTTTCGGGGAAGTGTTAGGGTTAGGGTTCGGGCTAGGGTTAGGGTTAGGGGACGGAGATGGTTTAGGGTCCAGGTGAGGGTACAGCAATGCTTTAGGGGGAGCGTACGTGTGAGGGCGCGGGTTAGTGTTAGCGTACGGGTTAGGATTAGGGGACGGGTGAGGGTCAGGCTTCAGGGAAGTGTTAGGGTTAGGGTTCGGGCTAGGGTTAGGGTTAGGGGATGGGGACGGTTTAGGGTCCAGGTGAGGGTACGGCAACGCTTTAGGGGCAGCGGACGTGTGAGGAAGCGGGTTAGTGTTAGCGTACGGGTTAGGATTAGGGGACGGGTGAGGGTCAGGTTTCGGGGAAGGGTTAGGGTTAGGGTTCGGGCTAGGGTTAGGGTTAGGGGACGGGGACGGTTTAGGGTCCAGGTGAGGGTACGGCAACGCTTTAGGGGGAGCGTACGTGTGAGGGCGCGGGTTAGTGTTAGCGTACGGGTCAGCATTAGGGGACGGGTGAGGGTCAGGCTTCAGGGAAGGGTTAGGGTTAGGGTTCGGGCTAGGGTTAGGGTTAAGGGACGGGGACGCTTTAGGGTCCAGGTGAGGATACGGCAACGCTTTAGGGGGAGCGTACGTGTGATTGCGCGGGTTAGTGTGAGCGTAAGGTTCAGGATTAGGGGACGGGTGAGGGTTAGGCTTCGAGGAAGGTTTAGGGTTAGGGTTCGGGCTAAGGTTAGGGTTAGGGGCGGGGACTGATTAGGATCCAGGTGAGGGTACGGCAACGCTTTAAGGGGAGCGTACGTGTAAGGGCGCGGGTTATTGTTAGTCTACGGGTTAGGATTAGGGGACGGGTGAGGGTCAGGCTTCAGGGAAGGGTTAGGGTTAGGGTTTGGGCTAGCGTTACGGTTAGGGGACGGGGACGGTTTAAGGTCCAGGTGAGGGTACGGCAACGCTTTAGGGGAGCGTACGTGTGAGGGCGCGGGTTAGTGTTAGCATACGGGTTAGGATTAGGGTACGAGTGAGGGTGAGGTTTCGGGGAAGGGTTAGGGTTAGGGTTCGGGCTAGGGTTCCGGTTAGGGTACGGGGACGGTTTAGGGTCCAGGTGAGGGTACGACAACGCTTTAGGGGGAGCGTACGTGTGAGGGCGCGGGTTAGTGTTAGCGTACGGGTTAGGATTAGGGGACGGGTGAGGGTGAGGTTTCGGGGAAGGGTTAGGTTTAGGGTTCGGGCTAGGGTTAGGGTTAGGGGACGGGGACGGTTTCGGGTCCAGGTGAGGGTACGGCAACGCTTTAGGGGGAGCGTACGTGTGAGGGCGCGGGTTAGTGTTAGCGTACGGGTCAGGAAGAGGGGACGGGTGAGGGTCAGGCTTCGGGGAAGGGTTAGGGTGAGGGTTCGGGCTAGGGTTAGGGTTAAGGTACGGGGACGGTTTAGGCTCCAGGTGAGGGTACGGCAACGCTTTAGGGGGAGCGTACGTGTGAGGGCGTGGGTTAGTGTTAGCGTACGGGTTAGGATTAGGGGACGGGTGAGGGTCAGGCTTGGGGGAAGGGTTAGGGTTAGGGTTCGGGCTAGGGTTAGGGGACGGGGACGGGGACGGTTTAGGGTCCAGGTGAGGGTACGTCAACGCTTTAGGGGGAGCGTACGTGTGAGGACGCGGGTTACTGTTAGCGTAAGGGTCAGGATTAGGGGACGGGTGAGGGTCAGGCTTCGGGGAAGGTTTAGGGTTAGGGTTCGGGCTAGGGTTAGGGTTAGGGGACGGGGACGGTTTAGGGTCCAGGTGAGGGTACGGCTACACTTTAGGGGGAGCGTACGTGTGAGGGCGCGGGTTATTGTTAGTCTACGGGTTAGGATTAGGGGACGGGTGAGGGTCAGGCTTCGGGGAAGGGTTAGGGTTAGGATTTGGGCTAGCGTTAGGGTTAGGGGACGGGGACGGTTTAAGGTCCAGGTGAGGGTACGGCAACGCTTTAGGGGGAGCGTACGTGTGAGGGCGCGGGTTAGTGTCAGCGTATGGGTTAGGATTAGGGTACGGGTGAGGGTGAAGTTTCGGGGAAGGGTTAGGGTTAGGGTTCAAGCTATGGTTCCGGTTAGGGGACGGGGACGGTTTAGGGTCCAGGTGAGGGTACGACAACGCTTTAGGGGGAGCGTACGTGTGAGGGCGCGGGTTAGTGTTAGCGTACGGGTTAGGATTAGGGGACGGGTGAGGGTCAGGCTCGGGGACGGGTTAGGGTTAGGGTTTGGGCTAGGGTTAGGGTTAGGGGACGGGGAAGGTTTAGGGTCCAAGTGAGGGTACGGCAACGCTTTAGGGGGAGCGTACGTGTGAGGGCGCGGGTTAGTGTTAGCCTACGGGTTAGCATTAGGGGACGGGTGAGGGTCAGGCTTCGGGGAAGGGTTAGGGTTAGGATTTGGGCTAGGGTTAGGGTTAGGGGACGGGGACGGTTTAGGGTCCAGGTGAGGGTACGGCAACGCTTTAGGGGGAGCGTACGTGTGAGGGCGCGGGTTAGTGTTAGCCTATCGCCTAGGATTAGGGGACGGGTGAGGGTCAGGCTTCGGGGAAGGGTTAGGGTTAGGGTTCGGGCTAGGGTTAGGGTTAGGGGACGGGGACCGTTTAGGGTCCAGGTGAGGGTACGGCAACGCTTTAGGGGGAGCGTACGTGTGAGGGCGTGGTTTAGTGTTAGAGTACGGGTTAGGATTGGGGGACGAGTGAGGGTCAGGCTTCGGGGAAGTGTTAGGGTTAGGGTTCGGGCTAGGGTTAGGGTTAGGGGACGGAGATGGTTTAGGGTCCAGGTGACGGTACAGCAATGCTTTAGGGGGAGCGTACGTGTGAGGGCGCGGGTTAGTGTTAGCGTACGGGTTAGGATTAGGAGACGGGTGAGGGTCAGGTTTCGGGGAAGGGTTAGGGTTAGGGTTCGGGCTAGGGTTAGGGTTAGGGGACGGGGACGGTTTAGGGTCCAGGTGAGGGTACGGCAACGCTTTAGGGGGAGCGTACGTGTGAGGGCGCGGGTTAGTGTTAGCGTACGGGTCAGCATTAGGGGACGGGTGACGGTCAGGCTTCAGGGAAGGGTTAGGTTTAGGGTTCGGGCTAGGGTTAGGGTTAAGGGACGGGGACGCTTTAGGGTCCAGGTGAGGGTACGGCAACGCTTTAGGGGGAGCGTACGTGTGATTGCGTGGGTTAGTGTGAGCGTAAGGTTCAGGATTAGGGGACGCGTGAGGGTCAGGCTTCGAGGAAGGTTTAGGGTTAGGGTTCGGGCTAGGGTTAGGGTTAGGGGCGGGGACTGATTAGGGTCCAGGTGAGGGTACGGCAACGCTTTAAGGGGAGCGTACGTGTAAGGGCGCGGGTTATTGTTAGTCTACGGGTTAGGATTAGGGGACGGGTGAGGGTCAGGCTTCAGAGAAGGGTTAGGGTTAGGGTTTGGGCTAGCGTTACGGTTAGGGGACGGGGACGGTTTAAGGTCCAGGTGAGGGTACGGCAACGCTTTAGGGGAGCGTACGTGTGAGGGCGCGGGTTAGTGTTAGCGTACGGTTTAGGATTAGGGTACGAGTGAGGGTGAGGTTTCGGGGAAGGGTTAGGGTTAGGGTTCGGGCTAGGGTTCCGGTTAGGGTACGGGGACGGTTTAGGGTCCAGGTGAGGGTACGACAACGCTTTAGGGGGAGCGTACGTGTGAGGGCGCGGGTTAGTGTTAGCGTACGGGTTAGGATTAGGGGACGGGTGAGGGTGAGGTTTCGGGGAAGGGTTAGGGTTAGGGTTCGGGCTAGGGTTAGGGGTAGGGGACGGGGACGGTTTCGGGTCCAGGTGAGGGTACGGCAACGCTTTAGGGGGAGCGTACGTGTGAGGGCGCGGGTTAGTGTTAGCGTACGGGTCAGGAAGAGGGGACGGGTGAGGGTCAGGCTTCGGGGAAGGGTTAGGGTGAGGGTTCGGGCTAGGGTTAGGGTTAAGGTACGGGGACGGTTTAGGGTCCAGGTGAGGGTACGGCAACGCTTTAGGGGGAGCGTACGTGTGAGGGCGCAGGTTAGTGTTAACGTACGGGTTAGGATTAGGGAACGGGTGAGGGTCAGGCTTCGGGGAAGGGTTAGGGTTAGGGTTTGGGCTAGGGTTAGGGTTAGGGGATGGGGAAGGGTTAGCGTCCAGGTGAGGGTACGGCAACGCTTTAGGGGGAGCGTACGTGTGAGGGCGTGGTTTAGTGTTAGCGTACGGGTTAGGATTTGGGGACGAGTGAGGGTCAGGCTTCGGGGAAGGGTTAGGGTTAGGGTTCGGGCTAGGGTTAGGGTTAGGGGACGGGGATGGTTTAGGGTCCAGGTGACGGTACGGCAACGCTTTAGGGGGAGTGTACGTGTGAGGGCGCTCGTTAGTGTTAGCGTACTGGTTAGGATTAGGGGACGGGTGAGGGTCAGGCTTCGGGGAAGGGTTAGGTTTATGGTTCAGGCTAGGGTTAGGGTTAGGGGACGGGGACGGTTTAGGGTCCTGGTGAGGGTACGGCAACGCTTTAGGGGGAGCGTACGTGTGAGGGCGCGGATTAGTGTTAGCTTACGGGTTAGGATTAGCGGATGGGTGAGGTTCAGGCTTCGGGGAAGGGTTAGGGTTAGATTCGGGCTAGGGTTAGGGTTAGGTGACGGGGACGGTTTAAGGTCTAGGTGAGGGTACGGCAACGCTTTAGGGGGTGCGTATGTGTGAGGGCGCGGGTGAGTGTTAGCGTACGGGTTAGGATTAGGGGACGGTTCATGGTCAGGCTTCGGGAAAGGGTTAGGTTTAGGGTTCGGGCTAGGGTTAGGGTTAGGGGACGGGGACAGTTTAGGGTCCAGGTGAGGGTATGGCAACGCTTTAGGGGGAGCGTACGTGTGAGGGCGTGTGTTAGTGTTAGCATATGGGTTAGGATTAGGGGACGGGTGAGTGTCATTCTTCGGGTAAGGGTTAGGGTTAGGGTTCGGGGTAGGGTTAGGGTTAGGGGACAGGGACGGTTTAGGTTCCTGGTGAGGGTACGGCAACACTTTAGGAGGAGCGTATGTGTGAGGGCGCAGGTTAGTGTTAGCCTACGGGTTAGGATTAGGGGACGGGTGAGGGTCAGGCTTCGGTGAAGGGTTAAGGTTAGGGTTCGGGCTAGGGTTAGGGTTAGGGGACGGGGACGGTTTAGGGTCCAGGTGAGGGTACGGCAACGCTTTAGGGGGAGCGTACGTGTGAAGGCGCGGGTTAGTGTTAGCCTACTGGTTAGGATTAGGGGACGGGTGAGGGTCAGGCTTCGGGGAAGGGTTAGGGTTAGGGTTCGGGCTAGGGTTAGGGTTAGGGGACGGGGACCGTTTAGGGTCCAGGTGAGGGTACGGCAACGCTTTAGGGGGAGCGTACGTGTGAGGGCGTGGTTTAGTGTTAGCGTACGGGTTAGGATTGTGGGACGAGTGAGGGTCAGGCTTCGGGGAAGGGTTAGGGTTAGGGTTCGGGCTAGGGTTAGGGTTAGGGTACGGGGATGGTTTAGGGTCCAGGTGACGGTACGGCAACGCTTTAGGGGGAGCGTACGTGTGAGGGCGCTCGTTAGTGTTAGCGTACTGGTTAGGATTAGGGGACAGGTGAGGGTCAGGCTTCGGGGAAGGGTTAGGGTTATGGTTCAGGCTAGGGTTAGGGTTAGGCGACGGGGACGGTTTAGGGTCCTGGTGAGGGTACGGCAACGCTTTAGGGGGAGCGTACGTGTGAGGGCGCGGATTAGTGTTAGCGTACGGGTTAGGATTAACGGATGGGTGAGGTTCAGGCTTCGGGGAAGTGTTAGGGTTAGATTCGGGCTAGGGTTAGGGTTAGGGGACGGGGACGGTTTAAGGTCTAGGTGAGGGTACGGCAACGCTTTAGGGGGAGCGTATGTGTGAGGGCGCGGGTTAGTGTTAGCGTACGGGTTAGGATTAGGGGACGGTTCATGGTCAGGCTTCGGGAAAGGGTTAGGGTTAGGGTTCGGGCTAGGGTTAGGGTTAGGGGACGGGGACAGTTTAGGGTCCAGGTGAGGGTATGGCAACGCTTTAGGGGGAGCGTACGTGTGAGGGCGCGGGTTAGTGTTAGCGTACGGGTTAGGATGAGGGGACAGGTGAGGGTAAGGTTTCGGGGAAGGGTTAGGGTTAGGGTTCGGGCTAGGGTTAGGGTTAGGGGACGGGGACGGTTTAGCGTCCAGGTGAGGGTATGGCAACGCTTTAGGGGGAGCGTACGTTTGAGGGCGCGGGTTAGTGTTAGCGTATGGGTTAGGATTAGGGGACGGGTGAGGGTCAGGCTTCGGGGAAGGGTTAGGGTTAGGGTTCGGGCTAGGGTTAGGGTTAGGGCACGAAGACGGTTTAGGGTTCAGGTGAGGGTACGTCAACGCTTTAGGGGGAGCGTACGTGTGAGGGCGCGGGTTACTGTTAGCGTAAGGGTCAGGATTAGGGGACGGGTGAGGGTCAGGCTTCGGAGAAAGTTTAGGGTTAGGGTTCGGGCTAGGGTTAGGGTTAGGGGACGGGGACGGTTTAAGGTCCAGGTGAGGGTACGGCAACGCTTTAGGGGGAGCGTACGTGTCAGGGCGCGGGTTAGTGTTACCTCCGGGTTAGGATTAGGGGACGGTTGAGGGTCAGGCTTCGGGGAAGTGTTAGGGTTAGGGTTCTGGCTAGGGTTAGGGTTAGGGGACGGGGACGGTTTAGGGTCCAGGTGAGGGTACGTCAACGCTTTAGGGGAAGCGTACGTCTGAGGGCGTGGGTAAGTGTTAGCGTAAGGGTCAAGATTAGGGAACGGGTGAGGGTCAGGCTTCGGGGAAGGTTTAGGGTTAGGGTAGGGCTAGGGTTAGTGTTAGGGGACGGGGACGGTTTAGGGTCCACGTGAGGGTACGGCTACGCTTTAGGGGGAGCGTACGTGTGAGGGCGCGGGTTATTGTTAGCCTACGGGTTAGGATTAGGGGACGGGTGAGAGTCAGGCTTCGGGGAAGTGTTAGGGTTAGGTTTTGGGCTAGGGTTAGGGTTAGGGGACGGGGACGGTTTAAGGTCCAGGTGAGGGTACGGCAACGCTTTAGGGGAAGCGTACGTGTGAGGGCGTGGGTTAGTGTTAGCGTACGGGTTAGGATTAGGGGACGGGTGAGGGTGAGGTTTCGGGGAAGGATTAGGGTTAGGGTTCGGGCTAGGGTTCGGGTTAGGGGACGGGGACGGTTTAGGGTCCAGGTGAGGGTACGACAACGCTTTAGGGGGAGCGTACGTGTCGCGGGTTAGTGTTAGCGTACGGGTTAGGATTAGGGGACGGGTGAGGGTGAGGTTTCGGGGAAGGGTTAGGTTTAGGGTTCGGGCTAGGGTTAGGGTTAGGGGACGGGGACGGTTTAGGGTCCAGGTGAGGGTACGTCAACGCTTTAGGGGAAGCGTACGTCTGAGGGCGTGGGTAAGTGTTAGCGTAAGGGTCAAGATTAGGGAACGGGTGAGGGTCAGGCTTCGGGGAAGGTTTAGGGTTAGGGTAGGGCTAGGGTTAGTGTTAGGGGACGGGGACGGTTTAGGGTCCACGTGAGGGTACGGCTACGCTTTAGGGGGAGCGTACGTGTGAGGGCGCGGGTTATTGTTAGCCTACGGGTTAGGATTAGGGGACGGGTGAGAGTCAGGCTTCGGGGAAGTGTTAGGGTTAGGTTTTGGGCTAGGGTTAGGGTTAGGGGACGGGGACGGTTTAAGGTCCAGGTGAGGGTACGGCAACGCTTTAGGGGGAGCGTACGTGTGAGGGCGTGGGTTATTGTTAGCGTACGGGTTAGGATTAGGGGACGGGTGAGGGTGAGGTTTCGGGGAAGGATTAGGGTTAGGGTTCGGGCTAGGGTTCGGGTTAGGGGACGGGGACGGTTTAGGGTCCAGGTGAGGGTACGACAACGCTTTAGGGGGAGCGTACGTGTCGCGGGTTAGTGTTAGCGTACGGGTTAGGATTAGGGGACGGGTGAGGGTGAGGTTTCGGGGAAGGGTTAGGGTTAGGGTTCGGGCTAGGGTTAGGGTTAGGGGACGGGGACGGTTTAGGGTCCAGGTGACGGTACGGCAACGCTTTAGGGGGAGCGTACGTGTGAGGGCGCGGGTTAGTGTTAGCGTACGGGTTAGGATTAGCGGACGGGTGAGGGTCAGGCTTCGGGGAAGGGTTAGTGTTAGTGTTCGTGCTAGGGTTAGGGTTAGGGAACGGGGACGGTTTAGGGTCCAGGTGAGGGTACAGCAATGCTTTAGGCGGAGCGTACGTGTGAGGGCGCGGGTTAGTGTTAGCGTAGCGGTTAGGATTAGGGGACGTGTGAGGGTCAGGCTTCAGGGAAGTGTTATGGTTAGGGTTCGGGCTAGGGTTAGGGTTAGGGGATGGGGACGGTTTAGGGTCCAGGTGAGGGTACGGCAACGCTTTAGGGGGAGCGTACCTGTGAGGGCGTGGGTTAGTGTTAGCGTACGGGTTAGGATTAGGGGACGTGTGAGGGTCAGGCTTCAGGGAAGTGTTAGGGTTAGGTTTCGGTCTAGGGTTAGGGTTAGGGGATGGGGACGGTTTAGGGTCCAGGTGAGGGTACGGCAACGCTTTAGGGGGAGCGTACGTGTGAGGGCGCGGGTTAGTGTTAGCGGACGGGTTAGGATTAGGGGACGGTTCATGGTCAGGCTTCGGGGAAGGGTTAGTGTTAGTGTTCGGGCTAGGTTTAGGGTTAGGGGATGGGGACGGTTTAGGGTCGAGGTGAGGGTACAGCAATTCTTTAGGGGGAGGGTACGTGTGAGGGCGCGGGTTAGTGTTAGCGTACGGGTTAGGATTAGGGGACGTGTGAGGGTCAGGCTTCAGGGAAGTGTTAGGGTTAGGGTTCGGGCTAGGGTTAGGGTTAGGGGACGGGGACGGTTTAAGGTCTAGGTGAGGGTACGGCAACGCTTTAGGGGGAGCGTACGTGTGAGGGCGCGGGTTAGTGTTAGCGTACGGGTTAGGATTAGGGGACGGTTCATGGTCAGGCTTCGGGAAAGAGTTAGGGTTAGGGTTCGGGCTAGGGTTAGGGTTAGGGGACGGGGACAGTTTAGGGTCCAGGTGAGGGTACGGCAACGCTTTAGGGGGAGCGTACGTGTGAGGGCGCGGGTTAGTGTTAGCGTACGGGTTAGGATTAGGGGACGGGTGAGGGTCAGGCTTCGGGGAAGGGTTAGCGTTAGGGTTCGGGCTAGGGTTACGGTTAGGGGATGGAGACGGTTTAGGGTCCAGGTGAGGGTACGTCAACGATTTAGGGGGAGCGTACGTGTGAGGGCGCGGGTTACTGTTAGCGTAAGGGTCACGATTAGGGGACGTGTGAGGGTCAGGCTTCGGGGAAGGTTTAGGGTTAGGGTTCGGGCTAGGGTTAGGGTTAGGGGACGGGGACGGTTTAGGGTCCAGGTGAGGGTACGGCTATGCTTTAGGGGGAGCGTACGTGTGAGGGCGCGGGTTATTGTTAGCCTACGGGTTAGGATTAGGGGACGGGTGAGGGTCAGGCTTCGGGGAAGGGTTAGGGTTAGGGTTTGGCTACGGTTAGGGTTAGGGGACGGGGACGGTTTAAGGTCCAGGTGAGGGTACGGCAACGCTTTATGGGGAGCGTACGTGTGAGGCCGCGAGTTAGTGTTAGCGTACGGGTTAGGATTAGGGGACGGGTGAGGGTCAGGCTTCGGGGAATGGTTACGGTTAGGGATCGGGCTAGGGTTAGGTTTAGGGGACGGGGACGGTTTAGGATCCACGTGAGGGTACGGCAACGCTTTAGGGGGAGCGTACGTGTGAGGGCGCGGGTTAGTGTTACCTCCGGGTTAGGATTAGGGGACGGGTAAGGGTCAGGCTTCGGGGAAGTGTTAGGGTTAGGGTTCGGGCTAGGGTTAGGGTTAGGGGACAGGGACGGTTTAGGGTCCAGGTGAGGGTACGGCAACGCTTTAGGGGGAGCGTACGTGTGAGGGCGCGGGTTAATGTTAGCCTATCGGCTAGGATTAGGGGACGGGTGAGGGTCAGGCTTCGGGGAAGGGTTAGGGTTAGGGTTCGGGCTAGGGTTAGGGTTAGGGGACGGGGACCATTTAGGGTCCAGGTGAGGGTACGGCAACGCTTTAGGGGGAGCGTACGTGTGAGGGCGTGGTTTAGTGTTAGCGTACGGGTTAGGATTGGGGGACGAGTGAGGGTCAGGCTTCGGGGAAGTGTTAGGGTTAGGGTTCGGGCTAGGGTTAGGGTTAGGGGACGGAGATGGTTTAGGGTCCAGGTGAGGGTACAGCAATGCTTTAGGGGGAGCGTACGTGTGAGGGCGCGGGTTAGTGTTAGCCTACGGGTTAGGATTAGGGGACGGGTGAGGGTCAGGCTTCAGGGAAGTGTTAGGGTTAGGGTTCGGGCTAGGGTTAGGGTTAGGGGATGGGGACGGTTTAGGGTCCAGGTGAGGGTACGGCAACGCTTTAGGGGGAGCGTACGTGTGAGGAAGCGGGTTAGTGTTAGCATACGGGTTAGGATTAGGGGACGGGTGAGGGTCAGGCTTCGAGAAAGGTTTAGGTTTAGGGTTCGGGCTAGGGTTAGGGTTGGGGCGGGGACTGATTAGGGTCCAGGTGAGGGTACGGCAACGCTTTAGGGGAGCGTACGTGTGAGGGCGCGGGTTAGTGTTAGCGTACGGGTTAGGATTAGGGTACGGGTGAGGGTGAGGTTTCGGGGAAGGGTTAGGGTTAGGGTTCGGGCTAGGGTTCCGGTTAGGGGACGGGGACGGTTTAGGGTCCAGGTGAGGGTACGACAAAGCTTTAGGGGGAGCGTACGTGTGAGGGCGCGGGTTAGTGTTAGCGTACGGGTTAGGATTAGGGGACGGGTGAGGGTGAGGTTTCGGGGAAGGGTTAGGGTTAGGGTTCGGGCTAGGGTTAGGGTTAGGGGACGCGGACGGTTTCGGGTCCAGGTGAGGGTACGGCAACGCTTTAGGGGGAGCGTACGTGTGAGGGCGCGGGTTATTGTTAGCGTACGGGTCAGGAAGAGGGGACGGGTGAGGGTCAGGCTTCGGGGAAGGGTTAGGGTGAGAGTTCGGGCTAGGGTTAGGGTTAAGGTACGGGGACGGTTTAGGCTCCAGGTGAGGGTAGGGCAACGCTTTAGGTGGAGCGTACTTGTGAGGGCGTGGGTTAGTGTTAGCGTACGGGGTAGGATTAGGGGACGGGTGAGGGTCAGGCTTCGGGGAAGGGTTAGGGTTAGGGTTCGGGCTAGTGTTAGGGTTAGGAGACGGGGACGGTTTAGGGTCCAGGTGAGGGTACGGCAACGCTTTAGGGGGAGCGTACGTGTGAGGGCGCAGGTTAGTGTTAACGTACGGGTTAGAATTAGGAAACGGGTGAGGGTCAGGCTTCGGGGAAGGGTTAGGGTTAGGGTTTGGGCTAGGGTTAGGGTTAGGGGACGGGGAAGGTTTAGCGTCCAGGTGAGGGTACGGCAACGCTTTAGGGGGAGCGTACGTGTGAGGGCGTGGGTTAGTGTTAGCTTATGGGTTAGGATTAGGGGACGGGTGAGGGTCATTCTTCGGGGAAGGGTTAGGGTTAGAGTTCGGGGTAGGGTTATGGTTAGGGGACAGGGACGGTTTAGGGTCCAGGTGAGGGTACGGCAACACTTTAGGGGGAGCGTATGTGTGAGGGCGCGGGTTAGTGTTAGCCTACGGGTTAGGATTAGGGGACGGGTGAGGGTCAGGCTTCGGGGAAGGGTTAGGGTTAGGGTTCGGGCTAGGGTTAGGTTTAGGGGACGGGGACGGTTTAGGGTCCAGGTGAGGGTACGGCAACGCTTTAGGGGGAGCGTACGTGTGAGGGCGCGGGTTAGTGTTAGCCTACTGGTTAGGATTAGGGGACGGGTGAGGGTCAGGCTTCGGGGAAGGGTTAGGGTTAGGGTTCGGGCTAGGGTTAGGGTTAGGGGACGGGGACCGTTTAGGGTCCAGGTGAGGGTACGGCAACGCTTTAGGGGGAGCGTACGTGTGAGGGCGTGGTTTAGTGTTAGCGTACGGGTTAGGATTGGGGGACGAGTGAGGGTCAGGCTTCGGGGAAGGGTTAGGGTTAGGGTTCGGTCTAAGGTTAGGGTTAGGGGACGGGGATGGTTTAGGGTCCAGGTGACGGTACGGCAACGCTTTAGGGGGAGCGTACATGTGAGGGCGCTCGTTAGTGTTAGCATACTGGTTAGGATTAGGGGACGGGTGAGGGTCAGGCTTCGGGGAAGGGTTAGGGTTATGGTTCAGGCTAGGGTTAGGGTTAGGGGACGGGGACGGTTTAGGGTCCTGGTGAGGGTACGGCAACGCTTTAGGGGGAGCGTACGTGTGAGGGCGCGGATTAGTGTTAGCGTACGGGTTAGGATTAGCGGATGGGTGAGGTTCAGGCTTCGGGGAAGTGTTAGGGTTAGATTCGGGCTAGGGTTAGGGTTAGGGGACGGGGACGGTTTAAGGTCTAGGTGAGGGTACGGCAACGCTTTAGGGGGAGCGTATGTGTGAGGGCGCGGGTTAGTGTTAGCGTACGGGTTAGGATTAGGGGACGGTTCATGGTCAGGCTTCGGGAAAGGGTTAGGGTTAGGGTTCGGGCTAGGGTTAGGGTTAGGGGACGGGGACAGTTTAGGGTCCAGGTGAGGGTATGGCAACGCTTTAGGGTGAGCGTACGTGTGAGGGCGTGGGTTAGTGTTAGCGTATGGGTTAGGATTAGGGGACGTGTGAGGGTCATTCTTCGGGGAAGGGTTAGGGTTAGGATTCGGGGTAGGGTTAGGGTTAGGGGACAGGGACGGTTTAGGGTCCAGGTGAGGGTACGGCAACACTTTAGGAGGAGCGTATGTGTGAGGGCGCAGGTTAGTGTTAGCCTACGGGTTAGGATTAGGGGACGGTTGAGGGTCATGCTTCGGTGAAGGGTTAGGGTTAGGGTTCGGGCTAGGGTTAGGGTTATGGGACGGGTACGGTTTAGGGTCCAGGTGAGGGTACGGCAACGCTTTAGGGGGAGCGTACGTGTGAGGGCGCGGGTTAGTGTTAGCCTACTGGTTAGGATTAGGGGACGGGTGAGGGTCAGGCTTCGGGGAAGGGTTAGGGTTAGGGTTCGGGCTAGGGTTAGGGTTAGGGTTAGGGGACGGGGACCGTTTAGGGTCCAGGTGAGGGTACGGCAACGCTTTAGGGGGAGCGTACGTGTGAGGGCGTGGTTTAGTGTTAGCGTACGGGTTAGGATTGTGGGACGAGTGAGGGTCAGGCTTCGGGGAAGGGTTAGGGTTAGGGTTCGGGCTAGGGTTAGGGTTAGGGGACGGGGATGGTTTAGGGTCCAGGTGACGGTACGGCAACGCTTTAGGGGGAGCGTACGTGTGAGAGCGCTCGTTAGTGTTAGCGTACTGGTTAGGATTAGGGGACAGGTGAGGGTCAGGCTTCGGGGAAGTGTTAGGGTTATGGTTCAGGCTAGGGTTAGGGTTAGGCGACGGGGACGGTTTAGGGTCCTGGTGAGGGTACGGCAACGCTTTAGGGGGAGCGTACGTGTGAGGGCGCGGATTAGTGTTAGCGTACGGGTTAGGATTAGCGGATGGGTGAGGTTCAGGCTTCGGGGAAGGGTGAGGGTTAGATTCGGGCTAGGGTTAGGGTTAGAGGACGGGGACGGTTTAAGGTTAGGGTTAGGGTTAGGGTTAGGTTTAGGGTTAGGGGACGGGGACGGGGACGGTTTAGGGTCCAGGTGAAGGTACGGCAACGCTTTAGGGGGAGTGTACGTGTGAGGGCGCGGGTTAGTGTTAGCCTACGGGTTAGGGTTAGGGGACGGGTGAGGGACAGGCTTCGGGGAAGGGTTAGGGTTAGGGTTCGGGCTAAGGTTAGGGTTAGGGGACGGGGACAGTTTAGGGTCCAGGTGAGGGTACGACAATGCTTTAGGGGGAGCGTACGTGTGAGGGCGCGGGTTACTGTTAGCGTAAGGGTCAGGATTAGGGGACGGGTCAGGGTCAGGCATCGGAGAAAGTTTAGGGTTAGGGTTCGGGCTAGGGTTAGGGTTAGGGGACGGGGACGGTTTAGGGTCCAGGTGAGGGTACGGCTACGCTTTAGGGGGAGCGTACGTGTGAGGGCGCGGGTTAGTGTTAGCCTACGGGTTAGGATTAGGGGACGGGTGAGGGTCAGGCTTCGGGGAAGGGTTAGGGTTAGGGTTTGGACTACGGTTAGGGTTAGGGGACGGGGACGGTTTAAGGTCCAGGTGAGGGTACGGCAACGCTTTAGGGGGAGCGTACGTGTGAGGCCGCGGGTTAGTGTTAGCGTACGGGTTAGGATTAGGGGACGGGTGAGGGTCAGGCTTCGGGGAAGGGTTACGGTTAGGGTTCGGTCTAGGGTTAGGTTTAGGGGACGGGGACGGTTTAGGGTCCAGGTGAGGGTACGGCAACGCTTTAGGGGGAGCGTACGTGTGAGGGCGCGGGTTAGTGTTACCTCTGGGTTAGGATTAGGGGACGGTTGAGGGTCAGGCTTCGGGGAAGTGTTAGGGTTAGGGTTCGGGCTAGGGTTAGGGTTAGGGGACGGGGACGGTTTAGGGTCCAGGTGAGGGTACGTCAACGCTTTAGGGGAAGCGTACGTCTGAGGGCGTGGGTTAGTGTTAGCGTAAGGGTCAGGATTAGGGAACGGGTGAGGGTCAGGCTTCGGGGAAGGTTTAGGGTTAGGGTTCGGGCTAGGGTTAGAGTTAGGGGACGGGGACGGTTTAGGGTCCACGTGAGGGTACGGCTACGCTTTAGGGGGAGCGTACGTGTGAGGGCGCGGGTTATTGTTAGCCTACGGGTTAGGATTAGGGGACGGGTGAGAGTCAGGCTTCGGGGAAGTGTTAGGGTTAGGTTTTGGGCTAGGGTTAGGGTTAGGGGACGGGGACGGTATAAGGTCCAGGTGAGGGTACGGCAACGCTTCAGGGGGAGCGTACGCGTGAGGGCGCGGGTTAGTGTTAGCGTACGGGTTAGGATTAGGGGACGGGTGAGGGTGAGGTTTCGGGGAAGGATTAGGGTTAGGGTTCGGGCTAGGGTTCGGGTTAGGGGACGGGGACGGTTTAGGGTCCAGGTGAGGGTACAGCAATGCTTTAGGCGGAGCGTACGTGTGAGGGCGCGGGTTAGTGTTAGCGTACGGGTTAGGATTAGGGGACGTGTGAGGGTCAGGTTTCAGGGAAGTGTTAGGGTTAGGGTTCGGGCTAGGGTTAGGGTTAGGGGATGGGGACGGTTTAGGGTCCAGGTGAGGGTACGGCAACGCTTTAGGGGGAGCGTACGTGTGAGGGCGCGGGTTAGTGTTAGCGTATGGGTTAGGATTAGGGGACGGTTCATGGTCAGGCTTCGGGAAAGTGTTAGGGTTAGGGTTCGGGCTAGGGTTAGGGTTAGGGAACGGGGACGGTTTAGGCTCCAGGTGAGGGTACAGCAATGCTTTAGGGGGAGCGTACGTGTGAGGGCGTGGGTTAGTGTTAGCGTACGGGTTAGGATTAGGGGACATGTGAGGGTCAGGTTTCAGGGAAGTGTTAGGGTTAGGGTTCGGGCTAGGGTTAGGGTTAGGGGTTGGGGATGGTTTAGGGTCCAGGTGAGGGTACGGCAACGCTTTAGGGGGTGCGTACGTGTGAGGGCGCGGGTTAGTGTTAGCGGACGGGTTAGGATTAGGGGACGGTTCATGGTCAGGCTTCGGGGAAGGGTTAGTGTTAGTGTTCGGGCTAGGGTTAGGGTTAGGGAACGGGGACGGTTTAGGGTCCAGGTGAGGGTACAGCAATTCTTTAGGGGGAGGGTACGTGTGAGGGCGCGGGTTAGTGTTAGCGTACGGGTTAGGATTAGGGGACGTGTGAGGGTCAGGCTTCACGGAAGTGTTAGGGTTAGGGTTCGGGCTAGGGTTAGGGTTAGGGGACGGGGACGGTTTAAGGTCTAGGTGAGGGTACGGCAACGCTTTAGGGGGAGCGTACGTGTGAGGGCGCGGGTTAGTGTTAGCGTACGGGTTAGGATTAGGGGACGGTTCATGGTCAGGCTTCGGGAAAGGGTTAGGGTTAGGGTTCGGGCTAGGGTTAGGGTTAGGGGACGGGGACAGTTTAGGGTCCAGGTGAGGGTACGGCAACGCTTTAGGGGGAGCGTACGTGTGAGGGCGCGGGTTACTGTTAGCGTAAGGGTCAGGATTAGGGGACGGGTGAGGGTCAGGCTTCGGAGAAAGTTTAGGGTTAGGGTTCGGGCTAGGGTTAGGGTTAGGGGACGGGGACGGTTTAGGGTCCAGGTGAGGGTACGGCTACGCTTTAGGAGGAGCGTACGTGTGAGGGCGCGGGTTAGTGTTAGCCTACGGGTTAGGATTAGGGGACGGGTGAGGGTCAGGCTTCGGGGAAGGGTTAGGGTTAGGGTTTGGGCTACGGTTAGGGTTAGGGGACGGGGACGGTTTAAGGTCCAGGTGAGGGTACGGCAACGCTTTAGGGGGAGCGTACGTGTGAGGCCGCGGGTTAGTGTTAGCGTACGGGTTAGGATTAGGGGACGGGTGAGGGTCAGGCTTCGGGGAAGGGTTACGGTTAGGGTTCGGTCTAGGGTTAGGTTTAGGGGACGGGGACGGTTTAGGGTCCAGGTGAGGGTACGGCAACGCTTTAGGGGGAGCGTACCTGTGAGGGCGCGGGTTAGTGTTAGCGTACGGGTTAGGATTAGGGGACGTGTGAGGGTCAGGCTTCAGGGAAGTGTTAGGGTTAGGTTTCGGTCTAGGGTTAGGGTTAGGGGATGGGGACGGTTTAGGGTCCAGGTGAGGGTACGGCAACGCTTTAGGGGGAGCGTACGTGTGAGGGCGCGGGTTAGTGTTAGCGGACGGGTTAGGATTAGGGGACGGTTCATGGTCAGGCTTCGGGGAAGGGTTAGTGTTAGTGTTCGGGCTAGGGTTAGGGTTAGGGAACGGGGACGGTTTAGGGTCGAGGTGAGGGTACAGCAATTCTTTAGGGGGAGGGTACGTGTGAGGGCGCGGGTTAGTGTTAGCGTACGGGTTAGGATTAGGGGACGTGTGAGGGTCAGGCTTCAGGGAAGTGTTAGGGTTAGGGTTCGGGCTAGGGTTAGGGTTAGGGGACGGGGACGGTTTAAGGTCTAGGTGAGGGTACGGCAACGCTTTAGGGGGACCGTACGTGTGAGGGCGCGGGTTAGTGTTAGCGTACGGGTTAGGATTAGGGGACGGTTCATGGTCAGGCTTCGGGAAAGAGTTAGGGTTAGGGTTCGGGCTAGGGTTAGGGTTAGGGGACGGGGACAGTTTAGGGTCCAGGTGAGGGTACGGCAACGCTTTAGGGGGAGCGTACGTGTGAGGGCGCGGGTTAGTGTTAGCGTACGGGTTAGGATTAGGGGACGGGTGAGGGTCAGGCTTCGGGGAAGGGTTAGCGTTAGGGTTCGGGCTAGGGTTACGGTTAGGGGACGGAGACGGTTTAGGGTCCAGGTGAGGGTACGTCAACGATTTAGGGGGAGCGTACGTGTGAGGGCGCGGGTTACTGTTAGCGTAAGGGTCACGATTAGGGGACGTGTGAGGGTCAGGCTTCGGGGAAGGTTTAGGGTTAGGGTTCGGGCTAGGGTTAGGGTTAGGGGACGGGGACGGTTTAGGGTCCAGGTGAGGGTACGGCTATGCTTTAGGGGGAGCGTACGTGTGAGGGCGCGGGTTATTGTTAGCCTACGGGTTAGGATTAGGGGACGGGTGAGGGTCAGGCTTCGGGGAAGGGTTAGGGTTAGGGTTTGGCTACGGTTAGGGTTAGGGGACGGGGACGGTTTAAGGTCCAGGTGAGGGTACGGCAACGCTTTATGGGGAGCGTACGTGTGAGGCCGCGAGTTAGTGTTAGCGTACGGGTTAGGATTAGGGGACGGGTGAGTGTCAGGCTTCGGGGAATGGTTACGGTTAGGGATCAGGCTAGGGTTAGGTTTAGGGGACGGGGACGGTTTAGGATCCACGTGAGGGTACGGCAACGCTTTAGGGGGAGCGTACGTTTGAGGGCGCGGGTTAGTGTTACCTCCGGGTTAGGATTAGGGGACGGGTAAGGGTCAGGCTTCGGGGAAGTGTTAGGGTTAGGGTTCGGGCTAGGGTTAGGGTTAGGGGACAGGGACGGTTTAGGGTCCAGGTGAGGGTACGGCAACGCTTTAGGGGGAGCGTACGTGTGAGGGCGCGGGTTAATGTTAGCCTATCGGCTAGGATTAGGGGACGGGTGAGGGTCAGGCTTCGGGGAAGGGTTAGGGTTAGGGTTCGGGCTAGGGTTAGGGTTAGGGGACGGGGACCATTTAGGGTCCAGGTGAGGGTACGGCAACGCTTTAGGGGGAGCGTACGTGTGAGGGCGTGGTTTAGTGTTAGCGTACGGGTTAGGATTGGGGGACGAGTGAGGGTCAGGCTTCGGGGAAGTGTTAGGGTTAGGGTTCGGGCTAGGGTTAGGGTTAGGGGACGGAGATGGTTTAGGGTCCAGGTGAGGGTACAGCAATGCTTTAGGGGGAGCGTACGTGTGAGGGCGCGGGTTAGTGTTAGCCTACGGGTTAGGATTAGGGGACGGGTGAGGGTCAGGCTTCAGGGAAGTGTTAGGGTTAGGGTTCGGGCTAGGGTTAGGGTTAGGGGATGGGGACGGTTTAGGGTCCAGGTGAGGGTACGGCAACGCTTTAGGGGGAGCGTACGTGTGAGGAAGCGGGTTAGTGTTAGCATACGGGTTAGGATTAGGGGACGGGTGAGGGTCAGGCTTCGAGAAAGGTTTAGGTTTAGGGTTCGGGCTAGGGTTAGGGTTAGGGGCGGGGACTGATTAGGGTCCAGGTGAGGGTACGGCAACGCTTTAGGGGAGCGTACGTGTGAGGGCGCGGGTTAGTGTTAGCGTACGGGTTAGGATTAGGGTACGGGTGAGGGTGAGGTTTCGGGGAAGGGTTAGGGTTAGGGTTCGGGCTAGGGTTCCGGTTAGGGGACGGGGACGGTTTAGGGTCCAGGTGAGGGTACGACAAAGCTTTAGGGGGAGCGTACGTGTGAGGGCGCGGGTTAGTGTTAGCGTAGGGGTTAGGATTAGGGGACGGGTGAGGGTGAGGTTTCGGGGAAGGGTTAGGGTTAGGGTTCGGGCTAGGGTTAGGGTTAGGGGACGCGGACGGTTTCGGGTCCAGGTGAGGGTACGGCAACGCTTTAGGGGGAGCGTACGTGTGAGGGCGCGGGTTATTGTTAGCGTACGGGTCAGGAAGAGGGGACGGGTGAGGGTCAGGCTTCGGGGAAGGGTTAGGGTGAGAGTTCGGGCTAGGGTTAGGGTTAAGGTACGGGGACGGTTTAGGCTCCAGGTGAGGGTAGGGCAACGCTTTAGGTGGAGCGTACGTGTGAGGGCGTGGGTTAGTGTTAGCGTACGGGGTAGGATTAGGGGACGGGTGAGGATCAGGCTTCGGGGAAGGGTTAGGGTTAGGGTTCGGGCTAGTGTTAGGGTTAGGGGACGGGGACGGTTTAGGGTCCAGGTGAGGGTACGGCAACGCTTTAGGGGGAGCGTACGTGTGAGGGCGCAGGTTAGTGTTAACGTACGGGTTAGAATTAGGAAACGGGTGAGGGTCAGGCTTCGGGGAAGGGTTAGGGTTAGGGTTTGGGCTAGGGTTAGGGTTAGGGGACGGGGAAGGTTTAGCGTCCAGGTGAGGGTACGGCAACGCTTTAGGGGGAGCGTACGTGTGAGGGCGTGGGTTAGTGTTAGCTTATGGGTTAGGATTAGGGGACGGGTGAGGGTCATTCTTCGGGGAAGGGTTAGGGTTAGGGTTCGGGGTAGGGTTATGGTTAGGGGACAGGGACGGTTTAGGGTCCAGGTGAGGGTACGGCAACACTTTAGGGGGAGCGTATGTGTGAGGGCGCGGGTTAGTGTTAGCCTACGGGTTAGGATTAGGGGACGGGTGAGGGTCAGGCTTCGGGGAAGGGTTAGGGTTAGGGTTCGGGCTAGGGTTAGGGTTAGGGGACGGGGACGGTTTAGGGTCCAGGTGAGGGTACGGCAACGCTTTAGGGGGAGCGTACGTGTGAGGGCGCGGGTTAGTGTTAGCCTACTGGTTAGGATTAGGGGACGGGTGAGGGTCAGGCTTCGGGGAAGGGTTAGGGTTAGGGTTCGGGCTAGGGTTAGGGTTAGGGGACGGGGACCGTTTAGGGTCCAGGTGAGGGTACGGCAACGCTTTAGGGGGAGCGTACGTGTGAGGGCGTGGTTTAGTGTTAGCGTACGGGTTAGGATTGGGGGACGAGTGAGGGTCAGGCTTCGGGGAAGGGTTAGGGTTAGGGTTCGGTCTAAGGTTAGGGTTAGGGGACGGGGATGGTTTAGGGTCCAGGTGACGGTACGGCAACGCTTTAGGGGGAGCGTACATGTGAGGGCGCTCGTTAGTGTTAGCGTACTGGTTAGGATTAGGGGACGGGTGAGGGTCAGGCTTCGGGGAAGGGTTAGGGTTATGGTTCAGGCTAGGGTTAGGGTTAGGGGACGGGGACGGTTTAGGGTCCTGGTGAGGGTACGGCAACGCTTTAGGGGGAGCGTACGTGTGAGGGCGCGGATTAGTGTTAGCGTACGGGTTAGGATTAGCGGATGGGTGAGGTTCAGGCTTCGGGGAAGTGTTAGGGTTAGATTCGGGCTAGGGTTAGGGTTAGGGGACGGGGACGGTTTAAGGTCTAGGTGAGGGTACGGCAACGCTTTAGGGGGAGCGTATGTGTGAGGGCGCGGGTTAGTGTTAGCGTACGGGTTAGGATTAGGGGACGGTTCATGGTCAGGCTTCGGGAAAGGGTTAGGGTTAGGGTTCGGGCTAGGGTTAGGGTTAGGGGACGGGGACAGTTTAGGGTCCAGGTGAGGGTATGGCAACGCTTTAGGGTGAGCGTACGTGTGAGGGCGTGGGTTAGTGTTAGCGTATGGGTTAGGATTAGGGGACGTGTGAGGGTCATTCTTCGGGGAAGGGTTAGGGTTAGGGTTCGGGGTAGGGTTAGGGTTAGGGGACAGGGACGGTTTAGGGTCCAGGTGAGGGTACGGCAACACTTTAGGAGGAGTGTATGTGTGAGGGCGCAGGTTAGTGTTAGCCTACGGGTTAGGATTAGGGGACGGTTGAGGGTCATGCTTCGGTGAAGGGTTAGGGTTAGGGTTCGGGCTAGGGTTAGGGTTATGGGACGGGTACGGTTTAGGGTCCAGGTGAGGGTACGGCAACGCTTTAGGGGGAGCGTACGTGTGAGGGCGCGGGTTAGTGTTAGCCTACTGGTTAGGATTAGGGGACGGGTGAGGGTCAGGCTTCGGGGAAGGGTTAGGGTTAGGGTTCGGGCTAGGGTTAGGGTTAGGGTTAGGGGACGGGGACCGTTTAGGGTCCAGGTGAGGGTACGGCAACGCTTTAGGGGGAGCGTACGTGTGAGGGCGTGGTTTAGTGTTAGCGTACGGGTTAGGATTGTGGGACGAGTGAGGGTCAGGCTTCGGGGAAGGGTTAGGGTTAGGGTTCGGGCTAGGGTTAGGGTTAGGGGACGGGGATGGTTTAGGGTCCAGGTGACGGTACGGCAACGCTTTAGGGGGAGCGTACGTGTGAGAGCGCTCGTTAGTGTTAGCGTACTGGTTAGGATTAGGGGACAGGTGAGGGTCAGGCTTCGGGGAAGTGTTAGGGTTATGGTTCAGGCTAGGGTTAGGGTTAGGCGACGGGGACGGTTTAGGGTCCTGGTGAGGGTACGGCAACGCTTTAGGGGGAGCGTACGTGTGAGGGCGCGGATTAGTGTTAGCGTACGGGTTAGGATTAGCGGATGGGTGAGGTTCAGGCTTCGGGGAAGGGTGAGGGTTAGATTCGGGCTAGGGTTAGGGTTAGAGGACGGGGACGGTTTAAGGTTAGGGTTAGGGTTAGGGTTAGGTTTAGGGTTAGGGGACGGGGACGGGGACGGTTTAGGGTCCAGGTGAAGGTACGGCAACGCTTTAGGGGGAGTGTACGTGTGAGGGCGCGGGTTAGTGTTAGCCTACGGGTTAGGGTTAGGGGACGGGTGAGGGACAGGCTTCGGGGAAGGGTTAGGGTTAGGGTTCGGGCTAAGGTTAGGGTTAGGGGACGGGGACAGTTTAGGGTCCAGGTGAGGGTACGACAATGCTTTAGGGGGAGCGTACGTGTGAGGGCGCGGGTTACTGTTAGCGTAAGGGTCAGGATTAGGGGACGGGTCAGGGTCAGGCATCGGAGAAAGTTTAGGGTTAGGGTTCGGGCTAGGGTTAGGGTTAGGGGACGGGGACGGTTTAGGGTCCAGGTGAGGGTACGGCTACGCTTTAGGGGGAGCGTACGTGTGAGGGCGCGGGTTAGTGTTAGCCTACGGGTTAGGATTAGGGGACGGGTGAGGGTCAGGCTTCGGGGAAGGGTTAGGGTTAGGGTTTGGGCTACGGTTAGGGTTAGGGGACGGGGACGGTTTAAGGTCCAGGTGAGGGTACGGCAACGCTTTAGGGGGAGCGTACGTGTGAGGCCGCGGGTTAGTGTTAGCGTACGGGTTAGGATTAGGGGACGGGTGAGGGTCAGGCTTCGGGGAAGGGTTACGGTTAGGGTTCGGTCTAGGGTTAGGTTTAGGGGACGGGGACGGTTTAGGGTCCAGGTGAGGGTACGGCAACGCTTTAGGGGGAGCGTACGTGTGAGGGCGCGGGTTAGTGTTACCTCTGGGTTAGGATTAGGGGACGGTTGAGAGTCAGGCTTCGGGGAAGTGTTAGGGTTAGGGTTCGGGCTAGGGTTAGGGTTAGGGGACGGGGACGGTTTAGGGTCCAGGTGAGGGTACGTCAACGCTTTAGGGGAAGCGTACGTCTGAGGGCGTGGGTTAGTGTTAGCGTAAGGGTCAGGATTAGGGAACGGGTGAGGGTCAGGCTTCGGGGAAGGTTTAGGGTTAGGGTTCGGGCTAGGGTTAGAGTTAGGGGACGGGGACGGTTTAGGGTCCACGTGAGGGTACGGCTACGCTTTAGGGGGAGCGTACGTGTGAGGGCGCGGGTTATTGTTAGCCTACGGGTTAGGATTAGGGGACGGGTGAGAGTCAGGCTTCGGGGAAGTGTTAGGGTTAGGTTTTGGGCTAGGGTTAGGGTTAGGGGACGGGGACGGTATAAGGTCCAGGTGAGGGTACGGCAACGCTTCAGGGGGAGCGTACGCGTGAGGGCGCGGGTTAGTGTTAGCGTACGGGTTAGGATTAGGGGACGGGTGAGGGTGAGGTTTCGGGGAAGGATTAGGGTTAGGGTTCGGGCTAGGGTTCGGGTTAGGGGACGGGGACGGTTTAGGGTCCAGGTGAGGGTACAGCAATGCTTTAGGCGGAGCGTACGTGTGAGGGCGCGGGTTAGTGTTAGCGTACGGGTTAGGATTAGGGGACGTGTGAGGGTCAGGTTTCAGGGAAGTGTTAGGGTTAGGGTTCGGGCTAGGGTTAGGGTTAGGGGATGGGGACGGTTTAGGGTCCAGGTGAGGGTACGGCAACGCTTTAGGGGGTGCGTACGTGTGAGGGCGCGGGTTAGTGTTAGCGGACGGGTTAGGATTAGGGGACGGTTCATGGTCAGGCTTCGGGGAAGGGTTAGTGTTAGTGTTCGGGCTAGGGTTAGGGTTAGGGAACGGGGACGGTTTAGGGTCCAGGTGAGGGTACAGCAATTCTTTAGGGGGAGGGTACGTGTGAGGGCGCGGGTTAGTGTTAGCGTACGGGTTAGGATTAGGGGACGTGTGAGGGTCAGGCTTCACGGAAGTGTTAGGGTTAGGGTTCGGGCTAGGGATAGGGTTAGGGGACGGGGACGGTTTAAGGTCTAGGTGAGGGTACGGCAACGCTTTAGGGGGAGCGTACGTGTGAGGGCGCGGGTTAGTGTTAGCGTACGGGTTAGGATTAGGGGACGGTTCATGGTCAGGCTTCGGGAAAGGGTTAGGGTTAGGGTTCGGGCTAGGGTTAGGGTTAGGGGACGGGGACAGTTTAGGGTCCAGGTGAGGGTACGGCAACGCTTTAGGGGGAGCGTACGTGTGAGGGCGCGTGTTAGTGTTAGCGTACGGGTTAAGATTAGGGGACGGGTGAGGGTCAGGCTTCGGGGAAGGGTTAGGGTTAGGGTTCGGGCTAGGGTTAGGGTTAGGGGACGAAGACGGTTTAGGGTTCAGGTGAGGGTACGTCAACGCTTTAGGGGGAGCGTACGTGTGAGGGCGCGGGTTACTGTTAGCGTAAGGGTCAGGATTAGGGGACGGGTGAGGGTCAGGCTTCGGAGAAAGTTTAGGGTTAGGGTTCGGGCTAGGGTTAGGGTTAGGGGACGGGGACGGTTTAGGGTCCAGGTGAGGGTACGGCTACGCTTTAGGAGGAGCGTACGTGTGAGGGCGCGGGTTAGTGTTAGCCTACGGGTTAGGATTAGGGGACGGGTGAGGGTCAGGCTTCGGGGAAGGGTTAGGGTTAGGGTTTGGGCTACGGTTAGGGTTAGGGGACGGGGACGGTTTAAGGTCCAGGTGAGGGTACGGCAACGCTTTAGGGGAAGCGTACGTGTGAGGCCGCGGGTTAGTGTTAGCGTACGGGTTAGGATTAGGGGACGGGTGAGGGTCAGGCTTCGGGGAAGGGTTACGGTTAGGGTTCGGTCTAGGGTTAGGTTTAGGGGACGGGGACGGTTTAGGGTCCAGGTGAGGGTACGGCAACGCTTTAGGGGGAGCGTACGTGTGAGGGCGCGGGTTAGTGTTACCTCCGGGTTAGGATTAGGGGACGGTTGAGGGTCAGGCTTCGGGGAAGTGTTAGGGTTAGGGTTCGGGCTAGGGTTAGGGTTAGGGGACGGGGACGGTTTAGGGTCCAGGTGAGGGTACGTCAACGCTTTAGGGGAAGCGTACGTCTGAGGACGTGGATTAGTGTTAGCGTAAGGGTCAGGATTAGGGAACGGGTGAGGGTCAGGCTTCGGGGAAGGTTTAGGGTTAGGGTTCGGGCTAGGGTTAGAGTTAGGGGACGGGGACGGTTTAGGGTCCACGTGAGGGTACGGCTACGCTTTAGGGGGAGCGTACGTGTGAGGGCGCGGGTTATTGTTAGCCTACGGGTTAGGATTAGGGGACGGGTGAGAGTCAGGCTTCGGGGAAGTGTTAGGGTTAGGTTTTGGGCTAGGGTTAGGGTTAGGGGACGGGGACGGTTTAAGGTCCAGGTGAGGGTACGGCAACGCTTTAGGGGGAGCGTACGCGTGAGGGCGCGGGTTAGTGTTAGCGTACGGGTTAGGATTAGGGGACGGGTGAGGGTGAGGTTTCGGGGAAGGATTAGGGTTAGGGTTCGGGCTAGGGTTCGGGTTAGGGGACGGGGACGGTTTAGGGTCCAGGTGAGGGTACGACAACGCTTTAGGGGGAGCGTACGTGTCGCGGGTTAGTGTTAGCGTACGGGTTAGGATTAGGGGACGGGTGAGGGTGAGGTTTCGGGGAAGGGTTAGGGTTAGGGTTCGGGCTAGGGTTAGGGTTAGGGGACGGGGACAGTTTAGGGTCCAGGTGACGGTACGGCAACGCTTTAGGGGGAGCGTACGTGTGAGGGCGCGGGTTAGTGTTAGCGTACGGGTTAGGATTAGCGGACGGGTGACGGTCAGGCTTCGGGGAAGGGTTAGTGTTAGTGTTCGGGCTAGGGTTAGGGTTAGGGAACGGGGACGGTTTAGGGTCCAGGTGAGGGTACAGCAATGCTTTAGGCGGAGCGTACGTGTGAGGGCGCGGGTTAGTGTTAGCGTACGGGTTAGGATTAGGGGACGAGTGAGGGTCAGGTTTCAGGGAAGTGTTAGGGTTAGGGTTCGGGCTAGGGTTAGGGTTAGGGGATGGGGACGGTTTAGGGTCCAGGTGAGGGTACGGCAACGCTTTAGGGGGAGCGTACGTGTGAGGGCGCGGGTTAGTGTTAGCGTATGGGTTAGGATTAGGGGACGGTTCATGGTCAGGCTTCGGGAAAGTGTTAGGGTTAGGGTTCGGGCTAGGGTTAGGGTTAGGGAACGGGGACGGTTTAGGGTCCAGGTGAGGGTACGACAATGCTTTAGGGGGAGCGTACGTGTGAGGGCGCGGGTTAGTGTTAGCGTACGGGTTAGGATTAGGGGACGTGTGAGGGTCAGGTTTCAGGGAAGTGTTAGGGTTAGGGTTCGGGCTAGGGTTAGGGTTAGGGGATGGGGACGGTTTAGGGTCCAGGTGAGGGTACGGCAACGCTTTAGGGGGTGCGTACGTGTGAGGGCGCGGGTTAGTGTTAGCGGACGGGTTAGGATTAGGGGACGGTTCATGGTCAGGCTTCGGGGAAGGGTTAGTGTTAGTGTTCGGGCTAGGGTTAGGGTTAGGGAACGGGGACGGTTTAGGGTCCAGGTGAGGGTACAGCAAATATTTAGGGGGAGGGTACCTGTGAGGGCGCGGGTTAGTGTTAGCGTACGGGTTAGGATTAGGGGACGGGTGAGGGTCAGGCTTCGGGGAAGGGTTAGGTTTAGGGTTTGGGCTACGGTTAGGGTTAGGGGACGGGGACGGTTTAAGGTCCAGGTGAGGGTACGGCAACGCTTTATGGGGAGCGTACGTGTGAGGCCGCGGGTTAGTGTCACCTCCGGGTTAGGATTAGGGGACGGGTGAGGGTCAGGCTTCGGGGAAGTGTTAGGGTTAGGGTTCGGGCTAGGGTTAGGGTTAGGGGACAGGGACGGGTTAGGGTCCAGGTGAGGGTACGGCAACGCTTTAGGGGGAGCGTACGTGTGAGGGCGCCGGTTAGTGTTAGCGTACGGGTTAGGATTAGGGGACGGTTGAGGGTCAGGCTTCGGGGAAGGGTTAGGGTTAGGGTTTGGGCTAGGGTTAGGGTTAGGGGCCCGGGACGGTTTAGGGTCCAGGTGAGGGTACGGCAACGCTTTAGGGGGAGCGTACGTGTGAGGGCGTGGTTTAGTGTTTGCGTACGGGTTAGCATTAGTGGACGGGTGAGGGTCAGGCTTCGGGGAAGGGTAAGGGTTAGGGTTCGGGCTAGGGTTAGGGTTAGGGGACGGGGACGGTTTAGCGTCTAGGTGAGGGTACGGCAACGCTTTAGGGGGAGCGTACGTGTGAGGGCGCGGGTTAGTGTTAGCGTACGGTTTAGGATTAGGGGACGGTTGAGGGTCAGGCTTCGGGGAAGCGTTAGGGTTAGGGTTCGGGCTAGGGTTAGGGTTAGGGGACGGGGACGGTTTAGGGTCCAGGTGAGGGTACGGCAAAGCTTTAGGGGGAGCGTACGTGTGAGGGCGCGGGTTAGTGTTAGCGTACGGGTTAGGATTAGGGGACGGGTGAGGGTCAGACTTCGGGGAAGGGTTAGGATTAGGGTTCGGGCTAGGGTTAGGGTTAGGGGACGGGGACGGTTTAGGGTCCAGGTGAAGGTACGGCAACGCTTTAGGGGGAGTGTACGTGTGAGGGCGCGGGTTAGTGTTAGCCTACGGGTTAGGGTTAGGGTTCGGGTGAGGGACAGGCTTCGGGGAAGGGTTAGGGTTAGGGTTCGGGCTAAGGTTAGGGTTAGGGGACGGGGACGGTTTAGGGTCCAGGTGAGGGTACGACAATGCTTTAGGGGGAGCGTACGTGTGAGGGCGCGGGTTACTGTTAGCGTAAGGGTCAGGATTAGGGGACGGGTGAGGGTCAGGCTTCGGGGAAGGGTTAGGGTTAGGGTTCGGGCTAGGGTTAGGGTTAGGGGACGAAGACGGTTTAGGGTTCAGGTGAGGGTACGTCAACGCTTTAGGGGGAGCGTACGTGTGAGGGCGCGGGTTACTGTTAGCGTAAGGGTCAGGATTAGGGGACGGGTGAGGGTCAGGCTTCCGAGAAAATTTAGGGTTAGGGTTCGGGCTAGGGTTAGGGTTAGGGGACGGGGACGGTTTAGGGTCCAGGTGAGGGTACGGCTACGCTTTAGGGGGAGCGTACGTGTGAGGGCGCGGGTTAGTGTTAGCCTACGGGTTAGGATTAGGGGACGGGTGAGGGTCAGGCTTCGGGGAAGGGTTAGGGTTAGGGTTTGGGCTACGGTTAGGGTTAGGGGACGGGGACGGTTTAAGGTCCAGGTGAGGGTACGGCAACGCTTTAGGGGGAGCGTACGTGTGAGGCCGCGGGTTAGTGTTAGCGTACGGGTTAGGATTAGGGGACGGGTGAGGGTCAGGCTTCGGGGAAGGGTTACGGTTAGGGTTCGGTCTAGGGTTAGGTTTAGGGGACGGGGACGGTTTAGGGTCCAGGTGAGGGTACGGCAACGCTTTAGGGGTAGCGTACGTGTGAGGGCGCGAGTTAGTGTTACCTCCGGGTTAGGAATAGGGGACGGTTGAGGGTCAGGCTTCGGGGAAGTGTTAGGGTTAGGGTTCGGGCTAGGGTTAGGGTTAGGGGACGGGGACGGTTTAGGGTCCAGGTGAGGGTACGTCAACGCTTTAGGGGAAGCGTACGTCTGAGGGCGTGGGTTAGTTTTAGCGTAAGGGTCAGGATTAGGGAACGGGTGAGGGTCAGGCTTCGGGGAAGGTTTAGGGTTAGGGTTCGGGCTAGGGTTAGAGTTAGGGGACGGGGACGGTTTAGGGTCCACGTGAGGGTACGGCTACGCTTTAGGGGGAGTGTACGTGTGAGGGCGCGGGTTATTGTTAGCCTACGGGTTAGGATTAGGGGACGGGTGAGAGTCAGGCTTCGGGGAAGTGTTAGGGTTAGGTTTTGGGCTAGGGTTAGGGTTAGGGGACGGGGACGGTTTAAGGTCCAGGTGAGGGTACGGCAACGCTTTAGGGGGAGCGTACGCGTGAGGGCGCGGGTTAGTGTTAGCGTACGGGTTAGGATTAGGGGACGGGTGAGGGTGAGGTTTCGGGGAAGGATTAGGGTTAGGGTTCGGGCTAGGGTTCGGGTTAGGGGACGGGGACGGTTTAGGGTCCAGGTGAGGGTACGACAACGCTTTAGGGGGAGCGTACGTGTCGCGGGTTAGTGTTAGCGTACGGGTTAGGATTAGGGGACGGGTGAGGGTGAGGTTTCGGGGAAGGGTTAGGGTTAGGGTTCGGGCTAGGGTTAGGGTTAGGGAACGGGGACGGTTTAGGGTCCAGGTGAGGGTACAGCAATGCTTTAGGGGGAGCGTACGTGTGAGAGCGCGGGTTAGTGTTAGCGTACGGGTTAGGATTAGGGGACGTGTGAGGGTCAGGTTTCAGGGAAGTGTTAGGGTTAGGGTTCGGGCTAGGGTTACGGTTAGGGGATGGGGACGGTTTAGGGTCCAGGTGAGGGTACGGCAACGCTTTAGGGGGAGCGTACGTGTGAGGGCGCGGGTTAGTGTTAGCGGACGGGTTAGGATTAGGGGACGGTTCATGGTCAGGCTTCGGGGAAGGGTTAGTGTTAGTGTTCGGGCTAGGGTTAGGGTTAGGGAACGGGGACGGTTTAGGGTCCAGGTGAGGGTACAGCAATTCTTTAGGGGGAGGGTACGTGTGAGGGCGCGGGTTAGTGTTAGCGTACGGGTTAGGATTAGGGGACGTCTGAGGGTCAGGCTTCAAGGAAGTGTTAGGGTTAGGGTTCGGGCTAGGGTTAGGGTTAGGGGACGGGGACGGTTTAAGGTCTAGGTGAGGGTACGGCAACGCTTTAGGGGGAGCGTACGTGTGAGGGCGCGGGTTAGTGTTAGCGTACGGGTTAGGATTAGGGGACGGGTGAGGGTCAGGCTTCGGGAAAGGGTTAGGGTTAGGGTTCGGGGTAGGGTTAGGGTTAGGGGACGGGGACAGTTTAGGGTCCAGGTGAGGGTACGGCAACGCTTTAGGGGGAGCGTACGTGTGAGGGCGCGGGTTAGTGTTAGCGTACGGGTTAGGATTAGGGGACGGGTGAGGGTCAGGCTTCGGGGAAGGGTTAGTGTTAGGGTTCGGGCTAGGGTTAGGGTTAGGGGACGGAGACGGTTTAGGGTCCAGGTGAGGGTACGTCAACGATTTAGGGGGAGCGTACGTGTGAGGGCGCGGGTTACTGTTAGCATAAGCGTCAGGATTAGGGGACGTGTGAGGGTCAGGCTTCGGGGAAGGGTTAGGTTTAGGGTTTGGGCTACGGTTAGGGTTAGGGGACGGGGACGGTTTAAGGTCCAGGTGAGGGTACGGCAACGCTTTATGGGGAGCGTACGTGTGAGGCCGCTGGTTAGTGTTAGCGTACGGGTTAGGATTAGGGGACGGGTGAGGGTCAGGCCTCGGGGAAGGGTTACGGTTAGGGATCGGGCTAGGGTTAGGTTTAGGGGACGGGGACGGTTTAGGGTCCACGTGAGGGTACGGCAACGCTTTAGGGGGAGCGTACGTGTGAGGGCGCGGGTTAGTGTTACCTCCGGGTTAGGATTAGGGGACGGGTGAGGGTCAGGCTTCGGGGAAGTGTTAGGGTTAGGGTTCGGGCTAGGGTTAGGGTTAGGGGACAGGGACGGTTTAGGGTCCAGGTGAGGGTACGGCAACGCTTTAGGGGGAGCGTACGTGTGAGGGCGCCGGTTAGTGTTAGCGTACGGGTTAGGATTAGGGGACGGTTGAGGGTCAGGCTTCGGGGAAGGGTTAGGGTTAGGGTTCGGGCTAGGGTTAGGGTTAGGGGCCCGGGACGGTTTAGGGTCCAGGTTAGGGTACGGCAACGCTTTAGGGGGAGCGTACGTGTGAGGGCGTGGTTTAGTGTTAGCGTACGGGTTAGCATTAGTGGACGGGTGAGGGTCAGGCTTCGGGGAAGGGTAAGGGTTAGGGTTCGGGCTAGGGTTAGGGTTAGGGGACGGGGACGGTTTAGCGTCTAGGTGAGTGTACGGAAACGCTTTAGGGGGAGCGTACGTGTGAGGGCGCGGGTTAGTGTTAGCGTACGGTTTAGGATTAGGGGACGGTTGAGGGTCAGGCTTCGGGGAAGCGTTAGGGTTAGGGTTCGGGCTAGGGTTAGGGTTAGGGGACGGGGACGGTTTAGGGTCCAGGTGAGGGTACGGCAACGCTTTAGGGGGAGCGTACGTGTGAGGGCGCGGGTTAGTGTTAGCGTACGGGTTAGGATTAGGGGACGGGTGAGGGTCAGACTTCGGGGAAGGTTTAGGATTAGGGTTCGGGCTAGGGTTAGGGTTAGGGGACGGGGACGGTTTAGGGTCCAGGTGAAGGTACGGCAACGCTTTAGGGGGAGTGTACGTGTGAGGGCGCGGGTTAGTGTTAGCCTACGGGTTAGGGTTAGGGGACGGGTGAGGGACAGGCTTCGGGGAAGGGTTAGGGTTAGGGTTCGGGCTAAGGTTAGGGTTAGGGGACGGGGACGGTTTAGGGTCCAGGTGAGGGTACAACAATGCTTTAGGGGGAGCGTACATGTGAGGGCGCGGGTTAGTGTTAGCGTACGGGATAGGATTAGGGGACGGGTCAGGGTCAGGCTTCGGGGAAGGGTTAGGGATAGGGTTCGGGCTAGGGTTAGGGTTAGGGGACGGGGACGGTTTAGGGTCCAGGTGAGGGTACGGCAATGCTTTAGGGGTAGCGTACGTGTGAGGGCGTGGGTTAGTGTTAGCCTACGGGTTAGGATTAGGGGACGGGTGAGGGTCAGGCTTCGGGGAAGGGTTAGGGTTAGGGTTCGGGCTAGGGTTAGGGTTAGGGGACAGGGACGGTTTAGGGTCCAGGTGAGGGTACGGCCAAGCTTTAGGGGGAGCGTACGTGTGAGGGCGCGGGTTAGTGTTAGCGTACGGGTTAGGATTAACGGACGGGTGATGGTCAGGCTTCGGGGAAGTGTTAGGGCTAGGCTTCGGGCTAGGTTTAGGGTTAGGGGACGGGGACGGTTTAGGGTCCAGGTGAGGGTACGGCAACGCTTTAGGGGGAGCGTACATGACAGGGTGCGGGTTAGTGTTAGCGTACGGGTTAGGATTAGGGGACGGGTGAGGGTCAGGCTTCGGGGAAGGGTTAGGGTTAGGGTTCGGGCTAGGGTTAGGGTTAGGGGACAGGGACGGTTTAGGGTCCAGGTGAGGGTATGTCAACGCTTTAGGGGGAGCCTACGTGTGAGGGCGCGGGTTAGTGTTAGCGTACGGGTTAGGATTAGGGGACAGGTGAGGGTCAGGCTTCGGGGAAGGGTTAGGGTTAGGGTTTGGGCTAGAGTTAGGGTTAGGGGACGGGGACAGTTTAAGGTCCAGGTTAGGGTACGGCAACGCTTTAGGGGGAGCGTACGTGTGAGGGCGCGGGTTAGTGTTAGCGTACGGGTTAGGATTAGGGGACGGGTGAGGGTCAGGCTTCGGGGAAGGGTTACGGTTAGGGATCGGGCTAGGGTTAGGTTTAGGGGACGGGGACGGTTTAGGGTCCACGTGAGGGTACGGCAACGCTTTAGGGGGAGCGTACGTGTGAGGGCGCGGGTTAGTGTTAGCGTACGGGTTAGGATTAGGGGACGGGTGAGGGTCAGACTTCGGGGAAGGGTTAGGATTAGGGTTCGGGCTAGGGTTAGGGTTAGGGGACGGGGACGGTTTAGGGTCCAGGTGAAGGTACGGCAACGCTTTAGGGGGAGTGTACGTGTGAGGGCGCGGGTTAGTGTTAGCCTACGGGTTAGGGTTAGGGGACGGGTGAGGGACAGGCTTCGGGGAAGGGTTAGGGTTAGGGTTCGGGCTAAGGTTAGGGTTAGGGGACGGGGACGGTTTAGGGTCCAGGTGAGGGTACGACAATGCTTTAGGGGGAGCGTACGTGTGAGGGCGCGGGTTAGTGTTAGCGTACGGGATAGGATTAGGGGACGGGTCAGGGTCAGGCTTCGGGGAAGGGTTAGGGATAGGGTTCGGGCTAGGGTTAGGGTTAGGGGACGGGGACGGTTTAGGGTCCAGGTGAGGGTACGGCAATGCTTTAGGGGTAGCGTACGTGTGAGGGCGTGGGTTAGTGTTAGCCTACGGGTTAGGATTAGGGGACGGGTGAGGGTCAGGCTTCGGGGAAGGGTTAGGGTTAGGGTTCGGGCTAGGGTTAGGGTTAGGGGACAGGGACGGTTTAGGGTCCAGGTGAGGGTACGGCCACGCTTTAGGGGGAGCGTACGTGTGAGGGCGCGGGTTAGTGTTAGCGTACGGGTTAGGATTAACGGACGGGTGATGGTCAGGCTTCGGGGAAGTGTTAGGGCTAGGCTTCGGGCTAGGTTTAGGGTTAGGGGACGGGGACGGTTTAGGGTCCAGGTGAGGGTACGGCAACGCTTTAGGGGGAGCGTACATGACAGGGTGCGGGTTAGTGTTAGCCTATGGGTTAGGATTAGGGGACGGGTGAGGGTCAGGCTTCGGGGAAGGGTTAGGGTTAGGGTTCGGGCTAGGGTTAGGGTTAGGGGACAGGGACGGTTTAGGGTCCAGGTGAGGGTATGTCAACGCTTTAGGGGGAGCCTACGTGTGAGGGCGCGGGTTAGTGTTAGCGTACGGGTTAGGATTAGGGGACAGGTGAGGGTCAGGCTTCGGGGAAGGGTTAGGGTTAGGGTTTGGGCTAGAGTTAGGGTTAGGGGACGGGGATAGTTTAAGGTCCAGGTGAGGGTACGGCAACGCTTTAGGGGGAGCGTACGTGTGAGGGCGCGGGTTAGTGTTAGCGTACGGGTTAGGATTAGGGGACGGGTGAGGGTCAGGCTTCGGGGAAGGGTTAGGGCTAGGGTTCGGGCTAGGGTTAGGGTTAGGGGACGGGGACGGTTTAGGGTCCAGGTGAGGGTACGGCAACGCTTTAGGGGGAGCGTACGTGTGAGGGCGCGGGTTAGTGTTAGCGTACGGGTTAGGATTAGGGGACGTGTGAGGGTCAGGCTTCAGGGAAGTGTTAGGGTTAGGGTTCGGGCTAGGGTTAGGGTTAGGGGACGGGGACGGTTTAAGGTCTAGGTGAGGGTACGGCAACGCTTTAGGGGGAGCGTACGTGTGAGGGCGCGGGTTAGTGTTAGCATACGGGTTAGGATTAGGGGACGTTTCATGGTCAGGCTTCGGGAAAGGGTTAGGGTTAGGGTTCGGGCTAGGGTTAGGGTTAGGGGATGGGGACAGTTTAGGGTCCAGGTGAGGGTACGGCAACGCTTTAGGGGGAGCGTACGTGTGAGGGCGCGGGTTAGTGTTAGCGTACGGGTTAGGATTAGGGGACGGGTGAGGGTCAGGCTTCGGGGAAGGGTTAGGGTTAGGGTTCGGGCTAGGGTTAGGGTTAGGGGACGGAGACGGTTTAGGGTCCAGGTGAGGGTACGTCAACGATTTAGGGGGAGCGTACGTGTGAGGGCGCGGGTTACTGTTAGCGTAAGGGTCAGGATTAGGGGACGTGTGAGGGTCAGGCTTCGGGGAAGGTTTAGGGTTAGGGTTCGGGCTAGGGTTAGGGTTAGGGGACGGGGACGGTTAAGGGTCCAGGTGAGGGTACGGCAATGCTTTAGGGGGAGCGTACGTGTGAGGGCGCGGGTTATTGTTAGCCTACGGGTTAGGATTAGGGGACGGGTGAGGATCAGGCTTCGGGGAAGGGTTAGGGTTAGGGTTTGGGCTACGGTTAGGGTTAGGGAACGGGGACGGTGTAAGGTCCAGGTGAGGGTACGGCACCGCTTTATGGGGAGCGTACGTGTGAGGCCGCGGGTTAGTGTTAGCGTACGGGTTAGGATTAGGGGACGGGTGAGGGTCAGGCTTCGGGGAAGGGTTACGGTTAGGGATCGGGCTAAGGTTAGGTTTAGGGGACGGGGACGGTTTAGGGTCCACGTGAGGGTACGGCAACGCTTTAGGGGGAGCGTACGTGTGAGGGCGCGGGTTAGTGTTACCTCCGGGTTAGGATTAGGGGACGGGTGAGGGTCAGGCTTCGGGGAAGTGTTAGGGTTAGGGTTCGGGCTAGGGTTAGGGTTAGGGGACAGGGACGGTTTAGGGTCCAGGTGAGGGTACAGCAACGCTTTAGGTGGAGCATACGTGTGAGGGCGCGGGTTAGTGTTAGCGTACGGGTTAGGATTAGGGGACGGTTGAGGGTCAGGCTTCGGGGAAGGGTTAGGGTTAGGGTTCGGGCTAGGGTTACGGTTAGGGGCCCGGGACGGTTTAGGGTCCAGGTGAGGGTACGGCAACGCTTTAGGGGGAGCGTACGTGTGAGGGCGTGGTTTAGTGTTAGCGTATGGGTTAGCATTAGGGGACGGGTGAGGGTCAGGCTTCGGGGAAGGGTAAGGGTTAGGGTTCGGGCTAGGGTTAGGGTTAGGGGACGGGGACGGTTTAGGGTCCAGGTGAGAGTACGGCCACGCTTTAGGGGGAGCGGACGTGTGAGGGCGCGGGTTAGTGTTAGCGTACGGGTTAGGATTAGCGGACGGGTGATGGTCAGGCTTCGGGAAAGGGTTAGGGCTAGGCTTCGGGCTAGGGTTAGGGTTAGGGGACGGGGACGGTTTAGGGTCCAGGTGAGGGTACGGCAACGCTTTAGGGGGAGCGTACATGAGAGGGTGCGGGTTTGTGTTAGCCTATGGGTTAGGATTAGGGGACGGGTGAGGGTCAGACTTCGGGGAAGTGTTAGGGTTAGAGTTCGGGCTAGGGTTAGGGTTAGGGGACAGGGACGGTTTAGGGTCCAGGTGAGGGTATGTCAACGCTTTAGGGGTTGAGTACGTGTGAGGGCGCGGGTTAGTGTTAGCCTACGGGATAGGATTAGGTGACGGGTGAGCGTCAGGCTTCGGGGAAGGGTTAGGGTTCGGGCTAGGGTTAGGGTTAGGTGACGGGGACAGTTTAGGGTCCAGGTTAGGGTACGGCAACGCTTTAGGGGGAGCGTACGTGTGAGGGCGTGGTTTAGTGTTAGCGTACGGGTTAGGATTATGGGAAGGGTGAGGGTCAGGCTTCGGGGAAGGGTTAGGGTTAGGGTTCGGGCTAGGGTTAGGGTTAGGGGACGGGGATGGTTTAGGGTCCAGGTTAGGGTACGGCAACGCTTTAGGGGGAGCGTACGTGTGAGGGCGCGGGTTAGTGTTAGCGTACGGGTTAGTATTAGGGGCCGGGTGAGGGTCAGGCTTCGGGGAAGGGTTAGGGTTAGGGTTCGGGCTAGGGTTAGGGTTAGGGGATGGGGACGGTTTAGGGTCCAGGTGAGGGTACGGCAACGCTTTAGGGGGAGCGTACGTGTGAGGGCGCGGGTTAGTGTTAGCCTACGTGTTAGGATTAGGGGACGGGTGCGGGTCAGGCTTCGGGGAAGGGTTAGGGTTAGGGTTCGGGCTAGGGTTAGGGTTAGGGACGGGGACGGTTTAGGGTCCAGGTGAGGGTACGGCAACGATTTAGGGGGAGCATACGTGTGAGGGCGCGGGTTAGTGTTAGCGTACGGGTTAGGATTAGGTGACGGGTGAGCGTCAGGCTTCGGGGAAGGGTTAGGGTTAGGGTTCGGGCTAGGGTTAGTGTTAGGGGACGGGGACGGTTTAGGGTCCAGGTGAGGGTACGTCAACGCTTTAGGGGGAGCGTACGTGTGAGGGCGCGGGTTAGTGTTAGCGTACGGGTTAGGATTAGGGGACGGGTGAGGGTCAGGCTTCGGGGAAGGGTTAGAGTTAGGGTTCGGGCTAGGGTTAGGGTTAGGGGATGGGGACGGTTTAGGGTCGAGGTGAGGGTACGGCAACGCTTTAGGGGGAGCCTACGTGTGAGGGCGCAGGTTATTGTTAGCCTACGTGTTAGGATTAGGGGAAGGGTGAGGGTCAGGTTTCGGGGAAGGGTTAGGGTTAGGGTTTGGGCTAGGTTTAGGGCTAGGGGACGGGGACGGTTTAAGGTCCAGTTGAGGGTACGGCAACGCTTTAGGGGGAGCGTACGTGTGAGGGAGTGGGTTAGTGTTAGCGTACGGGTTAGGATTAGGAGACGGGTGAGGGTCAGGCTTCGGGGAAGTGTTAGGTTTAGGGTTCGGGCTAGGGTTAGGGTTACGGGACGGGGCCTGTTTAGGGTCCAGGTGAGGGTACGGCAACGCTTTAAGGGGAGCGTACGTGTGAGGGCCCGGGTTAGTGTTAGCGTACGGGTTAGGATTAGGGGACGTGTGAGTGTCAGGCTTCAGGGAAGTGTTAGGGTTAGGGTTCGGGCTAGGGTTAGGTTTAGGGGACGGGGACGGTTTAGGGTCCAGGTGAGGGTACGGCAACGCTTTAGGGGGAGCGTACGTGTGAGGGCGCGGGTTAGTGTTAGCGTACGGGTTAGGATTAGGGGACGGGTGAGGGTGAGGTTAGGGTTAGGGTTAGGGTTAGGGTTAGGGTTAGGGTTAGGGTTAGGGGATGGGGACGGTTTAGGGTCCAGGTGAGGGTACGGCAACGCTTTAGGGGCAGCGTACGTGTGAGGGCGCGGGTTGGTGTTAGTGTACGGGTTAGGATTAGGGGACGGGTGAGGGTCAGGCTTCGGGGAAGGGTTAGGTTTAGGGTTCGGGCTAGGGTTAGGGTTAGGGGACGGGGACGGTTTAGGGTCCAGGTTAGGGTACGGCAACGCTTTAGGGGGAGCGTACGTGTGAGGGCGCGGGTTAGTGTTAGCATACGGGTTAGGATTAGGGGACGGGTGAGGGTCAGGCTACGGGGAAGGGTTAGAGTTAGGGTTCGGGTTAGGGTTAGGGTTAGGAGACGGGGACGGTTTAGGGTCCAGGTGAGGGTACGGCAACGCTTTAGGGGGAGCGTACGTGTGAGGGAGCGGGTTAGTGTTAGCGAACGCGTTAGGATTAGGGGACGTGTGAGGGTCAGGCTTCGGGGAAGGGTTAGGGTTAGGGTTCGGGCTAGGGTTAGGGTTAGGGGACAGGGACGGTTGAGGGTCCAGGTGAGGGTACGGCAATGCTTTAGGGGGAGAGTACGCGTGAGGGCGCGGGTTTGTGTTAGCCTACGGGATAGGATTAGGTGACGGGTGAGCGTCAGGCTTTGGGGAAGGGTTAGGGTTAGGGTTCAGGCTAGGGTTAGGGTTAGGGGACGGGGACGGTTTAGGGTGCAGGTGAGGGTACGACAACGCTTTAGGGGGAGCGTACGTGTGAAGGCGTGGTTTAGTGTTAGCGTACGGGTTAGGATTATGGGAAGGGTGAGGGTCAGGCTTCGGGGAAGGGTTAGGGTTAGGGTTTGGGCTAGGGTTAGGGTTAGGGGACGGGGACGGTTTAGGGTCCAGGTGAGGGTACGGCAACGCTTTAGGGGGAGCGTACGTGTGAGGGCGCGGGTTAGTGTTAGCGTACGGGTTAGTATTAGGGGCCGGGTGAGGGTCAGGCTTCGGGGAAGGGTTAGGGTTAGGGTTCGGGCTAGGGTTAGGGTTAGGGGATGGGGACGGTTTAGGGTCCAGGTGAGGGTACGGCAACGCTTTAGGGGGAGCGTACGTGTGAGGGCGCAGGTTAGTGTTAGCGTACGGGTTAGGATTAGGGGACGGGTGAGGGTGAGGTTAGGGTTAGGGTTAGGGTTAGGGTTAGGGTTAGGGTTAGGGTTAGGGGATGGGGACGGTTTAGGGTCCAGGTGAGGGTACGGCAACGCTTTAGGGGCAGCGTACGTGTGAGGGCGCGGGTTGGTGTTAGCGTACGGGTTAGGATTAGGGGACAGGTGAGGGTCAGGCTTCGGGGAAGGGTTAGGTTTAGGGTTCGGGCTAGGGTTAGGGTTAGGGGACGGGGACGGTTTAGGGTCCAGGTGAGGGTACGGCAACGCTTTAGGGGGAGCGTAAGTGTGAGGGAGCGGGTTAGTGTTAGCGAACGCGTTAGGATTAGGGGACGTGTGAGGGTCAGGCTTCGGGGAAGGGTTAGGGTTAGGGTTCGGGCTAGGGTTAGGGTTAGGGGACAGGGACGGTTGAGGGTCCAGGTGAGGGTACGGCAACGCTTTAGGGGGAGAGTACGCGTGAGGGCGCGGGTTTGTGTTAGCCTACGGGATAGGATTAGGTGACGGGTGAGCGTCAGGCTTTGGGGAAGGGTTAGGGTTAGGGTTCGGGCTAGGGTTAGGGTTAGGGGACGGGGACGGTTTAGGGTCCAGGTGAGGGTACGGCAACGCTTTAGGGGGAGCGTACGTGTGAGGGCGCGGGTTAGTGTTAGCGTACGGGTTAGGATTAGGGGAAGGGTGAGGGTCAGGCTTCGGGGAAGCGTTAGGGTTAGGGTTCGGGCTAGGTTTCGGTTTAGGGAACGGGGACGGTTTAGGCGCCAGGTGAGGGTACGGCAACGCTTTAGGGGGAACGTACGTGTGAGGGCGCGGGTTAGTATTATCGTACGGGTTAGGATTAGGGGACGGGTGAGGGTGAGGTTTCGGGGAAGGGTTAGGGTTAGGGTTCGGGCTAGGGTTCGGGTTAGGGGACGGGGACGGTTTAGGGTCCAGGTGAGGATACGACAACGCTTTAGGGGGAGCGTACGTGTGAGGGCGCGGGTTAGTGTTAGCGTACGGTTTAGGATAAGGGGACGGGTGAGGGTCAGGCTTCGGGAAAGGGTTAGGGTTAGGGTTCAGGCTAGGGTTAGGGTTAGGGGATGGGGACGGTTTAGGGTCCAGGTGAGGGTACGGCAACGCTTTAGGGGGAGCGTACGTGTGAGGGCGCGGGTTAGTGTTAGCGTACGGGATAGGATTAGGGTAAGGGTGAGGGTCAGGCTTCGGGGAAGGGTTAGGGTTAGGGTTCGGGCTAGGGTTAGGGTTAGGGGACGGAGACGGTTTAGGGTCCAGGTGAGGGTACGTCAACGCTTTAGGGGGAGCGTACGTGTGAGGGCGCGGGTTACTGTTTGCGTAAGGGTCCGGATTAGGGGACGGGTGAAGGTCAGGGTTCGGGGAACGTTTAGGGTTAGGGTTCGGGATAGGGTTAGGGTTAGGGGACGGGGACGGTTTAGGGTCCAGGTGAGGGTACGGCTACGCTTTAGGGGGAGCGTACGTGTGAGGGCGCGGGTTATTGTTAGCCTACGGGTTAGGATTAGGGGACGTGTGAGTGTCAGGCTTCGGGGAAGGGTTAGGGTTAGGGTTTGGGCTACGGTTAGGGTTAGGGGACGGAGACGGTTTAAGGTCCAGGTGAGGGTATGGCAACGCTTTAGGGGGAGCGTACGTGTGAGGCCGCGGGTTAGTGTTAGCGTACGGGGTAGGATTAGGGGACTGGTGAGGGTCAGGCTTCGGGGAAGGGTTACGGTTAGGGTTCGGGCTAGGGTTAGGGTTAGGGGACGGGAACGGTTGAGGGTCCAGGTGAGGGTACGGCAACGCTAAGGGGGAGCGTACGTGTGAGGGCGCGGGTTAGTGTTAGCGTACGGGTTAGGATTAGGGGACGGGTGAGGGTCAGGCTTCAGGGAAGTGTTAGGGTTAGGGTTAGGGCTAGGGTTAGGTTTAGGGGACGGGGACGGTTTAGGGTCCAGGTGAGGGTACGGCAACGCTTTAGGGGGAGCGTACGTGTGAGGGCGCGGGTTAGTGTTACCTACGGGTTAGGATTAGGGGACGGGTGAGGGTCAGGCTTCGGGGAAGTGTTAGGGTTAGGGTTCGGGCTAGGGTTAGGGTTAGGGCACGGGGACGGTTTAGGGTCCAGGTGAGGGTACGTCAACGATTTAGGGGGAGCGTACGTGTGAGGGCGTGGGTTAGTGTTAGCGTAAGGGTCAGGATTAGGGGACGGGTGAGGGTCAGGCTTCGGGGAAGGTTTAGGGTTAGGGTTCGGGCTAGGGTTAGGGTTAGGGGACGGGGACGGTTTAGGGTAAACGTGAGGGTACGGCTACGCTTTAGGGGGAGCGTACGTGTGAGGGCGCGGGTTATTGTTAGCGTACGGGTCAGGATTAGGGGACGGGTGAGGGTGAGGTTTCGGGGAAGGGTTAGGGTTAGGGTTCGGGCTACGGTTCCGGTTAGGGGACGGGGACGGTTTAGGGTCCAGTTGTGGGTACGACAACGCTTTAGGGGGAGCGTACGTGTGAGGGCGCTGGTTAGTGTTAGCGTACGGGTTAGGATTAGGGGACGGGTGAGGTTGAGGTTTCGGGGAAGGGTTAGGGTTAGGGTTCGTGCTAGGGTTAGGGTTAGGGGACGGGGACGGTTTAGGGTCCAGGTGAGGGTACGGCAACGCTTTAGGGGGAGCGTACGTGTGAGGGCGCGGGTTAGTGTTAGCGTACGGGTCAGGATTAGGGGACGGGTGAGGGTCAGGCTTCGGGGAAGGGTTAGGGTTAGGGTTCAGGCTAGGCTTAGGGTTAAGGTACGGGGACGGTTTAGTGTCCAGGTGAGAGTACGGCAACGCTTTAGGGGGAGCGTACGTGTGAGGGCGTGGTTTAGTGTTAGCGTACGGGTTAGGATTAGGGGACGGTTGAGGGTCAGGCTTCGGGGAAGGGTTAGGGTTAGGGTTCGGGCTAGGGTTATGGTTAGGGGACGGGGACGGTTTAGGGTCCAGGTGAGGTTACGGCAACGCTTTAGGGGGAGTGTACGTGTGAGGGCGTGGGTTAGTGTTAGCTTACAGGTTAGGATTAGGGGACGGGTGCGGGTCAGGCTTCAGGGAAGTGTAAGGGTTAGGGTTCGGGCTAGGGTTAGGTTAAGGGGACGGGGACGGTTTAGGCGTCAGCTGAGGGTACGGCAATGCTTTAGGGGGAGTGTACGTGTGAGGGCGCGGGTTAGTGTTAGCGTACGGGTTAGGATTAGGGGACGGGTGAGGGTGAGGTTTCGGGGAAGGGTTAGGGTTAGGGTTCGGGCTAGGGTTAGGGTTAGGGGACGGGGACGGTTTATGGTCCAGGTGAGGGTACGACAACGCTTTAGGAGGAGCGTATGTGTGAGGGCGCGGGTTAGTGTTAGCGTACGTGTTAGGATAAGGGGAGGAGTGAGGGTCAGGCTTCGGGGAAGTGTTAGGGTTAGGGTTCGGGCTAGGGTTAGGGTTAGGGGATGGGGAAGGTTTAGGGTCCTGGTGAGGGTACGGCAACGCTTTAGTGGGAGCGTACGTGTGAGGGCGCGGGTTAGTGTTAGCCTACGGGTTAGGATTAGGTGACGTGTGAGGGTCAGGCTTCGGGGAAGGGTTAGGGTTAGGGCTCGGGCTAGGGTTAGGGTTAGGGGACGGGGACGGTTGAGGGTCCAGGTGAGGGTACGGCAACGCTTTAGGGGGAGCGTACGTGTGAGGGCGCGGGTTAGTGTTAGCGTACGGGTTAGGATTAGGGGACGGCTGAGGGTCAGGCTTCAGGGAAGTGTTAGGGTTAGGGTTAGGGCTAGGGTTAGGTTTAGGGGACGGGGACGGTTTAGGGTCCAGGTGAGGGTACGGCAACGCTTTAGGGGGAGCGTACGTGTGAGGGCGCGGGTTAGTGTTACCTACGGGTTAGGATTAGGGGACGGGTGAGGGTCAGGCTTCGGGGAAGTGTTAGGGTTAGGGTTCGGGCTAGGGTTAGGGTTAGGGGACGGGGACGGTTTAGGGTCCAGGTGAGGGTACGTCAACGCTTTAGGGGGAGCGTACGTGTGAGGGCGTGGGTTAGTGTTAGCGTAAGGGTCAGGATTAGGGGACGGGTGAGGGTCAGGCTTCGCGGAAGGTTTAGGGTTAGGGTTCGGGCTAGGGTTAGGGTTAGGGGACGGGGACGGTTTAGGGTAAACGTGAGGGTACGGCTACGCTTTAGGGGGAGCGTACGTGTGAGGGCGCGGGTTATTGTTAGCGTACGGGTCAGGATTAGGGGACGGGTGAGGGTGAGGTTTCGGGGAAGGGTTAGGGTTAGGGTTCGGGCTACGGTTCCGGTTAGGGGACGGGGACGGTTTAGGGTCCAGTTGTGGGTACGACAACGCTTTAGGGGGAGCGTACGTGTGAGGGCGCTGGTTAGTGTTAGCGTACGGGTTAGGATTAGGGGACGGGTGAGGGTGAGGTTTCGGGGAAGGGTTAGGGTTAGGGTTCGGGCTAGGGTTAGGGTTAGGGGACGGGGACGGTTTAGGGTCTAGGTGAGGGTATGGCAACGCTTTAGGGGGAGCGTACGTGTGAGGGCGCGGTTTAGTGTACGGCTTAGGATTAGGGGACGGGTGAGGGTCAGGCTTCTGGGAATGGTTAGGCTTAGGGTTCGGGCTAGGGATAGGATTAGGGGATGGGGACGGTTTAGGGTCCAGGTGAGGGTACGGCATCGCTTTAGGGGGACCGTACGTGTGAGGGCGCGGTTTAGTGTACGGGTTAGGATTAGGGGACGGGTGAGTGTCAGGCTTTGGGGAAGGGTTAGGGTTAGGGTTCGGGCTAGGGTTCGGGTAAGGGGACGGGGACGGTTTAGGGTACAGGTGAGGGTACGGCAACGCTTTAGGGGGAGCGTACGTGTGAGGGCGCGGGTTAGTGTTACCTACGGGTTAGGATTAGGGGACGGGTGAGGGTCAGGCTTCGGGGAAGTGTTAGAGTTAGGGTTCGGGCTAGGGATAGGGTTAGGGGATGGGGACGGTTTAGGGTCCAGCTGAGGGTACGGCAACGTTTTAGGGGGAGCGTACGTGTGAGGGCGCGGTTAGTGTTAGCCTACGGGTTAGGATTAGGGGACGACTGAGGGTTAGACTTCGGGGAAGGGTTAGGGTTAGGGTTCGGGCTAGGGTTAGGGTTAGGGGACGGGGACAGTTTAGGTTCCAGGTGAGGGTACGGCAACGCTTTCGGGGGAGCGTACGTGTGAGCGCGCGGGTTAGTGTTAGCCTACGGGTTAGGATTATGAGACGGGTGAGAGTCAGGCTTCGGGGAAGGTTTAGGGTTAGGGTTCAGGCTAGGGTTAGGGTTAGGGGACGGGGACGGTTTAGGGTCCAGGTGAGGGTACGGCAACGCTTTAGGGGGAGCGTACGTGTGAGGGCGCGGGTTAGTGTTAGCCTACGGGTTAGCATTAGGGGACGGGTGAGGGTACGCTTCGGGGAAGGGTTAGGGTTAGGGTTCGGCCTAGCTTTAGGGTTAGGGGACGGGGACGGTTTAGGGTCTAGGTGAGGGTACGGCAACGCTTTAGGGGGAGCGTACGTGTGAGGGCGCGGGTTAGTGTTAGCGTACGGGTTAGGATTAGGGGACGTGTGAGGGTCAGGCTTCGGGGAAGGGTTAGGTTTAGGGTTAGGGCTAGGGTTAGGGTTAGGGGACGGGGACGGTTTAGGGTCCAGGTGAGGGTATGGCAACGCTTTAGCGGGAGCATACGTGTGAGGGCGCGGGTTAGTGTTAGCGTACGGGTTAGGATTAGGGGACGGGTGAGGGTCAGGCTTCAGGGAAGTGTTAGGGTTAGGGTTCGGGCTAGGGTTAGGTTTAGGGGACGGGGACGGTTTAGGCGCCAGCAAGGGTACGGCAATGCTTTAGGGGGAGTGTACGTGTGAGGGCGCGGGTTAGTGTTAGCGTACGGGTTAGGATTAGGGGACGGGTGAGGGTGAGATTTCGGGGAAGGGTTAGGGTTAGGGGACGGGGACGGTTTATGGTCCAGGTGAGGGTACGACAACGCTTTAGGGGGAGCGTATGTGTGAGGGCGCGGGTTAGTGTTAGCGTACAGGTTAGGATTAGGGGACGGTGAGGGTCAGGCTTCAGGGAAGTGTTAGGGTTAGGGTTAGGGCTAGGGTTAGGTTTAGGGGACGGGGACGGTTTAGGCGCCAGCTGACGGTACGGCAATGTTTTAGGGGGAGCGTACGTGTGAGGGCGCGGGTTAGTGTTAGCGTAAGGGTCAGGATTAGGGGACGGGTGAGGGTCAGGCTTCGGGGAAGGGTTAAGTTTAGGGTACGGGCTAGGGTTAGGGTTAGGGGACGGGGACGGTTTAGGGTCCAGGTGAGGGTACGGCAACGCTTTAGGGGGAGCGTACGTGTGAGGGCGCAGGTTAGTGTTAGCGTACGGGTTAGGATTAGGGAACGGATGAGGGTCAGGCTTCGGGGAAGGGTTACGGTTAGGGTTCGGGCTAGGGTTAGGGTTAGGGGACGGGGACGGTTTAGGGTCCAGGTGATGGTACGGCAACGCTTTAGGGGGACCGTACGTGTGAGGGCGCGGTTTAGTGTACGAGTTAGGATTAGGGGACGGGTGAGGGTCAGGCTTCGGGGAAGTGTTAGGGCTAGGTTTCGGGCTAGGGTTAGGGTTAGGGGACGGGGACGGTTTGGGTCCAGGTGAGGGTATGGCAACGCTTTAGGGGGAGCGTACGTGTGAGGGCGCGGGTTAGTGTTAGCGTAAGTGTCAGGTTTAGGGGACGGGTGAAGGTCAGGCTTCGGGGAAGGGTTAGAGTTAGGGTTCCGGCTAGGGATAGGGTTAGGGGATGGGGACGGTTTAGGGTCCAGGTGAGGGTACGGCAACGCTTTAGAGGGACCGTACGTGTGACGGCGCGGGTTAGTGTTAGCGTACGGGTTAGGATTAGGGGACGGGTGATGGTCAGGCTTCGGGGAAGAGTTAGGGTTAAGGTTTGGGCTAGGGTTAGGGTTAGGGGATGGGGACGCTTTAGGGTCCAGGTGAGGGTATGGCAAAGCTTAGGGGGAGCGTACGTGTTAGGGCGCGGGTTAGTGTTAGCGTACGGGTTAGGATTAGGGGACGGGTGGGGGTCAGGCTTCGGGGAACTGTTAGGGTTAGGGTTCGGGCTAGGGTTAGGGTTAGGGCACGGGGACGGTGTAGGGTCCAGCTGAGGGTACGGCAACGCTTTAGGGGGAGCGCAGGTGTGAGGGCGCGGGTTAGTGTTAGCCTACGAGTTATGATTAGGGGATGGGTGAGGGTCAGGCTTCGGGGAAGGGTTAGGGTTAGGGTTAGGGCTAGGGTTAGGGTTAGGGGACGGGGACGGTTTAGGGTCCAGGTGAGGGTACGGCAACGCTTTAGTGGGAGCGTACGTGTGAGGGCGCGGGTTAGTGTTAGCGTACGGGTTAGGATTAGGGGACGGGTGAGGGTCAGGCTTCGGGGAAGGGTTAGGGTTAGGGTTCGGGCTAGGGTTAGGGTTAGAGTATATGGACGGTTTAGGGTCCAGGTGAGGGTATGGCAACGCTTTAGCGGGAGCATACGTGTGAGGGCGCGGGTTAGTGTTACCGTACGGGTTAGGATTAGGGGACGGGTGAGGGTCAGGCTTCAGGGAAGTGTTAGGGTTAGGGTTCGGGCTAGGGTTAGGTTTAGGGGACGGGCACGGTTTAGGCGCCAGCAAGGGTACGGCAATGCTTTAGGGGGAGTGTACGTGTGAGGGCGCGGGTTAGTGTTAACGTACGGGTTAGGATTAGGGGACAGGTGAGGGTCAGGCCTCGGGGAATGGTTAGGGTTAGTGTTCGGGCTAGGGATAGGGTTAGGGGATGGGGACTGTTTAGGGTCCAGGTGAGGGTACGGCAACGCTTTAGGGGGAGCGTACGTGTGAGGTCGCGGGTTAGTGTTAGCCTACGGGTTAGGATTATGGGACGGGTGAGGGTCAGGCTTCGGGGAAGGTTTAGGGTTAGGGTTCAGGCTAGGGTTAGGGTTAGGGGACGGGGACGCTTTAGGGTCCAGGTGAGGGTACGGCAACGCTTTAGGGGGAGCGTACGTGTGAGGGCGCGTGTTAGTGTTAGCCTATGGGTTAGCATTAGGGGACGGGTGAGCGTACGCTTCGGGGAAGGGTTAGGGTTAGGGTTCGGGCTAGGTTTAGGGTTAGGGGACGGGGACGGTTTAGGGTCCAGGTGAGGGTACGGCAACGCTTTAGAGGGAGCGTACGTGTGAGGGCGCTGGTTAGTGTTAGCGTACGGGTTAGGATTAGGGGACGTGTGAGGGTCAGGCTTCGGGGAAGGGTTAGGGTTAGGGTTCGGGCTAGGGTTAGGTTTAGGGGACGGGGACGGTTTAGGCGCCAGCTGAGGGTACGGCAATGCTTTAGGGGGAGCGTACGTGTGAGGGCGCGGGTTAGTGTTAGCGTACGGGTTAGGATAAGGGGACGGGTGAGGGTGAGGTTTCGGGGAAGGGTTAGGGTTAGGGGACGGGGACGGTTTATGGTCCAGGTGAGGGTACGACAACGCTTTAGTGGGAGCGTATGTGTGAGGGCGCGGTTTAGTGTTAGCGTACGGGTTAGGATAAGGGGACGGGTGAGGGTCAGGCTTCGGGGAAGGCTTAGGGTTATGTTTCGGTGTAGGGTTACGGTTAGGGGACGGGGACGGTTTGGGTCCAGGTGAGGGTACGGCAACGCTTTAGGGGGAGCGTACGTGTGAGGGCGCTGGTTAGTGTTAGCGTAAGGTCAGGATTAGGGGACGGGTGAGGGTCAGGCTTCGGGGAAGGGTTAGGGTTAGGGTTCGGGCTAGGATTAGGGTTAGGGGACGGGGACGGTTTAGGGTCCAGGTGAGGGTACGGCAACACTTTAAGGGGAGCGTATGTGTGAGGGCGCGGGTTAGTGTTAGTGTACGGGTTAGGATTAGGAGACGGGTGACGGTCAGGCTTCGGGGAAGGGTTAGGGTTAGGGTTCGGGCTAGGGTTAGGGTTAGGGGACGGGGACGGTTTAGGGTCCAGGTGAGGGTACGGCAACGCTTTAGGGGGAGCGTACGTGTGAGGGCGCGGGTTAGTGTTACCTATGGATTAGGATTAGGGGACGGGTGAGGGTCAGGCTTCGGGGAAGGGTTAGGGTTAGGGTTCGGGCTAGGGTTAGGGTTAGGGTACGGGGACGGTTTAGGGTCCAGGTGAGGGTACGGCAACGCTTTAAGAGGAGCGTACGTGTGAGGGCGCGGGTTAGTGTTAGCCTATGGGTTAGGATTAGGGGACGGGTGAGGGTCAGGCTTCGGGGAAGGGTTAGGGTTAGGGTTCGGACTAGGGTTAGGGTTAGGGGACGGGGACGTTTTAGGGTCCAGGTGAGGGTACAGCAACGCTTTAGGGGGAGCGTACGTGTGAGGGCGCGGGTTTGTGTTACCTACGGGTTAGGATTAGGGGACGGGTGAGGGTCAGGCTGGGGGAAGGGTTAGGTTTAGGGTTCAGGCTAGGGTGAGGGTTAGGGGACGGGGACGGTTTAGGGTCCAGGTGAGGGTACGGCAACGCTTTAGGGGGAGCGTACTTGTGAGGGCGCGGGTTAGTGTTAGCGTACGGCTTAGGATTAGGGGACGGGTGAGGGTCAGGCTTCGGGGAAGGGTTAGGGTTAGGGTTCGGGCTAGGGATAGGGTTAGGGGATGGGGACGGTTTAGGGTCCAGGTGAGGGTACGGCAACGCTTTAGGGGGAGCGTACGTGTGAGGGCGCGGTTTAGTGTACGGGTTTGATTAGGGGACGGGTGAGGGACAGGCTTCGGTGAAGGGTTAGGGTTACGGTTCGGGCTAGGGTTAGGGTTAGGGGACGGGGACGGTTTAGGGTCCAGGTGAGGGTACAGCAACGCTTTAGGGGGAGCGTACGTGTTAGTTCGCGTGTTAATGTTAGCGTACGGGTTAGGATTAGGGGACGGGTGAGGGTCAGGCTTCGGGGAAGTGTTAGGGTTAGGGTTCGGGCTAGGGTTAGGGTTAGGGGACGGGGACGGTTTAGGGTCCAGGTGAGGGTACGGCAACGCTTTAGGGGGAGCGAACATGTGAGGGCGCGGGTTAGTGTTAGCCTACGGGTTAGGATTAGGGGACGAGTGAGGGTCAGACTTCGGGGAAGGGTTAGGGTTAGGGTTCGGGCTAGGGTAAGGGTTAGGGTTAGGATTAGGGTTAGGGTTAGGGTTAGGGTTAGGGTTAGGGGACGGGGATGGTTTAGGGTCCAGGTGAGGATACGGCAACGCTTTAGGGGGAGCGTACGTGTGAGGGCGCGGGTTAGAGTTAGCGTACGGGTTAGGATTAGGGGACGGTTGAGGGTCAGGAGTGGGGAAGGGTTACGGTTAGGGTTCGGGCTAGGGTTAGGGTTAGGGGACGGGGACGGTTTACGGTCCAGGTGAGGGTACGGCAACGCTTTAGGGGGAGCGTACTTGTGAGGGCGCGTGTTAGTGTTAGCCTACGGGTTAGGATTAGGGGATGGGTGAGGGTCAGGTTTCGGGGAAGTGTTAGGGTTAGGGTTCGGGCTAGGGTTAGGGTTAGGGCACGGGGACGGTTTAGGGTCCAGGTGAGGGTACGGCAACACTTTAGGGGGAGCGTACGTGTGAGGGCGCAGGTTAGTGTTAGCCTACGGGTTAGGATTAGGGGACGGGTGAGGGTCAGGCTTCGGGGAATGGTTAGGGTTAGGGTTCAGGCTAGGCTTAGGGTTAGGGGACGGGGACGGTTTAGGGTACAGGTGAGGGTACGGCAACGCTTTTGGGGGAGCGTACGTGTGAGGGCGCGGGTTAGTGTTTGCGTACTGGTTAGGATAAGGGGATGGGTGAGGGTCAGGCTTCGGGGAAGGGTTAGGGTTAGGGTTCGGGCTAGGGTTAGGGTTAGGGGACGGGGACGGTTTAGGGTCCAGGTGAGGGTACGGCAACGCTTTAGGGGGAGCGTACGTGTGAGGGCGCGGGTTAGTGTTAGCGTACGGGTTAGGATTAGGGTACGGGTGAGGGTCAGGCTTCGGGGAAGAATTAGGGTTAGGGTTTGGGCTAGGGTTCGGGTTAGGGGACGGGGACGGTTTAGGGTCCAGGTGAGGGTATGGCAACGCTTTAGAGGGAGCGTACGTGTGAGGGCGCGTGTTAGTGTTAGCCTACGGGTTAGGATTAGGGGATGGGTGAGGGTCAGGCTTCGGGGAAGTGTTAGGGTTAGGGTTCGGGCTAGGGTTAGGCTTAGGGCACGGGGACGGTTTAGGGTCCAGGTGAGGGGACGGTTTAGGTTCCAGGTGAGGGTACGGCAACGCTTTAGGGGGAGCGTACGTGTGAGGGCGCGTGTTAGTGTTAGCCTACGGGTTAGGATTAGGGGATGGGTGAGGGTCAGGCTTCGGGGAAGTGTTAGGGTTAGGGTTCGGGCTAGGGTTAGGGTTAGGGCACGGGGACGGTTTAGGGTCCCGGTGAGGGTACGGCAACGCTTTAGGGGGAGCGTACGTGTAGGGCGCGGGTTACTGTTAGCGTACGGGTTAGGATTAGGGGACGGGTGAGGGTCAGGCTTCAGGGAAGGGTTAGGGTTAGGGTTCCTGCTAGGGTTAGGGTTAGGGGACGGGGACGGTTTAGGGTCCAGGTGAGGGTACGGCAACGCTTTAGGGGGAGCGTACGTGTGAGGGCGCGGGTTAGTGTTAGCCTACGGGTTAGGATTAGGGGACGGGTGAGGGTCAGGCTTCGGGGAAGGGTTAGGGTTAGGGTTCGGGCTAGGCTTAGGGTTAGGGGACGGGGACGGTTTAGGGTCCAGGTGAGGGTACGGCAACGTTTTAGGGGGAGCGTACGTGTGAGGGCGTGGGTTAGTGTTAGCGTACGGGTTAGGATTAGGGGACGGGTGAGGGTCAGGCTTCGGGGAAGGGTTAGGGTTAGGGTTCGGGCTAGGGTTAGGGTTAGGGGACGGGGACGGTTTAGGGTCCAGGTGAGGATACGGCAATGCTTTTGGGGGGGCGTACGTGTGAGAGCGCGGGTTAGTGTTAGCCTACGGGTTAAGATTAGGGGACGGGTGAGGGTCAGGCTTCGGGGAAGGGTTAGGGTTAGGGTTCGGGCTAGTGTTAGGGTTAGGGCACGGGGACGGTTTAGGGTCCAGGTGAGCGTACGGCAACGCTTTAGGGAGAGCGTACGTGTGAGGGTGCGGGTTAGTGTTAGCCTACGGGTTAGGATTAGGGGACGGGTGAGGGTCAGGCTTCGGGGAAGTGTTAGGGTTAGGGTTCGGGCTAGGGTTAGGGGACGGTTTAGGGTCCAGGTGAGGGTACGGCAACGCTTTAGGGGGAGCGTACGTGTGAGGGCTCAGGTTAGTGTTAGCATACGGGTTAGGATTAGGGGACGGGTGAGGGTCAGGTGTTGGAGAAGAGTTAGGGTTTGGGTTCGGGCTAGGGTTAGGGTTAGAGGACGGGGACGGTTTAGGGTCCAGGTGAGGGTACGGCAACGCTTTAGGGGGAGCGTACGTGTGAGGGCGCAGGTTAGTGTTAGCCTACGGGTTAGGATTAGGGGACGGGTGAGGGTCAGGCTTCGGGGAAGGGTTAGGGATAGGCTTCGGGCTAGGTTTAGGGTCAGGGGACGGGGACGGTTTAGGGTCCAGGTGAGGGTAGGGCAACGCTTTAGGGGGAGCGTACGTGTGAGGGCGCGGGTTAGTGTTAGCCTACGGGTTAGGATTAGAGGACGGGTGAGGGTCAGGCTTCGGGGAAGGGTTAGGGTTAGGGTTCGGGCTAGGGTTAGGGTTAGGGGACTGGGACGGTTTAGGGTCCAGGTGAGGGTACGGCAACGCTTTAGGGGGAGCGTATGTGTGAGGGCGCGGGTTAGTGTTAGCCTACGGGTTAGGATTAGAGGACGGGTGAGGGTCAGGCTTCGGGGAAGGGTTAGGGTTAGGGTTCGGGCTAGGGTTAGGGGACGGTTTAGGGTCCAGGTGAGGGTACGGCAACGCTTTAGGGGGAGCGTACGTGTGAGGGCGCAGTTTATTGTTAGCCTACGGGTTAGGATTAGGGGACGGGTGAGGGTCAGGTGTCGGGGAAGAGTTAGGGTTTGGGTTCGGGCTAGGGTTAGGGTTAGAGGACGGGGACGGTTTAGGGTCCAGGTGAGGGTACAGCAACGCTTTAGGGGGAGCGTACGTGTGAGGGCGCAGGTTAGTGTTAGCCTACGGGTTAGTATTAGGGGCGGGTGAGGGTCAGGCTTCGGGGAAGGGTTAGGGATAGGCTTCGGGCTAGGCTTAGGGTTAGGGGACGGGGACGGTTTAGGGTCCAGGTGAGGGTTCGGCAACGCTTTTGGGGGAGCGTACGTGTGAGGGCGCGGGTTAGTGTTTGCGTACTGGTTAGGATTAGGGGACGGGTGAGGGTCAGGCTTCGGGGAAGGGTTAGGGTTAGGGTTCGGGCTAGGGTTAGGGTTAGGGGACGGGGACGGTTTAGGGTCCAGGTGAGGGTACGGCAACGCTTAGGGGGAGCGTACGTGTGAGGGCGCGGGTTAGTGTTAGCGTACGGTTTAGGATTAGGGGACGGGTGAGGTTCAGGCTTCGGTGAAGGGTTAGGGTTAGGGTTCGGGCTAGGGTTAGTGTTAGGGGACGGGGACGGTTTAGGGTCCAGGTAAGGGTACGGCAACACTTTAGGGGGAGCGTACGTGTGAGGGCGCGGGTTAGTGTTAGCCTACGCCTTAGGATTAGGGGACGGGTGAGGTTCAGGCTTTGGGGAAGGGTTAGGGTTAGGGATCGGGCTAGGGTTAGGGTTAGGGGACGGGGACGGGTTAGGGTCCAGGTGAGGGTACGGCAACGCTTTAGGGGGAGCGTACGTGTGAGGGCGTGGGTTAGTGTTAGCCTAAGGGTTAGGATTAGGGGACGGGTGAGGGTCAGGCTTCGGGGAAGGGTTAGGGTTAGGGTTCGGGCTAGGGTTAGGGTTAGGGGACCTAGACGGTTTAGGGTCCAGATGAGGGTACGGCAACGCTTTAAGGGGAGCGTATGTGTGAGGACGCGGGTTAGTGTTAGCCTACAGGTTAGGATTAGGGGACGGGTGAGGGTCAGGATTCGGGGAAGGGTTAGGGTTAGGGTACGGGCTAGGGTTAGGGTTAGGGGACGGGGACGGTTTAGGGTCCAGGTGAGGGTACGGAAACGCTTTAGGGGGAGCGTAAATATGAGGGTGTGGGTTAGTGTTAGCGTACGGGTTAGGATTAGGGTACGGGTGAGGGTCAGGCTTCGGGGAAGGGTTAGGGTTAGGGTTCGGGCTAGGGTTAGGGTTAGGGGACGGGGACGGTTTAGGGTCCAGGTGAGGGTACGGCAACACTTTAGGGGAGCGTACGTGTGAGGGCGCGGGTTAGTGTTAGCCTACGCCTTAGGATTAGGGGACGGGTGAGGGTCAGGCTTCGGGAAAGGTTTAGGGTTAGGGATCGGGCTAGGGTTAGGGTTAGGGGACGGGGACGGGTTAGGGTACAGGTGCGGGTTCGGCAACGCTTTAGGGGGAGCGTATGTGTGAGGGCGCGGGTTAGTGTTAGCGTACGGGTTAGGATTAGGGGACGGTTGAGGGTCAGGCTTGTGGGAAGGGTTAGGGTTAGGGTTCGGCCTAGGATTAGGGTTAGGGGACGGGGACGGCTTAGGGTCCAGGTGAGGGTACGGCAAAGCTTTAGGGGGAGCGTACGTGTGAGGGCGCGGGTTAGTGTTAGCGTACGGGTTAGGATTAGGGGATGGGTGAGGGTCAGGCTTCTGGGAAGGGTTAGGGTTAGGGTTCGGGCTAGGGTTAGGGTTAGGGCACGGGGACGGTTTAGGGTCCAGGTGAGGGTACGGCAACTCTTTAGGGGGAGAATACGTGTGAGGGCGCGGGTTAGTGTTAGCTTACGGGTTAGGATTAGGTGACGGGTGAGGGTCAGGAGTCGGGGAAGTGTTAGGGTTAGGGTTCGGGCTAGGGTTAGGGTTAGAGGACGGGGACGATTTAGGGTCCAGGTGAGGATACGGCAACGCTTTAGGGGGAGCGTACGTTTGAGGGCGCAGGTTAGTGTTAGCCTACGGGTTACCATTAGGAGACGGGTGAGGGTCAGGCTTCGGGGAAGGGTAAGGATAGGCTTCGGGCTAGGCTTAGGGTTAGGGGACGGGGACGGTTTAGGGTCCAGGTGAGGGTACGGCAACGCTTTAGGGGGAGCGTACGTGTCAGGGCGCAGGTTATTGTTAGCCCACGGGTTAGGATTAGGGGACGGGTGAGGGTCAGGTGTCGGGGAAGAGTTAGGGTTTGGGTTCGGGCTAGGGTTAGGGTTAGAGGACGGGGACGGTTTAGGGTCCAGGTGAGGGTACAGCAACGCTTAAGGGGGAGCGTACGTGTGAGGGCGCAGGTTAGTGTTAGCCTACGGGTTAGGATTAGGGGACGGGTGAGGGTTAGGCTTCGGGGAAAGGTTAGGGATAGGCTTCGGGCTAGGCTTAGGGTTAGGGGACGGGGACGGTTTAGGGTCCAGGTGAGGGTACGGCAACGCTTTTGGGGGAGCGTACGTGTGAGGGCGCGGGTTAGTGTTTGCGTAATGGTTAGGATTAGGGGACGGGTGAGGGTCAGGCTTCGGGGAAGGGTTAGGGTTAGGGTTCGGGCTAGGGTTAGGGTTAGGGGACGGGGACGGTTTAGGGTCCAGGTGAGGGTACGGCAACGCTTTATGGGGAGCGTACGTGTGAGGGCGCGGGTTAGTGTTAGCGTACGGTTAAGGATTAGGGGACGGGTGAGGTTCAGGCTTCGGTGAAGGGTTAGGGTTAGGGTTCGGGCTAGGGTTAGTGTTAGAGGATGGGGACGGTTTAGGGTCCAGTTGAGGGTACGGCAACACTTTAGGGGGAGCGTACGTGTGAGGGCGCGGGTTAGTGTTAGCCTACGCCTTAGGATTAGGGGACGGGTGAGGTTCAGGCTTTGGGGAAGGGTTAGGGTTAGGGATCGGGCTAGGGTTAGGGTTAGGGGACGGGGACGGGTTAGGGTCCAGGTGAGGGTACGGCAACGCTTTAGGTGGAGCGTACGTGTGAGGGCGTGGGTTAGTGTTAGCGTACGGGTTAGGATTAGGGGACGGGTGAGGGTCAGGCTTCGGGGAAGTGTTAGGGTTAGGGTTTGGGCTAGGGTTAGGGTTAGGGGACGGGGACGGTTTAGGGTCCAGATGAGGGTAGGGCAACGCTTTAGGGGGAGCGTACGTGTGAGGGCGCCGGTTAGTGTTAGCCTACGGGTTAGGATTAGAGGACGGGTGAGGGTCAGGCTTCGGGGAAGGGTTAGGGTTAGGGTTCGGGCTAGGGTTAGGGTTAGGGGACTGGGACGGTTTAGGGTCCAGGTGAGGGTACGGCAACGCTTTAAGGGGAGCGTACGTGTGAGGACGCGGGTTAGTGTTAGCCTACAGGTTAGGATTAGGGGACGGGTGAGGGTCAGGATTCGGGGAAGGTTTAGGGTTAGGGTACGGGCTAGGGTTAGGGTTAGGGGACGGGGACGGTTTAGGTTCCAGGTGAGGGTACGGAAACGCTTTAGGGGGAGCGTAAATGTGAGGGTGTGGGTTAGTGTTAGCGTACGGGTTAAGATTAGGGGACGGGTGAGGGTCAGGCTTCGGGGAAGGGTTAGGGTTAGGGTTCGGGCTAGGATTAGGGGATGGTTTACGGTCCAGGTGAGGGTACGGCAACGCTTTAGGGGGAGCGTACGTGTGAGGGCGCGGGTTAGTGTTAGCCTCCGGGTTAGGTTTAGGGGACGGGTGAGGGTCAGGCTTCGGGGAAGGGTTAGGGCTAGGGTTCGGGCTAGGGTTAGGGTTAGGGGACGGGGACGGTTTAGGGTCCAGGTGAGGGTACAACAACGCTTTAGGGGGAGCGTACATGTGAGGGCGCAGGTTAGTGTTATCCTACGGGTTACGATTAGGGGACGGGTGAGGGTCAGGAGTCGGGGAAGAGTTAGGGTTAGGGTTCGGGCTAGGGTTAGGGTTAGAGGACGGGGACGGTTTAGGGTCCAGGTGAGGGTACGGCAACGCTTTAGGGGGAGCGTACGTGTGAGGCCGCGGGTTAGTGTTAGCGTACGTGTTAGGAATAGGGGACGGGTGTGGGTCAGTCTTCGGGGAAGGGTTACGGTTAGGGTTCGGGCTAGGGTTAGGGTTAGGGGACGGGTACGGTTTAGGGTCCAATTGAGGGTACGGCAACGCTTTTGGGGGAGCGTACGTGTGAGGGCGCGTGTTAGTGTTTGCGTACTGGTTAGGATTAGGGGACGGGTGAGGGTCAGGCTTCGGGGAAGGGTTAGGGTTAGGGTTCGGGCTAGGGTTAGGGTTAGGGGACGGTGACGGTTTAGGGTCCAATTGAGGGTACGGCAACGCTTTTGGGGGAGCGTACGTGTGAGGGCGCGGGTTAGTGTTTGCGTACTGGTTAGGATAAGGGGACGGGTGAGGGTCAGTCTTCGGGGAAGGGTTAGGGTTAGGGTTCGGGCTAGGGTTAGGGTTAGGGGACTGGGACGGTTTAGGGTCCAGGTGAAGGTACGGCAACGCTTTAGGGGGAGCGTACGTGTGAGGGCGTGGGTTAGTGTTAGCCTACGGGTTAGGATTAGGGGACGGGTGAGGGTCAGGCTTCGGGGAAGCGTTAGGGTTAGGGTTCGGGCTAGGCTTAGGGTTAGGGGACGGGGACGGTTTAGGGTCCAGGTGAGTGTACGGCAACGTTTTAGGGGGAGCGTACGTGTGAGGGCGTGGGTTAGTGTTAGCGTACGGGTTAGGATTAGGGGACGGGTGAGGGTCAGGCTTCGGGGAAAAATTAGGGTTAGGGTTTGGGCTAGGGTTCGGGTTAGGGGACGGGGACGATTTAGGGTCCAGGTGAGGGTACGGCAACGCTTTAGGGGGAGCGTACGTGTGAGGGCGCGGGTTAGTGTTAGCCTACGGGTTAGGATTAGGGGACGCGTGAGGGTCAGGCTTCGGGGAAGGGTTAGGGTTAGGGTTCGGGCTAGGGTTAGGGTTAGGGGACGGGGACGGTTTAGGGTCCAGGTGAGGGTATGGCAACGCTTTAGGGGGAGCGTACGTGTGAGGGTGCGGGTTAGTGTTAGCGTACGGGTTAGGATTAGGGGACGGGTGAGGGTCAGGCTTCGGGGAAGGGTTAGGGTTAGGGTTCGGGCTAGGGTTAGGGTTAGGGGACGGGGACGGTTTAGGGTCCAGGTGAGGGTACGGCAACGCTTTAGGGGGAGCGTACGTGTGAGGGCGCGGGTTAGTGTTAGCGTACGGGTTAGGATTAGGGGACGGGTGAGGGTCAGGCTTCGGGGAAGGGTTAGGGTTAGGGTTCGGGCTAGGGTTAGGGTTAGGGGACGGGGAGGGTTTAGGATCCAGGTGAGGATACGGCAATGCTTTAGGGGGGGCATACGTGTGAGGGCGCGGGTTAGTGTTAGCCTACGGGTTAGGATTAGGGGACGGGTGAGAGTCAGGCTTCGGGGAAGGGTTAGGGTTAGGGTTCGGGCTAGTGTTAGGGTTAGGGCACGGGGACGGTTTAGGGTCCAGGTGAGCGTACGGCAACGCTTTAGGGAGAGCGTACGTGTGAGGGTGCGGGTTAGTGTTAGCCTACGGGTTAGGATTAGGGGACGGGTGAGGGTCAGGCTTCGGGGAAGGGTTAGGGTTAGGGTTCGGGCTAGGGTTAGGGGACGGTTTAGGATCCAGGTGAGGGTACGGCAACACTTTAGGGGGAGCGTACGTGTGAGGGAGCGGGTTAGTGTTAGCCTACGCCTTAGGATTAGGGGACGGGTGAGGGTCAAGTGTCGGGGAAGAGTTAGGGTTAGGGTTCGGGCTAGTGTTAGGGTTAGAGGACGGGGACGGTTTCGGGTCCAGGTGAGGGTACGGCAACGCTTTAGGGGGAGCGTACGTTTGAGGGCGCATGTTAGTGTTAGCCTACGGGTTAGGATTAGGAGACGGGTGAGGGTCAGGCTTCGGGGAAGGGTAAGGGATAGGCTTCGGGATAGGCTTAGGGTTAGGGGACGGGGACGGTTTAGGGTCCAGGTGAGGGTACGGCAAAGCTTTTGGAGGAGCGTACGTGTGAGGGCGCGGGTTAGTGTTAGCCTACGGGTTAGGATTAGGGGACGGGTGAGGGTCAGGCTTCGGGGAAGGTTTAGGGTTAGGGTTCGGGCTAGTGTTAGGGTAAGGGCACGGGGACAGTTTAGGGTCCAGGTGAGCGTACGGAACGCTTTAGGGGGAGCGTACGTGTGAGGGCGCGGGTTAGTGTTAGCCTACGGGTTAGGATTAGGGGACGGGTGAGGGTCAGGTTTCGGGGAAGGGTTAGGGTTAGGGTTCGGGCTAGGGTAAGGGTTAGGGGACGGGGACGGTTTAGGGTCCAGGTGAGAGTACGGCAACGCTTCAGGGGGAGCGTACGTGTGAGGGCGCGGGTTAGTGTTAGCGTCCGGGTTAGGATTAGGGGACGGTTGAGGGTCAGGCTTGTGGGAAGGTTTAGGGTTAGGGTTCGGCCTAGGGTTAGGGTTAGGGGACGGGGACGGTTTAGGGTCCAGGTGAGGGTACGGCTACGCTTTAGGGGGAGCGTACGTGTGAGGGCGCGGGTTATTGTTAGCATACGGGTCAGGATTAGGGGACGGGTGAGGGTGAGGTTTTGGCGAAGGGTTAGGGTTAGGGTTCGGGCTAGGGTTAATGTTAGGGGATGGGGACGGTTTAGGGTCTAGGTGAGGCTATGGCAACGCTTTAGGGGGAGCGTACGTGTGAGGGCGCGGTTTAGTGTACGGCTTAGGATTAGGGGACGGGTGAGGGTCAGGCTCCGGGGAATGGTTAGGCTTAGGATTCGGGCTAAGGATAGGATTAGGGGATGGGGACGGTTTAGGGTCCAGGTGAGGGTACGGCAACGCTTTAGGGGGACCGTACGTGTGAGGGCGCGGTTTAGTGTACGGGTTAGGATTAGGGGACGGGTGAGGGTCAGGCTTTGGGGAAGGGTTAGGTTTAGGGTTCGGGCTAGGGTTAGGGTTAGGGGACGGGGACGGTTTAGGGTCCAGGTGAGGGTACGGCAACACTTTAGGGGGAGCGTACGTGTGAGGGCGCGGGTTAGTGTTAGCCTACGCCTTAGGATTAGGGGACGGGTGAGGGTCAGGCTTCGGGGAAGGGTTAGGTTTAGGGATCGGGCTAGGTTTAGGGTTAGGGGACGGGGACGGGTTAGGGTACAGGTGCGGGTTCGGCAACGCTTTAGGGGGAGCGTATGTGTGAGGGCGCGGGTTAGTGTTAGCGTACGGGTTAGGATTAGGGGACGGGTGAGGGTCAGGCTTCTGGAAAGGGTTAGGGTTAGGGTTCGGGCTAGGGTTAGGGTTAGGGCACGGGGACGGTTTAGGGTCCAGGTGAGGGTACGGCAACGCTTTAGGGGGAGCGTACGTGTGAGGGCGCGGTTTAGTGTTAGCTTACGGGTTAGGATTAGGGGACGGGGAGGGTCAGGAGTCGGGGAAGAGTTAGGGTTAGGGTTCGGGCTAGGGTTAGGGGACGGTTTAGGGTCCAGGTGAGAGTACGGCAACACTTTAGGGAGAGCGTACGTGTGAGGGCGCGTTTTAGTGTACGGCTTAGGATTAGGGGACGGGTGAGGGTCAGGCTTCGGGGAATGGTTAGGCTTAGGATTCGGGCTAGGGATAGGATTAGGGGATGGGGACGGTTTAGGGTCCAGGTGAGGGTACGGCAACGCTTTAGGGGGACCGTACGTGTGAGGGCGTGGTTTAGTGTACGGGTTAGGATTAGGGGACGGGTGAGGGTCAGGCTTCGGGGAAGGGTTAGGGTTAGGGTTCGGGCTAGGGTTAGGGTAAGGGAACGGGGACGGTTTAGGGTCCAGGTGAGGGTACGGCAACGCTTTAGGGGGAGCGTACGTGTGAGGGCGCGGGTTAGTGTTAGCGTACGGGTCAGGATTAGGGGACGGTTGAGGGTCAGGCTTCGGGGAAGGGTTAGGGTGAGGGTTCAGGCTTGGGTTAGGGTTAAGGTACGGGGACGGTTTAGGCTCCAGGTGAGGGTACGGCAACGCTTTAGGGGGAGTGTACGTGTGAGGGCGTGGTTTAGTGTTAGCGTACGGGTTAGGATTAGGGGACGTGTGAGGGTCAGGCTTCGGGGAAGGGTCAGGGTTAGGGTTCGGGCTAGGGTTAGGGTTAGGGGACGGGGATGGTTTAGGGTCCAGGTGAGGTACGGCAACGCTTTAGGGGGAGCGTACGTGTGAGGGCGCGGGTTAGTGTTAGCGTACGGGTTAGGATTAGGGGACGGGTGAGGGTCAGGCTTCGGGGAAGGGTTAGGGTTATGGTTCTGGCTAGGGTTAGGGTTAGGGGACGGGGACGGTTTATGGTCCAGGTGAGGGTACGGCAACGCTTTAGGGGGAGCGTACGTGTGAGGGCGCGGGTTACTGTTAGCGTACGGGTTAGGATTAGGGGACGGGGGAGGGTCAGACATCGGGGAAGTGTTAGGGTTAGGGTTCGGGCTAGGGTTAGGGTTAGGGGACAGGGACGGTTTAGGGTCCAGGTGAGGGTACAGCAACGCTTTAGGGGGAGCATACGTGTGAGGGCGCGGGTTAGTGTTAGCGTACGGGTTAGGATTAGGGGACGGTTGAGGGTCAGGCTTCGGGGAAGGGTTAGGGTTAGGGTTCGGGCTAGGGTTAGGGTTAGGGGACGGGGACGGTTTAGGGTCCAGGTGAGGGTACGGCAACGCTTTAGGGGGAGCGTACGTGTGAGGGCGTGTTTAGTGTTAGCGTACGGGTTAGCATTAGGGGACGGGTGAGGTTCAGGCTTCGGGGAAGTGTTAGGGTTAGGGTTCAGGCTAGGGTTAGGGTTAGGGGAGGGGGATGGTTTAGGGTCCAGGTGAGGGTACGGCAACGCTTTAGGGGGAGCGTACGTGTGAGGGCGCGGGTTAGTGTTAGCGTACGGGTTAGGATTAGGAGACGGGTGAGGGTCAGGCTTCGGGGAAGGGTTAGGGTTAGGGTTCGGGCTATGGTTACGGTTAGGGCACGGGGACGGTTTAGGGTCCAGGTGAGGGTACGGCAACGCTTTAGGGGGAGCGTACGTGTGAGGGAGCGGGTTAGTGTTAGCATACGGGTTAGGATTAGGGGACGGGTGAGGGTCAGGCTTCGGGGAAGGGTTAGGGTTAGGGTTCGGGCTAGGGTTAGGGTTAGGGGACGGGGACGGTTTAGCGTCCAGGTGAGGGTACGGCAACGCTTTAGGGGGAGCGTACGTGTGAGGGCGCGGGTTAGTGTTAGCGTACGGGTTAGGATTAGCGGACGGGTGATGGTCAGGCTTCGGGGAAGTGTTAGGGTTAGGGTTCAGGCTAGGGTTAGGGTTAGGGGACGGGGACGGTTTAGGGTCCAGGTGAGGGTACGGCAACACTTTAGTGGGAGCGTACGTGTGAGGGCGCGGGTTAGTGTTAGCGTACGGGTTAGGATTAGGGGACGGGTGAGGGTCAGGCTTCGGGGAAGGGTTAGGTTTTGGGTTCGGGCTACGTTTAGGGTTAGGGGACGGGGACGGTTTAGGGTCCAGGTGAGTGTACGGCAACGCTTTAGGGGGAGCGTACGTGTGAGGGCGTGGGTTAGTGTTAGCGTACGGGTTAAGATTAGGGTACCGGTGAGGGTCAGTCTTCGGGGAAGGGTTAGGGTTAGGGTTCGGGCTAGGGTTAGGGTTAGGGGATGGGGACGGTTTAGAGTCCACGTGAGGGTACGGCAACGCTTTAGGGGGAGCGTACGTGTGAGGGCGCGGGTTAGTGTTAGCGTACGGGTTAGGATTAGGGGACGGGTGAGGGTCAGGCTTCGGGGAAGGGTTAGGGTTAGGGTTCGGGCTAGGGTTAGGGGACGGTTTAGGGTCCAGGTGAGGGTACGGCAACACTTTAGGGGGAGCGTACGTGTGAGGGCGCGGGTTAGTGTTAGCCTGCGGGTTAGGATTAGGGGACGGGTGAGGGTCAGGCTTCGGGGAAGGTTTAGGGTTAGGGTTCGGCCTAGGGTTAGGGTTTGGGGACGGGGACGGTTTAGGGTCCAGGTGAGGGTACGGCAACGCTTTAGGGGGAGCGTACGTGTGAGGGCGAGGGTTAGTGTTAGCCTACGGGTTAGGATTAGGGGACGGGTGAGGGTCAGGTTTCGTGGAAGGGTTAGGGTTAGGGTTCGGGCTAGGGTTAGGGTTAGAAAACGGGGAAGGTTTAGGGTCCAGGTGAGGGTACGGCAACGTTTTAGGGGGAGCGTACGTGTGAGGGCGTGGGTTAATGTTAGCGTACGGGTTAGGAAGAGGGGACGGGTGAGGGTCAGGCTTCGGGGAAGAATTAGGGTTAGGGTTTGGGCTAGGGTTCGGGTTAGGGGACGGGGACGGTTTAGGGTCCAGGTGAGGGTACGGCAACGCTTTAGGGGGAGCGTACGTGTGAGGGCGCGGGTTAGTGTTAGCCTACGGGTTAGGATTAGGGGACGCGTGAGGGTCAGGCTTCGGGGAAGGGTTAGGGTTAGGGTTCGGGCTAGGGTTAGGGTTAGGGGACGGGGACGGTTTAGGGTCCAGGTGAGGGTACGGCAACGCTTTAGGGGGAGCGTACGTGTGAGGGCGCGGGTTAATGTTAGCCTACGGGTTAGGATTAGGAGACGGGTGAGGGTCAGGCTTCGGGGAAGGGTTAGGGTTAGGGTTCGGGCTATGGTTACGGTAGGGCACGGGGACGGTTTAGGGTCCAGGTGAGGGTACGGCAACGCTTTAGGGGGAGCGTACGTGTGAGGGAGCGGGTTAGTGTTAGCATACAGGTTAGGATTAGGGGACGGGTGAGGGTCAGGCTTCGGGGAAGGGTTAGGGTTATGGTTCGGGCTAGGGTTAGGGTTAAGGGACGGGGACGGTTTAGCGTCCAGGTTAGGGTACGGCAACGCTTTAGGGGGAGCGTACGTGTGAGGGCGCGGGTTAGTGTTAGCGTTCGGGTTAGGATTAGGGGACGGTTGAGGGTCAGGCTTCGGGGAAGCGTTAGGGTTAGGGTTCGGGCTAGGGTTAGGGTTAGGAGACGGGGACGGTTTAGGGTCGAGGTGAGGGTACGGCAACGCTTTAGGGGGAGCGTACGTGTGAGGGCGCGGGTTAGTGTTAGCGTACGGTTTAGGATTAGGGGACGGGTGAGGGTCAGATTTCGGCGAAGGGTTAGGGTTAGGGTTCGGGCTAGGGTTAGGGTTAGGGGATGGGGACGGTTTAGAGTCCAGGTGAGGGTACGGCAACGCTTTAGGGGGAGCGTACGTGTGAGGGCGCAGGTTAGTGTTAGCGTACGGGTTAGGATTAGGGGACGGGTGAGGGTCAGGCTTCGGGGAAGGGTTAGGGTTAGGGTTCGGGCTAGGGTTAGGGTTAGAGGACGGGGACGGTTTAGGGTCCAGGTGAGGGTACGGCAACGTTTTAGGGGGAGCGTACGTGTGAGGGCGCGGGTTAGTGTTAGCGTACGGGTTAGGATTAGGGGACGGGTGAGGGTCAGGCTTCAGGGAAGGGTTAGGTTTAGGGTTCGGGCTAGGCTTAGGGTTAGGGGACGGGGACGGTTTAGGGTCCAGGTGAGGGTACGGCAACGTTTTAGGGGGAGCGTACGTGTGAGGGCGTGGGTTAGTGTTAGCGTACGGGTTAGGATTAGGGGATGGGTGAGGGTCAGGCCTCGGGGAAGAATTAGGGTTAGGGTTTGGGCTAGGGTTCGGGTTAGGGGACGGGGACGGTTTAGGGTCCAGGTGAGGGTATGGCAACGCTTTAGAGGGAGCATACGTGTGAGGGTGCGGGTTAGTGTTAGCGTACGGGTTAGGATTAGGGGACGGGTGACGGTCAGGCTTCAGGGAAGGGTTAGGGTTAGGGTTCAGGCTAGGGTTAGGGGACGGTTTAGGGTCCAGGTGAGGGTACGGCAACACTTTAGGGGGAGCGTACGTGTGAGGGCGCGGGTTAGTGTTAGCCTGCGGGTTAGGATTAGGGGACGGGTGAGGGTCAGGCTTCGGGGAAGTGTTAGGGTTAGGGTTCGGCCTAGGGTTAGGGTTAGGGGACGGGGACGGTTTAGGGTCCAGGTGAGGGTACGGCAACGCTTTAGGGGGAGCGTACGTGTGAGGGCGACGGTTAGTGTTAGCCTACGGGTTAGGATTAGGGGACGGGTGAGGGTCAGGTTTCGGGGAAGGGTTAGGGTTAGGGTTCGGGCTAGGTTTAGGGTTAGAAAACGGGGAAGGTTTAGGGTCCAGGTGAGGGTACGGCAACGCTTTTGGGGGAGCGTATGTGTGAGGGCGCGGGTTAGTGTTAGCGTACGGGTTAGGATTAGTGGATGGTTGAGGGTCAGGCTTGTGGGAAGGGATAGGGTTAGGGTTCGGCCTAGGGTTAGGGTTAGGGAACGAGGACGGTTTAGGGTCCAGGTGACGGTACGGCAAAGCTTTAGGGGGAGCGTTCGTGTGAGGGCGCGGGTTAGTGTTAGCATACGGGTTAGGATTAGGGGACGGGTGAGGTTCAGGCTTCGGTGAAGGGTTAGGGTTAGGGTTCGGGCTAGGGTTAGGGTTAGGGGACGGGGACGGTTTAGGGTCCAGGTGAGGGTACGGCAACGCTTTAGGGGGAGCGTACGTGTGAGGGCGCAGGTTAGTGTTAGCGTACGGGTTAGGATTAGGGGACGGGTGAGGGTCAGGCTTCAGGGAAGGTTTAGGGTTAGGGTTCCTGCTAGGGTTAGGGTTAGGGGACGGGGACGGTTTAGGGTCCAGGTGAGGGTACGGCAACGCTTTAGGGGGAGCGTACCTGTGAGGGCGCGGGTTAGTGTTAGCCTACGGGTTAGGATTAGGGGACGCGTGAGGGTCAGGCTTCGGGAAAGGGTTAGGGTTAGGGTTCGGGCTAGGGTTAGGGTTAGGGGACGGGGACGGTTTAGGGTCCAGGTGAGTGTATGGCAACGCTTTACGGGGAGCATACGTGTGAGGGTGCGGGTTAGTGTTAGCGTACGGGTTAGGATTAGGGGACGGGTGAGGGTCAGGCTTCGGGGAAGGGTTAGGGTTAGGGTTCGGGCTAGGGTTAGGGTTAGGGGACGGGGACGGTTTAGGGTCCAGGTGAGGGTACGGCAACGCTTTAGGGGGAGCGTACGTGTGAGGGCGCGGGTTAGTGTTAGCGTACGGGTTAGGATTAGGGGACGGGTGAGGGTCAGGCTTCGGGGAAGGGTTAGGGTTAGGGTTCGGGCTAGGGTTAGGGTTAGGGGACGGGGAGGGTTTAGGGTCCAGGTGAGGATACGGCAATGCTTTAGGGGGGGCATACGTGTGAGGGCGCGGGTTAGTGTTAGCCTACGGGTTAGGATTAGGGGACGGGTGAGAGTCAGGCTTCGGGGAAGGGTTAGGGTTAGGGTTCGGGCTAGTGTTAGGGTTAGGGCACGGGGACGGCTTAGGGTCCAGGTGAGCATACGGCAACGCTTTAGGGAGAGCGTACGTGTGAGGGCGCGGGTTAGTGTTAGCCTACGGGTTAGGATTAGGGGATGGGTGAGGGTCAGGCTTCAGGGAAGGGTTAGGGTTAGTGTTCGGGCTAGGGTTAGGGGACGGTTTAGGGTCCAGGTGAGGGTACGGCAACACTTTAGGGGGAGCGTACGTGTGAGGGCGCGGGTTAGTGTTAGCCTGCGGATTAGGATTAGGGGACGGGTGAGGGTCAGGCTTCGGGGAAGGGTTAGGGTTAGGGTTCGGCCTAGGGTTAGGGTTAGGGGACGGGGACGGTTTAGGGTCCAGGTGAGTGTACGGCAACGCTTTAGGGGGAGCGTACGTGTGAGGGCGAGGGTTAGTGTTAGCCTACGGGTTAGGATTAGGGGACGGGTGAGGGTCAGGTTTCGGGGAAGGGTTAGGGTTAGGGTTCGGTCTAGGGTTAGGGTTAGAAAACGGGGAAGGTTTAGGGTCCAGGTGAGGGTACGGCAACGCTTTAGGGGGAGCGTATGTGTGAGGGCGCGGGTTAGTGTTAGCGTACGGGTTAGGATTAGGGGATGGTTGAGGGTCAGGCTTGTGGGAAGGGTTAGGGTTAGGGTTCGGCCTAGGGTTAGGGTTAGGGGACGGGGACGGTTTAGGGTCCAGGTGAGGGTACGGCAAAGCTTTAGGGGGAGCGTTCGTGTGAGGGCGCGGGTTAGTGTTAGCGTACGGGTTAGGATTAGGGGACGGGTGAGGTTCAGGCTTCGGTGAAGGGTTAGGGTTAGGGTTCGGGCTAGGGTTATGTTAGGGGACGGGGACAGTTTAGGGTCCAGGTGAGGGTACGGCAACACTTTAGGGGGAGCGTACGTGTGAGGGCGCGGGTTAGTGTTAGCCTACGGGTTAGGATTAGGGGACGGGTGAGGGTCAGGTTTCGGGGAAGGGTTAGGTTTAGGGTTCGGGCTAGGTTTAGGGTTAGGGGACGGGGACAGTTTAGGGTCCAGGTGAGGGTACGGCAACGCTTTAGGGGGAGCGTACGTGTGAGGGCGTGGGTTAGTGTTAGCGTACGGGTTAAGATTAGGGGACGGGTGAGGGTCACGCTTCGGGGAAGGGTTAGGGTTAGGGTTCGGGCTAGGGTTAGGGTTAGGGGACGGGGACGGTTTAGAGTCCAGGTGAGGGTACGGCAACGCTTTAGGGGGAGCGTACGTGTGAGGGCGCGGGTTAGTGTTAGCGTACGGGTTAGGATTAGGGGACGGGTGAGGGTCAGGCTTCGGGGAAGGGTTAGGGTTAGGGTTCGGGCTAGGGTTAGGGTTAGGGGACGGGGACGGTTTAGGGTCCAGGTGAGGGTACGGCAACGCTTTAGGGGGAGCGTACGTGTGAGGGCGCGGGTTATTGTTAGCGTACGGGTTAGGATTAGGGGACGGGTGAGGGTCAGGCTTCAGGGAAGGGTTAGGGTTAGGGTTCCTGCTAGGGTTAGGGTTAGGGGACGGGGACGGTTTCGGGTCCAGGTGAGGGTACGGCATCGCTTTAGGGGAGGCGTACGTGTGAGGGCGCGGGTTAGTGTTAGCCTACGGTTTAGGATTAGGGGACGGGTTAGGGTCAGGCTTCGGGGAAGGGTTAGGGTTAGGGTTCGGGCTAGGCTTAGGGTTAGGGGACGGGGACGGTTTAGGGTCCAGGTGAGTGTACGGCAACGTTTTAGGGGGAGCGTACGTGTGAGGGCGTGGGTTAGTGTTAGCGTACGGGTTATGATTAGGGGACGGCTGAGGTTCAGGCTTCGGGGAAGAATTAGGGTTAGGGTTTGGGCTAGGGTTCGGGTTAGGGGACGGGGACGGTTTAGGGTCCAGGTGAAGGTACGGCAACGCTTTAGGGGGAGCGTACGTGTGAGGGCGCGGGTTAGTGTTAGCCTACGGGTTAGGATTAGGGGACGCGTGAGGGTCTGTCTTCGGGGAAGGGTTAGGGTTAGGGTTCGGGCTAGGGTTAGGGTTAGGGGACGGGGACGGTTTAGGGTCAAGGTGAGGGTATGGCAACGCTTTAGGGGGAGCATACGTGTGAGGGTGCGGGTTAGTGTTAGCGTACGGGTTAGGATTAGGGGACGGGTGAGGGTCAGGCTTCGGGGAAGGGATAGGGTTAGGGTTCGGGCTAGGGTTAGGGTTAGGGGACGGGGACGGTTTAGGGTCCAGGTGAGGGTACAGCAACGCTTTAGGGGGAGCGTACGTGTGAGGGCGCGGGTTAGTGTTAGCGTACGGGTTAGGATTAGGGGACGGGTGAGGGTCAGGCTTCGGGGAAGGGTTAGGGTTAGGGTTCGGGCTAGGGTTAGGGTTAGGGGACGGGGACGGTTTAGGGTCCAGGTGAGGATACGGCAATGCTTTAGGGGGGGCATACGTGTGAGGGCGCGGGTTAGTGTTAGCCTACGGGTTAAGATTAGGGGACGGGTGAGAGTCAGGCTTCGGGGAAGGGTTAGGGATAGGGTTCGGGCTAGTGTTAGGGTTAGGGCACGGGGACGGTTTAGGGTCCAGGTGAGCGTACGGCAACCCTTTAGAGAGAGCGTACGTGTGAGGGCGCGGGTTAGTGTTAGCGTAAGGGTCAGGATTAGGGGACGGGTGAGGGTCAGGCTTCGGGGAAGATTTAGGGTTAGGGTTCGGGCTAGGGTTAGGGTTAGGGGACGGGGACGGTTTAGGGTAAACGTGAGGGTACGGCTACGCTTTAGGGGGAGCGTACGTGTGAGGGCGTGTGTTATTGTTAGCGTACGGGTCAGGATTAGGGGACGGGTGAGGGTGAGGTTTTGGGGAAGTGTTAGGGTTAGGGTTCGGGCTAGGGTTAGGGTTAGGGGATTGGGACGGTTTAGGGTCAAGGTGAGGCTATGGCAACGCTTTAGGGGGAGCATACATGTGAGGGCGCGGTTTAGTGTACGGCTTAGGATTAGGGGACGGGTGAGGGTCAGGCTTCGGGGAATGGTTAGGCTTAGGGTTCGGGCTAGGGATAGGATTAGGGGATGGGGACGGTTTAGGGTCCACGTGAGGGTACGGCAACGCTTTAGGGGGACCGTACGTGTGAGGGCGCGGTTTAGTGTACGGGTTAGGATTAGGGGACGGGTGAGGGTCAGGCTTCGGGGAAGGGTTAGGGTTAGGGTTCGTGCTAGGGTTAGGGTTCGGGGACGGGGACGGTTTAGGGTCCTGGTGAGGGTACGGCAACGCTTTAGGGGTAGCGTACGTGTGAGGGCGCGGGTTAGTGTTAGCCTATGGGTTAGGATTAGGGTACGGGTGAGGGTCAGGCTTCGGGGAAGGGTTAGGGTTAGGGTTCGGGCTAGGGTTAGGGTTAGGGGACGGGGACTGTTTAGGGTCCAGGTGAGGGTACGGACACGCTTTAGGGGGAGTGTAAGTGTGAGGGCGTGGGTTAGTGTTACCTACGGGTTAGGATTAGAGGACGGGTGAGGGTCAGGCTTCGGGGAAGGGTTAGGGTTAGGGTTCGGGCTAGGGTTAGGGTTAGGGGACAGGGACGGTTTAGGGTCCGGTTGAGGGTACGGCCACGCTTTAGGGGGAGTGTACGTGTGAGGGCGTGGGTTAGTGTTAGCGTACGGGTTAGGATTAGGGGACGGGTGAGGGTCAGGCTTCGTGGAAGGGTTAGGGTTAGGGTTTGGGCTAGGGTTAGCGTTAGGGAACGGGGACGGTTTAAGGTCCAGGTGAGGGTACGGCAACGCTTTAGGGGGAGCGTACGTGTGAGGGCGCGGGTTAGTGTTAGCGTACGGGTTAGGATTAGCGGACGGGTGATGGTCAGGCTTCGGGGAAGCGTTAGGGTTAGGGTTCGGGCTAGGGTTAGGGTTAGGGGACGGGGACGGTTTAGGGTCCAGGTGAGGGTACGGCAACGCTTTAGTGGGAGCGTACGTGTGAGGGCGCGGGTTAGTGTTAGCCTACGGGTTAGGATTAGGGGACGGTGAGGGTCAGGCTTCGGGGAAGGGTTAGGTTTAGGGTTCGGGCTAGGTTTAGGGTTAGGGGACGGGGAAGGTTTAGGGTCCAGGTGAGGGTACGGCAACGCTTTACGGGGAGCGTACGTGTGAGGGCGTGGGTTAGTGTTAGCGTACGGGTTAAGATTAGGGGACGGGTGAGGGTCAGGCTTCGGGGAAGGGTTAGGGTTGGGGTTCGGGCTAGGGTTAGGGTTAGGGGATGGGGACGGTTTAGAGTCCAGGTGAGGGTACGGCAACTCTTTAGGGGGAGCGTTCGTGTGAGGGCGCGGGTTAGTGTTAGCGTACGGGTTAGGATTAGGGGACGGGTGAGGGTCAGGCTTCGGGGAAGGGTTAGGGTTAGGGTTCGGGCTAGGGTTAGGGTTAGGGGACGGGGACGGTTTAGGGTCCAGGTGAGAGTACGGCAACGCTTTAGGTGGAGCGTACGTGTGAGGGCGCGGGTTAGTGTTAGCGTACGGGTTAGGATTAGGGGACGGGTGAGGGTCAGGCTTCAGGGAAGGGTTAGGGTTAGGGTTCCTGCTAGGGTTAGGGTTAGGGGACGGGGACGGTTTAGGGTCCAGGTGAGGGTACGGCAACGCTTTAGGGGGAGCGTACGTGTGAGGGCGCGGGTTAGTGTTAGCCTACGGGTTAGGATTAGGGGACGGGTGAGGGTCAGGCTTCGGGGAAGGGTTAGGGTTAGGGTTCGGTCTAGGCTCAGGGTTAGGGGACGGGGACGGTTTAGGGTCCAGGTGAGAGTACGGCAACGTTTTACGGGGAGCGTACGTGTGAGGGCGTGGGTTATTGTTAGCGTACGGGTTAGGATTAGGGGACGGGTGAGGGTCAGGCTTCGGGGAAGAATTAGGGTTAGGGTTCGGGCTAGGGTTAGGGGACGGTTTAGGGTCCAGGTGAGGGTACGGCAACACTTTAAGGGGAGCGTACGTGTGAGGGCGCGTGTTAGTGTTAGCCTGCGGGTTAGGATTAGGGGACGGGTGAGGGTCAGGCTTCGGGGAAGGGTTAGGGTTAGGGTTCGGGCTAGTGTTAGGGTTAGGGCACGGGGACGGTTTAGGGTCCAGGTGAGGGTATGGCAACGCTTTAGGGGGAGCATACGTGTGAGGGTGCGGGTTAGTGTTAGCGTACGGGTTAGGATTAGGGGACGGGTGAGGGTCAGGCTTCGGGGAAGGGTTAGGGTTAGGGTTCGGGCTAGGGTTAGGGTTAGGGGACGGGGACGGTTTAGGGTCCAGGTGAGGGTACGGCAACGCTTTAGGAGGAGCGTACGTGTGACGGCGCGGGTTAGTGTTAGCGTACGGGTTAGGATTAGGGGACGGGTGAGGGTCAGCCTTCGGGGAAGGGTTAGGGTTAGGGTTCGGGCTAGGGTTAGAGTTAGGGGACGGGGAGGGTTTAGGGTCCAGGTGAGGATACGGCAACGCTTTAGGGAGAGCGTACGTGTGAGGGCGCGGGTTAGTGTTAGCCTACGGGTTAGGATTAGGGGACGGGTGACGGTCAGTCTTCGGGGAAGGGTTAGGGATAGGGTTCGGGCTAGGGTTAGGGGACGGTTTAGGGTCCAGGTGAGGGTACGGCAACACTTTAGGGGGAGCGTACGTGTGAGGCCAAGGGTAGTGTTAGCCTGCGGGTTAGGATTAGTTGACGGGTGAGGGTCAGGCTTCGGGGAAGGGTTAGGGTTAGGGTTCGGTCTAGGGTTAGGGTTAGGGGACGGTGACGGTTTAGGGTCCAGGTGAGGGTACGGCAACGCTTTAGGGGGAGCGTACGTGTGAGGGCGCGGGTTAGTGTTAGCCTACGGGTTAGGATTAGGGGACGGGTGAGGGTCAGGATTCGGGGAAGAGTTAGGGTTAGGGTTCGGGCTAGGTTTAGGGTTAGAGGACGGGGACGGTTTAGGGTCCAGGTGAGGGTACGGCAACGCTTTAGGGGGACCGTACGTTTGAGGGCGCAGGTTAGTGTTAGCCTACGGGTTAGGATTAGGAGACGGGTGAGGGTCAGACTTCGGGGAAGGGTAAGGGATAGGCTTCGGGCTAGGCTTAGGGTTAGGGGACGGGGACGGTTTAGGGTCCAGGTGAGGGTACGGCAACGCTTTTGGGGGAGCGTACGTGTGAGGGCGCGGGTTAGTGTTAGCCTACGGGTTAGGATTAGGGGACGGGTGAGGGTCAGGCTTCGGGGAAGGGTTAGGGTTAGGGTTCGGGCTAGTGTTAGGGTAAGGGCACGGGGACGGTTTAGGGTCCAGGTGAGCGTACGGCAACGCTTTAGGGGGAGCGTACGTGTGAGGGCGCGGGTTAGTGTTAGCCTACGGGTTAGGATTAGGGGACGGGTGAGGGTCAGGCTTCGGGGAAGTGTTAGGGTTAGGGTTCGGGCTAGGGTTCGGGTTAGGGGACGGGGACGGTTTAGGGTCCAGGTGAGGGTACGGCAACGCTTTAGGGGGAGCGTACGTGTGAGGGCGCGGGTTAGTGTTAGCGTAAGGGTCAGGATTAGGGGACGGGTGAGGGTCAGGCTTCGGGGAAGATTTAGGGTTAGGGTTCGGGCTAGGGTTAGGGTTAGGGGACGGGGACGGTTTAGGGTAAACGTGAGGGTACGGCTACGCTTTAGGGGGAGCGTACGTGTGAGGGCGTGGGTTATTGTTAGCGTACGGGTCAGGATTAGGGGACGGGTGAGGGTGAGGTTTTGGGGAAGGGTTAGGGTTAGGGTTCGGGCTAGGGTTAGGGTTAGGGGATTGGGACGGTTTAGGGTCAAGGTGAGGCTATGGCAACGCTTTAGGTGGAGCGTACATGTGAGGGCGCGGTTTAGTGTACGGCTTAGGATTAGGGGACGGGTGAGGGTCAGGCTTCGGGGAATGGTTAGGCTTAGGGTTCGGGCTAGGGATAGGATTAGGGGATGGGGACGGTTTAGGGTCCACGTGAGGGTACGGCAACGCTTTAGGGGGACCGTACGTGTGAGGGCGCGGTTTAGTGTACGGGTTAGGATTAGGGGACGGGTGAGGGTCAGGCTTCGGGGAAGGGTTAGGGTTAGGGTTCGGGCTAGGGTTAGGGTAAGGGGACGGGGACGGTTTAGGGTCCAGGTGAGGGTACGGCAACGCTTTAGGGGGAGCGTACGTGTGAGGGCGCGGGTTAGTGTTACCTACGGGTTAGGATTAGGGGACGAGTGAGGGTCAGGCTTCGGGGAAGGGTTAGGGTTAGGGTTCGGGCTAGGGTTAGGGTTAGGGGACGGGGACGGTTTAGCGTCCAGGTGAGGGTACGGCAACGCTTTAGGGGGAGCGTACGTGTGAGGGAGCGGGTTAGTGTTAGCATACGGGTTAGGATTAGGGGACGGGTGAGGGTCAGGCTTCGGGGAAGGGTTAGGGTTAGGGTTCGGGCTAGGGTTAGGGTTAGGGGACGGGGACGGTTTAGGGTCCAGGTGAGGGTACGGCAACGCTTTAGGGGGAGCGTACGTGTGAGGGCGCGGGTTAGTGTTAGCGTACGGGATAGGATTAGGGGACCGGTGAGGGTCAGGCTTCGGGGAAGGGTTACGGTTAGGGTTCGGGCTAGGGTTAGGGTTCGGGGACGGGGATGGTTTAGGGTCCAGGTGAGGGTACGGCAACGCTTTCGGGGTAGCATACGTGTGAGGGCGCGGGTTAGTGTTAGCCTACGGGTTAGGATTAGGGGACGGTTGAGGGTCAGGCTTCGGGGAAGGGTTAGGGTTAGGGTTTGGGCTAGGGTTAGCGTTAGGGGACGGGGACGGTTTAAGGTCCAGGTGAGGGTACGGCAACGCTTTAGGGGGAGCGTACATGTGAGGGCGCGGGTTAGTGTTAGCGTACGGGTTAGGATTAGCGGACGGGTGATGGTCAGGCTTCGGGGAAGGGTTAGGGTTAGGGTTCGGGCTAGGGTTAGGGTTAGGGGACGGGGACGGTTTAGGGTCCAGGTGAGGGTACAACAACGCTTTAGGGGGAGCGTACGTGAGAGGGTGCGGGTTAGTGTTAGCCTATGGGTTAGGATTAGGGGACGGGTGAGGGTCAGGCTTCGGGGAAGTGTTAGGGTTAGGCTTCGGGCTAGGGTTAGGTTTAGGGGACAGGGACGATTTAGGGTCCAGGTGAGGGTACGGCAACGCTTTAGGGGTAGCGTACGTGTGAGGGCGCGGGTTAGTGTTAGCGTACGGGTTAGGATTAGGGGACGGGTGAGGGTCAGGCTTCGGGGAAGGGTTAGGGTTAGGGTTCGGACTAGGGTTAGGGTTAGGGGACGGGGACGGTTTAGGGACCAGGTGAGGGTACGGCAACGCTTTAGGGGGAGAGTACGAGTGAGGGCGCGGGTTAGTGTTAGCCTACGGGTTAGGATTACGGGACGGGTGAGGGACAGGTTTCGGGGAAGGGTTAGGGTTAGGGTTCGGGCTAGGGTTAGGGTTAGGGGACGAGGACGGTTTAGGGTCCAGGTGAGGGTACGGCAACGCTTTAGGGGGAGCGTACGTGTGAGGGCGCGGGTTAGTGTTAGCGTAAGGGTCAGGATTAGGGGACGGGTGAGGGTCAGGCTTCAGGGAAGTGTAAGGGTTAGGGTTCGGGCTAGGGTTAGATTTAGGGGACGGGGACGGTTTAGGCGCCAGCTGATGGTACGGCAATGCTTTAGGGGGAGTGTACGTGTGAGGGCGCGGGTTAGTGTTAGCGTACGGGTTAGGATTAGGGGACGGGTGAGGGTCAGGCTTCGGGGAAGGGTTAGGGTTAGGGTTCGGGCTAGGGTTAGGGTTAGGGGACGGGGACGGTTTAGGGTCCGGGTGAGGATACGGCAATGCTTTTGGGGGGGCGTACGTGTGAGGGCGCGGGTTAGTGTTAGCCTACGGGTTAGGATTAGGGGACGGGTGAGGGTCAGGCTTCGGGGAAGGGTTAGGGTTAGGGTTCGGGCTAGTGTTAGGGTTAGGGCACGGGGACGGTTTAGGGTCCAGGTGAGCGTACGGCAACGCTTTAGGGAGAGCATACGTGTGAGGGCGTGGGTTAGTGTTAGCCTACGGGTTAGGATTAGGGGACGGCTGAGGGTCAGGCTTCGGTGAAGGGTTAGGGTTAGGGTTCGGGCTAGGGTTAGGGGACGGTTTAGGGTCCAGGTGAGGGTACGGCAACGCTTTAGGGGGAGCGTACGTGTGAGGGCGCGGGTTAGTGTTAGCCTCCGGGTTAGGATTAGGGGACGGATGAGGGTCAGGCTTCGGGGAAGAGTTAGGGTTAGGGTTCGGGCTAGGGTTAGGGTTAGGGGACGGGGACGGTTTACGGTCCAGGTGAGGGTACGGCTACGCTTTAGGGGGAGCGTATGTGTGAGGGCGCAGGTTAGTGTTAGCCTACGGGTTAGGATTAGGGGACGGGTGAGGGTCAGGAGTCGGGAAGAGTTAGGGATTGGATTCGGGCTAGGGTTAGGGTTAGAGGTCGGGGACGGTTTAGGGTCCAGGTGAGGGTACGGCAACGCTTTAGGGGGAGCGTACGTGTGAGGGCGCAGGTTAGTGTTAGCCTACGGGTTAGGATTAGGGGACGGGTGAGAGTCAGGCTTCGGGGAAGTGTTAGGGATAGGCTTCGGGCTAGGCTTAGGGTTAGGGGAAGGGGACGGTTTAGGGTCCAGGTGAGGGAACGGCAACGCTTTTGGGGTAGCGTACGTGTGAGGGCGCGGGTTAGTGTTTGCGTACTGGTTAGGATTAGGGGACGGCTGAGGGTCAGGCTTCGGGGAAGGGTTAGGGTTAGGGTTCGGGCTAGGGTTAGGGTTAGGGGACGGGGACGGTTTAGGGTCCAGGTGAGGGTACGGCAACGCTTTAGGGGGAGCGTACGTGTGAGGGCGCGGGTTAGTGTTAGCGTAAGGGTCAGGATTAGGGGACGGGTGAGGTTCAGGCTTCGGGGAAGGGTTAGGGTTAGGTTTCGGGCTAGGGTTAGGGTTAGGGGACGGGGACGGTTTAGGGTCCAGGTGAGGGTACGGCAATGCTTTAGGGGGAGCGTACGTGTGAGGGCGCGGGTTAGTGTTAGCCTACGCCTTAGGATTAGGGGACGGGTGATGGTCAGGTTTCGGGGAAGGGTTAGGGTTAGGGTTCGGGCTAGGGTTAGGGTTAGGGGACGGTGAAGGTTTAGGGTCCAGGTGAGGGTACGGCAACGCTTCAGGGGGAGCGTACGTGTGAGGGCGCGGGTTAGTGTTAGCGTCCGGGTTAGGATTAGGGGACGGTTGAGGGTCAGGCTTGTGGGAAGGGTTAGGGTTAGGGTTCGGCCTAGGGTGAGGGTTATGGGACGGAGACGGTTTAGGGTCCAGGTGAGGGTACGTCAACGCTTTAGGGCGATCGTACTTGTGAGGGCGCGGGTTATTGTTAGCGTAAGGGTCAGGATTAGGGTACGGGTGAGGGTCAGGCTTCGGGGAAGGTTTAGGGTTAGGGTTTGGACTAGGGTTAGGGTTAGGGGACGGGGACGGTTTAGGGTAAACGTGAGGGTACGGCTATGCTTTAGGGGGAGCGTACGTGTGAGGGCGCGGGTTATTGTTAGCGTACGGGTCAGGATTAGGGGACGGGTGAGGGTGAGGTTTTGGGGAAGGTTTAGGGTTAGGGTTCGGGCTAGGGTTAGGGTTAGGGGATGGGGACGGTTTAGGGTCTAGGTGAGGCTATGGCAACGCTTTAGGGGGAGCGTACGTGTGAGGGCGCGGTTTAGTGTACGGTTTAGGATTAGAGGACGCGTGAGGGTCAGGATTCGGGGAATGGTTAGGCTTAGGGTTCGGGCTAGGGATAGGATTAGGGGATGGGGACGGTTTAGGGTCCAGGTGAGGGTACGGCAACGCTTTAGGGGGACTGTACGTGTGAGGGCGCGGTTTAGTGTACGGGTTAGGATTAGGGGACGGGTGAGGGTCAGGCTTCGGGGAAGGGTTAGGGTTAGGGTTCGGGCTAGGGTTAGTTTAAGGGGACGGGGAAGGTTTAGGGTCCAGGTGAGGGTACGGCAACGCTTTAGGGGGAGCGTACGTGAGAGGGCGCGGGTTAGTGTTAGCGTACGGGTCAGGATTAGGGGACGGGTGAGGGTCAGGCTTCGGGGAAGGGTTAGGGTGAGGGTTCAGGCTTGGGTTAGGGTTAAGGTACGGGGACGGTTTAGGCTCCAGGTGAGGGTACGGCAACGCTTTAGGGGGAGCGTACGTGTGAGGGCGTGGTTTAGTGTTAGCGTACGGGTTAGGATTAGGGGACGAGTGAGGGTCAGGCTTCGGGGAAGGGTTAGGGTTAGGGTTCGGGCTAGGGTTAGGGTTAGGGGACGGGGATGGTTTAGGGTCCAGGTGAGGTACGGCAACGCTTTAGGGGGAGCGTACGTGTGAGGGCTCGGGTTAGTGTTAGCGTACGGGTTAGGATTAGGGGACGGGTGAGGGTCAGGCTTCGGGGAAGGGTTAGGGTAATGGTTCGGGCTAGGGTTAGGGTTAGGGGACAGGGACGGTTTAGGGTCCAGGTGAGGGTACGGCAACGCTTTAGGGGGAGCGTACGTGTGAGGGCGCAGGTTAGTGTTAGCCTACGGGTTAGGATTAGGGGACGGTTGAGGGTCAGCCTTCGGGGAAGGGTTAGGGATAGGCTTCGGGCTAGGCTTAGGGTTAGGGGATGGGGACGGTTTAGGGTCCAGGTGAGGGTACGGCAACGCTTTTGGGGGAGCGTACGTGTGAGGGCGCGGGTTAGTGTTTGTGTACTGGTTAGGATTAGGGGACGGGTGAGGGTCAGGCCTCGGGGAAGGGTTAGGGTTAGAGTTCGGGCTAGGGTTAGGGTTAGGGGACGGGGACGGTTTAGGGTCCAGGTGAGGGTACGGCAACGCTTTAGGGGGAGCGTACGTGTGAGGGCGCGGGTTAGTGTTAGCCTACGGGTTAGGATTAGGGGACGGGTGAGGGTCAGGTTTCGGGGAAGGGTTAGGGTTAGGTTTCGGGCTAGGGTTAGGGTTAGGGGATGGGGAAGGTTTAGGGTCCAGGTGAGGGTACGGCAACGCTTTAGGGGGAGCGTACGTGTGAGGGCGCGGGTTAGTGTTAGCGTAAGGGTCAGGATTAGGGGACGGGTGAGGGTCAGGCTTCGGGGAACGGTTAGGGTTAGGGTTCGGGCTAGGGTTCCGGTTAGGGGACGGGGACGGTTTAGGGTCCAGGTGAGGGTACGACAACGCTTTAGGGGGAGCGTACGTGTGAGGGCGCGGGTTAGTGTTAGCATACGGGTTAGGATTATGGGACGGGTGAGGGTGAGGTTTCGGGGAAGGTTTAGGGTTAGGGTTCGGGCTACGATTAGGGTTAGGGGACGGGGACGGTTTAGGGTCCAGGTGAGGGTACGGCAACGCTTTAGGGGGAGCGTACGTCTGAGGGCGCGGGTTAGTGTTAGCTTACGGGTCAGGATTAGGGGACGGGTGAGGGTCAGGCTTCGGGGAAGGGTTAGGGTGAGGGTTCAGGCTAGGGTTAGTGTTAAGGTACGGGGACGGCTTAGGCTCCAGGTGAGGGTACGGCAACGCTTTAGGGGGAGCGTACGTGTGAGGGCGTGGTTTAGTGTTAGCGTACAGGTTAGGATTAGGGGACAGGTGAGGGTCAGGCTTCGGGGAAGTGTTAGGGTTAGGGTTCGGGCTAGGGTTAGGGTTAGGGGACGGGGATGGTTTAGGGTCCAGGTGAGGTACGGCAACGCTTTAGGGGGAGCGTACGTGTGAGGGCGCGGGTTAGTGTTAGCGTACGGGTTAGGATTAGGGGACGGGTGAGGCTCAGGCTTCGGGGAAGGGTTAGGGTTAGGGTTCGGGCTAGTGTTAGGGTTAGGGCACGGGGACGGTTTAGGGTCCAGGTGAGCGTACGGCAACGCTTTAGGGAGAGCGTACGTGTGAGGGCGCGGGTTAGTGTTAGCCTACGGGTTAGGATTAGGGGACGGGTGAGGGTCAGGCTTCGGGGAAGGGTTAGGGTTAGGGTTCGGGCTAGGGTTAGGGGACGGTTTAGGGTCCAGGTGAGGGTACGGCAACGCTTTAGGGGGAGCGTACGTGTGAGGGCGCGGGTTAGTGTTAGCCTACGGGTTAGGATTAGGGGACGGGTGAGGGTCAGGTTTCGGGAAAGGGTTAGGGTTAGGGTTCGGGCTAGGGTTAGGGTTAGGGGACGGGGAAGGTTTAGGGTCCAGGTGAGGGTACGGCAACGCTTTAGGCAGAGCGTACGTGTGAGGGCGCGGGTTAGTGTTAGCGTACGGGTTAGGATTAGGGGACGGTTGAGGATCAGGCTTGGGGGAAGGGTTAGGGTTAGGGTTCGGCCTAGGGTTAGGGTTAGGGGACGGGGAGGGTTTAGGGTCCAGGTGAGGGTACGTCAGCGCTTTAGGGGGAGCGTACGTGTGAGGGTGCGGGTTAGTGTTAGCGTAAGGGTCAGGATTAGGGGACGGGTGAGTGTCAGGCTTCGGGGAAGGTTTAGGGTTAGGGTTCGGGCTAGGGTTAGGGTTAGGGGACGGGGACGGTTTAGGGTAAACGTGAGGGTACGGCTACACTTTAGGGGGAGCGTACGTGTCAGGGCGTGGCTTATTGTTAGCGTACGGGTCAGGAGTAGTGGACGGGTGATGGTGAGATTTCGGGGAAGGTTTAGGGTTAGGGTTCGGGCTAGGGTTCCGGTTAGGGGACGGGGACGCTTTAGGGTCCAGGTGAGGGTACGACAACGCTTTAGGGGGAGCGTACGTGTGAGGGCGCGGGTTAGTGTTAGCATACGTGTTAGGATTAGGGGACGGGTGAGGGTGAGGTTTCGGGGAAGGTTTAGGGTTAGGGTTCGGGCTACGGTTAGGGTTAGGGGACGGGGACGGTTTAGGGTCCAGGTGAGGGTACGGCAACGCTTTAGGGGGTGCGTACGTGTGAGGGCGCGGGTTAGTGTTAGCGTACGGGTCAGGATTAGGGGACGGGTGAGGGTCAGGCTTCGGGGAAGGGTTAGGCTGAGGGTTCAGGCTATGGTTAGTGTTAAGGTACGGGGACGGCTTAGGCTCCAGGTGAGGGTACGGCAACGCTTTAGGGGGAGCGTACGTGTGAGGGCGTGGTTTAGTGTTAGCATACAGGTTAGGATTAGAGGACGAGTGAGGGTCAGGCTTCGGGGAAGTTTTAGGGTTAGGGTTCGGGCTAGGGTTAGGGTTAGGGGACGGGGATGGTTTAGGGTCCAGGTGAGGTACGGCAACGCTTTAGGGGGAGCGTACGTGTGAGGGCGCAGGTTAGTGTTAGCGTACGGGTTAGGATTAGGGGACGGGGGAGGGTCAGACTTCGGGGAAGTGTTAGGGTTAGGGTTCGGGCTAGGGTTAGGGTTATGGGACAGGGACGGTTTAGGGTCCAGGTGAGGGTACGGCAACGCTTTAGGGGGAGCGTACGTGTGAGGGCGCGGGTTAGTGTTAGCGTACGGGTTAGGATTAGATGACGGTTGAGGGTCAGGCTTCGGGGAAGGGTTAGGGTTAGGGTTCGGGCTAGGGTTAGGGTTAGGGGACGGGGACGGTTTAGGGTCCAGGTGAGGGTACGGCAACGCTTTAGGGGGAGCGTACGTGTGAGGGCGTGGTTTAGTGTTAGCGTACGGGTTAGGATTAGGGGACGGGTGAGGGTCAGGCTTCGGGGAAGTGTTAGGGTTAGGGTTCTGGCTAGGGTTAGGGTTCGGGGACGGGGACGGTTTAGGGTCCTGGTGAGGGTACGGCAACGCTTTAGGGGTAGCGTTCGTGTGAGGGCGCGGGTTAGTGTTAGCCTACGGGTTAGGATTAGGGTACGGGTGAGGATCAGGCTTCGGGGAAGGGTTAGGGTTAGGGTTCGGGCTAGGGTTAGGGTTAGGGGACAGGGACGGTTTAGGGTCCAGGTGAGGGTACGGCCACGCTTTAGGGGGAGTGTACGTGTGAGGGCGTGGGTTAGTGTTAGCGTACGGGTTAGGATTAGGGGACGGGTGAGGGTCAGGCTTCGGGGAAGGGTTAGGGTTAGGGTTCGGGCTAGGGTTAGGGTTAGGGGACGGGGACGGTTTAGGGTCCAGATGAGTGTACGGCAACGCTTTAGGGGGAGCGTACGTGTGAGGGCGCGGGTTAGTGTTAGCGTACGGGTTAGGATTAGGGGACGGGTGAGGGTCAGGTTTCGGGGAAGTGTTAGGGTTAGGGTTCGGGCTAAGGTTAGGGTTAGGGGACGGGGACGGTTTAGGGTCCAGGTGAGGGTACGACAACGCTTTAGGGGGAGCGTACGTGTGAGGGCGCGGGTTAGTGTTAGCGTACGGGATAGGATTAGGGGACGGGTGAGGGTCAGGCTTCGGGGAAGGGTTAGGGTTAGGGTTCGGGCTAGGGTTAGGGTTCGGGGACGGGGACGGTTTAGGGTCCTGGTGAGGGTACGGCAACGCTTTACGGGTAGCGGACGTGTGAGGGCGTGGGTTAGTGTTAGCGTACGGGTTAGGATTAGGGGACGGGTGAGGGTCAGGCTTCGGGGAAGAATTAGGGTTAGGGTTTGGGCTAGGGTTCGGGTTAGGGGACGGGGACGGTTTAGGGTCCAGGTGAGGGTACGGCAAGGCTTTAGGGGGAGCGTACGTGTGAGGGCGCGGGTTAGTGTTAGCCTACGGGTTAGGATTAGGGGACGCGTGAGGGTCAGGTTTCGGGGAAGGGTTAGGGTTAGGGTTCGGGCTAGGGTTAGGGTTAGGGGACGGGGACGGTTTAGGGTCCAGGTGAGGGTATGGCAACGCTTTACGGGGAGCATACGTGTGAGGGTGCGGTTTAGTGTTAGCGTACGGGTTAGGATTAGGGGACGGGTGAGGGTCAGGCTTCGGGGAAGGGTTAGGGTTAGGGTTCGGGCTAGGGTTAGGGTTAGGGGACGGGGACGGTTTAGCGTCCAGGTGAGGGTACGGCAACGCTTTAGGGGGAGCGTACGTGTGAGGGCGCGGGTTAGTGTTAGCGTACGGGTTAGGATTACGGGACGGGTGAGGGTCAGGCTTCGGGGAAGTGTTAGGGTTAGGGTTCGGGCTAGGGTTAGGGTTAGGGGACAGGGAGGGTTTAGGGTCCAGGTGAGGATACGGCAATGCTTTACGGGGGGCATACGTGTGAGGGTGCGGGTTAGTGTTAGCCTACGGGTTAGGATTAGGGGATGGGTGAGAGTCAGGCTTCGGGGAAGGGTTAGGGTTAGGGTTCAGGCTAGTGTTAGGGTTAGGGCACGGGGACGGTTTAGGGTCCAGGTGAGCGTACGGCAACGCTTTAGGGAGAGCGTACGTGTGAGGGCGCGGGTTAGTGTTAGCCTACGGGTTAGGATTAGGGGACGGGTGACGGTCAGGCTTCGGGGAAGGGTTAGGGTTAGGGTTCGGGCTAGGGTTAGGGGACGGTTTAGGGTCCAGGTGAGGGTACGGCAAAGCTTTAGGGGGAGCGTACGTGTGAGGGCGAGGGTTAGTGTCAGCCTACGGGTTAGGATTAGGGGACGGGTGAGGGTCAGGTTTCGGGGAAGGGTTAGGGTTAGTGTTCGGGCTAGGGTTAGGGTTAGAAAACGGGGAAGGTTTAGGGTCCAGGTGAGGGTACGGCAACGCTTTAGGGGGAGCGTATGTGTGAGGGCGCGGGTTAGTGTTAGCGTACGGGTTAGGATTAGGGGACGGTTGAGGGTCAGGCTTGTGGGAAGGGTTAGGGTTAGGATTCGGCCTAGGGTTAGGGTTAGGGGATGGGGACGGTTTAGGGTCCAGCTGAGGGTACGGCAAAGCTTTAGGGGGAGCATACGTGTGAGGGCGCGGGTTAGTGTTAGCGTACGGGTTAGGATTACGGGACGGGTGAGGTTCAGGCTTCGGTGAAGGGTTAGGGTTAGGGTTCGGGCTAGGGTTAGGGTTAGGGGACGGGGACGGTTTAGGGTCCAGGTGAGGGTACGGCAACACTTTAGGGGGAGCGTACGTGTGAGGGCGCGGGTTAGTGTTAGCCTACGCTTAGGATTAGGGGACGGGTGAGGGTCAGGCTTCGGGGAAGGGTTAGGGTTAGGGATCGGGCTAGGGTTAGGGTTAGGGGACGGGGACGGGTTAGGGTCCAGGTGCGGGTTCGGCAACGCTTTAGGGGGAGCGTATGTGTGAGGGCGTGGGTTAGTGTTAGCGTACGGGTTAGGATTAGGGGACGGGTGAGGGTCAGGCTTCGGGGAAGGGTTAGGGTTAGGGTTCGGGCTAGGGTTAGGGTTAGGGGACGGGGACGGTTTAAGGTCCAGGTGAGGGTACGGCAACGCTTTAGGGGGAGCGTACGTGTGAGGGCGCGGGTTAGTGTTAGCCTAAGGGTTAGGATTAGGGGACGGGTGAGGGTCAGGTTTCGGGGAAGGGTTAGGGTTAGGGTTCGGGCTAGGGTTAGGGTTAGGGGACGGGGAAGGTTTAGGGTCCAGGTGAGGGTACGGCAACGCTTTAGGGGGAGCGTACGTGTGAGGGCGCGGGTTAGTGTTAGCGTCCGGGTTAGGATTAGGGGACGGTTGAGGGTCAGGCTTGTGGGAAGGGTTAGGGTTAGGGTTCGGCCTAGGGTTAGGGTTAGGGGACGGGGACGGTTTAGGGTCCAGGTGAGGGTACGTCAACGCTTTAGGAGGAGCGTACGTGTGAGGGCGCGGGTTACTGTTAGCGTAAGGGTCAGGATTAGGGGACGGTTGAGGGTCAGGCTTCGGGGAAGGTTTAGGGTTAGGGTTCAGGCTAGTGTTAGGGTTAGGGGACGGGGACGGTTTAGGGTAAAAGTGAGGGTACGGCTACGCTTTAGGGGGAGCGTACGTGTGAGGGCGCGGGTTATTGTTAGCGTACGGGTCAGGATTAGGGGACGGGTGAGGGTGAGGTTTTGGGGAAGGGTTAGGGTTAGTGTTCGGGCTAGGGTTAGTGTTAGGGGATGGGGACGGTTTAGGGTCTAGGTGAGGCTATGGCAACGCTTTAGGGGGAGCGTACGTGTGAGGGCGCGGTTTAGTGTACGGCTTAGGATTAGGGGACGGGTGAGGGTGAGGCTTCGGGGAATGGTTAGGCTTAGGGTTCGGGCTAGGGATAGGATTAGGGAATGGGGACGGTTTAGGGTCCAGGTGAGCATACGGCAACGCTTTAGGGGGAGCGTACGTGTGAGGGCGCGGGTTAGTGTTAGCGTAAGGGTCAGGATTAGGGGACGGGTGAGTGTCAGGCTTCGGGGAAGGGTTAGGGTGAGGGTTCAGGCTTGGGTTAGGGTTAAGGTACGGGGACGGTTTAGGCTCCAGGTGAGGGTACGGCAACGCTTTAGGGGGAGCGTACGTGTGAGGGCGTGGTTTAGTGTTAGCGTACGGGTTAGGAGTAGGGGACGAGTGAGGGTCAGGCTTCGGGGAAGGGTTAGGGTTAGGGTTCGGGCTAGGGTTAGGGTTAGGGGACGGGGATGATTTAGGGTCCAGGTGAGGTACGGCAACGCTTTAGGGGGAGCGTACGTGTGAGGGCGCGGGTTAGTGTTAGCGTACGGGTTAGGATTAGGGGACGGGTGAGGGTCAGGCTTCGGGGAAGGGTTAGGGTTATGGTTCGGGCTAGGGTTAGGGTTAGGGGACGGGGACGGTTTAGGGTCCAGGTGAGGGTACGGCAACGCTTTAGGGGGAGCGTACGTGTGAGGGCGCAAGTTAGTGTTAGCCTACGGGTTAGGATTAGGGGACGGGTGAGGGTCAGGCTTCGGGGAAGGGTTAGGGATAGGCTTCGGGCTAGGCTTAGGGTTAGGGGACGGGGACGGCTTAGGGTCCAGGTGAGGGTACGGCAACGCTTTTGGGGGAGCGTACGTGTGAGGGCACGGGTTAGTGTTTGCGTACTGGTTAGGATTAGGGGACGGGTGAGGGTCAGGCTTCGGGGAAGGGTTAGGGTTAGAGTTCGGGCTAGGGTAAGGGTTAGGGGACGGGGACGGTTTAGGGTCCAGGTGAGGGTACGGCAACGCTTTAGGGGGAGCGTACGTGTGAGGGCGCGGGTTAGTGTTAGCCTACGGTTTAGGATTAGGGGACGGGTGAGGGACAGGTTTCGGGGAAGTGTTAGGGTTAGGGTTCGGGCTAGGTTTAGGGTTAGGGGACGGGGACGGTTTAGGGTCCAGGTGAGGGTACGGCAACGCTTTAGGGGGAACGTACGTGTGAGGGCGCGGGTTAGTGTTAGCGTAAGGGTCAGGATTAGGGGACGGGTGAGGATCAGGCTTAAGGGAAGTGTAAGGGTTAGGGTTCGGGCTAGGGTTAGGTTATGGGACGCGGACGGTTTAGGCGCCAGCTGAGGGTACGGCAATGCTTTAGGGGGAGTGTACGTGTGAGGGCGCGGGTTAGTGTTAGCCTACGGGTTAGGATTAGGGGACGTGTGAGGGTCAGGCTTCGGGGAAGGGTTAGGGTTAGGGTTCGGGCTAGGGTTAGGGTTAGGGGACGGGGACAGTTTAGGGTTCAGGTGACGGTACGGCAACGCTTTAGGGGGAGCGTACGTGTGAGGGCGCGGGTTAGTGTTAGCGTACGGGTTAGGATTAGGGGACGGATGAGGGTCAGGCTTCGGGGACGGGTTAGGGTTAGGGTTCGGGCTAGGGTTAGGGTTAGGGGATGGGGACTGTTTAGTGTCTAGGTGAGGCTATGGCAAAGTTTTAGGGTGAGCGTACGTGTGAGGGCGCGGTTTAGTGTACGGCTTAGGATTAGGGGACGGGTGAGGGTCAGGCTTCGGGGAATGGTTAGGCTTAGGGTTCGGGCTAGGGATAGTATTAGGGGATGGGGACGGTTTAGGGTCCAGGTGAGGTACGGCAACGCTTTAGGGGAAGCGTACGTGTGAGGGCGCGGGTTAGTGTTAGCGTACGGTTTAGGATTAGGGGACGGGTGAGGTTCAGGCTTCGGGGAAGGGTTAGGGTTAGGGTTCGGGCTAGGGTTAGGGTTAGGGGACGGGGACGGTTTAGGGTCTAGGTGAGGGTACGGCAACACTTTAGGGGGAGCGTACGTGTGAGGGCGCGGGTTAGTGTTAGCCTACGCCTTAGGATTAGGGGACGGGTGAGGGTCAGGCTTCGGGGAAGGGTTAGGGTTAGGGATCGGGAAAGGGTTAGGGTTAGGGGACGGGGACGGTTTAGGGTCCAGGTGAGGGTACGGAAACGCTTTAGGGGGAGCGTAAATGTGAGGGTGTGGGTTAGTGTTAGCGTACGGGTTAGGATTAGGAGACGGTTGAGGATCAGGCTTCGGGGAAGGGTTAGGGTTAGGGTTCGGGCTAGGGTTAGGGTTAGGGGACGGGGACGGTTTAGGGTCCAGGTGAGGGTACGGCAACGCTTTAGGGGGAGCGTACGTGTGAGGGCGCAGGTTAGTGTTAGCCTACGGGTTAGGATTAGGGGACGGGTGAGGGTCAGGAGTCGGGGAAGATTTAGGGTTAGGGTTCGGGCTAGGGTTAGGGTTAGACGACGGGGACGGTTTAGGTTCCAGGTGAGGGTACGGCAACGCGTTAGGGGGAGCGTACGTGTGAGGGCGCAGGTTAGTGTTAGCATACGGGTTAGGATTAGGGGACGGGTGAGGGTCAGGCTTCGGGGAAGGGTTAGGGATAGGCTTCGGGATAGGCTTAAAGTTAGGGGACGGGGACGGTTTAGGGTCCAGGTGAGGGTACGGCAACGCTTTTAGGGGAGCGTACGTGTGAGGGCGCGGGTTAGTGTTAGCCTACGGGTTAGGTTTAGGGGACGGGTGAGGGTCAGGCTTCGGGGAAGGGTTAGGGTTAGGGTTCGGGCTAGGGTTAGGGGACGGTTTAGGGTCCAGGTGAGGGTATGGCAACACTTTAGGGGGAGCGTACGTGTGAGGGCGCGGGTTAGTGTTAGCCTGCGGGTTAGGATTAGGGGACGGGTGAGGGTCAGGCTTCGGGGAAGGGTTAGGGTTAGGGTTCGGCCTAAGGTTAGGGTTAGGGGACGGGGACGGTTTAGGGTCCAGGTGAGGGTACGGCAACGCTTTAGTGGGAGCGTACGTGTGAGGGCGCGGGTTAGTGTTAGCCTACGGGTTAGGATTAGGGGACGGGTGAGTGTCAGGCTTCGGGGAAGGGTTAGGTTTAGGGTTCGGGCTAGGTTTAGGGTTAGGGGACGGGGACGGTTTAGGGTCCAGGTGAGGGTACGGCAACGCTTTACGGGGAGCGTACGTGTGAGGGCGTGGGTTAGTGTTAGCGTACGGGTTAAGATTAGGGGACGGGTGAGGGTCAGGCTTCGGGGAAGGGTTAGGGTTAGGGTTCGGGCTAGGGTTAGGGTTAGGGGATGGGGAAGGTTTAGAGTCCAGGTGAGGGTACGGCAACTCTTTAGGGGGAGCGTTCGTGTGAGGGCGCGGGTTAGTGTTAGCGTACGGGTTAGGATTAGGGGACGGGTGAGGGTCAGGCTTCGGGGAAGGGTTAGGGTTAGGGTTCGGGCTAGGCTTAGGGTTAGGGGACGGGGACGGTTTAGGGTCCAGGTGAGGGTACGGCAACGTTTTAGGGGGAGCGTACGTGTGAGGGCGTGGGTTATTGTTAGCGTACGGGTTAGGATTAGGGGACGGGTGAGGGTCAGGCTTCGGGGAAGAATTAGGGTTAGGGTTCGGGCTAGGGTTAGGGGACGCTTTAGGGTCCAGGTGAGGGTACGGCAACACTTTAGGGGGAGCGTACGTGTGAGGGCGAGTGTTAGTGTTAGCCTGTGGGTTAGGATTAGGGGACAGGTGAGGGTCAGGCTTCGGGGAAGTGTTAGGGTTAGGGTTCGGGCTAGTGTTAGGGTTAGGGCACGGGGACGGTTTAGGGTCCAGGTGAGGGTATGGCAACGCTTTAGGGGGAGCATACGTGTGAGGGTGCGGGTTAGTGTTAGAGTACGGGTTAGGATTAGGGGACGGGTGAGGGTCAGGCTTCGGGGAAGGGTTAGGGTTAGGGTTCGGGCTAGGGTTAGGGTTAGGGGACGGGGACGGTTTAGGGTCCAGGTGAGGGTACGGCAACGCTTTAGGAGGAGCGTACGTGTGACGGCGCGGGTTAGTGTTAGCGTACGGGTTAGTATTAGGGGACGGGTGAGGGTCAGGCTTCGGGGAAGGGTTAGGGTTAGGGTTCGGGCTAGGGTTAGGGTTAGGGGACGGGGAGGGTTTAGGGTCAAGGTGAGGATACGGCAACGCTTTAGGGAGAGCGTACGTGTGAGGGCGCGGGTTAGTGTTAGCCTACGGGTTAGGATTAGGGGACGGGTGACGATCAGTCTTCGGGGAAGGGTTAGGGATAGGGTTCGGGCTAGGGTTAGGGGACGGTTTAGGGTCCAGGTGAGGGTACGGCAACACTTTAGGGGGAGCGTACGTGTGAGGGCGCGGGTTAGTGTTAGCCTGCGGGTTAGGAATAGTTGACGGGTGAGGGTCAGGCTTCGGGGAAGGGTTAGGGTTAGGGTTCGGCCTAGGGTTAGGGTTAGAGGACGGGGACGGTTTAGGGTCCAGGTGAGGGTACGGCAACGCTTTAGGGGGAGCGTACGTTTGAGGGCGCAGGTTAGTGTTAGCCTACGGGTTAGGATTAGGAGACGGGTGAGGGTCAGGCTTCGGGCAAGGGTAAGGGATAGGCTTCGGGCTAGGCTTAGGGTTAGGGGACGGGGACGGTTTAGGGTCCAGGTGAGGGTACGGCAACGCTTTTGGGGGAGCGTACGTGTGAGGGCGAGGGTTAGTGTCAGCCTACGGGTTAGGATTAGGGGACGGGTGAGGGTCAGGTTTCGGGGAAGGGTTAGGGTTAGTGTTCGGGCTAGGGTTAGGGTTAGAAAACGGGGAAGGTTTAGGGTCCAGGTGAGGGTACGGCAACGCTTTAGGGGGAGCGTATGTGTGAGGGCGCGGGTTAGTGTTAGCGTACGGGTTAGGATTAGGGGACGGTTGAGGGTCAGGCTTGTGGGAAGGGTTAGGGTTAGGATTCGGCCTAGGGTTAGGGTTAGGGGATGGGGACGGTTTAGGGTCCAGCTGAGGGTACGGCAAAGCTTTAGGGGGAGCATACGTGTGAGGGCGCGGGTTAGTGTTAGCGTACGGGTTAGGATTACGGGACGGGTGAGGTTCAGGCTTCGGTGAAGGGTTAGGGTTAGGGTTCGGGCTAGGGTTAGGGTTAGGGGACGGGGACGGTTTAGGGTCCAGGTGAGGGTACGGCAACACTTTAGGGGGAGCGTCCGTGTGAGGGCGCGGGTTAGTGTTAGCCTACGCTTAGGATTAGGGGACGGGTGAGGGTCAGGCTTCGGGGAAGGGTTAGGGTTAGGGATCGGGCTAGGGTTAGGGTTAGGGGACGGGGACGGGTTAGGGTCCAGGTGCGGGTTCGGCAACGCTTTAGGGGGAGCGTATGTGTGAGGGCGCGGGTTAGTGTTAGCGTACGGGTTAGGATTAGGGGACGGGTGAGGGTCAGGCTTCGGGGAAGGGTTAGGGTTAGGGTTCGGGCTAGGGTTAGGGTTAGGGGACGGGGACGGTTTAAGGTCCAGGTGAGGGTACGGCAACGCTTTAGGGGGAGCGTACGTGTGAGGGCGCGGGTTAGTGTTAGCCTAAGGGTTAGGATTAGGGGACGGGTGAGGGTCAGGTTTCGGGGAAGGGTTAGGGTTAGGGTTCGGGCTAGGGTTAGGGTTAGGGGACGGGGAAGGTTTAGGGTCCAGGTGAGGGTACGGCAACGCTTTAGGGGGAGCGTACGTGTGAGGGCGCGGGTTAGTGTTAGCGTCCGGGTTAGGATTAGGGGACGGTTGAGGGTCAGGCTTGTGGGAAGGGTTAGGGTTAGGGTTCGGCCTAGGGTTAGGGTTAGGGGACGGGGACGGTTTAGGGTCCAGGTGAGGGTACGTCAACGCTTTAGGAGGAGCGTACGTGTGAGGGCGCGGGTTACTGTTAGCGTAAGGGTCAGGATTAGGGGACGGTTGAGGGTCAGGCTTCGGGGAAGGTTTAGGGTTAGGCTTCAGGCTAGTGTTAGGGTTAGGGGACGGGGACGGTTTAGGGTAAAAGTGAGGGTACGGCTACGCTTTAGGGGGAGCGTACGTGTGAGGGCGCGGGTTATTGTTAGCGTACGGGTCAGGATTAGGGGACGGGTGAGGGTGAGGTTTTGGGGAAGGGTTAGGGTTAGTGTTCGGGCTAGGGTTAGTGTTAGGCGATGGGGACGGTTTAGGGTCTAGGTGAGGCTATGGCAACGCTTTAGGGGGAGCGTACGTGTGAGGGCGCGGTTTAGTGTACGGCTTAGGATTAGGGGACGGGTGAGGGTGAGGCTTCGGGGAATGGTTAGGCTTAGGGTTCGGGCTAGGGATAGGATTAGGGAATGGGGACGGTTTAGGGTCCAGGTGAGCATACGGCAACGCTTTAGGGGGAGCGTACGTGTGAGGGCGCGGGTTAGTGTTAGCGTACGGGTCAGGATTAGGGGACGGGTGAGTGTCAGGCTTCGAGGAAGGGTTAGGGTGAGGGTTCAGGCTTGGGTTAGGGTTAAGGTACGGGGACGGTTTAGGCTCCAGGTGAGGGTACGGCAACGCTTTAGGGGGAGCGTACGTGTGAGGGCGTGGTTTAGTGTTAGCGTACGGGTTAGGAGTAGGGGACGAGTGAGGGTCAGGCTTCGGGGAAGGGTTAGGGTTAGGGTTCGGGCTAGGGTTAGGGTTAGGGGACGGGGATGATTTAGGGTCCAGGTGAGGTACGGCAACGCTTTAGGGGGAGCGTACGTGTGAGGGCGCGGGTTAGTGTTAGCGTACGGGTTAGGATTAGGGGACGGGTGAGGGTCAGGCTTCGGGGAAGGGTTAGGGTTATGGTTCGGGCTAGGGTTAGGGTTAGGGGACGGGGACGGTTTAGGGTCCAGGTGAGGGTACGGCAACGCTTTAGGGGGAGCGTACGTGTGAGGGCGCAAGTTAGTGTTAGCCTACGGGTTAGGATCAGGGGACGGGTGAGGGTCAGTCTTCGGGGAAGGGTTAGGGATAGGCTTCGGGCTAGGCTTAGGGTTAGGGGACGGGGACGGTTTAGGGTCCAGGTGAGGGTACGGCAACGCTTTTGGGGGAGCGTACGTGTGAGGGCGCGGGTTAGTGTTTGCGTACTGGTTAGGATTAGGGGACGGGTGAGGGTCAGGCTTCGGGGAAGGGTTAGGGTTAGAGTTCGGGCTAGGGTAAGGGTTAGGGGACGGGGACGGTTTAGGGTCCAGGTGAGGGTACGGCAACGCTTTAGGGGGAGCGTACGTGTGAGGGCGCGTGTTAGTGTTAGCCTACGGTTTAGGATTAGGGGACGGGTGAGGGACAGGTTTCGGGGAAGTGTTAGGGTTAGGGTTCGGGCTAGGTTTAGGGTTAGGGGACGGGGACGGTTTAGGGTCCAGGTGAGGGTACGGCAACGCTTTAGGGGGAACGTACGTGTGAGGGCGCGGGTTAGTGTTAGCGTAAGGGTCAGGATTAGGGGACGGGTGAGGATCAGGCTTAAGGGAAGTGTAAGGGTTAGGGTTCGGGCTAGGGTTAGGTTATGGGACGGGGACGGTTTAGGCGCCAGCTGAGGGTACGGCAATGCTTTAGGGGGAGTGTACGTGTGAGGGCGCGGGTTAGTGTTAGCCTATGGGTTAGGATTAGGGGACGTGTGAGGGTCAGGCTTCGGGGAAGGGTTAGGGTTAGGGTTCGGGCTAGGGTTAGGGTTAGGGGACGGGGACAGTTTAGGGTCCAGGTGACGGTACGGCAACGCTTTAGGGGGAGCGTACGTGTGAGGGCGCGGGTTAGTGTTAGCGTACGGGTTAGGATTAGGGGACGGATGAGGGTCAGGCTTCGGGGACGGGTTAGGGTTAGGGTTCGGGCTAGGGTTAGGGTTAGGGGATGGGGACTGTTTAGTGTCTAGGTGAGGCTATGGCAAAGTTTTAGGGTGAGCGTACGTGTGAGGGCGCGGTTTAGTGTACGGCTTAGGATTAGGGGACGGGTGAGGGTCAGGCTTCGGGGAATGGTTAGGCTTAGGGTTCGGGCTAGGGATAGTATTAGGGGATGGGGACGGTTTAGGGTCCAGGTGAGGTACGGCAACGCTTTAGGGGAAGCGTACGTGTGAGGGCGCGGGTTAGTGTTAGCGTACGGTTTAGGATTAGGGGACGGGTGAGGTTCAGGCTTCGGGGAAGGGTTAGGGTTAGGGTTCGGGCTAGGGTTAGGGTTAGGGGACGGGGACGGTTTAGGGTCTAGGTGAGGGTACGGCAACACTTTAGGGGGAGCGTACGTGTAAGGGCGCGGGTTAGTGTTAGCCTACTCCTTAGGATTAGGGGACGGGTGAGGGTCAGGCTTCGGGGAAGGGTTAGGGTTAGGGATCGGGAAAGGGTTAGGGTTAGGGGACGGGGACGGTTTAGGGTCCAGGTGAGGGTACGGAAACGCTTTAGGGGGAGCGTAAATGTGAGGGTGTGGGTTAGTGTTAGCGTACGGGTTAGGATTAGGAGACGGTTGAGGATCAGGCTTCGGGGAAGGGTTAGGGTTAGGGTTCGGGCTAGGGTTAGGGTTAGGGGACGGGGACGGTTTAGGGTCCAGGTGAGGGTACGGCAACGCTTTAGGGGGAGCGTACGTGTGAGGGCGCAGGTTAGTGTTAGCCTACGGGTTAGGATTAGGGGACGGGTGAGGGTCAGGAGTCGGGGAAGATTTAGGGTTAGGGTTCGGGCTAGGGTTAGGGTTAGACGACGGGGACGGTTTAGGGTCCAGGTGAGGGTACGGCAACGCGTTAGGGGGAGCGTACGTGTGAGGGCGCAGGTTAGTGTTAGCATACGGGTTAGGATTAGGGGACGGGTGAGGGTCAGGCTTCGGGGAAGGGTTAGGGATAGGCTTCGGGATAGGCTTAGGGTTAGGGGACGGGGACGGTTTAGGGTCCAGGTGAGGGTACGGCAACGCTTTTGGGGGAGCGTACGTGTGAGGGCGCGGGTTAGTGTTAGCCTACGGGTTAGGTTTAGGGGACGGGTGAGGGTCAGGCTTCGGGGAAGGGTTAGGGTTAGGGTTCGGGCTAGGGTTAGGGGACGGTTTAGGGTCCAGGTGAGGGTATGGCAACACTTTAGGGGGAGCGTACGTGTGAGGGCGCGGGTTAGTGTTAGCCTACGGGTTAGGATTAGGGGACGGGTGAGGGTCAGGCTTCGGGGAAGGGTTAGGGTTAGGGTTCGGCCTAAGGTTAGGGTTAGGGGACGGGGACGGTTTAGGGTCCAGGTGAGGGTACGGCAACGCTTTAGTGGGAGCGTACGTGTGAGGGCGCGGGTTAGTGTTAACCTACGGGTTAGGATTAGGGGACGGGTGAGTGTCAGGCTTCGGGGAAGGGTTAGGTTTAGGGTTCGGGCTAGGTTTAGGGTTAGGGGACGGGGACGGTTTAGGGTCCAGGTGAGGGTACGGCAACGCTTTACGGGGAGCGTACGTGTGAGGGCGTGGGTTAGTGTTAGCGTACGGGTTAAGATTAGGGGACGGGTGAGGGTCAGGCTTCGGGGAAGGGTTAGGGTTAGGGTTCGGGCTAGGGTTAGGGTTAGGGGATGGGGAAGGTTTAGAGTCCAGGTGAGGGTACGGCAACTCTTTAGGGGGAGCGTTCGTGTGAGGGCGCGGGTTAGTGTTAGCGTACGGGTTAGGATTAGGGGACGGGTGAGGGTCAGGCTTCGGGGAAGGGTTAGGGTTAGGGTTCGGGCTAGGGTTAGGGTTAGGGGACGGGGACGGTTTAGGGTCCAGGTGAGAGTATGGCAACGCTTTAGGTGGAGCGTACGTGTGAGGGCGCGGGTTAGTGTTAGCGTACGGGTTAGGATTAGGGGACGGGTGAGGGTCAGGCTTCAGGGAAGGGTTAGGGTTAGGGTTCCTGCTAGGGTTAGGGTTAGGGGACGGGGACGGTTTAGGGTCCAGGTGAGGATACGGCAACGCTTTAGGGGGAGCGTACGTGTGAGGGCGCGGGTTAGTGTTAGCCTACGGGTTAGGATTAGGGGACGGGTGAGGGTCAGGCTTCGGGGAAGGGTTAGGGTTAGGGTTCGGTCTAGGCTTAGGGTTAGGGGACGGGGAAGGTTTAGGGTCCAGGTGAGGGTACGGCAACGTTTTAGGGGGAGCGTACGTGTGAGGGCGTGGGTTATTGTTAGCGTACGGGTTAGGATTAGGGGACGGGTGAGGGTCAGGCTTCGGGGAAGAATTAGGGTTAGGGTTCGGGCTAGGGTTAGGGGACGCTTTAGGGTCCAGGTGAGGGTACGGCAACACTTTAGGGGGAGCGTACGTGTGAGGGCGCGTGTTAGTGTTAGCCTGCGGGTTAGGATTAGGGGACAGGTGAGGGTCAGGCTTCGGGGAAGTGTTAGGGTTAGGGTTCGGGCTAGTGTTAGGGTTAGGGCACGGGGACGGTTTAGGGTCCAGGTGAGGGTATGGCAACGCTTTAGGGGGAGCATACGTGTGAGGGTGCGGGTTAGTGTTAGAGTACGGGTTAGGATTAGGGGACGGGTGAGGGTCAGGCTTCGGGGAAGGGTTAGGGTTAGGGTTCGGGCTAGGGTTAGGGTTAGGGGACGGGGACGGTTTAGGGTCCAGGTGAGGGTACGGCAACGCTTTAGGAGGAGCGTACGTGTGACGGCGCGGGTTAGTGTTAGCGTACGGGTTAGTATTAGGGGACGGGTGAGGGTCAGGCTTCGGGGAAGGGTTAGGGTTAGGGTTCGGGCTAGGGTTAGGGTTAGGGGACGGGGAGGGTTTAGGGTCAAGGTGAGGATACGGCAACGCTTTAGGGAGAGCGTACGTGTGAGGGCGCGGGTTAGTGTTAGCCTACGGGTTAGGATTAGGGGACGGGTGACGATCAGTCTTCGGGGAAGGGTTAGGGATAGGGTTAGGGCTAGGGTTAGGGGACGGTTTAGGGTCCAGGTGAGGGTACGGCAACACTTTAGGGGGAGCGTACGTGTGAGGGCGCGGGTTAGTGTTAGCCTGCGGGTTAGGAATAGTTGACGGGTGAGGGTCAGGCTTCGGGGAAGGGTTAGGGTTAGGGTTCGGCCTAGGGTTAGGGTTAGAGGACGGGGACGGTTTAGGGTCCAGGTGAGGGTACGGCAACGCTTTAGGGGGAGCGTACGTTGGAGGGCGCAGGTTAGTGTTAGCCTACGGGTTAGGATTAGGAGACGGGTGAGGGTCAGGCTTCGGGCAAGGGTAAGGGATAGGCTTCGGGCTAGGCTTAGGGTTAGGGGACGGGGACGGTTTAGGGTCCAGGTTAGGGTACGGCAACGCTTTTGGGGGAGCGTACGTGTGAGGGCGCGGGTTAGTGTTAGCCTACGGGTTAGGATTAGGGGACGGGTGAGGGTCAGGCTTCGGGGAAGTGTTAGGGTTAGGGTTCGGGCTAGTGTTAGGGTAAGGGCACGGGGACGGTTTAGGGTCCAGGTGAGCGTACGGCAACGCTTTAGGGGGAGCGTACGTGTGAGGGCGCGGGTTAGTGTTAGCCTACGGGTTAGGATTAGGGGACGGGTGAGGGTCAGGCTTCGGGGAAGGGTTAGGGTTAGGGTTCGGGCTAGGGTTAGGGTTAGGGGACGGGGACGGTTTAGAGTCCAGGTGAGGGTACGGCAACGCTTTAGGGGGAGCGTACGTGTGAGGGCGCGGGTTAGTGTTAGCGTAAGGGTCAGGATTAGGGGACGGGTGAGGGTCAGGCTTCGGGGAAGATTTAGGGTTAGGGTTCGGGCTAGGGTTAGGGTTAGGGGACGGGGACGGTTTAGGGTAAACGTGAGGGTACGGCTACGCTTTAGGGGGAGCGTACGTGTGAGGGCGTGTGTTATTGTTAGCGTACGGGTCAGGATTAGGGGACGGGTGAGGGTGAGGTTTTGGGGAAGTGTTAGGGTTAGGGTTCGGGCTAGGGTTAGGGTTAGGGGATTGGGACGGTTTAGGGTCAAGGTGAGGCTATGGCAACGCTTTAGGGGGAGCGTACATGTGAGGGCGCGGTTTAGTGTACGGCTTAGGATTAGGGGACGGGTGAGGGTCAGGCTTCGGGGAATGGTTAGGCTTAGGGTTCGGGCTAGGGATAGGATTAGGGCATGGGGACGGTTTAGGGTCCACGTGAGGGTACGGCAACGCTTTAGGGGGACCGTACGTGTGAGGGCGCGGTTTAGTGTACGGGTTAGGATTAGGGGACGGGTGAGGGTCAGGCTTCGGGGAAGGGTTAGGGTTAGGGTTCGTGCTAGGGTTAGGGTAAGGGGACGGGGACGGTTTAGGGTCCAGGTGAGGGTACGGCAACGCTTTAGGGGGAGCGTACGTGTGAGGGCGCGGGTTAGTGTTAGCGTACGGGTCAGGATTACGGTACGGGTGAGGGTCAGGCTTCGGGGAAGGGTTAGGGTGAGGGTTCAGGCTTGGGTTAGGGTTAAGGTACGGGGACGGTTTAGGCTCCAGGTGAGGGTACGGCAACGCTTTAGGGGGAGCGTACGTGTGAGGGCGTGGTTTAGTGTTAGCGTACGGGTTAGGATTAGGGGACAGGTGAGGGTCAGGCTTCGGGGATGGGTTAGGGTTAGGGTTCGGGCTAGGGTTAGGGTTCGGGGACGGGGACGGTTTAGGGTCCTGGTGAGGGTACGGCAACGCTTTAGGGGTAGCGTACGTGTGAGGGCGCGGGTTAGTGTTAGCCTATGGGTTAGGATTAGGGTACGGGTGAGGGTCAGGCTTCGGGGAAGGGTTAGGGTTAGGGTTCGGGCTAGGGTTAGGGTTAGGGGACGGGGACTGTTTAGGGTCCAGGTGAGGGTACGGACACGCTTTAGGGGGAGTGTAAGTGTGAGGGCGTGGGTTAGTGTTACCTACGGGTTAGGATTAGAGGACGGGTGAGGGTCAGGCTTCGGGGAAGGGTTAGGGTTAGGGTTCGGGCTAGGGTTAGGGTTAGGGGACAGGGACGGTTTAGGGTCCGGTTGAGGGTACGGCCACGCTTTAGGGGGAGTGTACGTGTGAGGGCGTGGGTTAGTGTTAGCGTACGGGTTAGGATTAGGGGACGGGTGAGGGTCAGGCTTCGTGGAAGGGTTAGGGTTAGGGTTTGGGCTAGGGTTAGCGTTAGGGAACGGGGACGGTTTAAGGTCCAGGTGAGGGTACGGCAACGCTTTAGGGGGAGCGTACGTGTGAGGGCGCGGGTTAGTGTTAGCGTACGGGTTAGGATTAGCGGACGGGTGATGGTCAGGCTTCGGGGAAGCGTTAGGGTTAGGGTTCGGGCTAGGGTTAGGGTTAGGGGACGGGGACGGTTTAGGGTCCAGGTGAGGGTACGGCAACGCTTTAGTGGGAGCGTACGTGTGAGGGCGCGGGTTAGTGTTAGCCTACGGGTTAGGATTAGGGGACGGTGAGGGTCAGGCTTCGGGGAAGGGTTAGGGTTAGGGTTCGGGCTAGGGTTAGGGTAAGGGGACGGGGACGGTTTAGGGTCCAGGTGAGGGTACGGCAACGCTTTAGGGGGAGCGTACGTGTGAGGGCGCGGGTTAGTGTTATCTACGGGTTAGGATTAGGGGACGGGTGAGGGTCAGGCTTCGGGGAAGGGTTAGGGTTAGGGTTCGGGCTAGGGTTAGGGTTAGGGGACGGGGACGGTTTAGCGTCCAGGTGAGGGTACGGCAACGCTTTAGGGGGAGCGTACGTGTGAGGGAGCGGGTTAGTGTTAGCATACGGGTTAGGATTAGGGGACGGGTGAGGGTCAGGCTTCGGGGAAGGGTTAGGGTTAGGGTTCGGGCTAGGGTTAGGGTTAGGGGACGGGGACGGTTTAGGGTCCAGGTGAGGGTACGGCAACGCTTTAGGGGGAGCGTATGTGTTAGGGCGCGGGTTAGTGTTAGCGTACGGGATAGGATTAGGGGACGGGTGAGGGTCAGGCTTCGGGGAAGGGTTAGGGTTAGGGTTCGGGCTAGGGTTAGGGTTCGGGGACGGGGACGGTTTAGGGTCCAGGTGAGGGTACGGCAACGCTTTAGGGGTAGCGTACGTGTGAGGGCGCGGGTTAGTGTTAGCCTACGGGTTAGGATTAGGGGACGGTTGAGGGTCAGGCTTCGGGGAAGGGTTAGGGTTAGGGTTTGGGCTAGGGTTAGCGTTAGGGGACGGGGACGGTTTAAGGTCCAGGTGAGGGTACGGCAACGCTTTAGGGGGAGCGTACGTGTGAGGGCGCGGGTTAGTGTTAGCGTACGGGTTAGGATTAGCGGACGGGTGATGGTCAGGCTTCGGGGAAGGGTTAGGGTTAGGGTTCGGGCTAGGGTTAGGGTTAGGGGACGGGGACGGTTTAGGGTCCAGGTGAGGGTACAACAACGCTTTAGGGGGAGCGTACGTGAGAGGGTGCGGGTTAGTGTTAGCCTATGGGTTAGGATTAGGGGACGGGTGAGGGTCAGGCTTCGGGGAAGTGTTAGGGTTAGGTTTCGGGCTAGGGTTAGGTTTAGGGGACAGGGACGATTTAGGGTCCAGGTGAGGGTACGGCAACGCTTTAGGGGGAGCGTACGTGTGAGGGCGCGGGTTAGTGTTAGCGTACGGGTTAGGATTAGGGGACGGGTGAGGGTCAGGCTTCGGGGAAGGGTTAGGGTTAGGGTTCGGACTAGGGTTAGGGTTAGGGGACGGGGACGGTTTAGGGTCCAGGTGAGGGTACGGCAACGCTTTAGGGGGAGCGTACGTGTGAGGGCGCGGGTTAGTGTTAGCCTACGGGTTAGGATTAGGGGACGGGTGAGGGTCAGGCTTCGGGGAAGGGTTAGGGTTAGGGTTCGGTCTAGGCTTAGGGTTAGGGGACGGGGACGGTTTAGGGTCCAGGTGAGAGTACGGCAACGTTTTACGGGGAGCGTACGTGTGAGGGCGTGGGTTATTGTTAGCGTACGGGTTAGGATTAGGGGACGGGTGAGGGTCAGGCTTCGGGGAAGAATTAGGGTTAGGGTTCGGGCTAGGGTTAGGGGACGGTTTAGGGTCCAGGTGAGGGTACGGCAACACTTTAGGGGGAGCGTACGTGTGAGGGCGCGTGTTAGTGTTAGCCTGCGGGTTAGGATTAGGGGACGGGTGAGGGTCAGGCTTCGGGGAAGGGTTAGGTTTAGGGTTCGGGCTAGTGTTAGGGTTAGGGCACGGGGACGGTTTAGGGTCCAGGTGAGGGTATGGCAACGCTTTAGGGGGAGCATACGTGTGAGGGTGCGGGTTAGTGTTAGCGTACGGGTTAGGATTAGGGGACGGGTGAGGGTCAGGCTTCGGGGAAGGGTTAGGGTTAGGGTTCGGGCTAGGGTTAGGGTTAGGGGACGGGGACGGTTTAGGGTCCAGGTGAGGGTACGGCAACGCTTTAGGAGGAGCGTACGTGTGACGGCGCGGGTTAGTGTTAGCGTACGGGTTAGGATTAGGGGACGGGTGAGGGTCAGCCTTCGGGGAAGGGTTAGGGTTAGGGTTCGGGCTAGGGTTAGAGTTAGGGGACGGGGAGGGTTTAGGGTCCAGGTGAGGATACGGCAACGCTTTAGGGAGAGCGTACGTGTGAGGGCGCGGGTTAGTGTTAGCCTACGGGTTAGGATTAGGGGACGGGTGACGGTCAGTCTTCGGGGAAGGGTTAGGGATAGGGTTCGGGCTAGGGTTAGGGGACGGTTTAGGGTCCAGGTGAGGGTACGGCAACACTTTAGGGGGAGCGTACGTGTGAGGCCAAGGGTAGTGTTAGCCTGCGGGTTAGGATTAGTTGACGGGTGAGGGTCAGGCTTCGGGGAAGGGTTAGGGTTAGGGTTCGGTCTAGGGTTAGGGTTAGGGGACGGTGACGGTTTAGGGTCCAGGTGAGGGTACGGCAACGCTTTAGGGGGAGCGTACGTGTGAGGGCGCGGGTTAGTGTTAGCCTACGGGTTAGGATTAGCGGACGGGTGAGGGTCAGGATTCGGGGAAGAGTTAGGGTTAGGGTTCGGGCTAGGTTTAGGGTTAGAGGACGGGGACGGTTTAGGGTCCAGGTGAGGGTACGGCAACGCTTTAGGGGGACCGTACGTTTGAGGGCGCAGGTTAGTGTTAGCCTACGGGTTAGGATTAGGAGACAGGTGAGGGTCAGGCTTCGGGGAAGGGTAAGGGATAGGCTTCGGGCTAGGCTTAGGGTTAGGGGACGGGGACGGTTTAGGGTCCAGGTGAGGGTACGGCAACGCTTTTGGGGGAGCGTACGTGTGAGGGCGCGGGTTAGTGTTAGCCTACGGGTTAGGATTAGGGGACGGGTGAGGGTCAGGCTTCGGGGAAGGGTTAGGGTTAGGGTTCGGGCTAGTGTTAGGGTAAGGGCACGGGGACGGTTTAGGGTCCAGGTGAGCGTACGGCAACGCTTTAGGGGGAGCGTACGTGTGAGGGCGCGGGTTAGTGTTAGCCTACGGGTTAGGATTAGGGGACGGGTGAGGGTCAGGCTTCGGGGAAGGGTTAGGGTTAGGGTTCGGGCTAGGGTTCGGGTTAGGGGACGGGGACGGTTTAGGGTCCAGGTGAGGGTACGGCAACGCTTTAGGGGGAGCGTACGTGTGAGGGCGCGGGTTAGTGTTAGCGTAAGGGTCAGGATTAGGGGACGGGTGAGGGTCAGGCTTCGGGGAAGATTTAGGGTTAGGGTTCGGGCTAGGGTTAGGGTTAGGGGACGGGGACGGTTTAGGGTAAACGTGAGGGTACGGCTACGCTTTAGGGGGAGCGTACGTGTGAGGGCGTGGGTTATTGTTAGCGTACGAGTCAGGATTAGGGGACGGGTGAGGGTGAGGTTTTGGGGAAGGGTTAGGGTTAGGGTTCGGGCTAGGGTTAGGGTTAGGGGATTGGGACGGTTTAGGGTCAAGGTGAGGCTATGGCAACGCTTTAGGTGGAGCGTACATGTGAGGGTGCGGTTTAGTGTACGGCTTAGGATTAGGGGACGGGTGAGGGTCAGGCTTCGGGGAATGGTTAGGCTTAGGGTTCGGGCTAGGGATAGGATTAGGGGATGGGGACGGTTTAGGGTCCACGTGAGGGTACGGCAACGCTTTAGGGGGAGCGTACGTGTGAGGGCGCGGGTTAGTGTTAGCGTACGGGTTAGGATTAGCGGACGGGTGATGGTCAGGCTTCGGGGAAGGGTTAGGGTTAGGGTTCGGGCTAGGGTTAGGGTTAGGGGACGGGGACGGTTTAGGGTCCAGGTGAGGGTACAACAACGCTTTAGGGGGAGCGTACGTGAGAGGGTGCGGGTTAGTGTTAGCCTATGGGTTAGGATTAGGGGACGGGTGAGGGTCAGGCTTCGGGGAAGTGTTAGGGTTAGGCTTCGGGCTAGGGTTAGGTTTAGGGGACAGGGACGATTTAGGGTCCAGGTGAGGGTACGGCAACGCTTTAGGGGGAGCGTACGTGTGAGGGCGCGGGTTAGTGTTAGCGTATGGGTTAGGATTAGGGGACGGGTGAGGGTCAGGCTTCGGGGAAGGGTTAGGGTTAGGGTTCGGACTAGGGTTAGGGTTAGGGGACGGGGACGGTTTAGGGACCAGGTGAGGGTACGGCAACGCTTTAGGGGGAGAGTACGAGTGAGGGCGCGGGTTAGTGTTAGCCTACGGGTTAGGATTACGGGACGGGTGAGGGACAGGTTTCGGGGAAGGGTTAGGGTTAGGGTTCGGGCTAGGGTTAGGGTTAGGGGACGAGGACGGTTTAGGGTCCAGGTGAGGGTACGGCAACGCTTTAGGGGGAGCGTACGTGTGAGGGCGCGGGTTAGTGTTAGCGTAAGGGTCAGGATTAGGGGACGGGTGAGGGTCAGGCTTCAGGGAAGTGTAAGGGTTAGGGTTCGGGCTAGGGTTAGATTTAGGGGACGGGGACGGTTTAGGCGCCAGCTGATGGTACGGCAATGCTTTAGGGGGAGTGTACGTGTGAGGGCGCGGGTTAGTGTTAGCGTACGGGTTAGGATTAGGGGACGGGTGAGGGTCAGGCTTCGGGGAAGGGTTAGGGTTAGGGTTCGGGCTAGGGTTAGGGTTAGGGGACGGGGACGGTTTAGGGTCCGGGTGAGGATACGGCAATGCTTTTGGGGGGGCGTACGTGTGAGGGCGCGGGTTAGTGTTAGCCTACGGGTTAGGATTAGGGGACGGGTGAGGGTCAGGCTTCGGGGAAGGGTTAGGGTTAGGGTTCGGGCTAGTGTTAGGGTTAGGGCACGGGGACGGTTTAGGGTCCAGGTGAGCGTACGGCAACGCTTTAGGGAGAGCATACGTGTGAGGGCGTGGGTTAGTGTTAGCCTACGGGTTAGGATTAGGGGACGGGTGAGGGTCAGGCTTCGGTGAAGGGTTAGGGTTAGGGTTCGGGCTAGGGTTAGGGGACGGTTTAGGGTCCAGGTGAGGGTACGGCAACGCTTTAGGGGGAGCGTACGTGTGAGGGCGCGGGTTAGTGTTAGCCTCCGGGTTAGGATTAGGGGACGGATGAGGGTCAGGCTTCGGGGAAGAGTTAGGGTTAGGGTTCGGGCTAGGGTTAGGGTTAGGGGACGGGGACGGTTTACGGTCCAGGTGAGGGTACGGCTACGCTTTAGGGGGAGCGTATGTGTGAGGGCGCAGGTTAGTGTTAGCCTACGGGTTAGGATTAGGGGACGGGTGAGGGTCAGGAGTCGGGAAGAGTTAGGGATTCGATTCGGGCTAGGGTTAGGGTTAGAGGTCGGGGACGGTTTAGGGTCCAGGTGAGGGTACGGCAACGCTTTAGGGGGAGCGTACGTGTGAGGGCGCAGGTTAGTGTTAGCCTACGGGTTAGGATTAGGGGACGGGTGAGGGTCAGGCTTCGGGGAAGTGTTAGGGATAGGCTTCGGGCTAGGCTTAGGGTTAGGGGAAGGGGACGGTTTAGGGTCCAGGTGAGGGAACGGCAACCCTTTTGGGGTAGCGTACGTGTGAGGGCGCGGGTTAGTGTTTGCGTACTGGTTAGGATTAGGGGACGGCTGAGGGTCAGGCTTCGGGGAAGGGTTAGGGTTAGGGTTCGGGCTAGGGTTAGGGTTAGGGGACGGGGACGGTTTAGGGTCCAGGTGAGGGTACGGCAACGCTTTAGGGGGAGCGTACGTGTGAGGGCGCGGGTTAGTGTTAGCGTAAGGGTCAGGATTAGGGGACGGGTGAGGTTCAGGCTTCGGGGAAGGGTTAGGGTTAGGTTTCGGGCTAGGGTTAGGGTTAGGGGACGGGGACGGTTTAGGGTCCAGGTGAGAGTACGGCAATGCTTTAGGGGGAGCGTACGTGTGAGGGCGCGGGTTAGTGTTAGCCTACGCCTTAGGATTAGGGGACGGGTGATGGTCAGGTTTCGGGGAAGGGTTAGGGTTAGGGTTCGGGCTAGGGTTAGGGTTAGGGGACGGTGAAGGTTTAGGGTCCAGGTGAGGGTACGGCAACGCTTCAGGGGGAGCGTACGTGTGAGGGCGCGGGTTAGTGTTAGCGTCCGGGTTAGGATTAGGGGACGGTTGTGGGTCAGGCTTGTGGGAAGGGTTAGGGTTAGGGTTCGGCCTAGGGTGAGGGTTATGGGACGGAGACGGTTTAGGGTCCAGGTGAGGGTACGTCAACGCTTTAGGGCGAGCGTACTTGTGAGGGCGCGGGTTATTGTTAGCGTAAGGGTCAGGATTAGGGTACGGGTGAGGGTCAGGCTTCGGGGAAGGTTTAGGGTTAGGGTTTGGACTAGGGTTAGGGTTAGGGGACGGGGACGGTTTAGGGTAAACGTGAGGGTACGGCTACGCTTTAGGGGGAGCGTACGTGTGAGGGCGCGGGTTATTGTTAGCGTACGGGTCAGGATTAGGGGACGGGTGAGAGTGAGGTTTTGGGGAAGGTTTAGGGTTAGGGTTCGGGCTAGGGTTAGGGTTAGGGGATGGGGACGGTTTAGGGTCTAGGTGAGGCTATGGCAACGCTTTAGGGGGAGCGTACGTGTGAGGGCGCGGTTTAGTGTACGGTTTAGGATTAGAGGACGCGTGAGGGTCAGGCTTCGGGGAATGGTTAGGCTTAGGGTTCGGGCTAGGGATAGGATTAGGGGATGGGGACGGTTTAGGGTCCAGGTGAGGGTACGGCAACGCTTTAGGGGGAGCGTACGTGAGAGGGCGCGGGTTAGTATTAGCGTACGGGTCAGGATTAGGGGACGGGTGAGGGTCAGGCTTCGGGGAAGGGTTAGGGTGAGGGTTCAGGCTTGGGTTAGGGTTAAGGTACGGGGACGGTTTAGGCTCCAGGTGAGGGTACGGCAACGCTTTAGGGGGAGCGTACGTGTGAGGGCGTGGTTTAGTGTTAGCGTACGGGTTAGGATTAGGGGACGAGTGAGGGTCAGGCTTCGGGGAAGGGTTAGGGTTAGGGTTCGGGCTAGGGTTAGGGTTAGGGGACGGGGATGGTTTAGGGTCCAGGTGAGGTACGGCAACGCTTTAGGGGGAGCGTACGTGTGAGGGCTCGGGTTAGTGTTAGCGTACGGGTTAGGATTAGGGGACGGGTGAGGGTCAGGCTTCGGGGAAGGGTTAGGGTAATGGTTCGGGCTAGGGTTAGGGTTAGGGGACAGGGACGGTTTAGGGTCCAGGTGAGGGTACGGCAACGCTTTAGGGGGAGCGTACGTGTGAGGGCGCAGGTTAGTGTTAGCCTACGGGTTAGGATTAGGGGACGGTTGAGGGTCAGCCTTCGGGGAAGTGTTAGGGATAGGCTTCGGGCTAGGCTTAGGGTTAGGGGATGGGGACGGTTTAGGGTCCAGGTGAGGGTACGGCAACGCTTTTGGGGGAGCGTACGTGTGAGGGCGCGGGTTAGTGTTTGTGTACTGGTTAGGATTAGGGGACGGGTGAGGGTCAGGCCTCGGGGAAGGGTTAGGGTTAGAGTTCGGGCTAGGGTTAGGGTTAGGGGACGGGGACGGTTTAGGGTCCAGGTGAGGGTACGGCAACGCTTTAGGGGGAGCGTACGTGTGAGGGCGCGGGTTAGTGTTAGCGTAAGGGTCAGGATTAGGGGACGGGTGAGGGTCAGGCTTCGGGGAACGGTTAGGGTTAGGGTTCGGGCTAGGGTTCCGGTTAGGGGACGGGGACGGTTTAGGGTCCAGGTGAGGGTACGACAACGCTTTAGGGGGAGCGTACGTGTGAGGGCGCGGGTTAGTGTTAGCATACGGGTTAGGATTAGGGGACGGGTGAGGGTGAGGTTTCGGGGAAGGTTTAGGGTTAGGGTTCGGGCTACGATTAGGGTTAGGGGACGGGGACGGTTTAGGGTCCAGGTGAGGGTACGGCAACGCTTTAGGGGGAGCGTACGTCTGAGGGCGCGGGTTAGTGTTAGCCTACGGGTCAGGATTAGGGGACGGGTGAGGGTCAGGCTTCGGGGAAGGGTTAGGGTGAGGGTTCAGGCTAGGGTTAGTGTTAAGGTACGGGGACGGCTTAGGCTCCAGGTGAGGGTACCGCAACGCTTTAGGGGGAGCGTACGTGTGAGGGCGTGGTTTAGTGTTAGCGTACAGGTTAGGATTAGGGGACAGGTGAGGGTCAGGCTTCGGGGAAGTGTTAGGGTTAGGGTTCGGGCTAGGGTTAGGGTTAGGGGACGGGGATGGTTTAGGGTCCAGGTGAGGTACGGCAACGCTTTAGGGGGAGCGTACGTGTGAGGGCGCGGGTTAGTGTTAGCGTACGGGTTAGGATTAGGGGACGGGTGAGGCTCAGGCTTCGGGGAAGGGTTAGGGTTAGGGTTCGGGCTAGTGTTAGGGTTAGGGCACGGGGACGGTTTAGGGTCCAGGTGAGCGTACGGCAACGCTTTAGGGAGAGCGTACGTGTGAGGGCGCGGGTTAGTGTTAGCCTACGGGTTAGGATTAGGGGACGGGTGAGGGTCAGGCTTCGGGGAAGGGTTAGGGTTAGGGTTCGGGCTAGGGTTAGGGGACGGTTTAGGGTCCAGGTGAGGGTACGGCAACGCTTTAGGGGGAGCGTACGTGTGAGGGCGCGGGTTAGTGTTAGCCTACGGGTTAGGATTAGGGGACGGGTGAGGGTCAGGTTTCGGGAAAGGGTTAGGGTTAGGGTTCGGGCTAGGGTTAGGGTTAGGGGACGGGGAAGGTTTAGGGTCCAGGTGAGGGTACGGCAACGCTTTAGGCAGAGCGTACGTGTGAGGGCGCGGGTTAGTGTTAGCGTACGGGTTAGGATTAGGGGACGGTTGAGGATCAGGCTTGGGGGAAGGGTTAGGGTTAGGGTTCGGCCTAGGGTTAGGGTTAGGGGACGGGGAGGGTTTAGGGTCCAGGTGAGGGTACGTCAACGCTTTAGGGGGAGCGTACGTGTGAGGGTGCGGGTTAGTGTTAGCGTAAGGGTCAGGATTAGGGGACGGGTGAGTGTCAGGCTTCGGGGAAGGTTTAGGGTTAGGGTTCGGGCTAGGGTTAGGGTTAGGGGACGGGGACGGTTTAGGGTAAACGTGAGGGTACGGCTACACTTTAGGGGGAGCGTACGTGTCAGGGCGTGGGTTATTGTTAGCGTACGGGTCAGGATTAGTGGACGGGTTATGGTGAGATTTCGGGGAAGGTTTAGGGTTAGGGTTCGGGCTAGGGTTCCGGTTAGGGGACGGGGACGGTTTAGGGTCCAGGTGAGGGTACGACAACGCTTTAGGGGGAGCGTACGTGTGAGGGCGCGGGTTAGTGTTAGCATACGTGTTAGGATTAGGGGACGGGTGAGGGTGAGGTTTCGGGGAAGGTTTAGGGTTAGGGTTCGGGCTACGGTTAGGGTTAGGGGACGGGGACGGTTTAGGGTCCAGGTGAGGGTACGGCAACGCTTTAGGGGGAGCGTACGTGTGAGGGCGCGGGTTAGTGTTAGCGTACGGGTCAGGATTAGGGGACGGGTGAGGGTCAGGCTTCGGGGAAGGGTTAGGCTGAGGGTTCAGGCTATGGTTAGTGTTAAGGTACGGGGACGGCTTAGGCTCCAGGTGAGGGTACGGCAACGCTTTAGGGGGAGCGTACGTGTGAGGGCGTGGTTTAGTGTTAGCGTACAGGTTAGGATTAGGGGACGAGTGAGGGTCAGGCTTCGGGGAAGTTTTAGGGTTAGGGTTCGGGCTAGGGTTAGGGTTAGGGGACGGGGATGGTTTAGGGTCCAGGTGAGGTACGGCAACGCTTTAGGGGGAGCGTACGTGTGAGGGCGCGGGTTAGTGTTAGCGTACGGGTTAGGATTAGAGGACGGTTGAGGGTCAGGCTTCGGGGAAGGGTTAGGGTTAGGGTTCGGGCTAGGGTTAGGGTTAGGGGACGGGGACGGTTTAGGGTCCAGGTGAGGGTACGGCAACGCTTTAGGGGGAGCGTACGTGTGAGGGCGTGGTTTAGTGTTAGCGTACGGGTTAGCATTAGGGGACGGGTGAGGGTCAGGCTTCGGGGAAGTGTTAGGGTTAGGGTTCAGGCTAGGGTTAGGTTTAGGGGAGGGGGATGGTTTAGGGTCCAGGTGAGGGTACGGCAACGCTTTAGGGGGAGCGTACGTGTGAGGGCGCGGGTTAGTGTTAGCGTACGGGTTAGGATTAGGGGACGGGTGAGGGTCAGGTTTCGGGGAAGTGTTAGGGTTAGGGTTCGGGCTAAGGTTAGGGTTAGGGGACGGGGACGGTTTAGGGTCCAGGTGAGGGTACGACAACGCTTTAGGGGGAGCGTACGTGTGAGGGCGCGGGTTAGTGTTAGCGTACGGGTTAGGATTAGGGGACGGGTGAGGGTCAGACTTCGGGGAAGGGTTAGGGTTAGGGTTCGGGCTAGGGTTAGGGTTAGGGGACGGGGACGGTTTAGGGTCCAGATGAGTGTACGGCAACGCTTTAGGGGGAGCGTACGTGTGAGGGCGCGGGTTAGTGTTAGCGTACGGGTTAGGATTAGGGGACGGGTGAGGGTCAGGTTTCGGGGAAGTGTTAGGGTTAGGGTTCGGGCTAAGGTTAGGGTTAGGGGACGGGGACGGTTTAGGGTCCAGGTGAGGGTACGACAACGCTTTAGGGGGAGCGTACGTGTGAGGGCGCGGGTTAGTGTTAGCGTACGGGATAGGATTAGGGGACGGGTGAGGGTCAGGCTTCGGGGAAGTGTTAGGGTTAGGGTTCGGGCTAGGGTTAGGGTTCGGGGACGGGGACGGTTTAGGGTCCTGGTGAGGGTACGGCAACGCTTTACGGGTAGCGTACGTGTGAGGGCGCGGGTTAGTGTTAGCCTATGGGTTAGGATTAGGGTACGGGTGAGGGTCAGGCTTCGGGGAAGGGTTAGGGTTAGGGTTCGGGCTAGGGTTAGGGTTAGGGGACAGGGACGGTTTAGGGTCCAGGTGAGTGTACGGCCATGCTTTAGGGGGAGTGTACGTGTGAGGGCGTGGGTTAGTGTTAGCGTACGGGTTAGGATTAGGGGACGGGTGAGGGTCAGGCTTCGGGGAAGGGTTAGGGTTAGGGTTTGGGCTAGGGTTAGCGTTAGGGGACGGGGACGGTTTAAGGTCCAGGTGAGGGTACGGCAACGCTTTAGGGGGAGTGTACGTGTGAGGGCGCGGGTTAGTGTTAGCGTACGGGTTAGGATTAGCGGACGGGTGATGGTCAGGCTTCGGGGAAGGGTTAGGGTTAGGGTTCGGGCTAGGGTTAGGGTTAGGGGACGGGGACTATTTAGGGTCCAGTTGAGGGTACGGCAACGCTTTAGGGGGAGCGTACGTGTGAGGGCGCGGGTTAGTGTTAGCGTACGGGTTAGGATTAGGGGATGGGTGAGGGTCAGGCTTCGGGGAAGGGTTTGGTTTAGGGTTCGGGCTAGGGTTAGGGTTAGGGGACGGGGACGGTTTAGGGTCCAGGTGAGGGTACGGCAACGCTTTAGGGGGAGCGTACGTTTGAGGGCGTGGGTTAGTGTTAGCGTACGGGTTAAGATTAGGGGACGGGTGAGGGTCAGGCTTCGGGGAACGGTTAGGGTTAGGGTTCGGGCTAGGGTTAGGGTTAGGGGACGGGGACGGTTTAGAGTCCAGGTGAGGGTACGGCAACGCTTTAGGGGGAGCGTACGTGTGAGGGCGCGGGTTAGTGTTAGCGTACGGGTTAGGATTAGGGGACGGGTGAGGGTCAGGCTTCGGGGAAGGGTTAGGGTTAGGGTTCGGGCTAGGGTTAGGGTTAGGGGACGGTGACGGTTTAGGGTCCAGGTGAGTGTACGGCAACGCTTTAGGGGGAGCGTACGTGTGAGGGCGCGGGTTAGTGTTAGCCTACGGGTTAGGATTAGGGGACGTGTGAGGGTCAGGCTTCGGGGAAGGGTTAGGGTTAGGGTTCGGGCTAGGCTTAGGGTTAGGGGACGGGGACGGTTTAGGGTCCAGGTGAGGTTACGGCAACATTTTAGGGGGAGCGTACGTGTGAGGGCGTGGGTTAGTGTTAGCATACGGGTTAGGATTAGGGGACGGGTGAGGGTCAGTCTTCGGGGAAGAATTAGGGTTAGGGTTTGGGCTAGGGTTCGGGTTAGGGGACGGGGACGGTTTAGGGTCCAGGTGAGGGTACGTCAACGCTTTAGGGGGAGCGTACGTGTGAGGGTGCGGGTTAGTGTTAGCGTAAGGGTCAGGATTAGGGGACGGGTGAGTGTCAGGCTTCGGGGAAGGTTTAGGGCTAGGGTTCGGGCTAGGGTTAGGGTTAGGGGACGGGGACGGTTTAGGGTAAACGTGAGGGTACGGCTACGCTTTAGGGGGAGCGTACGTGTCAGGGCGTGGGTTATTGTTAGCGTACGGGTCAGGATTAGGGGACGGGTGAGGGTGAGATTTCGGAGAAGGGTTAGGGTTAGGGTTCGGGCTAGGGTTCCGGTTAGGGGACGGGGACGGTTTAGGGTCCAGGTGAGGGTACGACAACGCTTTAGGGGGAGCGTACATGTGAGGGCGCGGGTTAGTGTTAGCATACGGGTTAGGATTAGGGGACGGGTGAGGGTGAGGTTTCGGGGAAGTTTTAGGGTTAGGGTTCGGGCTACGGTTAGGGTTAGGGGACGGGGACGGTTTAGGGTCCAGGTGAGGGTACGGCAACGCTTTAGGGGGAGCGTACGTGTGAGGGCGCGGGTTAGTGTTAGCGTACGGGTCAGGATTAGGGGACGTGTGAGGGTCAGGCTTCGGGGAAGGGTTAGGGTGAGGGTTCAGGCTAGGGTTAGTGTTAAGGTACGGGGACGGCTTAGGCTCCAGGTGAGGGTACGGCAACGCTTTAGGGGGAGCGTACGTGTGAGGGCGTGGTTTAGTGTTAGCGTACAGGTTAGGATTAGGGGACGAGTGAGGGTCAGGCTTCGGGGAATTGTTAGGGTTAGGGTTCGGGCTAGGGTTAGGGTTAGGGGACGGGGACGGTTTAGGGTCCAGGTGAGTTACGGCAACGCTTTAGGGGGAGCGTACGTGTGAGGGCGCGGGTTAGTGTTAGTGTACGGGTTAGGATTAGGGGACGGGTGAGGGTTATGCTTCGGGGAAGGGTTAGGGTTATGGTTCGGGCTAGGGTTAGGGTTAGGGGACGGGGACGGTTTAGGGTCCTGGTGAGGGTACGGCAACGCTTTAGGGGGAGCGTACGTGTGAGGGCGCGGGTTAGTGTTCGCGTACGGGTTAGGATTAGGGGACGGGGGAGGGTCAGACTTCGGGGAAGAGTTAGGGTTAGGGTTCGGGCTAGGGTTAGGGTTAGGGGACAGGGACGGTTTAGGGTCCAGGTGAGGGTACGGCAACGCTTTAGGGGGAGCGTACGTGTGAGGGCGCGGGTTAGTGTTAGCGTACGGGTTAGGATTAGGGGACGGTTGAGGGTCAGGCTTCGGGGAAGGGTTAGGGTTAGGGTTCGGGCTAGGGTTAGGGTTAGGGGACGGGGACGGTTTAGGGTCCAGGTGAGGGTACGGCAACGCTTTAGGGGGAGCGTACGTGTGAGGGCGTGGTTTAGTGTTAGCGTACGGGTTAGCATTAGGGGACGGGTGAGGGTCAGGCTTCGGGGAAGTGTTAGGGTTAGGGTTCAGGCTAGGGTTAGGGTTAGGGGAGGGGGATGGTTTAGGGTCCAGGTGAGGGTACGGCAACGCTTTAGGGGGAGCGTACGTGTGAGGGCGCGGGTTAGTGTTCGCGTACGGGTTAGGATTAGGAGACGGGAAGGGTCAGGCTTCGGGGAAGGTTTAGGGTTAGGGTTCGGGCTATGGTTACGGTTAGGGCACGGGGACGGTTTAGGGTCCAGGTGAGGGTACGGCAACGCTTTAGGGGGAGCGTACGTGTGAGGGAGCGGCTTAGTGTTAGCATACGGGTTAGGATTAGGGGACGGGTGAGGGTCAGGCTTCGGGGAAGGGTTAGGGTTATGGTTCGGGCTAGGGTTAGGGTTAGGGGATGGTGACTGTTTAGGGTCCAGGTGAGGGTACGACAACGCTTTAGGGGGAGCGTACGTGTGAGGGCGCGGGTTAGTGTTAGCGTACGGGATAGGATTAGGGGACGGGTGAGGGTCAGGCTTCGGGGAAGTGTTAGGGTTAGGGTTCTGGCTAGGGTTAGGGTTCGGGGACGGGGACGGTTTAGGGTCCTGGTGAGGGTACGGCAACGCTTTAGGGGTAGCGTACGTGTGAGGGCGCGGGTTAGTGTTAGCCTACGGGTTAGGATTAGGGTACGGGTGAGGATCAGGCTTCGGGGAAGGGTTAGGGTTAGGGTTCGGGCTAGGGTTAGGGTTAGGGGACAGGGACGGTTTAGGGTCCAGGTGAGGGTACGGCCACGCTTTAGGGGGAGTGTACGTGTGAGGGCGTGGGTTAGTGTTAGCGTACGGGTTAGGATTAGGGGACGGGTGAGGGTCAGGCTTCGGGGAAGGGTTAGGGTTAGGGTTTGGGCTAGGGTTAGCGTTAGGGGACGGGGACGGTTTAAGGTCCAGGTGAGGGTACGGCAACGCTTTAGGTGGAGCGTACGTGTGAGGGCGTGGGTTAGTGTTAGCGTACGGGTTAGGATTAGCGGACGGGTGATGGTCATGCTTCGGGGAAGGGTTAGGGTTAGGGTTCGGGCTAGGGTTAGGGTTAGGGGACGGGGACTATTTAGGGTCCAGTTGAGGGTACGGCAACGCTTTAGGGGGAGCATACGTGTGAGGGCGCGGGTTAGTGTTAGCGTACGGGTTAGGATTAGGGGATGGGTGAGGGTCAGGCTTCGGGGAAGGGTTAGGTTTAGGGTTCGGGCTAGGGTTAGGGTTAGGGGACGGGGACGGTTTAGGGTCCAGGTGAGGGTACGGCAACGCTTTTGGGGGAGCGTACGTGTGAGGGCGCGGGTTAGTGTTAGCCTACGGGTTAGGATTAGGGGACGGGTGAGGGTCAGGCTTCGGGGAAGGGTTAGGGTTAGGGTTCGGGCTAGGCTCAGGGTTAGGGGACGGGGACGGTTTAGGGTCCAGGTGAGGGTACGGCAACATTTTAGGGGGAGCGGACGTGTGAGGGCGTGGGTTAGTGTTAGCGTACGGGTTAGGATTAGGGGACGGGTGAGGGTCAGGCTTCGGGGAAGAATTAGGGTTAGGGTTTGGGCTAGGGTTCGGGTTAGGGGACGGGGACGGTTTAGGGTCCAGGTGAGGGTACGGCAAGGCTTTAGGGGGAGCGTACGTGTGAGGGCGCGGGTTAGTGTTAGCCTACGGGTTAGGATTAGGGGACGCGTGAGGGTCAGGCTTCGGGGAAGGGTTAGGGTTAGGGTTCGGGCTAGGGTTAGGGTTAGGGGACGGGGACGGTTTAGGGTCCAGGTGAGGGTATGGCAACGCTTTACGGGGAGCATACGTGTGAGGGTGCGGGTTAGTGTTAGCGTACGGGTTAGGATTAGGGGACGGGTGAGGGTCAGGCTTCGGGGAAGGGTTAGGGTTAGGGTTCGGGCTAGGGTTAGGGTTAGGGGACGGGGACGGTTTAGCGTCCAGGTGAGGGTACGGCAACGCTTTAGGGGGAGCGTACGTGTGAGGGCGCGGGTTAGTGTTAGCGTACGGGTTAGGATTACGGGACGGGTGAGGGTCAGGCTTCGGGGAAGTGTTAGGGTTAGGGTTCGGGTTAGGGTTAGGGTTAGGGGACAGGGAGGGTTTAGGGTCCAGGTGAGGATACGGCAATGCTTTACGGGGGGCATACGTGTGAGGGTGCGGGTTAGTGTTAGCCTACGGGTTAGGATTAGGGGACGGGTGAGAGTCAGGCTTCGGGGAAGGGTTAGGGTTAGGGTTCAGGCTAGTGTTAGGGTTAGGGCACGGGGACGGTTTAGGGTCCAGGTGAGCGTACGGCAACGCTTTAGGGAGAGCGTACGTGTGAGGGCGCAGGTTAGTGTTAGCCTACGGGTTAGGATTAGGGGACGGGTGACGGTCAGGCTTCGGGGAAGGGTTAGGGTTAGGGTTCGGGCTAGGGTTAGGGGACGGTTTAGGGTCCAGGTGAGGGTACGGCAAAGCTTTAGGGGGAGCGTACGTGTGAGGGCGAGGGTTAGTGTCAGCCTACGGGTTAGGATTAGGGGACGGGTGAGGGTCAGGTTTCGGGGAAGGGTTAGGGTTAGGGTTCGGGCTAGGGTTAGGGTTAGAAAACGGGGAAGGTTTAGGGTCCAGGTGAGGGTACGGCAACGCTTTAGGGGGAGCGTATGTGTGAGGGCGCGGGTTAGTGTTAGCGTACGGGTTAGGATTAGGGGACGGTTGAGGGTCAGGCTTGTGGGAAGGGTTAGGGTTAGGATTCGGCCTAGGGTTAGGGTTAGGGGATGGGGACGGTTTAGGGTCCAGCTGAGGGTACGGCAAAGCTTTAGGGGGAGCATACGTGTGAGGGCGCGGGTTAGTGTTAGCGTACGGGTTAGGATTACGGGACGGGTGAGGTTCAGGCTTCGGTGAAGGGTTAGGGTTAGGGTTCGGGCTAGGGTTAGGGTTAGGGGACGGGGACGGTTTAGGGTCCAGGTGAGGGTACGGCAACACTTTAGGGGGAGCGTACGTGTGAGGGCGCGGGTTAGTGTTAGACTACGCTTAGGATTAGGGGACGGGTGAGGGTCAGGCTTCGGGGAAGGGTTAGGGTTAGGGATCGGGCTAGGGTTAGGGTTAGGGGACGGGGACGGGTTAGGGTCCAGGTGCGGGTTCGGCAACGCTTTAGGGGGAGCGTATGTGTGAGGGCGCGGGTTAGTGTTAGCGTACGGGTTAGCATTAGGGGACGGGTGAGGGTCAGGCTTCGGGGAAGGGTTAGGGTTAGGGTTCGGGATAGGGTTAGGGTTAGGGGACGGGGACGGTTTAAGGTCCAGGTGAGGGTACGGCAACGCTTTAGGGGGAGCGTACGTGTGAGGGCGCGGGTTAGTGTTAGCCTAAGGGTTAGGATTAGGGGACGGGTGAGGGTCAGGTTTCGGGGAAGGGTTAGGGTTAGGGTTCGGGCTAGGGTTAGGGTTAGGGGACGGGGAAGGTTTAGGGTCCAGGTGAGGGTACGGCAACGCTTTAGGGGGAGCGTACGTGTGAGGGCGCGGGTTAGTGTTAGCGTCCGGGTTAGGATTAGGGGACGGTTGAGGGTCAGGCTTGTGGGAAGGGTTAGGGTTAGGGTTCGGCCTAGGGTTAGGGTTAGGGGACGGGGACGGTTTAGGGTCCAGGTGAGGGTACGTCAACGCTTTAGGGGGAGCGTACGTGTGAGGGCGCGGGTTACTGTTAGCGTAAGGGTCAGGATTAGGGGACGGTTGAGGGTCAGGCTTCGGGGAAGGTTTAGGGTTAGGGTTCAGGCTAGTGTTAGGGTTAGGGGACGGGGACGGTTTAGGGTAAAAGTGAGGGTACGGCTACGCTTTAGGGGGAGCGTACGTGTGAGGGCGCGGGTTATTGTTAGCGTACGGGTCAGGATTAGGGGACGGGTGAGGGTGAGGTTTTGGGGAAGGGTTAGGGTTAGTGTTCGGGCTAGGGTTAGTGTTAGGGGATGGGGACGGTTTAGGGTCTAGGTGAGGCTATGGCAACGCTTTAGGGGGAGCGTACGTGTGAGGGCGCGGTTTAGTGTACGGCTTAGGATTAGGGGACGGGTGAGGGTGAGGCTTCGGGGAATGGCTAGGCTTAGGGTTCGGGCTAGGGATAGGATTAGGGAATGGGGACGGTTTAGGGTCCAGGTGAGCATACGGCAACGCTTTAGGGGGAGCGTACGTGTGAGGGCGCGGGTTAGTGTTAGCGTACGGGTCAGGATTAGGGGACGGGTGAGTGTCAGGCTTTGGGGAAGGGTTAGGGTGAGGGTTCAGGCTTGGGTTAGGGTTAAGGTACGGGGACGGTTTAGGCTCCAGGTGAGGGTACGGCAACGCTTTAGGGGAAGCGTACGTGTGAGGGCGTGGTTTAGTGTTAGCGTACGGGTTAGGAGTAGGGGACGAGTGAGGGTCAGGCTTCGGGGAAGGGTTAGGGTTAGGGTTCGGGCTAGGGTTAGGGTTAGGGGACGGGGATGATTTAGGGTCCAGGTGAGGTACGGCAACGCTTTAGGGGGAGCGTACGTGTGAGGGCGCGGGTTAGTGTTAGCGTACGGGTTAGGATTAGGGGACGGGTGAGGGTCAGGCTTCGGGGAAGGGTTAGGGTTATGGTTCGGGCTAGGGTTAGGGTTAGGGGACGGGGACGGTTTAGGGTCCAGGTGAGGGTACGGCAACGCTTTAGGGGGAGCGTACGTGTGAGGGCGCAAGTTAGTGTTAGCCTACGGGTTAGGATTAGGGGACGGGTGAGGGTCAGGCTTCGGGGAAGGGTTAGGGATAGGCTTCGGGCTAGGCTTAGGGTTAGTGGACGGGGACGGTTTAGGGTCCAGGTGAGGGTACGGCAACGCTTTTGGGGGAGCGTACGTGTGAGGGCGCGGGTTAGTGTTTGCGTACTGGTTAGGATTAGGGGACGGGTGAGGGTCAGGCTTCGGGGAAGGGTTAGGGTTAGAGTTCGGGCTAGGGTTAGGGTTAGGGGACGGGGACGGTTTAGGGTCCAGGTGAGGGTACGGCAACGCTTTAGGGGGAGCGTACGTGTGAGGGCGCGGGTTAGTGTTAGCCTACGGTTTAGGATTAGGGGACGGGTGAGGGACAGGTTTCGGGGAAGTGTTAGGGTTAGGGTTCGGGCTAGGTTTAGGGTTAGGGGACGGGGACGGTTTAGGGTCCAGGTGAGGGTACGGCAACGCTTTAGGGGGAACGTACGTGTGAGGGCGCGGGTTAGTGTTAGCGTAAGGGTCAGGATTAGGGGACGGGTGAGGATCAGGCTTAAGGGAAGTGTAAGGGTTAGGGTTCGGGCTAGGGTTAGGTTATGGGACGGGGACGGTTTAGGCGCCAGCTGAGGGTACGGCAATGCTTTAGGGGGAGTGTACGTGTGAGGGCGCGGGTTAGTGTTAGCCTACGGGTTAGGATTAGGGGACGTGTGAGGGTCAGGCTTCGGGGAAGGGTTAGGGTTAGGGTTCGGGCTAGGGTTAGGGTTAGGGGACGGGGACAGTTTAGGGTCCAGGTGACGGTACGGCAACGCTTTAGGGGGAGCGTACGTGTGAGGGCGCGGGTTAGTGTTAGCGTACGGGTTAGGATTAGGGGACGGATGAGGGTCAGGCTTCGGGGACGGGTTAGGGTTAGGGTTCGGGCTAGGGTTAGGGTTAGGGGATGGGGACTGTTTAGTGTCTAGGTGAGGCTATGGCAAAGTTTTAGGGTGAGCGTACGTGTGAGGGCGCGGTTTAGTGTACGGCTTAGGATTAGGGGACGGGTGAGGGTCAGGCTTCGGGGAATGGTTAGGCTTAGGGTTCGGGCTAGGGATAGTATTAGGGGATGGGGACGGTTTAGGGTCCAGGTGAGGTACGGCAACGCTTTAGGGGAAGCGTACGTGTGAGGGCGCGGGTTAGTGTTAGCGTACGGTTTAGGATTAGGGGACGGGTGAGGTTCAGGCTTCGGGGAAGGGTTAGGGTTAGGGTTCGGGCTAGGGTTAGGGTTAGGGGACGGGGACGGTTTAGGGTCTAGGTGAGGGTACGGCAACACTTTAGGGGGAGCGTACGTGTGAGGGCGCGGGTTAGTGTTAGCCTACGCCTTAGGATTAGGGGACGGGTGAGGGTCAGGCTTCGGGGAAGGGTTAGGGTTAGGGATCGGGAAAGGGTTAGGGTTAGGGGACGGGGACGGTTTAGGGTCCAGGTGAGGGTACGGAAACGCTTTAGGGGGAGCGTAAATGTGAGGGTGTGGGTTAGTGTTAGCGTACGGGTTAGGATTAGGAGACGGTTGAGGATCAGGCTTCGGGGAAGGGTTAGGGTTAGGGTTCGGGCTAGGGTTAGGGTTAGGGGACGGGGACGGTTTAGGGTCCAGGTGAGGGTACGGCAACGCTTTAGGGGGAGCGTACGTGTGAGGGCGCAGGTTAGTGTTAGCCTACGGGTTAGGATTAGGGGACGGGTGAGGGTCAGGAGTCGGGGAAGATTTAGGGTTAGGGTTCGGGCTAGGGTTAGGGTTAGACGACGGGGACGGTTTAGGGTCCAGGTGAGGGTACGGCAACGCGTTAGGGGGAGCGTACGTGTGAGGGCGCAGGTTAGTGTTAGCATACGGGTTAGGATTAGGGGACGGGTGAGGGTCAGGCTTCGGGGAAGGGTTAGGGATAGGCTTCGGGATAGGCTTAGGGTTAGGGGACGGGGACGGTTTAGGGTCCAGGTGAGGGTACGGCAACGCTTTTGGGGGAGCGTACGTGTGAGGGCGCGGGTTAGTGTTAGCCTACGGGTTAGGTTTAGGGGACGGGTGAGGGTCAGGCTTCGGGGAAGGGTTAGGGTTAGGGTTCGGGCTAGGGTTAGGGGACGGTTTAGGGTCCAGGTGAGGGTATGGCAACACTTTAGGGGGAGCGTACGTGTGAGGGCGCGGGTTAGTGTTAGCCTGCGGGTTAGGATTAGGGGACGGGTGAGGGTCAGGCTTCGGGGAAGGGTTAGGGTTAGGGTTCGGCCTAAGGTTAGGGTTAGGGGACGGGGACGGTTTAGGGTCCAGGTGAGGGTACGGCAACGCTTTAGGGGGAGCATACGTGTGAGGGCGCAGGTTAGTGTTAGCCTACGGGTTAGGATTAGGGGACGGTTGAGGGTCAGGTTTCGGGGAAGTGTTAGGGTTAGGGTTCGGGCTAGGGTTAGGGTTAGAAAACGGGGAAGGTTTAGGGTCCAGGTGAGGGTACGGCAACGCTTTAGGGGGAGCGTACGTGTGAGGGCGCGGGTTAGTGTTAGCGTACGGGTTAGGATTAGGGGACGGTTGAGGGTCAGGCTTGTGGGAAGGGTTAGGGTTAGGGTTCGGCCTAGGGTTAGGGTTAGGGGACGGGGATGGTTTAGGGTCCAGGTGAGGGTACGGCAACGCTTTAGGGGGAGCGTACGTGTGAGGGCGCGGGTTAGTGTTAGCGTACGGGTTAGGATTAGGGGACGGGTGAGGTTCAGGCTTCGGTGAAGGGTTAGGGTTAGGGTTCGGGCTAGGGTTAGGGTTAGGGGACGGGGACGGTTTAGGGTCCAGGTGAGGGTACGGCAACACTTTAGGGGGAGCGTACGTGTGAGGGCGCGGGTTAGTGTTAGCCTACGCCTTAGGATTAGGGGACGGGTGAGTGTCAGGCTTCGGGGAAGGGTTAGGGTTAGGGATCGGGCTAGGGTTAGGGTTAGGGGACGGGGACAGGTTAGGGTCCAGGTGCGGGTTCGGCAACGCTTTAGGGGGAACGTACGTGTGAGGGCGTGGGTTAGTGTTAGCGTACGGGTTAGGATTAGGGGACGGGTGAGGGTCAGGCTTCGGGGAAGGGTTAGGGTTAGGATTCGGGCTAGGGTTAGGGTTAGGGGACTGGGACGGTTTAGCGTCCAGGTGAGGGTACGGCAATGCTTTAAGGGGAGCGTACGTGTGAGGACGCGGGTTAGTGTTAGCCTATGGCTTAGGATTAGGGGACGGGTGAGGGTCAGGCTTCGGGGAAGGGTTAAGGATCGGCTTTGGGCTAGGCTTAGGGTTAGGGGACGGGGACGGCTTAGGGTCCAGTTGAGGGTACGGCAACGCTTTAGGGGGAGCGTACGTGTGAGGGCGCGGGTTAGTGTTAGCGTACGGGTTAGGATTAGGGGACGGGTGAGGGTCAGGCTTCGGGGAAGAATTAGGGTTAGGGTTTGGGCTAGGGTTCGGGTTAGGGGACGGGGACGGTTTAGGGTCCAGGTGAGGGTACGGCAACGCTTTAGGGGGAGCGAAAGTGTGAGGGCGCGGGTTAGTGTTAGCCTACGGGTTAGGATTAGGGGACGGTTGAGGATCAGGCTTGGGGGAAGGGTTAGGGTTAGGGTTCGGCCTAGGGTTAGGGTTAGGGGACGGGGACGGTTTAGGGTCCAGGTGAGGGTACGTCAACGCTTTAGGGGGAGCGTACGTGTGAGGGCGCGGGTTAGTGTTAGCGTAAGGGTCAGGATTAGGGGACGGGTGAGGGTCAGGCTTCGGGGAAGGTTTAGGGTTAGGGTTCGGGCTAGGGTTAGGGTTAGGGGATGGGGACAGTTTAGGGTAAACGTGAGGGTACGGCTACGCTTTAGGGGGAGCGTACGTGTCAGGGCGCGGGTTATTGTTAGCGTACGGGTCAGGATTAGGGGACGGGTGAGGGTGAGGTTTCGGGGAAGGGTTAGAGTTAGGGTTCGGTCTAGGGTTTCGGTTAGGGGACGGGGACGGTTTAGGGTCCAGGTGAGGGTACGGCAACGCTTTAGGGGGAGCGTACGTGTGAGGGCGCGGGTTAGTGTTAGCATACGGGTTAGGATTAGGGGACGGGTGAGGGTCAGGCTTCAGGGAAGGGTTAGGGTTAGGGTTCGGGCTAGGGTTAGGGTTAGGGGACGAGGAGGGTTTAGGGTCCAGGTGAGGATACGGCAATGCTTTACGGGGGGCATACGTGTGAGGGCGCGGGTTAGTGTTAGCCTACGGGTTAGGATTAGGGGACGGGTGAGGGTCAGGCTTCGTGGAAGGGTTAGGGTTAGGGTTCGGGCTAGGGTTAGGGGACGGTTTAGGGTTCAGGTGAGGGTACGGCAATGCTTTAGGGGGAGCGTACGTGTGAGGACGCGGGTTAGTGTTAGCCTATGGCTTAGGATTAGGGGTCGGGTGAGGGTCAGGCTTCGGGGAAGGGTTAAGGATCGGCTTTGGGCTAGGCTTAGGGTTAGGGGTCGGGGACGGTTTAGGGTCCAGGTGAGGGTACGGCAACGCTTTAGGGGGAGCGTACGTGTGAGGGCGCGGGTTAGTGTTAGCGTACGGGTTAGGATTAGGGGACGGGAGAGGGTCAGGCTTCGGGGAAGTGTTAGGGTTAGGGTTCGTGCTAGGGTTAGGGGACGGTTTAGGGTCCAGGTGAGGGTACGGCAACACTTTAAGGGGAGCGTACGTGTGAGGGCGCGGGTTAGTGTTAGCCTCTGGGTTAGGATTAGGGGACGGGTGAGGGTCAGGCTTCGGGGAAGGGTTAGGGTTAGGGTTCGGGCTAGGGTTCGGGTTAGGGGACGGGGACGGTTTAGGGTCCAGGTGAGTGTACGGCAACGCTTTAGGGGGAGCGTACGTGTGAGGGCGCGGGTTAGTGTTAGCCTACGCCTTAGGATTAGGGGACGGGTGAGGGTCAGGCTTCGGGGAAGGGTTAGGGTTAGGGATCGGGAATGGGTTAGGGTTAGGGGACGGGGACGGTTTAGGGTCCAGGTGAGGGTACGGAAACGCTTTAGGGGGAGCGTAAATGTGAGGGTGTGGGTTAGTGTTAGCGTACGGGTTAGGATTAGGAGACGGTTGAGGATCAGGCTTCGGGGAAGGGTTAGGGTTAGGGTTCGGGCTAGGGTTAGGGTTAGGGGACGGGGACGGTTTAGGGTCCAGGTGAGGGTACGGCAACGCTTTAGGGGGAGCGTACGTGTGAGGGCGCAGGTTAGTGTTAGCCTACGGGTTAGGATTAGGGGACGGGTGAGGGTCAGGAGTCGGGGAAGATTTAGGGTTAGGGTTCGGGCTAGGGTTAGGGTTAGACGACGGGGACGGTTTAGGGTCCAGGTGAGGGTACGGCAACGCGTTAGGGGGAGCGTACGTGTGAGGGCGCAGGTTAGTGTTAGCATACGGGTTAGGATTAGGGGACGGGTGAGGGTCAGGCTTCGGGGAAGGGTTAGGGATAGGCTTCGGGATAGGCTTAGGGTTAGGGGACGGGGACGGTTTAGGGTCCAGGTGAGGGTACGGCAACGCTTTTGGGGGAGCGTACGTGTGAGGGCGCGGGTTAGTGTTAGCCTACGGGTTAGGTTTAGGGGACGGGTGAGGGTCAGGCTTCGGGGAAGGGTTAGGGTTAGGGTTCGGGCTAGGGTTAGGGGACGGTTTAGGGTCCAGGTGAGGGTATGGCAACACTTTAGGGGGAGCGTACGTGTGAGGGCGCGGGTTAGTGTTAGCCTGCGGGTTAGGATTAGGGGACGGGTGAGGGTCAGGCTTCGGGGAAGGGTTAGGGTTAGGGTTCGGCCTAAGGTTAGGGTTAGGGGACGGGGACGGTTTAGGGTCCAGGTGAGGGTACGGCAACGCTTTAGGGGGAGCGTACGTGTGAGGGCGCAGGTTAGTGTTAGCCTACGGGTTAGGATTAGGGGACGGGTGAGGGTCAGGTTTCGGGGAAGTGTTAGGGTTAGGGTTCGGGCTAGGGTTAGGGTTAGAAAACGGGGAAGGTTTAGGGTCCAGGTGAGGGTACGGCAACGCTTTAGGGGGAGCGTACGTGTGAGGGCGCGGGTTAGTGTTAGCGTACGGGTTAGGATTAGGGGACGGTTGAGGGTCAGGCTTGTGGGAAGGGTTAGGGTTAGGGTTCGGCCTAGGGTTAGGGTTAGGGGACGGGGATGGTTTAGGGTCCAGGTGAGGGTACGGCAACGCTTTAGGGGGAGCGTACGTGTGAGGGCGCGGGTTAGTGTTAGCGTACGGGTTAGGATTAGGGGACGGGTGAGGTTCAGGCTTCGGTGAAGGGTTAGGGTTAGGGTTTGGGCTAGGGTTAGGGTTAGGGGACGGGGACGGTTTAGGGTCCAGGTGAGGGTACGGCAACACTTTAGGGGGAGCGTACGTGTGAGGGCGCGGGTTAGTGTTAGCCTACGCCTTAGGATTAGGGGACGGGTGAGTGTCAGGCTTCGGGGAAGGGTTAGGGTTAGGGATCGGGCTAGGGTTAGGGTTAGGGGACGGGGACAGGTTAGGGTCCAGGTGCGGGTTCGGCAACGCTTTAGGGGGAGCGTACGTGTGAGGGCGTGGGTTAGTGTTAGCGTACGGGTTAGGATTAGGGGACGGGTGAGGGTCAGGCTTCGGGGAAGGGTTAGGGTTAGGGTTCGGGCTAGGGTTAGGGTTAGGGGACAGGGACGGTTTAGGGTCCGGGTGAGGGTACGGCCACGCTTTAGGGGGAGTGTACGTGTGAGGGCGTGGGTTAGTGTTAGCGTACGGCTTAGGATTAGGGGACGGGTGAGGGTCAGGCTTCGTGGAAGGGTTAGGGTTAGGGTTTGGGCTAGGGTTAGCGTTAGGGAACGGGGACGGTTTACGGTCCAGGTGAGGGTACGGCAACGCTTTAGGGGGAGCGTACGTGTGAGAGCGCGGGTTAGTGTTAGCCTACGGGTTAGGATTAGGGGACGGGTGAGGGTCAGGCTTCGGGGAACGGTTAGGGTTAGGGTTCGGTCTAGGCTTAGGGTTAGGGGACGGGGACGGTTTAGGGTCCAGGTGAGGGTACGGCAACGTTTTAGGGGGAGCGTACGTGTGAGGGCGTGGGTTATTGTTAGCGTACGGGTTAGGATTAGGGGACGGGTGAGGGTCAGGCTTCGGGGAAGAATTAGGGTTAGGGTTCGGGCTAGGGTTAGGGGACGGTTTAGGGTCCAGGTGAGGGTACGGCAACACTTTAGAGGGAGCGTACGTGTGAGGGCGCGTGTTAGTGTTAGCCTGCGGGTTAGGATTAGGGGACAGGTGAGGGTCAGGCTTCGGGGAAGGGTTAGGGTTAGGGTTCGGGCTAGTATTAGGGTTAGGGCACGGGGACGGTTTAGGGTCCAGGTGAGGGTATGGCAACGCTTTAGGGGGAGCATACGTGTGAGGGTGCGGGTTAGTGTTAGCGTACGGGTTAGGATTAGGGGACGGGTGAGGGTCAGGCTTCGGGGAAGGGTTAGGGTTAGGGTTCGGGCTACGGTTAGCGTTAGGGGACGGGGACGGTTTAGGGTCCAGGTGAGGGTACGGCAACGCTTTAGGGGGAGCGTACGTGTGAGGGCGTGGGTTAGTGTTAGCCTACGGGTTAGGATTAGGGGACGGGTGAGGGTCAGGATTCGGGGAAGAGTTAGGGTTAGGGTTCGGGCTAGGTTTAGGTTTAGAGGACGGGGACGGTTTAGGGTCCAGGTGAGGGTACGGCAACGCTTTAGGGGGAGCGTACGTTTGAGGGCGCAGGTTAGTGTTAGCCTACGGGTTAGGATTAGGAGACGGGTGAGGGTCAGGCTTCGGGGAAGGGTAAGGGATAGGCTTCGGGCTAGGCTTAGGGTTAGGGGACGGGGACGGTTTAGGGTCCAGGTGAGGGTACGGCAACGCTTTTGGGGGAGCGTATGTGTGAGGGCGCGGGTTAGTGTTAGCCTACGGGTTAGGATTAGGGGAAGGGTGAGGGTCAGGCTTCGGGGAAGGGTTAGGGTTAGGGTTCGGGCTAGTGTTAGGGTAAGGGCACGGGGACGGTTTAGGGTCCAGGTGAGCGTACGGCAACGCTTTAGGGGGAGCGTACGTGTGAGGGCGCGGGTTAGTGTTAGCCTACGGGTTAGGATTAGGGGACGGGTGAGGGTCAGGCTTCGGGGAAGGGTTAGGGTTAGGGTTCGGGCTAGGGTTAGGGTTAGGGTACGGGGACGGTTTAGGGTCCAGGTGAGGGTACGGCAACGCTTTAGGGGGAGCGTACGTGTGAGGGCGCGGGTTAGTGTTAGCGTAAGGGTCAGGATTAGGGGACGGGTGAGGGTCAGGCTTCGGGGAAGATTTAGGGTTAGGGTTCGGGCTAGGGTTAGGGTTAGGGGACGGGGACGGTTTAGGGTAAACGTGAGGGTACGGCTACGCTTTAGGGGGAGCGTACGTGTGAGGGCGTGTGTTATTGTTAGCGTACGGGTCAGGATTAGGGGACGGGTGAGGGTGAGGTTTTGGGGAAGTGTTAGGGTTAGGGTTCGGGCTAGGGTTAGGGTTAGGGGATTGGGACGGTTTAGGGTCAAGGTGAGGCTATGGCAACGCTTTAGGGGGAGCGTACATGTGAGGGCGCGGTTTAGTGTACGGCTTAGGATTAGGGGACGGGTGAGGGTCAGGCTTCGGGGAATGGTTAGGCTTAGGGTTCGGGCTAGGGATAGGATTAGGGGATGGGGACGGTTTAGGGTCCACGTGAGGGTACGGCAACGCTTTAGGGGGACCGTACGTGTGAGGGCGCGGTTTAGTGTACGGGTTAGGATTAGGGGACGGGTGAGGGTCAGGCTTCGGGGAAGGGTTAGGGTTAGGGTTCGTGCTAGGGTTAGGGTAAGGGGACGGGGACGGTTTAGGGTCCAGGTGAGGGTACGGCAACGCTTTAGGGGGAGCGTACGTGTGAGGGCGCGGGTTAGTGTTAGCGTACGGGTCAGGATTACGGTACGGGTGAGGGTCAGGCTTCGGGGAAGGGTTAGGGTGAGGGTTCAGGCTTGGGTTAGGGTTAAGGTACGGGGACGGTTTAGGCTCCAGGTGAGGGTACGGCAACGCTTTAGGGGGAGCGTACGTGTGAGGGCGTGGTTTAGTGTTAGCGTACGGGTTAGGATTAGGGGACGAGTGAGTGTCAGGCTTCGGGGAAGGGTTAGGGTTAGGGTTCGGGCTAGGGTTAGGGTTCGGGGACGGGGACGGTTTAGGGTCCTGGTGAGGGTACGGCAACGCTTTAGGGGTAGCGTACGTGTGAGGGCGCGGGTTAGTGTTAGCCTATGGGTTAGGATTAGGGTACGGGTGAGGGTCAGGCTTCGGGGAAGGGTTAGGGTTAGGGTTCGGGCTAGGGTTAGGGTTAGGGGACGGGGACTGTTTAGGGTCCAGGTGAGGGTACGGACACGCTTTAGGGGGAGTGTACGTGTGAGGGCGTCGGTTAGTGTTACCTACGGGTTAGGATTAGAGGACGGGTGAGGGTCAGGCTTCGGGGAAGGGTTAGGGTTAGGGTTCGGGCTAGGGTTAGGGTTAGGGGACAGGGACGGTTTAGGGTCCGGGTGAGGGTACGGCCACGCTTTAGGGGGAGTGTACGTGTGAGGGCGTGGGTTAGTGTTAGCGTACGGGTTAGGATTAGGGGACGGGTGAGGGTCAGGCTTCGTGGAAGGGTTAGGGTTAGGGTTTGGGCTAGGGTTAGCGTTAGGGAACGGGGACGGTTTAAGGTCCAGGTGAGGGTAAGGCAACGCTTTAGGGGGAGCGTACGTGTGAGGGCGCGGGTTAGTGTTATTGTACGGGTTAGGATTAGCGGACGGGTGATGGTCAGGCTTCGGGGAAGGGTTAGGGTTAGGGTTCGGGCTAGGGTTAGGGTTAGGGGACGGGGACGGTTTAGGGTCCAGGTGAGGGTACGGCAACGCTTTAGTGGGAGCGTACGTGTGAGGGCGCGGGTTAGTGTTAGCCTACGGGTTAGGATTAGGGGACGGGTGAGGGTCAGGCTTCGGGGAAGGGTTAGGTTTAGGGTTCGGGCTAGGTTTAGGGTTAGGGGACGGGGACGGTTTAGGGTCCAGGTGAGGGTACGGCAACGCTTTACGGGGAGCGTACGTGTGAGGGCGTGGGTTAGTGTTAGCGTACGGGTTAAGATTAGGGGACGGGTGAGGGTCAGGCTTCGGGGAAGGGTTAGGGTTAGGGTTCGGGCTAGGGTTAGGGTTAGGGGATGGGGACGGTTTAGAGTCCAGGTGAGGGTACGGCAACTCTTTAGGGGGAGCGTTCGTGTGAGGGCGCGGGTTAGTGTTAGCGTACGGGTTAGGATTAGGGGACGGGTGAGGGTCAGGCTTCGGGGAAGGGTTAGGGTTAGGGTTCGGGCTAGGGTTAGGGTTAGGGGACGGGGACGGTTTAGGGTCCAGGTGAGAGTACGGCAACGCTTTAGGTGGAGCGTACGTGTGAGGGCGCGGGTTAGTGTTAGCGTACGGGTTAGGATTAGGGGACGGGTGAGGGTCAGGCTTCAGGGAAGGGTTAGGGTTAGGGTTCCTGCTAGGGTTAGGGTTAGGGGACGGGGACGGTTTAGGGTCCAGGTGAGGGTACGGCAACGCTTTAGGGGGAGCGTACGTGTGAGGGCGTGGGTTAGTGTTAGCCTACGGGTTAGGATTAGGGGACGGGTGAGGGTCAGGCTTCGGGGAAGGGTTAGGGTTAGGGTTCGGTCTAGGCTTAGGGTTAGGGGACGGGGACGGTTTAGGGTCCAGGTGAGAGTACGGCAACGTTTTAGGGGGAGCGTACGTGTGAGGGCGTGGGTTATTGTTAGCGTACGGGTTAGGATTAGGGGACGGGTGAGGGTCAGGCTTCGGGGAAGAATTAGGGTTAGGGTTCGGGCTAGGGTTAGGGGACGGTTTAGGGTCCAGGTGAGGGTACGGCAACACTTTAGGGGGAGCGTACGTGTGAGGGCGCGTGTTAGTGTTAGCCTGCGGGTTAGGATTAGGGGACGGGTGAGGGTCAGGCTTCGGGGAACGGTTAGGGTTAGGGTTCGGGCTAGTGTTAGGGTTAGGGCACGGGGACGGTTTAGGGTCCAGGTGAGGGTATGGCAACGCTTTAGGGGGAGCATACGTGTGAGGGTGCGGGTTAGTGTTAGCGTACGGGTTAGGATTAGGGGACGGGTGAGGGTCAGGCTTCGGGGAAGGGTTAGGGTTAGGGTTCGGGCTAGGGTTAGGGTTAGGGGACGGGGACGGTTTAGGGTCCATGTGAGGGTACGGCAACGCTTTAGGAGGAGCGTACGTGTGACGGCGCGGGTTAGTGTTAGCGTACGGGTTAGGATTAGGGGACGGGTGAGGGTCAGCCTTCGGGGAAGGGTTAGGGTTAGGGTTCGGGCTAGGGTTAGGGTTAGGGGACGGGGAGGGTTTAGGGTCCAGGTGAGGATACGGCAACGCTTTAGGGAGAGCGTACGTGTGAGGGCGCGGGTTAGTGTTAGCCTACGGGTTAGGATTAGGGGACGGGTGACGGTCAGTCTTCGGGGAAGGGTTAGGGATAGGGTTCGGGCTAGGGTTAGGGACGGTTTAGGGTCCAGGTGAGGGTACGGCAACACTTTAGGGGGAGCGTACGTGTGAGGGCGCGGGTTAGTGTTAGCCTGCGGGTTAGGATTAGTTGACGGGTGAGGGTCAGGCTTCGGGGAAGGGTTAGGGTTAGGGTTCGGTCTAGGGTTAGGGTTAGGGGACGGGGACGGTTTAGGGTCCAGGTGAGGGTACGGCAACGCTTTAGGGGGAGCGTACGTGTGAGGGCGCGGGTTAGTGTTAGCCTACGGGTTAGGATTAGGGGACGGGTGAGGGTCAGGATTCGGGGAAGAGTTAGGGTTAGGGTTCGGGCTAGGTTTAGGGTTAGAGGACGGGGACGGTTTAGGGTCCAGGTGAGGGTACGGCAACGCTTTAGGGGGACCGTACGTTTGAGGGCGCAGGTTAGTGTTAGCCTACGGGTTAGGATTAGGAGACGGGTGAGGGTCAGGCTTCGGGGAAGGGTAAGGGATAGGCTTCGGGCTAGGCTTAGGGTTAGGGGACGGGGACGGTTTAGGGTCCAGGTGAGGGTACGGCAACGCTTTTGGGGGAGCGTACGTGTGAGGGCGCGAGTTAGTGTTAGCCTACGGGTTAGGATTAGGGGACGGGTGAGGGTCAGGCTTCGGGGAAGGGTTAGGGTTAGGGTTCGGGCTAGGGTTAGGGTTAGGGGACGGGGACGGTTTAGGGTCCAGGTGAGGGTACGGCAACGCTTTAGGGGGAGCGTACGTGTGAGGGCGCGGGTTAGTGTTATCGTAAGGGTCAGGATTAGGGGACGGGTGAGGGTCAGGCTTCGGGGAAGATTTAGGGATAGGGTTCGGGCTAGGGTTAGGGTTAGGGGACGGGGACGGTTTAGGGTAAACGTGAGGGTACGGCTACGCTTTAGGGGGAGCGTACGTGTGAGGGCGTGGGTTATTGTTAGCGTACGGGTCAGGATTAGGGGACGGGTGAGGGTGAGGTTTTGGGGAAGGGTTAGGGTTAGGGTTCGGGCTAGGGTTAGGGTTAGGGGATTGGGACGGTTTAGGGTCAAGGTGAGGCTATGGCAACGCTTTAGGGGGAGCGTACATGTGAGGGCGCGGTTTAGTGTACGGCTTAGGATTAGGGGACGGGTGAGGGTCAGGCTTCGGGGAATGGTTAGGCTTAGGGTTCGGGCTAGGGATAGGATTAGGGGATGGGGACGGTTTAGGGTCCACGTGAGGGTACGGCAACGCTTTAGGGGGACCGTACGTGTAAGGGCGCGGTTTAGTGTACGGGTTAGGATTAGGGGACGGGTGAGGGTCAGGCTTCGGGGAAGGGTTAGGGTTAGGGTTCGTGCTAGGGTTAGGGTAAGGGGACGGGGACGGTTTAGGGTCCAGGTGAGGGTACGGCAACGCTTTAGGGGGAGCGTACGTGTGAGGGCGCGGGTTAGTGTTAGCGTACGGGTCAGGATTACGGTACGGGTGAGGGTCAGGCTTCGGGGAAGGGTTAGGGTGAGGGTTCAGGCTTGGGTTAGGGTTAAGGTACGGGGACGGTTTAGGCTCCAGGTGAGGGTACGGCAACGCTTTAGGGGGAGCGTACGTGTGAGGGCGTGGTTTAGTGTTAGCGTACGGGTTAGGATTAGGGGACGAGTGAGTGTCAGGCTTCGGGGAAGGGTTAGGGTTAGGGTTCGGGCTAGGGTTACGGTTCGGGGACGGGGACGGTTTAGGGTCCTGGTGAGGGTACGGCAACGCTTTAGGGGTAGCGTACGTGTGAGGGCGCGGGTTAGTGTTAGCCTATGGGTTAGGATTAGGGTACGGGTGAGGGTCAGGCTTCGGGGAAGGGTTAGGGTTAGGGTTCGGGCTAGGGTTAGGGTTAGGGGACGGGGACTGTTTAGGGTCCAGGTGAGGGTACGGACACGCTTTAGGGGGAGTGTACGTGTGAGGGCGTGGGTTAGTGTTACCTACGGGTTAGGATTAGAGGACGGGTGAGGGTCAGGCTTCGGGGAAGGGTTAGGGTTAGGGTTCGGGCTAGGGTTAGGGTAAGGGGACGGGGACGGTTTAGGGTCCAGGTGAGGGTACGGCAACGCTTTAGGGGGAGCGTACGTGTGAGGGCGCGGGTTAGTGTTACCTACGGGTTAGGATTAGGGGACGGGTGAGGGTCAGGCTTCGGGGAAGGGTTAGGGTTAGGGTTCGGGCTAGGGTTAGGGTTAGGGGACGAGGACGGTTTAGGGTCCAGGTGAGGGTACGGCAACGCTTTAGGAGGAGCGTACGTGTGAGGGCGTGGTTTAGTGTTAGCGTACGGGTTAGCATTAGGTGACGGGTGAGGGTCAGGCTTCGGGGAAGGGTTAGGGTTAGGGTTCGGGCTAGGGTTAGGGTTAGGGGACGGGGACGGTTTAGCGTCCAGGTGAGGGTACGGCAACGCTTTAGGGGGAGCGTACGTGTGAGGGAGCGGGTTAGTGTTAGCATACGGGTTAGGATTAGGGGACGGGTGAGGGTCAGGCTTCGGGGAAGGGTTAGGGTTAGGGTTCGGGCTAGGGTTAGGGTTAGGGGACGGGGACGGTTTAGGGTCCAGGTGAGGGTACGGCAACGCTTTAGGGGGAGCGTACGTGTCAGGGCGCGGGTTAGTGTTAGCGTACGGGATAGGATTAGGGGACGGGTGATGGTCAGGCTTCGGGGAAGCGTTAGGGTTAGGGTTCGGGCTAGGGTTAGGGTTCGGGGACGGGGACGGTTTAGGGTCCAGGTGAGGGTACGGCAACGCTTTAGGGGTAGCGTACGTGTGAGGGCGCGGGTTAGTGTTAGCCTACGGGTTAGGATTAGGGGACGGGTGAGGGTCAGGCTTCGGGGAAGGGTTAGGGTTAGGGTTTGGGCTAGGGTTAACGTTAGGGGACGGGGACGGTTTAAGGTCCAGGTGAGGGTACGGCAACGCTTTAGGGGGAGCGTACGTGTGAGGGCGCGGGTTAGTGTTAGCGTACGGGTTAGGATTAGCGGACGGGTGATGGTCAGGCTTCGGGGAAGGGTTAGGGTTAGGGTTCGGGCTAGGGTTAGGGTTAGGGGACGGGGACGGTTTAGGGTCCAGGTGAGGGTACAACAACGCTTTAGGGGGAGCGTACGTGAGAGGGTGCGGGTTAGTGTTAGCCTATGGGTTAGGATTAGGGGACGGGTGAGGGTCAGGCTTCGGGGAAGTGTTAGGGTTAGGCTTCGGGCTAGGGTTAGGTTTAGGGGACAGGGACGGTTTAGGGTCCAGGTGAGGGTACGGCAACGCTTTAGGGGGAGCGTACGTGTGAGGGCCCGGGTTAGTGTTAGCGTACGGGTTAGGATTAGGGGACGGGTGAGGGTCAGGCTTCGGGGAAGGGTTAGGGTTAGGGTTCGGGCTAGGGTTAGGGTTAGGGGACGGGGACGGTTTAGGGACCAGGTGAGGGTACGGCAACGCTTTAGGGGGAGAGTACGAGTGAGGGCGTGGGTTAGTGTTAGCCTACGGGTTAGGATTACGGGACGGGTGAGGGAAAGGTTTCGGGGAAGGGTTAGGGTTAGGGTTCGGGCTAGGGTTAGGGTTAGGGGACGAGGACGGTTTAGGGTCCAGGTGAGGGTACGGCAACGCTTTAGGGGGAGCGTACGTGTGAGGGCGCGGGTTAGTGTTAGCGTAAGGGTCAGGATTAGGGGACGGGTGAGGGTCAGGCTTCAGGGAAGTGTAAGGGTTAGGGTTCGGGCTAGGGTTAGATTTAGGGGACGGGGACGGTTTAGGCGCCAGCTGATGGTACGGCAATGCTTTAGGGGGAGTGTACGTGTGAGGGCGCGGGTTAGTGTTAGCGTACGGGTTAGGATTAGGGGACGGGTGAGGGTCAGGCTTCGGGGAAGGGTTAGGGTTAGGGTTCGGGCTAGTGTTAGGGTAAGGGCACGGGGACGGTTTAGGGTCCAGGTGAGCGTACGGCAACGCTTTAGGGGGAGCGTACGTGTGAGGGCGCGGGTTAGTGTTAGCCTACGGGTTAGGATTAGGGGACGGGTGAGGGTCAGGCTTCGGGGAAGGGTTAGGGTTAGGGTTCGGGCTAGGGTTAGGGTTAGGGGACGGGGACGGTTTAGGGTCCAGGTGAGGGTACGGCAACGCTTTAGGGGGAGCGTACGTGTGAGGGCGCGGGTTAGTGTTAGCGTAAGGGTCAGGATTAGGGGACGGGTGAGGGTCAGGCTTCGGGGAAGATTTAGGGATAGGGTTCGGGCTAGGGTTAGGGTTAGGGGACGGGGACGGTTTAGGGTAAACGTGAGGGTACGGCTACGCTTTAGGGGGAGCGTACGTGTGAGGGCGTGGGTTATTGTTAGCGTACGGGTCAGGATTAGGGGACGGGTGAGGGTGAGGTTTTGGGGAAGGGTTAGGGTTAGGGTTCGGGCTAGGGTTAGGGTTAGGGGATTGGGACGGTTTAGGGTCAAGGTGAGGCTATGGCAACGCTTTAGGGGGAGCGTACATGTGAGGGCGCGGTTTAGTGTACGGCTTAGGATTAGGGGACGGGTGAGGGTCAGGCTTCGGGGAATGGTTAGGCTTAGGGTTCGGGCTAGGGATAGGATTAGGGGATGGGGACGGTTTAGGGTCCACGTGAGTGTACGGCAACGCTTTAGGGGGACCGTACGTGTGAGGGCGCGGTTTAGTGTACGGGTTAGGATTAGGGGACGGGTGAGGGTCAGGCTTCGGGGAAGGGTTAGGGTTAGGGTTCGTGCTAGGGTTAGGGTAAGGGGACGGGGACGGTTTAGGGTCCAGGTGAGGGTACGGCAACGCTTTAGGGGGAGCATACGTGTGAGGGCGCGGGTTAGTGTTAGCGTACGGGTCAGGATTACGGTACGGGTGAGGGTCAGGCTTCGGGGAAGGGTTAGGGTGAGGGTTCAGGCTTGGGTTAGGGTTAAGGTACGGGGACGGTTTAGGCTCCAGGTGAGGGTACGGCAACGCTTTAGGGGGAGCGTACGTGTGAGGGCGTGGTTTAGTGTTAGCGTACGGGTTAGGATTAGGGGACGAGTGAGTGTCAGGCTTCGGGGAAGGGTTAGGGTTAGGGTTCGGGCTAGGGTTACGGTTCGGGGACGGGGACGGTTTAGGGTCCTGGTGAGGGTACGGCAACGCTTTAGGGGTAGCGTACGTGTGAGGGCGCGGGTTAGTGTTAGCCTATGGGTTAGGATTAGGGTACGGGTGAGGGTCAGGCTTCGGGGAAGGGTTAGGGTTAGGGTTCGGGCTAGGGTTAGGGTTAGGGGACGGGGACTGTTTAGGGTCCAGGTGAGGGTACGGACACGCTTTAGGGGGAGTGTACGTGTGAGGGCGTGGGTTACTGTTACCTACGGGTTAGGATTAGAGGACGGGTGAGGGTCAGGCTTCGGGGAAGGGTTAGGGTTAGGGTTCGGGCTAGGGTTAGGGTAAGGGGACGGGGACGGTTTAGGGTCCAGGTGAGGGTACGGCAACGCTTTAGGGGGAGCGTACGTGTGAGGGCGCGGGTTAGTGTTACCTACGGGTTAGGATTAGGGGACGGGTGAGGGTCAGGCTTCGGGGAAGGGTTAGGGTTAGGGTTCGGGCTAGGGTTAGGGTTAGGGGACGAGGACGGTTTAGGGTCCAGGTGAGGGTACGGCAACGCTTTAGGAGGAGCGTACGTGTGAGGGCGTGGTTTAGTGTTAGCGTACGGGTTAGCATTAGGTGACGGGTGAGGGTCAGGCTTCGGGGAAGGGTTAGGGTTAGGGTTCGGGCTAGGGTTAGGGTTAGGGGACGGGGACGGTTTAGCGTCCAGGTGAGGGTACGGCAACGCTTTAGGGGGAGCGTACGTGTGAGGGAGCGTGTTAGTGTTAGCATACGGGTTAGGATTAGGGGACGGGTGAGGGTCAGGCTTCGGGGAAGGGTTAGGGTTAGGGTTCGGGCTAGGGTTAGGGTTAGGGGACGAGGACGGTTTAGGGTCCAGGTGAGGGTACGGCAACGCTTTAGGGGGAGCGTACGTGTCAGGGCGCGGGTTAGTGTTAGCGTACGGGATAGGATTAGGGGACGGGTGATGGTCAGGCTTCGGGGAAGCGTTAGGGTTAGGGTTCGGGCTAGGGTTAGGGTTCGGGGACGGGGACGGTTTAGGGTCCAGGTGAGGGTACGGCAACGCTTTAGGGGTAGCGTACGTGTGAGGGCGCGGGTTAGTGTTAGCCTACGGGTTAGGATTAGGGGACGGGTGAGGGTCAGGCTTCGGGGAAGGGTTAGGGTTAGGGTTTGGGCTAGGGTTAACGTTAGGGGACGGGGACGGTTTAAGGTCCAGGTGAGGGTACGGCAACGCTTTAGGGGGAGCGTACGTGTGAGGGCGCGGGTTAGTGTTAGCGTACGGGTTAGGATTAGCGGACGGGTGATGGTCAGGCTTCGGGGAAGGGTTAGGTTTAGGGTTCGGGCTAGGGTTAGGGTTAGGGGACGGGGACGGTTTAGGGTCCAGGTGAGGGTACAACAACGCTTTAGGGGGAGCGTACGTGAGAGGGTGCGGGTTAGTGTTAGCCTATGGGTTAGGATTAGGGGACGGGTGAGGGTCAGGCTTCGGGGAAGTGTTAGGGTTAGGCTTCGGGCTAGGGTTAGGTTTAGGGGACAGGGACGGTTTAGGGTCCAGGTGAGGGTACGGCAACGCTTTAGGGGGAGCGTACGTGTGAGGGCCCGGGTTAGTGTTAGCGTACGGGTTAGGATTAGGGGACGGGTGAGGGTCAGGCTTCGGGGAAGGGTTAGGGTTAGGGTTCGGGCTAGGGTTAGGGTTAGGGGACGGGGACGGTTTAGGGACCAGGTGAGGGTACGGCAACGCTTTAGGGGGAGAGTACGAGTGAGGGCGCGGGTTAGTGTTAGCCTACGGGTTAGGATTACGGGACGGATGAGGGACAGGTTTCGGGGAAGGGTTAGGGTTAGGGTTCGGGCTAGGGTTAGGGTTAGGGGACGAGGACGGTTTAGGGTCCAGGTGAGGGTACGGCAACGCTTTAGGGGGAGCGTATGTGTGAGGGCGCGGGTTAGTGTTAGCGTAAGGGTCAGGATTAGGGGACGGGTGAGGGTCAGGCTTCAGGGAAGTGTAAGGGTTAGGGTTCGGGCTAGGGTTAGATTTAGGGGACGGGGACGGTTTAGGCTCCAGCTGATGGTACGGCAATGCTTTAGGGGGAGTGTACGTGTGAGGGCGCGGGTTAGTGTTAGCGTACGGGTTAGGATTAGGGGACGGGTGAGGGTCAGGCTTCGGGGAAGGGTTAGGGTTAGGGTTCGGGCTAGGGTTAGGGTTAGGGGACGGGGACGGTTTAGGGTCCGGGTGAGGATACGGCAATGCTTTTGGGGGGGCGTACGTGTGAGGGCGCGGGTTAGTGTTAGCCTACGGGTTAGGATTAGGGGACGGGTGAGGGTCAGGCTTCGGGGAAGGGTTAGGGTTAGGGTTCGGGCTAGTGTTAGGGTTAGGGCACGGGGACGGTTTAGGGTCCAGGTGAGCGTACGGCAACGCTTTAGGGAGAGCATACGTGTGAGGGCGTGGGTTAGTGTTAGCCTACGGGTTAGGATTAGGGGACGGGTGAGGGTCAGGCTTCGGGGAAGGGTTAGGGTTAGGGTTCGGGCTAGGGTTAGGGGACGGTTTAGGGTCCAGGTGAGGGTACGGCAACGCTTTAGGGGGAGCGTACGTGTGAGGGCGCGGGTTAGTGTTAGCCTCCGGGTTAGGATTAGGGGACGGATGAGGGTCAGGCTTCGGGGAAGAGTTAGGGTTAGGGTTCGGGCTAGGGTTAGGGTTAGGGGACGGGGACGGTTTAGGGTCCAGGTGAGGGTACGGCTACTCTTTAGGGGGAGCGTACGTGTGAGGGCGCAGGTTAGTGTTAGCCTACGGGTTAGGATTAGGGGACGGGTGAGGGTCAGGAGTCGGGGAAGGGTTAGGGATAGGCTTCGGGCTAGGCTTAGGGTTAGGGGAAGGGGACGGTTTAGGGTCCAGGTGAGGGAACGGCAACGCTTTTGGGGTAGCGTACATGTGAGGGCGCGGGTTAGTGTTTGCGTACTGGTTAGGATTAGGGGACGGCTGAGGGTCAGGCTTCGGGGAAGGGTTAGGGTTAGGGTTCGGGCTAGGGTTAGGGTTAGGGGACGGGGACGGTTTAGGGTCCAGGTGAGGGTACGGCAACGCTTTAGGGGGAGCGTACGTGTGAGGGCGCGGGTTAGTGTTAGCGTACGGTTTAGGATTAGGGGACGGGTGAGGTTCAGGCTTCGGGGAAGGGTTAGGGTTAGGTTTCGGGCTAGGGTTAGGGTTAGGGGACGGGGACGGTTTAGGGTCCAGGTGAGGGTACGGCAATGCTTTAGGGGGAGCGTACGTGTGAGGGCGCGGGTTAGTGTTAGCCTACGCCTTAGGATTAGGGGACGGGTGATGGTCAGGTTTCGGGGAAGGGTTAGGGTTAGGGTTCGGGCTAGGGTTAGGGTTAGGGGACGGGGAAGGTTTAGGGTCCAGGTGAGGGTACGGCAACGCTTCAGGGGGAGCGTACGTGTGAGGGCGTGGGTTAGTGTTAGCGTCCGGGTTAGGATTAGGGGACGGTTGAGGGTCAGGCTTGTGGGAAGGGTTAGGGTTAGGGTTCGGGCTAGGGTGAGGGTTATGGGACGGAGACGGTTTAGGGTCCAGGTGAGGGTACGTCAACGCTTTAGGGCGAGCGTACTTGTGAGGGCGCGGGTTATTGTTAGCGTAAGGGTCAGGATTAGGGTACGGGTGAGGGTCAGGCTTCGGGGAAGATTTAGGGTTAGGGTTTGGGCTAGGGTTACGGTTAGGGCACGGGGACGGTTTAGGGTCCAGGTGAGGGTACGGCAACGCTTTAGGGGGAGCGTACGTGTGAGGGAGCGGGTTAGTGTTAGCATACGGGTTAGGATTAGGGGACGGGTGAGGGTCAGGCTTCGGGGAAGGGTTAGGGTTAGGGTTCGGGCTAGGGTTAGGGTAAGGGGACGGGGACGGTTTAGGGTCCAGGTGAGGGTACGGCAACGCTTTAGGGGGAGCGTACGTGTGAGGGCGCGGGTTAGTGTTACCTACGGGTTAGGATTAGGGGACGGGTGAGGGTCAGGCTTCGGGGAAGGTTTAGGGTTAGGGTTCGGGCTAGGGTTAGGGTTAGGGGACGGGGACGGTTTAGGGTAAACGTGAGGGTACGGCTACGCTTTAGGGGGAGCGTACGTGTGAGGGCGTGGGTTATTGTTAGCGTACGGGTCAGGATTAGGGGACGGGTGAGGGTGAGGTTTTGGGGAAGGGTTAGGGTTAGGGTTCGGGCTAGGGTTAGGGTTAGGGGATTGGGACGGTTTAGGGTCAAGGTGAGGCTATGGCAACGCTTTAGGGGGAGCGTACATGTGAGGGCGCGGTTTAGTGTACGGCTTAGGATTAGGGGACGGGTGAGGGTCAGGCTTCGGGGAATGGTTAGGCTTAGGGTTCGGGCTAGGGATAGGATTAGGGGATGGGGACGGTTTAGGGTCCACGTGAGGGTACGGCAACGCTTTAGGGGGACCGTACGTGTGAGGGCGCGGTTTAGTGTATGGGTTAGGATTAGGGGACGGGTGAGGGTCAGGCTTCGGGGAAGGGTTAGGGTTAGGGTTCGTGCTAGGGTTAGGGTAAGGGGACGGGGACGGTTTACGGTCCAGGTGAGGGTACGGCAACGCTTTAGGGGGAGCGTACGTGTGAGGGCGCGGGTTAGTGTTAGCGTACGGGTCAGGATTACGGTACGGGTGAAGGTCAGGCTTCGGGGAAGGGTTAGGGTGAGGGTTCAGGCTTGGGTTAGGGTTAAGGTACGGGGACGGTTTAGGCTCCAGGTGAGGGTACGGCAACGCTTTAGGGGGAGCGTACGTGTGAGGGCGTGGTTTAGTGTTAGCGTACGGGTTAGGATTAGGGGACGAGTGAGTGTCAGGCTTCGGGGAAGGGTTAGGGTTAGGGTTCGGGCTAGGGTTACGGTTCGGGGACGGGGACGGTTTAGGGTCCTGGTGAGGGTACGGCAACGCTTTAGGGGTAGCGTACGTGTGAGGGGGCGGGTTAGTGTTAGCCTATGGGTTAGGATTAGGGTACGGGTGAGGGTCAGGCTTCGGGGAAGGGTTAGGGTTAGGGTTCGGGCTAGGGTTAGGGTTAGGGGACGGGGACTGTTTAGGGTCCAGGTGAGGGTACGGACACGCTTTAGGGGGAGTGTACGTGTGAGGGCGTGGGTTAGTGTTACCTACGGGTTAGGATTAGAGGACGGGTGAGGGTCAGGCTTCGGGGAAGGGTTAGGGTTAGGGTTCGGGCTAGGGTTAGGGTAAGGGGACGGGGACGGTTTAGGGTCCAGGTGAGGGTACGGCAACGCTTTAGGGGGAGCGTACGTGTGAGGGCGCGGGTTAGTGTTACCTACGGGTTAGGATTAGGGGACGGGTGAGGGTCAGGCTTCGGGGAAGGGTTAGGGTTAGGGTTCGGGCTAGGGTTAGGGTTAGGGGACGAGGACGGTTTAGGGTCCAGGTGAGGGTACGGCAACGCTTTAGGAGGAGCGTACGTGTGAGGGCGTGGTTTAGTGTTAGCGTACGGGTTAGCATTAGGTGACGGGTGAGGGTCAGGCTTCGGGGAAGGGTTAGGGTTAGGGTTCGGGCTAGGGTTAGGGTTAGGGGACGGGGACGGTTTAGCGTCCAGGTGAGGGTACGGCAACGCTTTAGGGGGAGCGTACGTGTGAGGGAGCGTGTTAGTGTTAGCATACGGGTTAGGATTAGGGGACGGGTGAGGGTCAGGCTTCGGGGAAGGGTTAGGGTTAGGGTTCGGGCTAGGGTTAGGGTTAGGGGACGGGGACGGTTTAGGGTCCAGGTGAGGGTACGGCAACGCTTTAGGGGGAGCGTACGTGTCAGGGCGCGGGTTAGTGTTAGCGTACGGGATAGGATTAGGGGACGGGTGATGGTCAGGCTTCGGGGAAGCGTTAGGGTTAGGGTTCGGGCTAGGGTTAGTGTTCGGGGACGGGGACGGTTTAGGGTCCAGGTGAGGGTACGGCAACGCTTTAGGGGTAGCGTACGTGTGAGGGCGCGGGTTAGTGTTAGCCTACGGGTTAGGATTAGGGGACGGGTGAGGGTCAGGCTTCGGGGAAGGGTTAGGGTTAGGGTTTGGGCTAGGGTTAACGTTAGGGGACGGGGACGGTTTAAGGTCCAGGTGAGGGTACGGCAACGCTTTAGGGGGAGCGTACGTGTGAGGGCGCGGGTTAGTGTTAGCGTACGGGTTAGGATTAGCGGACGGGTGATGGTCAGGCTTCGGGGAAGGGTTAGGGTTAGGGTTCGGGCTAGGGTTAGGGTTAGGGGACGGGGACGGTTTAGGGTCCAGGTGAGGGTACAACAACGCTTTAGGGGGAGCGTACGTGAGAGGGTGCGGGTTAGTGTTAGCCTATGGGTTAGGATTAGGGGACGGGTGAGGGTCAGGCTTCGGGGAAGTGTTAGGGTTAGGCTTCGGGCTAGGGTTAGGTTTAGGGGACAGGGACGGTTTAGGGTCCAGGTGAGGGTACGGCAACGCTTTAGGGGGAGCGTACGTGTGAGGGCCCGGGTTAGTGTTAGCGTACGGGTTAGGATTAGGGGACGGGTGAGGGTCAGGCTTCGGGGAAGGGTTAGGGTTAGGGTTCGGGCTAGGGTTAGAGTTAGGGGACGGGGACGGTTTAGGGACCAGGTGAGGGTACGGCAACGCTTTAGGGGGAGAGTACGAGTGAGGGCGCGGGTTAGTGTTAGCCTACGGGTTAGGATTACGGGACGGATGAGGGACAGGTTTCGGGGAAGGGTTAGGGTTAGGGTTCGGGCTAGGGTTAGGGTTAGGGGACGAGGACGGTTTAGGGTCCAGGTGAGGGTACGGCAACGCTTTAGGGGGAGCGTATGTGTGAGGGCGCGGGTTAGTGTTAGCGTAAGGGTCAGGATTAGGGGACGGGTGAGGGTCAGGCTTCAGGGAAGTGTAAGGGTTAGGGTTCGGGCTAGGGTTAGATTTAGGGGACGGGGACGGTTTAGGCTCCAGCTGATGGTACGGCAATGCTTTAGGGGGAGTGTACGTGTGAGGGCGCGGGTTAGTGTTAGCGTACGGGTTAGGATTAGGGGACGGGTGAGGGTCAGGCTTCGGGGAAGGGTTAGGGTTAGGGTTCGGGCTAGGGTTAGGGTTAGGGGACGGGGACGGTTTAGGGTCCGGGTGAGGATACGGCAATGCTTTTGGGGGGGCGTACGTGTGAGGGCGCGGGTTAGTGTTAGCCTACGGGTTAGGATTAGGGGACGGGTGAGGGTCAGGCTTCGGGGAAGGGTTAGGGTTAGGGTTCGGGCTAGTGTTAGGGTTAGGGCACGGGGACGGTTTAGGGTCCAGGTGAGCGTACGGCAACGCTTTAGGGAGAGCATACGTGTGAGGGCGTGGGTTAGTGTTAGCCTACGGGTTAGGATTAGGGGACGGGTGAGGGTCAGGCTTCGGGGAAGGGTTAGGGTTAGGGTTCGGGCTAGGGTTAGGGGACGGTTTAGGGTCCAGGTGAGGGTACGGCAACGCTTTAGGGGGAGCGTACGTGTGAGGGCGCGGGTTAGTGTTAGCCTCCGGGTTAGGATTAGGGGACGGATGAGGGTCAGGCTTCGGGGAAGAGTTAGGGTTAGGGTTCGGGCTAGGGTTAGGGTTAGGGGACGGGGACGGTTTAGGGTCCAGGTGAGTGTACGGCTACGCTTTAGGGGGAGCGTACGTGTGAGGGCGCAGGTTAGTGTTAGCCTACGGGTTAGGATTAGGGGACGGGTGAGGGTCAGGAGTCGGGGAAGGGTTAGGGATAGGCTTCGGGCTAGGCTTAGGGTTAGGGGAAGGGGACGGTTTAGGGTCCAGGTGAGGGAACGGCAACGCTTTTGGGGTAGCGTACGTGTGAGGGCGCGGGTTAGTGTTTGCGTACTGGTTAGGATTAGGGGACGGCTGAGGGTCAGGCTTCGGGGAAGGGTTAGGGTTAGGGTTCGGGCTAGGGTTAGGGTTAGGGGACGGGGACGGTTTAGCGTCCAGGTGAGGGTACGGCAACGCTTTAGGGGGAGCGTACGTGTGAGGGCGCGGGTTAGTGTTAGCCTACGCCTTAGGATTAGGGGACGGGTGATGGTCAGGTTTCGGGGAAGGGTTAGGGTTAGGGTTCGGGCTAGGGTTAGGGTTAGGGGACGGGGAAGGTTTAGGGTCCAGGTGAGGGTACGGCAACGCTTCAGGGGGAGCGTACGTGTGAGGGCGTGGGTTAGTGTTAGCGTCCGGGTTAGGATTAGGGGACGGTTGAGGGTCAGGCTTGTGGGAAGGGTTAGGGTTAGGGTTCGGGCTAGGGTGAGGGTTATGGGACGGAGACGGTTTAGGGTCCAGGTGAGGGTACGTCAACGCTTTAGGGCGAGCGTACTTGTGAGGGCGCGGGTTATTGTTAGCGTAAGGGTCAGGATTAGGGTACGGGTGAGGGTCAGGCTTCGGGGAAGATTTAGGGTTAGGGTTTGGGCTAGGGTTAGGGTTAGGGGACCGGGACGGTTTAGGGTAAACGTGAGGGTACGGCTACGCTTTAGGGGGAGCGTACGTGAGAGGGCGCGGGTTATTGTTAGCGTACGGGTCAGGATTAGGGGACGGGTGAGGGTGAGGTTTTGGGGAAGGTTTAGGGTTAGGGTTCGGGCTAGGGTTAGGGTTAGGGGATGGGGACGGTTTAGGGTCTAGGTGAGGCTATGGCAACGCTTTAGGTGGAGGGTACGTGTGAGGGCGCGGTTTAGTGTACGGTTTAGGATTAGGGGACGCGTGAGGGTCAGGCTTCGGGGAGTGGTTAGGCTTAGGGTTCGGGCTAGGGATAGGATTAGGGGATGGGGACGGTTTAGGGTCCAGGTGAGGGTACGGCAACGCTTTAGGGGGACTGTACGTGTGAGGGCGCGGTTTAGTGTACGGGTTAGGATTAGGGGACGGGTGAGGGTCAGGCTTCGGGGAAGGGTTAGGGTTAGGGTTCGGGCTAGGGTTAGTGTAAGGGGACGGGGACGGTTTAGGGTCCAGGTGAGGGTACGGCAACGCTTTAGGGGGAGCGTACGTGAGAGGGCGCGGGTTAGTGTTAGCGTACGGGTCAGGATTAGGGGACGGGTGATGGTCAGGCTTCGGGGATGGGTTAGGGTGAGGGTTCAGGCTTGGGTTAGGGTTAAGGTACGGGGACGGTATAGGCTCCAGGTGAGGGTACGGCAACGCTTTAGGGGGAGCGTACGTGTGAGGGCGTGGTTTAGTGTTAGCGTACGGGTTAGGATTAGGGGACGAGTGAGGGTCAGGCTTCGGGGAACGGTTAGGGTTAGGGTTCGGGCTAGGGTTCCGGTTAGGGGACGGGGACGGTTTAGGGTCCAGGTGAGGGTACGACAACGCTTTAGGGGGAGAGTACGTGTGAGGGCGCGGGTTAGTGTTAGCATACGGGTTAGGATTAGGGGACGGGTGAGGGTGAGGTTTCGGGGAAGGTTTAGGGTTAGGGTTCGGGCTACGATTAGGGTTAGGGGACGGGGACGGTTTAGGGTCCAGGTGAGGGTACGGCAACGCTTTAGGGGGAGCGTACGTCTGAGGGCGCGGGTTAGTGTTAGCCTACGGGTCAGGATTAGGGGACGGGTGAGGGTCAGGCTTCGGGGAAGGGTTAGGGTGAGGGTTCAGGCTAGGGTTAGTGTTAAGGTACGGGGACGGCTTAGGCTCCAGGTGAGGGTACGGCAACGCTTTAGGGGGAGCGTACGTGTGAGGGCGTGGTTTAGTGTTAGCGTACAGGTTAGGATTAGGGGACAGGTGAGGGTCAGGCTTCGGGGAAGTGTTAGGGTTAGGGTTCGGGCTAGGGTTAGGGTTAGGGGACGGGGATGGTTTAGGGTCCAGGTGAGGTACGGCAACGCTTTAGGGGGAGCGTACGTGTGAGGGCGCGGGTTAGTGTTAGCGTACGGGTTAGGATTAGGGGACGGGTGAGGCTCAGGCTTCGGGGAAGGGTTAGGGTTAGGGTTCGGGCTAGTGTTAGGGTTAGGGCACGGGGACGGTTTAGGGTCCAGGTGAGCGTACGGCAACGCTTTAGGGAGAGCGTACGTGTGAGGGCGCGGGTTAGTGTTAGCCTACAGGTTAGGATTAGGGGACGGGTGAGGGTCAGGCTTCGGGGAAGGGTTAGGGTTAGGGTTCAGGCTAGGGTTAGGGGACGGTTTAGGGTCCAGGTGAGGGTACGGCAACGCTTTAGGGGGAGCGTACGTGTGAGGGCGCGGGTTAGTTTTAGCCTCCGGGTTAGGATTAGGGGACGGGTGAGGGTCAGGCTTCGGGGAAGAGTTAGGGTTAGGTTTCGGGCTAGGGTTAGGGTTAGGGGACGGGGACGGTTTAGGGTCCAGGTGAGGGTACGGCAACGCTTTTGGGGGAGCGTATGTGTGAGGGCGCGGGTTAGTGTTTGCGTACTGGTTAGGATTAGGGGACGGGTGAGGGTCAGGCTTCGGGGAAGTGTTAGGTTTAGTGTTCGGGCTAGGGTTAGGGTTAGGGGACGGGGACGGTTTAGGGTCCAGGTGAGGGTACGGCAACGCTTTAGGGGGAGCGTACGTGTGAGGGCGTGGGTTAGTGTTAGCGTACGGTTTAGGATTAGGGGACGGGTGAGGTTCAGGCTTCGGGGAAGGGTTAGGGTTAGGGTTCGGGCTAGGGTTAGGGTTAGGGGACGTGGACGGTTTAGTGTCCAGGTGAGGGTACGGCAACGCTTTATGGGGAGAGTACGTGTGAGGGCGCGGGTTAGTGTTAGCCTACGCCTTAGGATTAGGGGACGGGTGAGGGTCAGGTTTCGGGGAAGGGTTAGGTTTAGGGTTCGGGCTAGGTTTAGGGTTAGAAAACGGGGATGGTTTAGGGTCCAGGTGAGGGTACGGCAACGCTTTAGGGGGAGCGTATGTGTGAGGGCGCGGGTTAGTGTTAGCGTACGGGTTAGGATTAGGGGACGATTGAGTGTCAGGCTTGTGGGAAGGCTTAGGGTTAGGGTTCGGCCTAGGGTTAGGGTTAGGGGACGGGGACTTTTTAGGGTCCAGGTGAGGGTACGGCAAAGCTTTAGGGGGAGCGTACGTGTGAGGGCGCGGGTTAGTGTTAGCGTACGGGTTAGGATTAAGGGACGGGTGAGGTTCAGGCTTCGGTGAAGTGTTAGCGTTAGGGTTCGGGCTAGGGTTAGGGTTAGGGGACGGGGACGGTTAAGGGTCCAGGTGAGGGTACGGCAACACTTTAGTGGGAGCGTACGTGAGAGGGCGCGGGTTAGTGTTAGCCTACGGGTTAGGATTAGGGGACGGGTGAGGGTCAGCCTTCGGGGAAGGGTTAGGGTTAGGGTTCGGGCTAGTGTTAGGGTAAGGGCACGGGGACGGTTTAGGGTCCAGGTGAGCGTACGGCAACGTTTTAGGTGGAGCGTACGTGTGAGGGCGCGGGTTAGTGTTAGCCTACGGGTTAGGATTAGGGGACGGGTGAGGGTCAGGCTTCGGGGAAGGGTTAGGGTTAGGGTTCGGGCTAGGGTTAGGGGACGGTTTAGGGTCCAGGTGAGAGTACGGCAACACTTTAGGGAGAGCGTACGTGTGAGGGCGCGGATTAGTGTTGGCCTCCGGGTTAGGATTAGGGGAAGGGTGAGGGTCAGGCTTCGGGGAAGGGTTAGGGTTAGGGTTCGGGCTAGGGTTAGGGTTAGGGGACGGGGACGGTTTAGGGTCCAGGTGAGGGTACGGCAACGCTTTAGGGGGAGCGTACGTGTGAGGGCGCGGGTTAGTGTTAGCGTACGGGTCAGGATTAGGGGACGGGTGAGGGTCAGGCTTCGGGGAAGGGTTAGGGTGAGGGTTCAGGCTAGGGTTAGTGTTAAGGTACGGGGACGGCTTAGGCTCCAGGTGAGGGTACGGCAACGCTTTAGGGGGAGCGTACGTGTGAGGGCGTGGTTTAGTGTTAGCGTACAGGTTAGGATTAGGGGACGTGTGAGGGTCAGGCTTCGGGGAAGTGTTAGGGTTAGGGTTCGGGCTAGGGTTAGGGTTAGGGGACGGGGATGGTTTAGGGTCCAGGTGAGGTACGGCAACGCTTTAGGGGGAGCGTACGTGTGAGGGGGCGGGTTAGTGTTAGCGTACGGGTTAGGATTAGGGGACGGGTGAGGGTCAGGCTTCGGGGAAGGGTTAGGGTTATGATTCGGGCTAGGGTTAGGGTTAGGGGACGGGGACGGTTTAGGGTCCAGGTGAGGGTACGGCAACGCTTTAGGGGCAGCGTACGTGTGAGGGCGCGGGTTAGTGTTAGCGTACGGGTTAGGATTAGGGGACGGGGGAGGGTCAGACTTCGGGGAAGTGTTAGGGTTAGCGTTCGGGCTAGGGTTAGGGTTAGGGGACGGGGACGGTTTAGTGTCCAGGTGAGGGTACGGCAACGCTTTAGGGGGAGCGTACGTGAGAGGGCACGGGTTAGTGTTAGCGTACGGGTTAGGATTAGGGGACGGGTGAGGGTCAGGCTTCGGGGAAGGGTTAGGGTGAGGGTTCAGGCTTGGGTTAGGTTTAAGGTACGGGGACGGTTTAGGCTCCAGGTGAGGGTACGGCAACGCTTTAGGGGGAGCGTACGTGTGAGGGCGTGGTTTAGTGTTAGCGTACGGGTTAGGATTAGGGGACGAGTGAGGGTCAGGCTTCGGGGAAGGGTTAGGGTTAGGGTTCGGGTTAGGGTTAGGGTTAGGGGACAGGGATGGTTTAGGGTCCAGGTGAGGTACGGCAACGCTTTAGGGGGAGCGTACGTGTGAGGGCGCGGGTTAGTGTTAGCCTACGGGTTAGGATTAGGGGACGGGTGAGGGTCAGGCTTCGGGGAAGTGTTAGGGTTATGGTTCGGGCTAGGGTTAGGGTTAGGGGACGGGGACGGTTTAGGGTCCAGGTGAGGGTACGGCAACGCTTTAGGGGGAGCGTACGTGTGAGGGCGCAGGTTAGTGTTAGCCTACGGGTTAGGATTAGGGGACGGGTGAGGGTCAGGCTTCGGGGAAGGGTTAGGGATAGGCTTCGGGCTAGACTTAGGGTTAGGGGACGGGGTCGGTTTAGGGTCCAGGTGAGGGTACGGCAACGCTTTTGGGGGAGCGTACGTGTGAGGGCGCGGGTTAGTGTTTGCGTACTGCTTAGGATTAGGGGACGGGTGAGGGTCAGGCTTCGGGGAAGGGTTAGGGTTAGAGTTCGGTCTAGGGTTAGGGTTAGGGGACGGGGACGGTTTAGGGTCCAGGTGAGGGTACGGCAACGCTTTAGGGGGAGCGTACGTGTGAGGGCGCGGGTTAGTGTTAGCCTACGGGTTAGGATTAGGGGACGGGTGAGGGTCAGGTTTCGGGAAAGGGTTAGGGTTAGGGTTCGGGCTAGGGTTAGGGTTAGGGGACGGGGAAGGTTTAGGGTCCAGGTGAGGGTACGGCAACGCTTTAGGCAGAGCGTACGTGTGAGGGCGTGGGTTAGTGTTAGCGTACGGGTTAGGATTACGGGACGGTTGAGGATCAGGCTTGGGGGAAGGGTTAGGGTTAGGGTTCGGCCTAGGGTTAGGGTTAGGGGACGGGGAGGGTTTAGGGTTCAGGTGAGGGTACGTCAACGCTTTAGGGGGAGCGTACGTGTGAGGGTGCGGGTTAGTGTTAGCGTAAGGGTCAGGATTAGGGGACGGGTGAGGGTCAGGCTTCGGGGAAGTTTAGGGTTAGGGTTCGGGCTACGGTTAGGGTTAGGGGACGGGGACGGTTTAGGGTCCAGGTGAGGGTACGGCAACGCTTTAGGGGGAGCGTACGTGTGAGGGCGCGGGTTAGTGTTAGCGTACGGGTCAGGATTAGGGGACGGGTGAGGGTCAGGCTTCGGGGAAGGGTTAGGCTGAGGGTTCAGGCTAGGGTTAGTGTTAAGGTACAGGGACGGCTTAGGCTCCGGGTGAGGTACGGCAACGCTTTAGGGGGAGCGTACGTGTGAGGGCGCGGGTTAGTGTTAGCGTACGGGTTAGGATTAGGGGACGGGGGAGGGTCAGACTTCGGGGAAGTGTTAGGGTTAGGGTTCGGGCTAGGGTTAGGGTTAGGGGACAGGGACGGTTTAGGGTCCAGGTGAGGGTACGGCAACGCTTTAGGGGGAGCGTACGTGTGAGGGCGCGGGTTAGTGTTAGCGTACGGGTTAGGATTAGAGGACGGTTGAGGGTCAGGCTTCGGGGAAGGGTTAGGGTTAGGGTTCGGGCTAGGGTTAGGGTTAGGGGACGGGGACGGTTTAGGGTCCAGGTGAGGGTACGGCAACGCTTTAGGGGGAGCGTACGTGTGAGGGCGTGGTTTAGTGTTAGCGTACGGGTTAGCATTAGGGGACGGGTGAGGGTCAGGCTTCGGGGAAGTGTTAGGGTTAGGGTTCAGGCTAGGGTTAGGTTTAGGGGAGGGGGATGATTTAGGGTCCAGGTGAGGGTACGGCAACGCTTTAGGGGGAGCGTACGTGTGAGGGCGCGTGTTAGTGTTAGCGTACGGGTTAGGATTAGGAGACGGGTCAGGGTCAGGCTTCGGGGAAGGGTTAGGGTTAGGGTTCGGGCTATGGTTACGGTTAGGGCACGGGGACGGTTTAGGGTCCAGGTGAGGGTACGGCAACGCTTTAGGGGGAGCGTACGTGTGAGGGAGCGGGTTAGTGTTAGCATACGGGTTAGGATTAGGGGACGGGTGAGGGTCAGGCTTCGGGGAAGGGTTAGGGTTATGGTTCGGGCTAGGGTTAGGGTTAGGGGACGGGGACGGTTTAGCGTCCAGGTGAGGGTACGGCAATGCTTTAGGGGGAGCGTACGTGTGAGGGCGCGGGTTAGTGTTAGCGTACGAGTTAGGATTAGGGGACGTGTGAGGGTCAGGCTTCGGGGAAGGGTTAGGGTTAGGGTTCGGGCTAGGCTTAGGGTTAGGGGACGGGGACGGTTTAGGGTCCAGGTGAGGGTACGGCAACATTTTAGGGGGAGCGTACGTGTGAGGGCGTGGGTTAGTGTTAGCATACGGGTTAGGATTAGGGGACGGGTGAGGGTCAGGCTTCGGGGAAGAATTAGGGTTAGGGTTTGGGCTAGGGTTCGGGTTAGGGGACGGGGACGGTTTAGGGTCCAGGTGAGGGTACGTCAACGCTTTAGGGGGAGCGTACGTGTGAGGGTGCGGGTTAGTGTTAGCGTAAGGGTCAGGATTAGGGGACGGGTGAGTGTCAGGTTTCGGGGAAGGTTTAGGGTTAGGGTTCGGGCTAGGGTTAGGGTTAGGGGACGGGGACGGTTTAGGGTAAACGTGAGGGTACGGCTACGCTTTAGGGGGAGCGTACGTGTCAGGGCGTGGGTTATTGTTAGCGTACGGGTCAGGATTAGGGGACGGGTGAGGGTGAGATTTCGGGGAAGGGTTAGGGTTAGGGTTCGGGCTAGGTTTCCGGTTAGGGGACGGGGACGGTTTAGGGTCCAGGTGAGGGTACGGCAACGCTTTAGGGGGAGCGTACGTGTGAGGGCGCGGGTTAGTGTTAGCGTACGGGTCAGGATTAGGGGACGGGTGAGGGTCAGGCTTCGGGGAAGGGTTAGGGTGAGGGTTCAGGCTAGGGTTAGTGTTAAGGTACGGGGACGGCTTAGGCTCCAGGTGAGGGTACGGCAACGCTTTAGGGGGAGCGTACGTGTGAGGGCGTGGTTTAGTGTTAGCGTACAGGTTAGGATTAGGGGACGAGTGAGGGTCAGGCTTCGGGGAATTGTTAGGGTTAGGGTTCGGGCTAGGGTTAGGGTTAGGGGACGGGGACGGGTTAGGGTCCAGGTGAGTTACGGCAACGCTTTAGGGGGAGCGTACGTGTGAGGGCACGGGTTAGTGTTAGCGTACGGGTTAGGATTAGGGGACGGGTGAGGGTCAGGCTTCGGGGAAGGGTTAGGGTTATGGTTCGGGCTAGGGTTAGGGTTAGGGGACGGGGACGGTTTAGGGTCCAGGTGAGGGTACGGCAACGCTTTAGGGGGAGCGTACGTGTGAGGGCGCGGGTTAGTGTTAGCGTACGGGTTAGGATTAGGGGACGGGGGAGGGTCAGACTTCGGGGAAGTGTTAGGGTTAGGGTTCGGGCTAGGGTTAGGGTTAGGGGACAGGGACGGTTTAGGGTCCAGGTGAGGGTACGGCAACGCTTTAGGGGGAGCGTACGTGTGAGGGCGCGGGTTAGTGTTAGCGTACGGGTTAGGATTAGGGGACGGGGGAGGGTCAGACTTCGGGGAAGTGTTAGGGTTAGGGTTCGGGCTAGGGTTAGGGTTAGGGGACAGGGACGGTTTAGGGTCCAGGTGAGGGTACGGCAACGCTTTAGGGGGAGCGTACGTGTGAGGGCGTGGTTTAGTGTTAGCGTACGGGTTAGCATTAGGGGACGGGTGAGGGTCAGGCTTCGGGGAAGTGTTAGGGTTAGGGTTCAGGCTAGGGTTAGGTTTAGGGGAGGGGGATGATTTAGGGTCCAGGTGAGGGTACGGCAACGCTTTAGGGGGAGCGTACGTGTGAGGGCGCGTGTTAGTGTTAGCGTACGGGTTAAGATTAGGAGACGGGTGAGGGTCAGGCTTCGGGGAAGGGTTAGGGTTAGGGTTCGGGCTATGGTTACGGTTAGGGCACGGGGACGGTTTAGGGTCCAGGTGAGGGTACGGCAACGCTTTAGGGGGAGCGTACGTGTGAGGGAGCGGGTTAGTGTTAGCATACGGGTTAGGATTAGGGGACGGGTGAGGGTCAGGCTTCGGGGAAGGGTTAGGGTTATGGTTCGGGCTAGGGTTAGGGTTAGGGGACGGGGACGGTTTAGCGTCCAGGTGAGGCTACGGCAACGCTTTAGGGGGAGCGTACGTGTGAGGGCGCGGGTTAGTGTTAGCGTACGAGTTAGGATTAGGGGACGTGTGAGGGTCAGGCTTCGGGGAAGGGTTAGGGTTAGGGTTCGGGCTAGGCTTAGGGTTAGGGGACGGGGACGGTTTAGGGTCCAGGTGAGGGTACGGCAACATTTTAGGGGGAGCGTACGTGTGAGGGCGTGGGTTAGTGTTAGCATACGGGTTAGGATTAGGGGACGGGTGAGGGTCAGGCTTCGGGGAAGAATTAGGGTTAGGGTTTGGGCTAGGGTTCGGGTTAGGGGACGGGGACGGTTTAGGGTCCAGGTGAGGGTACGTCAACGCTTTAGGGGGAGCGTACGTGTGAGGGTGCGGGTTAGTGTTAGCGTAAGGGTCAGGATTAGGGGACGGGTGAGTGTCAGGTTTCGGGGAAGGTTTAGGGTTAGGGTTCGGGCTAGGGTTAGGGTTAGGGGACGGGGACGGTTTAGGGTAAACGTGAGGGTACGGCTACGCTTTAGGGGGAGCGTACGTGTCAGGGCGTGGGTTATTGTTAGCGTACGGGTCAGGATTAGGGGACGGGTGAGGGTGAGATTTCGGGGAAGGGTTAGGGTTAGGGTTCGGGCTAGGGTTCCGGTTAGGGGACGGGGACGGTTTAGGGTCCAGGTGAGGGTACGGCAACGCTTTAGGGGGAGCGTACGTGTGAGGGCGCGGGTTAGTGTTAGCGTACGGGTCAGGATTAGGGGACGGGTGAGGGTCAGGCTTCGGGGAAGGGTTAGGGTGAGGGTTCAGGCTAGGGTTAGTGTTAAGGTACGGGGACGGCTTAGGCTCCAGGTGAGGGTACGGCAACGCTTTAGGGGGAGCGTACGTGTGAGGGCGTGGTTTAGTGTTAGCGTACAGGTTAGGATTAGGGGACGAGTGAGGGTCAGGCTTCGGGGAATTGTTAGGGTTAGGGTTCGGGCTAGGGTTAGGGTTAGGGGACGGGGACGGGTTAGGGTCCAGGTGAGTTACGGCAAAGCTTTAGGGGGAGCGTACGTGTGAGGGCACGGGTTAGTGTTAGCGTACGGGTTAGGATTAGGGGACGGGTGAGGGTCAGGCTTCGGGGAAGGGTTAGGGTTATGGTTCGGGCTAGGGTTAGGGTTAGGGGACGGGGACGGTTTAGGGTCCAGGTGAGGGTACGGCAACGCTTTAGGGGGAGCGTACGTGTGAGGGCGCGGGTTAGTGTTAGCGTACGGGTTAGGATTAGGGGACGGGGGAGGGTCAGACTTCGGGGAAGTGTTAGGGTTAGGGTTCGGGCTAGGGTTAGGGTTAGGGGACAGGGACGGTTTAGGGTCCAGGTGAGGGTACGGCAACGCTTTAGGGGGAGCGTACGTGTGAGGGCGCGGGTTAGTGTTAGCGTACGGGTTAGGATTAGGGGACGGTTGAGGGTCAGGCTTCGGGGAAGGGTTAGGGTTAGGGTTCGGGCTAGGGTTAGGGTTAGGGGACGGGGACGGTTTAGGGTCCAGGTGAGGGTACGGCAACGCTTTAGGGGGAGCGTACGTGTGAGGGAGCGGGTTAGTGTTAGCATACGGGTTAGGATTAGGGGACGGGTGAGGGTCAGGCTTCGGGGAAGGGTTAGGGTTATGGTTCGGGCTAGGGTTAGGGTTAGGGGACGGGGACGGTTTAGGGTCCAGGTGAGGGTACGACAACGCTTTAGGGGGAGCGTACGTGTGAGGGCGCGGGTTAGTGTTAGCGTACGGGATAGGATTAGGGGACGGGTGAGGGTCAGGCTTCGGGGAAGTGTTAGGGTTAGGGTTCGGGCTAGGGTTAGGGTTCGGGGACGGGGACGGTTTAGGGTCCTGGTGAGGGTACGGCAACGCTTTAGGGGTAGCGTACGTGTGAGGGCGCGGGTTAGTGTTAGCCTACGGGTTAGGATTAGGGTACGGGTGAGGGTCAGGCTTCGGGGAAGGGTTAGGGTTAGGGTTCGGGCTAGGGTTAGGGTTAGGGGACAGGGACGGTTTAGGGTCCAGGTGAGGGTACGGCCACGCTTTAGGGGGAGTGTACGTGTGAGGGCGTGGGTTAGTGTTAGCGTACGGGTTAGGATTAGGGGACGGGTGAAGGTCAGGCTTCGGGGAAGGGTTAGGGTTAGGGTTTGGGCTAGGGTTAGCGTTAGGGGACGGGGACGGTTTAAGGTCCAGGTGAGGGTACGGCAACGCTTTAGGGGGAGCGTACGTGTGAGGGCGCGGGTTAGTGTTAGCGTACGGGTTAGGATTAGCGGACGGGTGATGGTCAGGCTTCGGGGAAGGGTTAGGGTTAGGGTTCGGGCTAGGGTTAGGGTTAGGGGACGGGGACTATTTAGGGTCCAGTTGAGGGTACGGCAACGCTTTAGGGGGAGCGTACGTGTGAGGGCGCGGGTTAGTGTTAGCGTACGGGTTAGGATTAGGGGATGGGTGAGGGTCAGGCTTCGGGGAAGGGTTAGGTTTAGGGTTCGGGCTAGGGTTAGGGTTAGGGGACGGGGACGGTTTAGGGTCCAGGTGAGGTTACGGCAACGCTTTAGGGGGAGCGTACGTTTGAGGGCGTGGGTTAGTGATAGCGTACGGGTTAAGATTAGGGGACGGGTGAGGGTCAGGCTTCGGGGAAGGGTTAGGGTTAGGGTTCGGGCTAGGGTTAGGGTTAGGGGACGGGGACGGTTTAGAGCCCAGGTGAGGGTACGGCAACGCTTTAGGGGGAGCGTACGTGTGAGGGCGCGGGTTAGTGTTAGCGTACGGGTTAGGATTAGGGGACGGGTGAGGGTCAGGCTTCAGGGAAGGGTTAGGGTTAGGGTTCCTGCTAGGGTTAGGGTTAGGGGACGGCGACGGTTTAGGGTCCAGTTGAGGGTACGGCAACGCTTTAGGGGGAGCGTACGTGTGAGGGCGCGGGTTAGTGTTAGCCTACGGGTTAGGATTAGGGGACGGGTGAGGGTCAGGCTTCGGGGAAGGGTTAGGGTTAGGGTTCGGGCTAGGCTTAGGGTTAGGGGACGGGGACGGTTTAGGGTCCAGGTGAGGGTACGGCAACATTTTAGGGGGAGCGGACGTGTGAGGGCGTGGGTTAGTGTTAGCGTACGGGTTAGGATTAGGGGACGGGTGAGGGTCAGGCTTCGGGGAAGGTTTAGGGTTAGGGTTCGGGCTAGGGTTAGGGTTAGGGGACGGGGACGGTTTAGCGTCCAGGTGAGGGTACGACAACGCTTTAGGGGGAGCGTACGTGTGAGGGCGCGGGTTAGTGTTAGCGTACGGGTTAGGATTACGGGACGGGTGAGGGTCAGGCTTCGGGGAAGTGTTAGGGTTAGGGTTCGGGCTAGGGTTAGGGTTAGGGGACAGGGAGGGTTTAGGGTCCAGGTGAGGATACGGCAATGCTTTAGGGGGGGCATACGTGTGAGGGTGCGGGTTAGTGTTAGCCTACGGGTTAGGATTAGGGGACGATGTGAGAGTCAGGCTTCGGGGAAGGGTTAGGGTTAGGGTTCAGGCTAGTGTTAGGGTTAGGGCACGGGGACGGTTTAGGGTCCAGGTGAGCGTACGGCAACGCTTTAGGGAGACCGTACGTGTGAGGGCGCGGGTTAGTGTTAGCCTACGGGTTAGGATTAGGGGACGGGTGACGGTCAGGCTTCGGGGAAGGGTTAGGGTTAGGGTTCGGGCTAGGGTTAGGGGACGGTTTAGGGTCCAGGTGAGGGTACGGCAAAGCTTTAGGGGGAGCGTACGTGTGAGGGCGAGGGTTAGTGTCAGCCTACGGGTTAGGATTAGGGGACGGGTGAGGGTCAGGTTTCGGGGAAGGGTTAGGGTTAGGGTTCGGGCTAGGGTTAGGGTTAGAAAACGGGGAAGGTTTAGGGTCCAGGTGAGGGTACGGCAACGCTTTAGGGGGAGCGTATGTGTGAGGGCGCGGGTTAGTGTTAGCGTACGGGTTAGGATTAGGGGACGGTTGAGGGTCAGGCTTGTGGGAAGGGTTAGGGTTAGGATTCGGCCTAGGGTTAGGGTTAGGGGATGGGGACGGTTTAGGGTCCAGCTGAGGGTACGGCAAAGCTTTAGGGGGAGCGTACGTGTGAGGGCGCGGGTTAGTGTTAGCGTACGGGTTAGGATTAGGGGACGGGTGAGGTTCAGGCTTCGGTGAAGGGTTAGGGTTAGGGTTCGGGCTAGGGTTAGGGTTAGGGGACGGGGACGGTTTAGGGTCCAGGTGAGGGTACGGCAACACTTTAGGGGGAGCGTACGTGTGAGGGCGCGGGTTAGTGTTAGCCTACGCTTAGGATTAGGGGATGGTTGAGGGTCAGGCTTCGGGGAAGGTTTAGGGTTAGGGTTCAGGCTAGTGTTAGGGTTAGGGGACGGGGACGGTTTAGGGTAAAAGTGAGGGTACGGCTACGCTTTAGGGGGAGCGTACGTGTGAGGGCGCGGGTTATTGTTAGCGTACGGGTCAGGATTAGGTGACGGGTGAGGGTGAGGTTTTGGGGAAGGTTTAGGGTTAGGGTTCGGGCTAGGGTTAGGGTTAGGGGATGGGGACGGTTTAGGGTCTAGGTGAGGCTATGGCAACGCTTTAGGGGGAGCGTACGTGTGAGGGCGCGGTTTAGTGTACGGCTTAGGATTAGGGGACGGGTGAGGGTGAGGCTTCGGGGAATGGTTAGGCTTAGGGTTCGGGCTAGGGATAGGATTAGGGGATGGGGACGGTTTAGGGTCCAGGTGAGGGTACGGCAACGCTTTAGGAGGAGCGTACGTGTGAGGGCGCGGGTTAGTGTTAGCGTACGGATCAGGATTAGGGGACGGGTGAGGGTCAGGCTTCGGGGAAGGGTTAGGGTGAGGGTTCAGGCTTGGGTTAGGGTTAAGGTACGGGGACGGTTTAGGCTCCAGGTGAGGGTACGGCAACGCTTTAGGGGGAGCGTACGTGTGAGGGCGTGGTTTAGTGTTAGCGTACGGGTTAGGATTAGGGGACGAGTGAGGGTCAGGCTTCGGGGAAGGGTTAGGGTTAGGGTTCGGGCTAGGGTTAGGGTTAGGGGACGGGGATGGTTTAGGGTCCAGGTGAGGTACGGCAACGCTTTAGGGGGAGCGTACGTGTGAGGGCGTGGTTTAGTGTTAGCGTACGGATCAGGATTAGGGGACGGGTGAGGGTGAGGTTTTGGGGAAGGTTTAGGGTTAGGGTTCGGGCTAGGGTTAGGGTTAGGGGATGGGGACTGTTTAGGGTCTAGGTGAGGCTATGGCAACGCTTTAGGGGGAGCGTACGTGTGAGGGCGCGGTTTAGTGTACGGCTTAGGATTAGGGGACGGGTGAGGGTCAGGCTTCGGGGAATGGTTAGGCTTAGGGTTCGGGCTAGGGATAGGATTAGGGGATGGGGATGGTTTAGGGTCCAGGTGAGGGTACGGCAACGCTTTAGGGGGACCGTACGTGTGAGGGCGCGGTTTAGTGTACTGGTTAGGATTAGGGGACGGGTGAGGGTCAGGCTTCGGGGAAGTGTTAGGGTTAGGGTTCGGGCTAGGGTTAGGGTTAGGGGACGGGGATGGTTTAGGGTCCAGGTGAGGTACGGCAACGCTTTAGGGGGAGCGTACGTGTGAGGGCGCGGGTTAGTGTTAGCGTACGGGTTAGGATTAGGGGACGGGTGAGGGTCAGGCTTCGGAGAAGGGTTAGGGTTATGGTTCGGGCTAGGGTTAGGGTTAGGGGACGGGGACGGTTTAGGGTCCAGTTGAGGGTACGGCAACGCTTTAGGGGCAGCGTACGTGTGAGGGCGCGGGTTAGTGTTAGCGTACGGGTTAGGATTAGGGGACGGGGGAGGGTCAGACTTCGGGGAAGTGTTAGGGTTAGCGTTCGGGCTAGGGTTAGGGTTAGGGGACGGGGACGGTTTAGTGTCCAGGTGAGGGTACGGCAACGCTTTAGGGGGAGCGTACGTGAGAGGGCACGGGTTAGTGTTAGCGTACGGGTTAGGATAAGGGGACGGGTGAGGGTCAGGCTTCGGGGAAGGGTTAGGGTGAGGGTTCAGGCTTGGGTTAGGTTTAAGGTACGGGGACGGTTTAGGCTCCAGGTGAGGGTACGGCAACGCTTTAGGGGGAGCGTACGTGTGAGGGCGTGGTTTAGTGTTAGCGTACGGGTTAGGATTAGGGGACGAGTGAGGGTCAGGCTTCGGGGAAGGGTTAGGGTTAGGGTTCGGGTTAGGGTTAGGGTTAGGGGACAGGGATGGTTTAGGGTCCAGGTGAGGTACGGCAACGCTTTAGGGGGAGCGTACGTGTGAGGGCGCGGGTTAGTGTTAGCCTACGGGTTAGGATTAGGGGACGGGTGAGGGTCAGGCTTCGGGGAAGTGTTAGGGTTATGGTTCGGGCTAGGGTTAGGGTTAGGGGACGGGGACGGTTTAGGGTCCAGGTGAGGGTACGGCAACGCTTTAGGGGGAGCGTACGTGTGAGGGCGCAGGTTAGTGTTAGCCTACGGGTTAGGATTAGGGGACGGGTGAGGGTCAGGCTTCGGGGAAGTGTTAGGGATAGGCTTCGGGCTAGGCTTAGGGTTAGGGGACGGGGTCGGTTTAGGGTCCAGGTGAGGGTACGGCAACGCTTTTGGGGGAGCGTACGTGTGAGGGCGCGGGTTAGTGTTTGCGTACTGGTTAGGATTAGGGGACGGGTGAGGGTCAGGCTTCGGGGAAGGGTTAGGGTTAGAGTTCGGTCTAGGGTTAGGGTTAGGGGACGGGGACGGTTTAGGGTCCAGGTGAGGGTACGGCAACGCTTTAGGGGGAGCGTACGTGTGAGGGCGCGGGTTAGTGTTAGCCTACGGGTTAGGATTAGGGGACGGGTGAGGGTCAGGTTTCGGGAAAGGGTTAGGGTTAGGGTTCGGGCTAGGGTTAGGGTTAGGGGACGGGGAAGGTTTAGGGTCCAGGTGAGGGTACGGCAACGCTTTAGGCAGAGCGTACGTGTGAGGGCGTGGGTTAGTGTTAGCGTACGGGTTAGGATTAGGGGACGGTTGAGGATCAGGCTTGGGGGAAGGGTTAGGGTTAGGGTTCGGCCTAGGGTTAGGGTTAGGGGACGGGGAGGGTTTAGGGTTCAGGTGAGGGTACGTCAACGCTTTAGGGGGAGCGTACGTGTGAGGGTGCGGGTTAGTTTTAGCGTAAGGGTCAGGATTAGGAGACGGGTGAGGGTCAGGCTTCGGGGAAGGTTTAGGGTTACGGTTCGGGCTACGGTTAGGGTTAGGGGACGGGGACGGTTTAGGGTCCAGGTGAGGGTACGGCAACGCTTTAGGGGGAGCGTACGTGTGAGGGCGCGGGTTAGTGTTAGCGTACGGGTCAGGATTAGGGGACGGGTGAGGGTCAGGCTTCGGGGAAGGGTTAGTCTGAGGGTTCAGGCTAGGGTTAGTGTTAAGGTACGGGGACGGCTTAGGCTCCAGGTGAGGTACGGCAACGCTTTAGGGGGAGCGTACGTGTGAGGGCGCGGGTTAGTGTTAGCGTACGGGTTAGGATTAGGGGACGGGGGAGGGTCAGACTTCGGGGAAGTGTTAGGGTTAGGGTTCGGGCTAGGGTTAGGGTTAGGGGACAGGGACGGTTTAGGGTCCAGGTGAGGGTACGGCAACGCTTTAGGGGGAGCGTACGTGTGAGGGCGCGGGTTAGTGTTAGCGTACGGGTTAGGATTAGAGGACGGTTGAGGGTCAGGCTTCGGGGAAGGGTTAGGGTTAGGGTTCGGGCTAGGGTTAGGGTTAGGGGACGGGGACGGTTTAGGGTCCAGGTGAGGGTACGGCAACGCTTTAGGGGGAGCGTACGTGTGAGGGCGTGGTTTAGTGTTAGCGTACGGGTTAGCATTAGGGGACGGGTGAGGGTCAGGCTTCGGGGAAGTGTTAGGGTTAGGGTTCAGGCTAGGGTTAGGTTTAGGGGAGGGGGATGATTTAGGGTCCAGGTGAGGGTACGGCAACGCTTTAGGGGGAGCGTACGTGTGAGGGCGCGTGTTAGTGTTAGCGTACGGGTTAGGATTAGGAGACGGGTGAGGGTCAGGCTTCGGGGAAGGGTTAGGGTTAGGGTTCGGGCTATGGTTACGGTTAGGGCACGGGGACGGTTTAGGGTCCAGGTGAGGGTACGGCAACGCTTTAGGGGGAGCGTACGTGTGAGGGAGCGGGTTAGTGTTAGCATACGGGTTAGGATTAGGGGACGGGTGAGGGTCAGGCTTCGGGGAAGGGTTAGGGTTATGGTTCGGGCTAGGGTTAGGGTTAGGGGACGGGGACGTTTTAGCGTCCAGGTGAGGCTACGGCAACGCTTTAGGGGGAGCGTACGTGTGAGGGCGCGGGTTAGTGTTAGCGTACGAGTTAGGATTAGGGGACGGTTGAGGGTCAGGCTTCGGGAAAGCGTTAGGGTTAGGGTTCGGGCTAGGGTTAGGGTTAGGGGACGGGGACGGTTTAAGGTCGAGGTGAGGGTACGGCAACGCTTTAGGGGGAGCGTACGTGTGAGGGCGCGGGTTAGTGTTAGCGTACGGGTTAGGATTAGGGGACGGGTGAGGGTCAGACTTCGGAGAAGGGTTAGGGTTAGGGTTCGGGCTAGGGTTAGGGTTAGGGGACGGGGACGGTTTAGGGTCCAGATGAGTGTACGGCAACGCTTTAGGGGGAGCGTACGTGTGAGGGCGCGGGTTAGTGTTAGCGTACGGGTTAGGATTAGGGGACGGGTGAGGGTCAGGTTTCGGGGAAGTGTTAGGGTTAGGGTTCGGGCTAAGGTTAGGGTTAGGGGACGGGGACGGTTTAGGGTCCAGGTGAGGGTACGACAACGCTTTAGGGGGAGCGTACGTGTGAGGGCGCGGGTTAGGTTAGCGTACGGGATAGGATTAGGGGACGGGTGAGGGTCAGGCTTCGGGGAAGTGTTAGGGTTAGGGTTCGGGCTAGGGTTAGGGTTCGGGGACGGGGACGGTTTAGGGTCCTGGTGAGGGTACGGCAACGCTTTACGGGTAGCGTACGTGTGAGGGCGCGGGTTAGTGTTAGCCTATGGGTTAGGATTAGGGTACGGGTGAGGGTCAGGCTTCGGGGAAGGGTTAGGGTTAGGTTTCGGGCTAGGGTTAGGGTTAGGGGACAGGGACGGTTTAGGGTCCAGGTGAGTGTACGGCCACGCTTTAGGGGGAGTGTACGTGTGAGGGCGTGGGTTAGTGTTAGCGTACGGGTTAGGATTAGGGGACGGGTGAGGGTCAGGCTTCGGGGAAGGGTTAGGGTTAGGGTTTGGGCTAGGGTTAGCGTTAGGGGACGGGGACGGTTTAAGGTCCAGGTGAGGGTACGGCAACGCTTTAGGGGGAGTGTACGTGTGAGGGCGCGGGTTAGTGTTAGCGTACGGGTTAGGATTAGCGGACGGGTGATGGTCAGGCTTCGGGGAAGGGTTAGGGTTAGGGTTCGGGCTAGGGTTAGGGTTAGGGGACGGGGACTATTTAGGGTCCAGTTGAGGGTACGGCAACGCTTTAGGGGGAGCGTACGTGTGAGGGCGCGGGTTAGTGTTAGCGTACGGGTTAGGATTAGGGGATGGGTGAGGGTCAGGCTTCGGGGAAGGGTTAGGTTTAGGGTTCGGGTTAGGGTTAGGGTTAGGGGACGGGGACGGTTTAGGGTCCAGGTGAGGGTACGGCAACGCTTTAGGGGGAGCGTACGTTTGAGGGCGTGGGTTAGTGTTAGCGTACGGGTTAAGATTAGGGGACGGGTGAGGGTCAGGCTTCGGGGAAGGGTTAGGGTTAGGGTTCGGGCTAGGGTTAGGGTTAGGGGACGGGGACGGTTTAGAGTCCAGGTGAGGGTACGTCAACGCTTTAGGGGGAGCGTACGTGTGAGGGTGCGGGTTAGTGTTAGCGTAAGGGTCAGGATTAGGGGACGGGTGAGTGTCAGGCTTCGGGGAAGGTTTAGGGTTAGGGTTCGGGCTAGGGTTAGGGTTAGGGGACGGGGACGGTTTAGGGTAAACGTGAGGGTACGGCTACGCTTTAGGGGGAGCGTACGTGTCAGGGCGCGGGTTATTGTTAGCGTACGGGTCAGGATTAGGGGACGGGTGAGGGTGAGATTTCGGGGAAGGGTTAGGGTTAGGGTTCGGGCTAGGGTTCCGGTTAGGGGACGGGGACGGTTTAGGGTCCAGGTGAGGGTACGGCAACGCTTTAGGGGGAGCGTACGTGTGAGGGCGTGGTTTAGTGTTAGCGTACAGGTTAGGATTAGGGGACGAGTGAGGGTCAGGCTTCGGGGAATTGTTAGGGTTAGGGTTCGATCTAGGGTTAGGGTTAGGGGACGGGGACGGGTTAGGGTCCAGGTGAGGGTACGACAACGCTTTAGGGGGAGCGTACGTGTGAGGGAGCGGGTTAGTGTTAGCATACGGGTTAGGATTAGGGGACGGGTGAGGGTCAGGCTTCGGGGAAGGGTTAGGGTTATGGTTCGGGCTAGGGTTAGGGTTAGGGGACGGGGACGGTTTAGCGTCCAGGTGAGGCTACGGCAACGCTTTAGGGGGAGCGTACGTGTGAGGGCGCGGGTTAGTGTTAGCGTACGAGTTAGGATTAGGGGACGGTTGAGGGTCAGGCTTCGGGAAAGCGTTAGGGTTAGGGTTCGGGCTAGGGTTAGGGTTAGGGGACGGGGACGGTTTAAGGTCGAGGTGAGGGTACGGCAACGCTTTAGGGGGAGCGTACGTGTGAGGGCGCGGGTTAGTGTTAGCGTACGGGTTAGGATTAGGGGACGGGTGAGGGTCAGACTTCGGGGAAGGGTTAGGGTTAGGGTTCGGGCTAGGGTTAGGGTTAGGGGACGGGGACGGTTTAGGGTCCAGATGAGTGTACGGCAACGCTTTAGGGGGAGCGTACGTGTGAGGGCGCGGGTTAGTGTTAGCGTACGGGTTAGGATTAGGGGACGGGTGAGGGTCAGGTTTCGGGGAAGTGTTAGGGTTAGGGTTCGGGCTAAGGTTAGGGTTAGGGGACGGGGACGGTTTAGGGTCCAGGTGAGGGTACGACAACGCTTTAGGGGGAGCGTACGTGTGAGGGCGCGGGTTAGTGTTAGCGTACGGGATAGGATTAGGGAACGGGTGAGGGTCAGGCTTCGGGGAAGTGTTAGGGTTAGGGTTCGGGCTAGGGTTAGGGTTCGGGGACGGGGACGGTTTAGGGTCCTGGTGAGGGTACGGCAACGCTTTACGGGTAGCGTACGTGTGAGGGCGCGGGTTAGTGTTAGCCTATGGGTTAGGATTAGGGTACGGGTGAGGGTCAGGCTTCGGGGAAGGGTTAGGGTTAGGTTTCGGGCTAGGGTTAGGGTTAGGGGACAGGGACGGTTTAGGGTCCAGGTGAGTGTACGGCCACGCTTTAGGGGGAGTGTACGTGTGAGGGCGTGGGTTAGTGTTAGCGTACGGGTTAGGATTAGGGGACGGGTGAGGGTCAGGCTTCGGGGAAGGGTTAGGGTTAGGGTTTGGGCTAGGGTTAGCGTTAGGGGACGGGGACGGTTTAAGGTCCAGGTGAGGGTACGGCAACGCTTTAGGGGGAGTGTACGTGTGAGGGCGCGGGTTAGTGTTAGCGTACGGGTTAGGATTAGCGGACGGGTGATGGTCAGGCTTCGGGGAAGGGTTAGGGTTAGGGTTCGGGCTAGGGTTAGGGTTAGGGGACGGGGACTATTTAGGGTCCAGTTGAGGGTACGGCAACGCTTTAGGGGGAGCGTACGTGTGAGGGCGCGGGTTAGTGTTAGCGTACGGGTTAGGATTAGGGGATGGGTGAGGGTCAGGCTTCGGGGAAGGGTTAGGTTTAGGGTTCGGGTTAGGGTTAGGGTTAGGGGACGGGGACGGTTTAGGGTCCAGGTGAGGGTACGGCAACGCTTTAGGGGGAGCGTACGTTTGAGGGCGTGGGTTAGTGTTAGCGTACGGGTTAAGATTAGGGGACGGGTGAGGGTCAGGCTTCGGGGAAGGGTTAGGGTTAGGGTTCGGGCTAGGGTTAGGGTTAGGGGACGGGGACGGTTTAGAGTCCAGGTGAGGGTACGTCAACGCTTTAGGGGGAGCGTACGTGTGAGGGTGCGGGTTAGTGTTAGCGTAAGGGTCAGGATTAGGGGACGGGTGAGTGTCAGGCTTCGGGGAAGGTTTAGGGTTAGGGTTCGGGCTAGGGTTAGGGTTAGGGGACGGGGACGGTTTAGGGTAAACGTGAGGGTACGGCTACGCTTTAGGGGGAGCGTACGTGTCAGGGCGCGGGTTATTGTTAGCGTACGGGTCAGGATTAGGGGACGGGTGAGGGTGAGATTTCGGGGAAGGGTTAGGGTTAGGGTTCGGGCTAGGGTTCCGGTTAGGGGACGGGGACGGTTTAGGGTCCAGGTGAGGGTACGGCAACGCTTTAGGGGGAGCGTACGTGTGAGGGCGTGGTTTAGTGTTAGCGTACAGGTTAGGATTAGGGGACGAGTGAGGGTCAGGCTTCGGGGAATTGTTAGGGTTAGGGTTCGATCTAGGGTTAGGGTTAGGGGACGGGGACGGGTTAGGGTCCAGGTGAGTTACGGCAACGCTTTAGGGGGAGCGTACGTGTGAGGGCGCGGGTTAGTGTTAGCGTACGGGTTAGGATTAGGGGACGGGGGAGGGTCAGACTTCGGGTAAGTGTTAGGGTTAGGGTTCGGGCTAGGGTTAGGGTTAGGGGACAGGGACGGTTTAGGGTCCAGGTGAGGGTACGGCAACGCTTTAGGGGGAGCGTACGTGTGAGGGCGCGGGTTAGTGTTAGCGTACGGGTTAGGATTAGGGGACGGTTGAGGGTCAGGCTTCGGGGAAGGGTTAGGGTTAGGGTTCGGGCTAGGGTTAGGGTTAGGGGACGGGGACGGTTTAGGGTCCAGGTGAGGGTACGGCAACGCTTTAGGGGGAGCGTACGTGTGAGGGCGTGGTTTAGTGTTAGCGTACGGGTTAGCATTAGGGGACGGGTGAGGGTCAGGCTTCGGGGAAGTGTTAGGGTTAGGGTTCAGGCTAGGGTTAGGGTTAGGGGAGGGGGATGGTTTAGGGTCCAGGTGAGGGTACGGCAACGCTTTAGGGGGAGCGTACGTGTGAGGGCGCGGGTTAGTGTTCGCGTACGGGTTAGGATTAGGAGACGGGAAGGGTCAGGCTTCGGGGAAGGGTTAGGGTTAGGGTTCGGGCTATGGTTACGGTTAGGGCACGGGGACGGTTTAGGGTCCAGGTGAGGGTACGGCAACGCTTTAGGGGGAGCGTACGTGTGAGGGAGCGGGTTAGTGTTAGCATACGGGTTAGGATTAGGGGACGGGTGAGGGTCAGGCTTCGGGGAAGTGTTAGGGTTATGGTTCGGGCTAGGGTTAGGGTTAGGGGACGGGGACGGTTTAGGGTCCAGGTGAGGGTACGACAACGCTTTAGGGGGAGCGTACGTGTGAGGGCGCGGGTTAGTGTTAGCGTACGGGATAGGATTAGGGGACGGGTGAGGGTCAGGCTTCGGGGAAGTGTTAGGGTTAGGGTTCGGGCTAGGGTTAGGGTTCGGGGACGGGGACGGTTTAGGGTCCTGGTGAGGGTACGGCAACGCTTTAGGGGTAGCGTACGTGTGAGGGCGCGGGTTAGTGTTAGCCTACGGGTTAGGATTAGGGTACGGGTGAGGGTCAGGCTTCGGGGAAGGGTTAGGGTTAGGGTTCGGGCTAGGGTTAGGGTTAGGGGACAGGGACGGTTTAGGGTCCAGGTGAGGGTACGGCCACGCTTTAGGGGGAGTGTACGTGTGAGGGCGTGGGTTAGTGTTAGCGTACGGGTTAGGATTAGGGGACGGGTGAGGGTCAGGCTTCGGGGAAGGGTTAGGGTTAGGGTTTGGTCTAGGGTTAGCGTTAGGGGACGGGGACGGTTTAAGGTCCAGGTGAGGGTACGGCAACGCTTTAGGGGGAGCGTACGTGTGAGGGCGCGGGTTAGTGTTAGCGTACGGGTTAGGATTAGCGGACGGGTGATGGTCAGGCTTCGGGGAAGGGTTAGGGTTAGGGTTCGGGCTAGGGTTAGGGTTAGGGGACGGGGACTATTTAGGGTCCAGTTGAGGGTACGGCAACGCTTTAGGGGGAGCGTACGTGTGAGGGCGCGGGTTAGTGTTAGCGTACGGGTTAGGATTAGGGGATGGGTGAGGGTCAGGCTTCGGGGAAGGGTTAGGTTTAGGGTTCGGGCTAGGGTTAGGGTTAGGGGACGGGGACGGTTTAGGGTCCAGGTGAGGGTACGGCAACGCTTTAGGGGGAGCGTACGTTTTAGGGCGTGGGTTAGTGATAGCGTACGGGTTAAGATTAGGGGACGGGTGAGGGTCAGGCTTCGGGGAAGGGTTAGGGTTAGGGTTCGGGCTAGGGTTAGGGTTAGGGGACGGGGACGGTTTAGAGCCCAGGTGAGGGTACGGCAACGCTTTAGGGGGAGCGTACGTGTGAGGGCGCGGGTTAGTGTTAGCGTACGGGTTAGGATTAGGGGACGGGTGAGGGTCAGGCTTCGGGGAAGGGTTAGGGTTAGGGTTCGGGCTAGGGTTAGGGTTAGGGGACGGGGACGGTTTAGGGTCCAGGTGAGGGTACGGCAACGCTTTAGGGGGAGCGTACGTGTGAGGGCGCGGGTTAGTGTTAGCGTACGGGTTAGGATTAGGGGACGGGTGAGGGTCAGGCTTCAGGGAAGGGTTAGGGTTAGGGTTCCTGCTAGGGTTAGGGTTAGGGGACGGGGACGGTTTAGGGTCCAGTTGAGGGTACGGCAACGCTTTAGGGGGAGCGTACGTGTGAGGGCGCGGGTTAGTGTTAGCCTACGGGTTAGGATTAGGGGACGGGTGAGGGTCAGGCTTCGGGGAAGGGTTAGGGTTAGGGTTCGGGCTAGGCTTAGGGTTAGGGGACGGGGACGGTTTAGGGTCCAGGTGAGGGTACGGCAACATTTTAGGGGGAGCGGACGTGTGAGGGCGTGGGTTAGTGTTAGCGTACGGGTTAGGATTAGGGGACGGGTGAGGGTCAGGCTTCGGGGAAGGTTTAGGGTTAGGGTTCGGGCTAGGGTTAGGGTTAGGGGACGGGGACGGTTTAGCGTCCAGGTGAGGGTACGACAACGCTTTAGGGGGAGCGTACGTGTGAGGGCGCGGGTTAGTGTTAGCGTACGGGTTAGGATTACGGGACGGGTGAGGGTCAGGCTTCGGGGAAGTGTTAGGGTTAGGGTTCGGGCTAGGGTTAGGGTTAGGGGACAGGGAGGGTTTAGGGTCCAGGTGAGGATACGGCAATGCTTTAGGGGGGGCATACGTGTGAGGGTGCGGGTTAGTGTTAGCCTACGGGTTAGGATTAGGGGACGAGTGAGAGTCAGGCTTCGGGGAAGGGTTAGGGTTAGGGTTCAGGCTAGTGTTAGGGTTAGGGCACGGGGACGGTTTAGGGTCCAGGTGAGCGTACGGCAACGCTTTAGGGACAGCGTACGTGTGAGGGCGCGGGTTAGTGTTAGCCTACGGGTTAGGATTAGGGGACGGGTGACGGTCAGGCTTCGGGGAAGGGTTAGGGTTAGGGTTCGGGCTAGGGTTAGGGGACGGTTTAGGGTCCAGGTGAGGGTACGGCAAAGCTTTAGGGGAGCGTACGTGTGAGGGCGAGGGTTAGTGTCAGCCTACGGGTTAGGATTAGGGGACGGGTGAGGGTCAGGTTTCGGGGAAGGGTTAGGGTTAGGGTTCGGGCTAGGGTTAGGGTTAGAAAACGGGGAATGTTTAGGGTCCAGGTGAGGGTACGGCAACGCTTTAGGGGGAGCGTATGTGTGAGGGCGCGGGTTAGTGTTAGCGTACGGGTTAGGATTAGGGGACGGTTGAGGGTCAGGCTTGTGGGAAGGGTTAGGGTTAGGATTCGGCCTAGGGTTAGGGTTAGGGGAAGGGGACGGTTTAGGGTCCAGCTGAGGGTACGGCAAAGCTTTAGGGGGAGCGTACGTGTGAGGGCGCGGGTTAGTGTTAGCGTACGGGTTAGGATTAGGGGACGGGTGAGGTTCAGGCTTCGGTGAAGGGTTAGGGTTAGGGTTCGGGCTAGGGTTAGGGTTAGGGGACGGGGACGGTTTAGGGTCCAGGTGAGGGTACGGCAACACTTTAGGGGGAGCGTACGTGTGAGGGCGCGGGTTAGTGTTAGCCTACGCTTAGGATTAGGGGACGGGTGAGGGTCAGGCTTCGGGGAAGGGTTAGGGTTAGGGATCGGGCTAGGGTTAGGGTTAGGGGACGGGGACGGGTTAGGGTCCAGGTGCGGGTTCGGCAACGCTTTAGGGGGAGCGTATGTGTGAGGGCGCGGGTTAGTGTTAGCGTACGGGTTAGGATTAGGGGACGGGTGAGGGTCAGGCTTCTGGGAAGGGTTAGGGTTAGGGTTCGGGCTAGGGTTAGGGTTAGGGGACGGGGACGGTTTATGGTCCAGGTGAGGGTACGGCAACGCTTTAGGGGGAGCGTACGTGTGAGGGCGCGGGTTAGTGTTAGCCTACGGGTTAGGATTAGGGGACGGGTGAGGGTCAGGAGTCGGGGAAGAGTTAGGGTTAGGGTTCGGGCTAGGTTTAGGGTTAGAGGACGGGGACGGTTTAGGGTCCAGGTGAGGGTACGGCAACGCTTTAGGGGGAGCGTACGTGTGAGAGCGCGGGTTAGTGTTAGCCTACGGGTTAGGATTAGGGGACGGGTGAGGGTCAGGCTCGGGGAAGGGTTAGGGTTAGGGTTCGGGCTAGGGTTAGGGTTAGGGGACGGGGACGGTTTAAGGTCCAGGTGAGGGTACGGCAACGCTTTAGGGGGAGCGTACGTGTGAGGGCGCGGGTTAGTGTTAGCCTAAGGGTTAGGATTAGGGGACGGCTGAGGGTCAGGTTTCGGGGAAGGTTTAGGGTTAGGGTTCGGGCTAGGGTTAGGGTTAGGGGACGGGGAAGGTTTAGGGTCCAGGTGAGGGTACGGCAACGCTTTAGGGGGAGCGTACGTGTGAGGGCGCGGGTTAGTGTTAGCGTCCGGGTTAGGATTAGGGGACGGTTGAGGGTCAGGCTTGTGGGAAGGGTTAGGGTTAGGGTTCGGCCTAGGGTTAGGGTTAGGGGACGGGGACGGTTTAGGGTCCAGGTGAGGGTACGTCAACGCTTTAGGGGGAGCGTACGTGTGAGGGCGCGGGTTACTGTTAGCGTAAGGGTCAGGATTAGGGGACGGTTGAGGGTCAGGCTTCGGGGAAGGTTTAGGGTTAGGGTTCAGGCTAGTGTTAGGGTTAGGGGACGGGGACGGTTTAGGGTAAAAGTGAGGGTACGGCTACGCTTTAGGGGGAGCGTACGTGTGAGGGCGCGGGTTATTGTTAGCGTACGGGTCAGGATTAGGTGACGGGTGAGGGTGAGGTTTTGGGGAAGGGTTAGGGTTAGTGTTCGGGCTAGGGTTAGTGTTAGGGGATGGGGACGGTTTAGGGTCTAGGTGAGGCTATGGCAACGCTTTAGGGGGAGCGTACGTGTGAGGGCGCGGTTTAGTGTACGGCTTAGGATTAGGGGACGGGTGAGGGTGAGGCTTCGGGGAATGGTTAGGCTTAGGGTTCGGGCTAGGGATAGGATTAGGGGATGGGGACGGTTTAGGGTCCAGGTGAGGGTACGGCAACGCTTTAGGGGGAGCGTACGTGTGAGGGCGCGGGTTAGTGTTAGCGTACGGATCAGGATTAGGGGACGGGTGAGGGTCAGGCTTCGGGGAAGGGTTAGGGTGAGGGTTCAGGCTTGGGTTAGGGTTAAGGTACGGGGACGGTTTAGGCTCCAGGTGAGGGTACGGCAACGCTTTAGGGGGAGCGTACGTGTGAGGGCGTGGTTTAGTGTTAGCGTACGGGTTAGGATTAGGGGACGAGTGAGGGTCAGGCTTCGGGGAAGGGTTAGGGTTAGGGTTCGGGCTAGGGTTAGGGTTAGGGGACGGGGATGGTTTAGGGTCCAGGTGAGGTACGGCAACGCTTTAGGGGGAGCGTACGTGTGAGGGCGTGGTTTAGTGTTAGCGTACGGATCAGGATTAGGGGACGGGTGAGGGCCAGGCTTCGGGGAAGGGTTAGGGTTATGGTTCGGGCTAGGGTTAGGGTTAGGGGACGGGGACGGTTTAGGGTCCAGGTGAGGGTACGGCAACGCTTTAGGGGGAGCGTACGTGTGAGGGCGCAGGTTAGTGTTAGCCTACGGGTTAGGATTAGGGGACGGGTGAGGGTCAGGCTTCGGGGAAGGGTTAGGGATAGGCTTCGGGCTAGGCTTAGGGTGAGGGGACGAGGACGGTTTAGGGTCCAGGTGAGGGTACGGCAACGCTTTTGGGGGAGCGTACGTGTGAGGGCGCGGGTTAGTGTTTGCGTACTGGTTAGGATTAGGGGACGGGTGAGGGTCAGGCTTCGGGGAAGGGTTAGGGTTAGAGTTCGGGCTAGGGTAAGGGTTAGGGGACGGGGACGGTTTAGGGTCCAGGTGAGGGTACGGCAACGCTTTAGGGGAAGCGTACGTGTGAGGGCGCTGGTTAGTGTTAGCCTACGGGTTAGGATTAGGGGACGTGTGAGTGTCAGGTTTCGGGGAAGGGTTAGGGTTAGGGTTCGGGCTAGGGTTAGGGTTCGGGGACGGGGAAGGTTTAGGGTCCAGGTGAGGGTACGTCAACGCTTTAGGGGGAGCGTACGTGTGAGGGTGCGGGTTAGTGTTAGCGTAAGGGTCAGGATTAGGGGACGGGTGAGTGTCAGGCTTCGGGGAAGGTTTAGGGTTAGGGTTCGGGCTAGGGTTAGGGTTAGGGGACGGGGACGGTTTAGGGTAAACGTGAGGGTACGGCTACGCTTTAGGGGGAGCGTACGTGTCAGGGCGCGGGTTATTGTTAGCGTACGGGTCAGGATTAGGGGACGGGTGAGGGTGAGATTTTGGGGAAGGGTTAGGGTTAGGGTTCGGGCTAGGGTTCCGGTTAGGGGACGGGGACGGTTTAGGGTCCAGGTGAGGGTACGGCAACGCTTTAGGGGGAGCGTACGTGTGAGGGCGTGGTTTAGTGTTAGCGTACAGGTTAGGATTAGGGGACGAGTGAGGGTCAGGCTTCGGGGAATTGTTAGGGTTAGGGTTCGATCTAGGGTTAGGGTTAGGGGACGGGGACGGGTTAGGGTCCAGGTGAGGGTACGACAACGCTTTAGGGGGAGCGTACGTGTGAGGGAGCGGGTTAGTGTTAGCATACGGGTTAGGATTAGGGGACGGGTGAGGGTCAGGCTTCGGGGAAGGGTTAGGGTTATGGTTCGGGCTAGGGTTAGGGTTAGGGGACGGGGACGGTTTAGCGTCCAGGTGAGGCTACGGCAACGCTTTAGGGGGAGCGTACGTGTGAGGGCGCGGGTTAGTGTTAGCGTACGAGTTAGGATTAGGGGACGGTTGAGGGTCAGGCTTCGGGAAAGCGTTAGGGTTAGGGTTCGGGCTAGGGTTAGGGTTAGGGGACGGGGACGGTTTAAGGTCGAGGTGAGGGTACGGCAACGCTTTAGGGGGAGCGTACGTGTGAGGGCGCGGGTTAGTGTTAGCGTACGGGTTAGGATTAGGGGACGGGTGAGGGTCAGACTTCGGGGAAGGGTTAGGGTTAGGGTTCGGGCTAGGGTTAGGGTTAGGGGACGGGGACGGTTTAGGGTCCAGATGAGTGTACGGCAACGCTTTAGGGGGAGCGTACGTGTGAGGGCGCGGGTTAGTGTTAGCGTACGGGTTAGGATTAGGGGACGGGTGAGGGTCAGGTTTCGGGGAAGTGTTAGGGTTAGGGTTCGGGCTAAGGTTAGGGTTAGGGGACGGGGACGGTTTAGGGTCCAGGTGAGGGTACGACAACGCTTTAGGGGGAGCGTACGTGTGAGGGCGCGGGTTAGTGTTAGCGTACGGGATAGGATTAGGGGACGGGTGAGGGTCAGGCTTCGGGGAAGTGTTAGGGTTAGGGTTCGGGCTAGGGTTAGGGTTCGGGGACGGGGACGGTTTAGGGTCCTGGTGAGGGTACGGCAACGCTTTACGGGTAGCGTACGTGTGAGGGCGCGGGTTAGTGTTAGCCTATGGGTTAGGATTAGGGTACGGGTGAGGGTCAGGCTTCGGGGAAGGGTTAGGGTTAGGTTTCGGGCTAGGGTTAGGGTTAGGGGACAGGGACGGTTTAGGGTCCAGGTGAGTGTACGGCCACGCTTTAGGGGGAGTGTACGTGTGAGGGCGTGGGTTAGTGTTAGCGTACGGGTTAGGATTAGGGGACGGGTGAGGGTCAGGCTTCGGGGAAGGGTTAGGGTTAGGGTTTGGGCTAGGGTTAGCGTTAGGGGACGGGGACGGTTTAAGGTCCAGGTGAGGGTACGGCAACGCTTTAGGGGGAGTGTACGTGTGAGGGCGCGGGTTAGTGTTAGCGTACGGGTTAGGATTAGCGGACGGGTGATGGTCAGGCTTCGGGGAAGGGTTAGGGTTAGGGTTCGGGCTAGGGTTAGGGTTAGGGGACGGGGACTATTTAGGGTCCAGTTGAGGGTACGGCAACGCTTTAGGGGGAGCGTACGTGTGAGGGCGCGGGTTAGTGTTAGCGTACGGGTTAGGATTAGGGGATGGGTGAGGGTCAGGCTTCGGGGAAGGGTTAGGTTTAGGGTTCGGGTTAGGGTTAGGGTTAGGGGACGGGGACGGTTTAGGGTCCAGGTGAGGGTACGGCAACGCTTTAGGGGGAGCGTACGTTTGAGGGCGTGGGTTAGTGTTAGCGTACGGGTTAAGATTAGGGGACGGGTGAGGGTCAGGCTTCGGGGAAGGGTTAGGGTTAGGGTTCGGGCTAGGGTTAGGGTTAGGGGACGGGGACGGTTTAGAGTCCAGGTGAGGGTACGTCAACGCTTTAGGGGGAGCGTACGTGTGAGGGTGCGGGTTAGTGTTAGCGTAAGGGTCAGGATTAGGGGACGGGTGAGTGTCAGGCTTCGGGGAAGGTTTAGGGTTAGGGTTCGGGCTAGGGTTAGGGTTAGGGGACGGGGACGGTTTAGGGTAAACGTGAGGGTACGGCTACGCTTTAGGGGGAGCGTACGTGTCAGGGCGCGGGTTATTGTTAGCGTACGGGTCAGGATTAGGGGACGGGTGAGGGTGAGATTTCGGGGAAGGGTTAGGGTTAGGGTTCGGGCTAGGGTTCCGGTTAGGGGACGGGGACGGTTTAGGGTCCAGGTGAGGGTACGGCAACGCTTTAGGGGGAGCGTACGTGTGAGGGCGTGGTTTAGTGTTAGCGTACAGGTTAGGATTAGGGGACGAGTGAGGGTCAGGCTTCGGGGAATTGTTAGGGTTAGGGTTCGATCTAGGGTTAGGGTTAGGGGACGGGGACGGGTTAGGGTCCAGGTGAGTTACGGCAACGTTTAGGGGGAGCGTACGTGTGAGGCCGCGGGTTAGTGTTAGCGTACGGGTTAGGATTAGGGGACGGGGGAGGGTCAGACTTCGGGGAAGTGTTAGGGTTAGGGTTCGGGCTAGGGTTAGGGTTAGGGGACAGGGACGGTTTAGGGTCCAGGTGAGGGTACGGCAACGCTTTAGGGGGAGCGTACGTGTGAGGGCGCGGGTTAGTGTTAGCGTACGGGTTAGGATTAGGGGACGGTTGAGGGTCAGGCTTCGGGGAAGGGTTAGGGTTAGGGTTCGGGCTAGGGTTAGGGTTAGGGGACGGGGACGGTTTAGGGTCCAGGTGAGGGTACGGCAACTCTTTAGTGGGAGCGTACGTGTGAGGGCGTGGTTTAGTGTTAGCGTACGGGTTAGCATTAGGGGACGGGTGAGGGTCAGGCTTCGGGGAAGTGTTAGGGTTAGGGTTCAGGCTAGGGTTAGGGTTAGGTGAGGGGGATGGTTTAGGGTCCAGGTGAGGGTACGGCAATGCTTTAGGGGGAGCGTACGTGTGAGGGCGCGGGTTAGTGTTCGCGTACGGGTTAGGATTAGGAGACGGGAAGTGTCAGGCTTCGGGGAAGGGTTAGGGTTAGGGTTCGGGCTATGGTTACGGTTAGGGCACGGGGACGGTTTAGGGTCCAGGTGAGGGTACGGCAACGCTTTAGGGGGAGCGTACGTGTGAGGGCGCGGGTTAGTGTTAGCGTACGGGATAGGATTAGGGGACGGGTGAGGGTCAGGCTTCGGGGAAGTGTTAGGGTTAGGGTTCGGGCTAGGGTTAGGGTTCGGGGACGGGGACGGTTTAGGGTCCTGGTGAGGGTACGGCAACGCTTTACGGGTAGCGTACGTGTGAGGGCGCGGGTTAGTGTTAGCCTATGGGTTAGGATTAGGGTACGGGTGAGGGTCAGGCTTCGGGGAAGGGTTAGGGTTAGGTTTCGGGCTAGGGTTAGGGTTAGGGGACAGGGACGGTTTAGGGTCCAGGTGAGTGTACGGCCACGCTTTAGGGGGAGTGTACGTGTGAGGGCGTGGGTTAGTGTTAGCGTACGGGTTAGGATTAGGGGACGGGTGAGGGTCAGGCTTCGGGGAAGGGTTAGGGTTAGGGTTTGGGCTAGGGTTAGCGTTAGGGGACGGGGACGGTTTAAGGTCCAGGTGAGGGTACGGCAACGCTTTAGGGGGAGTGTACGTGTGAGGGCGCGGGTTAGTGTTAGCGTACGGGTTAGGATTAGCGGACGGGTGATGGTCAGGCTTCGGGGAAGGGTTAGGGTTAGGGTTCGGGCTAGGGTTAGGGTTAGGGGACGGGGACTATTTAGGGTCAGTTGAGGGTACGGCAACGCTTTAGGGGGAGCGTACGTGTGAGGGCGCGGGTTAGTGTTAGCGTACGGGTTAGGATTAGGGGATGGGTGAGGGTCAGGCTTCGGGGAAGGGTTAGGTTTAGGGTTCGGGTTAGGGTTAGGGTTAGGGGACGGGGACGGTTTAGGGTCCAGGTGAGGGTACGGCAACGCTTTAGGGGGAGCGTACGTTTGAGGGCGTGGGTTAGTGTTAGCGTACGGGTTAAGATTAGGGGACGGGTGAGGGTCAGGCTTCGGGGAAGGGTTAGGGTTAGGGTTCGGGCTAGGGTTAGGGTTAGGGGACGGGGACGGTTTAGAGTCCAGGTGAGGGTACGTCAACGCTTTAGGGGGAGCGTACGTGTGAGGGTGCGGGTTAGTGTTAGCGTAAGGGTCAGGATTAGGGGACGGGTGAGTGTCAGGCTTCGGGGAAGGTTTAGGGTTAGGGTTCGGGCTAGGGTTAGGGTTAGGGGACGGGGACGGTTTAGGGTAAACGTGAGGGTACGGCTACGCTTTAGGGGGAGCGTACGTGTCAGGGCGCGGGTTATTGTTAGCGTACGGGTCAGGATTAGGGGACGGGTGAGGGTGAGATTTCGGGGAAGGGTTAGGGTTAGGGTTCGGGCTAGGGTTCCGGTTAGGGGACGGGGACGGTTTAGGGTCCAGGTGAGGGTACGGCAACGCTTTAGGGGGAGCGTACGTGTGAGGGCGTGGTTTAGTGTTAGCGTACAGGTTAGGATTAGGGGACGAGTGAGGGTCAGGCTTCGGGGAATTGTTAGGGTTAGGGTTCGATCTAGGGTTAGGGTTAGGGGACGGGGACGGGTTAGGGTCCAGGTGAGTTACGGCAACGCTTTAGGGGGAGCGTACGTGTGAGGGCGCGGGTTAGTGTTAGCGTACGGGTTAGGATTAGGGGACGGGGGAGGGTCAGACTTCGGGGAAGTGTTAGGGTTAGGGTTCGGGCTAGGGTTAGGGTTAGGGGACAGGGACGGTTTAGGGTCCAGGTGAGGGTACGGCAACGCTTTAGGGGGAGCGTACGTGTGAGGGCGCGGGTTAGTGTTAGCGTACGGGTTAGGATTAGGGGACGGTTGAGGGTCAGGCTTCGGGGAAGGGTTAGGGTTAGGGTTCGGGCTAGGGTTAGGGTTAGGGGACGGGGACGGTTTAGGGTCCAGGTGAGGGTACGGCAACGCTTTAGGGGGAGCGTACGTGTGAGGGCGTGGTTTAGTGTTAGCGTACGGGTTAGCATTAGGGGACGGGTGAGGGTCAGGCTTCGGGGAAGTGTTAGGGTTAGGGTTCAGGCTAGGGTTAGGGTTAGGGGAGGGGGATGGTTTAGGGTCCAGGTGAGGGTACGGCAACGCTTTAGGGGGAGCGTACGTGTGAGGGCGTGGGTTAGTGTTCGCGTACGGGTTAGGATTAGGAGACGGGAAGGGTCAGGCTTCGGGGAAGGGTTAGGGTTAGGGTTCGGGCTATGGTTACGGTTAGGGCACGGGGACGGTTTAGGGTCCAGGTGAGGGTACGGCAACGCTTTAGGGGGAGCGTACGTGTGAGGGAGCGGGTTAGTGTTAGCATACGGGTTAGGATTAGGGGACGGGTGAGGGTCAGGCTTCGGGGAAGTGTTAGGGTTATGGTTCGGGCTAGGGTTAGGGTTAGGGGACGGGGACGGTTTAGGGTCCAGGTGAGGGTACGACAACGCTTTAGGGGGAGCGTACGTGTGAGGGCGCGGGTTAGTGTTAGCGTACGGGATAGGATTAGGGGACGGGTGAGGGTCAGGCTTCGGGGAAGTGTTAGGTTTAGGGTTCGGGCTAGGGTTAGGGTTCGGGGACGGGGACGGTTTAGGGTCCTGGTGAGGGTACGGCAACGCTTTAGGGGTAGCGTACGTGTGAGGGCGCGGGTTAGTGTTAGCCTACGGGTTAGGATTAGGGTACGGGTGAGGGTCAGGCTTCGGGGAAGGGTTAGGGTTAGGGTTCGGGCTAGGGTTAGGGTTAGGGGACAGGGACGGTTTAGGGTCCAGGTGAGGGTACGGCCACGCTTTAGGGGGAGTGTACGTGTGAGGGCGTGGGTTAGTGTTAGCGTACGGGTTAGGATTAGGGGACGGGTGAGGGTCAGGCTTCGGGGAAGGGTTAGGGTTAGGGTTTGGTCTAGGGTTAGCGTTAGGGGACGGGGACGGTTTAAGGTCCAGGTGAGGGTACGGCAACGCTTTAGGGGGAGCGTACGTGTGAGGGCGCGGGTTAGTGTTAGCGTACGGGTTAGGATTAGCGGACGGGTGATGGTCAGGCTTCGGGGAAGGGTTAGGGTTAGGGTTCGGGCTAGGGTTAGGGTTAGGGGACGGGGACTATTTAGGGTCCAGTTGAGGGTACGGGAACGCTTTAGGGGGAGCGTACGTGTGAGGGCGCGGGTTAGTGTTAGCGTACGGGTTAGGATTAGGGGATGGGTGAGGGTCAGGCTTCGGGGAAGGGTTAGGTTTAGGGTTCGGGCTAGGGTTAGGGTTAGGGGACGGGGACGGTTTAGGGTCCAGGTGAGGGTACGGCAACGCTTTAGGGGGAGCGTACGTTTTAGGGCGTGGGTTAGTGATAGCGTACGGGTTAAGATTAGGGGACGGGTGAGGGTCAGGCTTCGGGGAAGGGTTAGGGTTAGGGTTCGGGCTAGGGTTAGGGTTAGGGGACGGGGACGGTTTAGAGCCCAGGTGAGGGTACGGCAACGCTTTAGGGGGAGCGTACGTGTGAGGGCGCGGGTTAGTGTTAGCGTACGGGTTAGGATTAGGGGACGGGTGAGGGTCAGGCTTCGGGGAAGGGTTAGGGTTAGGGTTCGGGCTAGGGTTAGGGTTAGGGGACGGGGACGGTTTAGGGTCCAGGTGAGGGTACGGCAACGCTTTAGGGGGAGCGTACGTGTGAGGGCGCGGGTTAGTGTTAGCGTACGGGTTAGGATTAGGGGACGGGTGAGGGTCAGGCTTCAGGGAAGGGTTAGGGTTAGGGTTCCTGCTAGGGTTAGGGTTAGGGGACGGGGACGGTTTAGGGTCCAGTTGAGGGTACGGCAACGCTTTAGGGGGAGCGTACGTGTGAGGGCGCGGGTTAGTGTTAGCCTACGGGTTAGGATTAGGGGACGGGTGAGGGTCAGGCTTCGGGGAAGGGTTAGGGTTAGGGTTCGGGCTAGGCTTAGGGTTAGGGGACGGGGACGGTTTAGGGTCCAGGTGAGGGTACGGCAACATTTTAGGGGGAGCGGACGTGTGAGGGCGTGGGTTAGTGTTAGCGTACGGGTTAGGATTAGGGGACGGGTGAGGGTCAGGCTTCGGGGAAGGTTTAGGGTTAGGGTTCGGGCTAGGGTTAGGGTTAGGGGACGGGGACGGTTTAGCGTCCAGGTGAGGGTACGACAACGCTTTAGGGGGAGCGTACGTGTGAGGGCGCGGGTTAGTGTTAGCGTACGGGTTAGGATTACGGGACGGGTGAGGGTCAGGCTTCGGGGAAGTGTTAGGGTTAGGGTTCGGGCTAGGGTTAGGGTTAGGGGACAGGGAGGGTTTAGGGTCCAGGTGAGGATACGGCAATGCTTTAGGGGGGGCATACGTGTGAGGGTGCGGGTTAGTGTTAGCCTACGGGTTAGGATTAGGGGACGAGTGAGAGTCAGGCTTCGGGGAAGGGTTAGGGTTAGGGTTCAGGCTAGTGTTAGGGTTAGGGCACGGGGACGGTTTAGGGTCCAGGTGAGCGTACGGCAACGCTTTAGGGACAGCGTACGTGTGAGGGCGCGGGTTAGTGTTAGCCTACGGGTTAGGATTAGGGGACGGGTGACGGTCAGGCTTCGGGGAAGGGTTAGGGTTAGGGTTCGGGCTAGGGTTAGGGGACGGTTTAGGGTCCAGGTGAGGGTACGGCAAAGCTTTAGGGGAGCGTACGTGTGAGGGCGAGGGTTAGTGTCAGCCTACGGGTTAGGATTAGGGGACGGGTGAGGGTCAGGTTTCGGGGAAGGGTTAGGGTTAGGGTTCGGGCTAGGGTTAGGGTTAGAAAACGGGGAATGTTTAGGGTCCAGGTGAGGGTACGGCAACGCTTTAGGGGGAGCGTATGTGTGAGGGCGCGGGTTAGTGTTAGCGTACGGGTTAGGATTAGGGGACGGTTGAGGGTCAGGCTTGTGGGAAGGGTTAGGGTTAGGATTCGGCCTAGGGTTAGGGTTAGGGGAAGGGGACGGTTTAGGGTCCAGCTGAGGGTACGGCAAAGCTTTAGGGGGAGCGTACGTGTGAGGGCGCGGGTTAGTGTTAGCGTACGGGTTAGGATTAGGGGACGGGTGAGGTTCAGGCTTCGGTGAAGGGTTAGGGTTAGGGTTCGGGCTAGGGTTAGGGTTAGGGGACGGGGACGGTTTAGGGTCCAGGTGAGGGTACGGCAACACTTTAGGGGGAGCGTACGTGTGAGGGCGCGGGTTAGTGTTAGCCTACGCTTAGGATTAGGGGACGGGTGAGGGTCAGGCTTCGGGGAAGGGTTAGGGTTAGGGATCGGGCTAGGGTTAGGGTTAGGGGACGGGGACGGGTTAGGGTCCAGGTGCGGGTTCGGCAACGCTTTAGGGGGAGCGTATGTGTGAGGGCGCGGGTTAGTGTTAGCGTACGGGTTAGGATTAGGGGACGGGTGAGGGTCAGGCTTCTGGGAAGGGTTAGGGTTAGGGTTCGGGCTAGGGTTAGGGTTAGGGGACGGGGACGGTTTATGGTCCAGGTGAGGGTACGGCAACGCTTTAGGGGGAGCGTACGTGTGAGGGCGCGGGTTAGTGTTAGCCTACGGGTTAGGATTAGGGGACGGGTGAGGGTCAGGAGTCGGGGAAGAGTTAGGGTTAGGGTTCGGGCTAGGTTTAGGGTTAGAGGACGGGGACGGTTTAGGGTCCAGGTGAGGGTACGGCAACGCTTTAGGGGGAGCGTACGTGTGAGAGCGCGGGTTAGTGTTAGCCTACGGGTTAGGATTAGGGGACGGGTGAGGGTCAGGCTCGGGGAAGGGTTAGGGTTAGGGTTCGGGCTAGGGTTAGGGTTAGGGGACGGGGACGGTTTAAGGTCCAGGTGAGGGTACGGCAACGCTTTAGGGGGAGCGTACGTGTGAGGGCGCGGGTTAGTGTTAGCCTAAGGGTTAGGATTAGGGGACGGCTGAGGGTCAGGTTTCGGGGAAGGTTTAGGGTTAGGGTTCGGGCTAGGGTTAGGGTTAGGGGACGGGGAAGGTTTAGGGTCCAGGTGAGGGTACGGCAACGCTTTAGGGGGAGCGTACGTGTGAGGGCGCGGGTTAGTGTTAGCGTCCGGGTTAGGATTAGGGGACGGTTGAGGGTCAGGCTTGTGGGAAGGGTTAGGGTTAGGGTTCGGCCTAGGGTTAGGGTTAGGGGACGGGGACGGTTTAGGGTCCAGGTGAGGGTACGTCAACGCTTTAGGGGGAGCGTACGTGTGAGGGCGCGGGTTACTGTTAGCGTAAGGGTCAGGATTAGGGGACGGTTGAGGGTCAGGCTTCGGGGAAGGTTTATGGTTAGGGTTCAGGCTAGTGTTAGGGTTAGGGGACGGGGACGGTTTAGGGTAAAAGTGAGGGTACGGCTACGCTTTAGGGGGAGCGTACGTGTGAGGGCGCGGGTTATTGTTAGCGTACGGGTCAGGATTAGGTGACGGGTGAGGGTGAGGTTTTGGGGAAGGGTTAGGGTTAGTGTTCGGGCTAGGGTTAGTGTTAGGGGATGGGGACGGTTTAGGGTCTAGGTGAGGCTATGGCAACGCTTTAGGGGGAGCGTACGTGTGAGGGCGCGGTTTAGTGTACGGCTTAGGATTAGGGGACGGGTGAGGGTGAGGCTTCGGGGAATGGTTAGGCTTAGGGTTCGGGCTAGGGATAGGATTAGGGGATGGGGACGGTTTAGGGTCCAGGTGAGGGTACGGCAACGCTTTAGGGGGAGCGTACGTGTGAGGGCGCGGGTTAGTGTTAGCGTACGGATCAGGATTAGGGGACGGGTGAGGGTCAGGCTTCGGGGAAGGGTTAGGGTGAGGGTTCAGGCTTGGGTTAGGGTTAAGGTACGGGGACGGTTTAGGCTCCAGGTGAGGGTACGGCAACGCTTTAGGGGGAGCGTACGTGTGAGGGCGTGGTTTAGTGTTAGCGTACGGGTTAGGATTAGGGGACGAGTGAGGGTCAGGCTTCGGGGAAGGGTTAGGGTTAGGGTTCGGGCTAGGGTTAGGGTTAGGGGACGGGGATGGTTTAGGGTCCAGGTGAGGTACGGCAACGCTTTAGGGGGAGCGTACGTGTGAGGGCGTGGTTTAGTGTTAGCGTACGGATCAGGATTAGGGGACGGGTGAGGGTCAGGCTTCGGGGAAGGGTTAGGGTTATGGTTCGGGCTAGGGTTAGGGTTAGGGGACGGGGACGGTTTAGGGTCCAGGTGAGGGTACGGCAACGCTTTAGGGGGAGCGTACGTGTGAGGGCGCAGGTTAGTGTTAGCCTACGGGTTAGGATTAGGGGACGGGTGAGGGTCAGGCTTCGGGGAAGGGTTAGGGATAGGCTTCGGGCTAGGCTTAGGGTGAGGGGACGAGGACGGTTTAGGGTCCAGGTGAGGGTACGGCAACGCTTTTGGGGGAGCGTACGTGTGAGGGCGCGGGTTAGTGTTTGCGTACTGGTTAGGATTAGGGGACGGGTGAGGGTCAGGCTTCGGGGAAGGGTTAGGGTTAGAGTTCGGGCTAGGGTAAGGGTTAGGGGACGGGGACGGTTTAGGGTCCAGGTGAGGGTATGGCAACGCTTTAGGGGAAGCGTACGTGTGAGGGCGCTGGTTAGTGTTAGCCTACGGGTTAGGATTAGGGGACGTGTGAGTGTCAGGTTTCGGGGAAGGGTTAGGGTTAGGGTTCGGGCTAGGGTTAGGGTTCGGGGACGGGGAAGGTTTAGGGTCCAGGTGAGGGTACGTCAACGCTTTAGGGGGAGCGTACGTGTGAGGGCGCGGGTTAGTGTTAGCGTAAGGGTCAGGATTAGGGGACGGGTGAGGGTCAGGCTTCGGGGAAGGTTTAGGGTTTGGGTTCGGGCTAGGGTTAGGGTTAGAGGACGGGGACGGTTTAGGGTAAACGTGAGGGTACGGCTACGCTTTAGGGGGAGCGTACGTGTCAGGGCGCGGGTTATTGTTAGCCTACGGGTCAGGATTAGGGGACGGGTGAGGGTGAGGTTTCGCGGAAGTGTTAGGGTTAGGGTTCGGGCTAGGTTTAGGGTTAGGGGACGGGGACGGTTTAGGGTCCAGGTGAGGGTACGGCAACGCTTTAGGGGGAGCGTACGTGTGAGGGCGCGGGTTAGTGTTAGCGTAAGGGTCAGGATTAGGGGACGGGTGAGGATCAGGCTTCAGGGAAGTGTAAGGGTTAGGGTTCGGGCTAGGGTTAGGTTTAGGGGACGGGGACGGTTTAGGCGCCAGCTGAGGGTACGGCAATGCTTTAGGGGGAGTGTACGTGTGAGGGCGCGGGTTAGTGTTAGCCTACGGGTTAGGATTAGGGGACGTGTGAGGGTCAGGCTTCGGGGAAGGGTTAGGGTTAGGGTTCGGGCTAGGGTTAGGGTTAGGGGACGGGGACAGTTTAGGGTCCAGGTGACGGTACGGCAACGCTTTAGGGGGAGCGTACGTGTGAGGGCGCGGGTTAGTGTTAGCGTACGGGTTAGGATTAGAGGACGGATGAGGGTCAGGCTTCGGGGACGGGTTAGGGTTAGGGTTCGGGCTAGGGTTAGGGTTAGGGGATGGGGACGGTTTAGTGTCTAGGTGAGGCTATGGCAACGTTTTAGGGTGAGCGTACGTGTGAGGGCTCGGTTTAGTGTACGGCTTAGGATTAGGGGACAGGTGAGGGTCAGGCTTCGGGGAATGGTTAGGCTTAGGGTTCGGGCTAGGGATAGTATTAGGGGATGGGGACGGTTTAGGGTCCAGGTGAGGGTACGGCAACGCTTTAGGGGGACCGTACGTGTGAGGGCGCGGTTTAGTGTACGGGTTAGGATTAGGGGACGGGTGAGGGTCAGGCTTCGGGGAAGGGTTAGGGTTAGGGTTCGGGCTAGGGTTAGGGTAAGGGGACGGGGACGGTTTAGGGTACAGGTGAGGGCACGGCAACGCTTTAGGGGGAGCGTACGTGTGAGGGCGCGGGTTAGTTTTACCTACGGGTTAGGATTAGGGAACGGGTGAGGGTCAGGCTTCGGGGAAGGGTTAGGGTTAGGGTTCGGGCTAGGGTTAGGGTAAGGGGACGGGGACGGTTTAGGGTCCAGGTGAGGGTACAGCAACGCTTTAGGGGGAGCGTACGTGTGAGGGCGCGGGTTAGTGTTACCTACGGGTTAGGATTAGGGGACGGGTGAGGGTCAGGCTTCGGGGAAGGGTTAGGGTTAGGGTTCAGGCTAGGGTTAGGGTTAGGGGACGAGGACGGTTTAGGGTCCAGGTGAGGGTATGGCAACGCTTTAGGAGGAGCGTACGTGTGAGGGCGTGGTTTAGTGTTAGCGTACGGGTTAGCATTAGGTGACGGGTGAGGGTCAGGCTTCGGGGAAGTGTTAGGGTTAGGGTTCAGGCTAGGGTTAGGGTTAGGGGAGGGGGATGGTTTAGGGTCCAGGTGAGGATACGGCAACGCTTTAGGGGGAGCGTACGTGTGAGGGCGCGGGTTAGTGTTAGCATACGGGTTAGGATTAGGGGACGGGTGAGGGTCAGGCTTCGGGGAAGGGTTAGGGTTAGGGTTCGTGCTAGGGTTAGGGTTAGGGGATGGGGACGGTTTAGCGTCCAGGTGAGGGTACGGCAACGCTTTAGGGGGAGCGTACGTGTGAGGGCGCGGGTTAGTGTTAGCGTACGGGTTAGGATTAGGGGACGGGTGAGGGTCAGGCTTCGGGGAAGCGTTAGGGTTAGGGTTCGGGCTAGGGTTAGGGTTAGGAGACGGGGACGGTTTAGGGTCGAGGTGAGGGTACCGCAACGCTTTAGGGGGAGCGTACGTGTGAGGGCGCGGGTTAGTGTTAGCCTACGGGTTAGGATTAGGGTACGGGTGAGGGTCAGGCTTCGGAGAAGGGTTAGGGTTAGGGTTCGGGCTAGGGTTAGGGTTAGGGGACAGGGACGGTTTAGGGTCCAGGTGAGGGTACGGCCACGCTTTAGGGGGAGTGTACGTGTGAGGGCGTGGGTTAGTGTTAGCGTACGGGTTAGGATTAGGGGACGGGTGAGGGTCAGGCTTCGGGGAAGGGTTAGGGTTAGGGTTTGGGCTAGGGTTAGCGTTAGGGGACGGGGACGGTTTAAGGTCCAGGTGAGGGTACGGCAACGCTTTAGGGGGAGCGTACGTGTGAGGGCGCGGGTTAGTGTTAGCGTACGTGTTAGGATTAGCGGACGGGTGATGGTCAGGCTTCGGGGAAGGGTTAGGGTTAGGGTTCGGGCTAGGGTTAGGGTTAGGGGACGGGGACGGTTTAGGGTCCAGGTGAGGGTACGACAACGCTTTAGGGGGAGCGTACGTGTGAGGGCGCGGGTTATTGTTAGCCTACGGGTTAGGATTACGGGACGGATGAGGGACAGGTTTCGGGGAAGGGTTAGGGTTAGGGTTCGGGCTAGGGTTAGGGTTAGGGGACGGGGACGGTTTAGGGTCCAGGTGAGGGTACGGCAACGCTGTAGGGGAAGCGAACGTGTGAGGGCGCGGGTTAGTGTTAGCGTAAGGGTCAGGATTAGGGGACGGGTGAGGGTCAGGCTTCAGGGAAGTGTAAGGGTTAGGGTTCGGGCTAGGGTTAGTTTTAGGGGACGGGGACGGTTTAGGCGCCAGCTGAGTGTACGGCAATGCTTTAGGGGGAGTGTACGTGTGAGGGCGCGGGTTAGTGTTAGCGTACGGGTTAGGATTAGGGGACGGGTGAGGGTGAGGTTTCGGGGAAGGGTTAGGGTTAGGGTTCGGGCTAGGGTTAGGGTTAGGGGACGGGGACGGTTTATGGTCCAGGTGAGGGTACGACAACGCTTTAGGGGGAGCGTATGTGTGAGGGCACGTGTTAGTGTTAGCGTACGTGTTAGGATAAGGGGACGGGTGAGGGTCAGGCTTCGGGGAAGTGTTAGGGTTAGGGTTCGGGCTAGGGTTAGGGTTAGGGGACGGGGACGGTTTATGGTCCAGGTGAGGGTACGACAACGCTTTAGGGGGAGCGTATGTGTGAGGGCACGTGTTAGTGTTAGCGTACGTGTTAGGATAAGGGGACGGGTGAGGGTCAGGCTTCGGGGAAGTGTTAGGGTTAGGGTTCGGGCTAGGGTTAGGGTTAGGGGACGGGGACGGTTTAGGGTCCAGGTGAGGGTACGGCAACGCTTTAGGGGGAGCGTACGTGTGAGGGCGCGCGTTAGTGTTAGCTTATGGGTTAGGATTAGGGGACGGATGAGGGTCAGGCTACGGGGACGGGTTAGGGTTAGGGTTTGGGCTAGGGTTAGGGTTAGGGGATGGGGACGGTTTAGGGTCTAGGTGAGGGTATGGCAACGCTTTAGGGGGAGCGTACGTGTGAGGGCGCGGTTTAGTGTATGGCTTAGGATTAGGGGACGGGTGAGGGTCAGGCTTCGGGGAATGGTTAGGCTTAGGGTTCGGGCTAGGGATAGGATTAGGGGATGGGGACGGTTTAGGGTCGAGGTGAGGGTACGGCAACGCTTTAGGGGGACCGTACGTGTGAGGGCGCGGTTTAGTGTACGGGTTAGGATTAGGGGACGGGTGAGGGTCAGGCTTCGGGGAAGGGTTAGTGTTAGGGTTCGGGCTAGGCTTAGGGTTAGGGGACGGGGACGGTTTAGGGTCCAGGTCAGGGTACGGCAACGCTTTAGGGGGAGCGTACGTGTGAGGGTGCGGGTTAGTGTTAGCGTACGGGTTAGGATTAGGGGACGGGTGAGGGTCAGGCTTCGGGGAAGGGTTAGGGTTAGGGTTCGGGCTAGTGTTAGGGTTAGGGCACGGGGACGGTTTAGGGTCCAGGTGAGCGTACGGCAACGCTTTAGGGAGAGCGTACGTGTGAGGGCGCGGGTTAGTGTTAGCGTATGGGTTAGGATTAGGGGACGGGTGAGGGTCAGGTTTCGGGGAAGGGTTAGGGTTAGGGTTCGGGCTAGGGTTAGGGGACGGTTTAGGGTCCAGGTGAGGGTACGGCAACGCTTTAGGGGGAGCGTACGTGTGAGGGCGCGGGTTAGTGTTAGCCTCCGGGTTAGGATTAGGGGACGGGTGAGGGTCAGGCTTCGGGGAAGGGTTAGGGTTAGGGTTCGGGCTAGGGTTAGGGTTAGGGGACGGGGACGGTTTAGGGTCCAGGTGAGGGTACGGCAACGCTTTAGGGGGAGCGTACGTGTGAGGGCGCGGGTTAGTGTTAGCCTACGGTTTAGGATTAGGGGACGGGTGAGGGTCAGTAGTCGGGAAGAGTTAGGGATTGGATTCGGGCTAGGGTTAGGGTTAGAGGACGGGCACGGTTTAGGGTCCAGGTGAGGGTACGGCAACGCTTTAGGGGGAGCGTACGTGTGAGGGCGCAGGTTAGTGTTAGCCTACGGGTTAGGATTAGGGGACGGGTGAGGGTCAGGTTTCGGGGAAGGGTTAGGGTTAGGGTTCGGGCTAGGGTTAGGGTTAGAAAACGGGGAAGGTTTAGGGTCCAGGTGAGGGTACGGCAACGCTTTAGGGGGAGCGTACGTGTGAGGGCGCGGGTTAGTGTTAGCGTACGGGTTAGGATTAGGGGACGGTTGAGGGTCAGGCTTGTGGGAAGGGTTAGGGTTAGGGTTCGGCCTAGGGTTAGGGTTAGGGGACGGGGACGGTTTAGGGTCCAGGTGAGGGTACGGCAACGCTTTAGGGGGAGCGTACGTGTGAGGGCGCGGGTTAGTGTTAGCGTACGGGTTAGGATTAGGGGACGGGTGAGGTTCAGGCTTCGGTGAAGGGTTAGGGTTAGGGTTCGGGCTAGGGTTAGGGTTAGGGGACGGGGACGGTTTAGGGTCCAGGTGAGGGTACGGCAACACTTTAGGGGGAGCGTACGTGTGAGGGCGCGGGTTAGTGTTAGCCTACGCCTTAGGATTAGGGGACGGGTGAGTGTCAGGCTTCGGGGAAGGGTTAGGGTTAGGGATCGAGCTAGGGTTAGGGTTAGGGGACGGGGACGGGTTAGGGTCCAGGTGAGGGTACGGCAACGCTTTAGGGGGAGCGTACGTGTGAGGGCACGGGTTAGTGTTAGCATACGGGTTAGGATTAGGGGACGGGTGAGGGTCAGGCTTCAGGGAAGGGTTAGGGTTAGGGTTCGGGCTAGGGTTAGGGTTAGGGGACGAGGAGGGTTTAGGGTCCAGGTGAGGATACGGCAATGCTTTACGGGGGGCATACGTGTGAGGGCGCGGGTTAGTGTTAGCCTACGGGTTAGGATTAGGGGACGGGTGAGGGTCAGGCTTCGTGGAAGGGTTAGGGTTAGGGTTCGGGCTAGGGTTAGGGGACGGTTTAGGGTCCAGGTGAGGGTACGGCAATGCTTTAGGGGGAGCGTACGTGTGAGGACGCGGGTTAGTGTTAGCCTATGGCTTAGGATTAGGGGTCGGGTGAGGGTCAGGCTTCGGGGAAGGGTTAAGGATCGGCTTTAGGCTAGGCTTAGGGTTAGGGGTCGGGGACGGTTTAGGGTCCAGGTGAGGGTACGGCAACGCTTTAGGGGGAGCGTACGTGTGAGGGCGCGGGTTAGTGTTAGCGTACGGGTTAGGATTAGGGGACGGGAGAGGGTCAGGCTTCGGGGAAGGGTTAGGGTTAGGGTTCGTGCTAGGGTTATGGGACGGTTTAGGGTCCAGGTGAGGGTACGGCAACACTTTAGGGGGAGCGTACGTGTGAGGGCGCGGGTTAGTGTTAGCCTCTGGGTTAGGATTAGGGGACGGGTGAGGGTCAGGCTTCGGGGACGGGTTAGGGTTAGGGTTCGGGCTAGGGTTCGGGTTAGGGGACGGGGACGGTTTAGGGTCCAGGTGAGTGTACGGCAACGCTTTAGGGGGAGCGTACGTGTGAGGGCGCAGGTTAGTGTTAGCCTACGGGTTAGGATTAGGAGACGGGTGAGGGTCAGGCTTCGGGGAAGGGTTAGGGATAGGCTTCGAGCTAGGCTTAGGGTTAGGGGACGGGGACGGTTTAGGGTCCAGGTGAGGGTACGGCAACGCTTTTGGGGGAGCGTACGTGTGAGGGCGCGGGTTAGTGTTTGCGTACTGTTTAGGATTAGGGGACGGGTGAGGGTCAGGCTTCGGGGAAGGGTTAGGGTTAGGGTTCGGGCTAGGGTTACGGTTAGGGGACGGGGACGGTTTAGGGTCCAGGTGAGGGTACGGCAACGCTTTAGGGGGAGCGTATGTGTGAGGGCGCGGGTTAGTGTTAGCGTACGGGTTAGGAATAGGGGACGGGTGAGGGTCAGGTTTCGGGGAAGGGTTAGGGTTAGGGTTCGGGCTAGGGATAGGGTTAGGGGACGGGGAAGGTTTAGGGTCCAGGTGAGGGTACGGCAACGTTTTAGGGGGAGCGTACGTGTGAGGGGGCGGGTTAGTGTTAGCGTAAGGGTCAGGATTAGGGGACGGGTGAGTGTCAGGCTTCGGGGAAGGTTTAGGGTTAGGGTTCGGGCTAGGGTTAGGGTTAGGGGACGGGGACGGTTTAGGGTAAACGTGAGGGTACGGCTACGCTTTAGGGGGAGCGTACTTGTCAGGGCGTGGGTTATTGTTAGCGTACGGGTCAGGATTAGGGGACGGGTGAGGGTGAGATTTCGGGGAAGGGTTAGGGTTAGGGTTCGGGCTAGGCTTAGGGTTAGGGGACGGGGACGGTTTAGGGTCCAGTTGAGGGTACGTCAACATTTTAGGGGGAGCGTACGTGTGAGGGCGTGGGTTAGTGTTAGCGTACGTGTTAGGATTAGGGGACGGGTGAGGGTCAGGCTTCGGGGAAGAATTAGGGTTAGGGTTTGGGCTAGGGTTCGGGTTAGGGGACGGGGACGGTTTAGGGTCCAGGTGAGGGTACGGCAACGCTTTAGGGGGAGCGTACGTGTGAGGGCGCGGGTTAGTGTTAGCCTACGGGTTAGGATTAGGGGACGCATGAGGGTCAGAATTCGGGGAAGGGTTAGGGTTAGGGTTCGGGCTAGGGTTAGGGTTAGGGGACGGGGACGGTTTAGGGTCCAGGTGAGGGTATGGCAACGCTTTACGGGGAGCATACGTGTGAGTGTGCGGGTTAGTGTTAGCGTACGGGTTAGGATTAGGAGACGGGTGAGGGTCAGGCTTCGGGGAAGGGTTAGGGTTAGGGTTCGGGCTAGGGTTAGGGTTAGGGGACAGGGAGGGTTTAGGGTCCAGGTGAGGATACGGCAATGCTTTAGGGGGGGCATACGTGTGAGGGTGCGGGTTAGTGTTAGCCTACGGGTTAGGATTAGGGGACGAGTGAGAGTCAGGCTTCGGGGAAGGGTTAGGGTTAGGGTTCAGGCTAGTGTTAGGGTTAGGGCACGGGGACGGTTTAGGGTCCAGGTGAGCGTACGGCAACGCTTTAGGGACAGCGTACGTGTGAGGGCGCGGGTTAGTGTTAGCCTACGGGTTAGGATTAGGGGACGGGTGACGGTCAGGCTTCGGGGAAGGGTTAGGGTTAGGACTCGGGCTAGGGTTAGGGGACGGTTTAGGGTCCAGGTGAGGGTACGGCAAAGCTTTAGGGGAGCGTACGTGTGAGGGCGAGGGTTAGTGTCAGCCTACGGGTTAGGATTAGGGGACGGGTGAGGGTCAGGTTTCGGGGAAGGGTTAGGGTTAGGGTTCGGGCTAGGGTTAGGGTTAGAAAACGGGGAATGTTTAGGGTCCAGGTGAGGGTACGGCAACGCTTTAGGGGGAGCGTATGTGTGAGGGCGCGGGTTAGTGTTAGCGTACGGGTTAGGATTAGGGGACGGTTGAGGGTCAGGCTTGTGGGAAGGGTTAGGGTTAGGATTCGGCCTAGGGTTAGGGTTAGGGGAAGGGGACGGTTTAGGGTCCAGCTGAGGGTACGGCAAAGCTTTAGGGGGAGCGTACGTGTGAGGGCGCGGGTTAGTGTTAGCGTACGGGTTAGGATTAGGGGACGGTTGAGGGTCAGGCTCGGGGAAGGGTTAGGGTTAGGGTTCGGGCTAGGGTTAGGGTTAGGGGACGGGGACGGTTTAAGGTCCAGGTGAGGGTACGGCAACGCTTTAGGGGGAGCGTACGTGTGAGGGCGCGGGTTAGTGTTAGCCTAAGGGTTAGGATTAGGGGACGGCTGAGGGTCAGGTTTCGGGGAAGGTTTAGGGTTAGGGTTCGGGCTAGGGTTAGGGTTAGGGGACGGGGAAGGTTTAGGGTCCAGGTGAGGGTACGGCAACGCTTTAGGGGGAGCGTACGTGTGAGGGCGCGGGTTAGTGTTAGCGTCCGGGTTAGGATTAGGGGACGGTTGAGGGTCAGGCTTGTGGGAAGGGTTAGGGTTAGGGTTCGGCCTAGGGTTAGGGTTAGGGGACGGGGACGGTTTAGGGTCCAGGTGAGGGTACGTCAACGCTTTAGGGGGAGCGTACGTGTGAGGGCGCGGGTTACTGTTAGCGTAAGGGTCAGGATTAGGGGACGGTTGAGGGTCAGGCTTCGGGGAAGGTTTAGGGTTAGGGTTCAGGCTAGTGTTAGGGTTAGGGGACGGGGACGGTTTAGGGTAAAAGTGAGGGTACGGCTACGCTTTAGGGGGAGCGTACGTGTGAGGGCGCGGGTTATTGTTAGCGTACGGGTCAGGATTAGGTGACGGGTGAGGGTGAGGTTTTGGGGAAGGGTTAGGGTTAGTGTTCGGGCTAGGGTTAGTGTTAGGGGATGGGGACGGTTTAGGGTCTAGGTGAGGCTATGGCAACGCTTTAGGGGGAGCGTACGTGTGAGGGCGCGGTTTAGTGTACGGCTTAGGATTAGGGGACGGGTGAGGGTGAGGCTTCGGGGAATGGTTAGGCTTAGGGTTCGGGCTAGGGATAGGATTAGGGGATGGGGACGGTTTAGGGTCCAGGTGAGGGTACGGCAACGCTTTAGGGGGAGCGTACGTGTGAGGGCGCGGGTTAGTGTTAGCGTACGGATCAGGATTAGGGGACGGGTGAGGGTCAGGCTTCGGGGAAGGGTTAGGGTGAGGGTTCAGGCTTGGGTTAGGGTTAAGGTACGGGGACGGTTTAGGCTCCAGGTGAGGGTACGGCAACGCTTTAGGGGGAGCGTACGTGTGAGGGCGTGGTTTAGTGTTAGCGTACGGGTTAGGATTAGGGGACGAGTGAGGGTCAGGCTTCGGGGAAGGGTTAGGGTTAGGGTTCGGGCTAGGGTTAGGGTTAGGGGACGGGGATGGTTTAGGGTCCAGGTGAGGTACGGCAACGATTTAGGGGGAGCGTACGTGTGAGGGCGTGGTTTAGTGTTAGCGTACGGATCAGGATTAGGGGACGGGTGAGGGTCAGGCTTCGGGGAAGGGTTAGGGTTATGGTTCGGGCTAGGGTTAGGGTTAGGGGACGGGGACGGTTTAGGGTCCAGGTGAGGGTACGGCAACGCTTTAGGGGGAGCGTACGTGTGAGGGCGCAGGTTAGTGTTAGCCTACGGGTTAGGATTAGGGGACGGGTGAGGGTCAGGCTTCGGGGAAGGGTTAGGGATAGGCTTCGGGCTAGGCTTAGGGTGAGGGGACGAGGACGGTTTAGGGTCCAGGTGAGGGTACGGCAACGCTTTTGGGGGAGCGTACGTGTGAGGGCGCGGGTTAGTGTTTGCGTACTGGTTAGGATTAGGGGACGGGTGAGGGTCAGGCTTCGGGGAAGGGTTAGGGTTAGAGTTCGGGCTAGGGTAAGGGTTAGGGGACGGGGATGGTTTAGGGTCCAGGTGAGGGTACGGCAACGCTTTAGGGGAAGCGTACGTGTGAGGGCGCTGGTTAGTGTTAGCCTACGGGTTAGGATTAGGGGACGTGTGAGTGTCAGGTTTCGGGGAAGGGTTAGGGTTAGGGTTCGGGCTAGGGTTAGGGTTCGGGGACGGGGAAGGTTTAGGGTCCAGGTGAGGGTACGTCAACGCTTTAGGGGGAGCGTACGTGTGAGGGCGCGGGTTAGTGTTAGCGTAAGGGTCAGGATTAGGGGACGGGTGAGGGTCAGGCTTCGGGGAAGGTTTAGGGTTTGGGTTCGGGCTAGGGTTAGGGTTAGAGGACGGGGACGGTTTAGGGTAAACGTGAGGGTACGGCTACGCTTTAGGGGGAGCGTACGTGTCAGGGCGCGGGTTATTGTTAGCCTACGGGTCAGGATTAGGGGACGGGTGAGGGTGAGGTTTCGCGGAAGTGTTAGGGTTAGGGTTCGGGCTAGGTTTAGGGTTAGGGGACGGGGACGGTTTAGGGTCCAGGTGAGGGTACGGCAACGCTTTAGGGGGAGCGTACGTGTGAGGGCGCGGGTTAGTGTTAGCGTAAGGGTCAGGATTAGGGGACGGGTGAGGATCAGGCTTCAGGGAAGTGTAAGGGTTAGGGTTCGGGCTAGGGTTAGGTTTAGGGGACGGGGACGGTTTAGGCGCCAGCTGAGGGTACGGCAATGCTTTAGGGGGAGTGTACGTGTGAGGGCGCGGGTTAGTGTTAGCCTACGGGTTAGGATTAGGGGACGTGTGAGGGTCAGGCTTCGGGGAAGGGTTAGGGTTAGGGTTCGGGCTAGGGTTAGGGTTAGGGGACGGGGACAGTTTAGGGTCCAGGTGACGGTACGGCAACGCTTTAGGGGGAGCGTACGTGTGAGGGCGCGGGTTAGTGTTAGCGTACGGGTTAGGATTAGAGGACGGATGAGGGTCAGGCTTCGGGGACGGGTTAGGGTTAGGGTTCGGGCTAGGGTTAGGGTTAGGGGATGGGGACGGTTTAGTGTCTAGGTGAGGCTATGGCAACGTTTTAGGGTGAGCGTACGTGTGAGGGCTCGGTTTAGTGTACGGCTTAGGATTAGGGGACAGGTGAGGGTCAGGCTTCGGGGAATGGTTAGGCTTAGGGTTCGGGCTAGGGATAGTATTAGGGGATGGGGACGGTTTAGGGTCCAGGTGAGGGTACGGCAACGCTTTAGGGGGACCGTACGTGTGAGGGCGCGGTTTAGTGTACGGGTTAGGATTAGGGGACGGGTGAGGGTCAGGCTTCGGGGAAGGGTTAGGGTTAGGGTTCGGGCTAGGGTTAGGGTAAGGGGACGGGGACGGTTTAGGGTACAGGTGAGGGCACGGCAACGCTTTAGGGGGAGCGTACGTGTGAGGGCGCGGGTTAGTTTTACCTACGGGTTAGGATTAGGGAACGGGTGAGGGTCAGGCTTCGGGGAAGGGTTAGGGTTAGGGTTCGGGCTAGGGTTAGGGTAAGGGGACGGGGACGGTTTAGGGTCCAGGTGAGGGTACAGCAACGCTTTAGGGGGAGCGTACGTGTGAGGGCGCGGGTTAGTGTTACCTACGGGTTAGGATTAGGGGACGGGTGAGGGTCAGGCTTCGGGGAAGGGTTAGGGTTAGGGTTCGGGCTAGGGTTAGGGTTAGGGGACGAGGACGGTTTAGGGTCCAGGTGAGGGTATGGCAACGCTTTAGGAGGAGCGTACGTGTGAGGGCGTGGTTTAGTGTTAGCGTACGGGTTAGCATTAGGTGACGGGTGAGGGTCAGGCTTCGGGGAAGTGTTAGGGTTAGGGTTCAGGCTAGGGTTAGGGTTAGGGGAGGGGGATGGTTTAGGGTCCAGGTGAGGATACGGCAACGCTTTAGGGGGAGCGTACGTGTGAGGGCGCGGGTTAGTGTTAGCATACGGGTTAGGATTAGGGGACGGGTGAGGGTCAGGCTTCGGGGAAGGGTTAGGGTTAGGGTTCGTGCTAGGGTTAGGGTTAGGGGATGGGGACGGTTTAGCGTCCAGGTGAGGGTACGGCAACGCTTTAGGGGGAGCGTACGTGTGAGGGCGCGGGTTAGTGTTAGCGTACGGGTTAGGATTAGGGGACGGGTGAGGGTCAGGCTTCGGGGAAGCGTTAGGGTTAGGGTTCGGGCTAGGGTTAGGGTTAGGAGACGGGGACGGTTTAGGGTCGAGGTGAGGGTACCGCAACGCTTTAGGGGGAGCGTACGTGTGAGGGCGCGGGTTAGTGTTAGCCTACGGGTTAGGATTAGGGTACGGGTGAGGGTCAGGCTTCGGAGAAGGGTTAGGGTTAGGGTTCGGGCTAGGGTTAGGGTTAGGGGACAGGGACGGTTTAGGGTCCAGGTGAGGGTACGGCCACGCTTTAGGGGGAGTGTACGTGTGAGGGCGTGGGTTAGTGTTAGCGTACGGGTTAGGATTAGGGGACGGGTGAGGGTCAGGCTTCGGGGAAGGGTTAGGGTTAGGGTTTGGGCTAGGGTTAGCGTTAGGGGACGGGGACGGTTTAAGGTCCAGGTGAGGGTACGGCAACGCTTTAGGGGGAGCGTACGTGTGAGGGCGCGGGTTAGTGTTAGCGTACGTGTTAGGATTAGCGGACGGGTGATGGTCAGGCTTCGGGGAAGGGTTAGGGTTAGGGTTCGGGCTAGGGTTAGGGTTAGGGGACGGGGACGGTTTAGGGTCCAGGTGAGGGTACGACAACGCTTTAGGGGGAGCGTACGTGTGAGGGCGCGGGTTATTGTTAGCCTACGGGTTAGGATTACGGGACGGATGAGGGACAGGTTTCGGGGAAGGGTTAGGGTTAGGGTTCGGGCTAGGGTTAGGGTTAGGGGACGGGGACGGTTTAGGGTCCAGGTGAGGGTACGGCAACGCTGTAGGGGGAGCGAACGTGTGAGGGCGCGGGTTAGTGTTAGCGTAAGGGTCAGGATTAGGGGACGGGTGAGGGTCAGGCTTCAGGGAAGTGTAAGGGTTAGGGTTCGGGCTAGGGTTAGTTTTAGGGGACGGGGACGGTTTAGGCGCCAGCTGAGTGTACGGCAATGCTTTAGGGGGAGTGTACGTGTGAGGGCGCGGGTTAGTGTTAGCGTACGGGTTAGGATTAGGGGACGGGTGAGGGTGAGGTTTCGGGGAAGGGTTAGGGTTAGGGTTCGGGCTAGGGTTAGGGTTAGGGGACGGGGACGGTTTATGGTCCAGGTGAGGGTACGACAACGCTTTAGGGGGAGCGTATGTGTGAGGGCACGTGTTAGTGTTAGCGTACGTGTTAGGATAAGGGGACGGGTGAGGGTCAGGCTTCGGGGAAGTGTTAGGGTTAGGGTTCGGGCTAGGGTTAGGGTTAGGGGACGGGGACGGTTTATGGTCCAGGTGAGGGTACGACAACGCTTTAGGGGGAGCGTATGTGTGAGGGCACGTGTTAGTGTTAGCGTACGTGTTAGGATAAGGGGACGGGTGAGGGTCAGGCTTCGGGGAAGTGTTAGGGTTAGGGTTCGGGCTAGGGTTAGGGTTAGGGGACGGGGACGGTTTAGGGTCCAGGTGAGGGTACGGCAACGCTTTAGGGGGAGCGTACGTGTGAGGGCGCGCGTTAGTGTTAGCTTATGGGTTAGGATTAGGGGACGGATGAGGGTCAGGCTACGGGGACGGGTTAGGGTTAGGGTTTGGGCTAGGGTTAGGGTTAGGGGATGGGGACGGTTTAGGGTCTACGTGAGGGTATGGCAACGCTTTAGGGGGAGCGTACGTGTGAGGGCGCGGTTTAGTGTATGGCTTAGGATTAGGGGACGGGTGAGGGTCAGGCTTCGGGGAATGGTTAGGCTTAGGGTTCGGGCTAGGGATAGGATTAGGGGATGGGGACGGTTTAGGGTCGAGGTGAGGGTACGGCAACGCTTTAGGGGGACCGTACGTGTGAGGGCGCGGTTTAGTGTACGGGTTAGGATTAGGGGACGGGTGAGGGTCAGGCTTCGGGGAAGGGTTAGTGTTAGGGTTCGGGCTAGGCTTAGGGTTAGGGGACGGGGACGGTTTAGGGTCCAGGTGAGGGTACGGCAACGCTTTAGGGGGAGCGTACGTGTGAGGGTGCGGGTTAGTGTTAGCGTACGGGTTAGGATTAGGGGACGGGTGAGGGTCAGGCTTCGGGGAAGGGTTAGGGTTAGGGTTCGGGCTAGTGTTAGGGTTAGGGCACGGGGACGGTTTAGGGTCCAGGTGAGCGTACGGCAACGCTTTAGGGAGAGCGTACGTGTGAGGGCGCGGGTTAGTGTTAGCGTATGGGTTAGGATTAGGGGACGGGTGAGGGTCAGGTTTCGGGGAAGGGTTAGGGTTAGGGTTCGGGCTAGGGTTAGGGGACGGTTTAGGGTCCAGGTGAGGGTACGGCAACGCTTTAGGGGGAGCGTACGTGTGAGGGCGCGGGTTAGTGTTAGCCTCCGGGTTAGGATTAGGGGACGGGTGAGGGTCAGGCTTCGGGGAAGGGTTAGGGTTAGGGTTCGGGCTAGGGTTAGGGTTAGGGGACGGGGACGGTTTAGGGTCCAGGTGAGGGTACGGCAACGCTTTAGGGGGAGCGTACGTGTGAGGGCGCAGGTTAGTGTTAGCCTACGGTTTAGGATTAGGGGACGGGTGAGGGTCAGTAGTCGGGAAGAGTTAGGGATTGGATTCGGGCTAGGGTTAGGGTTAGAGGACGGGCACGGTTTAGGGTCCAGGTGAGGGTACGGCAACGCTTTAGGGGGAGCGTACGTGTGAGGGCGCAGGTTAGTGTTAGCCTACGGGTTAGGATTAGGGGACGGGTGAGGGTCAGGTTTCGGGGAAGGGTTAGGGTTAGGGTTCGGGCTAGGGTTAGGGTTAGAAAACGGGGAAGGTTTAGGGTCCAGGTGAGGGTACGGCAACGCTTTAGGGGGAGCGTACGTGTGAGGGCGCGGGTTAGTGTTAGCGTACGGGTTAGGATTAGGGGACGGTTGAGGGTCAGGCTTGTGGGAAGGGTTAGGGTTAGGGTTCGGCCTAGGGTTAGGGTTAGGGGACGGGGACGGTTTAGGGTCCAGGTGAGGGTACGGCAACGCTTTAGGGGGAGCGTACGTGTGAGGGCGCGGGTTAGTGTTAGCGTACGGGTTAGGATTAGGGGACGGGTGAGGTTCAGGCTTCGGTGAAGGGTTAGGGTTAGGGTTCGGGCTAGGGTTAGGGTTAGGGGACGGGGACGGTTTAGGGTCCAGGTGAGGGTACGGCAACACTTTAGGGGGAGCGTACGTGTGAGGGCGCGGGTTAGTGTTAGCCTACGCCTTAGGATTAGGGGACGGGTGAGTGTCAGGCTTCGGGGAAGGGTTAGGGTTAGGGATCGAGCTAGGGTTAGGGTTAGGGGACGGGGACGGGTTAGGGTCCAGGTGAGGGTACGGCAACGCTTTAGGGGGAGCGTACGTGTGAGGGCACGGGTTAGTGTTAGCATACGGGTTAGGATTAGGGGACGGGTGAGGGTCAGGCTTCAGGGAAGGGTTAGGGTTAGGGTTCGGGCTAGGGTTAGGGTTAGGGGACGAGGAGGGTTTAGGGTCCAGGTGAGGATACGGCAATGCTTTACGGGGGGCATACGTGTGAGGGCGCGGGTTAGTGTTAGCCTACGGGTTAGGATTAGGGGACGGGTGAGGGTCAGGCTTCGTGGAAGGGTTAGGGTTAGGGTTCGGGCTAGGGTTAGGGGACGGTTTAGGGTCCAGGTGAGGGTACGGCAATGCTTTAGGGGGAGCGTACGTGTGAGGACGCGGGTTAGTGTTAGCCTATGGTTTAGGATTAGGGGTCGGGTGAGGGTCAGGCTTCGGGGAAGGGTTAAGGATCGGCTTTAGGCTAGGCTTAGGGTTAGGGGTCGGGGACGGTTTAGGGTCCAGGTGAGGGTACGGCAACGCTTTAGGGGGAGCGTACGTGTGAGGGCGCGGGTTAGTGTTAGCGTACGGGTTAGGATTAGGGGACGGGAGAGGGTCAGGCTTCGGGGAAGGGTTAGGGTTAGGGTTCGTGCTAGGGTTATGGGACGGTTTAGGGTCCAGGTGAGGGTACGGCAACACTTTAGGGGGAGCGTACGTGTGAGGGCGCGGGTTAGTGTTAGCCTCTGGGTTAGGATTAGGGGACGGGTGAGGGTCAGGCTTCGGGGACGGGTTAGGGTTAGGGTTCGGGCTAGGGTTCGGGTTAGGGGACGGGGACGGTTTAGGGTCCAGGTGAGTGTACGGCAACGCTTTAGGGGGAGCGTAATTGTGAGGGCGCAGGTTAGTGTTAGCCTACGGGTTAGGATTAGGGGACGTGTGAGGGTCAGGAGTCGGGGAAGAGTTAGGGTTAGGGTTCGGGCTAGGGTTAGGGTTAGAGGACGGGGACGGTTTAGGGTCCAGGTGAGGGTACGGCAACGCTTTAGGGGGAGCGTACGTGTGAGGGCGCAGGTTAGTGTTAGCCTACGGGTTAGGATGAGGAGACGGGTGAGGGTCAGGCTTCGGGGAAGGGTTAGGGATAGGCTTCGAGCTAGGCTTAGGGTTAGGGGACGGGGACGGTTTAGGGTCCAGGTGAGGGTACGGCAACGCTTTTGGGGGAGCGTACGTGTGAGGGCGCGGGTTAGTGTTTGCGTACTGTTTAGGATTAGGGGACGGGTGAGGGTCAGGCTTCGGGGAAGGGTTAGGGTTAGGGTTCGGGCTAGGGTTACGGTTAGGGGACGGGGACGGTTTAGGGTCCAGGTGAGGGTACGGCAACGCTTTAGGGGGAGCGTATGTGTGAGGGCGCGGGTTAGTGTTAGCGTACGGGTTAGGAATAGGGGACGGGTGAGGGTCAGGTTTCGGGGAAGGGTTAGGGTTAGGGTTCGGGCTAGGGATAGGGTTAGGGGACGGGGAAGGTTTAGGGTCCAGGTGAGGGTACGGCAACGTTTTAGGGGGAGCGTACGTGTGAGGGGGCGGGTTAGTGTTAGCGTAAGGGTCAGGATTAGGGGACGGGTGAGTGTCAGGCTTCGGGGAAGGTTTAGGGTTAGGGTTCGGGCTAGGGTTAGGGTTAGGGGACGGGGACGGTTTAGGGTAAACGTGAGGGTACGGCTACGCTTTAGGGGGAGCGTACTTGTCAGGGCGTGGGTTATTGTTAGCGTACGGGTCAGGATTAGGGGACGGGTGAGGGTGAGATTTCGGGGAAGGGTTAGGGTTAGGGTTCGGGCTAGGCTTAGGGTTAGGGGACGGGGACGGTTTAGGGTCCAGTTGAGGGTACGGCAACATTTTAGGGGGAGCGTACGTGTGAGGGCGTGGGTTAGTGTTAGCGTACGTGTTAGGATTAGGGGACGGGTGAGGGTCAGGCTTCGGGGAAGAATTAGGGTTAGGGTTTGGGCTAGGGTTCGGGTTAGGGGACGGGGACGGTTTAGGGTCCAGGTGAGGGTACGGCAACGCTTTAGGGGGAGCGTACGTGTGAGGGCGCGGGTTAGTGTTAGCCTACGGGTTAGGATTAGGGGACGCATGAGGGTCAGAATTCGGGGAAGGGTTAGGGTTAGGGTTCGGGCTAGGGTTAGGGTTAGGGGACGGGGACGGTTTAGGGTCCAGGTGAGGGTATGGCAACGCTTTACGGGGAGCATACGTGTGAGTGTGCGGGTTAGTGTTAGCGTACGGGTTAGGATTAGGAGACGGGTGAGGGTCAGGCTTCGGGGAAGGGTTAGGGTTAGGGTTCGGGCTAGGGTTAGGGTTAGGGGACGGGGACGGTTTAGGGTCCAGGTGAGGGTACGGCAACGCTTTAGGGGGAGCGTACGTGTGAGGGCGCGGGTTAGTGTTAGCGTACGGGTTAGGATTAGGGGACGGTGAGGGTCAGGCTTCGGGGAAGTGTTAGGGTTAGGGTTCGGGCTAGGGTTAGGGTTAGGGGACAGGGAGGGTTTAGGGTCCAGGTGAGGATACGGCAATGCTTTAGGGGGGGCATACGTGTGAGGGCGCGGGTTAGTGTTAGCCTACGGGTTAGGATTAAGGGACGGGTGAGAGTCAGGCTTCGGGGAAGGGTTAGGGTTAGGGTTCAGGCCAGTGTTAGGGTTAGGGCACGGGGACGGTTTACGGTCCAGGTGAGCGTACGGCAACGCTTTAGGGAGAGCGTACGTGTGAGGGCGCGGGTTAGTGTTAGCCTACGGGTTAGGATTAGGGGACGGGTGACGGTCAGGCTTCGGGGAAGGGTTAGGGTTAGGGTTCGGGCTAGGGTTAGGGGACGATTTAGGGTCCAGGTGAGGGTACGGCAACGCTTTAGGGGGAGCGTACGTGTGAAGGCAAGGGTTAGTGTTAGCCTAAGGGTTAGGATTAGGGGACGGGTGAGGGTCAGGTTTCGGGGAAGGGTTAGGGTTAGGGTTCGGGCTAGGGTTAGGGTTAGAAAACGGGGAAGGTTTAGGGTCCAGGTGAGGGTACGGCAACGCTTTAGGAGGAGCGTATGTGTGAGGGCGCGGGTTAGTGTTAGCGTACGGGTTAGGATTAGGGGACGGTTGAGGGTCAGGCTTGTGGGAAGGGTAAGGGATAGGCTTCGGGCTAGGCTTAGGGTTAGGGGATGGGGACGGTTTAGGGTCCAGGTGAGGGTACGGCAACGCTTCTGGGGGAGCGTACGTGTGAGGGCGCGGGTTAGTGTTAGCCTACGGGTTAGGATTAGCGGACGGGTGAGGGTCAGGCTTCGGGGAAGGGTTAGGGTTAGGGTTCGGGCTAGTGTTAGGGTAAGGGCACGGGGACGGTTTAGGGTCCAGGTGAGCGTACGGCAACGCTTTAGGGGGAGCGTACGTGTGAGGGCGCGGGTCAGTGTTAGCCTACGGGTTAGGATTAGGGGACGGGTGAGGGTCAGGCTTCGGGGAAGGGTTAGGGTTAGGGTTCGGGCTAGAGTTAGGGTTAGGGGACGAGGACGGTTTAAGGTCCAGGTGAGGGTACGGCAACGCTTTAGGGGGAGCGTACGTGTGAGTGCGCGGGTTAGTGTTAGCCTAAGGGTTAGGATTAGGGGACGGGTGAGGGTCAGGTTTCGGGGAAGTGTTAGGGTTAGGGTTCGGGCTAGGGTTAGGGTTAGGGGACGGGGAAGGTTTAGGGTTAGGGTTAGGGTTAGGGTTAGGGTTAGGGTTAGGGTTTGGGTTAGGGGACGGGGACGGTTTAGGGTCCAGGTGAGGGTACGGCAACGCTTTAGGGGGAGCGTACGTGTGAGGGCGCGGGTTAGTGTTAGCGTCCGGGTTAGGATTAGGGGACGGTTGAGGGTCATGCTTGTGGGAAGGGTTAGGGTTAGGGTTCGGCCTAGGGTTAGGGTTAGGGGACGGGGACGGTTTAGGGTCCAGGTGAGGGTACGTCAACGCTTTAGGGGGAGCGTACGTGTGAGGGCGCGGGTTAGTGTTAGCGTAAGGGTCAGGATTAGGGGACGGTTGAGGGTCAGGCTTCGGGGAAGGTTTAGGGTTAGGGTTCAGGCTAGTGTTAGGGTTAGGGGACGGGGACGGTTAGGGTAAACGTGAGGGTACGGCTACGCTTTAGGGGGAGCGTACGTGTGAGGGCGCGGGTTATTGTTAGCGTACGGGTCAGGATTAGGGGACGGGTGAGGGTGAGGTTTTGGGGAAGGGTTAGGGTTAGGGTTCGGGCTAGGGTTAGGGTTAGGGGATGGGGACGGTTTAGGGTCTAGGTGAGGCTATGGCAACGCTTTAGGGGGAGCGTACGTGTGAGGGCGCGGTTTAGTGTACGGCTTAGGTTTAGGGGACGGATGAGGGTCAGGCTTCGGGGAATGCTTAGGCTTAGGGTTCGGCTAGGGATAGGATTAGCGGATTGGGACGGTTTAGGGTCCAGGTGAGGGTACGGCAACGCTTTAGGTGGAGCGTACGTGTGAGGGCGCGGGTTAGTGTTAGCGTACGGGTCAGGATTAGGGGACGGGTGAGGGTCAGGCTTCGGGGAAGGGTTAGGGTGAGGGTTCAGGCTTGGGTTAGGGTTAAGGTACGGGGACGGTTTAGGCTCCAGGTGAGGGTACGGCAACGCTTTAGGGGGAGCGTACGTGTGAGGCCGTGGTTTAGTGTTAGCGTACGGGTTAGGATTAGGGGACGAGTGAGAGTCAGGCTTCGGGGAAGGGTTAGGGTTAGGGTTCGGGCTAGGGTTAGGGTTAGGGGACGGGGATGGTTTAGGGTCCAGGTGAGGTACGGCAACGCTTTAGGGGGAGCGTACGTGTGAGGGCGCGGGTTAGTGTTAGCGTACGGGTTAGGATTAGGGGACGGGTGAGGGTCAGGCTTCGGGGAAGGTTTAGGGTTATGGTTCGGGCTAGGGTTAGGGTTAGGGGACGGGGATGGTTTAGGGTCCAGGTGAGGGTACGGCAACGCTTTAGGGGGAGCGTACGTGTGAGGGCGCAGGATAGTGTTAGCCTACGGGTTAGGATTAGGGGACGGGTGAGGGTCAGGTTTCGGGGAAGGATTAGGGATAGGCTTCGGGCTAGACTTAGGGTTAGGGGACGGGGACGGTTTAGGGTCCAGGTGAGGGTACGGTATCGCTTTTGGGGGAGCGTACGTGTGAGGGCGCGGGTTAGTGTTTGCGTACTGGTTAGGATTAGGGGACGGGTGAGGGTCAGGCTTCGGGGAAGGGTTAGGGTTAGAGTTCGGGCTAGGGTAAGGGTTAGGGGACGGGGACGGTTTAGGGTCCAGGTGAGGGTACGGCAACGCTTTAGGGGGAGCGTATGTGTGAGGGCGCGGGTTAGTGTTAGCCTACGGGTTTGGATTAGGGGACGTGTGAGGGTCAGGTTTCGGGGAAGTGTTAGGGTTAGGGTTCGGGCTAGGGTTAGGGTTAGGGGACGGGGAAGGTTTAGGGTCCAGGTGAGGGTACGGCAACGCTTTAGGGGGAGCGTACGTGTGAGGGCGCGGGTTAGTGTTAGCGTACGGGTTAGGATTAGGGGACGGTTGAGGATCAGGCTTGGGGGAACGGTTAGGGTTAGGGTTCGGCCTAGGGTTAGGGTTAGGGGACGGGGACGGTTTAGGGTCCAGGTGAGGGTACGTCAACGCTTTAGGGGGAGCGTACGTGTGAGGGCGCGGGTTAGTGTTAGCGTAAGGGTCAGGATTAGGGGACGGGTGAGGGTCAGGCTTCGGGGAAGGTTTAGGGTTAGGGTTCGGGCTAGGGTTAGGGTTAGGGGACGGGGACGGTTTAGGGTAAACGTGAGGGTATGGCTACGCTTTAGGGGGAGCGTACGTGTGAGGGCGCGGGTTATTGTTAGCGTACGGGTCAGGATTAGGGGACGGGTGAGGGTGAGGTTTCGGGGAAGGGTTAGGGTTAGGGTTCGGGCTAGGTTTAGGGTTAGGGGACGGGGACGGTTTAGGGTCCAGGTGAGGGTACGGCAACGCTTTAGGGGGAGCGTACGTGTGAGGGCGCGGGTTAGTGTTAGCGTAAGGGTCAGGATTAGGGGACGGGTGAGGGTCAGGCTTCGGGGAAGGTTTAGGGTTAGGGTTCGGGCTAGGGTTAGGGTTAGGGGACGGGGACGGTTTAGGGTAAACGTGAGGGTACGGCTACGCTTTAGGGGGAGCGTACGTGTCAGGGCGCGGGTTATTGTTAGCGTACGGGTCAGGATTAGGGGACGGGTGAGGGTGAGGTTTCGGGGAAGGGTTAGGGTTAGGGTTCGGGCTAGAGTTTCGGTTAGGGGACGGGGACGGTTTAGGGTCCAGGTGAGGGTACGGCAACGCTTTAGGGGGAGCGTACGTGTGAGGGCGCGGGTTAGTTTTAGCCTACGGTTTAGGATTAGGGGACGGGTGAGGGACAGGTTTCGGGGAAGGGTTAGGGTTAGGGTTCGGGCTAGGTTTAGGGTTAGGGGACGGGGACGGTTTAGGGTACAGGTGAGGGTACGGCAACGCTTTAGGGGGAGCGTACGTGTGAGGGCGCGGGTTAGTGTTAGCCTACGGGTTAGGATTAGGGGACGGGTGAGGGTCAGGCTTCGGGGAAGGGTTAGGGTTAGGCTTCGGGCTAGGGTTAGGGTTAGGGGACGGGGACGGTTTAGGGTCCAGGTGAGGGTACGGCAACGCTTTAGGGGGAGCGTACGTGTGAGGGCGCGGGTTATTGTTAGCCTACGGGTTAGGATTACAGGACGGGTGAGGGACAGGTTTCGGGGAAGGGTTAGGGTTAGGGTTCGGGCTAGGGTTAGGGTTAGGGGACGGGGACGGTTTAGGGTCCAGGTGAGGGTACGGCAATGCTTTAGGGGGAGCGTACGTGTGAGGGCGCAGGTTAGTGTTAGCGTAAGGGTCAGGATTAGGGGACGGGTGAGGATCAGGCTTCAGGGAAGTGTAAGGGTTAGGGTTCGGGCTAGGGTTAGTTTTAGGGGACGGGGACGGTTTAGGGTCCAGGTAAGGGTACGGCAATGCTTTAGGGGGAGTGTACGTGTGAGGGCGCGGGTTAGTGTTAGCGTACGAGTTAGGATTAGGGGACGGGTGAGGGTGAGGTTTCGGGGAAGGGTTAGGGTTAGGGTTCGGGCTAGGGTTAGGGTTAGGGGACGGGGACGGTTTATGGTCCAGGTGAGGGTACGACTACGCTTTAGGGGGAGCGTATGTGTGATGGCACGTGTTAGTGTTAGCGTACGTGTTAGGATAAGGGGACGGGTGAGGGTCAGGCTTCGGGGAAGTGTTAGGGTTAGGGTTCGGGCTAGGGTTAGGGTTAGGGGACGGGGACGGTTTAGGGTCCAGGTGAGGGTACGGCAACGCTTTAGGGGGAGCGTACGTGTGAGGGCGCGGGTTAGTGTTAGCCTACGGGTTAGGATTAGGGGACGGGTGAGGGTCAGGCTTCGGGGAAGGGTTAGGGTTAGGGTTCGGGCTAGGGTTAGGGTTAGGGGACGGGGACGGTTTAGGGTCCAGGTGAGGGTTCGGCAACGCTTTAGGGGGAGCGTACGTGTGAGGGCGCGGGTTAATGTTAGCGTATGGGTTAGGATTAGGGGACGGATGAGGGTCAGGCTACGGGGACGGGTTAGGGTTAGGGTTCAGGCTAGGGTTAGGGTTAGGGGATGGGGACGGTTTAGGGTCTAGGTGAGGGTATGGCAACGCTTTAGGGGGAGCGTACGTGTGAGGGCGCGGTTTAGTGTATGGCTTAGGATTAGGGGACGGGTGAGGGTCAGGCTTCGGGGAATGGTTAGGCTTAGGGTTCGGGCTAGGGATAGGATTAGGGGATGGGGACGGTTTAGGGTCCAGGTGAGGGTACGGCAACGCTTTAGGGGGACCGTACGTGTGAGGGCGCGGTTTAGTGTATGGGTTAGGATTAGGGGACGGGTGAGTGTCAGGCTTCGGGGAAGGGTTAGGGTTAGGGTTCGGGCTAGGCTTAGGGTTAGGGGACGGGGACGGATTAGGGTCCAGGTGAGGTACGGCAACGCTTTAGGGGAAGCGTATGTGTGAGAGCGCAGGTTAGTGTTAGCGTACGGGTTAGGATTAGGGGACGGGTGAGGGTCAGGTTTCTGGGAAGGGTTAGGGTAAGGGTTCGGGCTAGGGTTAGGGGACGGTTTAGGGTCCAGGTGAGGGTACGGCAACGCTTTAGGGGGAGCGTACGTGTGAGGGCGCGGGTTAGTGTTAGCCTCCGGGTTAGGATTAGGGGACGGGTGAGGGTCAGTAGTCGGGAAGAGTTAGGGATTGGATTCGGGCTAGGGTTAGGGTTAGAGGACGGGGACGGTTTAGGGTCCAGGTGAGGGTACGGCAACGCTTTAGGGGGAGCGTATGTGTGAGAGCGCAGGTTAGTGTTAGCCTACGGGTTAGGATTAGGGGACGGGTGAGGGTCAGGCTTCGGGGAAGGATTAGGGATAGGCTTCGGGGTAGGCTTAGGGTTAGGGGACGGGGACGGTTTAGGGTCCAGGTGAGGGTACGGCAACGCTTTTGGGGGAGCGTACGTGTGAGGGCGCGGGTTAGTGTTTGCGTACTGGTTAGGATTAGGGGACGGGTGAGGGTCAGGCTTCGGGGAAGGGTTAGGGTTAGGGTTCGGGCTAGGGTTAGGGTTAGGGGACGGGGACGGATTAGGGTCCAGGTGAGGTACGGCAACGCTTTAGGGGAAGCGTACGTGTGAGGGCGCGGGTTAGTGTTAGCGTACGGTTTAGGATTAGGGGACGGGTGAGGTTCAGGCTTCGGGGAAGGGTTAGGGTTAGGGTTCGGGCTAGGGTTAGGGGACGGTTTAGGGTCCAGGTGAGGGTACGGCAACACTTTAGGGGGAGCGTACGTGTGAGGGCGCGGGTTAGAGTTAGCCTCTGGGTTAGGATTAGGGGACGGGTGAGGGTCAGGTTTCGGGGAAGGGTTAGGGTTAGGGTTCGGGCTAGGGTTAGGGTTAGAAAACGGGGAAGGTTTAGGTTCCAGGTGAGGGTACGGCAACGCTTTAGGGGGAGCGTACGTGTGAGGGCGCGGGTTAGTGTTAGCGTACGGGTTAGGATTAGGGGACGGTTGAGGGTCAGGCTTGTGGGAAGGGTTAGGGTTAGGGTTCGGCCTAGGGTTAGGGTTAGGGGACGGGGACGGTTTAGGGTCCAGGTGAGGGTACGGCAACGCTTTAGGGGGAGCGTACGTGTGAGGGCGCGGGTTAGTGTTAGCGTACGGGTTAGGATTAGGGGACGGGTGAGGGTCAGGCTTCGGGGAAGGGTTAGGGTTAGGATTCGGGCTAGGGTTAGGGTTAGGGGACTGGGACGGTTTAGCGTCCAGGTGAGGGTACGGCAACGCTTTAAGGGGAGCGTACTTGTGAGGACGCGGGTTAGTGTTAGCCTATGGCTTAGGATTAGGGGACGGGTGAGGGTCAGGCTTCGGGGAAGGGTTAAGGATCGGCTTTGGGCTAGGCTTAGGGTTAGGGGACGGGGACGGCTTAGGGTCCAGGTGAGGGTACGGCAACGCTTTAGGGGGAGCGTACGTGTGAAGGCGCGGGTTAGTGTTAGCGTACGGGTTAGGATTAGGGGACGGGTGAGGGTCAGGTTTCGGGGAAGTGTTAGGGTTATGGTTCGGGCTAGGGTTAGGGTTAGGGAACGGGGACGGTTTAGGGTCCAGGTGAGGGTACGGCAACGCTTTAGGGGGAGCGTACGTGTGAGGGCGCAGGTTAGTGTTAGCGTACGGGTTAGGATTAGGGGACGGGTGAGGGTCAGGCTTCGGGGAAGTGTTAGGGTTAGGGTTCGGGCTAGGGTTAGGGTTAGGGGACGGGGAAGGTTTAGGGTCCAGGTGAGGATACGGCAATGCTTTAGTGGGGGCGTACGTGTGGGGGCGCGGGTTAGTGTTAGCCTACGGGTTAGGATTAGGGGACGGGTGAGGGTCAGGCTTCGGGGAAGGGTTAGGGTTAGGGTTCGGGCTAGTGTTAGGGTTAGGGCACGGGGACGGTTTAGTGTCCAGGTGAGCGTACGGCAACGCTTTAGGGGTAGAGTACGTGTGAGGGCACGGGTTAGTGTTAGCCTACGGGTTAGGATTAGGGGACGGGTGAGGGTCAGGCTTCGGGGAAGGGTTAGGGTTAGGGTTCGGGCTAGGGTTAGGGGACGGTTTAGGTCCAGGTGAGGGTACGGCAACACTTAGGGGGAGCGTACGTGTGAGGGCGCGGGTTAGAGTTAGCCTCTGGGTTAGGATTAGGGGACGGGTGAGGGTCAGGCTTCGGGGATGGGTTAGGGTTAGGGTTTGGGCTAGGTTTAGGGTTAGGGGACGGGGACGGTTTAGGGTCCAGGTGAGGGTACGGCAACGCTTTAGGGGGAGCGTACGTGTGAGGGCGCAGGTTAGTGTTAGCCTTCGGGTTAGGATTAGGGGACGGGTGAGGGTCAGGAGTCGGGAAAGAGTTAGGGTTAGGGTTCGGGCTAGGGTTAGGGTTAGAGGACGGGGACGGTTTAGGGTCCAGGTGAGGATACGGCAACGCTTTAGGGGGAGCGTACGTGTGAGGCCGCATGTTAGTGTTAGCCTACGGGTTAGGATTAGGAGACGGGTGAGGGTCAGGCTTCGGGGAAGGGTTAGGGATAGGCTTCGAGCTAGGCTTAGGGTTAGGGGACGGGGACGGTTTAGGGTCCAGGTGAGGGTACGGCAACGCTTTTGGGGGAGCGTACGTGTGAGGGCACGGGTTAGTGTTTGCGTACTGGTTAGGATTAGGGGACGGGTGAGGGTCAGGCTTCGGGGAAGGGTTAGGGTTAGGGTAAGGGCTAGGGTTAGGGTTAGGGGACGGGGACGGTTTAGGGTCCAGGTGAGGGTACGGCAACGCTTTAGGGGGAGCGTACGTGTGAGGGCGCAGGTTAGTGTTAGTGTACGGGTTAGGATTAGGGGACGGGTGAGGTTCAGGCTTCGGTGAAGGGTTAGGGTTAGGGTTCGGGCTAGGGTTAGGGTTAGGGGACGGGGACGGTTTAGGGTCCAGGTGAGGGTACGGCAACAATTTAGGGGGAGCGTACGTGTGAGGGCGCGGGTTAGTGTTAGCCTACGCCTTAGGATTAGGGGACGGGTGAGGGTCAGGCTTCGGGGAAGGGTTAGGGTTAGGCATCGGGCTAGGGTTAGGGTTAGGGGACGGCGACGGTTTAGGGTCCAGGTGAGGGTACGGCAACGTTTAAGGGGGAGTGTACGTGTGAGGGCGTGGGTTAGTGTTAGCGTACGGGTTAGGATTAGGGGACGGGTGAGGGTCAGGCTTCGGGGAAGAATTAGGGTTACGGTTTGGGCTAGGGTTCGGGTTAGGGGACGGGGACGGTTTAGGGTCCAGGTGAGGGTACGGCAACGCTTTAGGGGGAGCGAAAGTGTGAGGGCGCGGGTTAGTGTTAGCCTACGGGTTAGGATTAGGGGACGGGTGAGGGTCAGGCTTCGGGGAAGGGTTAGGTTTAGGGTTCGGGCTAGGGTTAGGGTTAGGGGACGGGGACGGTTTAGGGTCCAGGTGAGGGTACGGCAACGCTTTATGGGGAGCATACGTGTGAGGGTGCGGGTTAGTGTTAGCGTACGGGTTAGGATTAGGGGACGGGTGAGGGTCAGGCTTCGGGGAAGGGTTAGGGTTAGGGTTCGGGCTAGGGTTAGGGTTAGGAGACGGGGACGGTTTAGGGTCCAGGTGAGGGTACGGCAACGCTTTAGGGGGAGCGAAAGTGTGAGGGCGCGGGTTAGTGTTAGCCTACGGGTTAGGATTAGGGGACGGGTGAGGGTCAGGCTTCGGGGAAGGGTTAGGGTTAGGGTTCGGGCTAGGGTTAGGGGACGGTTTAGGGTCCAGGTGAGGGTACGGCAACACTTTAGGGGGAGCGTACGTGTGAGGGCGCGGGTTAGTGTTAGCCTGCGGGTTAGGATTAGGGGACGCGTGAGGGTCAGGCTTCGGGGAAGGGTTAGGGTTAGGGTTCGGCCTAGGGTTAGGGTTAGGGGACGGGGACGGTTTAGGGTCCAGGTGAGGGTAGGGCACCGCTTTAGGGGGAGTGTACGTGTGAGGGCGTGGGTTAGTGTTAGCGTACGGGTTAGGATTAGGGGACGGGTGAGGGTCAGGCTTCGGGGAAGAATTAGGGTTAGGGTTTGGGCTAGGGTTCGGGTTAGGGGACGGGGACGGTTTAGGGTCCAATTGAGGGTACGGCAACACTTTAGGGGGAGCGTACGTGTGAGGACGCGGGTTAGTGTTAGCCTACGCCTTAGGATTAAGGGACGGGTGAGGGTCAGGCTTCGGGGAAGGGTTAGGGTTAGGGATCGGGCTAGGGTTAGGGTTAGGGGACGGGGACGGGTTAGGGTCCAGGTGCGGGTTCGGCAACGCTTTAGGGAGAGCGTACGTGTGAGGGTGCGGGTTAGTGTTAGCGTACGGGTTAGGATTAGGGGACGGGTGAGGGTCAGGCTTCGGGGAAGGGTTAGGGTTAGGATTCGGGCTAGGTTTAGGGTTAGGGGACTGGGAACGGTTTAGCGTCCAGGTGAGGGTATGGCAACGCTTTAGGGGGAGCGTACGTGTGAGGACGCGGGTTAGTGTTAGCCTATGGCTTAGGATTAGGGGACGGGTGAGGGTCAGGCTTCGGGGAAGGGTTAGGGTTAGGGTTCGTGCTAGGGTTACGGTTAGGGGACGGGGACGGTTTAGGGTCCAGGTGAGGGTACGGCAACGCTTTAGGGGGAGCGTATGTGTGAGGGCGCGGGTTAGTGTTAGCCTACGGGTTAGGATTAGGGGACGGGTGACGGTCAGGCTTCGGGGAAGGGTTAGGGTTAGGGTTCGGGCTAGGGTTAGGGGACGATTTAGGGTCCAGGTGAGGGTACGGCAACGCTTTAGGGGGAGCGTACGTGTGAAGGCAAGGGTTAGTGTTAGCCTAAGGGTTAGGATTAGGGGACGGGTGAGGGTCAGGTTTCGGGGAAGGGTTAGGGTTAGGGTTCGGGCTAGGGTTAGGGTTAGAAAACGGGGAAGGTTTAGGGTCCAGGTGAGGGTACGGCAACGCTTTAGGAGGAGCGTATGTGTGAGGGCGCGGGTTAGTGTTAGCGTACGGGTTAGGATTAGGGGACGGTTGAGGGTCAGGCTTGTGGGAAGGGTAAGGGATAGGCTTCGGGCTAGGCTTAGGGTTAGGGGATGGGGACGGTTTAGGGTCCAGGTGAGGGTACGGCAACGCTTCTGGGGGAGCGTACGTGTGAGGGCGCGGGTTAGTGTTAGCCTACGGGTTAGGATTAGCGGACGGGTGAGGGTCAGGCTTCGGGGAAGGGTTAGGGTTAGGGTTCGGGCTAGTGTTAGGGTAAGGGCACGGGGACGGTTTAGGGTCCAGGTGAGCGTACGGCAACGCTTTAGGGGGAGCGTACGTGTGAGGGCGCGGGTTAGTGTTAGCCTACGGGTTAGGATTAGGGGACGGGTGAGGGTCAGGCTTCGGGGAAGGGTTAGGGTTAGGGTTCGGGCTAGAGTTAGGGTTAGGGGACGAGGACGGTTTAAGGTCCAGGTGAGGGTACGGCAACGCTTTAGGGGGAGCGTACGTGTGAGTGCGCGGGTTAGTGTTAGCCTAAGGGTTAGGATTAGGGGACGGGTGAGGGTCAGGTTTCGGGGAAGTGTTAGGGTTAGGGTTCGGGCTAGGGTTAGGGTTAGGGGACGGGGAAGGTTTAGGGTTAGGGTTAGGGTTAGGGTTAGGGTTAGGGTTTGGGTTAGGGGACGGGGACGGTTTAGGGTCCAGGTGAGGGTACGGCAACGCTTTAGGGGGAGCGTACGTGTGAGGGCGCGGGTTAGTGTTAGCGTCCGGGTTAGGATTAGGGGACGGTTGAGGGTCAGGCTTGTGGGAAGGGTTAGGGTTAGGGTTCGGCCTAGGGTTAGGGTTAGGGGACGGGGACGGTTTAGGGTCCAGGTGAGGGTACGTCAACGCTTTAGGGGGAGCGTACGTGTGAGGGCGCGGGTTAGTGTTAGCGTAAGGGTCAGGATTAGGGGACGGTTGAGGGTCAGGCTTCGGGGAAGGTTTAGGGTTAGGGTTCAGGCTAGTGTTAGGGTTAGGGGACGGGGACGGTTAGGGTAAACGTGAGGGTACGGCTACGCTTTAGGGGGAGCGTACGTGTGAGGGCGCGGGTTATTGTTAGCGTACGGGTCAGGATTAGGGGACGGGTGAGGGTGAGGTTTTGGGGAAGGGTTAGGGTTAGGGTTCGGGCTAGGGTTAGGGTTAGGGGATGGGGACGGTTTAGGGTCTAGGTGAGGCTATGGCAACGCTTTAGGGGGAGCGTACGTGTGAGGGCGCGGTTTAGTGTACGGCTTAGGTTTAGGGGACGGATGAGGGTCAGGCTTCGGGGAATGCTTAGGCTTAGGGTTCGGGCTAGGGATAGGATTAGCGGATTGGGACGGTTTAGGGTCCAGGTGAGGGTACGGCAACGCTTTAGGTGGAGCGTACGTGTGAGGGCGCGGGTTAGTGTTAGCGTACGGGTCAGGATTAGGGGACGGGTGAGGGTCAGGCTTCGGGGAAGGGTTAGGGTGAGGGTTCAGGCTTGGGTTAGGGTTAAGGTACGGGGACGGTTTAGGCTCCAGGTGAGGGTACGGCAACGCTTTAGGGGGAGCGTACGTGTGAGGCCGTGGTTTAGTGTTAGCGTACGGGTTAGGATTAGGGGACGAGTGAGAGTCAGGCTTCGGGGAAGGGTTAGGGTTAGGGTTCGGGCTAGGGTTAGGGTTAGGGGACGGGGATGGTTTAGGGTCCAGGTGAGGTACGGCAACGCTTTAGGGGGAGCGTACGTGTGAGGGCGCGGGTTAGTGTTAGCGTACGGGTTAGGATTAGGGGACGGGTGAGGGTCAGGCTTCGGGGAAGGTTTAGGGTTATGGTTCGGGCTAGGGTTAGGGTTAGGGGACGGGGATGGTTTAGGGTCCAGGTGAGGGTACGGCAACGCTTTAGGGGGAGCGTACGTGTGAGGGCGCAGGATAGTGTTAGCCTACGGGTTAGGATTAGGGGACGGGTGAGGGTCAGGTTTCGGGGAAGGATTAGGGATAGGCTTCGGGCTAGACTTAGGGTTAGGGGACGGGGACGGTTTAGGGTCCAGGTGAGGGTACGGTATCGCTTTTGGGGGAGCGTACGTGTGAGGGCGCGGGTTAGTGTTTGCGTACTGGTTAGGATTAGGGGACGGGTGAGGGTCAGGCTTCGGGGAAGGGTTAGGGTTAGAGTTCGGGCTAGGGTAAGGGTTAGGGGACGGGGACGGTTTAGGGTCCAGGTGAGGGTACAGCAACGCTTTAGGGGGAGCGTACGTGTGAGGGCGCGGGTTAGTGTTAGCCTACGGGTTTGGATTAGGGGACGTGTGAGGGTCAGGTTTCGGGGAAGTGTTAGGGTTAGGGTTCGGGCTAGGGTTAGGGTTAGGGGACGGGGAAGGTTTAGGGTCCAGGTGAGGGTACGGCAACGCTTTAGGGGGAGCGTACGTGTGAGGGCGCGGGTTAGTGTTAGCGTACGGGTTAGGATTAGGGGACGGTTGAGGATCAGGCTTGGGGGAACGGTTAGGGTTAGGGTTCGGCCTAGGGTTAGGGTTAGGGGACGGGGACGGTTTAGGGTCCAGGTGAGGGTACGTCAACGCTTTAGGGGGAGCGTACGTGTGAGGGCGCGGGTTAGTGTTAGCGTAAGGGTCAGGATTAGGGGACGGGTGAGGGTCAGGCTTCGGGGAAGGTTTAGGGTTAGGGTTCGGGCTAGGGTTAGGGTTAGGGGACGGGGACGGTTTAGGGTAAACGTGAGGGTATGGCTACGCTTTAGGGGGAGCGTACGTGTGAGGGCGCGGGTTATTGTTAGCGTACGGGTCAGGATTAGGGGACGGGTGAGGGTGAGGTTTCGGGGAAGGGTTAGGGTTAGGGTTCGGGCTAGGTTTAGGGTTAGGGGACGGGGACGGTTTAGGGTCCAGGTGAGGGTACGGCAACGCTTTAGGGGGAGCGTACGTGTGAGGGCGCGGGTTAGTGTTAGCGTAAGGGTCAGGATTAGGGGACGGGTGAGGGTCAGGCTTCGGGGAAGGTTTAGGGTTAGGGTTCGGGCTAGGGTTAGGGTTAGGGGACGGGGACGGTTTAGGGTAAACGTGAGGGTACGGCTACGCTTTAGGGGGAGCGTACGTGTCAGGGCGCGGGTTATTGTTAGCGTACGGGTCAGGATTAGGGGACGGGTGAGGGTGAGGTTTCGGGGAAGGGTTAGGGTTAGGGTTCGGGCTAGAGTTTCGGTTAGGGGACGGGGACGGTTTAGGGTCCAGGTGAGGGTACGGCAACGCTTTAGGGGGAGCGTACGTGTGAGGGCGCGGGTTAGTTTTAGCCTACGGTTTAGGATTAGGGGACGGGTGAGGGACAGGTTTCGGGGAAGGGTTAGGGTTAGGGTTCGGGCTAGGTTTAGGGTTAGGGGACGGGGACGGTTTAGGGTACAGGTGAGGGTACGGCAACGCTTTAGGGGGAGCGTACGTGTGAGGGCGCGGGTTAGTGTTAGCCTACGGGTTAGGATTAGGGGACGGGTGAGGGTCAGGCTTCGGGGAAGGGTTAGGGTTAGGCTTCGGGCTAGGGTTAGGGTTAGGGGACGGGGACGGTTTAGGGTCCAGGTGAGGGTACGGCAACGCTTTAGGGGGAGCGTACGTGTGAGGGCGCGGGTTATTGTTAGCCTACGGGTTAGGATTACAGGACGGGTGAGGGACAGGTTTCGGGGAAGGGTTAGGGTTAGGGTTCGGGCTAGGGTTAGGGTTAGGGGACGGGGACGGTTTAGGGTCCAGGTGAGGGTACGGCAATGCTTTAGGGGGAGCGTACGTGTGAGGGCGCAGGTTAGTGTTAGCGTAAGGGTCAGGATTAGGGGACGGGTGAGGATCAGGCTTCAGGGAAGTGTAAGGGTTAGGGTTCGGGCTAGGGTTAGTTTTAGGGGACGGGGACGGTTTAGGGTCCAGGTAAGGGTACGGCAATGCTTTAGGGGGAGTGTACGTGTGAGGGCGCGGGTTAGTGTTAGCGTACGGGTTAGGATTAGGGGACGGGTGAGGGTGAGGTTTCGGGGAAGGGTTAGGGTTAGGGTTCGGGCTAGGGTTAGGGTTAGGGGACGGGGACGGTTTATGGTCCAGGTGAGGGTACGACTACGCTTTAGGGGGAGCGTATGTGTGATGGCACGTGTTAGTGTTAGCGTACGTGTTAGGATAAGGGGACGGGTGAGGGTCAGGCTTCGGGGAAGTGTTAGGGTTAGGGTTCGGGCTAGGGTTAGGGTTAGGGGACGGGGACGGTTTAGGGTCCAGGTGAGGGTACGGCAACGCTTTAGGGGGAGCGTACGTGTGAGGGCGCGGGTTAGTGTTAGCCTACGGGTTAGGATTAGGGGACGGGTGAGGGTCAGGCTTCGGGGAAGGGTTAGGGTTAGGGTTCGGGCTAGGGTTAGGGTTAGGGGACGGGGACGGTTTAGGGTCCAGGTGAGGGTTCGGCAACGCTTTAGGGGGAGCGTACGTGTGAGGGCGCGGGTTAATGTTAGCGTATGGGTTAGGATTAGGGGACGGATGAGGGTCAGGCTACGGGGACGGGTTAGGGTTAGGGTTCAGGCTAGGGTTAGGGTTAGGGGATGGGGACGGTTTAGGGTCTAGGTGAGGGTATGGCAACGCTTTAGGGGGAGCGTACGTGTGAGGGCGCGGTTTAGTGTATGGCTTAGGATTAGGGGACGGGTGAGGGTCAGGCTTCGGGGAATGGTTAGGCTTAGGGTTCGGGCTAGGGATAGGATTAGGGGATGGGGACGGTTTAGGGTCCAGGTGAGGGTACGGCAACGCTTTAGGGGGACCGTACGTGTGAGGGCGCGGTTTAGTGTATGGGTTAGGATTAGGGGACGGGTGAGTGTCAGGCTTCGGGGAAGGGTTAGGGTTAGGGTTCGGGCTAGGCTTAGGGTTAGGGGACGGGGACGGTTTAGGGTCCAGGTGAGGGTACGGCAACGCTTTAGGGGGAGCGTACGTGTGAGGGTGCGGGTTAGTGTTAGCGTACGGGTTAGGATTAGTGGACGGGTGAGGGTCAGGCTTCGGGGAAGTGTTAGGGTTAGGGTTCGGGCTAGTGTTAGGGTTAGGGCACGGGGACGGTTTAGGGTCCAGGTGAGCGTACGGCAACGCATTAGGGAGAGCGTACGTGTGAGGGCGCGGGTTAGTGTTAGCGTACGGGTTAGGATTAGGGGACGGGTGAGGGTCAGGTTTCGGGGAAGGGTTAGGGTAAGGGTTCGGGCTAGGGTTAGGGGACGGTTTAGGGTCCAGGTGAGGGTACGGCAACGCTTTAGGGGGAGCGTACGTGTGAGGGCGCGGGTTAGTGTTAGCCTCCGGGTTAGGATTAGGGGACGGGTGAGGGTCAGTAGTCGGGAAGAGTTAGGGATTGGATTCGGGCTAGGGTTAGGGTTAGAGGACGGGGACGGTTTAGGGTCCAGGTGAGGGTACGGCAACGCTTTAGGGGGAGCGTATGTGTGAGAGCGCAGGTTAGTGTTAGCCTACGGGTTAGGATTAGGGGACGGGTGAGGGTCAGGCTTCGGGGAAGGATTAGGGATAGGCTTCGGGGTAGGCTTAGGGTTAGGGGACGGGGACGGTTTAGGGTCCAGGTGAGGGTACGGCAACGCTTTTGGGGGAGCGTACGTGTGAGGGCGCGGGTTAGTGTTTGCGTACTGGTTAGGATTAGGGGACGGGTGAGGGTCAGGCTTCGGGGAAGGGTTAGGGTTAGGGTTCGGGCTAGGGTTAGGGTTAGGGGACGGGGACGGATTAGGGTCCAGGTGAGGTACGGCAACGCTTTAGGGGAAGCGTACGTGTGAGGGCGCGGGTTAGTGTTAGCGTACGGTTTAGGATTAGGGGACGGGTGAGGTTCAGGCTTCGGGGAAGGGTTAGGGTTAGGGTTCGGGCTAGGGTTAGGGGACGGTTTAGGGTCCAGGTGAGGGTACGGCAACACTTTAGGGGGAGCGTACGTGTGAGGGCGCGGGTTAGAGTTAGCCTCTGGGTTAGGATTAGGGGACGGGTGAGGGTCAGGTTTCGGGGAAGTGTTAGGGTTATGGTTCGGGCTAGGGTTAGGGTTAGGGAACGGGGACGGTTTAGGGTCCAGGTGAGGGTACGGCAACGCTTTAGGGGGAGCGTACGTGTGAGGGCGCAGGTTAGTGTTAGCGTACGGGTTAGGATTAGGGGACGGGTGAGGGTCAGGCTTCGGGGAAGTGTTAGGGTTAGGGTTCGGGCTAGGGTTAGGGTTAGGGGACGGGGAAGGTTTAGGGTCCAGGTGAGGATACGGCAATGCTTTAGTGGGGGCGTACGTGTGGGGGCGCGGGTTAGTGTTAGCCTACGGGTTAGGATTAGGGGACGGGTGAGGGTCAGGCTTCGGGGAAGGGTTAGGGTTAGGGTTCGGGCTAGTGTTAGGGTTAGGGCACGGGGACGGTTTAGTGTCCAGGTGAGCGTACGGCAACGCTTTAGGGGTAGAGTACGTGTGAGGGCACGGGTTAGTGTTAGCCTACGGGTTAGGATTAGGGGACGGGTGAGGGTCAGGCTTCGGGGAAGGGTTAGGGTTAGGGTTCGGGCTAGGGTTAGGGGACGGTTGAGGGTCCAGGTGAGGGTACGGCAACACTTAGGGGGAGCGTACGTGTGAGGGCGCGGGTTAGAGTTAGCCTCTGGGTTAGGATTAGGGGACGGGTGAGGGTCAGGCTTCGGGGATGGGTTAGGGTTAGGGTTTGGGCTAGGTTTAGGGTTAGGGGACGGGGACGGTTTAGGGTCCAGGTGAGGGTACGGCAACGCTTTAGGGGGAGCGTACGTGTGAGGGCGCAGGTTAGTGTTAGCCTTCGGGTTAGGATTAGGGGACGGGTGAGGGTCAGGAGTCGGGGAAGAGTTAGGGTTAGGGTTCGGGCTAGGGTTAGGGTTAGAGGACGGGGACGGTTTAGGGTCCAGGTGAGGATACGGCAACGCTTTAGGGGGAGCGTACGTGTGAGGCCGCATGTTAGTGTTAGCCTACGGGTTAGGATTAGGAGACGGGTGAGGGTCAGGCTTCGGGGAAGGGTTAGGGATAGGCTTCGAGCTAGGCTTAGGGTTAGGGGACGGGGACGGTTTAGGGTCCAGGTGAGGGTACGGCAACGCTTTTGGGGGAGCGTACGTGTGAGGGCACGGGTTAGTGTTTGCGTACTGGTTAGGATTAGGGGACGGGTGAGGGTCAGGCTTCGGGGAAGGGTTAGGGTTAGGGTAAGGGCTAGGGTTAGGGTTAGGGGACGGGGACGGTTTAGGGTCCAGGTGAGGGTACGGCAACGCTTTAGGGGGAGCGTACGTGTGAGGGCGCAGGTTAGTGTTAGTGTACGGGTTAGGATTAGGGGACGGGTGAGGTTCAGGCTTCGGTGAAGGGTTAGGGTTAGGGTTCGGGCTAGGGTTAGGGTTAGGGGACGGGGACGGTTTAGGGTCCAGGTGAGGGTACGGCAACAATTTAGGGGGAGCGTACGTGTGAGGGCGCGGGTTAGTGTTAGCCTACGCCTTAGGATTAGGGGACGGGTGAGGGTCAGGCTTCGGGGAAGGGTTAGGGTTAGGCATCGGGCTAGGGTTAGGGTTAGGGGACGGCGACGGTTTAGGGTCCAGGTGAGGGTACGGCAACGTTTAAGGGGGAGTGTACGTGTGAGGGCGTGGGTTAGTGTTAGCGTACGGGTTAGGATTAGGGGACGGGTGAGGGTCAGGCTTCGGGGAAGAATTAGGGTTACGGTTTGGGCTAGGGTTCGGGTTAGGGGACGGGGACGGTTTAGGGTCCAGGTGAGGGTACGGCAACGCTTTAGGGGGAGCGAAAGTGTGAGGGCGCGGGTTAGTGTTAGCCTACGGGTTAGGATTAGGGGACGGGTGAGGGTCAGGCTTCGGGGAAGGGTTAGGTTTAGGGTTCGGGCTAGGGTTAGGGTTAGGGGACGGGGACGGTTTAGGGTCCAGGTGAGGGTACGGCAACGCTTTATGGGGAGCATACGTGTGAGGGTGCGGGTTAGTGTTAGCGTACGGGTTAGGATTAGGGGACGGGTGAGGGTCAGGCTTCGGGGAAGGGTTAGGGTTAGGGTTCGGGCTAGGGTTAGGGTTAGGAGACGGGGACGGTTTAGGGTCCAGGTGAGGGTACGGCAACGCTTTAGGGGGAGCGAAAGTGTGAGGGCGCGGGTTAGTGTTAGCCTACGGGTTAGGATTAGGGGACGGGTGAGGGTCAGGCTTCGGGGAAGGGTTAGGGTTAGGGTTCGGGCTAGGGTTAGGGGACGGTTTAGGGTCCAGGTGAGGGTACGGCAACACTTTAGGGGGAGCGTACGTGTGAGGGCGCGGGTTAGTGTTAGCCTGCGGGTTAGGATTAGGGGACGCGTGAGGGTCAGGCTTCGGGGAAGGGTTAGGGTTAGGGTTCGGCCTAGGGTTAGGGTTAGGGGACGGGGACGGTTTAGGGTCCAGGTGAGGGTAGGGCACCGCTTTAGGGGGAGTGTACGTGTGAGGGCGTGGGTTAGTGTTAGCGTACGGGTTAGGATTAGGGGACGGGTGAGGGTCAGGCTTCGGGGAAGAATTAGGGTTAGGGTTTGGGCTAGGGTTCGGGTTAGGGGACGGGGACGGTTTAGGGTCCAATTGAGGGTACGGCAACACTTTAGGGGGAGCGTACGTGTGAGGACGCGGGTTAGTGTTAGCCTACGCCTTAGGATTAAGGGACGGGTGAGGGTCAGGCTTCGGGGAAGGGTTAGGGTTAGGGATCGGGCTAGGGTTAGGGTTAGGGGACGGGGACGGGTTAGGGTCCAGGTGCGGGTTCGGCAACGCTTTAGGGAGAGCGTACGTGTGAGGGTGCGGGTTAGTGTTAGCGTACGGGTTAGGATTAGGGGACGGGTGAGGGTCAGGCTTCGGGGAAGGGTTAGGGTTAGGATTCGGGCTAGGTTTAGGGTTAGGGGACTGGGAACGGTTTAGCGTCCAGGTGAGGGTATGGCAACGCTTTAGGGGGAGCGTACGTGTGAGGACGCGGGTTAGTGTTAGCCTATGGCTTAGGATTAGGGGACGGGTGAGGGTCAGGCTTCGGGGAAGGGTTAGGGTTAGGGTTCGTGCTAGGGTTACGGTTAGGGGACGGGGACGGTTTAGGGTCCAGGTGAGGGTACGGCAACGCTTTAGGGGGAGCGTATGTGTGAGGGCGCGGGTTAGTGTTAGCCTACGGGTTAGGATTAGTGGACGGGTGAGGGTCAGGTTTCGGGGAAGGGTTAGGGTTAGGGTTCGGGCTAGGGTTAGGGTTAGAAAACGGGGAAGGTTTAGGGTCCAGGTGAGTGTACGGCAACGCTTTAGGGGGAGCGTACGTGTGAGGGCGCGGGTTAGGGTTAGCGTACGGGTTAGGATTAGGGGACGGTTGAGGGTCAGGCTTGTGGGAAGGGTTAGGGTTAGGGTTCGGCCTAGGGTTAGGGTTAGGGGACGGGGACGGTTTAGGGTCCAGGTGAGGGTACGGCAACGCTTTAGGGGGAGCGTACGTGTGAGGGTGCGGGTTAGTGTTAGCGTACGGGTTAGGATTAGGGGACGGGTGAGGTTCAGGCTTCGGTGAAGGGTTAGGGTTAGGGTTCGGGATAGGGTTAGGGTTAGGGGACGGGGACGGTTTAGGGTCCAGGTGAGGGTACGGCAACACTTTAGGGGGAGCGTACGTGTGAGGGCGCGGGTTAGTGTTAGCCTACGCCTTAGGATTAGGGGACGCGTGAGGGTCAGGCTTCGGGGAAGGGTTAGGGTTAGGCATCGGGCTAGGGTTAGGGTTAGGGTACGGGGACGGGTTAGGGTCCAGGTGCGGGTTCGGCAACGCTTTAGGGGGAGCGTACGTGTGAGGGCGCGGGTTAGTGTTAGCATACGGGTTAGGATTAGGGGACGGGTGAGGGTCAGGCTTCGGAAAAGGGTTAGGGTTAGGATTCGGGCTAGGGTTAGGGTTAGGGGACTGGGACGGTTTAGCGTCCAGGTGAGGGTACGGAAACGCTTTAAGGGGAGCGTACGTGTGAGGACGCGGGTTAGTGTTAGCCTACAGGTTAGGATTAGGGGACGGGTGAGGGTCAGGCTTCGGGGAAGGGTTAGGGTTAGGGTTCGGGCTAGGGTTAGGGTTACGCGACGGGGAAGGTTTAGGGTCCAGGTGAGGGTACGGCAACGCTTTAGTGGGAGCTTACGTGTGAAGGCGCGGATTAGTGATAGCGTACGGGTTAGGATTAGGGGACGGGTGAGGGTCAGGCTTCGGGGAAGTGTTAGGGTTAGGGTTCGGGCTAGGGTTAGGGTTAGGGGACGGGGATGGTTTAGGGTCCAGGTGAGGATACGGCAATGCTTTAGTGGGGGCGTACGTGTGAGGGCGCGGGTTAGTGTTAGCCTACAAGTTAGGATTAGGGGACGGGTGAGGGTCAGGCTTCGGGGAAGGGTTAGGGTTAGGGTTCGGGCTAGTGTTAGGGTTAGGGCACGGGGACGGTTTAGGGTCCAGGTGAGCGTACGGCAACGCTTTAGGGGGAGCGTACGTGTGAGGGCACGGGTTAGTGTTAGCCTACGGGTTAGGATTAGGGGACGGGTGAGGGTCAGGCTTCGGGGAAGGGTTAGGTTTAGGGTTCGGGCTAGGGTTAGCGGACGGTTTAGGGTCCAGGTGAGGGTACGGCAACACTTTAGGTGGAGCGTACGTGTGAGGCCACGGGTTAGTGTTAGCCTACATGTTAGGATTAGGAGACGGGTGAGTGTCAGGCTTCGGGGAAGGGTTAGGGATAGGCTTCGGGCTAGGCTTAGGGTTAGGGGACGGGAACGGTTTAGGATCCAGGTGAGGGTACGGCAACGCTTTTAGGGGAGCGTACGTGTGAGGGCGCGGGTTAGTGTTTGCGTACTCGTTAGGATTAGGGGACGGGTGAGGGTCAGGCTTCGGGGAAGGGTTAGGGTTAGGGTTCGGGCTAGGGTTAGGGTTAGGGGACGGGGACGGTTTAGGGTCCAGGTGAGGGTACGGCAACGCTTTAGGGGGAGCGTACGTGTGAGGGCGCGGGTTAGTGTTAGCCTACGGGTTAGGATTAGGGGACGGGTGAGGGTAAGGTTTCGGGGAAGGGTTAGGGTTAGGGTTCGGGCTAGGGTTAGGGTTAGGGGACGGGGACGGTTTAGGGTCCAGGTGAGGGTACGGCAACACTTTAGGGGGAGCGTACGTGTGAGGGCGTGGGTTAGTGTTAGCCTACGTCTTAGGATTAGGGGACGGGTGAAGGTCAGGCTTCGGGGAAGCGTTAGGGTTAGGCATCGGGCTAGGGTTAGGGTTAGGGGACGGGGACGGGTTAGGGTCCAGGTGCGTGTACGGCAACGCTTTAGGGGGAGCGTACGTGTGAGGGCGCGGTGTAGTGTTAGCGTAAGGGTTAGGATTAGGGGACGGGTGAGGGTCAGGCTTCGGGGAAGGGTTAGGGATAGGGTTCGGGCTAGGGTTAGGGTTAGGGAACGGGGACGGTTTAGGGTACAGGTGAGGGTACGGAAACGCTTTATGGGGAGCGTACATGTGAGGGTGTGGCTTAGTGTTAGCGTACGGGTTAGGATTAGGGGACGGGTGAGGGTCAGGCTTCGGGGAAGTGTTAGGGTTAGGGTTCGGGCTAGGGTTAGGGGACGGTTTAGGGTCCAGGTGAGAGTACGGCAACACTTTAGGGGGAGCGTACGTGTGAGGGTGCGGGTTAGTGTTAGCCTCCGGGTTAGGATTAGGAGATGGGTAAGGGTCAGGCTTCGGGAAGGGTTAGGGTTAGGGTTCGGGCTAGGGTTAGAGTTAGGGGACGGGACGGTTTAGGGTCCAGGTGAGGGTACGGCAACGCTTTAGGGGGAGCGTACGTGTGAGGGCGCAGGTTAGTGTTAGCCTACGGGTTAGGATTAGGGGACGGGTGAGGGTCAGGCTTCGGGGAAGGGTTAGGGATAGGCTTCGGGCTAGGCTTAGGGTTAGGGGACGGGGACGGTTTAGGGTCCAGGTGAGGGTACGGCAACGCTTTTGGGGGAGCGTACGTGTGAGGGCGCGGGTTAGTGTTTGCGTACTGGTTAGGATTAGGGGACGGGTGAGGGTCAGGCTTCGGGGAAGGTTTAGGGTTAGAGTTCGGTCAAGGGTTAGGGTTAGGGGACGGGGACGGTTTAGGGCCCAGGTGAGGGTACGGCAACGCTTTAGGGGGAGCTTACGTGTGAGGGCGCGGGTTAGTGTTAGCGTACGGGTTAGGATTAGGGGACGGGTGAGGGTCAGGTTTCGGGGAAGGGTTAGGGTTAGGGTTCGGGCTATGGTTAGGGTTAGGGGACAGGGAAGGTTTAGGGTCCAGGTGAGGGTAGGGCAATACTTTAGGGGGAGCGTACGTGTGAGGGTGCGGGTTAGTGTTAGCGTACGTGTTAGGATTAGGGGACCGTTGAGGGTCAGGCTTGTGGGAAGGGTTAGGGTTAGGGTTCGGCCAAGGGTTAGGGTTAGGGGACGGGGACGGTTTAGGGTCCAGGTGAGGGTACAGCAATGCTTTAGGGGGATCGTACGTGTGAGGGCGCGGGTTAGTGTTAGCGTTCGGGTTAGGATCAGAGGACGGGTGAGGTTCAGGCTTCGATGAAGGGTTAGGGTTAGGGTTCGGGCTAGGGTTAGGGTTAGGGGAGGGGGGCGGTTTAGGGTCCAGGTGAGGGTACGGCAACACTTTAGGGGGAGCGTACGTGTGAGGACGCGGGTTAGTGTTAGCCTACGCCTTAGGATTAGGGGACGGGTGAGGGTCAGGCTTCGGGGAAGGGTTAGTGTTAGGGTTCGGGCTAGGGTTAGGGTTAGCGGACGGGGAAGGGTTAGGGTCCAGGTGCGGGTACGGCAACGCTTTAGGGGGAGCGTACCTGTGAGGGCGAGGGTTAATGTTAGCGTACGGGTTAGGATTAGGGGACGGGTGAGGGTCAGGCTTCGGGGAAGGGTTAGGGTTAGGGTTCGGGCTAGGGTTAGGGTTAGGGGACGGGGACGGTTTAGGGTCCAGGTGAGGGTACGGCAACGCTTTAGGGGGAGCGTACGTGTGAGGGCGCGGGTTAGTGTTAGCGTACGGGTTAGGATTGGGGACGGGTGAGGGTCAGGCTTCGGGGAAGGGTTAGGGTTAGGGTTCGGGCTAGGGTTAGGGTTAGGGGACGGGGACAGTTTAGGGTCCAGGTGAGGGTACGGCAACGCTTTAGGGGGAGCATACGTGTGAGGGCGTGGGTTAGAGTTAGCCTACGGGTTAGGATTAGGGGACGGGTGAGGGTCAGGTTTCGGGGAAGGGTTAGGGTTAGGGTTCGGGCTAGGGTTAGGGTTAGGGGACGGGGAAGGTTTAGGGTCCAGGTGAGGGTACGGCAACGCTTTAGGGGGAGCGTACGTGTGAGGGCGCGGTTTAGTGTTAGCGTACGTGTTAGCATTATGGGACGGTTGAGGGTCAGGCTTGGGGGAAGGTTTAGGGTTAGGGTTCAGGCTAGGATTAGGGTTAGGGGACGGGGACGGTTTAGGGTCCAGGTGAGGGTACGGCAACGCTTTAGGGGGATCGTACGTGTGAAGGCGCGGGTTAGTGTTAGCGTACGGGTTAGGATTAGGGGACGGGTGAGGTTCAGGCTTCGGGGAAGGGTTAGGGTTAGGGTTCGGGCTAGGGTTAGGGTTAGGGGATGGGGACGGTTTAGGGTCCAGGTGAGGGTACGGCAACGCTTTAGGGGGAGCGTACCTGTGAGGGCGCGGGTTAGAGTTAGCCTACGGGTTAGGATTAGGGGACGGGTGAGGGTCAGGCTTCGGCGAAGGGTTAGGGTTAGGGTTCGGGCTAGGGTTAGGGTTAGGGGACGGGGACGGTTTAGGGTCCAGGTGAGGGTACGGCAAGGCTATAGGGGGAGCGTACGTGTGAGGGCGTGGGTTAGTGTTAGCCTACGGGTTAGGATTGGGGACGGGTGAGGGTCAGGCTTCGGTTAAGGGTTAGGGTTAGGGTTCGGGCTAGGATTAGGGTTAGGGGACGGGGAAGGGTTAGGGTCCAGGTGCGGGTACGGCAACGCTTTAGGGGGAGCGTACGTGTGAGGGCGCGGGTTAGTGTTAGCCTACGGGTTAGGATTAGGGGACGGGTGAGCGTCAGGAGTCGGGCAAGTGTTAGGGTTAGTGTTCGGGCTAGGGTTAGGGTTAAGGGACGGGGACGGTTTAGGGTCCAGGTGAGGGTACGGCAACGCTTTAGGGGGAGCGTACGTGTGAGGGCGCGGGTTAGTGTTAGCGTACGGGTTAGGATTAGGGGACGGGTGAGGGTCAGGCTTCGGTGAAGGGTTAGGGTTAGGGTTCGGGCTAGGGTTAGGGTTAGGGGACAGGGACGGTTTAGGGTCCAGGTGAGGATATGGCAACTCTTTAGGGGTAGCGTACGTGTGAGGGCGCGGGTTAGTGTTAGCGAACGGGTTAGGATTAGGGGACGGGTGAGGGTCAGGCTTCGGGGAAGGGTTAGGGTTAGGGTTCGGGCTAGGGTTAGGGTTAGTGGACGGGGACGGTTTAGGGTCCAGGTGAGGATACAGCAACGCTTTAGGTGGAGAATACGTGAGAGGGCGCGGGTTAGTGTTAGCGTACGTGTTAGGATTATGGGACGGTTGAGGGTCAGGCTTGGGGGAAGGTTTAGGGTTAGGGTTCGGGCTAGGATTAGGGTTAGGGGACGGGGACGGTTTAGGGTCCAGGTGAGGGTACGGCAACGCTTTAGGGGGAGCGTACGTGTGATGGCGCGGGTTAGTGTTAGCCTACGCCTTAGGATTAGGGGACGGGTGAGGGTCAGGCTTCGGGGAAAGGTTAGGGTTAGGGATCGGGCTAGGGTTAGGGTTAGGGGACGGGGACGGTTTAGGGTCCAGGTGAGGATATGGCAACGCTTTAGGGGGAGCGTACGTGTGAGGGCGCGTGTTAGTGTTAGCGTACGGGTTAGGATTAGGGGACGGGTGAGGGTCAGGCTTCGGGGAAGGGTTAGGGTTAGGGTTCGGGCTAGGGTTAGGGTTAGGGGACGGGGACGGTTTAGGGTCCAGGTGAGGGTACGGCAACGCTTTAGGTGGAGCGTACGTGTGAGTGCGCAGGTTAGTGTTAGCGTACAGGTTAGGATTAGGGAACGGGTGAGGGTCAGGCTTCGGGGAAGGGTTAGGGTTAGGGTTCGGGCTTGGGTTAGGGTTAGGGGACGGGGACAGTTTAGGGTCCAGGTGAGGGTACGGCATCGCTTTAGGGGGAGCGTACGTGTGAGGGCGCGGGTTAGTGTTAGCGTACGGGTTAGGATTAGGGGACGGGTGAGGGTCAGGCTTCGGGGAAGGGTTAGGGTTAGGGTTCGGGCTAGGGTTAGGGGACGGTTTAGGGTCCAGGTGAGGGTACGGCAATGCTTTAGGGGGAGCGTACGTGTGAGGGCGCGGCTTAGTGTTAGCGAACGGGTTAGGATTAGGGGAAGGGTGAGGGTCAGGCTTCGGGGAAGGGTTAGGGTTAGGGTTCGGGCTAGGGTTAGGGTTAGGGGACGGGGACGGTTTAGAGTCCAGGTGAGGGTACGGCAACGCTTTAGGGGAGCGTACGTGTGAGGGCGCGTGTTAGTGTTAGCCTACGCCTTAGGATTAGGGGACGGGTGAGGGTCAGGCTTCGGGGAAGGGTTAGGGTTAGGGTTCGGGCTAGGGTTAGGGTTAGGGTTAGGGGACGGTTTAGGGTCCAGGTGAGGGTACGGCAACGCTTTAGGGGGAGCGTACGTGTGAGGGCGCGGGTTAGTGTTAGCGTACGGTTTAGGATTAGGGGACGGGTGAGGGTCAGGCTTCGGGGAAGGGTTAGGGTTAGGGTTCGGGCTAGGGTTAGGGTTAGGCGACGGGGACGGTTTAGGGTCCAGGTGAGGGTACGGCAACGCTTCAGGGGGAGTGTACGTGTGAGGGCGCGGGTTAGTGTTATCCTACAGGTTAGGATTAGGGGACGGGTGAGGGTCAGGCTTCGGGGAAGGGTTAGGGTTAGGGTTCGGGCTAGGGTTAGGGTTAGGGGACGGGGACAGTTTATGGTCCAGGTGAGGGTACGGCAACGCTTTAGGGGGAGCGTACGTGTGAGGGCGTGGGTTAGTGTTAGCCTATGGGTTAGGATTAGGGGACGGGTGAGCGTCAGGTGTCGGAGAAGTGTTAGGGTTAGGGTTCGGGCTAGCGTTAGGGTTAAGTGACGGGGACGGTTTAGGGTCCAGGTGAGGGTACGGCAACGCTTTAGGGGGAGCGTACGTGTGAGGGCGCGGGTTAGTGTTAGCGTACGGGTTAGGATTAGGGGACGGGTGAGGGTCAGGCTTCGGGGAAGGGTTAGGGTTAGGGTTCGGGCTAGGGTTAGGGTTAGGGGACGGGGACGGTTTAGGGTTCAGGTGAGGGTATGGCAAGGCTTTAGGGGGAGCGTACGTGTGAGGGCGTGGGTTAGTGTTAGCCTACGGGTTAGGATTAGGGGACGGGTGAGGGTCAGGCTTCGGTTAAGGGTTAGGGTTAGGGTTCGGGCTAGGGTTAGGGTTAGGGGACGGGGAAGGGTTAGGGTCCAGGTGCGGGTACGGCAACGCTTTAGGGCGAGCGTACGTGTGAGGGCGCGGGTTAGTGTTAGCCAACGTGTTAGGATTAGGTGATGGGTGAGGGTCAGGCTTCGGGGAAGGGTTAGGGTTAGGGTTCGGGCTAGGATTAGGGTTAGGGGATGGGGACGGTTTAGGGTCATGGTGAGGGTCCGGCAACGCTTTAGGGGGAGCGTACGTGTGAGGGCGCGGGTTAGTGTTTGCGTACTGGTTAGGATTAGGGGACGGGTGAAGGTCAGGCTTCAGGGAAGGGTTAGGGTTAGGTTCCTCCTAGGGTTAGGGTTAGGGGACGGGGACGGTTTAGGGTCCAGGTGAGGGTACGGCAACGCTTTAGGGGGAGCATACGTGTGAGGGCCCGGGTTAGTGTTAGCCTATGGTTTAGGATTAGGGGACGGGTGAGGGTCAGGCTTCGGGGAAGTGTTAGGGTTAGGGTTCGGGCTAGGAGTAGAGTTAGGGGACGGGAACGGTTTAGAGTCCAGGTGAGGGTACGGCAACGTTTTAGGGGGAGCGTACGTGTGAGGGCGCGGGTTAGTGTTAGCCTACGCCTTAGGATTAGGGGACGGGTGAGGGTCAGGCTTCGGGGAAGGGTTAGGATTAGGGTTCGGGCTAGGGTTAGGGTTAGGGGACGGGGACGGTTTAGGGTCCAGGTGAGGGTACGGCAACGCTTTAGGGGGAGCGTACGTGTGAGGGCGTGGGTTAGTGTTAACGTACGGGTTAGGATTAGGGGACGGGTGAGGGTCAGGCTTCGGGGAAGGGTTAGGGTTAGGGTTCGGGCTAGGGTTAGGGTTAGGGGAAAGGGACGGTTTAGGGTCCAGGTGAGGATATGGCAACGCTTTAGGGGGAACGTACGTGTGAGGGCGCGGGTTAGTGTTAGCGAACGGGTTAGGATTAGGGGACGGGTGAGGGTCAGGCTTCGGGGAAGGGTTAGGGTTAGGGTTCGGGCTAGGGTTAGGGTTAGGGGACGGGGACGGTTTAGGGTCCAGGTGAGGGTACTGCAAGGCTTTAGGGGGAGCGTACGTGTGAGGGCGTGGGTTAGTGTTAGCCTACGTGTTAGGATTAGGGGATGGGTGAGGGTCAGGCTTCGGGGAAGGTTTAGGGTTAGGGTTCGGGCTAGGATTAGGGTTAGGGGACGGGACGGTTTAGGGTCCAGGTGAGGGTACGGCAACACTTTAGGGGGAGCGTACGTGTGAGGGCGCGGGTTAGTGTTAGCCTACGCCTTAGGATTAGGGGACGGGTGAGGGTCAGGCTTCGGGGAAGGGTTAGGGTTAGGGATCGGGCTAGGGTTAGGGTTAGGGGACAGGGACGGGTTAGGGTCCAGGTGCGGGTACGGCAACGCTTTAGGGGGATCGTACCTGTGAGGGCGAGGTTTAGTGTTAGCGTACGGGTTAGGATTAGGGGACGGGTGAGGGTCAGGCTTCGGGGAAGGGTTAGGGTTAGGGTTCGGGCTAGGGTTAGGGTTAGGGGACGGGGACGGTTTAGGGTCCAGGTGAGGGTACGGCAACGCTTTAGGGGGAGCGTACGTGTGAGGGCGCGGGTTAGTGTTAGCCTACGGGTTAGGATTAGGGGACGGGTGAGGGTCAGGCTTCGGGGAAGGGTTAGGGATAGGGTTCGGGCTAGGGTTAGGGTTAGGGGACGGGGACGGTTTAGGGTCCAGGTGAGGGTACGGCAACGCTTTAGGTGGAGCGTACGTGTGAGTGCGCGGTTTAGTGTTAGCGTACAGGTTAGGATTAGGGAACGGGTGAGGGTCAGGCTTCGGGCAATGATTAGGGTTAGGGTTCGGGCTAGGGTTAGGGGACGGTTTAGGGTCCAGGTGAGGGTACGGCAACGCTTTAGGGGGAGCGCATGTGTAAGGGCGCGGCTTAGTGTTAGCGAACGGGTTAGGATTAGGGGACAGGTGAGGGTCAGGCTTCGGGGAAGGTTTAGGGTTAAGGTTCGGGCTAGGGTTAGGGTTAGGGGACGGGGACGGTTTAGAGTCCAGGTGAGGGTACGGCAACGCTTTAGGGGAGCGTACGTGAGAGGGCGCGGGTTAGTGTTAGCCTACGCCTTAGGATTAGGGGACGGGTGAGGGTCAGGTTTCGGGGAAGGGTTAGGGTTAGGGTTCGGGCTAGGGTTAGGGTTAGGGTTAGGGGACGGTTTAGGGTCCAGGTGAGGGTACGGCAACGCTTTAGGGGGAGCGTACGTGTGAGGGCGCGGGTTAGTGTTAGCGTACGGTTTAGGATTAGGGGACGGGTGCGGTCAGGCTTCGGGGAAGGGTTAGGGTTAGGGTTCGGGCTAGGGTTAGGGTTAGGGGACGGGGACGGTTTAGGATCCAGGTGAGGGTACGGCAACGCTTTAGGGGGAGCGTACGTGTGAGGGCGCGGGTTAGTGTTAGCCTACAGGTTAGGATTAGGGGACGGGTGAGGGTCAGGCTTCGGGGAAGGGTTAGGGTTAGGGTTCGGGCTAGGGTTAGGGTTAGGGGACGGGGACGGTTTAGGGTCCAGGTGAGGGTACGGCAACGCTTTAGGGGGAGCGTACGTGTGAGGGCGTGGGTTAGTGTTAGCCTACGGGTTAGGATTAGGGGACGGGTGAGCGTCAGGAGTCGGAGAAGTGTTAGGGTTAGGGTTCGGGCTAGGGTTAGGGTTAAGGGACGGGGACGGTTTAGGGTCCAGGTGAGGGTACGGCAATGCTTTAGGGGGAGCGTACGTGTGAGGGCGCGGGTTAGTATTAGCGAACGGGTTAGGATTAGGGGACGGGTGAGGGTCAGGCTTCGGGGAAGGGTTAGGGTTAGGGTTCGGGCTAGGGTTAGGGTTAGGGGACGGGGACGGTTTAGGGTCCAGGTGAGGGTACTGCAAGGCTTTAGGGGGAGCGTACGTGTGAGGGCGTGGGTTAGTGTTAGCCTACGTGTTAGGATTAGGGGATGGGTGAGGGTCAGGCTTCGGGGAAGGTTTAGGGTTAGGGTTCGGGCTAGGATTAGGGTTAGGGGACGGGACGGTTTAGGGTCCAGGTGAGGGTACGGCAACACTTTAGGGGGAGCGTACGTGTGAGTGCGCGGGTTAGTGTTAGCCTACGCCTTAGGATTAGGGGACGGGTGAGGGTCAGGCTTCGGGGAAGGGTTAGGGTTAGGGATCGGGCTAGGGTTAGGGTTAGGGGACGGGGACGGGTTAGGGTCTAGGTGCGGGTACGGCAACGCTTTAGGGGGAGCGTACCTGTGAGGGCGAGGTTTAGTGTTAGCGTACGGGTTAGGATTAGGGGACGGGTGAGGGTCAGGCTTCGGGGAAGGGTTAGGGTTAGGGTTCGGGCTAGGGTTAGGGTTAGGGGACGGGGACGGTTTAGGGTCCAGGTGAGGGTACGGCAACGCTTTAGGGGGAGCGTACGTGTGAGGGCGCGGGTTAGTGTTAGCCTACGGGTTAGGATTAGGGGACGGGTGAGGGTCAGGCTTCGGGGAAGGGTTAGGGTTAGGGTTCGGGCTAGGGTTAGGGTTAGGGGACGGGGACGGTTTAGGGTCCAGGTGAGGGTACGGCAACGCTTTAGGTGGAGCGTACGTGTGAGTGCGTGGTTTAGTGTTAGCGTACAGGTTAGGATTAGGGAACGGGTGAGGGTCAGGCTTCGGGCAATGGTTAGGGTTAGGGTTCGGGCTAGGGTTAGGGGACGGTTTAGGGTCCAGGTGAGGGTACGGCAACGCTTTAGGGGGAGCGCATGTGTAAGGGCGCGGCTTAGTGTTAGCGAACGGGTTAGGATTAGGGGACAGGTGAGGGTCAGGCTTCGGGGAAGGGTTAGGGTTAGGGTTCGGGCTAGGGTTAGGGTTAGGGGACGGGGACGGTTTAGAGTCCAGGTGAGGGTACGGCAACGCTTTAGGGGAGCGTACGTGAGAGGGCGCGGGTTAGTGTTAGCCTACGCCTTAGGATTAGGGGACGGGTGAGGGTCAGGTTTCGGGGAAGGGTTAGGGTTAGGGTTCGGGCTAGGGTTAGGGTTAGGGTTAGGGGACGGTTTAGGGTCCAGGTGAGGGTACGGCAACGCTTTAGGGGGAGCGTACGTGTGAGGGCGCGGGTTAGTGTTAGCGTACGGTTTAGGATTAGGGGACGGGTGCGGTCAGGCTTCGGGGAAGGGTTAGGGTTAGGGTTCGGGCTAGGGTTAGGGTTAGGGGACGGGGACGGTTTAGGATCCAGGTGAGGGTACGGCAACGCTTTAGGGGGAGCGTACGTGTGAGGGCGCGGGTTAGTATTAGCGTACGGGTTAGGATTAGGGGACGGGTGAGGGTCAGGCTTCGGGGAAGTGTTAGGGTTAGGGTTCGGGGTAGGGTTAGGGTTAGGGGACGGGGACGGTTTAGGGTTCAGGTGAGGGTACGGCAAGGCTTTAGGGGGAGCGTACGTGTGAGGGCGTGGGTTAGTGTTAGCCTACGGGTTAGGATTAGGGGACGGGTGAGGGTCAGGCTTCGGTTAAGGGTTAGGGTTAGGGTTCCGGCTAGAGTTAGGGTTAGGGGACGGGGAAGGGTTAGGGTCCAGGTGCGGGTACGGCAACGCTTTAGGGCGAGCGTACGTGTGAGGGCGCGGGTTAGTGTTAGCCAACGTGTTAGGATTAGGTGATGGGTGAGGGTCAGGCTTCGGGGAAGGGTCAGAGTTAGGGTTCGGGCTAGGATTAGGGTTAGGGGATGGGGACGGTGTAGGGTCCAGGTGAGGGTACGGCAACGCTTTAGGGGTAGCGTACGTGTGAGGGCGCGGGTTAGTGTTTGCGGACTGGTTAGGATTAAGGGACGGGTGAAGGTCAGGCTTCAGGGAAGGGTTAGGGTTAGGGTTCCTCCTAGGGTTAGGGTTAGGGGACGGGGACGGTTTAGGGTCCAGGTGAGGGTACCGCAACGCTTTAGGGGGAGCATACGTGTGAGGGCCCGGGTTAGTGTTAGCCTATGGTTTAGGATTAGGGGACGGGTGAGGGTCAGGCTTCGGGGAAGTGTTAGGGTTAGGGTTCGGGCTAGGCGTAGAGTTAGGGGACGGGAACGGTTTAGAGTCCAGGTGAGGGTACGGCAACGTTTTAGGGGGAGCGTACATGTGAGGGCGCGGGTTAGTGTTAGCCTACGCCTTAGGATTAGGGGACGGGTGAGGGTCAGGCTTCGGGGAAGGGTTAGGATTAATGTTCGGGCTAGGGTTAGGGTTAGGGGACGGGGACGGTTTAGGGTCCAGGTGAGGGTACGGCAACGCTTTAGGGGGAGCGTACGTGTGAGGGCGTGGGTTAGTGTTAACGTACGGGTTAGGATTAGGGGACGGGTGAGGGTCAGGCTTCGGGGAAGGGTTAGGGTTAGGGTTCGGGCTAGGGTTAGGGTTAGGGGACGGGGACGGTTTAGGGTCCAGGTGAGGGTACTGCAAGGCGTTAGGGGGAGCGTACGTGTGAGGGCGTGGGTTAGTGTTAGCCTACGGGTTAGGATTAGGGGACGGGTGAGGGTCAGGCTTCGTTTAAGGGTTAGGGTTAGGGTTCGGGCTAGGGTTAGGGTTAGGGGACGGGGAAGGCTTAGGGTCCAGGTGCGGGTACGGCAACGCTTTAGGGGGAGCGTACGTGTGAGGGCGCGGGTTAGTGTTAGCCTACGTGTTAGGATTAGGGGATGGGTGAGGGTCAGGCTTCGGGGAAGGTTTAGGGTTAGGGTTCGGGCTAGGATTAGGGTTAGGGGACGGGACGGTTTAGGGTCCAGGTGAGGGTACGGCAACACTTTAGGGGGAGCGTACGTGTGAGGGCGCGGGTTAGTGTTAGCCTACGCCTTAGGATTAGGGGACGGGTGAGGGTCAGGCTTCGGGGAAGGGTTAGGGTTAGGGATCGGGCTAGGGTTAGGGTTAGGGGACGGGGACGGGTTAGGGTCCAGGTGCGGGTACGGCAACGCTTTAGGGGGAGCGTACCTGTGAGGGCGAGGTTTAGTGTTAGCGTACGGGTTAGGATTAGGGGACGGGTGAGGGTCAGGCTTCGGGGAAGGGTTAGGGTTAGGGTTCGGGCTAGGGTTAGGGTTAGGGGACGGGGACGGTTTAGGGTCCAGGTGAGGGTACGGCAACGCTTTAGGGGGAGCGTACGTGTGAGGGCGCGGGTTAGTGTTAGCCTACGGGTTAGGATTAGGGGACGGGTGAGGGTCAGGCTTCGGGGAAGGGTTAGGGTTAGGGTTCGGGCTAGGGTTAGGGTTAGGGGACGGGGACGGTTTAGGGTCCAGGTGAGGGTACGGCAACGCTTTAGGTGGAGCGTACGTGTGAGTGCGCAGGTTAGTGTTAGCGTACAGGTTAGGATTAGGGAACGGGTGAGGGTCAGGCTTCGGGGAAGGGTTAGGGTTAGGGTTCGGGCTAGGGTTAGGGGACGGTTTAGGGTCCAGGTGAGGGTACGGCAACGCTTTAGGGGGAGCGTATGTGTGAGGGCGCGGCTTAGTGTTAGCGAACGGGTTAGGATTAGGGGACAGGTGAGGGTCAGGCTTCGGGGAAGGGTTAGGGTTAGGGTTCGGGCTAGGGTTAGGGTTAGGGGACGCGGACAGGTTAGGGTCCAGGTGCGGGTACGGCAACGCTTTAGGGGGAGCGTACTTGTGAGGGCGCGGGTTAGTGTTAGCGTACGGTTTAGAATTAGGGGACGGGTGAGGGTCAGGCTTCGGGGAAGGGTTAGGGTTAGGGTTCGGGCTAGGGTTAGGGTTAGGGGATGGGGACGGTTTAGGGTCCAGGTGAGGGTACGGCAACGCTTTAGGGGGAGCGTACGTGTGAGGGCGCGTGTTAGTGTTAGCCTACGGGTTAGGATTAGGGGATGGGTGAGGGTCAGGCTTCGGGGAAGTGTTAGGGTTAGGGTTCGGGCTAGGCTTAGGGTTAGGGCACGGGGACGGTTTAGGGTCCAGGTGACGGTACGGCAACGCTTTAGGGGCAGCGTACGTGTGAGGGCGGGGGTTAGTGTTAGCGTACGTGTTAGGATTATGGGACGGTTGAGGGTCAGGCTTGGGGGAAAGTTTAGGGTTAGGGTTCGGGCTAGGATTAGGGTTAGGGGACGGGGACGGTTTAGGGTCCAGGTGAGGGTACGGCAACGCTTTAGGTGGAGCGTACGTGTGAGTGCGCGGGTTAGTGTTAGCGTACAGGTTAGGATTAGGGAACGGGTGAGGGTCAGGCTTCGGGGAAGGGTTAGGGTTAGGGTTCGGGCTAGGGTTAGGGGACGGTTTAGGGTCCAGGTGAGGGTATGGCAACGCTTTAGGGGGAGCGTATGTGTGAGGGCGCGGCTTAGTGTTAGCGAACGGGTTAGGATTAGGGGACAGGTGAGGGTCAGGCTTCGGGGAAGGGTTAGGGTTAGGGTTCGGGCTAGGGTTAGGGTTAGGGGACGCGGACAGGTTAGGGTCCAGGTGCGGGTACGGCAACGCTTTAGGGGGAGCGTACTTGTGAGGGCGCGGGTTAGTGTTAGCGTACGGTTTAGAATTAGGGGACGGGTGAGGGTCAGGCTTCGGGGAAGGGTTAGGGTTAGGGTTCGGGCTAGGGTTAGGGTTAGGGGACGGGGACGGTTTAGGGTCCAGGTGAGGGTACGGCAACGCTTTAGGGGGAGCGTACGTGTGAGGGCGTGGGTTAGTGTTAGCCTACGGGTTAGGATTAGGGGACGGGTGAGCGTCAGGAGTCGGAGAAGTGTTAGGGTTAGGGTTCGGGCTAGGGTTAGGGTTAAGGGACGGGGACGGTTTAGGGTCCAGGTGAGGGTACGGCAATGCTTTAGGGGGAGCGTACGTGTGAGGGCGCGGGTTAGTATTAGCGAACGGGTTAGGATTAGGGGACGGGTGAGGGTCAGGCTTCGGGGAAGGGTTAGGGTTAGGGTTCGGGCTAGGGTTAGGGTTAGGGGACGGGGACGGTTTAGGGTCCAGGTGAGGGTACTGCAAGGCTTTAGGGGGAGCGTACGTGTGAGGGCGTGGGTTAGTGTTAGCCTACGTGTTAGGATTAGGGGATGGGTGAGGGTCAGGCTTCGGGGAAGGTTTAGGGTTAGGGTTCGGGCTAGGATTAGGGTTAGGGGACGGGACGGTTTAGGGTCCAGGTGAGGGTACGGCAACACTTTAGGGGGAGCGTACGTGTGAGTGCGCGGGTTAGTGTTAGCCTACGCCTTAGGATTAGGGGACGGGTGAGGGTCAGGCTTCGGGGAAGGGTTAGGGTTAGGGATCGGGCTAGGGTTAGGGTTAGGGGACGGGGACGGGTTAGGGTCTAGGTGCGGGTACGGCAACGCTTTAGGGGGAGCGTACCTGTGAGGGCGAGGTTTAGTGTTAGCGTACGGGTTAGGATTAGGGGACGGGTGAGGGTCAGGCTTCGGGGAAGGGTTAGGGTTAGGGTTCGGGCTAGGGTTAGGGTTAGGGGACGGGGACGGTTTAGGGTCCAGGTGAGGGTACGGCAACGCTTTAGGGGGAGCGTACGTGTGAGGGCGCGGGTTAGTGTTAGCCTACGGGTTAGGATTAGGGGACGGGTGAGGGTCAGGCTTCGGGGAAGGGTTAGGGTTAGGGTTCGGGCTAGGGTTAGGGTTAGGGGACGGGGACGGTTTAGGGTCCAGGTGAGGGTACGGCAACGCTTTAGGTGGAGCGTTCGTGTGAGTGCGCGGTTTAGTGTTAGCGTACAGGTTAGGATTAGGGAACGGGTGAGGGTCAGGCTTCGGGCAATGGTTAGGGTTAGGGTTCGGGCTAGGGTTAGGGGACGGTTTAGGGTCCAGGTGAGGGTACGGCAACGCTTTAGGGGGAGCGCATGTGTAAGGGCGCGGCTTAGTGTTAGCGAACGGGTTAGGATTAGGGGACAGGTGAGGGTCAGGCTTCGGGGAAGGGTTAGGGTTAGGGTTCGGGCTAGGGTTAGGGTTAGGGGACGGGGACGGTTTAGAGTCCAGGTGAGGGTACGGCAACGCTTTAGGGGAGCGTACGTGAGAGGGCGCGGGTTAGTGTTAGCCTACGCCTTAGGATTAGGGGACGGGTGAGGGTCAGGTTTCGGGGAAGGGTTAGGGTTAGGGTTCGGGCTAGGGTTAGGGTTAGGGTTAGGGGACGGTTTAGGGTCCAGGTGAGGGTACGGCAACGCTTTAGGGGGAGCGTACGTGTGAGGGCGCGGGTTAGTGTTAGCGTACGGTTTAGGATTAGGGGACGGGTGCGGTCAGGCTTCGGGGAAGGGTTAGGGTTAGGGTTCGGGCTAGGGTTAGGGTTAGGGGACGGGGACGGTTTAGGATCCAGGTGAGGGTACGGCAACGCTTTAGGGGGAGCGTACGTGTGAGGGCGCGGGTTAGTATTAGCGTACGGGTTAGGATTAGGGGACGGGTGAGGGTCAGGCTTCGGGGAAGTGTTAGGGTTAGGGTTCGGGCTAGGGTTAGGGTTAGGGGACGGGGACGGTTTAGGGTTCAGGTGAGGGTACGGCAAGGCTTTAGGGGGAGCGTACGTGTGAGGGCGTGGGTTAGTGTTAGCCTACGGGTTAGGATTAGGGGACGGGTGAGGGTCAGGCTTCGGTTAAGGGTTAGGGTTAGGGTTCGGGCTAGAGTTAGGGTTAGGGGACGGGGAAGGGTTAGGGTCCAGGTGCGGGTACGGCAACGCTTTAGGGCGAGCGTACGTGTGAGGGCGCGGGTTAGTGTTAGCCAACGTGTTAGGATTAGGTGATGGGTGAGGGTCAGGCTTCGGGGAAGGGTTAGAGTTAGGGTTCGGGCTAGGATTAGGGTTAGGGGATGGGGACGGTTTAGGGTCCAGGTGAGGGTACGGCAACGCTTTACGGGGAGCGTACGTGTGAGGGCGCGGGTTAGTGTTTGCGGACTGGTTAGGATTAAGGGACGGGTGAAGGTCAGGCTTCAGGGAAGGGTTAGGGTTAGGGTTCCTCCTAGGGTTAGGGTTAGGGGACGGGGACGGTTTAGGGTCCAGGTGAGGTTACGGCAACGCTTTAGGGGGAGCATACGTGTGAGGGCCCGGGTTAGTGTTAGCCTATGGTTTAGGATTAGGGGACGGGTGAGGGTCAGGCTTCGGGGAAGTGTTAGGGTTAGGGTTCGGGCTAGGCGTAGAGTTAGGGGACGAGAACGGTTTAGAGTCCAGGTGAGGGTACGGCAACGTTTTAGGGGGAGCGTACATGTGAGGGCGCGGGTTAGTGTTAGCCTACGCCTTAGGATTAGGGGACGGGTGAGGGTCAGGCTTCGGGGAAGGGTTAGGATTAATGTTCGGGCTAGGGTTAGGGTTAGGGGACGGGGACGGTTTAGGGTCCAGGTGTGGGTACGGCAACGCTTTAGGGGGAGCGTACGTGTGAGGGCGCGGGTTAGTGTTAGCCTACGGGTTAGGATTAGGGGACGGGTGAGGGTCAGGCTTCGGGGAAGCGTTAGGGTTAGGGTTCGGGCTAGGGTTAGGGTTAGGGGACGGGGACGGTTTAGGGTCCAGGTGAGGGTACGGCAACGCTTTAGGTGGAGCGTACGTGTGAGTGCGCGGGTTAGTGTTAGCGTACAGGTTAGGATTAGGGAACGGGTGAGGGTCAGGCTTCGGGGAAGGGTTAGGGTTAGGGTTCGGGCTAGGGTTAGGGGACGGTTTAGGGTCCAGGTGAGGGTACGGCAACGCTTTAGGGGGAGCGTATGTGTGAGGGCGCGGCTTAGTGTTAGCGAACGGGTTAGGATTAGGGGACAGGTGAGGGTCAGGCTTCGGGGAAGGGTTAGGGTTAGGGTTCGGGCTAGGGTTAGGGTTAGGGGACGCGGACAGGTTAGGGTCCAGGTGCGGGTACGGCAACGCTTTAGGGGGAGCGTACTTGTGAGGGCGCGGGTTAGTGTTAGCGTACGGTTTAGAATTAGGGGACGGGTGAGGGTCAGGCTTCGGGGAAGGGTTAGGGTTAGGGTTCGGGCTAGGGTTAGGGTTAGGGGATGGGGACGGTTTAGGGTCCAGGTGAGGGTACGGCAACGCTTTAGGGGGAGCGTACGTGTGAGGGCGCGTGTTAGTGTTAGCCTACGGGTTAGGATTAGGGGATGGGTGAGGGTCAGGCTTCGGGGAAGTGTTAGGGTTAGGGTTCGGGCTAGGCTTAGGGTTAGGGCACGGGGACGGTTTAGGGTCCAGGTGACGGTACGGCAACGCTTTAGGGGCAGCGTACGTGTGAGGGCGCGGGTTAGTGTTAGCGTACGTGTTAGGATTATGGGACGGTTGAGGGTCAGGCTTGGGGGAAAGTTTAGGGTTAGGGTTCGGGCTAGGATTAGGGTTAGGGGACGGGGACGGTTTAGGGTCCAGGTGAGGGTACGGCAACGCTTTAGGTGGAGCGTACGTGTGAGTGCGCGGGTTAGTGTTAGCGTACAGGTTAGGATTAGGGAACGGGTGAGGGTCAGGCTTCGGGGAAGGGTTAGGGTTTGGGTTCGGGCTAGGGTTAGGGGACGGTTTAGGGTCCAGGTGAGGGTACGGCAACGCTTTAGGGGGAGCGTATGTGTGAGGGCGCGGCTTAGTGTTAGCGAACGGGTTAGGATTAGGGGACAGGTGAGGGTCAGGCTTCGGGGAAGGGTTAGGGTTAGGGTTCGGGCTAGGGTTAGGGTTAGGGGACGCGGACAGGTTAGGGTCCATGTGCGGGTACGGCAACGCTTTAGGGGGAGCGTACTTGTGAGGGCGCGGGTTAGTGTTAGCGTACGGTTTAGAATTAGGGGACGGGTGAGGGTCAGGCTTCGGGGAAGGGTTAGGGTTAGGGTTCGGGCTAGGGTTAGGGTTAGGGGATGGGGACGGTTTAGGGTCCAGGTGAGGGTACGGCAACGCTTTAGGGGGAGCGTACGTGTGAAGGCGCGGGTTAGTGTTAGCGTACGGGTTAGGATTAGGGGACGGGTGAGGTTCAGGCTTCGGGGAAGGGTTAGGGTTAGGGTTCGGGCTAGGGTTAGGGTTAGGGTTAGGGGACGGTTTAGGGTCCAGGTGAGGGTACGGCAACGCTTTAGGGGGAGCGTACGTGTGAGGGCGCGGGTTAGTGTTAGCCTACGCCTTAGGATTATGGGACGGGTGAGGGTCAGGCTTCGGGGAAAGGTTAGGGTTAGGGATCGGGCTAGGGTTAGGGTTAGGGGACGGGGACGGTTTAGGGTCCAGGTGAGGATATGGCAACGCTTTAGGGGGAGCGTACGTGTGAGGGCGCGTGTTAGTGTTAGCGTACGGGTTAGGATTAGGGGACGGGTGAGGGTCAGGCTTCGGGGAAGGGTTAGGGTTAGGGTTCGGGCTAGGGTTAGGGTTAGGGGACGGGGACGGTTTAGGGTCCAGGTGAGGGTACGGCAACGCTTTAGGTGGAGCGTACGTGTGAGTGCGCAGGTTAGTGTTAGCGTACAGGTTAGGATTAGGGAACGGGTGAGGCTCAGGCTTCGGGGAAGGGTTAGGGTTAGGGTTCGGGCTTGGGTTAGGGTTAGGGGACGGGGACAGTTTAGGGTCCAGGTGAGGGTACGGCATCGCTTTAGGGGGAGCGTACGTGTGAGGGCGCGGGTTAGTGTTAGCGTACGGGTTAGTATTAGGGGACGGGTGAGGGTCAGGTTTCGGGGAAGGGTTAGGGTTAGGGTTCGGGCTAGGGTTAGGGGACGGTTTAGGGTCCAGGTGAGGGTACGGCAACGCTTTAGGGGGAGCGTACGTGTGAGGGCGCGGCTTAGTGTTAGCGAACGGGTTAGGATTAGGGGACGGGTGAGGGTCAGGCTTCGGGGAAGGGTTAGGGTTAGGGTTCGGGCTAGGGTTAGGGTTAGGGGACGGGGACGGTTTAGAGTCCAGGTGAGGGTACGGCAACGCTTTAGGGGAGCGTACGTGTGAGGGCGCGTGTTAGTGTTAGCCTACGCCTTAGGATTAGGGGACGGGTGAGGGTCAGGCTTCGGGGAAGGGTTAGGGTTAGGGTTCGGGCTAGGGTTAGGGTTAGGGTTAGGGGACGGTTTAGGGTCCAGGTGAGGGTACGGCAACGCTTTAGGGGGAGCGTACGTGTGAGGGCGCGGGTTAGTGTTAGCGTACGGTTTAGGATTAGGGGACGGGTGAGGGTCAGGCTTCGGGGAAGGGTTAGGGTTAGGGTTCGGGCTAGGGTTAGGGTTAGGGGACGGGGACGGTTTAGGGTCCAGGTGAGGGTACGGCAACGCTTCACGGGGAGTGTACGTGTGAGGGCGCGGGTTAGTGTTATCCTACAGGTTAGGATTAGGGGACGGGTGAGGGTCAGGCTTCGGGGAAGGGTTAGGGTTAGGGTTCGGGCTAGGGTTAGGGTTAGGGGACGGGGACGGTTTAGGGTCCAGGTGAGGGTACGGCAACGCTTTAGGGGGAGCGTACGTGTGAGGGCGTGGGTTAGTGTTAGCCTATGGGTTAGGATTAGGGGACGGGTGAGCGTCAGGTGTCGGAGAAGTGTTAGGGTTAGGGTTCGGGCTAGCGTTAGGGTTAAGTCTGGGGACGGTTTAGGGTCCAGGTGAGGGTACGGCAACGCTTTAGGGGGAGCGTACGTGTGAGGGCGCGGGTTAGTGTTAGCGTACGGGTTAGGATTAGGGGACGGGTGAGGGTCAGGCTTCGGGGAAGGGTTAGGGTTAGGGTTCGGGCTAGGGTTAGGGTTAGGGGACGGGGACGGTTTAGGGTTCAGGTGAGGGTATGGCAAGGCTTTAGGGGGAGCGTACGTGTGAGGGCGTGGGTTAGTGTTAGCCTACGGGTTAGGATTAGGGGACGGGTGAGGGTCAGGCTTCGGTTAAGGGTTAGGGTTAGGGTTCGGGCTAGGGTTAGGGTTAGGGGACGGGGAAGGGTTAGGGTCCAGGTGCGGGTACGGCAACGCTTTAGGGCGAGCGTACGTGTGAGGGCGCGGGTTAGTGTTAGCCAACGTGTTAGGATTAGGTGATGGGTGAGGGTCAGGCTTCGGGGAAGGGTTAGGGTTAGGGTTCGGGCTAGGATTAGGGTTAGGGGATGGGGACGGTTTAGGGTCCAGGTGAGGGTCCGGCAACGCTTTAGGGGGAGCGTACGTGTGAGGGCGCGGGTTAGTGTTTGCGTACTGGTTAGGATTAGGGGACGGGTGAAGGTCAGGCTTCAGGGAAGGGTTAGGGTTAGGGTTCCTCCTAGGGTTAGGGTTAGGGGACGGGGACGGTTTAGGGTCCAGGTGAGGGTACGGCAACGCTTTAGGGGGAGCATACGTGTGAGGGCCCGGGTTAGTGTTAGCCTATGGTTTAGGATTAGGGGACGGGTGAGGGTCAGGCTTCGGAGAAGTGTTAGGGTTAGGGTTCGGGCTAGTCGTAGAGTTAGGGGACGGGAACGGTTTAGAGTCCAGGTGAGGGTACGGCAACGTTTTAGGGGGAGGGTACGTGTGAGGGCGCGGGTTAGTGTTAGCCTACGCCTTAGGATTAGGGGACGGGTGAGGGTCAGGCTTCGGGGAAGGGTTAGGATTAGGGTTCGGGCTAGGGTTAGGGTTAGGGGACGGGGACGGTTTAGGGTCCAGGTGAGGGTACGGCAACGCTTTAGGGGGAGCGTACGTGTGAGGGCGTGGGTTAGTGTTAACGTACGGGTTAGGATTAGGGGACGGGTGAGGGTCAGGCTTCGGGGAAGGGTTAGGGTTAGGGTTCGGGCTAGGGTTAGGGTTAGGGGACAGGGACGGTTTAGGGTCCAGGTGAGGATATGGCAACGCTTTAGGGGGAGCGTACGTGTGAGGGCGCGGGTTAGTGTTAGCGAACGGGTTAGGATTAGGGGACGGGTGAGGGTCAGGCTTCGGGGAAGGGTTAGGGTTAGGGTTCGGGCTAGGGTTAGGGTTAGGGGACGGGGACGGTTTAGGGTCCAGGTGAGGGTACTGCAAGGCTTTAGGGGGAGCGTACGTGTGAGGGCGTGGGTTAGTGTTAGCCTACGTGTTAGGATTAGGGGATGGGTGAGGGTCAGGCTTCGGGGAAGGTTTAGGGTTAGGGTTCGGGCTAGGATTAGGGTTAGGGGACGGGACGGTTTAGGGTCCAGGTGAGGGTACGGCAACACTTTAGGGGGAGCGTACGTGTGAGGGCGCGGGTTAGTGTTAGCCTACGCCTTAGGATTAGGGGACGGGTGAGGGTCAGGCTTCGGGGAAGGGTTAGGGTTAGGGATCGGGCTAGGGTTAGGGTTAGGGGACGGGGACGGGTTAGGGTCCATGTGCGGGTACGGCAACGCTTTAGGGGGAGCGTACCTGTGAGGGTGAGGTTTAGTGTTAGCGTACGGGTTAGGATTAGGGGACGGGTGAGGGTCAGGCTTCGGGGAAGGGTTAGGGTTAGGGTTCGGGCTAGGGTTAGGGTTAGGGGACGGGGACGGTTTAGGGTCCAGGTGAGGGTACGGCAACGCTTTAGGGGGAGCGTACGTGTGAGGGCGCGGGTTAGTGTTAGCCTACGGGTTAGGATTAGGGGACGGGTGAGGGTCAGGCTTCGGGGAAGGGTTAGGGTTAGGGTTCGGGCTAGGGTTAGGGTTAGGGGACGGGGACGGTTTAGGGTCCAGGTGAGGGTACGGCAACGCTTTAGGTGGAGCGTACGTGTGAGTGCGCGGTTTAGTGTTAGCGTACAGGTTAGGATTAGGGAACGGGTGAGGGTCAGGCTTCGGGCAATGGTTAGGGTTAGGGTTCGGGCTAGGGTTAGGGGACGGTTTAGGGTCCAGGTGAGGGTACGGCAACGCTTTAGGGGGAGCGCATGTGTAAGGGCGTGGCTTAGTGTTAGCGAACGGGTTAGGATTAGGGGACAGGTGAGGGTCAGGCTTCGGGGAAGGGTTAGGGTTAGGGTTCGGGCTAGGGTTAGGGTTAGGGGACGGGGACGGTTTAGAGTCCAGGTGAGGGTACGGCAACGCTTTAGGGGAGCGTACGTGAGAGGGCGCGGGTTAGTGTTAGCCTACGCCTTAGGATTAGGGGACGGGTGAGGGTCAGGTTTCGGGGAAGGGTTAGGGTTAGGGTTCGGGCTAGGGTTAGGGTTAGGGTTAGGGGACGGTTTAGGGTCCAGGTGAGGGTACGGCAACGCTTTAGGGGGAGCATACGTGTGAGGGCGCGGGTTAGTGTTAGCGTACGGTTTAGGATTAGGGGACGGGTGCGGTCAGGCTTCGGGGAAGGGTTAGGGTTAGGGTTCGGGCTAGGGTTAGGGTTAGGGGACGGGGACGGTTTAGGATCCAGGTGAGGGTACGGCAACGCTTTAGGGGGAGCGTACGTGTGAGGGCGCGGGTTAGTGTTAGCCTACAGGTTAGGATTAGGGGACGGGTGAGGGTCAGGCTTCGGGGAAGGGTTAGGGTTAGGGTTCGGGCTAGGGTTAGGGTTAGGGGACGGGGACGGTTTAGGGTCCAGGTGAGGGTACGGCAACGCTTTAGGGGGAGCGTACGTGTGAGGGCGTGGGTTAGTGTTAGCCTACGGGTTAGGATTAGGGGACGGGTGAGCGTCAGGAGTCGGAGAAGTGTTAGGGTTAGGGTTCGGGCTAGGGTTAGGGTTAAGGGACGGGGACGGTTTAGGGTCCAGGTGAGGGTACGGCAATGCTTTAGGGGGAGCGTACGTGTGAGGGCGCGGGTTAGTATTAGCGTACGGGTTAGGATTAGGGGACGGGTGAGGGTCAGGCTTCGGGGAAGTGTTAGGGTTAGGGTTCGGGCTAGGGTTAGGGTTAGGGGACGGGGACGGTTTAGGGTTCAGGTGAGGGTACGGCAAGGCTTTAGGGGGAGCGTACGTGTGAGGGCGTGGGTTAGTGTTAGCCTACGGGTTAGGATTAGGGGACGGGTGAGGGTCAGGCTTCGGTTAAGGGTTAGGGTTAGGGTTCGGGCTAGGGTTAGGGTTAGGGGACGGGGAAGGGTTAGGGTCCAGGTGCGGGTACGGCAACGCTTTAGGGCGAGCGTACGTGTGAGGGCGCGGGTTAGTGTTAGCCAACGTGTTAGGATTAGGTGATGGGTGAGGGTCAGGCTTCGGGGAAGGGTTAGAGTTAGGGTTCGGGCTAGGATTAGGGTTAGGGGATGGGGACGGTTTAGGGTCCAGGTGAGGGTACGGCAACGCTTTAGGGGGAGCGTACGTGTGAGGGCGCGGGTTAGTGTTTGCGGACTGGTTAGGATTAGGGGACGGGTGAAGGTCAGGCTTCAGGGAAGGGTTAGGGTTAGGGTTCCTCCTAGGGTTAGGGTTAGGGGACGGGGACGGTTTAGGGTCCAGGTGAGGGTACGGCAACGCTTTAGGGGGAGCATACGTGTGAGGGCCCGGGTTAGTGTTAGCCTATGGTTTAGGATTAGGGGACGGGTGAGGGTCAGGCTTCGGGGAAGTGTTAGGGTTAGGGTTCGGGCTAGGCGTAGAGTTAGGGGACGGGAACGGTTTAGAGTCCAGGTGAGGGTACGGCAACGTTTTAGGGGGAGCGTACATGTGAGGGCGCGGGTTAGTGTTAGCCTACGCCTTAGGATTAGGGGACGGGTGAGGGTCAGGCTTTGGGGAAGGGTTAGGATTAGGGTTCGGGCTAGGGTTAGGGTTAGGGGACGGGGACGGTTTAGGGTCCAGGTGAGGGTACGGCAACGCTTTAGGGGGAGCGTACGTGTGAGGGCGTGGGTTAGTGTTAACGTACGGGTTAGGATTAGGGGACGGGTGAGGGTCAGGCTTCGGGGAAGGGTTAGGGTTAGGGTTCGGGCTAGGGTTAGGGTTAGGGGACAGGGACGGTTTAGGGTCCAGGTGAGGATATGGCAACGCTTTAGGGGGAGCGTACGTGTGAGGGCGCGGGTTAGTGTTAGCGAACGGGTTAGGATTAGGGGACGGGTGAGGGTCAGGCTTCGGGGAAGGGTTAGGGTTAGGGTTCGGGCTAGGGTTAGGGTTAGGGGACGGGGACGGTTTAGGGTCCAGGTGAGGGTACTGCAAGGCGTTAAGGGGAGCGTACGTGTGAGGGCGTGGGTTAGTGTTAGCCTACGGGTTAGGATAGGGGACGGGTGAGGGTCAGGCTTCGTTTAAGGGTTAGGGTTAGGGTTCGGGCTAGGGTTAGGGTTAGGGGACGGGGAAGGGTTAGGGTCCAGGTGCGGGTACGGCAACGCTTTAGGGGGAGCGTACGTGTGAGGGCGCGGGTTAGTGTTAGCCTACGTGTTAGGATTACGGGATGGGTGAGGGTCAGGCTTCGGGGAAGGTTTAGGGTTAGGGTTCGGGCTAGGATTAGGGTTAGCGGACGGGACGGTTTAGGGTCCAGGTGAGGGTACGGCAACACTTTAGGGGGAGCGTACGTGTGAGGGCGCGGGTTAGTGTTAGCCTACGCCTTAGGATTAGGGGACGGGTGAGGGTCAGGCTTCGGGGAAGGGTTAGGGTTAGGGATCGGGCTAGGGTTAGGGTTAGGGGACGGGGACGGGTTAGGGTCCAGGTGCGGGTACGGCAACGCTTTAGGGGGAGCGTACCTGTGAGGGCGAGGTTTAGTGTTAGCGTACGGGTTAGGATTAGGGGACGGGTGAGGGTCAGGCTTCGGGGAAGGGTTAGGGTTAGGGTTCGGGCTAGGGTTAGGGTTAGGGGACGGGGACGGTTTAGGGTCCAGGTGAGGGTACGGCAACGCTTTAGGGGGAGCGTACGTGTGAGGGCGCGGGTTAGTGTTAGCCTACGGGTTAGGATTAGGGGACGGGTGAGGGTCAGGCTTCGGGGAAGGGTTAGGGTTAGGGTTCGGGCTAGGGTTAGGGTTAGGGGATGGGGACGGTTTAGGGTCCAGGTGAGGGTACGGCAACGCTTTAGGTGGAGCGTACGTGTGAGTGCGCGGGTTAGTGTTAGCGTACAGGTTAGGATTAGGGAAGGGGTGAGGGTCAGGCTTCGGGGAAGGGTTAGGGTTAGGGTTCGGGCTAGGGTTAGGGGACGGTTTAGGGTCCAGGTGAGGGTACGGCAACGCTTTAGGGGGAGCGTATGTGTGAGGGCGCGGCTTAGTGTTAGCGAACGGGTTAGGATTAGGGGACAGGTGAGGGTCAGGCTTCGGGGAAGGGTTAGGGTTAGGGTTCGGGCTAGGGTTAGGGTTAGGGGACGGGGACGGTTTAGAGTCCAGGTGAGGGTACGGCACCGCTTTAGGGGAGCGTACGTGTGAGGGCGCGGGTTAGTGTTAGCGTACGGGTTAGGATTAGGGGACGGGTGAGGGTCAGGCTTCGGGGAAGGGTTAGGGTTAGGGTTCGGGCTAGGGTTAGGGTTAGGGGACGGGGACGGTTTAGGGTCCAGGTGAGGGTACGGCAACGCTTTAGGGGGAGCATACGTGTGAGGGTGCGGGTTAGTGTTAGCCTACGGTTTAGGATAAGGGGACGCGTTAGGGTCAGGCTTCGGGGAAGTGTTAGGGTTAGGGTTCGGGCTAGGCGTAGGGTTAGGGGACGGGGACGGTTTAGGGTCCAGGTGAGGGTACGGCAACGTTTTAGGGGGAGCGTACGTGTGAGGGCGCGGTTTGTGTTAGCCTACGGGTTAGGATTAGGGGACGGGTGAGGGTCAGGCTTCGGGGAAGGGTTAGGGTTAGGGTTCGGGCTAGGGTTAGGGTTAGGGGACGCGGACAGGTTAGGGTCCAGGTGCGGGTACGGCAACGCTTTAGGGGGAGCGTACTTGTGAGGGCGCGGGTTAGTGTTAGCGTACGGTTTAGAATTAGGGGACGGGTGAGGGTCAGGCTTCGGGGAAGGGTTAGGGTTAGGGTTCGGGCTAGGGTTAGGGTTAGGGGATGGGGACGGTTTAGGGTCCAGGTGAGGGTACGGCAACGCTTTAGGGGGAGCGTACGTGTGAGGGCACGGGTTAGTGTTAGCGTACAGGTTACGATTAGGGGACGGGTGAGGGTCAGGCTTCGGCGAAGGGTTAGGTTTAGGGTTCGGGCGAGGGTTAGGGTTAGGGGATGGGGACGGTTTAGGGTCCAGGTGAGGGTACGGCAACGCTTTAGGGGGAGCGTACGTGTGAGGGCGCGGGTTAGTGTTAGCGTACGGGTTAGGATTAGGGGACGGGTGAGGGTCAGGCTTCGGGGAAGGGTTAGGGTTAGTGTTCGGGCTAGGGTTAGTGTTAGGGGACGGGACGTTTTAGGGTCCAGGTGAGGGTACAGCTACGCTTTAGGGGGAGTGTACGTGTGAGGGCGCGGGTTAGTGTTAGCCTACGGGTTAGGATTAGGTGACGGGTGAGGGTCAGGCTTCGGGAAACGGTTAGGGTTAGGGTTCGGGCTAGGGTTAGGTTTAGGGGACGGGGACGGTTTAGGGTCCAGGTGAGGGTACGGCAACGCTTTAGGGGGAGCGTACATGTGAGGGCGCGGGTTAGTGTTTGCGTACTGGTTAGGATTAGGGGACGGGTGAGGGTCAGGCTTCGGGGAAGGGTTAGGGTTAGGGTTCGGGCTAGGGTTAGGGTTAGGGGATGGGGACGGTTTAGGGTCCAGGTGAGGGTACGGCAACGCTTTAGGGGGAGCGTACATGTGAGGGCGCGGGTTAGTGTTAGTGTACGGGTTAGGATTAGGGGACGGGTGAGGGTCAGGCTTTGGGGAAGGTTTAGGGTTAGGGTTCGGGCTAGGGTTAGGTTTAGGGGACGAGGACGGTTTAGGGTCCAGGTGAGGGTACGTCAACGCTTTAGGGGGAGCGTACGTGTGAGGGAGCGGGTTAGTGTTAGCATACGGGTTAGGATTAGGGGACGGGTGAGTGTCAGGCTTCGGGGAAGGGTTAGGGTTAGGGTTAGGGCTAGGGTTAGGGTTAGGGGACGGGTACGGTTTAGGGTCCAGGTGAGGGTACGGCAACGCTTTAGGGAGAGCGTATGTGTGAGGGCACGGGTTAGTGTTAGCCTACGGGTTAGGATTAGGGGACGGGTGAGGGTCAGGCTTCGGGGAAGGGTTAGGGTTAGGGTTCGGGCTAGGGTTAGGGTTAGGGGACGGGGACGGTTTAGGGTCCAGGTGAGGGCACGGCAACGCTTTAGGGGGAGCGTTCCTGTGAGGTCGCGGGTTAGTGTTAGCGTACGGGTTAGGATTAGGGGACGGGTGAGGGTTAGGCTTCGGGGAAGTGTTAGGGTTATGGTTCGGGCTAGGGTCAGAGTTAGGGGACGGGGACGGTTTAGGGTCCAGGTGAGGTTACGGCAACTCTTTAGGGGGAGCGTACGTGTGAGGACGCGGGTTATTGTTAGCGTACGGTTTAGGATTAGGGGACGGGTGAGGGTCAGGCTTCGGGGAAGGGTTAGGGTTAGGGTTCGGGCTAGGGTTAGGTTTAGGGGACGGGGACGGTTTAGGGTCCAGGTGAGGGTACGGCAACGCTTTAGGGGGAGCATACGTGTGAGGGCGCGGGTTAGTGTTAGCATACGGGTTAGGATTAGGGGACGGGTGAGGGTCAGGCTTCGGGGAAGGGTTAGGGTTAGGGTTCGGGCTAGGTTTAGGGTTAGGGGACGGGTACGGTTTAGGATCCAGGTGAGGGTACGGCAAAGCTTTAGGGGGAGCGTACGTGTGAGGGCGCGGGTTGGTGTTAGCGTACGGGTTAGGATTATGGGACGTGTGAGCGTCAGGCTTCGGGGAAGCGTTAGGGTTAGGATTCGGGCTAGGGTTAGGGTAAGGGGACGGGGACGGTTTAGGGTCCAGGTGAGGGTACGGCAAAGCTTTAGGGGGAGCGTACGTGTGAGGACAGGCGTTAGTGTTAGCATACGGTTTAGGATTAGGGGACGGGTGAGGGTCAGGCTTCGGGGAAGGGTTAGGGTTAAGGTTCGGGCTAGGGTTAGGGTTAGGGGACGGGGACGGTTTAGTGTCCAGTTGAGGATACGGCAACGCTTTTGGGGGAGCGTTCCTGTGAGGTCACGGGTTAGTGTTAGCGTACGGGTTAGGATTAGGGGACGGGTGAGGGTTAGGCTTCGGGGAAGTGTTAGGGTTATGGTTCGGGCTAGGGTCAGAGTTAGGGGACGGGGACGGTTTAGGGTCCAGGTGAGGTTACGGCAACTCTTTAGGGGGAGCGTACGTGTGAGGGCGCAGGTTAGTGTTAGCGTACGGGTTAGGATTATGGGACGGGTGAGCGTCAGGCTTCGGGGAAGGGTTAGGGTTAGGGTTCTGGCTAGGGTTAGGGTTAGGGGACGGGGACGGTTTAGGGTCCAGGTGAGGGTACGGCAAAGCTTTAGGGGGAGCGTACGTGTGAGGGCGCGGGTTAGTGTTAGCATACGGTTTAGGATTAGGGGACGGGTGACGGTCAGGCTTCGGGGAAGGGTTAGGGTTAGGGTTCGGGCTAGGGTTAGGGTTAGGGGACGGGGACGGTTTAGGGTCCAGGTGAGGGTACGGCAACGCTTTAGAGGGAGTGTACGTGTTAGGGCGCGGGTTAGTGTTAGCCTACGGGTTAGGATTAGGGGACGGGTGAGGGTCAGGCTTCGGGGAAGGGTTAGGGTTAGGGTTCGGGCTAGGGTTAGGGTTAGGGGACGGGGACGGTTTAGGGTCCAGGTGAGGGTACGGCAACGCTTTAGGGGGAGCGTATGTGTGAGGGCGCGGGTTAGTGTTAGCGTATGTGTTATGATTAGGGGACGGGTGAGGGTCATGCTTCGGGGAAGGGTTACGGTTAGGGTTCGGGCTAGGGTTAGGGTTAGGGGATGGGGACGGTTTAGGGTCCAGGTGAGGGTACTGCAACGGTTTAGGGCGAGCGTACGTGTGAGGGCGCGCGTTAGTGTTAGCCTACGGGTTAGGAGTAAGGGACGGGTGAGGGTCAGGAGTCGGGGAAGGGTTAGGGTTAGGGTTCGGGCTAGGGTTAGGGTTAGGGGACGGGGACGGTTGAGGCTCCAGGTGAGGGTATGGCAACGCTTTAGGGGGAGTGTACGTGTGAGGGCGCGGGTTAGTGTTAGCGTACGGGTTAGGATTAGGGGACGGGTGAGGGTCAGGCTTCGGGGAAGTGTTAGGGTTAGGGTTCGGGCTAGGGTTAGGGTTAGGGGACGGGGACGGTTTAGGGTCCAGGTGAGGGTACGGCAACGCTTTAGGGGGAGCGTACGTGTGAGGGCGTGGGTTAGTGTTAGCCTACGCCTTAGGATTAGGGGACGGGTGAGGGTCAGGCTTGAGGGAAGGGCTAGGGTTAGGGTTCGGCCTAGGGTTAGGGTTAGGGGACGGGGACGGGTTAGGGTCCAGGTGCGGGTATGGCAACGCTTTAGGGGGAGCGTACGTGTGAGGGCGCGGGTTAGTGTTAGCCTACGGGTTAGGATTAGGGGACGGGTGAGGGTCAGGCTTCGGGGAAGGGTTAGGGTTAGGGTTCGGGCTAGGGTTAGGGTTAGGGGACGGGGACGGTTTAGGGTCCAGGTGAGGGTACGACAAGGCTTTAGGGGGAGCGTACGTGTGAGGGCGTGGGTTAGTGTTAGCGTACGGGTTAGGATTAGGGGACGGATGAGTGTCAGGCTTCAGGGAAGGGTTAGGGTTAGGGTTCCTGCTAGGGTTAGGGTTAGGGGACGGGGACGGTTTAGGGTCCAGGTGAGGGTACGGCAACGCTTTAGGGGCAGCATACGTGTGAGGGCGCGGGTTAGTGTTAGCCCACGGGTTAGGATTAGGGGACGGGTGAGGGTCAGGCTTCGGGGAAGAGTTAGGGTTAGGGTTCAGGCTAGGCTTAGGGTTAGGGGACGGGGACGGTTTAGGGTCCAGGTGAGGGTACCGCAACGTTTTAGGGGGAGCGTACGTTTGAGGGTGCGGGTTAGTGTTAGCGTACGGGTTAGGATTAGGGGACGGGTGAGGGTCAGGCTTCGAGGAAGGGTTAGGGTTAGGGTTTGGGCTAGGGTTAGGGTTAGGGGACGGGGACGGTTTAGGGTCCAGGTGAGGGTACGGCAACGCTTTAGGGGGAGCGTACATGTGAGGGGGCGGGTTAGTGTTAGCCTACGGGTTAGGATTAGGGGACGGGTGAGGGTCAGGCTTTGGGGAAGGGTTATGGTTAGGGTTCGGGCTAGGGTTAGTGTTAGGGGACGGGGACGGTTTATGGTCCAGGTGAGGGTACGGCAACGTTTAGGGGGAGCGTACGTGTGAGGGCGCGGGTTAGTGTTAGCGTACGGGTTAGGATTAGGGGACGGGTGAGGGTCAGGCTTCGGGGAAGGGTTACGGTTAGGGTTCGGGCTAGGTTTAGGGTTAGGGGACGGGGACGGTTTAGGGTCCAGGTGAGGGTACGGCAACGCTTTAGGGGGAGCGTACGTGTGAGGGCGCGGGTTAGTGTTAGCGTACGGGTTAGGAATAGGGGACGGGTGAGAGTCAGTCTTCGGGGAAGGGTTAGGGTTAGGGTTCGGGCTAGGGTTAGGGTTAGGTTTAGGGGACGTTTTAGGGTCCAGGTGAGGGTACCGCAACGCTTTAGGGGCAGCGTACGTGTGAGGGCGCGGGTTAGTGTTAGCGTACGGGTTAGGATTAGGGGATGGGTGAGGGTCAGGCTTTGGGGAAGGGTTAGTGTTAGGGTTCGGGCTAGGGTTAGGGTTAGGGGACGGGGACGGTTTAGGGTCCAGGTGAGGGTACGGCAACGCTTTAGGGGGAGCATTCCTGCGAGGGCGCGGCTTAGTGTTAGCGTACGGGTTAGGATTAGGGGACGGGTGAGGGTCAGGCTTCGGGGAAGGGTTAGGGTTAGGGTTCGGGCTAGGGTTAGGGTTAGGGGACGGGGACGGTTTAGGGTCCAGGTGAGGGTACGGCAACGGTTTAGGGGGAGCGTACGTGTGAGGGCGCGGGTTAGTGTTAGCCTACGGGTTAGGATTAGGGGACGGGTGAGGGTCAGGCTTCGGGGAAGGTTTAGGTTTAGGGTTCGGGCTAGGGTTAGGGTTAGGGGACGGGGACGGTTTAGGGTACAGGTGAGGGTACGGCAACGCTTTAGGTGGAGGGTACGTGTGAGCGCGCGGGTTAGTGTTAGCGTACAGGTTAGGATTAGGGAATGGGTGAGTGTCAGGCTTCGGGGAATGGTTAGGGTTAGGGTTCGGGCTTGGGTTAGGGTTACGGGATGGGGAAAGTTTAGGGTCCAGGTGTGGGTACGGCATCGCTTTAGGGGGAGCGTACGTTTGAGGTCGCGGGTTAGTGTTAGCGTACGGGTTAGGATTAGGGGACGGGTGAGGGTCAGGCTTCGGGGAAGGGTTAGGGTTAGGGTTCGGGCTAGGGTTAGGGGACGGTTTAGGGTCAAGGTGAGGGTACGGCAACGCATTAGGGGGAGCGTACGTGTGAGGGCGCGGGTTAGTGTTAGCGAACGGGTTAGGATTAGGGGACGGGTGAGGGTCAGGCTTCGGGGAATTGTTAGGGTTAGGGTTCGGGCTAGGGTTAGGGTTAGGGGACGGGGACGGTTTAGGGTCCAGGTGAGGGTACGGCAACGCTTTAGGGGGAGCGTACGTGTGAGGGCGCGGGTTAGTGTTAGCGTACGGGCTAGGATTAGGGGACGGGTGATGGTCAGGCTTCGGGGAACTGTTAGGTTTAGGTTTCGGGCTAGGGTTAGGGTTAGGGGACGGGGACGGTTTAGGGTCCAGGTGAGGGTACGGCAAGGCTTTAGGGGGAGCGTACGTGTGAGGGCGTGGGTTAGTGTTAGCCTACGGGTTAGGATTAGGGGACGGGTGAGGGTCAGGCTTCGGTTAAGGGTTAGGGTTAGGGTTCGGGCTAGGGTTAGTGTTAGGGACGGGGAAGGGTTAGGGTCCAGGTGCGGGTACGGCAACACTTTAGGGGGAGCGTACGTGTGAGGGCGCGGGTTAGTGTTAGCCTACGTGTTAGGATTAGGGGATGGGTGAGGGTCAGGCTTCGGGGAAGGGTTAGGGTTAGGGTTCGGGCTAGGATTAGGGTTAGGGGACGGGGACGGTTTAGGGTCTAGGTGAGGGTACGGCAACGCTTTAGGGGGAGCGTACGTTTGAGGGCGCGGGTTAGTGTTAGCTTACGGGTTAGGATTAGGGGACGGGTGAAGGTCAGGCTTCAGGGAAGGGTTAGGGTTAGGGTTAGGGCTAGGGTTAGGGTTAGGGGACGGGGACAGTTTAGGGTCCAGGTGAGGGTACGGCAACGCTTTAGGGGGAGCACACATGTGAGGGGGCGGGTTAGTGTTAGCCTATGGGTTAGGATTAGGGGACGGGTGAGGGTCAGGCTTTGGGGAAGGGTTATGGTTAGGGTTCGGGCTAGGGTTAGTGTTAGGGGACGGGGACGGTTTAGGGTCCAGGTGAGGGTACGGCAACGCTTTAGGGGGAGCATTCCTGCGAGGGCGCGGCTTAGTGTTAGCGTACGGGTTAGGATTAGGGGACGGGTGAGGGTCAGGCTTCGGGGAAGGGTTAGGGTTAGGGTTCGGGCTAGGGTTAGGGTTAGGGGACGGGGACGGTTTAGGGTCCAGGTGAGGGTACGGCAACGGTTTAGGGGGAGCGTACGTGTGAGGGCGCGGGTTAGTGTTAGCCTACGGGTTAGGATTAGGGGACGGGTGAGGGTCAGGCTTCGGGGAAGGTTTAGGTTTAGGGTTCGGGCTAGGGTTAGGGTTAGGGGACGGGGACGGTTTAGGGTACAGGTGAGGGTACGGCAACGCTTTAGGTGGAGGGTACGTGTGAGCGCGCGGGTTAGTGTTAGCGTACAGGTTAGGATTAGGGAATGGGTGAGTGTCAGGCTTCGGGGAATGGTTAGGGTTAGGGTTCGGGCTTGGGTTAGGGTTACGGGATGGGGAAAGTTTAGGGTCCAGGTGTGGGTACGGCATCGCTTTAGGGGGAGCGTACGTTTGAGGTCGCGGGTTAGTGTTAGCGTACGGGTTAGGATTAGGGGACGGGTGAGGGTCAGGCTTCGGGGAAGGGTTAGGGTTAGGGTTCGGGCTAGGGTTAGGGGACGGTTTAGGGTCAAGGTGAGGGTACGGCAACGCATTAGGGGGAGCGTACGTGTGAGGGCGCGGGTTAGTGTTAGCGAACGGGTTAGGATTAGGGGACGGGTGAGGGTCAGGCTTCGGGGAATTGTTAGGGTTAGGGTTCGGGCTAGGGTTAGGGTTAGGGGACGGGGACGGTTTAGGGTCCAGGTGAGGGTACGGCAACGCTTTAGGGGGAGCGTACGTGTGAGGGCGCGGGTTAGTGTTAGCGTACGGGCTAGGATTAGGGGACGGGTGATGGTCAGGCTTCGGGGAACTGTTAGGTTTAGGTTTCGGGCTAGGGTTAGGGTTAGGGGACGGGGACGGTTTAGGGTCCAGGTGAGGGTACGGCAAGGCTTTAGGGGGAGCGTACGTGTGAGGGCGTGGGTTAGTGTTAGCCTACGGGTTAGGATTAGGGGACGGGTGAGGGTCAGGCTTCGGTTAAGGGTTAGGGTTAGGGTTCGGGCTAGGGTTAGTGTTAGGGACGGGGAAGGGTTAGGGTCCAGGTGCGGGTACGGCAACACTTTAGGGGGAGCGTACGTGTGAGGGCGCGGGTTAGTGTTAGCCTACGTGTTAGGATTAGGGGATGGGTGAGGGTCAGGCTTCGGGGAAGGGTTAGGGTTAGGGTTCGGGCTAGGATTAGGGTTAGGGGACGGGGACGGTTTAGGGTCTAGGTGAGGGTACGGCAACGCTTTAGGGGGAGCGTACGTTTGAGGGCGCGGGTTAGTGTTAGCTTACGGGTTAGGATTAGGGGACGGGTGAAGGTCAGGCTTCAGGGAAGGGTTAGGGTTAGGGTTAGGGCTAGGGTTAGGGTTAGGGGACGGGGACAGTTTAGGGTCCAGGTGAGGGTACGGCAACGCTTTAGGGGGAGCACACATGTGAGGGGGCGGGTTAGTGTTAGCCTACGGGTTAGGATTAGGGGACGGGTGAGGGTCAGGCTTTGGGGAAGGGTTATGGTTAGGGTTCGGGCTAGGGTTAGTGTTAGGGGACGGGGACGGTTTACGGTCCAGGTGAGGGTACGGCAACGTTTAGGGGGAGCGTACGTGTGAGGGCGCGGGTTAGTGTTAGCGTACGGGTTAGGATTAGGGGACGGGTGAGGGTCAGGCTTCGGGGAAGGGTTAGGGTTAGGGTTCGGGCTAGGTTTAGGGTTAGGGGACGGGGACGGTTTAGGGTCCAGGTGAGTGTACGGCAACGCTTTAGGGGGAGCGTACGTGTGAGGGCGCGGGTTAGTGTTAGCGTACGGGTTAGGAATAGGGGACGGGTGAGAGTCAGTCTTCGGGGAAGGGTTAGGGTTAGGGTTCGGGCTAAGGTTAGGTTTAGGTTTAGGGGACGTTTTAGGGTCCAGGTGAGGGTACCGCAACGCTTTAGGGGGAGCGTACGTGTGAGTGCGCGGGTTAGTGTTAGCGTACGGGTTAGGATTTGGGGACGGGTGAGGTTCAGGCTTCCGGGAAGGGTTAGGGTTAGGGTTCGGGCTACGGTTAGGGTTAGGGGACGGGGACGGTTTAGGGTCCAGGTGAGGGTACGGCAACGCTTTAGGGGGAGCATACGTGTGAGGGCGCGGGTTAGATTTAGCCTACGGGTTAGGATTAGGGGACGGGTGAGGGTCAGGTTTCGGGGAAGGGTTAGGGTTAGGGTTCGGGCTAGGGTTAGGGTTAGGGGACGGGGAAGGTTTAGGGTCCAGGTGAGGGTACGGCAACGCTTTAGGGGGAGCGTACGTGTGAGGGCGCGGTTTAGTGTTAGCGTACGTGTTAGCATTATGGGACGGTTGAGGGTCAGGCTTCGGGGAAGGTTTAGGGTTAGGGTTCAGGCTAGGATTAGGGTTAGGGGACGGGGACGGTTTAGGGTCCAGGTGAGGGTACGGCAACGCTTTAGGGGGATCGTACGTGTGAAGGCGCGGGTTAGTGTTAGCGTACGGGTTAGGATTAGGGGACGGGTGAGGTTCAGGCTTCGGGGAAGGGTTAGGGTTAGGGTTCGGGCTAGGGTTAGGGTTAGGGGATGGGGACGGTTTAGGGTCCAGGTGAGGGTACGGCAACGCTTTAGGGGGAGCGTACCTGTGAGGGCGCGGGTTAGAGTTAGCCTACGGGTTAGGATTACGGGACGGGTGAGGTTCAGGCTTCGGAGAAGGGTTAGGGTTAGGGTTCGGGCTAGGGTTAGGGTTAGGGGACGGGGACGGTTTAGGGTCCAGGTGAGGGTACGGCAAGGCTATAGGGGGAGCGTACGTGTGAGGGCGTGGGTTAGTGTTAGCCTACGGGTTAGGATTGGGGACGGGTGAGGGTCAGGCTTCGGTTAAGGGTTAGGGTTAGGGTTCGGGCTAGGATTAGGGTTAGGGGACGGGGAAGGGTTAGGGTCCAGGTGCGGGTACGGCAACGCTTTAGGGGGAGCGTACGTGTGAGGGCGTGGGTTAGTGTTAGCCTACGTGTTAGGATTAGGGGATGGGTGAGTGTCAGGATTCGGGGAAGGGTTAGGGTTAGGGTTTGGGCTAGGATTAGGGTTAGGTGACGGGACGGTTTAGGGTCCAGGTGAGGGTACGGCAACACTTTAGGGGGAGCGTACGTGTGAGGGTCCGGGTTAGTGTTAGCCTACGCCTTAGGATTAGGGGACGGGTGAGGTTCAGGCTTCGGGGAAGGGTTAGGGTTAGGGTTCGGGCTAGGGTTAGGGTTAGGGTTAGGGGACGGTTTAGGGTCCAGGTGAGAGTACGGCAACGCTTTAGGGGGAGCGTACGTGTGAGGGCGTGGGTTAGTGTTAACCTACGCCTTAGGATTAGGGGACGGGTGAGGGTCAGGCTTCGGGGAACGGTTAGGTTTAGGGATCGGGCTAGGGTTAGGGTTAGGGGACGGGGACGGTTTAGGGTCCAGGTGAGGATATGGCAACGCTTTAGGGGGAGCGTACGTGTGAGGGCGTGGGTTAGTGTTAGCGTACGGGTTAGGATTAGGGACGGGTGAGGGTCAGGCTTCGGGGAAGGGTTAGGGTTAGGGTTCGGGCTAGGGTTAGGGTTAGGGGACGGGGACGGTTTAGGGTCCAGGTGAGGGTACGGCAACGCTTTACGTGGAGCGTACGTGTGAGCGCGCGGGTTAGTGTTAGCGTACAGGTTAGGATTAGGGAACGGGTGAGGGTCAGGCTTCGGGGAAGGGTTAGGGTTAGGGTTCGGGCTTGGGTTAGGGTTAGGGGAGGGGGACAGTTTAGGGTCCAGGTGAGGGTACGGCATCGCTTTAGGTGGAGCGTACGTGTGAGGGCGCGGGTTAGTGTTAGCGTACGGGTTAGGATTAGGGGACGGGTGAGGGTCAGGCTTCGGGGAAGGGTTAGGGTTAGGGTTCGGGCTAGGGTTAGGGGACGGTTTAGGGTCCAGGTGAGGGTACGGCAACGCTTTAGGGGGAGCGTACGTGTGAGGGCGCTGGTTAGTGTTAGCGAACGGGTTAGGATTAGGGGACGGGTGAGGGTCAGGCTTCGGGGAAGGGTTAGGGTTAGGGTTCGGGCTAGGGTTAGGGTTAGGGGACGGGGACGGTTTAGAGTCCAGGTGAGGGTACGGCAACGCTTTAGGGGGAGCGTACGTGTGAGGGCGCGGGTTAGTGTTAGCCTACGGGTTAGGATTAGGGGACGGGTGAGCGTCAGGAGTCGGGGAAGTGTTAGGGTTAGGGTTCGGGCTAGGGTTAGGGTTAAGGGACGGGGACGGTTTAGGGTCCAGGTGAGGTTACGGCAACGCTTTAGGGGGAGCGTACGTGTGAGGGCGCGGGTTAGTGTTAGCGTACGGGTTAGGATTATGGGACGGTTGAGGGTCAGGCTTGGGGGAAGGTTTAGGGTTAGGGTTCGGGCTAGGATTAGGGTTAGGGGACGGGGACGGTTTAGGGTCCAGGTGAGGGTACGGCAACGCTTTAGGGGGAGCGTACGTGTGAAGGCGCAGGTTAGTGTTAGCGTACTGTTTAGGATTAGGGGACGGGTGAGGGTCAGGCTTCGGGGAAGGGTTAGGGTTAGGGTTCGGGCTAGGGTTAGGGGACGGTTTAGGGTCCAGGTGAGGGTACGGCAACGCTTTAGGGGGAGCGTACGTGTGAGGGCGCGGCTTAGTGTTAGCGAACGGGCTAGGATTAGGGGACGGATGAGGGTCAGGCTTCGGGGAAGGGTTAGGGTTAGGGTTCGGGCTAGGGTTAGGGTTAGGGGACGGGGACGGTTTAGAGTCCAGCTGAGGGTACGGCAACGCTTTAGGGGAGCGTACGTGTGAGGGCGCGTGTTAGTGTTAGCCTACGCCTTAGGATTAGGGGACGGGTGAGGGTCAGGCTTCGGGGAAGGGTTAGGGTTAGGGTTCGGGCTAGGGTTAGGGTTAGGGGACGGGGACGGTTTAGGGTCCAGGTGAGGGTACGGCAACGCTTTAGGGGGAGCGTACGTGTGAGGGCGCGGGTTAGTGTTAGCCTACAGGTTAGGATTAGGGGACGGGTGAGGGTCAGGCTTCGGGGAAGGGTTAGGGTTAGGGTTCGGGCTAGGGTTAGGGTTAGGGGACGGGGACGGTTTAGGGTCCAGGTGAGGGTACGGCAACGCTTTAGGGGGAGCGTACGTGTGAGGGCGTGGGTTAGTGTTAGCCTACGGGTTAGGATTAGGGGACGGGTGAGCGTCAGGTGTCGGAGAAGTGTTAGGGTTAGGGTTCGGGCTAGCGTTACGGTTAAGGGACGGGGACGGTTTAGGGTCCAGGTGAGGGTACGGCAACGCTTTAGGGGGAGCGTACGTGTGAGGGCGCGGGTTAGTGTTAGCCTACAGGTTAGGATTAGGGGACGGGTGAGGGTCAGGCTTCGGGGAAGGGTTAGGGTTAGGGTTCGGGCTAGGGTTAGGGTTAGGGGACGAGGACGGTTTAGGGTCCAGGTGAGGATATGGCAACGCTTTAGGGGGAGCGTACGTGTGAGGGCGCCGGTTAGTGTTAGCGTACGGGTTAGGATTAGGGGACGGGTGAGGGTCAGGCTTCGGGGAAGGGTTAGGGTTAGGGTTCGGGCTAGGGTTAGGGTTAGGGGACGGGGACGGTTTAGGGTCCAGGTGAGGGTACGGCAACGCTTTACGTAGAGCGTACGTGTGAGCGCGCGGGTTAGTGTTAGCGTACAGGTTAGGATTAGGGAACGGGTGAGGGTCAGGCTTCGGGGAAGGGTTAGGGTTAGGGTTCGGGCTTGGGTTAGGGTTAGGGGAGGGGGACAGTTTAGGGTCCAGGTGAGGGTATGGCATCGCTTTAGGGGGAGCGTACGTGTGAGGGCGCGGGTTAGTGTTAGCGTACGGGTTAGGATTAGGGGACAGGTGAGGGTCAGGCTTCGTGGAAGGGTTAGGGTTAGGGTTCGGGCTAGGGTTAGGGGACGGTTTAGGGTCCAGGTGAGGGTACAGCAACGCTTTAGGGGGAGCGTACGTGTGAGGGCGCTGGTTAGTGTTAGCGAACGGGTTAGGATTAGGGGACGGGTGAGGGTCAGGCTTCGGGGAAGGGTTAGGGTTAGGGTTGGGGCTAGGGTTAGGGTTAGGGGACGGGGACGGTTTAGAGTCCAGGTGAGGGTACGGCAACGCTTTAGGGGGAGCGTACGTGTGAGGGCGCGGGTTAGTGTTAGCGTACGGGTTAGGATTAGGGGACGGGTGAGGGTCAGGCTTCGGTGAAGGGTTAGGGTTAGGGTTCGGGCTAGGGTTAGGGTTAGGGGACAGGGACGGTTTAGGGTCCAGGTGAGGATATGGCAACTCTTTAGGGGTAGCGTACGTGTGAGGGCGCGGGTTAGTGTTAGCGAACGGGTTAGGATTAGGGGACGGGTGAGGGTCAGGCTTCGGGGAAGGGTTAGGGTTAGGGTTCGGGCTAGGGTTAGGGTTAGGGGACGGGGACGGTTTAGGGTCCAGGTGAGGGTACTGCAAGGCTTTAGGGGGAGCGTACGTGTGAGGGCGTGGGTTAGTGTTAGCCTACGGGTTAGGATTAGGGGACGGGTGAGGGTCAGGCTTCGGTTAAGGGTTAGGGTTAGGGTTCGGGCTAGGGTTAGGGTTAGGGGACGGGGAAGGGTTAGGGTCCAGGTGCGGGTACGGCAACGCTTTAGGGGGAGCGTACGTGTGAGGGCGCGGGTTAGTGTTAGCCTACGTGTTAGGATTAGGGGATGGGTGAGGGTCAGGCTTCGGGGAAGGGTTAGGGTTAGGGTTCGGGCTAGGATTAGGGTTAGGGGACGGGACGGTTTAGGGTCCAGGTGAGGGTACGGCAACACTTTAGGGGGAGCGTACGTGTGAGTGCGCAGGTTAGTGTTAGCGTACAGGTTAGGATTAGGGAACGGGTGAGGGTCAGGCTTCGGGGAAGGGTTAGGGTTAGGGTTCGGGCTTGGGTTAGGGTTAGGGGACGGGGACAGTTTAGGGTCCAGGTGAGGGTACGGCATCGCTTTTGGGGGAGCGTACGTGTGAGGGCGCGGGTTAGTGTTAGCGTACGGGTTAGGATTAGGGGACGGGTGAGGGTCAGGCTTCGGGGAAGGGTTAGGGTTAGGGTTCGGGCTAGGGTTAGGGGACGGTTTAGGGTCCAGGTGAGGGTACGGCAACGCTTTAGGGGGAGCGTACGTGTGAGGGCGCGGCTTAGTGTTAGCGAACGGGTTAGGATTAGGGGACGGGTGAGGGTCAGGCTTCGGGGAAGGGTTAGGGTTAGGGTTCGGGCTAGGGTTAGGGTTAGGGGACGGGGACGGTTTAGAGTCCAGGTGAGGGTACGGCAACGCTTTAGGGGAGCGTACGTGTGAGGGCGCGTGTTAGTGTTAGCCTACGCCTTAGGATTAGGGGACGGGTGAGGGTCAGGCTTCGGGGAAGGGTTAGGGTTAGGGTTCGGGCTAGGGTTAGGGTTAGGGTTAGGGGACGGTTTAGGGTCCAGGTGAGGGTACGGCAACGCTTTAGGGGGAGCGTACGTGTGAGGGCGCGGGTTAGTGTTAGCGTACGGTTTAGGATTAGGGGACGGGTGAGGGTCAGGCTTCGGGGAAGGGTTAGGGTTAGGGTTCGGGCTAGGGTTAGGGTTAGGGGACGGGGACGGTTTAAGGTCCAGGTGAGGGTACGGCAACGCTTCAGGGGGAGTGTACGTGTGAGGGCGCGGGTTAGTGTTATCCTACAGGTTAGGATTAGGGGACGGGTGAGGGTCAGGCTTCGGGGAAGGGTTAGGGTTAGCGTTCGGGCTAGGGTTAGGGTTAGGGGACGGGGACGGTTTAGGGTCCAGGTGAGGGTACGGCAACGCTTTAGGGGGAGCGTACGTGTGAGGGCGTGGGTTAGTGTTAGCCTATGGGTTAGGATTAGGGGACGGGTGAGCGTCAGGTGTCGGAGAAGTGTTAGGGTTAGGGTTCGGGCTAGCGTTAGGGTTAAGTGACGGGGACGGTTTAGGGTCCAGGTGAGGGTACGGCAACGCTTTAGGGGGAGCGTACGTGTGAGGGCGCGGGTTAGTGTTAGCGTACGGGTTAGGATTAGGGGACGGGTGAGGGTCAGGCTTCGGGGAAGGGTTAGGGTTAGGGTTCGGGCTAGGGTTAGGGTTAGGGGACGGGGACGGTTTAGGGTTCAGGTGAGGGTATGGCAAGGCTTTAGGGGGAGCGTACGTGTGAGGGCGTGGGTTAGTGTTAGCCTACGGGTTAGGATTAGGGGACGGGTGAGGGTCAGGCTTCGGTTAAGGGTTAGGGTTAGGGTTCGGGCTAGGGTTAGGGTTAGGGGACGGGGAAGGGTTAGGGTCCAGGTGCGGGTACGGCAACGCTTTAGGGCGAGCGTACGTGTGAGGGCGCGGGTTAGTGTTAGCCAACGTGTTAGGATTAGGTGATGGGTGAGGGTCAGGCTTCGGGGAAGGGTTAGGGTTAGGGTTCGGGCTAGGATTAGGGTTAGGGGATGGGGACGGTTTAGGGTCCAGGTGAGGGTCCGGCAACGCTTTAGGGGGAGCGTACGTGTGAGGGCGCGGGTTAGTGTTTGCGTACTGGTTAGGATTAGGGGACGGGTAAAGGTCAGGCTTCAGGGAAGTGTTAGGGTTAGGGTTCCTCCTAGGGTTAGGGTTAGGGGACGGGGACGGTTTAGGGTCCAGGTGAGGGTACGGCAACGCTTTAGGGGGAGCATACGTGTGAGGGCCCGGGTTAGTGTTAGCCTATGGTTTAGGATTAGGGGACGGGTGAGGGTCAGGCTTCGGGGAAGTGTTAGGGTTAGGGTTCGAGCTAGGCGTAGAGTTAGGGGACGGGAACGGTTTAGAGTCCAGGTGAGGGTACGGCAACGTTTTAGGGGGAGCGTACGTGTGAGGGCGCGGGTTAGTGTTAGCCTACGCCTTAGGATTAGGGGACGGGTGAAGGTCAGGCTTCGGGGAAGGGTTAGGATTAGGGTTCGGGCTAGGGTTAGGGTTAGGGGACGGGGACGGTTTAGGGTCCAGGTGAGGGTACGGCAACGCTTTAGGGGGAGCGTACTTGTGAGGGCGTGGGTTAGTGTTAACGTACGGGTTAGGATTAGGGGACGGGTGAGGGTCAGGCTTCGGGGAAGGGTTAGGGTTCGGGTTCGGGCTAGGGTTAGGGTTAGGGGACAGGGACGGTTTAGGGTCCAGGTGAGGATATGGCAACGCTTTAGGGGGAGCGTACGTGTGAGGGCGCGGGTTAGTGTTAGCGAACGGGTTAGGATTAGGGGACGGGTGAGGGTCAGGCTTCGGGGAAGGGTTAGTGTTAGGGTTCGGGCTAGGGTTAGGGTTAGGGGACGGGGACGGTTTAGGGTCCAGGTGAGGGTACTGCAAGGCTTTAGTGGGAGCGTACGTGTGAGGGCGTGGGTTAGTGTTAGCCTACGTGTTAGGATTAGGGGATGGGTGAGGGTCAGGCTTCGGGGAAGGTTTAGGGTTAGGGTTCGGGCTAGGATTAGGGTTAGGGGACGGGACGGTTTAGGGTCCAGGTGAGGGTACGGCAACACTTTAGGGGGAGCGTACGTGTGAGGGCGCGGGTTAGTGTTAGCCTACGCCTTAGGATTAGGGGACTGGTGAGGGTCAGGCTTCGGGGAAGGGTTAGGGTTAGGGATCGGGCTAGGGTTAGGGTTAGGGGACGGGGACGGGTTAGGGTCCAGGTGCGGGTACGGCAACGCTTTAGGGGGAGCGTACCTGTGAGGGCGAGGTTTAGTGTTAGCGTACGGGTTAGGATTAGGGGACGGGTGAGGGTCAGGCTTCGGGGAAGGGTTAGGGTTAGGGTTCGGGCTAGGGTTAGGGTTAGGGGACGGGGACGGTTTAGGGTCCAGGTGAGGGTACGGCAACGCTTTAGGGGGAGCGTACGTGTGAGGGCGCGGGTTAGTGTTAGCCTACGGGTTAGGATTAGGGGACGGGTGAGGGTCAGGCTTCGGGGAAGGGTTAGGGTTAGGGTTCGGGCTAGGGTTAGGGTTAGGGGACGGGGACGGTTTAGGGTCCAGGTGAGGGTACGGCAACGCTTTAGGGGGAGCGTACGTGTGAGTGCGCGGTTTAGTGTTAGCGTACAGGTTAGGATTAGGGAACGGGTGAGGGTCAGGCTTCGGGCAATGGTTAGGGTTAGGGTTCGGGCTAGGGTTAGGGGACGGTTTAGAGTCCAGGTGAGGGTACGGCAACGCTTTAGGGGGAGCGCATGTGTAAGGGCGCGGCTTAGTGTTAGCGAACGGGTTAGGATTAGGGGACAGGTGAGGGTCAGGCTTCGGGGAAGGGTTAGGGTTAGGGTTCGGGCTAGGGTTAGGGTTAGGGGACGGGGACGGTTTAGAGTCCAGGTGAGGGTACGGCAACGCTTTAGGGGAGCGTACGTGAGAGGGCGCGGGCTAGTGTTAGCCTACGCCTTAGGATTAGGGGACGGGTGAGGGTCAGGTTTCGGGGAAGGGTTAGGGTTAGGGTTCGGGCTAGGGTTAGGGTTAGGGTTAGGGGACGGTTTAGGGTCCAGGTGAGGGTACGGCAACGCTTTAGAGGGAGCGTACGTGTGAGGGCGCGGGTTAGTGTTAGCGTACGGTTTAGGATTAGGGGACGGGTGCGGTCAGGCTTCGGGGAAGGGTTAGGGTTAGGGTTCGGGCTAGGGTTAGGGTTAGGGGACGGGGACGGTTTAGGATCCAGGTGAGGGTATGGCAACGCTTTAGGGGGAGCGTACGTGTGAGGGCGCGGGTTAGTGTTAGCCTACAGGTTAGGATTAGGGGACGGGTGAGGGTCAGGCTTCGGGGAAGGGTTAGGGTTAGGGTTCGGGCTAGGGTTAGGGTTAGGGGACGGGGACGGTTTAGGGTCCAGGTGAGGGTACGGCAACGCTTTAGGGGGAGCGTACGTGTGAGGGCGTGGGTTAGTGTTAGCCTACGGGTTAGGATTAGGGGACGGGTGAGCGTCAGGAGTCGGAGAAGTGTTAGGGTTAGGGTTCGGGCTAGGGTTAGGGTTAAGGGACGGGGACGGTTTAGGGTCCAGGTGAGGGTACGGCAATGCTTTAGGGGGAGCGTACGTGTGAGGGCGCGGGTTAGTATTAGCGTACGGGTTAGGATTAGGGGACGGGTGAGGGTCAGGCTTCGGGGAAGTGTTAGGGTTAGGGTTCGGGCTAGGGTTAGGGTTAGGGGACGGGGACGGTTTAGGGTTCAGGTGAGGGTACGGCAAGGCTTTAGGGGGAGCGTACGTGTGAGGGCGTGGGTTAGTGTTAGCCTACGGGTTAGGATTAGGGGACGGGTGAGGGTCAGGCTTCGGTTAAGTGTTAGGGTTAGGGTTCGGGCTAGGGTTAGGGTTAGGGGACGGGGAAGGGTTAGGGTCCAGGTGCGGGTACGGCAACGCTTTAGGGCGAGCGTACGTATGAGGGCGCGGGTTAGTGTTAGCCAACGTGTTAGGATTAGGTGATGGGTGAGGGTCAGGCTTCGGGGAAGGGTTAGAGTTAGGGTTCGGGCTAGGATTAGGGTTAGGGGATGGGGACGGTTTAGGGTCCAGGTGAGGGTACGGCAACGCTTTAGGGGGAGCGTACGTGTGAGGGTGCGGGTTAGTGTTTGCGGACTGGTTAGGATTAGGGGACGGGTGAAGGTCAGGCTTCAGGGAAGGGTTAGGTTTAGGGTTCCTCCTAGGGTTAGGGTTAGGGGACGGGGACGGTTTAGGGTCCAGGTGAGGGTACGGCAACGCTTTAGGGGGAGCATACGTGTGAGGGCCCGGGTTAGTGTTAGCCTATGGTTTAGGATTAGGGGACGGGTGAGGGTCAGGCTTCGGGGAAGTGTTAGGTTTAGGGTTCGGGCTAGGCGTAGAGTTAGGGGACGGGAACGGTTTAGAGTCCAGGTGAGGGTACGGCAACGTTTTAGGGGGAGCGTACATGTGAGGGCGCGGGTTAGTGTTAGCCTACGCCTTAGGATTAGTGGACGGGTGAGGGTCAGGCTTCGGGGAAGGGTTAGGATTAGGGTTCGGGCTAGGGTTAGGGTTAGGGGACGGGGACGGTTTAGGGTCCAGGTGAGGGTACGGCAACGCTTTAGGGGGAGCGTACGTGTGAGGGCGTGGGTTAGTGTTAACGTACGGGTTAGGATTAGGGGACGGGTGAGGGTCAGGTTTCGGGGAAGCGTTAGGGTTAGGGTTCGGGCTAGGGTTAGGGTTAGGGGACAGGGACGGTTTAGGGTCCAGGTGAGGATATGGCAACGCTTTAGGGGGAGCGTACGTGTGAGGGCGCGGTTTAGTGTTAGCGAACGGGTTAGGATTAGGGGACGGGTGAGGGTCAGGCTTCGGGGAAGGGTTAGGGTTAGGGTTCGGGCTAGGGTTAGGGTTAGGGGACGGGGACGGTTTAGGGTCCAGGTGAGGGTACTGCAAGGCGTTAGGGGGAGCGTACGTGTGAGGGCGTGGGTTAGTGTTAGCCTACGGGTTAGGATTAGGGGACGGGTGAGGGTCAGGCTTCGTTTAAGGGTTAGGGTTAGGGTTCGGGTTAGGGTTAGGGTTAGGGGACGGGGAAGGGTTAGGGTCCAGGTGCGGGTACGGCAACGCTTTAGGGGGAGCGTACGTGTGAGGGCGCGGGTTAGTGTTAGCCTACGTGTTAGGATTAGGGGATGGGTGAGGGTCAGGTTTCGGGGAAGGTTTAGGGTTAGGGTTCGGGCTAGGATTAGGGTTAGGGGACGGGACGGTTTAGGGTCCAGGTGAGGGTACGGCAACACTTTAGGGGGAGCGTACGTGTGAGGGCGCGGGTTAGTGTTAGCCTACGCCTTAGGATTAGGGGACGGGTGAGGGTCTGGCTTCGGGGAAGGGTTAGGGTTAGGGATCGGGCTAGGGTTAGGGTTAGGGGACGGGGACGGGTTAGGGTCCAGGTGCGGGTACGGCAACGCTTTAGGGGGAGCGTACCTGTGAGGGCGAGGTTTAGTGTTAGCGTACGGGTTAGGATTAGGGGACGGGTGAGGGTCAGGCTTCGGGGAAGGGTTAGGGTTAGGGTTCGGGCTAGGGTTAGGGTTAGGGGACGGGGACGCTTTAGGGTCCAGGTGAGGGTACGGCAACGCTTTAGGGGGAGCGTACGTGTGAGGGCACGGGTTAGTGTTAGCCTACGGGTTAGGATTAGGGGACGGGTGAGGGTCAGGCTTCGGGGAAGGGTTAGGGTTAGGGTTCGGGCTAGGGTTAGGGTTAGGGGACGGGGACGGTTTAGGGTCCATGTGAGGGTACGGCAACGCTTTAGGTGGAGCGTACGTGTGAGTGCGCGAGTTAGTGTTAGCGTACAGGTTAGGATTAGGGAACGGGTGAGGGTCAGGCTTCGGGGAAGGGTTAGGGTTAGGGTTCGGGCTAGGGTTAGGGGACGGTTTAGGGTCCAGGTGAGGGTACAGCAACGCTTTAGGGGGAGCGTACGTGTGAGGGCGCGGCTTAGTGTTAGCGAACGGGTTAGGATTAGGGGACGGGTGAGGGTCAGGCTTCGGGGAAGGGTTAGGGTTAGGGTTGGGGCTAGGGTTAGGGTTAGGGGACGGGGACGGTTTAGAGTCCAGGTGAGGGTACGGCAACGCTTTAGGGGGAGCGTACGTGTGAGGGCGCGGGTTAGTGTTAGCGTACGGGTTAGGATTAGGGGACGGGTGAGGGTCAGGCTTCGGTGAAGGGTTAGGGTTAGGGTTCGGGCTAGGGTTAGGGTTAGGGGACAGGGACGGTTTAGGGTCCAGGTGAGGATATGGCAACTCTTTAGGGGTAGCGTACGTGTGAGGGCGCGGGTTAGTGTTAGCGAACGGGTTAGGATTAGGGGACGGGTGAGGGTCAGGCTTCGGGGAAGGGTTAGGGTTAGGGTTCGGGCTAGGGTTAGGGTTAGGGGACGGGGACGGTTTAGGGTCCAGGTGAGGGTACTGCAAGGCTTTAGGGGGAGCGTACGTGTGAGGGCGTGGGTTAGTGTTAGCCTACGGGTTAGGATTAGGGGACGGGTGAGGGTCAGGCTTCGGTTAAGGGTTAGGGTTAGGGTTCGGGCTAGGGTTAGGGTTAGGGGACGGGGAAGGGTTAGGGTCCAGGTGCGGGTACGGCAACGCTTTAGGGGGAGCGTACCTGTGAGGGCGAGGTTTAGTGTTAGCGTACGGTTTAGGATTAGGGGACGGGTGAGGGTCAGAATTCGGGGAAGGGTTAGGGTTAGGGTTCGGGCTAGGGTTAGGGTTAGGGGACAGGGACGGTTTAGGGTCCAGGTGAGGGTACGGCAACGCTTTAGGGGGAGCGTACGTGTGAGGGCGCGGTTTAGTGTTAGCTTACGGGTTAGGATTAGGGGACGGGTGAGGGTCAGGTTTCGGGGAAGGGTTAGAGTTAGGGTTCGGGCTAGGGTTAGGGTTAGGGGACGGGGAAGGTTTAGGGTCCAGGTGAGGATACAGCAACGCTTTAGGGGGAGAATACGTGAGAGGGCGTGGGTTAGTGTTAGCGTACGTGTTAGGATTATGGGACGGTTGAGGGTCAGGCTTGGGGGAAGGTTTAGGGTTAGGGTTCGGGCTAGGATTAGGGTTAGGGGACGGGGACGGTTTATGGTCCAGGTGAGGGTACGGCAACGCTTTAGGGGGAGCGTACGTGTGAAGGCGCGGGTTAGTGTTAGCGTACGGGTTAGGATTAGGGGACGGGTGAAGTTCAGGCTTCGGGGAAGGGTTAGGGTTAGGGTTCGGGCTAGGGTTAGGGTTAGGGTTAGGGGACGGTTTAGGGTCCAGTTGAGGGTACGGCAACGCTTTAGGGGGAGCGTACGTGTGAGGGCGCGGGTTAGTGTTAGCCTACGCCTTAGGATTAGGGGACGGGTGAGGGTCAGGCTTCGGGGAAAGGTTAGGGTTAGGGATCGGGCTAGGGTTAGGGTTAGGGGACGGGGACGGTTTAGGGTCCAGGTGAGGATATGGCAACGCTTTAGGGGGAGCGTACGTGTGAGGGCGCGTGTTAGTGTTAGCGTACGGGTTAGGATTAGGGGACGGGTGAGGGTCAGGCTTCGGGGAAGGGTTAGGGTTAGGGTTCGGGCTAGGGTTAGGGTTAGGGGACGGGGACGGTTTAGGGTCCAGGTGAGGGTACGGCAACGCTTTAGGTGGAGCGTACGTGTGAGTGCGCAGGTTAGTGTTAGCGTACAGGTTAGGATTACGGAACGGGTGAGGGTCAGGCTTCGGGGAAGGGTTAGGGTTAGGGTTCGGGCTTTTGTTAGGGTTAGGGGACGGGGACAGTTTAGGGTCCAGGTGAGGGTACGGCATCGCTTTAGGGGGAGCGTACGTGTGAGGGCGCGGGTTAGTGTTAGCGTACGGGTTAGGATTAGGGGACGGGTGAGGGTCAGGCTTCGGGGAAGGGTTAGGGTTAGGGTTCGGGCTAGGGTTAGGGGACGGTTTAGGGTCCAGGTGAGGGTACGGCAACGCTTTAGGGGGAGCGTACGTGTGAGGGCGCGGCTTAGTGTTAGCGAACGGGTTAGGATTAGGGGACGGGTGAGGGTCAGGCTTCGGGGAAGGGTTAGGGTTAGGGTTCGGGCTAGGTTTAGGGTTAGGGGACGGGGACGGTTTAGAGTCCAGGTGAGGGTACGGCAACGCTTTAGGGGAGCGTACGTGTGAGGGCGCGTGTTAGTGTTAGCCTACGCCTTAGGATTAGGGGACGGGTGAGGGTCAGGCTTCGGGGAAGGGTTAGGGTTAGGGTTCGGGCTAGGGTTAGGGTTAGGGTTAGGGGACGGTTTAGGGTCCAGGTGAGGGTACGGCAACGCTTTAGGGGGAGCGTACGTGTGAGGGCGCGGGTTAGTGTTAGCGTACGGTTCAGGATTAGGGGACGGGTGAGGGTCAGGCTTCGGGGAAGGGTTAGGGTTAGGGTTCGGGCTAGGGTTAGGGTTAGGGGACGGGGACGGTTTAAGGTCCAGGTGAGGGTACGGCAACGCTTCAGGGGGAGTGTACGTGTGAGGGCGCCGGTTAGTGTTATCCTACAGGTTAGGATTAGGGGACGGGTGAGGGTCAGGCTTCGGGGAAGGGTTAGGGTTAGGGTTCGGGCTAGGGTTAGGGTTAGGGGATGGGGACGGTTTAGGGTCCAGGTGAGGGTACGGCAACGCTTTAGGGGGAGCGTACGTGTGAGGGCGTGGGTTAGTGTTAGCCTATGGGTTAGGATTAGGGGACGGGTGAGCGTCAGGTGTCGGAGAAGTGTTAGGGTTAGGGTTCGGGCTAGCGTTAGGGTTAAGTGACGGGGACGGTTTAGGGTCCAGGTGAGGGTACGGCAACGCTTTAGGGGGAGCGTACGTGTGAGGGCGCGGGTTAGTGTTAGCGTACGGGTTAGGATTAGGGGACGGGTGAGGGTCAGGCTTCGGTTAAGGGTTAGGGTTAGGGTTCGGGCTAGGGTTAGGGTTAGGGGACGGGGAAGGGTTAGGGTCCAGGTGCGGGTACGGCAACGCTTTAGGGCGAGCGTACGTGTGAGGGCGCGGGTTAGTGTTAGCCAACGTGTTAGGATTAGGTGATGGGTGAGGGTCAGGCTTCGGGGAAGGGTTAGGGTTAGGGTTCGGGCTAGGATTAGGGTTAGGGGATGGGGACGGTTTAGGGTCCAGGTGAGGGTCCGGCAACGCTTTAGGGGGAGCGTACGTGTGAGGGCGCGGGTTAGTGTTTGCGTACTGGTTAGGATTAGGGGACGGGTGAAGGTCAGGCTTCAGGGAAGGTTTAGGGTTAGGGTTCCTCCTAGGGTTAGGGTTAGGGGACGGGGACGGTTTAGGGTCCAGGTGAGGGTACGGCAACGCTTTAGGGGGAGCATACGTGTGAGGGCCCGGGTTAGTGTTAGCCTATGGTTTAGGATTTGGGGACGGGTGAGGGTCAGGCTTCGGGGAAGTGTTAGGGTTAGGGTTCGGGCTAGGCGTAGAGTTAGGGGACGGGAACGGTTTAGAGTCCAGGTGAGGGTACGGCAACGTTTTAGGGGGAGCGTACGTGTGAGGGCGCGGGTTAGTGTTAGCCTACGCCTTAGGATTAGGGGACGGGTGAGGGTCAGGCTTCGGGGAAGGGTTAGGATTAGGGTTCGGGCTAGGGTTAGGGTTAGGGGACGGGGACGGTTTAGTGTCCAGGTGAGGGTACGGCAACGCTTTAGGGGGAGCGTACTTGTGAGGGCGTGGGTTAGTGTTAACGTACAGGTTAGGATTAGGGGACGGGTGAGGGTCAGGCTTCGGGGAAGGGTTAGGGTTCGGGTTCGGGCTAGGGTTAGGGTTAGGGGACAGGGACGGTTTAGGGTCCAGGTGAGGATATGGCAACGCTTTAGGGGGAGCGTACGTGTGAGGGCGCGGGTTAGTGTTAGCGAACGGGTTAGGATTAGGGGACGGGTGAGGGTCAGGCTTCGGGGAAGGGTTAGGGTTAGGGTTCGGGCTAGGGTTAGGGTTAGGGGACGGGGACGGTTTAGGGTCCAGGTGAGGGTACTGCAAGGCTTTAGGGGGAGCGTACGTGTGAGGGCGTGGGTTAGTGTTAGCCTACGTGTTAGGATTAGGGGATGGGTGAGGGTCAGGCTTCGGGGAAGGTTTAGGGTTAGGGTTCGGGCTAGGATTAGGGTTAGGGGACGGGACGGTTTAGGGTCCAGGTGAGGGTACGGCAACACTTTAGGGGGAGCGTACGTGTGAGGGCGCGGGTTAGTGTTAGCCTACGCCTTAGGATTAGGGGACTGGTGAGGGTCAGGCTTCGGGGAAGGGTTAGGGTTAGGGATCGGGCTAGGGTTAGGGTTAGGGGACGGGGACGGGTTAGGGTCCAGGTGCGGGTACGGCAACGCTTTAGGGGGAGCGTACCTGTGAGGGCGAGGTTTAGTGTTAGCGTACGGGTTAGGATTAGGGGACGGGTGAGGGTCAGGCTTCGGGGAAGGGTTAGGGTTAGGGTTCGGGCTAGGGTTAGGGGACGGGGACGGGGACGGTTTAGGGTCCAGGTGAGGGTACGGCAACGCTTTAGGGGGAGCGTACGTGTGAGGGCGCGGGTTAGTGTTAGCCTACGGGTTAGGATTAGGGGACGGGTGAGGGTCAGGCTTCGGGGAAGGGTTAGGGTTAGGGTTCGGGCTAGGGTTAGGTTTAGGGGACGGGGACGGTTTAGGGTCCAGGTGAGGGTACGGCAACGCTTTAGCTGGAGCGAACGTGTGAGTGCGCGGTTTAGTGTTAGCGTACAGGTTAGGATTAGGGAACGGGTGAGGGTCAGGCTTCGGGCAATGGTTAGGGTTAGGGTTCGGGCTAGGGTTAGGGGACGGTTTAGGGTCCAGGTGAGGGTACGGCAACGCTTTAGGGGGAGCGCATGTGTAAGGGCGCGGCTTAGTGTTAGCGAACGGGTTAGGATTAGGGGACAGGTGAGGGTCAGGCTTCGGGGAAGGGTTAGGGTTAGGGTTCGGGCTAGGGTTAGGGTTAGGGGACGGGGACGGTTTAGAGTCCAGGTGAGGGTACGGCAACGCTTTAGGGGAGCGTACGTGAGAGGGCGCGGGTTAGTGTTAGCCTACGCCTTAGGATTAGGGGACGGGTGAGGGTCAGGTTTTGGGGAAGGGTTAGGGTTAGGGTTCGGGCTAGGGTTAGGGTTAGGGTTAGGGGACTGTTTAGGGTCCAGGTGAGGGTACGGCAACGCTTTAGGGGGAGCGTACGTGTGAGGGCGCGGGTTAGTGTTAGCGTACGGTTTAGGATTAGGGGACGGGTGCGGTCAGGCTTCGGGGAAGGGTTAGGGTTAGGGTTCGGGCTAGGGTTAGGGTTAGGGGACGGGGACGGTTTAGGATCCAGGTGAGGGTATGGCAACGCTTTAGGGGGAGCGTACGTGTGAGGGCGCGGGTTAGTGTTAGCCTACAGGTTAGGATTAGGGGACGGGTGAGGGTCAGGCTTCGGGGAAGGGTTAGGGTTAGGGTTCGGGCTAGGGTTAGGGTTAGGGGACGGGGACGGTTTAGGGTCCAGGTGAGGGTACGGCAACGCTTTAGGGGGAGCGTACGTGTGAGGGCGTGGGTTAGTGTTAGCCTACGGGTTAGGATTAGGGGACGGGTGAGCGTCAGGATTCGGAGAAGTGTTAGGGTTAGGGTTCGGGCTAGGGTTAGGGTTAAGGGACGGGGAAGGTTTAGGGTCCAGGTGAGGGTACGGCAATGCTTTAGGGGGAGCGTACGTGTGAGGGCGCGGGTTAGTATTAGCGTACGGGTTAGGATTAGGGGACGGGTGAGGGTCAGGCTTCGGGGAAGTGTTAGGGTTAGGGTTCGGGCTAGGGTTAGGGTTAGGGGACGGGGACGGTTTAGGGTTCAGGTGAGGGTACGGCAAGGCTTTAGGGGGAGCGTACGTGTGAGGGCGTGGGTTAGTGTTAGCCTACGGGTTAGGATTAGGGGACGGGTGAGGGTCAGGCTTCGGTTAAGGGTTAGGGTTAGGGTTCGGGCTAGGGTTAGGGTTAGGGGACGGGGAAGGGTTAGGGTCCAGGTGCGGGTACGGCAACGCTTTAGGGCGAGCGTACGTATGAGGGCGCGGGTTAGTGTTAGCCAACGTGTTAGGATTAGGTGATGGGTGAGGGTCAGGCTTCGGGGAAGGGTTAGAGTTAGGGTTCGGGCTAGGATTAGGGTTAGGGGATGGGGACGGTTTAGGGTCCAGGTGAGGGTACGGCAACGCTTTAGGGGGAGCGTACGTGTGAGGGCGCGGGTTAGTGTTTGCGGACTGGTTAGGATTAGGGGACGGGTGAAGGTCAGGCTTCAGGGAAGGGTTAGGGTTAGGGTTCCTCCTAGGGTTAGGGTTAGGGGACGGGGACGGTTTAGGGTCCAGGTGAGGGTACGGCAACGCTTTAGGGGGAGCGTACGTGTGAGGGCGTGGGTTAGTGTTAACGTACGGGTTAGGATTAGGGGACGGGTGAGGGTCAGGCTTCGGGGAAGCGTTAGGGTTAGGGTTCGGGCTAGGGTTAGGGTTAGGGGACAGGGACGGTTTAGGGTCCAGGTGAGGATATGGCAACGCTTTAGGGGGAGCGTACGTGTGAGGGCGCGGGTTAGTGTTAGCGAACGGGTTAGGATTAGGGGACGGGTGAGGGTCAGGCTTCGGGGAAGGGTTAGGGTTAGGGTTCGGGCTAGGGTTAGGGTTAGGGGACGGGGACGGTTTAGGGTCCAGGTGAGGGTACTGCAAGGCGTTAGGGGGAGCGTACGTGTGAGGGCGTGGGTTAGTGTTAGCCTACGGGTTAGGATTAGGGGACGGGTGAGGGTCAGGCTTCGTTTAAGGGTTAGGGTTAGGGTTCGGGCTAGGGTTAGGGTTAGGGGACGGGGAAGGGTTAGGGTCCAGGTGCGGGTACGGCAACGCTTTAGGGGGAGCGTACGTGTGAGGGCGCGGGTTAGTGTTAGCCTACGTGTTAGGATTAGGGGATGGGTGAGGGTCAGGCTTCGGGGAAGGTTTAGGGTTAGGGTTCGGGCTAGGATTAGGGTTAGGGGACGGGACGGTTTAGGGTCCAGGTGAGGGTACGGCAACACTTTAGGGGGAGCGTACGTGTGAGGGCGCGGGTTAGTGTTAGCCTACGCCTTAGGATTAGGGGACGAGTGAGGGTCAGGCTTCGGGGAAGTGTTAGGGTTAGGGTTCGGGCTAGGCATAGGGTTAGGGGACGGGGACGGTTTAGGGTCCAGGTGAGGGTACGGCAACGTTTTAGGGGGAGCGTACGTGTGAGGGCGCGGTTTGTGTTAGCCTACGGGTTAGGATTAGGGGACGGGTGAGGGTCAGGCTTCGGGGAAGAGTTAGGGTTAGGGTTCGGGCTAGGGTTAGGGTTAGGGGACGCGGACAGGTTAGGGTCCAGGTGCGGGTACGGCAACGCTTTAGGGGGAGCGTACTTGTGAGGGCGCGGGTTAGTGTTAGCGTACGGTTTAGAATTAGGGGACGGGTGAGGGTCAGGCTTCGGGGAAGTGTTAGGGTTAGGGTTCGGGCTAGGGTTAGGGTTAGGGGATGGGGACGGTTTAGGGTCCAGGTGAGGGTACAGCAACGCTTTAGGGGGAGCCTACGTGTGAGGGCGCGTGTTAGTGTTAGGATACGGGTTAGGATTAGGGGACGGGTGAGGGTCAGGCTTCGGGGAAGAGTTAGGGTTAGGGTTCGGGCTAGGGTTAGGGTTAGGGGACGGGGACGGTTTAGGGTCCAGGTGAGGGTACTGCAACGCTTTAGGGCGAGCGTACGTGTGAGTGCGCGGGTTAGTGTTAGCGTACAGGTTACGATTAGGGGACGGGTGAGGGTCAGGCTTCGGCGAAGGGTTAGGGTTAGGGTTCGGGCGAGGGTTAGGGTTAGGGGACGGGGACGGTTTAGGGTCCAGGTGAGGGCACGGCAACGCTTTAGGGGGAGCGTTCCTGTGAGGTCGCGGGTTAGTGTTAGCGTACGGGTTAGGATTAGGGGACGGGTGAGGGTTAGGCTTCGGGGAAGTGTTAGGGTTATGGTTCGGGCTAGGGTCAGAGTTAGGGGACGGGGACGGTTTAGGGTCCAGGTGAGGTTACGGCAACTCTTTAGGGGGAGCGTACGTGTGAGGGCGCGGGTTATTGTTAGCGTACGGTTTAGGATTAGGGGACGGGTGAGGGTCAGGCTTCGGGGAAGGGTTAGGGTTAGGGTTCGGGCTAGGGTTAGGTTTAGGGGACGGGGACGGTTTAGGGTCCAGGTGAGGGTACGGCAACGCTTTAGGGGGAGCATACGTGTGAGGGCGCGGGTTAGTGTTAGCATACGGGTTAGGATTAGGGGACGGGTGAGGGTCAGGCTTCGGGGAAGGGTTAGGGTTAGGGTTCGGGCTAGGTTTAGGGTTAGGGGACGGGTACGGTTTAGGGTCCAGGTGAGGGTACGGCAAAGCTTTAGTGGGAGCGTACGTGTGAGGGCGCGGGTTGGTGTTAGCGTACGGGTTAGGATTATGGGACGTGTGAGCGTCAGGCTTCGGGGAAGCGTTAGGGTTAGGATTCGGGCTAGGGTTAGGGTAAGGGGACGGGGACGGTTTAGGGTCCAGGTGAGGGTACGGCAAAGCTTTAGGGGGAGCGTACGTGTGAGGACAGGCGTTAGTGTTAGCATACGGTTTAGGATTAGGGGACGGGTGAGGGTCAGGCTTCGGGGAAGGGTTAGGGTTAAGGTTCGGGCTAGGGTTAGGGTTAGGGGACGGGGACGGTTTAGTGTCCAGTTGAGGATACGGCAACGCTTTTGGGGGAGAGTTCCTGTGAGGTCACGGGTTAGTGTTAGCGTACGGGTTAGGATTAGGGGATGGGTGAGGGTTAGGCTTCGGGGAAGTGTTAGGGTTATGGTTCGGGCTAGGGTCAGAGTTAGGGGACGGGGACGGTTTAGGGTCCAGGTGAGGGTACTGCAACGGTTTAGGGCGAGCGTACGTGTGAGGGCGCGCGTTAGTGTTAGCCTACGGGTTAGGAGTAAGGGACGGGTGAGGGTCAGGAGTCGGGGAAGGGTTAGGGTTAGGGTTCGGGCTAGGGTTAGGGTTAGGGGACGGGGACGGTTGAGGCTCCAGGTGAGGGTATGGCAACGCTTTAGGGGGAGTGTACGTGTGAGGGCGCGGGTTAGTGTTAGCGTACGGGTTAGGATTAGGGGACGGGTGAGGGTCAGGCTTCGGGGAAGTGTTAGGGTTAGGGTTCGGGCTAGGGTTAGGGTTAGGGGACGGGGACGGTTTAGGGTCCAGGTGAGGGTACGGCAACGCTTTAGGGGGAGCGTACGTGTGAGGGCGTGGGTTAGTGTTAGCCTACGCCTTAGGATTAGGGGACGGGTGAGGGTCAGGCTTGAGCGAAGGGCTAGGGTTAGGGTTCGGCCTAGGGTTAGGGTTAGGGGACGGGGACGGGTTAGGGTCCAGGTGCGGGTATGGCAACGCTTTAGGGGGAGCGTACGTGTGAGGGCGCGGGTTAGTGTTAGCCTACGGGTTAGGATTAGGGGACGGGTGAGGGTCAGGCTTCGGGGAAGGGTTAGGGTTAGGGTTCGGGCTAGGGTTAGGGTTAGGGGACGGGGACGGTTTAGGGTCCAGGTGAGGGTACGACAAGGCTTTAGGGGGAGCGTACGTGTGAGGGCGTGGGTTAGTGTTAGCGTACGGGTTAGGATTAGGGGACGGATGAGTGTCAGGCTTCAGGGAAGGGTTAGGGTTAGGGTTCCTGCTAGGGTTAGGGTTAGGGGACGGGGACGGTTTAGGGTCCAGCTGAGGGTACGGCAACGCTTTAGGGGCAGCATACGTGTGAGGGCGCGGGTTAGTGTTAGCCCACGGGTTAGGATTAGGGGACGGGTGAGGGTCAGGCTTCGGGGAAGAGTTAGGGTTAGGGTTCGGGCTAGGCTTAGGGTTAGGGGACGGGGACGGTTTAGGGTCCAGGTGAGGGTACCGCAACGTTTTAGGGGGAGCGTACGTTTGAGGGTGCGGGTTAGTATTAGCGTACGGGTTAGGATTAGGGGACGGGTGAGGGTCAGGCTTCGAGGAAGGGTTAGGGTTAGGGTTTGGGCTAGGGTTAGGGTTAGGGGACGGGGACGGTTTAGGGTCCAGGTGAGGGTACGGCAATGCTTTAGGGGGAGCGTACATGTGAGGGGGCGGGTTAGTGTTAGCCTACGGGTTAGGATTAGGGGACGGGTGAGGGTCAGGCTTTGGGGAAGGGTTATGGTTAGGGTTCGGGCTAGGGTTAGTGTTAGGGGACGGGGACGGTTTATGGTCCAGGTGAGGGTACGGCAACGTTTAGGGGGAGCGTACGTGTGAGGGCACGGGTTAGTGTTAGCGTACGGGTTAGGATTAGGGGACGGGTGAGGGTCAGGCTTCGGGGAAGGGTTACGGTTAGGGTTCGGGCTAGGTTTAGGGTTAGGGGACGGGGACGGTTTAGGGTCCAGGTGAGGGTACGGCAACGCTTTAGGGGGAGCGTACGTGTGAGGGCGCGGGTTAGTGTTAGCGTACGGGTTAGGAATAGGGGACGGGTGAGAGTCAGTCTTCGGGGAAGGGTTAGGGTTAGGGTTCGGGCTAGGGTTAGGGTTAGGTTTAGGGGACGTTTTAGGGTCCAGGTGAGGGTACCGCAACGCTTTAGGGGGAGCGTACGTGTGAGGGCGCGGGTTAGTGTTAGCGTACGGGTTAGGATTAGGGGATGGGTGAGGGTCAGGCTTTGGGGAAGGGTTAGTGTTAGGGTTCGGGCTAGGGTTACGGTTAGGGGACGGGGACGGTTTAGGGTCCAGGTGAGGGTACGGCAACGCTTTAGGGGGAGCATTCCTGCGAGGGCGCGGCTTAGTGTTAGCGTACGGGTTAGGATTAGGGGACGGGTGAGGGTCAGGCTTCGGGGAAGGGTTAGGGTTAGGGTTCGGGCTAGGGTTAGGGTTAGGGGACGGGGACGGTTTAGGGTCCAGGTGAGGGTACGGCAACGCTTTAGGGGGAGCGTACGTGTGAGGGCGCGGGTTAGTGTTAGCCTACGGGTTAGGATTAGGGGACGGGTGAGGGTCAGGCTTCGGGGAAGGTTTAGGGTTAGGGTTCGGGCTAGGGTTAGGGTTAGGGGACGGGGACGGTTTAGGGTACAGGTGAGGGTACGGCAACGCTTTAGGTGGAGGGTACGTGTGAGCGCGCGGGTTAGTGTTAGCGTACAGGTTAGGATTAGGGAATGGGTGAGTGTCAGGCTTCGGGGAAGGGTTAGGGTTAGGGTTCGGTCTTGGGTTAGGGTTACGGGATGGGGAAAGTTTAGGGTCCAGGTGTGGGTACGGCATCGCTTTAGGGGGAGCGTACGTTTGAGGTCGCGGGTTAGTGTTAGCGTACGGGTTAGGATTAGGGGACGGGTGAGGGTCAGGCTTCGGGGAAGGGTTAGGGTTAGGGTTCGGGCTAGGGTTAGGGGACGGTTTAGGGTCCAGGTGAGGGTACGGCAACGCATTAGGGGGAGCGTACGTGTGAGGGCGCGGGTTAGTGTTAGCAAACGGGTTAGGATTAGGGGACGGGTGAGGGTCAGGCTTCGGGGAATTGTTAGGGTTAGGGTTCGGGCTAGGGTTAGGGTTAGGGGACGGGGACGGTTTAGGGTCCAGGTGAGGGTACGGCAACGCTTTAGGGGGAGCGTACGTGTGAGGGCGCGGGTTAGTGTTAGCGTACGGGCTAGGATTAGGGGACGGGTGATGGTCAGGCTTCGGGGAACTGTTAGGGTTAGGGTTCGGGCTAGGGTTAGGGTTAGGGGACGGGGACGGTTTAGGGTCCAGGTGAGGGTACGGCAAGGCTTTAGGGGGAGCGTACGTGTGAGGGCGTGGGTTAGTGTTAGCCTACGGGTTAGGATTAGGGGACGGGTGAGGGTCAGGCTTCGGTTAAGGGTTAGGGTTAGGGTTCGGGCTAGGGTTAGTGTTAGGGACGGGGAAGGGTTAGGGTCCAGGTGCGGGTACGGCAACACTTTAGGGGGAGCGTACGTGTGAGGGCGCGGGTTAGTGTTAGCCTACGTGTTAGGATTAGGGGATGGGTGAGGGTCAGGCTTCGTGGAAGGGTTAGGGTTAGGGTTCGGGCTAGGATTAGGGTTAGGGGACGGGGACGGTTTAGGGTCTAGGTGAGGGCACGGCAACGCTTTAGGGGGAGCGTACGTTTGAGGGCGCGGGTTAGTGTTAGCTTACGGGTTAGGATTAGGGGACGGGTGAAGGTCAGGCTTCAGGGAAGGGTTAGGGTTAGGGTTAGGGCTAGGGTTAGGGTTAGGGGACGGGGACAGTTTAGGGTCCAGGTGAGGGTACGGCAACGCTTTAGGGGGAGCACACATGTGAGGGGGCGGGTTAGTGTTAGCCTACGGGTTAGGATTAGGGGACGGGTGAGGGTCAGGCTTTGGGGAAGGGTTATGCTTAGGGTTCGGGCTAGGGTTAGTGTTAGGGGACGGGGACGGTTTACGGTCCAGGTGAGGGTACGGCAACGTTTAGGGGGAGCGTACGTGTGAGGGCGCGGGTTAGTGTTAGCGTACGGGTTAGGATTAGGGGACGGGTGAGGGTCAGGCTTCGGGGAAGGGTTAGGGTTAGGGTTCGGGCTAGGTTTAGGGTTAGGGGACGGGGACGGTTTAGGGTCCAGGTGAGGGTACGGCAACGCTTTAGGGGGAGCGTACGTGTGAGGGCGCGGGTTAGTGTTAGCGTACGGGTTAGGAATAGGGGACGGGTGAGAGTCAGTCTTCGGGGAAGGGTTAGGGTTAGGGTTCGGGCTAAGGTTAGGTTTAGGTATAGGGGACGTTTTAGGGTCCAGGTGAGGGTACTGCAACGCTTTAGGGGGAGCGTACGTGTGAGGGCGCGGGTTAGTGTTAGCGTACGGGTTAGGATTTGGGGACGGGTGAGGGTCAGGCTTCCGGGAAGGGTTAGGGTTAGGGTTCGGGCTACGGTTAGGGTTAGGGGACGGGGACGGTTTAGGGTCCAGGTGAGGGTACGGCAACGCTTTAGGGGGAGCGTACGTGTGAGTGCGCGGGTTAGTGTTAGCCTACGGGTTAGGATTAGGGCACGGGTGAGGTTCAGGCTTCGGGGAAGGGTTAGGGTTAGGGTTCGGGCTATGGTTAGGGTTAGGGGACGGGGACGGTTTAGGGTCCAGGTGAGGGTATGGCAATGCTTTAGGGGGAGCGTACGTGTGAGAGCGTGGGTTAGTGTTACCCTAGGGGTTAGGATTAGGGGACGGGTGATGGTCAGGCTTCGGGGAAGGGTTAGGTTTAGGGTTCGGGCTAGGGTTAGGGGACGGTTTAGGGTCCAGGTGAGGGTAAGGCAACACTTTAGGGGGAGCGTACGTGTGAGGGCGTGGGTTAGTGTTAGCGAACGGGTTAGGATTAGGGGACGGGTGAGGGTCAGGCTTCGGGGAAGGGTTAGGGTTAGGGTTCGGGCTAGGGTTAGGGTTAGGGGACGGGGACGGTTTAGGGTCCAGGTGAGGGTACGGCAACGCTTTAGGGGGAGCGTACGTGTGAGGGTGCGGGTTAGTGTTAGCCTACGGGTTAGGATTAGGGGACGGGTGAGCGTCAGGAGTCGGGGAAGTGTTAGGGTTAGTGTTCGGGCTAGGGTTAGGGTTAAGGGACGGGGACGGTTTAGCGTACAGGTGAGGGTACGGCAACGCTTTAGGGGGAGCATACGTGTGAGGGCGCGGGTTAGTGTTAGCGTACGGGTTAGGATTAGGGGACGGGTGAGGGTCAGGCTTCGGGGAAGGTTTAGGGTTAGGGTTCGGGCTAGGGTTAGGGTTAGGGGACGGGGACGGTTTAGGGTACAGGTGAGGGTACGGCAACGCTTTAGGTGGAGCGTACGTGTGAGCGCGCGGGTTAGTGTTAGCGTACAGGTTAGGATTAGGGAATGGGTGAGGGTCAGGCTTCGGGGAAGGGTTAGGGTTAGGGTTCGGGCTTGGGTTAGGGTTAGGGGATGGGGACAGTTTCGGGTCCAGGTGTGGGTACGGCATCGCTTTAGGGGGAGCACGTTTGAGGTCGCAGGTTAGTGTTAGCGTACGGGTTAGGATTAGGGGACGGGTGAGGGTCAGGCTTCGGGGAAGGGTTAGGGTTAGGGTTCGGGCTTGGGTTAGGGTTAGGGGACGGGGACGATTTAGGGTCCAGGTGAAGGTACGGCAACGCTTTAGGGGGAGCGTACGTGTGAGGGCGCGGGTTAGTGTTAGCGTACGGGCTAGGATTAGGGGACGGGTGATGGTCACGCTTCGGGGAACTGTTAGGGTTAGGGTTCGGGCTAGGGTTAGGGTTAGGGGACGGGGACGGTTTAGAGTCCAGGTGAGGGTACGGCAAGGCTTTAGGGGGAGCGTACATGTGAGGGCGTGGGTTAGTGTTAGCCTACGGGTTAGGATTAGGGGACGGGTGAGGGTCAGGCTTCGGTTAAGGGTTAGGGTTAGGGTTCGGGCTAGGGTTAGTGTTAGGGGACGGGGAAGGGTTAGGGTCCAGGTGCGGGTACGGCAACACTTTAGGGGGAGCGTACGTGTGAGGGCGCGGGTTAGTGTTAGCCTACAGTTTAGGATTAGGGGACGGGTGAAGGTCAGGCTTCAGGGAAGGGTTAGGGTTAGGGTTCCTGCTAGGGTTAGGGTTAGGGGACGGGGACGGTTTAGGGTCCAGGTGAGGGTACGGCAACGCTTTAGGGGAAGCATACGTGTGAGGGCGCGGGTTAGTGTTAGCCTACGGTTTAGGATAAGGGGACGCGTTAGGGTCAGGCTTCGGGGAAGTGTTAGGGTTAGGGTTCGGGCTAGGCGTAGGGTTAGGGGACGGGGACGGTTTAGGGTCCAGGTGAGGGTACGGCAACGTTTTAGGGGGAGCGTACGTGTGAGGGCGCGGGTTAGTGTTAGCCTACGGGTTAGGATTAGGGGACGGGTGAGGGTCAGGCTTCGGGGAAGGGTTAGGGTTAGGGTTCGGGCTAGGGTTAGGGTTAGGGGACGCGGACAGGTTAGGGTCCAGGTGCGGGTACAGCAACGCTTTAGGGGGAGTGTACTTGTGAGGGCGCGGGTTAGTGTTAGCGTACGGTTTAGAATTAGGGGACGGGTGAGGGTCAGGCTTCGGGGAAGGGTTAGGGTTAGGGTTCGGGCTACGGTTAGGGTTAGGGGATGGGGACGGTTTAGGGTCCAGGTGAGGGTACGGCAACGCTTTAGGGGGAGCGTACGTGTGAGGGCGCGTGTTAGTGTTAGCCTACGGGTTAGGATTAGGGGATGGGTGAGGGTCAGGCTTCGGGGAAGTGTTAGGGTTAGGGTTCGGGCTAGGCTTAGGGTTAGGGCACGGGGACGGTTTAGTGTCCAGAGGACGGTACGGCAACGTTTAGGGGGAGCGTACGTGTGAGGGCACGGGTTAGTGTTAGCCTACAGGTTAGGATTAGGGGACGGGTGAGGGTCAGGCTTCGGGAAACGGTTAGGGTTAGGGTTCGGGCTAGGGTTAGGTTTAGGGGACGGGGACGGTTTAGGGTCCAGGTGAGGGTACGGCAATGCTTTAGGGGGAGCGTACATGTGAGGGCGCGGGTTAGTGTTTGCGTACTGGTTAGGATTAGGGGACGGGTGAGGGTCAGGCTTCGGGGAAGGGTTAGGGTTAGGGTTCGGGCTAGGGTTAGGGTTAGGGGATGGGGACGGTTTAGGGTCCAGGTGAGGGTACGGCAACGCTTTAGGGGGGGCGTACATGTGAGGGCGCGGGTTAGTATTAGCGTACGGGTTAGGATTAGGGGACGGGTGAGGGTCAGGCTTTGGGGAAGGGTTAGGGTTAGGGTTCGGGCTAGGGTTAGGTTTAGGGGACGAGGACGGTTTAGGGTCCAGGTGAGGGTACGTCAACGCTTTAGGGGGAGCGTACGTGTGAGGGAGCGGGTTAGTGTTAGCATACGGGTTAGGATTAGGGGACGGGTGAGTGTCAGGCTTCGGGGAAGGGTTAGGGTTAGGGTTAGGGCTAGGGTTAGGGTTAGGGGACGGGGATGGTTTAGAGTCCAGGTGAGGGTATGGCAACGCTTTAGGGAGAGCGTACGTGTGAGGGCACGGGTTAGTGTTAGCCTACGGGTTAGGATTAGGGGACGGGTGAGGGTCAGGCTTCGGGGAAGGGTTAGGGTTAGGGTTCGGGCTAGGGTTAGGGTTAGGGGACGGGGACGGTTTAGGGTCCAGGTGAAGGCACGGCAACGCTTTAGGGGGAGCGTTCCTGTGAGGTCTCGGGTTAGTGTTAGCGTACGGGTTAGGATTAGGGGACGGGTGAGGGTTAGGCTTCGGGGAAGTTTTAGGGTTATGGTTCGGGCTAGGGTCAGAGTTAGGGGACGGGGACGGTTTAGGGTCCAGGTGAGGTTACGGCAACTCTTTAGGGGGAGCGTACGTGTGAGGGCGCGGGTTAGTGTTAGCGTACGGGTTAGGATTAGGGGACGGGTGAGGGTCAGGCTTCGGGGAAGGGTTAGGGTTAGGGTTCGGGCTAGGGTTAGGTTTAGGGGACGGGGACGGTTTAGGGTCCAGGTGAGGGTACGGCAAAGCTTTAGGGGGAGCGTACGTGTGAGGGCGCGGGTTGGTGTTAGCGTATGGGTTAGGATTATGGGACGGGTGAGCGTCAGGCTTCGGGGAAGGTTTAGGGTTAGGGTTCGGGCTAGGGTTAGGGTTAGGGGACGGGGACGGTTTAGGGTCCAGGTGAGGGTACGGCAAAGCTTTAGGGGGAGCGTACGTGTGAGGGCGCGGGTTAGTGTTAGCATACGGTTTAGGATTAGGGGACGGGTGAGGGTCAGGCTTCGGGGAAGGGTTACGGTTAGGGTTCGGGCTAGGGTTAGGGTTAGGGGACGGGGACGGTTTAGTGTCCAGTTGAGGGTACGGCAACGCTTTTGGGGGAGCGTTCCTGTGAGGTCGCGGGTTAGTGTTAGCGTACGGGTTAGGATTAGGGGACGGGTGAGGGTTAGGCTTCGGGGAAGTGTTAGGGTTATGGTTCGGGCTAGGGTCAGAGTTAGGGGACGGGGACGGTTTAGGGTCCAGGTGAGGTTACGGCAACTCTTTAGGGGGAGCGTACGTGTGAGGGCGCGGGTTAGTGTTAGCGTACGGGTTAGGATTAGGGGACGGGTGAGGGTCAGGCTTCGGGGAAGGGTTAGGGTTAGGGTTCGGGCTAGGGTTAGGTTTAGGGGACGGGGACGGTTTAGGGTCCAGGTGAGGATACGGCAACGTTTTAGGGGGAGCATACGTGTGAGGGCGCGGGTTAGTGTTAGCATACGGGTTAGGATTAGGGGACGGGTGAGGGTCAGGCTTCGGGGAAGGTTTAGGGTTAGGGTTCGGGCTAGGTTTAGGGTTAGGGGACGGGGACGGTTTAGGGTCCAGGTGAGGGTACGGCAAAGCTTTAGGGGGAGCGTACGTGTGTGGGCGCGGGTTGGTGTTAGCGTACGGGTTAGGATTATGGGACGGGTGAGCGTCAGGCTTCGGGGAAGGGTTAGGGTTAGGGTTCGGGCTAGGGTTAGGGTTAGGGGACGGGGACGGTTTAGGGTCCAGGTGAGGGTACGGCAACGCTTTAGGGGGAGCGTACGTGTGAGGGCGCGGGTTAGTGTTAGCATACGGTTTAGGATTAGGGGACGGGTGAGGGTCAGGCTTCGGGGAAGTGTTAGGGTTAGGGTTCGGGCTAGGGTTAGGGTTAGGGGACGGGGACGGTTTAGGGTCCAGGTGAGGGTACGGCAACGCTTTAGAGGGAGTGTACGTGTGAGGGCGCGGGTTAGTGTTAGCCTACGGGTTAGGATTAGGGGACGGGTGAGGGTCAGGCTTCGGGGAAGGGTTAGGGTTAGGGTTCGGGCTAGGGTTAGGGTTAGGGGACGGGGACGGTTTAGGGTCCAGGTGAGGGTACGACAACGCTTTAGGGGGAGCGTATGTGTGAGGGCGCGGGTTAGTGTTAGCCTATGTGTTATGATTAGGGGACGGGTGAGGGTCATGCTTCGGGGAAGGGTTACGGTTAGGGTTCGGGCTAGGGTTAGGGTTAGGGGATGGGGACGGTTTAGGGTCCAGGTGAGGGTACTGCAACGGTTTAGGGCGAGCGTACGTGTGAGGGCGCGGGTTAGTGTTAGCCTACGGGTTAGGAGTAAGGGACGGGTGAGGGTCAGGAGTCGGGGAAGGCTTACGGTTAGTGTTCGGGCTAGGGTTAGGGTTAGGGGACGGGGACGGTTGAGGCTCCAGGTGAGGGTACGGCAATGCTTTAGGGGGAACGTACGTGTGAGGGCGCGGGTTAGTGTTAGCGTACGGGTTAGGATTAGGGGACGGGTGAGGGTCAGGCTTCGGGGAAGGGTTACGGTTAGGGTTCGGGCTAGGGTTAGGGTTAGGGGACGGGGAAGGTTTAGGGTCCAGGTGAGGGTACTGCAAAGGTTTAGGGCGAGCGTACGTGTGAGGGCGCGGGTTAGTGTTAGCCTACGGGTTAGGATTAGGGGACGGGTGAGGGTCAGGAGTCGGGGAAGGGTTAGGGTTAGGGTTCGGGCTAGGGTTAGGGTTAGGGGACGGGGACGGGGACGGTTTAGGGTCCAGGTGAGGGTACGGCAACGCTTTTGGGGGAGCGTACGTGTGAGAGCGCGGGTTAGTGTTAGCGTATATGTTAGGATTAGGGGACGAGTGAGGGTCAGGTTTCGGGGAAGGGTTAGGGTTAGGTTTCGGGCTAGGGTTAGGGTTAGGGGACGGGGACGGTTTAGGGTCCAGGTGAGGGTACGGCAACGCTTTAGGGGGAGCGTACGTGTGAGGGCGTGGGTTAGTGTTAGCCTACGCCTTAGGATTAGGGGACGGGTGAGGGTCAGGCTTCGGGGAAGGGTTAGGGTTAGGGTTCGGCCTAGGGTTAGGGTTAGGGGACGGGGACGGGTTAGGGTCCAGGTGCGGGTACGGCAACTCTTTAGGGGGAGCGTACGTGTGAGGGCGTGGGTTAGTGTTAGCCTACGGGTTAGGATTAGGGGACGGGTGAGGGTCAGGCTTCGGGGAAGGGTTAGGGTTAGGGTTCGGGCTAGGGTTAGGGTTACGGGACGGGGATGGTTTAGGGTCCAGGTGAGGGTACGGCAACGCTTTAGGGGGAGCTTACGTGTGAGGGCGCGGGTTAGTGTTAGCGTACGGGTTAGGATTAGGGGACGGGTGAGGGTCAGGCTTCAGGGAAGGGTTAGGGTTAGGGTTCCTGCTAAGGTGAGGGTTAGGGGACGGGGACGGTTTAGGGTCCAGGTGGGGTACGGCAACGCTTTAGGGGGAGCGTACGTGTGAGGGCGCAGGTTAGTGTTAACCCCCGGGTTAGGATTAGGGGACGGGTGAGGGTCAGGCTTCGGGGAAGAGTTAGGGTTAGGGTTCGGGCTAGGCTTAGGGTTAGGGGACTTGGACTGTTTAGGGTCCAGGTGAGGGTACGGCAACGTTTTAGGGGGAACGTACGTGTGAGGGCGTGGGTAAGTGTTAGAGTAAGGGTTAGTATTAGGGGATGGGTGAGGGTCAGGCTTCGGGGAAGGGTTAGGGTAAGGGTTCGGGCTAGGGTTAGGGTTAGGGGACGGGGACGGTTTAGGGTCCAGGTGAGGGTACGGCAACGCTTTAGGGGGAGCGTACGTGTGAGGGCGCGTGTTCTTGTTAGCCTAAGGGTTAGGATTAGGGGACGGGTGAGGGTCAGGATTCGGAGAAGTGTTAGGGTTAGGGTTCGGGCTAGGCTTAGGGTTAGGGGACTTGGACTGTTTAGGGTCCAGGTGAGGGTACGGCAACGTTTTAGGGGGAACGTACGTGTGAGGGCGTGGGTAAGTGTTAGAGTAAGGGTTAGTATTAGGGGATGGGTGAGGGTCAGGCTTCGGGGAAGGGTTAGGGTAAGGGTTCGGGCTAGGGGTAGGGTTAGGGGACGGGGACGGTTTAGGGTCGAGGTGAGGGTACGGCAACGCTTTAGGGGGAGCGTACGTGTGAGGGCGCGGGTTAGTGTTAGCCTACGGTTTAGGATTAGGGGATGGGTGAGGGTCAGGAGTCGGGGAAGAGTTAGGGTTAGGGTTCGGGCTAGGGTTAGGATTAGAGGACGGGGACGGTTTAGGGTCCAAGTGGGGAACGGCAACGCTTTAGGGGGAGCGTACGTGTGAGGGCGCGGGTTAGTGTTAGCCTACGGGTTAGGATTATGGGACGGGTGAGGGTCAGGCTTCGTGGAAGGGTTATGGATAGGCTTCGGGCTAGGCTTAGGGTTAGGGGACGGGGACGGTTTAGGGTCCAGGTGAGGGTACGGCAACGCTTTTGGGGGAGCGTACGTGTGAGGGCGCGGGTTAGTGTTTGCGTATTGGTTAGGATTAGGGGACGGGTGAGGTTCAGGCTTCGGGGAAGGGTTAGGGTTAGGGTTCGTGCTAGGTTTAGGGTTAGGGGACGGGGAAGGTTTAGGGTACAGGTGAGGGTACGGCAACACTTTAGGGGGAGCGTACGTGTGAGGGCGTGGGTTAGTGTTAGCGTACGGGTTAGGATTAGGGGACGGGTGAGGGTCAGGCTTGGGGGAAGTGTTAGGGTTAGGGTTCGGGCTAGGTTTAGGGTTAGGGGACGGGGACGGTTTAGGGTCCAGGTGAGGGTACAACAACGCTTTAGGGGGAGCGTACGTGTGAGGTCGCGGGTTAGTGTTAGCGTAAGGGTTAGGAATAGGGGACAGGTGAGGGTCAGGCTTCGGGGAAGGGTTAGGGTTTGGGTTCGGGCTAGGGTTAGGGTTAGGGGACGGGGACGATTTAGGATCCAGGTGAGTGTACGGCAACGCTTTAGGGGGAGCGTACGTGTGAGGGCGCGGGTTAGTGTTAGCGTACGGGTTAGGATTAGGGGACCGGTGAGGGTCAGGCTTCGTGGAAGGGTTAGGGTTAGGGTTCGGGCTAGGGTTAGGCTTAGGGGACGGGGAACGTTTAGGGTCCAGCTGAGGGTACGGCAACGCTTTAGGGGGAGCGTACGTGTGAGGGCGCGTGTTAGTGTTAGCGTACGGGTTAGGATTAGGGGTCGGGTGAGGGTCAGGCTTCGGGGAAGGGTTAGGGTTAGGGTTCGGGCTAGGGTTAGGGTTAGGGGACGGGGACGGTTTAGGGTCCAGGTGAGTGTATGGCAACGATTTAGGGGGAGCGTACGTGTGAGGGCGCGGGTTAGTGTTAGCGTACGGGTTAGGATTAGGGGACGGGTGAGGGTCAGGCTTCGGGGAAGGGTTAGTGTTAGGGTTCGGGCTAGGGTTAGGGTTAGGGGACGGGGACGGTTTAGGGTCCAGGTGAGGGTACGGCAACGATTTAGGGGTAGCGTACGTGTGAGGGCGCAGGTTAGTGTTAGCGTACGGGTTAGGATTAGGGGACGGGTGAGGGTCAGGCTTCGGGGAAGTGTTAGGGTTAGGGTTCGCCCTTGGGTTAGGGTTAGGGGACGGGGACGGTTTAGGGTCCAGGTGAGGGTACGACAACGCTTTAGGGGGAGTGTACGTGTGAGGGCGTGGGTTAGTGTTAGCGTACGGGTTAGGATTAGGGGACGGGTGAGGGTCAGGCTTCGGGGAAGGGTTAGGGTTAGGGTTCGGGCTAGGGTTAGTGTTAGGGGACGGGGACGGTTTAGGGTCCAGGTGAGGGTAAGGCAACGCTTTAGGGGGAGCGTACGTGTGAGGGCGCGGGTTAGTGTTAGCGTACGGGTTAGGATTAGGGGACGGGTGACGGTCAGGCTTCGGGGAAAGGTTAGGGTTAGGGTTCGGGCTAGGGTTAGGGTTAGGGGACGGGGACAGTTTAGGGTCCAGGTGAGTGTACGGCAACGCTTTACGGGGAGAGTACGTGTGAGGGCACGGGTTAGTGTTAGCGTACGTGTTAGGATTAGGGAACGGGTGAGGGTCAGGCTTCGGGGAAGGGTTAGTGTTAGGTTTCGGGCTAGGGTTAGGGTTAGGGGACGGGGACGGTTTAGGTCCAGGTGAGGGTACAGCAATGCTTTAGGGGTAGCGTACGTATGAGGGCGCGGGTAGTGTTAGCGTACGGGTTAGGAATAGGGGACGGGTGAGGGTCAGGCTTCGGGGAAGTGTTAGGGTTAGGGTTCGGGCTAGGGTTATGGTTAGGGGACGGGGACGGTTTAGGATCCAGGTGAGGGTATGGCAACGCCTTAGGGGGAGCGCACGTGTGAGGGCGCGGTTTAGTGTTAGCGTACGATTTAGGATTAAGGGACGGGTGAGGGTCAGGCTTCGGGGAAGGGTTAGGGTTAGGGTTCGGGCTAGGGTTAGGGTTAGGGGATGGGGAAGGTTTAGGGTCCAGGTGAGAGTACGGCAAAGCTTTAGGGGGAGCGTACGTGTGAGGGCGCGGGTTAGTATTAGCGTACGGGTTAGGATTATGGGACGTGTGCGGGTCAGGCTTGGGGGAAGGGTTAGGGTTAGTGTTCAGGCTAGGGTTAGGGTTAGGGGACGGGGACGGTTTAGGGTCCAGGTGAGGGTATGGCAACGCTTTAGGGGGAGCGTACGTGTGAGGGCGCAGGTTAGTGTTAGTGTACGGGATAGGATTAGCGGACGGGTGAGGGTCAGGCTTCGGGGAAGTGTTAGGGTTAGCGTTCGGGCTAGGGTTAGGGTTAGGGGACGGGGACGGTTTAGGGTCCAGGTGAGGGTACGGCAACGCTTTAGGGGGAGCGTACGTGTGAGGGCGCGGGTTAGTGTTAGCGTACGCGTTAGGATTAGGGGACGGGTGAGGGTCAGGCTTCGGGGAAGGGTTAGGGTTAGGGATCGGGCTAGGGTTAGGGTTAGGGGACGGGGACGGTTTAGGGTCCAGGTGAGGGTACGGCAACGCTTTAGGGGGAGCGTACGTGTGAGGGCGTGGGTTAGTGTTAGCGTACTTGTTAGGATTAGGGTACGGGTGAGGGTCAGGCTTCGGGGAAGGGTTAGGGTTAGGGTTCGGGCTAGGGTTAGGGTTAGGGGACGGGGACGGTTTAGGGTCGAGGTGAGGGTACGGAAACGCTTTAGGGGGAGCGTACGTGTGAGGGCGCGGGTTAGTGTTAGCGTATGGGTTAGGATTAGGGGACGGGTGAGGGTCAGGCTTCGGGGAAGGGTTAGGTTTAGGGTTCGGGCTAGAGTTAGGGTTACGGGACGGGGACGGTTTAGGGTCCAGGTGAGGGTACGGCAACGCTTTAGGGGGAGCGTACGTGTAAGGGCGCGGGTTAGTGTTAGCGTATGTGTTAGGATTAAGGGACGGGTGAGGGTCAGGCTTCGGGGAAGGGTTAGGGTTAGGGTTCCGGCTAGGGTTAGGGGAAGGTTTAGGGTCCAGGTGAGGGTACGGCAACACTTTAGGGGGAGCGTACATGTGATGGCGAGGGTTAGTGTTAGCCTACGGGTTAGGATTAGGGGACGAGTGAGGGTCAGGCTTCGGGGAAGTGTTAGGGATAGGCTTCGGGCTAGGCTTAGTGTTAGTGGACGGGGACGGTTTAAGGTCCAGGTGAGGGTACGGCAACGCTTTACGGGGAGCGTAAGTGTGAGGGAGCGGGTTAGTGTTAGCGTACGGGTTAGGATTAGGGGACGGGTGAGGGTCAGGCTTCGGGGAAGGGTTAGGGTTAGGGTTCAGGCTAGGGTTAGGGTTAGGGGACGGGGAAGGTTTAGGGTCCAGGTGAGGGTACGGCAACGCTTTAGGGGGAGCGTACGAGTGAGGGCGCGGGTTAGTGTTAGCGTACGGGTTAGGATTATGGGACATGTGAGGGTCAGGCTTCGGGGAAGGGTTAGAGTTAGGGTTCGGGCTAGGGCTAGGGTTAGGGGACGGGGACGGTTTAGGGTCCAGGTGAGGGTACGGCAACGCTTTAGGGGGAGCGTACGTGTGAGGGCGCGCGTTAGTGTTAGCGTACGGGTTAGGATTAGGGGACGGATGAGGGTCAGGCTTCGGTGAAGTGTTAGGGTTAGGGTTCGGGCTAGGGTTAGGGTTAGGGGACGGGGACGGTTTAGGGTCCAGGTGAGTGTTCAGCAACGCTTTAGGGGGAGCGTACGTGTGAGGTCGCGGGTTAGTGTTAGCGAACGGGTTAGGAATAGAGGACAGGTGAGGGTCAGGCTTCGGGGAAGGGTTAGTGTTACGGTTCGGTCTAGGGTTAGGGTTAGGGGACGGGGACGATTTAGGATCCAGGTGAGGGTACGGCAACGCTTTAGGGGGAGCGTACTTGTGAGGGCGCGGGTTAGTGTTAGCCTACGCCTTAGGATTAGGGGATGGGTGAGATCAGGCTTCGGGGAAGGGTTAGGGTTAGGGTTCGGGCTAGGGTTAGGGTTAGGGGACGGGGACGGTTTAGGGTCCAGGTGAGTGTACGGCAACGCTTTAGGGGGAGCGTACGTGTGAGGGCGCGGGTTAGTGTTAGCGTATGGGTTAGTATTAGGGTACGGGTGAGGGTCAGGCTTCGGGGTAGGGTTAGGGTTAGGGTTCGGGCTAGGGTTAGGGTTAGGGGACGGGGACGGTTTAGGGTCCAGGTGAGGGTATGGCAACGCTTTAGGGGGAGCGTACGTGTGAGGTCGCGGGTTAGTGTTAGCGTACGGGTTAGGATTAGAGGACGGGTGAGGGTCAGGCTTCGGGGAAGGGTTAGGGTTAGGGTTCGGGCTAGGGTTAGGGTTAGGGGATGGAGACGGCTTAGGGTTCAGGTGAGGGTACGGCAACGCTTTAGGGGGAGCGTACGTGTGAGGGCGCGGGTTAGTGTTAGCGTACGGGTTAGGATTAGGGGACGGGTGAGGGTCAGGCTTCGGGGAAGGGTTAGGGTTAGGGTTCAGGTTAGGGTTAGGGTTAGGGGACGGGGACGGTTTAGGGTCCAGGTGAGAGTACGGCAACGCTTTAGGGGGAGCGTACGTGTGAGGGCGTGGGGTAGTGTTAGCGTACGGGTTAGGATTAGGGGACGGGTGAGGGTCAGGCTTCGGGGAAGGGCTAGGGTTAGGGTTCGGGCTAGGGTTAGGGTTAGGGGACGGGGACGGTTTAGGGTCCAGGTGAGGGTACGGCAGCGCTTTAGGGGGAGCGTACGTGTGAGGGTGCGGGTTAGTGTTAGCGTACGGGTTAGGATTAGGGGACGGGTGAGGGTCAGGCTTCGGGGAAGGGTTAGGGTTAGGGTTCGGGCTAGGGTTAGGGTTAGGGGACGGGGACGGTTTAGGGTCCAGGTGAGGGTACGGCAACGCTTTAGGGGGAGCGTACGTGTGAGGGCACGGGTTAGTGTTAGCGTACGGGTTAAGAATAGGGGACGGGTGAGGGTCAGGCTTCGGGGAAGGATTAGGGTTAGGGTTTGGGCTAGGGTTAGGGTTAGGGGACTGGGACGGTTTAGGGTCCAGGTGAGGATACGGCAATGATTTAGGGAGGGCGTACGTGTGAGGTCGCGGGTTAGTGTTAGCCTACGGGTTAGGATTAGGGGACGGGTGAGGGTCAGGCTTCGGGGAAGCGTTAGGGTTAGGGTTCCGGCTAGGGTTAGGGAAGGTTTAGGGTCCAGGTGAGGGTACGGCAACACTTTAGGGGGAGCGTACATGTGATGGCGAGGGTTAGTGTTAGCCTACGGGTTAGGATTAGGGGACGGGTGAGGGTCAGGCTTCGGGGAAGGGTTAGGGTTAGGGTTCGGGCTAGGGTTAGGGTTAGGGATCGGGGATGGTTTAGGGTCCAGGGGAGGGTACGGCATTGCTTTAGGGGGAGTGTACGTGTGAGGGGGCGGGTTAGTGTTAGCGTACGGGTTAGGATTAGGGGACGGGTGATGGTCAGGCTTCAGGGAAGGGTTAGGGTTAGGGTTCGGGCTAGGGTTAGGGTTAGGGGATGCGGACGGTTTAGGGTCCAGGTGAGGGTACGGCAATGCTTTAGGGGGAGCGTATGTGTGAGGGCGCGGGTTAGTGTTAGCGTACGGTTTAGGATTAGGGTACGGGTGAGGGTCAGGCTTCGGGGAAGGGTTAGGGTTAGGGTTCGGACTAGGGTTAGGGTTAGGGGACGGGGAAGGTTTAGGGTCCAGGTGAGGGTACGGCAACGCTTTAGGGGGAGCGTACGAGTGAGGGCGCGGGTTAGTGTTAGCGTACGGGTTAGGATTATGGGACATGTGAGGGTCAGGCTTCGGGGAAGGGTTAGAGTTAGGGTTCGGGCTAGGGCTAGGGTTAGGTGACGGGGACGGTTTAGGGTCCAGGTGAGGGTACGGCAATGCTTTAGGGGGAGCGTACGTGTGAGGGCGCGCGTTAGTGTTAGCGTACGGGTTAGGATTAGGGGACGGATGAGGGTCAGGCTTCGGGGAAGGGTTAGGGTTAGGGTTCGGGCTAGGGTTAGGGTTAGGGGACGGGAACGGTTTAGGGTCCAGGTGAGGGTTCAGCAACGCTTTAGGGGGAGCGTACGTGTGAGGTCGCGGGTTAGTGTTAGCGAACGGGTTAGGAATAGAGGACAGGTGAGGGTCAGGCTTCGGGGAAGGGTTAGTGTTACGGTTCGGGCTAGGGTTAGGGTTAGGGGACGGGGACGATTTAGGATCCAGGTGAGGGTACGGCAACGCTTTAGGGGGAGCGTACTTGTGAGGGCGCGGGTTAGTGTTAGCCTACGCCTTAGGATTAGGGGATGGGTGAGATCAGGCTTCGGGGAAGGGTTAGGGTTAGGGTTCGGGCTAGGGTTAGGGTTAGGGGACGGGGACGGTTTAGGGTCCAGGTGAGTGTACGGCAACGCTTTAGGGGGAGCGTACGTGTGAGGGCGCGGGTTAGTGTTAGCGTATGGGTTAGTATTAGGGTACGGGTGAGGGTCAGGCTTCGGGGTAGGGTTAGGGTTAGGGTTCGGGCTAGGGTTAGGGTTAGGGGACGGGGACGGTTTAGGGTCCAGGTGAGGGTATGGCAAAGCTTTAGGGGGAGCGTACGTGTGAGGTCGCGGGTTAGTGTTAGCGTACGGGTTAGGATTAGAGGACGGGTGAGGGTCAGGCTTCGGGGAAGGGTTAGGGTTAGGGTTCGGGCTAGGGTTAGGGTTAGGGGATGGAGACGGCTTAGGGTTCAGGTGAGGGTACGGCAACGCTTTAGGGGGAGCGTACGTGTGAGGGCGCGGGTTAGTGTTAGCGTACGGGTTAGGATTAGGGGACGGGTGAGGGTCAGGCTTCGGGGAAGGGTTAGGGTTAGGGTTCAGGTTAGGGTTAGGGTTAGGGGACGGGGACGGTTTAGGGTCCAGGTGAGAGTACGGCAACGCTTTAGGGGGAGCGTACGTGTGAGGGCGTGGGGTAGTGTTAGCGTACGGGTTAGGATTAGGGGACGGGTGAGGGTCAGGCTTCGGGGAAGGGCTAGGGTTAGGGTTCGGGCTAGGGTTAGGGTTAGGGGACGGGGACGGTTTAGGGTCCAGGTGAGGGTACGGCAGCGCTTTAGGGGGAGCGTACGTGTGAGGGTGCGGGTTAGTGTTAGCGTACGGGTTAGGATTAGGGGACGGGTGAGGGTCAGGCTTCGGGGAAGGGTTAGGGTTAGGGTTCGGGCTAGGGTTAGGGTTAGGGGACGGGGACGGTTTAGGGTCCAGGTGAGGGTACGGCAACGCTTTAGGGGGAGCGTACGTGTGAGGGCACGGGTTAGTGTTAGCGTACGGGTTAAGAATAGGGGACGGGTGAGGGTCAGGCTTCGGGGAAGGATTAGGGTTAGGGTTTGGGCTAGGGTTAGGGTTAGGGGACTGGGACGGTTTAGGGTCCAGGTGAGGATACGGCAATGATTTAGGGAGGGCGTACGTGTGAGGTCGCGGGTTAGTGTTAGCGTATGGGTTAGGATTAGGGTACGGGTGAGGGTCAGGCTTCGGGGAAGGGTTACGGTTAGGGTTCGGGCTATGGTTAGGCTTAGGGGATGGGGACTGTTTAGGGTCCAGGTGAGGGTACTGCAACGGTTTAGGGCGAGCGTACGTGTGAGGGCCCGGGTTAGTGTTAGCCTACGGGTTAGGATTAGGGGACGGGTGAGGGTCAGGAGTCGGGGAAGGGTTAGGGTTAGGGTTCGGGCTAGGGTTAGGGTTAGGGGACGGGGACGGTTTAGGGTCCAGGTGAGGGTACTGCAACGGTTTAGGGCGAGCGTACGTGTGAGGGCGCGGGTTAGTGTTAGCCTACGGGTTAGGATTAGGGGACGGGTGAGGGTCAGGAGTCGGGGAAGGGTTAGGGTTATGGTTCGGCCTAGGGTTAGGGTTAGGGGACGGGGACGGTTTAGGGTCCAGGTGAGGGTACGGCAACGCTTTAGGGGGAGCGTACGTGTGAGGGCGCGTGTTCTTGTTAGCCTAAGGGTTAGGATTAGGGGACGGGTGAGGGTCAGGATTCGGGGAAGGGTTAGGGTTAGGGTTCGGGCTAGGGTTAGGGTTAGAGGACGGGGACGGTTTAGGGTCCAGGTGAGGGTACGGCAACGCTTTAGCGGGAGCATACGTGTGAGGGCGCGGGTTAGTGTTAGCCTACGGGTTAGGATTAGGGGATGGGTGAGGGTCAGGGGTCGGGGAAGAGTTAGGGTTAGGGTTCGGGCTAGGGTTAGGGTTAGAGGACGGGGACGGTTTAGGGTCCAGGTGGGGAACGGCAACGCTTTAGGGGGAGCGTACGTGTGAGGGCGCGGGTTAGTGTTAGCCTACGGGTTAGGATTAGGGGACGTGTGAGGGTCAGGCTTCGGGGAAGGGTTATGGATAGGCTTCGGGATAGGCTTAGGGTTAGGGGACGGGGACGGTTTAGGGTCCAGGTGAGGGTACGGCAACGCTTTTGGGGGAGCGTACGTGTGAGGGCGCGGGTTAGTGTTTGCGTATTGGTTAGGATTAGGGGACGGGTGAGGGTCAGGCTTCGGGGAAGGGTTAGGGTTAGGGTTCGGGCTAGGGTTAGGGTTAGGGAACGGGGAGGGTTTAGGGTCCAGGTGAGGGTACGGCAACGCTTTCGGGGGGCGTACGTGTGAGGGCGCGGGTTAGTGTTAGCGTACGGGTTAGGTTTTGTGGACGGGTGAGGGTCAGGCTTCGGGGAAGGGTTAGGGTTAGGGTTAGGGCAAGGGTTAGGGTTAGGGGACGGGGACGGTTTAGGGTCCAGGTGAGGGTACAACAACGCTTTAGGGGGAGCATACGTGTGAGGTCGCGGGTTAGTGTTAGCGTAAGGGTTAGGAATAGGGGACAGGTGAGGGTCAGGCTTCGGGGAAGGGTTAGGATTTGGATTCGGGCTAGGGTTAGGGTTAGGGGACGGGGACGATTTAGGATCCAGTTGAGTGTACGGCAACGCTTTAGGGGGAGCGTACGTGTGAGGGCGTGGGTTAGTGTTAGCGTACGGTTTAGGATTAGGGGACCGGTGAGGGTCAGGCTTCGGGGAAGGGTTAGGGTTAGGGTTCGGGCTAGGGTTAGGGTTAGGGGACGGGGAAGGTTTAGGGTCAAGGTGAGGGTATGGCAACGATTTAGGGGGAGGGTACGTGTGAGGGCGCGGGTTAGTGTTAGCGTACGGGTTAGGATTACGGGACGGGTGAGGGTCAGGCTTCGGGGAAGGGTTAGGGTTAGGGTTCGGGCTAGGGTTAGGGTTAGGGGACGGAGACGGTGTAGGGTCCAGGTGAGGGTACGGCAACGATTTAGGGGGAGCGTACGTGTGAGGGCGCAGGTTAGTGTTAGAGTACGGGTTAGGATTAGGGGACGGGTGAGGGTCAGGCTTCGGAGAAGTGTTAGGGTTAGGGTTCGCGCTAGGGTTAGGGTTAGGGGACGGGGACGGTTTAGGGTCCAGGTGAGGGTACTACAACGCTTTAGGGGGAGTGTACGTGTGAGGGCGTGGGTTAGTGTTAGTGTACGGGTTAGGATTAGGGGACGGGTGAGGGTCAGGCTTCGGGGAAGGGTTAGGGTTAGGGTTCGAGCTAGGGTTAGTGTTAGGGGACGGGGACGGTTTAGGGTACAGGTGAGGGTACGGCAACGCTTTAGGGGGAGCGTACGTGTGAGGGCGCGGGTTAGTGTTAGCGTACGGGTTAGGATTACGGGATGGGTGACGGTCAGGCTTCGGGGAAGGGTTAGGGTTAGGGTTCGGGCTAGGGTTAGGGTTAGGGTACGGGGACGGTTTAGGGTCCAGGTGAGTGTACGGCAACGCTTTACGGGGAGAGTACGTGTGAGGGCACGGGTTAGTGTTAGCGTACGGGTTAGGATTATGGAACGGGTGAGGGTCAGGCTTCGGGGAAGGGTTAGTGTTAGGGTTCGGGCTAGGGTTAGGGTTAGGGGACGGGGACGGTTTAGGTCCAGGTGAGGGTACAGCAACGCTTTAGGGGTAGCGTACGTATGAGGGCGCGGGTAGTGTTAGCGTACGGGTTAGGAATAGGGGACGGGTGAGGGTCAAGCTTCGGGGAAGGGTTAGGGTTAGGGTTCGGGCTAGGGTTATGGTTAGGGGATGGGGACGGTTTAGGATCCAGGTGAGGGTATGGCAACGCCTTAGGGGGAGCGTACGTGTGAGGGCGCGGTTTAGTGTTAGCGTACGATTTAGGATTAAGGGACGGGTGAGGGTCAGGCTTCGGGGAAGGGTTAGGGTTAGGGTTCGGGCTAGGGTTAGGGTAAGGGGATGGGGAAGGTTTAGGGTCCAGGTGAGAGTACGGCAACGCTTTAGGGGGAGCGTACGTGTGAGGGCGCGGGTTAGTATTAGCGTACGGGTTAGGATTATGGGACGTGTGCGGGTCAGGCTTGGGGGAAGGGTTAGGGTTAGTGTTCAGGCTAGGGTTAGGGTTAGGGGACGGGGACGGTTTAGGGTCCAGGTGAGGGTATGGCAACGCTTTAGGGGGAGCGTACGTGTGAGGGCGCAGGTTAATGTTAGTGTACGGGATAGGATTAGCGGACGGGTGAGGGTCAGGCTTCGGGGAAGTGTTAGGGTTAGCGTTCGGGCTAGGGTTAGGGTTAGGGGACGGGGACGGTTTAGGGTCCAGGTGAGGGTACGGCAACGCTTTAGGGGGAGCGTACGTGTGAGGGCGCGGGTTAGTGTTAGCGTACGCGTTAGGATTAGGGGACGGGTGAGGGTCAGGCTTCGGGGAAGGGTTAGGGTTAGGGATCGGGCTAGGGTTAGGGTTAGGGGACGGGGACGGTTTAGGGTCCAGGTGAGGGTACGGCAACGCTTTAGGGGGAGCGTACGTGTGAGGGCGCGGGTTAGTGTTAGCGTACGTGTTAGGATTAGGGGACGGGTGAGGGTCAGGCTTCGGGGAAGGGTTAGGGTTAGGGTTCGGGCTAGGGTTAGGGTTAGGGGACGGGGACGGTTTAGGGTCGAGGTGAGGGTACGGCAACGCTTTAGGGGGAGCGTACGTGTGAGGGCGCGGGTTAGTGTTAGCGTATGGGTTAGGATTAGGGGACGGGTGAGGGTCAGGCTTCGGGGAAGGGTTAGGTTTAGGGTTCAGGCTAGGGTTAGGGTTAGGGGACGGGGACGGTTTAGGGTCCAGGTAGGGTACGGCAACGCTTTAGGGGGAGCGTACGTGTAAGGGCGCCGGTTAGTGTTAGCGTATGTGTTAGGATTAGGGGACAGGTGAGGGTCAGGCTTCGGGGAAGGGTTAGGGTTAGGGTTCCGGCTAGGGTTAGGGGAAGGTTTAGGGTCCAGGTGAGGGTACGGCAACACTTTAGGGGGAGCGTACGTGTGATGGCGAGGGTTAGTGTTAGCCTACGGGTTAGGATTAGGGGACGAGTGAGGGTCAGGCTTCGGGGAAGTGTTAGGGCTAGGCTTCGGGCTAGGCTTAGGGTTAGTGGACGGGGACGGTTTAGGGTCCAGGTGAGGGTACGGCAACGCTTTACGGGGAGCGTATGTGTGAGGGAGCGGGTTAGTGTTAGCGTACGGGTTAGGATTAGGGGACGGGTGAGAGTAAGGCTTCGGGGAAGGGTTAGGGTTAGGGTTCAGGCTAGGGTTAGGGTTAGGGGACGGGGAAGGTTTAGGGTCCAGGTGAGGGTACGGCAACGCTTTAGGGGGAGCGTACGAGTGAGGGCGCGGGTTAGTGTTAGCGTACGGGTTAGGATTATGGGACATGTGAGGGTCAGGCTTCGGGGAAGCGTTAGAGTTAGGGTTCGGGCTAGGGCTAGGGTTAGGGGACGGGGACGGTTTAGGGTCCAGGTGAGGGTACGGCAACGCTTTAGGGGGAGCGTACGTGTGAGGGCGCGCGTTAGTGTTAGCGTACGGGTTAGGATTAGGGGACGGATGAGGGTCAGGATTCGGGGAAGGGTTAGGGTTAGGGTTCGGGCTAGGGTTAGGGTTAGGGGACGGGGACGGTTTAGGGTCCAGGTGAGGGTACGGCAACGGTTTAGGGGGAGCGTACGTGTGAGGGTGTGGGTTAGTGTTAGCCTACGGGTTAGGTTTAGGGGACGGGTGAGGGTCAGGCTTCGGGGAAGTGTTAGGGATAGGCTTCGGGCTAGGCTTACGGTTAGGGGACGGGGACGGTTTAGGGTCCAGGTGAGGGTACGGCAACACTTTAGGGGGAGCGTATGTGTGAGGGAGCGGGTTAGTGTTAACGTACGTGTTAGGATTAGGGGACGGTTGAGGGTCAGGCTTCGGGGAAGGGTTAGGGTTAGGGTTCAGGCTAGGGTTAGGGTTAGGGGACGGGGAAGGTTTAGGGTCCAGGTGAGGGTACGGCAACGCTTTAGGGGGAGCGTACGAGTGAGGGCGCAGGTTAGTGTTAGCGTACGGGTTAGGATTATGGGACATGTGAGGTTCAGGCTTCGGGGAAGGGTTAGAGTTAGGGTTCGGGCTAGGGTTAGGGTTAGGGGACGGGGAAGGTTTAGGGTCCAGGTGAGCTTACGGCAACGCTTTAAGGGGAGCGTACGTGTGAGGGCGCCGGTTAGTGTTAGCCTATGGCTTAGGATTAGGGGACGGGTGAGGGTCAGGCTTCGGGGAAGGGTTAAGGATAGGCTTTGGGCTAGGCTTAGGGTTAGGGGACGGGGACGGTTTAGGGTCCAGGTGAGGGTACGGCAACGCTTTAGCGGGAGCATACGTGTGAGGGCGCGGGTTAGTGTTAGCCTACGGGTTAGGATTAGGGGATGGGTGAGGGTCAGGAGTCGGGGAAGAGTTAGGGTTAGGGTTCGGGCTAGGGTTAGGGTTAGAGGACGGGGACGGTTTAGGGTCCAGGTGGGGAACGGCAACGCTTTAGGGGGAGCGTACGTGTGAGGGCGCGGGTTAGTGTTAGCCTACGGGTTAGGATTAGGGGACGTGTGAGGGTCAGGCTTCGGGGAAGGGTTATGGATAGGCTTCGGGCTAGGCTTAGGGTTAGGGGACGGGGACGGTTTAGGGTCCAGGTGAGGGTACGGCAACGCTTTTGGGGGAGCGTACGTGTGAGGGCGCGGGTTAGTGTTTGCGTATTGGTTAGGATTAGGGGACGGGTGAGGGTCAGGCTTCGGGGAAGGGTTAGGGTTAGGGTTCGGGCTAGGGTTAGGGTTAGGGAACGGGGAGGGTTTAGGGTCCAGGTGAGGGTACGGCAACGCTTTCGGGGGGCGTACGTGTGAGGGCGCGGGTTAGTGTTAGCGTACGGGTTAGGTTTTGTGGACGGGTGAGGGTCAGGCTTCGGGGAAGGGTTAGGGTTAGGGTTCGGGCAAGGGTTAGGGTTAGGGGACGGGGACGGTTTAGGGTCCAGGTGAGGGTACAACAACGCTTTAGGGGGAGCATACGTGTGAGGTCGCGGGTTAGTGTTAGCGTAAGGGTTAGGAATAGGGGACAGGTGAGGGTCAGGCTTCGGGGAAGGGTTAGGATTTGGATTCGGGCTAGGGTTAGGGTTAGGGGACGGGGACGATTTAGGATCCAGTGAGTGTACGGCAACGCTTTAGGGGGAGCGTACGTGTGAGGGCGTGGGTTAGTGTTAGCGTACGGGTTAGGATTAGGGGACCGGTGAGGGTCAGGCTTCGTGGAAGGGTTAGGGTTAGGGTTCGGGCTAGGGTTAGGCTTAGGGGACGGGGAACGTTTAGGGTCCAGGTGAGGGTACGGCAACGCTTTAGGGGGAGCGTACGTGTGAGGGCGCGGGTTAGTGTTAGCGTACGGGTTAGGATTAGGGGACGGGTGAGGGTCAGGCTTCGGGGAAGGGTTAGGGTTAGGGTTCGGGCTAGGGTTAGGGTTAGGGGACGGGGAAGGTTTAGGGTCAAGGTGAGGGTATGGCAACGATTTAGGGGGAGCGTACGTGTGAGGGCGCGGGTTAGTGTTAGCGTACGGGTTAGGATTAGGGGACGGGTGAGGGTCAGGCTTCGGGGAAGGGTTAGGGTTAGGTTTCGGGCTAGGGTTAGGGTTAGGGGACGGAGACGGTGTAGGGTCCAGGTGAGGGTACGGCAACGATTTAGGGGGAGCGTAAGTGTGAGGGCGCAGGTTAGTGTTAGAGTACGGGTTAGGATTAGGGGACGGGTGAGGGTCAGGCTTCGGAGAAGTGTTAGGGTTAGGGTTCGCGCTAGGGTTAGGGTTAGGGGACGGGGACGGTTTAGGGTCCAGGTGAGGGTACTACAACGCTTTAGGGGGAGTGTACGTGTGAGGGCGTGGGTTAGTGTTAGTGTACGGGTTAGGATTAGGGGACGGGTGAGGGTCAGGCTTCGGGGAAGGGTTAGGGTTAGGGTTCGAGCTAGGGTTAGTGTTAGGGGACGGGGACGGTTTAGGGTCCAGCTGAGGGTACGGCAACGCTTTAGGGGGAGCGTACGTGTGAGGGCGCGGGTTAGTGTTAGCGTACGGGTTAGGATTACGGGACGGGTGACGGTCAGGCTTCGGGGAAGGGTTAGGGTTAGGGTTCGGGCTAGGGTTAGGGTTAGGGTACGGGGACGGTTTAGGGTCCAGGTGAGTGTACGGCAACGCTTTACGGGGAGAGTACGTGTGAGGGCACGGGTTAGTGTTAGCGTACGGGTTAGGATTATGGAACGGGTGAGGGTCAGGCTTCGGGGAAGGGTTAGTGTTAGGGTTCGGGCTAGGGTTAGGGTTAGGGGACGGGGACGGTTTAGGTCCAGGTGAGGGTACAGCAACGCTTTAGGGGTAGCGTACGTATGAGGGCGCGGGTAGTGTTAGCGTACGGGTTAGGAATAGGGGACGGGTGAGGGTCAAGCTTCGGGGAAGGGTTAGGGTTAGTGTTCGGGCTAGGGTTATGGTTAGGGGATGGGGACGGTTTAGGATCCAGGTGAGGGTATGGCAACGCCTTAGGGGGAGCGTACGTGTGAGGGCGCGGTTTAGTATTAGCGTACGGGTTAGGATTATGGGACGTGTGCGGGTCAGGCTTGGGGGAAGGGTTAGGGTTAGTGTTCAGGCTAGGGTTAGGGTTAGGGGACGGGGACGGTTTAGGGTCCAGGTGAGGGTATGGCAACGCTTTAGGGGGAGCGTACGTGTGAGGGCGCAGGTTAATGTTAGTGTACGGGATAGGATTAGCGGACGGGTGAGGGTCAGGCTTCGGGGAAGTGTTAGGGTTAGCGTTCGGGCTAGGGTTAGGGTTAGGGGACGGGGTCGGTTTAGGGTCCAGGTGAGGGTACGGCAACGCTTTAGGGGGAGCGTACGTGTGAGGGCGCGGGTTAGTGTTAGCGTACGCGTTAGGATTAGGGGACGGGTGAGGGTCAGGCTTCGGGGAAGGGTTAGGGTTAGGGATCGGGCTAGGGTTAGGGTTAGGGGACGGGGACGGTTTAGGTTCCAGGTGAGGGTACGGCAACGCTTTAGGGGGAGCGTACGTGTGAGGGCGCGGGTTAGTGTTAGCGTACGTGTTAGGATTAGGGGACGGGTGAGGGTCAGGCTTCGGGGAAGGGTTAGGGTTAGGGTTCGGGCTAGGGTTAGGGTTAGGGGACGGGGACGGTTTAGGGTCGAGGTGAGGGTACGGCAACGCTTTAGGGGGAGGGTACGTGTGAGGGCGCGGGTTAGTGTTAGCGTATGGGTTAGGATTAGGGGACGGGTGAGGGTCAGGCTTCGGGGAAGGGTTAGGTTTAGGGTTCAGGCTAGGGTTAGTGTTAGGGGACGGGGACGGTTTAGGGTCCAGGTAGGGTACGGCAACGCTTTAGGGGGAGCGTACGTGTAAGGGCGCCGGTTAGTGTTAGCGTATGTGTTAGGATTAGGGGACAGGTGAGGGTCAGGCTTCGGGGAAGGGTTAGGGTTAGGGTTCCGGCTAGGGTTAGGGGAAGGTTTAGGGTCCAGGTGAGGGTACGGCAACACTTTAGGGGGAGCGTACGTGTGATGGCGAGGGTTAGTGTTAGCCTACGGGTTAGGATTAGGGGACGAGTGAGGGTCAGGCTTCGGGGAAGTGTTAGGGATAGGCTTCGGGCTAGGCTTAGGGTTAGTGGACGGGGACGGTTTAGGGTCCAGGTGAGGGTACGGCAACGCTTTACGGGGAGCGTATGTGTGAGGGAGCGGGTTAGTGTTAGCGTACGGGTTAGGATTAGGGGACGGGTGAGAGTAAGGCTTCGGGGAAGGGTTAGGGTTAGGGTTCAGGCTAGGGTTAGGGTTAGGGGACGGGGAAGGTTTAGGGTCCAGGTGAGGGTACGGCAACGCTTTAGGGGGAGCGTACGAGTGAGGGCGCGGGTTAGTGTTAGCGTACGGGTTAGGATTATGGGACATGTGAGGGTCAGGCTTCGGGGAAGCGTTAGAGTTAGGGTTCGGGCTAGGGCTAGGGTTAGGGGACGGGGACGGTTTAGGGTCCAGGTGAGGGTACGGCAACGCTTTAGGGGGAGCGTACGTGTGAGGGCGCGCGTTAGTGTTAGCGTACGGGTTAGGATTAGGGGACGGATGAGGGTCAGGATTCGGGGAAGGGTTAGGGTTAGGGTTCGGGCTAGGGTTAGGGTTAGGGGACGGGGACGGTTTAGGGTCCAGGTGAGGGTACGGCAACGCTTTATGGGGAGCGTACGTGTGAGGGTGTGGGTTAGTGTTAGCCTACGGGTTAGGTTTAGGGGACGGGTGAGGGTCAGGCTTCGGGGAAGTGTTAGGGATAGGCTTCGGGCTAGGCTTACGGTTAGGGGACGGGGACGGTTTAGGGTCCAGGTGAGGGTACGGCAACACTTTAGGGGGAGCGTATGTGTGAGGGAGCGGGTTAGTGTTAACGTACGTGTTAGGATTAGGGGACGGTTGAGGGTCAGGCTTCGGGGAAGGGTTAGGGTTAGGGTTCAGGCTAGGGTTAGGGTTAGGGGACGGGGAAGGTTTAGGGTCCAGGTGAGGGTACGGCAACGCTTTAGGGGGAGCGTACGAGTGAGGGCGCAGGTTAGTGTTAGCGTACGGGTTAGGATTATGGGACATGTGAGGTTCAGGCTTCGGGGAAGGGTTAGAGTTAGGGTTCGGGCTAGGGTTAGGGTTAGGGGACGGGGACGGTTTAGGGTCCAGGTGAGCTTACGGCAACGCTTTAAGGGGAGCGTACGTGTGAGGGCGCCGGTTAGTGTTAGCCTATGGCTTAGGATTAGGGGACGGGTGAGGGTCAGGCTTCGGGGAAGGGTTAAGGATAGGCTTTGGGCTAGGCTTAGGGTTAGGGGACGGGGACGGTTTAGGGTCCAGGTGAGGGTACGCAACGCTTTAGGGGGAGCGTACGTGTGAGGGTGCGGGTTAGTGTTAGCGTACGGGTTAGGAATAGGGGACGGGTGATGGTCAGGCCTCGGGGAAGGGTTAGGGTTAGGGTTCGGGCTAGGGTTATGGTTAGGGGACGGGGACGGTTTAGGATCCAGGTGAGGGTATGGCAACGCTTTAGGGGGAGCGTACGTGTGAGGGCGCGGTTTAGTGTTAGCGTACGGGTTAGGATTAAGGGACGGGTGAGGGTCAGGCTTCGGGGAAGGGTTAGGGTTAGGGTTCGGGCTAGGGTTAGGGTTAGGGGACGGGGAAGGTTTAGGGTCCAGGTGAGAGTACGGCAACGCTTTAGGGGGAGCGTACGTGTGAGGGCGCGGGTTAGTATTAGCGTACGGGTTAGGATTATGGGACGTGTGCGGGTCAGGCTTGGGGGAAGGGTTAGGGTTAGGGTTCAGGCTAGGGTTAGGGTTAGGGGACGGGGACGGTTTAGGGTCCAGGTGAGGGTACGGCAACGCTTTAGGGGGAGTGTACGTGTGAGGGCGCGGGTTAGTGTTAGTGTACGGGATAGGATTAGCGGACGGGTGAGGGTCAGGCTTCGGGGAAGGGTTAGGTTTAGGGTTCGGGCTAGGGTTAGGGTTAGGGGACGGGGACGGTTTAGGGTCCAGGTGAGGGTACGGCAATGCTTTAGGGGGAGCGTACGTGTGAGGGCGTGGGTTAGTGTTAGCGTACGCGTTAGGATTAGGGGACGGGTGAGGGTCAGGCTTCGAGGAAGGGTTAGGGTTAGGGATCGGGCTAGGGTTAGGGTTAGGGGACGGGGACGGTTTAGGGTCCAGGTGAGGGTACGGCAACGCTTTAGGGGGAGCATACGTGTGAGGGTGCGGGTTAGTGTTAGCGTACGGGTTAGGATTAGGGGACGGGTGAGGGTCAGGCTTCGGGGAAGGGTTAGGGTTAGGGTTCGGGCTAGGGTTAGGGTTAGGGGACGGGGACGGTTTAGGGTCCAGGTGAGGGTACGGCAACGCTTTAGGGGGAGCGTACGTGTGAGGGCGCGGGTTAGTGTTAGCGTATGGTTTAGGATTAGGGGACGGGTGAGGGTCAGGCTTCGGGGAAGGGTTAGGTTTAGGGTTCGGGCTAGGGTTAGGGTTAGGGGACGGGGACGCTTTAGGGTCCAGGTGAGGGTACGGCAACGCTTTAGGGGGAGCGTACGTGTAAGGGCGCGGGTTAGTGTTAGCGTATGTGTTAGGATTAGGGGACGGGTGAGGGTCAGGTTTCGGGGAAGGGTTAGGGTTAGGGTTTCGGCTAGGGTTAGGGGAAGGTTTAGGGTCCAGGTGAGGGTACGGCAACACTTTAGGGGGAGCGTACGTGTAATGGCGAGGGTTAGTGTTAGCCTACGGATTAGGATTAGGGGACGAGTGAGGGTCAGGCTTCGGGGAAGTGTTAGGGATAGGCTTCGGGCTAGGCTTAGGGTTAGGGGACGGGGACGGTTTAGGGTCCAGGTGAGGGTACGGAAACGCTTTACGGGGAGCATATGTGTGAGGGAGCGGGTTAGTGTTAGCGTACGGGTTAGGATTAGGGGACGGGTGAGGGTCAGGCTTCGGGGAAGGGTTAGGGTTAGGGTTCAGGCTATGGTTAGGGTTAGGGGACGGGGAAGGTTTAGTGTCCAGGTGAGGGTACGGCAACGCTTTAGGGGGAGCGTACGAGTGAGGGCGTGGGTTAGTGTTAGCGTACGGGTTAGGATTATGGGACATGTGAGGGTCAGGCTTCGGGGAAGGGTTAGAGTTAGGGTTCGGGCTAGGGCTAGGGTTAGGGGATGGGGACGGTTTAGGGTCCAGGTGAGGGTACGGCAACGCTTTAGGGGGAGCGTACGTGTGAGGGCGCGCGTTAGTGTTAGCCTACGGGTTAGTATTAGGGGACGCATGAGGGTCAGGATTCGGGGAAGGGTTAGGGTTAGGGTTCGGGCTAGGGTTAGGGTTAGGGGACGGGGACGGTTTAGGGTCCAGGTGAGGGTACGGCAACGCTTTAGGGGGAGCGTACGTGTGAGGGCGTGGGTTAGTGTTAGCCTACGGGTTAGGTTTAGGGGACGGGTGAGGGTCAGGCTTCGGGGAAGTGTTAGGGATAGGCTTCGAGCTAGGCTTAGGGTTAGGGGACGGGGACGGTTTAGGGTCCAGGTGAGGGTACGGCAACGCTTTAGGGGGATCGTATGTGTGAGGGAGCGGGTTAGTGTTAGCGTACGTGTTAGGATTAGGGGACGGTTGATGGTCAGGCTTTGGGGAAGGGTTAGGGTTAGGGTTCAGGCTAGGGTTAGGGTTAGGGGACGGGGAAGGTTTAGGGTCCAGGTGAGGGTACGGCAACGCTTTAGGGGGAGCGTACGAGTGAGGGCGCGGGTTAGTGTTAGCGTACGGGTTAGGATTATGGGACATGTGAGGGTCAGGCTTCGGGGAAGGGTTAGAGTTAGGATTCGGGCTAGGGTTAGGGTTAGGGGACGGGGACGGTTTAGGGTCTAGGTGAGCTTACGGCAACGCTTTAGGGGGAGCGTACGTGTGAGGGCGCGGGTAGGTGTTAGCCTATGGCTTAGGATTAGGGGACGGGTGAGGGTCAGGCTTCGGGGAAGGGTTAAGGATAGGCTTTGGGCTAGGCTTAGGGTTAGGGGACGGGGACGGTTTAGGGTCCAGGTGAGGGTACGGCAACGCTTTAGGGGGAGCGTACGTGTGAGGGCGCGGGTTAGTGTTAGCGTACGGGTTAGGATTAGGGTACGGTTGAGGGTCAGGCTTGGGGGAAGGGTTAGGGTTAGGGTTCGGGCTAGGGTTAGGGTTAGGGGACGGGGACGGTTTAGGGTCCAGGTGAGGGTACGGCAACGCTTTAGGGGGAGTGTACGTGTGAGGGCGCGGGTTAGTGTTAGCGTACGGGTTAGGTTTTGTGGACGCGTGAGGGTCAGGCTTCGGTGAAGGGTTAGGGTTAGGGTTCGGGCTAGGGTTAGGGTTAGGGGACGGGGACGGTTTAGGGTCCAGGTGAGGGTTCAGCAACGCTTAAGGGGGAGCGTACGTGTGAGGTCGCGGGTTAGTGTTAGCGAACGGGTTAGGAATAGAGGACAGGTGAGGGTCAGGCTTCGGGGAAGGGTTAGTGTTAGGGTTCGGGCTAGGGTTAGGGTTAGGGGACGGGGAAGATTTAGGATCCAGGTGAGGGTACGGCAATGCTTTAGGGGGAGCGTACGTGTGAGGGCGTGGGTTAGTGTTAGCCTACGCCTTAGGATTAGGGGATGGGTGAGGGTCAGGCTTCGGATAAGGGTTAGGGTTAGGGTTCGGGCTAGGGTTAGCCTTAGGGGACGGGGACGGTTTAGGGTCCAGGTGAGGGTACGGCAACGCTTTACGGGGAGCGTACGTGTGAGGGCGCGGGTTAGTGTTAGCGTATGGTTTAGGATTAGGGGACGGGTGAGGGTCTGGCTTCGGGGAAGGGTTAGGGTTAGGGTTCGGGCTAGGGTTAGGGTTAGGGGACGGGGACGGTTTAGGGTCCAGGTGAGGGTACGGCAACGCTTTAGGGGGAGCGTACGTGTGAGGGCGTGGGTTAGTGTTAGCGTACGGGTTAGGATTAGGGGACGGGTGAGGGTCAGGCTTCGGGGAAGTGTTAGGGTTAGTGTTCCGGCTAGGGTTAGGGGAAGGTTTAGGGTCCAGGTGAGGGTTCGGCAACACTTTAGGTGGAGCGTACGTGTGATGGCGAGGGTTAGTGGTACCCTACGGGTTAGGATTAGGGGACGGGTGAGGGTCAGGCTTCGGGGAATTGTTAGGGTTAGGGTTCGGGCTAGCGTTAGGGTTAGGGAACGGGGATGGTTTAGGGTCCAGAGGAGTGTACGGCATCGCTTTAGGGGGAGTGTACGTGTGAGGGGGCGGGTTAGTGTTAGCGTACGGGTTAGGATTAGGGGACGGGTGAGGGTCAGGCTTCGGGGAAGGTTTAGGGTTAGGGTTCGGGCTAGGGTTAGGGTTAGGGGATGGGGACGGTTTAGGGTCCAGGTGAGGGTACGGCAATGCTTTAGGGGGAGCGTATGTGTGAGTGCGCGGGTTAGTGTTAGCCTACGGGTTAGGATTAGGGGACGTGTGAGGGTCAGGCTTCGGGGAAGGGATAGGGTTAGGGTTCGGGCTAGGCTTAGGGTTAAGGGACGGGGACGGTTTAGGGTCCAGGTGAGGGTACGGCAACGCTTTAGGGGAAGCGTACGTGTGAGGGCGCGGGTTAGTGTTAGCGTACGGGTTCGGATTAGGGGACGGGTGAGGGTCAGGCTTCGGGGAAGGGTTAGGGTTAGGGTTCGGGCTAGGTTTAGGTTTAGGGGACGGGGAAGGTTTAGGGTCCAGGTGTGGGTACGGCAACGCTTTAGGGGGAGCGTACGAGTGAGGGCACAGGTTAGTGTTAGCATACGGGTTAGGATTAGGGGACATGTGAGGGTCAGGCTTCGGGGAAGGGTTAGAGTTAGGGTTCGGGCTAGGGTTAGGGTTAGGGGACGGGGACGGTTTAGGGTCCACGTGAGGGTACGGCAACGCTTTAGGGGGAGCATACGTGTGAGGGCGCGGGTTAGTGTTAGCGTACGGGTTAGGATTAGGGGACGGGTGAGGGTCAGGCTTAGGGGAAGGGTTAGGGTTAGGGTTCGGGCTAGTGTTAGGGTTATGGGATGGAGACGGTTTAGGGTCCAGGTGAGGGTACGGCAACGCTTTAGGGGGAGCGTACGTATGAGGGCGCGGTTTAGTGTTAGCGTACGGGTTAGGATTAGGGGACGGGTGAGTGTCAGGCTTCGGAGAAGGGTTAGGGTTAGGGTTCGGGCTAGGGATAGGCTTAGGGGACGGGGAAGGTTTAGGGTCCAGGTGAGGGTACGGCTACGCTTTAGGGGGAGCGTACGAGTGAGGGCGCGGGTTAGTGTTAGCGTATGGGTTAGGATTAAGGTACGGGTGAGGGTCAGGCTTCGGGGAAGGGTTAGGGTTAGGGTTCGGACTAGGGTTAGGGTTAGGGGACGGGGATGGTTTAGGATCCATGTGAGGGTACGGCAAGGCTTTAGGGGAAGCGTATGTGTGAGGGCGCGGGTTAGTGTTAGCCTACGGGTTAGGATTAGGGGACGGGTGAAGGTCACGCTTCGGGGAATGGTTAGGGTTAGGGTTCGGGCTAGGGTTAGGGTTAGGGGACGGGGACGGTTTAGGGTCCAGGTGAGGGTATGGCAACGCTTTAGGGGGAGCGTACGTGTGAGGGCGCGGGTTAGTGTTAGCCTACAGGTTAGGATTAGGGGACGGGTGAGGGTCAGGCTTCGGGGAAGGGTTAGGGTTAGGGTTCGGGCTAGGGTTAGGGTTAGGGGATGGAGACGGCTTAGGGTTCAGGTGAGGGTACGGCAACGCTTTAGGGGGAGCGTACGTGTGAGGGCGCGGGTTAGTGTTAGCGTACGGGTTAGGATTAGGGGACGGGTGAGGGTCAGGCTTCGGGGAAGGGTTAGGGTTAGGGTTCGGGCTAGGGTTAGGGTTAGGGGACGGGGACGGTTTAGGGTCCAGGTGAGAGTACGGCAACGCTTTAGGGGGAGCGTACGTGTGAGGGCGTGGGGTAGTGTTAGCGTACGGTTTAGGATTAGGGGACGGGTGAGGGTCAGGCTTCGGGGAAGGGCTAGGGTTAGGGTTCGGGCTAGGGTTAGGGTTAGGGGACGGGGACGGTTTAGGGTCCAGGTGAGGGTACGGCAGCGCTTTAGGGGGAGCATACGTGTGAGGGTGCGGGTTAGTGTTAGCCTACGGGTTAGGATTAGGGGACGGGTGAGGGTCAGGCTTCGGGGAAGGGTTAGGGTTAGGGTTCGGGCTAGGGTTAGGGTTAGGGGACGGGGACGGTTTAGGGTCCAGGTGAGGGTACGGCAATGCTTTAGGGGGAGCGTATGTGTGAGGGCGCGGGTTAGTGTTAGCGTACGGTTTAGGATTAGGGTACGGGTGAGGGTCAGGCTTCGGGGAAGGGTTAGGGTTAGGGTTCGGACTAGGGTTAGGGTTAGGGGACGGGGATGGTTTAGGATCCAGGTGAGGGTACGGCAAGGCTTTAGGGGGAGCGTATGTGTGAGGGCGCGGGTTAGTGTTAGCCTACGGGTTAGGATTAGGGGACGGGTGAAGGTCAGGCTTCGGGGAATGGTTAGGGTTAGGGTTCAGGCTAGGGTTAGGGTTAGGGGACGGGGACGGTTTAGGGTCCAGGTGAGGGTATGGCAACGCTTTAGGGGGAGCGTACGTGTGAGGTCGTGGGTTAGTGTTAGCGTACGGGTTAGGATTAGGGGACGGGTGAGGGTCAGGCTTCGGGGAAGGGTTAGGGTTAGGGTTCGGGGTAGGGTTAGGGTTAGGGGATGGAGACGGCTTAGGGTCCAGGTGAGGGTACGGCAACGCTTTAGGGGGAGCGTACGTGTGAGGGCGCGGGTTAGTGTTAGCGTACGGGTTAGGATTAGGGGACGAGTGAGGGTCAGGCTTCGGGGAAGGGTTAGGGTTAGGGTTCGGGCTAGGGTTAAGGTTAGGGTTAGGGTTAGGGTTAGGGGATGGAGACGGCTTAGGGTCCAGGTGAGGGTACGGCAGCGCTTTAGGGGGAGCGTACGTGTGAGGGTGCGGGTTAGTGTTAGCGTACGGGTTACGTTAAGGGGACGGGTGAGGGTCAGGCTTCGGGGAAGCTTTAGGGTTAGGGTTCGGGCTAGGGTTAGGGTTAGGGGACGGGGACGGTTTAGGGTCCAGGTGAGGGTACGGCAACGCTTTAGGGGGAGCGTACGTGTGAGGGCACGGGTTATTGTTAGCGTATGTGTTAGGATTAGGGGACAGGTGAGGGTCAGGCTTCGGGGAAGGGTTAGGGTTAGGGTTTCGGCTAGGGTTAGGGGAAGGTTTAGGGTCCAGGTGAGGGTACGGCAACACTTTAGGGGGAGCGTACGTGTGATGGCGAGGGTTAGTATTAGCCTACGGATTAGGATTAGGGGACGAGTGAGGGTCAGGCTTCGGGGAAGTGTTAGGGATAGGCTTCGGGCTAGGCTTAGGGTTAGGGGACGGGGACGGTTTAGGGTCCAGGTGAGGGTACGGCAACGCTTTACGGGGAGCGTATGTGTGAGGGAGCGGGTTAGTGTTAGCGGATGGGTTAGGATTAGGGGACGGGTGAGGGTCAGGCTTCGGGGAATTGTTAGGGTTAGGGTTCAGGCTATGGTTAGGGTTAGGGGACGGGGAAGGTTTAGTGTCCAGGTGAGGGTACGGCAACGCTTTAGGGGGAGCGTACGAGTGAGGGCGCGGGTTAGTGTTAGCGTACGGGTTAGGATTATGGGACATGTGAGGGTCAGGCTTCGGGGAAGGGTTAGAGTTAGGGTTCGGGCTAGGGCTAGGGTTAGGGGACGGGGACGGTTTAGGGTCAAGGTGAGGGTACGGCAACGCTTTAGGGGGAGCGTACGTGTGAGGGCGTGCGTTAGTGTTACCCTACGGGTTAGGATTAGGGGACGCATGAGGGTCAGGATTCGGAGAAGGGTTAGGGTTAGGGTTCGGGCTAGGGTTAGGGTTAGGGGACGGGGACGGTTTAGGGTCCAGGTGAGGGTACGGCAACGCTTTAGGGGGAGCGTACGTGTGAGGGCGTGGGTTAGTGTTAGCCTACGGGTTAGGTTTAGGGGACGGGTGAGGGTCAGGCTTCGGGGAAGTGTTAGGGATAGGCTTCGGGCTAGGCTTAGGGTTAGGGGACGGGGACGGTTTAGGGTCCAGGTGAGGGTACGGCAACGCTTTAGGGGGAGCGTACGTGTGAGGGCGTGTGGTAGTGTTAGCGTACGGGTTAGGATTAGGGGACGGGTGAGGGTCAGGCTTCGGGGAAGGGTTAGGGTTAGGGTTCGGGCTAGGGTTAGGGTTAGGGGACGGGGACGGTTTAGGGTCCAGGTGAGGGTACGGCAACGATTTAGGGGGAGCGTACGTGTGAGGGCACGGGTTAGTGTTAGCCTACGGGTTAGGATTAGGGGACGGGTGAGGGTCAGGCTTCGGGGAAGGGTTAGGGTTAGGGTTCGGGCTAGGGTTAGGGTTAGGGGACGGGGACGGTTTAGGGTCCAGGTGAGGGTACTGCAACGCTTTAGGGGGAGCGTACGTGTGAGGGCACGGGTTAGTGTTAGCGTACGGGTTAAGAATAGGGGACGTGTGAGGGTCAGGCTTCGGGGAAGGGTTAGGGTTAGGGTTTGGGCTAGGGTTAGGTTTAGGGGACTGGGACGGTTTAGGGTCCAGGTGAGGATACGGCAATGCTTTAGGGAGGGCGTACGTGTGAGGGCGCGGGTTAGTGTTAGCCTACGGGTTAGGATTAGGGGACGGGTGAGGGTCAGGCTTCGGGGAAGCGTTAGGGTTAGGGTTCCGGCTAGGGTTAGGGAAGGTTTAGGGTCCAGGTGAGGGTACGGCAACACTTTAGGGGGAGCGTACATGTGATGGCGAGGGTTAGTGTTAGCCTACGGGTTAGGATTAGGGGACGGGTGAGGGTCAGGCTTCGGGGAAGGGTTAGGGTTAGGGTTCGGGCTAGGGTTAGGGTTAGGAATCGGGGATGGTTTAGGGTCCAGGGGAGGGTACGGCATTGCTTTAGGGGGAGTGTACGTGTGAGGGGGCGGGTTTGTGTTAGCGTACGGGTTAGGATTAGGGGACGGGTGAGGGTCAGGCTTCAGGGAAGGGTTAGGGTTAGGGTTCGGGCTAGGGTTAGGGTTAGGGGATGGGGACGGTTTAGGGTCTAGGTGAGGGTACGGCAATGCTTTAGGGGGAGCGTATGTGTGAGGGCGCGGGTTAGTGTTAGCGTACGGTTTAGGATTAGGGTACGGGTGTGGGTCAGGCTTCGGGGAAGGGTTAGTGTTAGGGTTCGGACTAGGGTTAGGGTTAGGGGACGGGGATGGTTTAGGATCCAGGTGAGGGTACGGCAAGGCTTTAGGGGGAGCGTACGTGTGAGGGCACGGGTTAGTGTTAGCGTACGGGTTAAGAATAGGGGACGGATGAGGGTCAGGCTTCGGGGAAGGGTTAGGGTTAGGGTTTGGGCTAGGGTTAGGGTTAGGGGACTGGGACGGTTTAGGGTCCAGGTGAGGATACGGCAACACTTTAGGGGGAGCGTACATGTGATGGCGAGGGTTAGTGTTAGCCTACGGGTTAGGATTAGGGGACGGGTGAGGGTCAGGCTTCGGGGAAGGGTTAGGGTAAGGGTTCGGGCTAGGGTTAGGGTTAGGGATCGGGGATGGTTTAGGGTCCAGGGGAGGGTACGGCATTGCTTTAGGGGGAGTGTACATGTGAGGGGGCGGGTTAGTGTTAGCGTACGGGTTAGGATTATGGGACGGGTGAGGGTCAGGCTTCAGGGAAGGGTTAGGGTTAGGGTTCGGGCTAGGGTTAGGGTTAGGGGAAGGGGACGGTTTAGGGTCCAGGTGAGAGTACGGCAACGCTTTAGGGGGAGCGTACGTGTGAGGGCGTGGGGTAGTGTTAGCGTACGGGTTAAGAATAGGGGACGGGTGAGGGTCAGGCTTCGGGGAAGGGTTAGGGTTAGGGTTTGGGCTAGGGTTAGGGTTAGGGGACTGGGACGGTTTAGGGTCCAGGTGAGGTTATGGCAATGCTTTAGGGAGGGCGTACGTGTGAGGGCGCGGGTTAGTGTTAGCCTACGGGTTAGGATTAGGGGACGGGTGAGGGTCAGGCTTCGGGGAAGCGTTAGGGTTAGGGTTCCGACTAGGGTTAGGGAAGGTTTAGGGTCCAGGTGAGGGTACGGCAACACTTTAGGGGGAGCGTACATGTGATGGCGAGGGTTAGCGTTAGCCTACGGGTTAGGATTAGGGGACGGGTGAGGGTCAGGCTTCGGGGAAGGGTTAGGGTTAGGGTTCGGGCTAGGGTTAGGATTAGGGATCGGGGATGGTTTAGGGTCCATGGGAGGGTACGGCATTGCTTTAGGGGGAGTGTACGTGTGAGGGGGCAGGTTAGTGTTAGCGTACGGGTTAGGATTAGGGGACGGGTGAGGGTCAGGCTTCAGGGAAGGGTTAGGGTTAGGGTTCGGGCTAGGGTTAGGGTTAGGGGATGGGGACGGTTTAGGGTCCAGGTGAGGGTACGGCAATGCTTTAGGGGGAGCGTATGTGTGAGGGCGCGGGTTAGTGTTAGCGTACGGTTTAGGATTAGGGTACGGGTGAGGGTCAGGCTTCGGGGAAGGGTTAGGGTTAGGGTTCGGACTAGGGTTAGGGTTAGGGGACGGGGATGGTTTAGGATCCAGGTGAGGGTACGGCAAGGCTTTAGGGGGAGCGTATGTGTGAGGGCGCGGGTTAGTGTTAGCCTACGGGTTAGGATTAGGGGACGGGTGAAGGTCAGGCTTCGGGGAATGGTTAGGGTTAGGGTTCAGGCTAGGGTTAGGGTTAGGGGACGGGGACGGTTTAGGGTCCAGGTGAGGGTATGGCAACGCTTTAGGGGGAGCGTACGTGTGAGGTCGTGGGTTAGTGTTAGCGTACGGGTTAGGATTAGGGGACGGGTGAGGGTCAGGCTTCGGGGAAGGGTTAGGGTTAGGGTTCGGGGTAGGGTTAGGGTTAGGGGATGGAGACGGCTTAGGGTCCAGGTGAGGGTACGGCAACGCTTTAGGGGGAGCGTACGTGTGAGGGCGCGGGTTAGTGTTAGCGTACGGGTTAGGATTAGGGGACGGGTGAGGGTCAGGCTTCGGGGAAGGGTTAGGGTTAGGGTTCGGGCTAGGGTTAAGGTTAGGGTTAGGGTTAGGGTTAGGGGATGGAGACGGCTTAGGGTCCAGGTGAGGGTACGGCAGCGCTTTAGGGGGAGCGTACGTGTGAGGGTGCGGGTTAGTGTTAGCGTACGGGTTACGTTAAGGGGACGGGTGAGGGTCAGGCTTCGGGGAAGGTTTAGGGTTAGGGTTCGGGCTAGGGTTAGGGTTAGGGGATGGGGACGGTTTAGGGTCCAGGTGAGGGTACGGCAACGCTTTAGGGGGAGCGTACGTGTGAGGGCACGGGTTAGTGTTAGCGTATGTGTTAGGATTAGGGGACAGGTGAGGGTCAGGCTTCGGGGAAGGGTTAGGGTTAGGGTTTCGGCTAGGGTTAGGGGAAGGTTTAGGGTCCAGGTGAGGGTACGGCAACACTTTAGGGGGAGCGTACGTGTGATGGCGAGGGTTAGTGTTAGCCTACGGATTAGGATTAGGGGACGAGTGAGGGTTAGGCTTCGGGGAAGTGTTAGGGATAGGCTTCGGGCTAGGCTTAGGGTTAGGGGACGGGGACGGTTTAGGGTCCAGGTGAGGGTACGGCAACGCTTTACGGGGAGCGTATGTGTGAGGGAGCGGGTTAGTGTTAGCGGATGGGTTAGGATTAGGGGACGGGTGAGGGTCAGGCTTCGGGGAATTGTTAGGGTTAGGGTTCAGGCTAGGGTTAGGGTTAGGGGACGGGGAAGGTTTAGGGTCCAGGTGAGGGTACGGCAACGCTTTAGGGGGAGCGTACGAGTGAGGGCGCGGGTTAGTGTTAGCGTACGGGTTAGGATTATGGGACATGTGAGGGTCAGGCTTCGGGGAAGGGTTAGAGTTAGGATTCGGGCTAGGGTTAGGGTTAGGGGACGGGGACGGTTTAGGGTCCAGGTGAGGGTACGGCAACGCTTTAGGGGGAGCGTACGTATGAGGGCGCGGGTTAGTGTTAGCGTACGGGTTAGGATTAGGGGACGGGTGAGTGTCAGGCTTCGGAGAAGGGTTAGGGATAGGGTTCAGGCTAGGGTTAGGGTTAGGGGACGGGGATGGTTTAGGATCCATGTGAGGGTACGGCAAGGCTTTGGGGGAGCGTATGTGTGAGGGCGCGGGTTAGTGTTAGCGTATGTGTTAGGATTAGGGGACGGGTGAGGGTCAGGCTTCGGGGAAGGGTTAGGGTTAGGGTTCGGGCTAGGGTTAGGGTTAGGGGACGGGGACGGTTTAGGGTCCAGGTGAGAGTACGGCAACGCTTTAGGGGGAGCGTACGTGTGAGGGCGTGGGGTAGTGTTAGCGTACGGGTTAGGATTAGGGGACGGGTGAGGGTCAGGCTTCGGGGAAGGGCTAGGGTTAGGGTTCGGGCTAGGGTTAGGGTTAGGGGACGGGGACGGTTTAGGGTCCAGGTGAGGGTACGGCAGCGCTTTAGGGGGAGCGTACGTGTGAGGATGCGGGTTATTGTTAGCGTACGGGTTACGATTAGGGGACGGGTGAGGGTCAGGCTTCGGGGAAGGGTTAGGGTTAGGGTTCGGGCTAGGGTTAGGGTTAGGGGACGGGGACGGTTTAGGGTCCAGGTTAGGGTACGGCAACGCTTTAGGGGGGGCGTACGTGTGAGGGCACGGGTTAGTGTTAGCGTACGGGTTAAGAATAGGGGACGGGTGAGGGTCATGCTTCGGGGAAGGGTTAGGGTTAGGGTTTGGGCTAGGGTTAGGGTTAGGGGACTGGGACGGTTTAGGGTCCAGGTGAGGTTATGGCAATGCTTTAGGGAGGGCGTACGTGTGAGGGCGCGGGTTAGTGTTAGCCTACGGGTTAGGATTAGGGGACGGGTGAGGGTCAGGCTTCGGGGAAGCGTTAGGGTTAGGGTTCCGGCTAGGGTTAGGGAAGGTTTAGGGTCCAGGTGAGGGTACGGCAACACTTTAGGGGGAGCGTACATGTGATGGCGAGGGTTAGCGTTAGCCTACGGGTTAGGAATAGGGGACGGGTGAGGGTCAGGCTTCGGGGAAGGGTTAGGTTTAGGGTTCGGGCTAGGGTTAGGGTTAGGGATCGGGGATGGTTTAGGGTCCAGCGGAGGGTACGGCATTGCTTTAGGGGGAGTGTACGTGTGAGGGGGCGGGTTAGTGTTAGCGTACGGGTTAGGATTAGGGGACGGGTGAGGGCCAGGCTTCAGGGAAGTGTTAGGGTTAGGGTTCGGGCTAGGGTTAGGGTTAGGGGATGGGGACGGTTTAGGGTGCAGGTGAGGGTACGGCAATGCTTTAGGGGGAGCGTATGTGTGAGGGCGCGGGTTAGTGTTAGCGTACGGTTTAGGATTAGGGTACGGGTGAGGGTCAGGCTTCGGGGAAGGGTTAGGGTTAGGGTTCGGACTAGGCTTAGGGTTAGGGGACGGGGATGGTTTAGGATCCAGGTGAGGGTACGGCAAGGCTTTAGGGGGAGCGTATGTGTGAGGGCGCGGGTTAGTGTTAGCCTACGGGTTAGGATTAGGGGACGGGTGAAGGTCAGGCTTCGGGGAATGGTTAGGGTTAGGGTTCAGGCTAGGGTTAGGGTTAGGGGACGGGGACGGTTTAGGGTCCAGGTGAGGGTATGGCAACGCTTTAGGGGGAGCGTACGTGTGAGGTCGTGGGTTAGTGTTAGCGTACGGGTTAGGATTAGGGGACGGGTGAGGGTCAGGCTTCGGGGAAGGGTTAGGGTTAGGGTTCGGGGTAGGGTTAGGGTTAGGGGATGGAGACGGCTTAGGGTCCAGGTGAGTGTACGGCAACGCTTTAGGGGGAGCGTACGTGTGAGGGCGCGGGTTAGTGTTAGCGTACGGGTTAGGATTATGGGACGGGTGAGGGTCAGGCTTCGGGGAAGGGTTAGGGTTAGGGTTCGGGCTAGGGTTAGGGTTAGGGTTAGGGTTAGGGTTAGGGTTAGGGGATGGAGACGGCTTAGGGTCCAGGTGAGGGTACGGCAGCGCTTTAGGGGGAGCGTACGTGTGAGGTTGCGGGTTAGTGTTAGCGTACGGGTTACGTTAAGGGGACGGGTGAGGGTCAGGCTTCGGGGAAGGTTTAGGGTTAGGGTTCGGGCTAGGGTTAGGGTTAGGGGACGGGGACGGTTTAGGGTCCAGGTGAGGGTACGGCAACGCTTTAGGGGGAGCGTACGTGTGAGGGCACGGGTTATTGTTAGCGTATGTGTTAGGATTAGGGGACAGGTGAGGGTCAGGCTTCGGGGAAGGGTTAGGGTTAGGGTTTCGGCTAGGGTTAGGGGAAGGTTTAGGGTCCAGGTGAGGGTACGGCAACACTTTAGGGGGAGCGTACGTGTGATGGCGAGGGTTAGTATTAGCCTACGGATTAGGATTAGGGGACGAGTGAGGGTCAGGCTTCGGGGAAGTGTTAGGGATAGGCTTCGGGCTAGGCTTAGGGTTAGGGGACGGGGACGGTTTAGGGTCCAGGTGAGGGTACGGCAACGCTTTACGGGGAGCGTATGTGTGAGGGAGCGGGTTAGTGTTAGCGGATGGGTTAGGATTAGGGGACGGGTGAGGGTCAGGCTTCGGGGAATTGTTAGGGTTAGGGTTCAGGCTATGGTTAGGGTTAGGGAACGGGGAAGGTTTAGTGTCCAGGTGAGGGTACGGCAACGCTTTAGGGGGAGCGTACGAGTGAGGGCGCGGGTTAGTGTTAGCGTACGGGTTAGGATTATGGGACATGTGAGGGTCAGGCTTCGGGGAAGGGTTAGAGTTAGGGTTCGGGCTAGGGCTAGGGTTAGGGGACGGGGACGGTTTAGGGTCAAGGTGAGGGTACGGCAACGCTTTAGGGGGAGCGTACGTGTGAGGGCGTGCGTTAGTGTTACCCTACGGGTTAGGATTAGGGGACGCATGAGGGTCAGGATTCGGAGAAGGGTTAGGGTTAGGGTTCGGGCTAGGGTTAGGGTTAGGGGACGGGGACGGTTTAGGGTCCAGGTGAGGGTACGGCAACGCTTTAGGGGGAGCGTACGTGTGAGGGCGTGGGTTAGTGTTAGCCTACGGGTTAGGTTTAGGGGACGGGTGAGGGTCAGGCTTCGGGGAAGTGTTAGGGATAGGCTTCGGGCTAGGCTTAGGGTTAGGGGACGGGGACGGTTTAGGGTCCAGGTGAGGGTACGGCAACGCTTTAGGGGGAGCGTATGTGTGAGGGAGCGGGTTAGTGTTAGCGTACGTTTTAGGATTAGGGGACGGTTGAGGGTCAGGCTTTGGGGAAGGGTTAGGGTTAGGGTTCAGGCTAGGGTTAGGGTTAGGGGACGGGGAAGGTTTAGGGTGCAGGTGAGGGTACGGCAACGCTTTAGGGGGAGCGTACGAGTGAGGGCGCGGGTTAGTGTTAGCGTACGGGTTAGGATTATGGGACATGTGAGGGTCAGGCTTCGGGGAAGGGTTAGAGTTAGGATTCGGGCTAGGGTTAGGGTTAGGGGACGGGGACGGTTTAGGGTCCAGGTGAGGGTACGGCAACGCTTTAGGGGGAGCGTACGTATGAGGGCGCGGGTTAGTGTTAGCGTACGGGTTAGGATTAGGGGACGGGTGAGTGTCAGGCTTCGGAGAAGGGTTAGGGTTAGGGTTCAGACTAGGGTTAGGGTTAGGGGACGGGGATGGTTTAGGATCCATGTGAGGGTACGGCAAGGCTTTAGGGGGAGCGTATGTGTGAGGGCGCGGGTTAGTGTTAGCCTACGGGTTAGGATTAGGGGACGGGTGAAGGTCACGCTTCGGGGAATGGTTAGGGTTAGGGTTCGGGCTAGGGTTAGGGTTAGGGGACGGGGACGGTTTAGGGTCCAGGTGAGGGTATGGCAACGCTTTAGGGGGAGCGTACGTGTGAGGTCGCGGGTTAGTGTTAGCGTACGAGTTAGGATTAGGGGACGGGTGAGGGTCAGGCTTCGGGGAAGGGTTAGGGTTAGGGTTCGGGCTAGGGTTAGGGTTAGGGGATGGAGACGGCTTAGGGTTCAGCTGAGGGTACGGCAACGCTTTAGGGGGAGCGTACGTGTGAGGGCGCGGGTTAGTGTTAGCGTACGGGTTAGGATTAGGGGACGGGTGAGGGTCAGGCTTCGGGGAAGAGTTAGGGTTAGGGTTCGGGCTAGGGTTAGGGTTAGGGGACGGGGACGGTTTAGGGTCCAGGTGAGAGTACGGCAACGCTTTAGGGGGAGCGTACGTGTGAGGGCGTGTGGTAGTGTTAGCGTACGGGTTAGGATTAGGGGACGGGTGAGGGTCAGGCTTCGGGGAAGGGTTAGGGTTAGGGTTCGGGCTAGGGTTAGGGTTAGGGGACGGGGACGGTTTAGGGTCCAGGTGAGGGTACGGCAACGCTTTAGGGGGAGCGTACGTGTGAGGGCACGGGTTAGTGTTAGCCTACGGGTTAGGATTAGGGGACGGGTGAGGGTCAGGCTTCGGGGAAGGGTTAGGGTTAGGGTTCGGGCTAGGGTTAGGGTTAGGGGACGGGGACGGTTTAGGGTCCAGGTGAGGGTACTGCAACGCTTTAGGGGGAGCGTACGTGTGAGGGCACGGGTTAGTGTTAGCGTACGGGTTAAGAATAGGGGACGTGTGAGGGTCAGGCTTCGGGGAAGGGTTAGGGTTAGGGTTTGGGCTAGGGTTAGGGTTAGGGGACTGGGACGGTTTAGGGTCCAGGTGAGGATACGGCAATGCTTTAGGGAGGGCGTACGTGTGAGGGCGCGGGTTAGTGTTAGCCTACGGGTTAGGATTAGGGGACGGGTGAGGGTCAGGCTTCGGGGAAGCGTTAGGGTTAGGGTTCCGGCTAGGGTTAGGGAAGGTTTAGGGTCCAGGTGAGGGTACGGCAACACTTTAGGGGGAGCGTACATGTGATGGCGAGGGTTAGTGTTAGCCTACGGGTTAGGATTAGGGGACGGGTGAGGGTCAGGCTTCGGGGAAGGGTTAGGGTTAGGGTTCGGGCTAGGGTTAGGGTTAGGAATCGGGGATGGTTTAGGGTCCAGGGGAGGGTACGGCATTGCTTTAGGGGGAGTGTACGTGTGAGGGGACGGGTTTGTGTTAGCGTACGGGTTAGGATTAGGGGAATGGTGAGGGTCAGGCTTCAGGGAAGGGTTAGGGTTAGGGTTCGGGCTAGTGTTAGGGTTAGGGGATGGGGACGGTTTAGGGTCTAGGTGAGGGTACGGCAATGCTTTAGGGGGAGCGTATGTGTGAGGGCGCGGGTTAGTGTTAGCGTACGGTTTAGGATTAGGGTACGGGTGTGGGTCAGGCTTCGGGGAAGGGTTAGTGTTAGGGTTCGGACTAGGGTTAGGGTTAGGGGACGGGGATGGTTTAGGATCCAGGTGAGGGTACGGCAAGGCTTTAGGGGGAGCGTATGTGTGAGGGCGCGGGTTAGTGTTAGCCTACGGGTTAGGATTAGGGGACGGGTGAAGGTCAGGCTTCGGGGAATGGTTAGGGTTAGGGTTCAGGCTAGGGTTAGGGTTAGGGGACGGGGACGGTTTAGGGTCCAGGTGAGGGTATGGCAACGCTTTAGGGGGAGCGTACGTGTGAGGTTGCGGGTTAGTGTTAGCGTACGGGTTAGGGTTAGGGGACGGGTGAGGGTCAGGCTTCGGAGAAGGGTTAGGGTTAGGGTTCGGGCTAGGGTTAGGCTTAGGGGACGGGGAAGGTTTAGGGTCCAGGTGAGGGTACGGCTACGCTTTAGGGAGAGCGTACGAGTGAAGGCGCAGGTTAGTGTTAGCGTATGGGTTAGGATTAGGGTACGGGTGAGGGTCAGGCTTCGGGGAAGGGTTAGGGTTAGGGTTCGGACTATGGTTAGGGTTAGGGGACGGGGATGGTTTAGGATCCAGGTGAGGGTACGGCAAGGCTTTAGGGGAAGCGTATGTGTGAGGGCGCGGGTTAGTGTTAGCCTACGGGTTAGGATTAGGGGACGGGTGATGGTCAGGCTTCGGGGAATGTTTAGGGTTAGGGTTCGGGCTAGGGTTAGGGTTAGGGGACGGGGACGGTTTAGGGTCCAGGTGAGGGTATGGCAACGCTTTAGGGGGAGCGTACGTGTGAGGTCGCGGATTAGTGTTAGCGTACGGGTTAGGAATAGGGGACGGGTGAGGGTCAGGCTTCGGGGAAGGGTTAAGGTTAGGGTTCGGGCTAGGCTTAGGGTTAGGGGACGGGGACGGTTTAGGGTCCAGGTGAGGGTACGGCAGCGCTTTAGGGGGAGCGTACGTGTGAGGGTGCGGGTTAGTGTTAGCGTACGGGTTACGATTAGGGGACGGGTGAGGGTCAGGCTTCGGGGAAGGGTTAGGGTTAGGGTTCGGGCTAGGGTTAGGGTTAGGGGACGGGGACGGTTTAGGGTCCAGGTGAGGGTACGGCAACGCTTTAGGGGGGCGTACGTGTGAGGGCACGGGTTAGTGTTAGCGTACGGGTTAAGAATAGGGGACGGGTGAGGGTCAGGCTTCGGGGAAGGGTTAGGGTTAGGGTTTGGGCTAGGGTTAGGGTTAGGGGACTGGGACGGTTTAGGGTCCAGGTGAGGTTATGGCAATGCTTTAGGGAGGGCGTACGTGTGAGGGCGCGGGTTAGTGTTAGCCTACGGGTTAGGATTAGGGGACGGGTGAGGGTCAGGCTTCGGGGAAGCGTTAGGGTTAGGGTTCCGGCTAGGGTTAGGGAAGGTTTAGGGTCCAGGTGAGGGTACGGCAACACTTTAGGGGGAGCGTACATGTGATGGCGAGGGTTAGCGTTAGCCTACGGGTTAGGATTAGGGGACGGGTGAGGGTCAGGCTTCGGGGAAGGGTTAGGGTTAGGGTTCGGGCTAGGGTTAGGGTTAGGGATCGGGGATGGTTTAGGGTCCAGGGGAGGGTACGGCATTGCTTTAGGGGGAGGGTACGTGTGAGGGCACGGGTTAGTGTTAGCGTACGGGTTAAGAATAGGGGACGGGTGAGGGTCAGGCTTCGGGGAAGGGTTAGGGTTAGGGTTCGGGGTAGGGTTAGGGTTAGGGGATGGAGACGGCTTAGGGTCCAGGTGAGGGTACGGCAACGCTTTAGGGGGAGCGTACGTGTGAGGGCGCGGGTTAGTGTTAGCGTACGGGTTAGGATTAGGGGACGGGTGAGGGTCAGGCTTCGGGGAAGGGTTAGGGTTAGGGTTCGGGCTAGGGTTAGGGTTAGGATTAGGGTTAGGGTTAGGGGATGGAGACGGCTTAGGGTCCAGGTGAGGGTACGGCAGCGCTTTAGGGGGAGCGTACGTGTGAGGGTGCGGGTTAGTGTTAGCCTACGGATTAGGATTAGGGGACGAGTGAGGGTCAGGCTTCGGGGAAGTGTTAGGGATAGGCTTCGGGCTAGGCTTAGGGTTAGGGGACGGGGACGGTTTAGGGTCCAGGTGAGGGTACGGCAACGCTTTACGGGGAGCGTATGTGTGAGGGAGCGGGTTAGTGTTAGCGGACGTGTTAGGATTAGGGGACGGGTGAGGGTCAGGCTTCGGGGAAGGGTTAGGGTTAGGGTTCAGGCTATGGTTAGGGTTAGGGGACGGGGAAGGTTTAGTGTCCAGGTGAGGGTACGGCAACGCTTTAGGGGGAGCGTACGAGTGAGGGCGCGGGTTAGTGTTAGCGTACGGGTTAGGATTATGGGACATGTGAGGGTCAGGCTTCGGGGAAGGGTTAGAGTTAGGGTTCGGGCTAGGGCTAGGGTTAGGGGACGGGGACGGTTTAGGGTCCAGGTGAGGGTACGGCAACGCTTTAGGGGGAGCGTACGTGTGAGGGCGCGCGTTAGTGTTACCCTACGGGTTAGGATTAGGGGACGCATGAGGGTCAGGATTCGGAGAAGGGTTAGGGTTAGGGTTCGGGCTAGGGTTAGGGTTAGGGGACGGGGACGGTTTAGGGTCCAGGTGAGGGTACGGCAACGCTTTAGGGGGAGCGTACGTGTGAGGGCGTGGGTTAGTGTTAGCCTACGGGTTAGGTTTAGGGGACGGGTGAGGGTCAGGCTTCGGAGAAGTGTTAGGGATAGGCTTCGGGCTAGGCTTAGGGTTAGGGGACGGGGACGGTTTAGGGTCCAGGTGAGGGTACGGCAACGCTTTAGGGGGAGCGTATGTGTGAGGGAGCGGGTTAGTGTTAGCGTACGTTTTAGGATTAGGGGACGGTTGAGGGTCAGGCTTTGGGGAAGGGTTAGGGTTAGGGTTCAGGCTAGGGTTAGGGTTAGGGGACGGGGAAGGTTTAGGGTCCAGGTGAGGGTACGGCAACGCTTTAGGGGGAGCGTACGAGTGAGGGCGCGGGTTAGTGTTAGCGTACGGGTTAGGATTATGGGACATGTGAGGGTCAGGCTTCGGGGAAGGGTTAGAGTTAGGATTCGGGCTAGGGTTAGGGTTAGGGGACGGGGACGGTTTAGGATCCAGGTGAGCTTACGGCAACGCTTTAGGGGGAGCGTACGTGTGAGGGCGCAGGTAGGTGTTAGCCTATGGCTTAGGATTAGGGGACGGGTGAGGGTCAGGCTTCGGGGAAGGGTTAAGCATAGGCTTTGGGCTAGGCTTAGGGTTAGGGGACGGGGACGGTTTAGGGTCCAGGTGAGGGTACGGCAACGCTTTAGGGGGAGCGTACGTGTGAGGGCGCGGGTTAGTGTTAGCGTACGGGTTAGGATTAGGGTACGGTTGAGGGTCAGGCTTGGGGGAAGGGTTAGGGTTAGGGTTCGGGCTAGGGTTAGGGTAATGGGACGGGGACGGTTTAGGGTCCAGGTGAGGGTACGGCAACGCTTTAGGGGGAGCGTACGTGTGAGGGCGCGGGTTAGTGTTACCCTACGCCTTAGGATTAGGGGATGGGTGAGGGTCAGGCTTCGGATAAGGGTTAGGGTTAGGGTTCGGGCTAGGGTTAGCCTTAGGGGACGGGGACGGTTTAGGGTCCAGGTGAGGGTACGGCAACGCTTTAGGGGGAGCGTACGTGTGAGGGCGCGGGTTAGTGTTAGCGTATGGTTTAGGATTAGGGGACGGGTGAGGGTCTGGCTTCGGGGAAGGGTTAGGGTTAGGGTTCGGGCTAGGGTTAGGGTTAGGGGACGGGGACGGTTTAGGGTCCAGGTGAGGGTACGGCAACGCTTTAGGGGGAGAGTACGTGTGAGGGTGCGGGTTAGTGTTAGCCTACGGGTTAGGATTAGGGGACGGGTGAGGGTCAGGCTTCGGGGAAGGGTTAGGGTTAGGGTTCGGGCTAGGGTTAGGGTTAGGGGACGGGGACGGTTTAGGGTCCAGGTGAGGGTACGGCAACGTTTTAGGGGGAGCGTAAGTGTGAGGGCGCGGGTTAGTGTTACCGTACGGGTTAGGATTAGGGGACGGGTGAGGGTCAGGCTTCGGGGAAGGGTTAGGTTTAGGGTTCGGGCTAGGGTTAGGGTTAGGGGACGGGGACGGTTTAGGGTCCAGGTGAGGGTACGGCAACGCTTTAGGGGGAGCGTACGTGTGAGGGCGTGGGTTAGTGTTAGCGTACGGGTTAGGATTACGGGACGGGTGAGGGTCAGGCTTCGGGGAAGTGTTAGGGTTAGGGTTCCGGCTAGGGTTAGGGGAAGGTTTAGGGTCCAGGTGAGGGTTCGGCAACACTTTAGGGGGAGCGTACGTGTGATGGCGAGGGTTAGTGGTACCCTACGGGTTAGGATTAGGGAACGGGTGAGGGTCAGGCTTCGGGGAAGGGTTAGGGTTAGGGTTCGGGCTAGGCTTAGGGTTAAGGGACGGGGACGGTTTAGGGTCCAGGTGAGGGTACGGCAACGCTTTAGGGGAAGCGTACGTGTGAGGGCGCGGGTTAGTGTTAGCGTACGGGTTCGGATTAGGGGACGGGTGAGGGTCAGGCTTCGGGGAAGGGTTAGGGTTAGGGTTCGGTCTAGGTTTAGGTTTAGGGGACGGGGAAGGGTTAGGGTCCGGGTGAGGGTACGGCAACGCTTTAGGGGGAGCGTACGAGTGAGGGCACAGGTTAGTGTTAGCATACGGGTTAGGATTATGGGACATGTGAGGGTCAGGCTTCGGGGAAGGGTTAGAGTTAGGGTTCGGGCTAGGGTTAGGGTTAGGGGACGGGGACGGTTTAGGGTCCACGTGAGGGTACGGCAACGCTTTAGGGGGAGCATACGTGTGAGGGCGCGGGTTAGTGTTAGCGTACGGGTTAGGATTAGGGGAAGGGTGAGGGTCAGGCTTAGGGGAAGGGTTAGGGTTAGGGTTCGGGCTAGTGTTAGGGTTATGGGACGGAGACGGTTTAGGGTCCAGGTGAGGGTACGGCAACGCTTTAGGGGGAGCGTACGTATGAGGGCGCGGGTTAGTGTTAGCGTACGGGTAAGGATTAGGGGACGGGTGAGTGTCAGGCTTCGGAGAAGGGTTAGGGTTAGGGTTCGGGCTAGGGATAGGCTTAGGGGACGGGGAAGGTTTAGGGTCCAGGTGAGGGTACGGCTACGCTTTAGGGGGAGCGTACGAGTGAGGGCCCGGGTTAGTGTTAGCGTATGGGTTAGGATTAGGGTACGGGTGAGGGTCAGGCTTCGGGGAAGGGTTAGGGTTAGGGTTCGGACTAGGGTTAGGGTTAGGGGACGGGGATGGTTTAGGATCCAGGTGAGGGTACGGCAAGGCTTTAGGGGGAGCGTATGTGTGAGGGCGCGGGTTAGTGTTAGCCTACGGGTTAGGATTAGGGGACGGGTGAAGGTCACGCTTCGGGGAATGGTTAGGGTTAGGGTTCGGGCTAGGGTTAGGGTTAGGGGACGGGGACTGTTCAGGGTCCAGGTGAGGGTATGGCAACGCTTTAGGGGGAGCGTACGTGTGAGGTCGCGGGTTAGTGTTAGCATACGGGTTAGGATTAGGGGACGGGTGAGGGTCACGCTTCGGGGAAGGGTTAGGGTTAGGGTTCGGGCTAGGGTTAGGGTTAGGGGACGGGGACGGTTTAGGGTCCAGGTGAGGGTACGGCAGCGCTTTAGGGGGAGCGTACGTGTGAGGGTGCGGGTTAGTGTTAGCGTACGGGTTACGATTAGGGGACGGGTGAGGGTCAGGCTTCGGGGAAGGGTTAGGGTTAGGGTTCGGGCTAGGGTTAGGGTTAGGGGACGGGGACGGTTTAGGGTCCAGGTGAGGGTACGGCAACGCTTTAGGGGGGGCGTACGTGTGAGGGCACGGGTTAGTGTTAGCGTACGGGTTAAGAATAGGGGACGGGTGAGGGTCAGGCTTCGGGGAAGGGTTAGGGTTAGGGTTTGGGCTAGGGTTAGGGTTAGGGGACTGGGACGGTTTAGGGTCCAGGTGAGGTTACGGCAAGGCTTTAGGGGGAGCGTATGTGTGAGGGCGCGGGTTAGTGTTAGCCTATGGCTTAGGATTAGGGGACGGGTGAGGGTCAGGCTTCGGGGAAGGGTTAAGGATAGGCTTTGGGCTAGGCTTAGGGTTAGGGGACGGGGAAGGTTTAGGGTCCAGGTGAGGGTACGGCAACGCTTTAGGGGGAGCGTACGTGTGAGGGCGCGGGTTAGTGTTAGCGTACGGGTTAGGATTAGGGTACGGTTGAGGGTCAGGCTTGGGGGAAGGGTTAGGGTTAGGGTTCGGGCTAGGGTTAGGGTTAGGGGACGGGGACGGTTTAGGGTCCAGGTGAGGGTACGGCAACGCTTTAGGGGGAGCGTACGTGTGAGGGCGCGGGTTAGTGTTAGCGTACGGGTTAGGTTTTGTGGACGGGTGAGGGTCAGGCTTCGGTGAAGTGTTAGGGTTAGGGTTCGGGCTAGGGTTAGGGTTAGGGGACGGGGACGGTTTAGGGTCCAGGTGAGGTTTCAGCAACGCTTTAGGGGGAGCGTACGTGTGAGGTCGCGGGTTAGTGTTAGCGAACGGGTTAGGAATAGAGGACAGGTGAGGGTCAGGCTTCGGGGAATGGTTAGTGTTAGGGTTCGGGCTAGGGTTAGGGTTAGGCGACGGGGACGATTTAGGATCCAGGTGAGGGTACGGCAACGCTTTAGGGGGAGCGTACGTGTGAGGGCGCGGGTTAGTGTTAGCCTACGCCTTAGGATTAGGGGATGGGTGAGGGTCAGGCTTCGGATAAGGGTTAGGGTTAGGGTTCGGGCTAGGGTTAGCCTTAGGGGACGGGGACGGTTTAGGGTCCAGGTGAGGGTACGGCAACGCTTTAGGGGGAGTGTACGTGTGAGGGCGCGGGTTAGTGTTAGCGTATGGTTTAGGATTAGGGGACGGGTGAGGGTCTGGCTTCGGGGAAGGGTTAGGGTTAGGGTTCGGGCTAGGGTTAGGGTTAGGGCACGGGGACGGTTTAGGGTCCAGGTGAGGGTACGGCAACGCTTTAGGGGGAGAGTACGTGTGAGGGTGCGGGTTAGTGTTAGCCTACGGGTTAGGATTAGGGGACGGGTGAGGGTCAGGCTTCGGGGAAGGGTTAGGGTTAGGGTTCGGGCTAGGGTTAGGGTTAGGGGACGGGGACGGTTTAGGGTCCAGGTGAGGGTACGGCAACGTTTTAGGGGGAGCGTAAGTGTGAGGGCGCGGGTTAGTGTTACCGTACGGGTTAGGATTAGGGGACGGGTGAGGGTCAGGCTTCGGGGAAGGGTTAGGCTTAGGGTTCGGGCTAGGGTTAGGGTTAGGGGACGGGGACGGTTTAGGGTCCAGGTGAGGGTACGGCAACGCTTTAGGGGGAGCGTACGTGTGAGGGCGTGGGTTAGTGTTAGCGTACGGGTTAGGATTAGGGGACGGGTGAGGGTCAGGCTTCGGGGAAGTGTTAGGGTTAGGGTTCCGGCTAGGGTTAGGGGAAGGTTTAGGGCCCAGGTGAGGGTTCGGCAACACTTTAGGGGGAGCGTACGTGTGATGGCGAGGGTTAGTGGTACCCTACGGGTTAGGATTAGGGAACGGGTGAGGGTCAGGCTTCGGGGAATTGTTAGGGTTAGGGTTCGGGCTAGGGTTAGGGTTAGGGGATGGGGACGGTTTAGGGTCCAGGTGAGGGTACGGCAATGCTTTAGGGGGAGCGTATGTGTGAGGGCGCGGGTTAGTGTTAGCCTACGGGTTAGGATTAGGGGACGGGTGAAGGTCACGCTTCGGGGAATGGTTAGGGTTAGGGTTCGGGCTAGGGTTAGGGTTAGGGGACGGGGACGGTTCAGGGTCCAGGTGAGGGTATGGCAACGCTTTAGGGGGAGCGTACGTGTGAGGTCGCGGGTTAGTGTTAGCGTACGGGTTAGGATTAGGGGACGGGTGAGGGTCAGGCTTCGGGGAAGTGTTAGGGTTAGGGTTCGGGCTAGGGTTAGGGTTAGGGGATGGAGACGGCTTAGGGTTCAGGTGAGGGTACGGCAACGCTTTAGGGGGAGCGTACGTGTGAGGGCGCGGGTTAGTGTTAGCGTACGGGTTAGGATTAGGGGACGGGTGAGGGTCAGGCTTCGGGGAAGGGTTAGGGTTAGGGTTCGGGCTAGGGTTAGGGTTAGGGGACGGGGACGGTTTAGGGTCCAGGTGAGAGTACGGCAACGCTTTAGGGGGAGCGTACGTGTGAGGGCGTGGGGTAGTGTTAGCGTACGGGTTAGGATTAGGGGACGGGTGAGGGTCAGGCTTCGGGGAAGGGCTAGGGTTAGGGTTCGGGCTAGGGTTAGGGTTAGGGGACGGGGACGGTTTAGGGTCCAGCTGAGGGTACGGCAGCGCTTTAGGGGGAGCGTACGTGTGAGGGTGCGGGTTAGTGTTAGCGTACGGGTTACGATTAGGGGACGGGTGAGGGTCAGGCTTCGGGGAAGGGTTAGGGTTAGGGTTCGGGCTAGGGTTAGGGTTAGGGGACTGGGACGGTTTAGGGTCCAGGTGAGGGTTTGGCAACGCTTTAGGGGGAGCGTACGTGTGAGGGCACGTGTTAGTGTTAGCCTACGGGTTAGGATTAGGGGACGGGTGAGGGTCAGGCTTCGGGGAAGGGTTAGGGTTAGGGTTCGGGCTAGGGTTAGGGTTAGGGGACGGGGACGGTTTAGGGTCCAGGTGAGGGTACGGCAACGCTTTAGGGGGTGCGTACGTGTGAGGGCACGGGTTAGTGTTAGCGTACGGGTTAAGAATAGGGGACGGGTGAGGGTCAGGCTTCGGGGAAGGGTTAGGGTTATGGTTTGGGCTAGGGTTAGGGTTAGGGGACTGGGACGGTTTAAGGTCCAGGTGAGGATACGGCAATGCTTTAGGGAGGGCGTACGTGTGAGGGCGTGGGTTAGTGTTAGCCTACGGGTTAGGATTAGGGGACGGGTGAGGGTCAGGCTTCGGGGAAGCGTTAGGGTTAGGGTTCCGGCTAGGGTTAGGGAAGGTTTAGGGTCCAGGTGAAGGTACGGCAACACTTTAGGGGGAGCGTACATGTGATGGCGAGGGTTAGTGTTAGCCTACGGGTTAGGATTAGGGGGCGGGTGAGGGTCAGGCTTCGGGGAAGGGTTAGGGTTAGGGTTTGGGCTAGGGTTAGGGTTAGGGATCAGGGATGGTTTAGGGTCCAGGGGAGGGTACGGCATTGCTTTAGGGGGAGTGTACGTGTGAGGGGGCGGGTTAGTGTTAGCGTACGGGTTAGGATTAGGGGACGGGTGAGGATCAGGCTTCAGGGAAGGGTTAGGGTTAGGTTTCGGGCTAGGGTTAGGGTTAGGGGATGGGGACGGTTTAGGGTCCAGGTGAGGGTACGGCAACGCTTTAGGGGGAGCGTATGTGTGAGGGCGCGGGTTAGTGTTAGCGTACGGTTTAGGATTAGGGTACGGGTGAGGGTCAGGCTTCGGGGAAGGGTTAGGGTTAGGGTTCGGACTAGGGTTAGGGTTAGGGGACGGGGATGGTTTAGGATCCAGGTGAGGGTACGGCAAGGCTTTAGGGGGAGCGTATGTGTGAGGGCGCGGGTTAGTGTTAGCCTACGGGTTAGGATTAGGGGACGGGTGACGGTCAGGCTTCGGGGAATGGTTAGGGTTAGGGTTCAGGCTATGGTTAGGGTTAGGGGACGGGGACGGTTTAGGGTCCAGGTGAGGGTATGGCAACGCTTTAGGGGGAGCGTACGTGTGAGGTTGCGGGTTAGTGTTAGCGTACGGGTTAGGATTAGGGGACGGGTGAGGGTCAGGCTTCGGGGAAGGGTTAGGGTTAGGGTTCGGACTAGGTTTAGGGTTAGGGGACGGGGATGGTTTAGGATCCAGGTGAGGGTACGGCAAGGCTTTAGGGGGAGCGTATGTGTGAGGGCGCGGGTTAGTGTTAGCGTACGGGTTAGGATTAGGGGACGTGTGAGTGTCAGGCTTCGGAGAAGGGTTAGGGTTAGGGTTCGGGCTAGGGTTAGGCTTAGGGGACGGGGAAGGTTTAGGGTCCAGGTGAGGGTACGGCTACGCTTTAGGGGGAGCGTACGAGTGAGGGCGCGGGTTAGTGTTAGCGTATGGGTTAGGATTAGGGTACGGGTGAGGGTCATGCTTCGGGGAAGGGTTAGGGTTAGGGTTCGGACTAGGGTTAGGGTTAGGGGACGGGGATGGTTTAAGATCCAGGTGAGGGTACGGCAAGGCTTTAGGGGGAGCGTATGTGTGAGGGCGCAGGTTAGTGTTAGCCTAGGGGTTAGGATTAGGGGACGGGTGAAGGTCAGGCTTCGGGGAATGGTTAGGGTTAGGGTTCGGGCTAGGGTTAGGGTTAGGGGACGGGGACGGTTTATGGTCCAGGTGAGGGTATGGCAACGCTTTAGGGGGAGCGTACGTGTGAGGGCGCGGGTTAGTGTTAGCGTACGGGTTAGGATTAGGGGACGGGTGAGGGTCAGGCTTCGGGGAAGGGTTAGGGTTAGGGTTTGGGCTAGGGTTAGGGTTAGGGGACTGGGACGGTTTAGGGTCCAGGTGAGGTTACGGCAATGCTTTAGGGAGGGCGTACGTGTGAGGGCGCGGGTTAGTGTTAGCCTACGGGTTAGGATTAGGGGACGGGTGAGGGTCAGGCTTCGGGGAAGCGTTAGGGTTAGGGTTCCGGCTAGGGTTAGGGAAGGTTTAGGGTCCAGGTGAGGGTACGGCAACACTTTAGGGGGAGCGTACATGTGATGGCGAGGGTTAGCGTTAGCCTACGGGTTAGGATTAGGGGACGGGTGAGGGTCAGGCTTCGGGGAAGGGTTAGGATTAGGGTTCGAGCTAGGGTTAGCGTTAGGGATCGGGGATGGTTTAGGGTCCAGGGGAGGGTACGGCATTGCTTTAGGGGGAGTGTACGTGTGAGGGGGCGGGTTAGTGTTAGCGTACGGGTTAGGATTAGGGGACGGGTGAGGGTCAGGCTTCAGGGAAGGGTTAGGGTTAGGGTTCGGGCTAGGGTTAGGGTTAGGGGATGGGGACGGTTTAGGGTCCAGGTGAGGGTACGGCAATGCTTTAGGGGGAGCGTATGTGTGAGGGCGCGGGTTAGTGTTAGCGTACGGTTTAGGATTAGGGTACGGGTGAGGGTCAGGCTTCGGGGAAGGGTTAGGGTTAGGGTTCGGACTAGGGTTAGGGTTAGGGGACGGGGATGGTTTAGGATCCAGGTGAGGGTACGGCAAGGCTTTAGGGGGAGCGTATGTGTGAGGGCGCGGGTTAGTGTTAGCCTACGGGTTAGGATTAGGGGACGGGTGAAGGTCAGGCTTCGGGGAATGGTTAGGGTTAGGGTTCAGGCTAGGGTTAGGGTTAGGGGACGGGGACGGTTTAGGGTCCAGGTGAGGGTATGGCAACGCTTTAGGGGGAGCGTACGTGTGAGGTCGTGGGTTAGTGTTAGCGTACGGGTTAGGATTAGGGGACGGGTGAGGGTCAGGCTTCGGGGAAGGGTTAGGGTTAGGGTTCGGGGTAGGGTTAGGGTTAGGGGTTGGAGACGGCTTAGGGTCCAGGTGAGGGTACGGCAACGCGTTAGGGGGAGCGTACGTGTGAGGGCGCGAGTTAGTGTTAGCGTACGGGTTAGGATTAGGGGACGGGTGAGGGTCAGGCTTCGGGGAAGGGTTAGGGTTAGGGTTCGGGCTAGGGTTAGGGTTAGGGTTAGGGATAGGGTTAGGGGATGGAGACGGCTTAGGGTCCAGGTGAGGGTACGGCAGCGCTTTAGGGGGAGCGTACGTGTGAGGGTGCGGGTTAGTGTTAGCGTACGGGTTACGTTAAGGGGACGGGTGAGGGTCAGGCTTCGGGGAAGGTTTAGGGTTAGGTTTCGGGCTAGGGTTAGGGTTAGGGGACGGGGACGGTTTAGGGTCCAGGTGAGGATAAGGCAATGCTTTAGGGGGGGCGTACGTGTGAGGGCGCGGGTTAGTGTTAGCCTACGGGTTAGGATTAGGGGACGGGTGAGGGTCAGGCTTCGGGGAAGCGTTAGGGTTAGGGTTCCGGCTAGGGTTAGGGGAAGGTTTAGGGTCCAGGTGAGGGTACGGCAACACTTTAGGGGGAGCGTACATGTGATGGCGAGGGTTAGTGTTAGCCTACGGGTTAGGATTAGGGGACGGGTGAGGGTCAGGCTTCGGGGAAGGGTTAGGGTTAGGGTTCGGGCTAGGGTTAGGGTTAGGGAACGGGGATGGTTTAGGGTCCAGGGGAGGGTACGGCATTGCTTTAGGGGGAGTGTACGTGTGAGGGGGCGGGTTTGTGTTAGCGTACGGGTTAGGATTAGGGGACGGTTGAGGGTCAGGCTTCAGGGAAGGGTTAGGGTTAGGGTTCGGGCTAGGGTTAGGGTTAGGGGATGGGGACGGTTTAGGGTACAGGTGAGGGTACGGCAATGCTTTAGGGGGAGCGTATGTGTGAGGGCGCGGGTTAGTGTTAGCGTACGGTTTAGGATTAGGGGACGGGTGAGGGTCAGGCTTCGGGGAAGGGTTAGGGTTAGGGTTCGAGGTAGGGTTAGGGTTAGGGGACGGGGAAGGTTTAGGGTCCAGGTGAGGGTACGGCAACGCTTTAGGGGGAGCGTACGTGTGAGGGCGTGGGTTAGTGTTAGCCTACGCCTTAGGAATAGGGGATGGGTGAGGGTCAGGCTTCGGGGAATGGTTAGGTTTAGGGTTCGGCCTAGGGTTACGGTTAGGGGACGGGGACGGGTTAGGGTCCAGGTGCGTGTACGGCAACTCTCTAGGGGGAGCGTACGTGTGAGGGCTCGGGTTATTTTTAGCCTACGGGTTAGGATTAGGGAACGAGTGAGTGTCAGGCTTCGGGGAAAGGTTAGGGTTAGGGTTCGGGCTAGGGTTAGGGTTATGGGACGGGGACGGTTTAGGGTCCAGTTGAGGGTACGGCAACGCTTTAGGGGGAGCGTACGTGTGAGGGCGCGGGTTAGTGTTAGCGTGTGGGTTAGGATTAGGGGACGGGTGAGGGTCAGGCTTCGGGGAAGGGTTAGGGTTAGGGTTCTGCCTAGGGTTAGGGTTAGGGGAAGGGGACGGGTTAGGGTCCAGGTGCGGGTACGGCAACTCTTTAGGGGGAGCGTACGTGTGAGGGCGTGGGTTAGTGTTAGCCTACGGGTTAGGATTAGGGGACGGGTGAGTGTCAGGCTTCGGGGAAGGGTTAGGGTTAGGGTTCGGGCTAGGGTTAGGGTTACGGGACGGGGACGGTTTAGGGTTCAGGTGAGGGTACGGCAACGCTTTAGGGGGAGCGTACGTGTGAGGGCGCGGGTTAGTGTTAGCGTACGGGTTAGGATTAGGGGACGGGTGAGGGTCAGGCTTCAGGGAAGGGTTAGGGTTAGGGTTCCTGGTAAGGTGAGGGTTAGGGGACGGGGACGGTTTAGGTTCCAGGTGGGGTACGGCAACGCTTTAGGGGGAGCGTACGTGTGAGGGCGCAGGTTAGTGTTAACCCCCGGGTTAGGATTAGGGGACGGGTGAGGGTCAGGCTTCGGGGAAGAGTTAGGGTTAGGGTTCGGGCTAGGCTTAGGGTTAGGGGACTTGGACTGTTTAGGGTCCAGGTGAGGGTACGGCAACGTTTTAGGGGGAACGTACGTGTGAGGGCGCGGGTTAGTGTTAGAGTAAGGGTTAGTATTAGGGGATGGGTGAGGGTCAGGCTTCGGGGAAGGGTTAGGGTTAGGGTTCGGGCTAGGGTTAGGGTTAGGGGACGGGGACGGTTTAGGGTCCAGGAGAGGGTACGGCAACGCTTTAGGGGGAGCGTACGTGTGAGGGCGCGGGTTAGTGTTAGCGTACGGGTTAGGATTAGGGGACGGGTGAGGGTCAGGCTTCGGGGAAGGGTTAGGGTTAGGGTTCGGGCTAGGGTTAGAGGTAGGGGACGGGGACGGTTTAGGGTCCAGGTGAGGGTACGGCAACGCTTTAGGGGTAGCGTACGTGTGAGGGCGCGGGTTAGTGTTAGCGAATGGGTTAGGATTAGGGTACGGGTGAGGGTCAGGCTTCGGGGAAGGGTTACGGTTAGGGTTCGGGCTAGGGTTAGGGTTAGGGGATGGGGACGGTTTAGGGTCCAGGTGAAGGTACTGCAACGGTTTAGGGCGAGCGTACGTGTGAGGGCGCGGGTTAGTGTTAGCCTACGGGTTAGGATTAGGGGACGGGTGAGGGTCAGGAGTCGGGGAAGGGTTAGGGTTAGGGTTCGGGCTAGGGTTAGGGTTAGGGGACGGGGACGGTTTAGGGTCCAGGTGAGGGTACGGCAATGCTTTAGGGGGAGCGTACGTGTGAGGGCTCGGGTTAGTGTTAGCGTACGGGTTAGGATTAGGGGACGGGTGAGGGTCAGGCTTCGGGGAAGGGTTAGGGTTAGGTTTCGGGCTAGGGTTAGGGTTACGGGAAGGGGACGGTTTAGGGTCCAGGTGAGGGTACGGCAACGCTTTAGGGGGAGCGTACGTGTGAGGGCGCGGGTTAGTGTTAGCGTATGGGTTAGGATTAGGGGACGGGTGAGGGTCATGATTCGGGGAAGGGTTACGGTTAGGGTTCGGGCTAGGGTTAGGGTTAGGGGACGGGGAAGGTTTAGGGTCCAGGTGAGGGTACTGCAACGGTTTAGGGCGAGCGTACGTGTGAGTGCGCGGGTTAGTGTTAGCCTACGGGTTAGGATTAGGGGACGGGTGAGGGTCAGGAGTCGGGGAAGTGTTAGGGTTAGGGATCGGGCTAGGGTTAGGGTTAGGGGACGGGTTCGGGGATGGTTTAGGGTCCAGGTGAGGGTTCGGCAACGCTTTAGGGGGAGCGTACGTGTGAGGGCGCGGGTTAGTGTTAGCGTGTGGGTTAGGATTAGGGGACGGGTGAGGGTCAGGCTTCAGGGAAGGGTTAGGGTTAGGGTTCGGGCTAGGGTTAGGGTTAGGGGACGGGGACGGTTTAGGGTCCAGGTGAGGGTACGGCAACGCTTTAGGGGGAGCGTACGTGTGAGGGCGTGGGTTAGTGTTAGCCTACGCCTTAGGATTAGGGGACGGGTGAGGGTCAGGCTTCGGGGAAGGGTTAGGGTTAGGGTTCGGCCTAGGGTTAGGGTTAGGGGATGGGGACGGGTTAGGGTCCAGGTGCGGGTACGGCAACTCTTTAGGGGGAGCGTACGTGTGAGGGCGTGGGTTAGTGTTAGCCTACGGGTTAGGATTAGGGGACGGGTGAGGGTCAGGCTTCGGGGAAGGGTTAGGGTTAGGGTTCGGGCTAGGGTTAGGGTTACGGGACGGGGACGGTTTAGGGTCCAGGTGAGGGTACGGCAACGCTTTAGGGGGAGCTTACGTGTGAGCGCGCGGGTTAGTGTTAGCGTACGGGTTAGGATTAGGGGACGGGTGAGGGTCAGGCTTCGGGGAAGAGTTAGGGTTAGGGTTCGGGCTAGGCTTAGGGTTAGGGGACTTGGACTGTTTAGGGTCCAGGTGAGGGTACGGCAACGTTTTAGGGGGAACGTACGTGTGAGGGCGCGGGTTAGTGTTAGAGTAAGGGTTAGTATTAGGGGATGGGTGAGGGTCAGGCTTCGGGGAAGGGTTAGGGTTAGGGTTCGGGCTAGGGTTAGGGTTAGGGGACGGGGACGGTTTAGGGTCCAGGAGAGGGTACGGCAAAGCTTTAGGGGGAGCGTACGTGTGAGGGCGCGGGTTAGTGTTAGCCTACGGGTTAGGATTAGGGGACGGGTGAGGGTCAGGAGTCGGGGAAGGGTTAGGGTTAGGGTTCGGGCTAGGGTTAGGGTTAGGGGACGGGGACGGTTTAGGGTGCAGGTGAGGGTACCGCAACGGTTTAGGGCGAGCGTACGTGTGAGGGCGCGGGTTAGTGTTAGCCTACGGGTTAGGATTAGGGGACGGGTGAGGGTCAGGAGTCGGGGAAGTGTTAGGGTTAGGGTTCGGGCTAGGGTTAGGGTTAGGGGACGGGGACGGTTTAGGGTCCAGGTGAGGGTACGGCAACGCTTTAGGGGGAGCGTACGTGTGAGGGCGCGTGTTCTTGTTAGCGTAAGGGTTAGGATTAGGGGACGGGTGAGGGTCAGGATTCGGAGAAGGGTTAGGGTTAGGGTTCGGGCTAGGGTTAGTGTTATGGGACGGGGACGGTTTAGGGTCCAGGTGAGGGCACGGCAACGCTTTAGGGGGAGCGTACGTGTGAGGGCGCGGGTTAGTGTTAGCATACGGGTTAGGATTAGGGGATGGGTGAGGGTCAGGAGTCGGGGAAGAGTTAGGGTTAGGGTTCGGGCTAGGGTTAGGGTTATGGGACGGGGACGGTTTAGGGTCCAGGTGAGGGCACGGCAACGCTTTAGGGGGAGCGTACGTGTGAGGGCGCGGGTTAGTGTTAGCCTACGGGTTAGGATTAGGGGATGGGTGAGGGTCAGGAGTCGGGGAAGAGTTAGGGTTAGGGTCGGGCTAGGGTTAGGGTTAGAGGACGGGGACGGTTTAGGGTCCAGGTGGGGAACGGCAACGCTTTAGGGGGAGCGTACGTGTGAGGGCGCGGGTTAGTGTTAGCCTACGGGTTAGGATTATGGGACGGGTGAGGGTCAGGCTTCGTGGAAGGGTTATGGATAGGCTTCGGGCTAGGCTTAGGGTTAGGGGACGGGGACGGTTTAGGGTCCAGGTGAGGGTACGGCAACGCTTTTGGGGGAGCGTACGTGTGAGGGCGCGGGTTAGTGTTAGCGTACGGGTTAGGATTAGGGGACGGGTGAGGGTCAGGCTTGGGGGAAGTGTTAGGGTTAGGGTTCGGGCTAGGTTTAGGGTTAGGGGACGGGGACGGTTTAGGGTCCAGGTGAGGGTACGGCAACGCTTTAGGGGGAGCGTACGTGTGAGGGCGCGGGTTAGTGTTAGCGTACGGGTTAGGATTAGGGGACGGGTGAGGGTCAGGCTTCGGGGAAGGGTTAGGGTTAGGGTTCGGGCTAGGGTTAGGGTTAGGGGACGGGGACGGTTTAGGGTCCAGGTGAGGGTACGGCAACGCTTTAGGGGGAGCGTACGTGTGAGGGCGCGAGTTAGTGTGAGCGTACGGGTTAGGATTAGGGGACGGGTGAGGGTCAGGCTTCGGGGAAGGGTTAGGGTTAGGGTTCGGGCTAGGGTTAGGGTTAGGGGACGGGGACGGTTTAGGGTCCAGGAGAGGGTACGGCAACGCTTTAGGGGGAGCGTACGTGTGAGGGCGCGGGTTAGTGTTAGCGTACGGGTTAGGATTAGGGGACGGGTGAGGGTCAGGCTTCGGGGAAGGGTTAGGGTTAGGGTTCGGGCTAGGGTTAGAGGTAGGGGACGGGGACGGTTTAGGGTCCAGGTGAGGGTACGGCAACGCTTTAGGGGTAGCGTAGGTGTGAGGGCGCGGGTTAGTGTTAGCGTATGGGTTAGGATTATGGTACGGGTGAGGGTCAGGCTTCGGGGAAGGGTTACGGTTAGGGTTCGGGCTATGGTTAGGGTTAGGGGATGGGGACGGTTTAGGGTCCAGGTGAGGGTACTGCAACGGTTTAGGGCGAGCGTACGTGTGAGGGCGCGGGTTAGTGTTAGCCTACGGGTTAGGATTAGGGGACGGGTGAGGGTCAGGAGTCGGGGAAGTGTTAGGGTTAGGGTTCGGGCTAGGGTTAGGGTTAGGGGACGGGGACGGTTTAGGGTCCAGGTGAGGGTACTGCAACGGTTTAGGGCGAGCGTACGTGTGAGGGCGCGGGTTAGTGTTAGCCTACGGGTTAGGATTAGGGGACGGGTGAGGGTCAGGATTCGGGGAAGGGTTAGGGTTATGGTTCGGGCTAGGGTTAGGGTTAGGGGACGGGGACGGTTTAGGGTCCAGGTGAGGGTACGGCAACGCTTTAGGGGGAGCGTACGTGTGAGGGCGCGTGTTCTTGTTAGCCTAAGGGTTAGGATTAGGGGACGGGTGAGGGTCAGGATTCGGGGAAGTGTTAGGGTTAGGGTTCGGGCTAGGGTTAAGGTTAGGGGACGGGGATGGTTTAGGGTCCAGGTGAGGGTACGGCAACGCTTTAGGGGGTGTGTACGTGTGAGGGCGCGGGTTAGTGTTAGCCTACGGGTTAGGATTAGGGGATGGGTGAGGGTCAGGAGTCGGGGAAGAGTTAGGGTTAGGGTTCGGGCTAGGGTTAGGGTTAGAGGACGGGGACGTTTTAGGGTCCAGGTGGGGAACGGCAACGCTTTAGGGGGAGCGTACGTGTGAGGGCGCGGGTTAGTGTTAGCCTACGGGTTAGGATTAGGGGACGTGTGAGGGTCAGGCTTCGGGGAAGGGTTATGGATAGGCTTCGGACTAGGCTTAGGGTTAGTGGACGGGGACGGTTTAGGGTCCAGGTGAGGGTACGGCAACGCTTTTGGGGGAGCGTACGTGTGAGGGCGCGGGTTAGTGTTTGCGTATTGGTTAGGATTAGGGGACGGGTGAGGGTCAGGCTTTGGGGAAGGGTTAGAGTTAGGGTTCGGGCTAGGTTTAGGGTTAGGGGACGGGGAAGGTTTAGGGTCCAGGTGAGGGTACAGCAACACTTTAGGGGGAGCGTACGTGTGAGGGCGTGGGTTAGTGTTAGCGTACGGGTTAGGATTAGGGGACGGGTGAGGGTTAGACTTCGGAGAAGTGTTAGGGTTAGGGTTCGGGCTATGGTTAGGTTTAGGGGACGGGGACGGTTTAGGGTCCAGGTGAGGGTACGACAACGCTTTAGGGGGAGCGTACGTGTGAGGGCGTAGGTTAGTGTTAGCGTACGGGTTAGGATTAGGGGACGGGTGAGGGTCAGGCTTCGGGGAAGGGTTAGGGTTAGGGTTCGGGCTAGGGTTAGAGTTAGGGGATGGGGACGGTTTAGGGTCCAGGTGAGGGTACGGCAACGCTTTAGGGGGAGCGTACGTGTGAGAGCGCGGGTTAGTGTTAGCGTACGGGTTAGGATTAGGGGACGGGTGACGGTCAGGCTTCGGGGAAAGGTTAGGGTTAGGGTCCGGGCTAGAGTTAGGGTTAGGGGACGGGGACGGTTTAGGGTCCAGGTGAGTGTACGGCAACGATTTAGGGGGAGCGTACGTGTGAGGGCGCGGGTTAGTGTTAGCGTACGCGTTAGGATTAGGGGACGGATGAGGGTCAGGCTTCGGGGAAGGGTTAGGGTTAGGGTTCAGGCTAGGGTTAGGGTTAGGGAATGGGGACGGTTTATGGTCCAGGTGAGGGTACGGCAACGCTTTCGGGGGGCGTACGTGTGAGGGCGCGGGTTAGTGTTAGCGTACGGGTTAGGTTTTGTGGACGGGTGAGGGTCAGGCTTTGGGGAAGGGTTAGGGCTAGGGTTCGGGCTAGGGTTAGGGTTAGGGGACGGGGACGGTTTAGGGTCCAGGTGAGGGTACAACAACGCTTTAGGGGGAGCGTACGTGTGAGGTCGCGGGTTAGTGTTAGCGTACGGGTTAGGAATAGGGGACAGGTGAGGGTCAGGCTTCGGGGAAGGGTTAGGGTTTGGGTTCGGGCTAGGGTTAGGGTTAGGGGACGGGGACGGTTTAGGTCCAGGTGAGGGTACAGCAACGCTTTAGGGGTAGCGTACGTATGAGGGCGCGGGTTAGTGTTAGCGTACGGGTTAGGAATAGGGGACGGGTGAGGGTCAGGCTTCGGGGAAGGGTTAGGGTTAGGGTTCGGACTAGGGTTATGGTTAGGGGACGGGGACGGTTTAGGATCCAGGTGAGGGTACGGCAACGCCTTAGGGGGAGCGTACGTGTGAGGGCGCGGTTTAGTGTTAGCGTACGATTTAGGATTAAGGGACGGGTGAGGGTCAGGCTTCGGGGAAGGGTTAGGGTTAGGGTTCGGGCTAGGGTTAGGGTTAGGGGACGGGGAAGGTTTAGGGTACAGGTGAGGGTACGGCAACGCTTTAGGGGGAGCGTACTTGTGAGGGCGCGGGCTAGTGTTAGCCTACGGGTTAGGATTAGGGTACGGGTGAGGGTCAGGCTTCAGGGAAGGGTTAGGGTTAGGGTTCCTGGTAAGGTGAGGGTTAGGGGACGGGGACGGTTTAGGTTCCAGGTGGGGTACGGCAACGCTTTAGGGGGAGCGTACGTGTGAGGGCGCAGGTTAGTGTTAACCCCCGGGTTAGGATTAGGGGACGGGTGAGGGTCAGGCTTCGGGGAAGAGTTAGGGTTAGGGTTCGGGCTAGGCTTAGGGTTAGGGGACTTGGACTGTTTAGGGTCCAGGTGAGGGTACGGCAACGTTTTAGGGGGAACGTACGTGTGAGGGCGCGGGTTAGTGTTAGAGTAAGGGTTAGTATTAGGGGATGGGTGAGGGTCAGGCTTCGGGGAAGGGTTAGGGTTAGGGTTCGGGCTAGGGTTAGGGTTAGGGGACGGGGACGGTTTAGGGTCCAGGAGAGGGTACGGCAACGCTTTAGGGGGAGCGTACGTGTGAGGGCGCGGGTTAGTGTTAGCGTACGGGTTAGGATTAGGGGACGGGTGAGGGTCAGGCTTCGGGGAAGGGTTAGGGTTAGGGTTCGGGCTAGGGTTAGAGGTAGGGGACGGGGACGGTTTAGGGTCCAGGTGAGGGTACGGCAACGCTTTAGGGGTAGCGTACGTGTGAGGGCGCGGGTTAGTGTTAGCGAATGGGTTAGGATTAGGGTACGGGTGAGGGTCAGGCTTCGGGGAAGGGTTACGGTTAGGGTTCGGGCTAGGGTTAGGGTTAGGGGATGGGGACGGTTTAGGGTCCAGGTGAAGGTACTGCAACGGTTTAGGGCGAGCGTACGTGTGAGGGCGCGGGTTAGTGTTAGCCTACGGGTTAGGATTAGGGGACGGGTGAGGGTCAGGAGTCGGGGAAGGGTTAGGGTTAGGGTTCGGGCTAGGGTTAGGGTTAGGGGACGGGGACGGTTTAGGGTCCAGGTGAGGGTACGGCAATGCTTTAGGGGGAGCGTACGTGTGAGGGCTCGGGTTAGTGTTAGCGTACGGGTTAGGATTAGGGGACGGGTGAGGGTCAGGCTTCGGGGAAGGGTTAGGGTTAGGTTTCGGGCTAGGGTTAGGGTTACGGGAAGGGGACGGTTTAGGGTCCAGGTGAGGGTACGGCAACGCTTTAGGGGGAGCGTACGTGTGAGGGCGCGGGTTAGTGTTAGCGTATGGGTTAGGATTAGGGGACGGGTGAGGGTCATGATTCGGGGAAGGGTTACGGTTAGGGTTCGGGCTAGGGTTAGGGTTAGGGGACGGGGAAGGTTTAGGGTCCAGGTGAGGGTACTGCAACGGTTTAGGGCGAGCGTACGTGTGAGTGCGCGGGTTAGTGTTAGCCTACGGGTTAGGATTAGGGGACGGGTGAGGGTCAGGAGTCGGGGAAGTGTTAGGGTTAGGGATCGGGCTAGGGTTAGGGTTAGGGGACGGGTTCGGGGATGGTTTAGGGTCCAGGTGAGGGTTCGGCAACGCTTTAGGGGGAGCGTACGTGTGAGGGCGCGGGTTAGTGTTAGCGTGTGGGTTAGGATTAGGGGACGGGTGAGGGTCAGGCTTCAGGGAAGGGTTAGGGTTAGGGTTCGGGCTAGGGTTAGGGTTAGGGGACGGGGACGGTTTAGGGTCCAGGTGAGGGTACGGCAACGCTTTAGGGGGAGCGTACGTGTGAGGGCGTGGGTTAGTGTTAGCCTACGCCTTAGGATTAGGGGACGGGTGAGGGTCAGGCTTCGGGGAAGGGTTAGGGTTAGGGTTCGGCCTAGGGTTAGGGTTAGGGGATGGGGACGGGTTAGGGTCCAGGTGCGGGTACGGCAACTCTTTAGGGGGAGCGTACGTGTGAGGGCGTGGGTTAGTGTTAGCCTACGGGTTAGGATTAGGGGACGGGTGAGGGTCAGGCTTCGGGGAAGGGTTAGGGTTAGGGTTCGGGCTAGGGTTAGGGTTACGGGACGGGGACGGTTTAGGGTCCAGGTGAGGGTACGGCAACGCTTTAGGGGGAGCTTACGTGTGAGCGCGCGGGTTAGTGTTAGCGTACGGGTTAGGATTAGGGGACGGGTGAGGGTCAGGCTTCGGGGAAGAGTTAGGGTTAGGGTTCGGGCTAGGCTTAGGGTTAGGGGACTTGGACTGTTTAGGGTCCAGGTGAGGGTACGGCAACGTTTTAGGGGGAACGTACGTGTGAGGGCGCGGGTTAGTGTTAGAGTAAGGGTTAGTATTAGGGGATGGGTGAGGGTCAGGCTTCGGGGAAGGGTTAGGGTTAGGGTTCGGGCTAGGGTTAGGGTTAGGGGACGGGGACGGTTTAGGGTCCAGGAGAGGGTACGGCAAAGCTTTAGGGGGAGCGTACGTGTGAGGGCGCGGGTTAGTGTTAGCCTACGGGTTAGGATTAGGGGACGGGTGAGGGTCAGGAGTCGGGGAAGGGTTAGGGTTAGGGTTCGGGCTAGGGTTAGGGTTAGGGGACGGGGACGGTTTAGGGTGCAGGTGAGGGTACCGCAACGGTTTAGGGCGAGCGTACGTGTGAGGGCGCGGGTTAGTGTTAGCCTACGGGTTAGGATTAGGGGACGGGTGAGGGTCAGGAGTCGGGGAAGTGTTAGGGTTAGGGTTCGGGCTAGGGTTAGGGTTAGGGGACGGGGACGGTTTAGGGTCCAGGTGAGGGTACGGCAACGCTTTAGGGGGAGCGTACGTGTGAGGGCGCGTGTTCTTGTTAGCGTAAGGGTTAGGATTAGGGGACGGGTGAGGGTCAGGATTCGGAGAAGGGTTAGGGTTAGGGTTCGGGCTAGGGTTAGTGTTATGGGACGGGGACGGTTTAGGGTCCAGGTGAGGGCACGGCAACGCTTTAGGGGGAGCGTACGTGTGAGGGCGCGGGTTAGTGTTAGCATACGGGTTAGGATTAGGGGATGGGTGAGGGTCAGGAGTCGGGGAAGAGTTAGGGTTAGGGTTCGGGCTAGGGTTAGGGTTATGGGACGGGGACGGTTTAGGGTCCAGGTGAGGGCACGGCAACGCTTTAGGGGGAGCGTACGTGTGAGGGCGCGGGTTAGTGTTAGCCTACGGGTTAGGATTAGGGGATGGGTGAGGGTCAGGAGTCGGGGAAGAGTTAGGGTTAGGGTCGGGCTAGGGTTAGGGTTAGAGGACGGGGACGGTTTAGGGTCCAGGTGGGGAACGGCAACGCTTTAGGGGGAGCGTACGTGTGAGGGCGCGGGTTAGTGTTAGCCTACGGGTTAGGATTATGGGACGGGTGAGGGTCAGGCTTCGTGGAAGGGTTATGGATAGGCTTCGGGCTAGGCTTAGGGTTAGGGGACGGGGACGGTTTAGGGTCCAGGTGAGGGTACGGCAACGCTTTTGGGGGAGCGTACGTGTGAGGGCGCGGGTTAGTGTTAGCGTACGGGTTAGGATTAGGGGACGGGTGAGGGTCAGGCTTGGGGGAAGTGTTAGGGTTAGGGTTCGGGCTAGGTTTAGGGTTAGGGGACGGGGACGGTTTAGGGTCCAGGTGAGGGTACGGCAACGCTTTAGGGGGAGCGTACGTGTGAGGGCGCGGGTTAGTGTTAGCGTACGGGTTAGGATTAGGGGACGGGTGAGGGTCAGGCTTCGGGGAAGGGTTAGGGTTAGGGTTCGGGCTAGGGTTAGGGTTAGGGGACGGGGACGGTTTAGGGTCCAGGTGAGGGTACGGCAACGCTTTAGGGGGAGCGTACGTGTGAGGGCGCGAGTTAGTGTGAGCGTACGGGTTAGGATTAGGGGACGGGTGAGGGTCAGGCTTCGGGGAAGGGTTAGGGTTAGGGTTCGGGCTAGGGTTAGGGTTAGGGGACGGGGACGGTTTAGGGTCCAGGAGAGGGTACGGCAACGCTTTAGGGGGAGCGTACGTGTGAGGGCGCGGGTTAGTGTTAGCGTACGGGTTAGGATTAGGGGACGGGTGAGGGTCAGGCTTCGGGGAAGGGTTAGGGTTAGGGTTCGGGCTAGGGTTAGAGGTAGGGGACGGGGACGGTTTAGGGTCCAGGTGAGGGTACGGCAACGCTTTAGGGGTAGCGTAGGTGTGAGGGCGCGGGTTAGTGTTAGCGTATGGGTTAGGATTATGGTACGGGTGAGGGTCAGGCTTCGGGGAAGGGTTACGGTTAGGGTTCGGGCTATGGTTAGGGTTAGGGGATGGGGACGGTTTAGGGTCCAGGTGAGGGTACTGCAACGGTTTAGGGCGAGCGTACGTGTGAGGGCGCGGGTTAGTGTTAGCCTACGGGTTAGGATTAGGGGACGGGTGAGGGTCAGGAGTCGGGGAAGTGTTAGGGTTAGGGTTCGGGCTAGGGTTAGGGTTAGGGGACGGGGACGGTTTAGGGTCCAGGTGAGGGTACTGCAACGGTTTAGGGCGAGCGTACGTGTGAGGGCGCGGGTTAGTGTTAGCCTACGGGTTAGGATTAGGGGACGGGTGAGGGTCAGGATTCGGGGAAGGGTTAGGGTTATGGTTCGGGCTAGGGTTAGGGTTAGGGGACGGGGACGGTTTAGGGTCCAGGTGAGGGTACGGCAACGCTTTAGGGGGAGCGTACGTGTGAGGGCGCGTGTTCTTGTTAGCCTAAGGGTTAGGATTAGGGGACGGGTGAGGGTCAGGATTCGGGGAAGTGTTAGGGTTAGGGTTCGGGCTAGGGTTAAGGTTAGGGGACGGGGATGGTTTAGGGTCCAGGTGAGGGTACGGCAACGCTTTAGGGGGTGTGTACGTGTGAGGGCGCGGGTTAGTGTTAGCCTACGGGTTAGGATTAGGGGATGGGTGAGGGTCAGGAGTCGGGGAAGAGTTAGGGTTAGGGTTCGGGCTAGGGTTAGGGTTAGAGGACGGGGACGTTTTAGGGTCCAGGTGGGGAACGGCAACGCTTTAGGGGGAGCGTACGTGTGAGGGCGCGGGTTAGTGTTAGCCTACGGGTTAGGATTAGGGGACGTGTGAGGGTCAGGCTTCGGGGAAGGGTTATGGATAGGCTTCGGACTAGGCTTAGGGTTAGTGGACGGGGACGGTTTAGGGTCCAGGTGAGGGTACGGCAACGCTTTTGGGGGAGCGTACGTGTGAGGGCGCGGGTTAGTGTTTGCGTATTGGTTAGGATTAGGGGACGGGTGAGGGTCAGGCTTTGGGGAAGGGTTAGAGTTAGGGTTCGGGCTAGGTTTAGGGTTAGGGGACGGGGAAGGTTTAGGGTCCAGGTGAGGGTACAGCAACACTTTAGGGGGAGCGTACGTGTGAGGGCGTGGGTTAGTGTTAGCGTACGGGTTAGGATTAGGGGACGGGTGAGGGTTAGACTTCGGAGAAGTGTTAGGGTTAGGGTTCGGGCTATGGTTAGGTTTAGGGGACGGGGACGGTTTAGGGTCCAGGTGAGGGTACGACAACGCTTTAGGGGGAGCGTACGTGTGAGGGCGTAGGTTAGTGTTAGCGTACGGGTTAGGATTAGGGGACGGGTGAGGGTCAGGCTTCGGGGAAGGGTTAGGGTTAGGGTTCGGGCTAGGGTTAGAGTTAGGGGATGGGGACGGTTTAGGGTCCAGGTGAGGGTACGGCAACGCTTTAGGGGGAGCGTACGTGTGAGAGCGCGGGTTAGTGTTAGCGTACGGGTTAGGATTAGGGGACGGGTGACGGTCAGGCTTCGGGGAAAGGTTAGGGTTAGGGTCCGGGCTAGAGTTAGGGTTAGGGGACGGGGACGGTTTAGGGTCCAGGTGAGTGTACGGCAACGATTTAGGGGGAGCGTACGTGTGAGGGCGCGGGTTAGTGTTAGCGTACGCGTTAGGATTAGGGGACGGATGAGGGTCAGGCTTCGGGGAAGGGTTAGGGTTAGGGTTCAGGCTAGGGTTAGGGTTAGGGAATGGGGACGGTTTATGGTCCAGGTGAGGGTACGGCAACGCTTTCGGGGGGCGTACGTGTGAGGGCGCGGGTTAGTGTTAGCGTACGGGTTAGGTTTTGTGGACGGGTGAGGGTCAGGCTTTGGGGAAGGGTTAGGGCTAGGGTTCGGGCTAGGGTTAGGGTTAGGGGACGGGGACGGTTTAGGGTCCAGGTGAGGGTACAACAACGCTTTAGGGGGAGCGTACGTGTGAGGTCGCGGGTTAGTGTTAGCGTACGGGTTAGGAATAGGGGACAGGTGAGGGTCAGGCTTCGGGGAAGGGTTAGGGTTTGGGTTCGGGCTAGGGTTAGGGTTAGGGGACGGGGACGGTTTAGGTCCAGGTGAGGGTACAGCAACGCTTTAGGGGTAGCGTACGTATGAGGGCGCGGGTTAGTGTTAGCGTACGGGTTAGGAATAGGGGACGGGTGAGGGTCAGGCTTCGGGGAAGGGTTAGGGTTAGGGTTCGGACTAGGGTTATGGTTAGGGGACGGGGACGGTTTAGGATCCAGGTGAGGGTACGGCAACGCCTTAGGGGGAGCGTACGTGTGAGGGCGCGGTTTAGTGTTAGCGTACGATTTAGGATTAAGGGACGGGTGAGGGTCAGGCTTCGGGGAAGGGTTAGGGTTAGGGTTCGGGCTAGGGTTAGGGTTAGGGGACGGGGAAGGTTTAGGGTGCAGGTGAGAGTACGGCAACGCTTTAGGGGGAGCGTACGTGTGAGGGCGCGGGTTAGTATTAGCGTACGGGTTAGGATTATGGGACGTGTGCGGGTCAGGCTTGGGGGAAGGGTTAGGGTTAGGGTTCAGGCTAGGGTTAGGGTTAGGGGACGGGGACGGTTTAGGGTCCAGGTGAGGGTATGGCAACGCTTTAGGGGGAGCGTACGTGTGAGGGCGCAGGTTAGTGTTAGTGTACGGGATAGGATTAGCGGACGGGTGAGGGTCAGGCTTCGGGGAAGTGTTAGGGTTAGGGTTCAGGCTAGGGTTAGGGTTAGGGGACGGGGACGGTTTAGGGTCCAGGTGAGGGTACGGCAACGCTTTAGGGGGAGCGTACGTGTGAGGGCGTGCGTTAGTGTTAGCGTACGGGTTAGGATTAGGGGACGGGTGAGGGTCAGGCTTCGGGGAAGGGTTAGGGTTAGGGTTCGGGCTAGGGTTAGGGTTAGGGGACGGGGACGGTTTAGGGTCGAGGTGAGGGTACCGCAACGCTTTAGGGGGAGCGTACGTGTGAGGGCGTGGGTTAGTGTTAGCTTATGGGTTAGGATTAGGGGACGGGTGAGGGTCAGGCTTCGGGGAAGGGTTAGGTTTAGGGTTCGGGCTAGGGTTAGGGTTAGGGGACGGGGATGGTTTAGGGTCCAGGTGAGGGTACGGCAACGCTTTAGGGGGAGCGTACGTGTAAGGGCGCGGGTTAGTGTTAGCGTATGTGTTAGGATTAGGGGACGGGTGAGGGTCAGGCTTCGGGGAAGGGTTAGGGTTAGGGTTCCGGCTAGGGTTAGGGGAAGGTTTAGGGTCCAGGTGAGGGTACGGCAACGCTTTAGGGGGAGCGTACGAGTGAGGGCGCGGGTTAGTGTTAGCGTACGGGTTAGGATTATGGGACATGTGAGGGTCAGGCTTCGGGGAAGGGTTAGAGTTAGGGTTCGGGCTAGGGTTAGGGTTAGGGGACGGGGACGGTTTAGGGTCCAGGTGAGCTTACGGCAACGGTTTAGGGGGAGCGTACGTGTGACGGCGTAGGTTAGTGTTAGCCTATGGCTTAGGATTAGGGGACGGGTGAGGGTCAGGCTTCGGGGAAGGGTTAAGGATAGGCTTTGGGCTAGGCTTAGGGTTAGGGGACGGGGACGGTTTAGGGTCCAGGTGAGGGTACGCAACACTTTAGGGGGAGCGTACGTGTGAGGGTGCGGGTTAGTGTTAGCGTACGGGTTAGGAATAGGGGACGGGTGAGGGTCAGGCTTCGGGGAAGGGTTAGGATTAGGGTTCGGGCTAGGGTTATGGTTAGGGGACGGGGACGGTTTAGGATCCAGGTGAGGGTATGGCAACGCTTTAGGGGGAGCGTACGTGTGAGGGCCCGGTTTAGTGTTAGCGTACGGGTTAGGATTAAGGGACGGGTGAGGGTCAGGCTTCGGGGAAGGGTTAGGGTTAGGGTTCGGGCTAGGGTTAGGGTTAGGGGACGGGGAAGGTTTAGGGTCCAGGTGAGAGTACGGCAACGCTTTAGGGGGAGCGTACGTGTGAGGGCGCGGGTTAGTATTAGCGTACGGGTTAGGATTATGGGACGTGTGCGGGTCAGGCTTGGGGGAAGGGTTAGGGTTAGGGTTCAGGCTAGGGTTAGGGTTAGGGGACGGGGACGGTTTAGGGTCCAGGTGAGGTTATGGCAACGCTTTAGGGGGAGCGTACGTGTGAGGGCACGGGTAAGTGTTAGTGTACGGGATAGGATTAGCGGACGGGTGAGGGTCAGGCTTCGGGGAAGGGTTAGGGTTAGGGTTCGGGCTAGGGTTAGGGTTAGGGGACGGGGACGGTTTAGGGTCCAGGTGAGGGTACGGCAACGCTTTAGGGGGAGCGTACGTGTGAGGGCGCGGGTTAGTATTAGCGTACGCGTTAGTATTAGGGGACGGGTGAGGGTCAGGCTTCGGGGAAGGGTTAGGGTTAGGGATCCGGCTAGGGTTAGGGTTAGGGGACGGGGACGGTTTAGGGTCCAGGTGAGGGTACGGCAACGCTTTAGGGGGAGCGTACGTGTGAGGGCGCGGGTTAGTGTTAGCGTACGGGTTAGGATTAGGGGACGGGTGAGGGTCAGGCTTCGGGGAAGGGTTAGGGTTAGGGTTCGGGCTAGGGGACGGGGACGGTTTAGGGTCCAGGTGAGGGTACGGCAACGCTTTAGGGGGAGTGTACGTGTGAGGGCGCGGGTTAGTGTTAGCGTATGGGTTAGGATTAGGGGACGGGTGAGGGTCAGGCTTCGGGGAAGGGTTAGGGTTAGGGTTCCGGCTAGGGTTAGGGGAAGGTTTAGGGTCCAGGTGAGGGTACGGCAACACTTTAGGGGGAGCGTACGTGTGATGGCGAGGGTTAGTGTTAGCCTACGGATTAGGATTAGGGGACGAGTGAGGGTCAGGCTTCGGGGAAGTGTTAGGTATAGGCTTCGGGCTAGGCTTAGGGTTAGGGAACGGGGACGGTTTAGAGTCCAGGTGAGGGTACGGCAACGCTTTACAGGGAGCGTATGTGTGAGGGAGCGGGTTAGTGTTAGCGTACGGGTTAGGATTAGGGGACGGTTGAGGGTCAGGCTTTGGGGAAGGGTTAGGGTTAGGGTTCAGGCTAGGGTTAGGGTTAGGGGACGGGGAAGGTTTAGGGTCCAGGTGAGGGTACGGCAACGCTTTAGGGGGAGTGTACGAGTGAGGGCGCGGGTTAGTGTTAGCGTACGGGTTAGGATTATGGGACATGTGAGGGTCAGGCTTCGGGGAAGGGTTAGAGTTAGGGTTCGGGCTAGGGCTAGGGTTAGGGGACGGGGACGGTTTAGGGTTCAGGTGAGGGTACGGCAACGCTTTAGGGTGAGCATACGTGTGAGGGCGCGCGTTAGTGTTAGCCTACGAGTTAGGATTAGGGGACGGATGAGGGTCAGGATTCGGGGAAGGGTTAGGGTTAGGGTTCGGGCTAGGGTTAGGGTTAGGGGACGGGTTACGGTTTAGGGTCCAGGTGAGGGTACGGCAACGCTTTAGGGGGAGCGTACGTGTGAGGGCGTGGGTTAGTGTTAGCCTACGGGTTAGGTTTAGGGGACGGGTGAGGGTCAGGCTTCGGGGAAGTGTTAGGGATAGGCTTCGGGCTAGGCTTAGGGTTAGGGGACGGGGACGGTTTAGGGTCCAGGTGAGGGTACGGCAACGCTTTAGGGGGAGCGTATGTGTGAGGGAGCGGGTTAGTGTTAGCGTACGTGTTAGGATTAGGGGACGGTTGAGGGTCAGGCTTCGGGGAAGGGTTAGGGTTAGGTTTCAGGCTAGGGTTAGGGTTAGGGGACGGGGAAGGTTTAGGGTCCAGGTGAGGGTACGGCAACGCTTTAGGGGGAGCGTACGAGTGAGGGCGCGGGTTAGTGTTAGCGTACGGGTTAGGATTATGGGACATGTGAGGGTCAGGCTTCGGGGAAGGGTTAGAGTTACGGTTCGGGCTAGGGTTAGGGTTAGGGGACGGGGACGGTTTAGGGTCCAGGTGAGCTTACGGCAACGCTTTAGGGGGAGCGTACGTGTGAGGGCGCGGGTTAGTGTTAGCCTATGGCTTAGGATTAGGGGACGGGTGAGGGTCAGGCTTCGGGGAAGTGTTAAGGATAGGCTTTGGGCTAGGCTTAGGGTTAGGGGACGGGGACGGTTTAGGGTCCAGGTGAGGGTACGGCAACGCTTTAGGGGGAGCGTACGTGTGAGGGTGCGGGTTAGTGTTAGCGTACGGGTTAGGATTAGGGGACGGGTGAGGGTCAGGCTTCGGGGAAGGGTTAGGGTTAGGGTTCGGGCTAGGGTTAGGGTTAGGGGACGGGGAAGTTTAGGGTCCAGGTGAGGGTACGGCAACGCTTTAGGGGGAGCGTACGTGTGAGGACGCGGGTTAGTGTTAGCGTACGGGTTAGGATTAGGGTACGGTTGAGGGTCAGGCTCGGGGGAAGGGTTAAGGTTAGGGTTCGGGCTAGGGTTAGGGTTAGGGGACGGGGACGGTTTAGGGTCCAGGTGAGGGTACGGCAACGCTTTAGGGGGAGCGTACCTGTGAGGGCGCGGGTTAGTGTTAGCATACGCCTTAGGATTAGGGGATGGGTGAGGGTCAGGCTTCGGATAAGGGTTAGGGTTAGGGTTCGGGCTAGGGTTAGCCTTAGGGGACGGGGAATGTTTAGGGTCCAGGTGAGGGTACGGCAACGCTTTAGGGGGAGCGTACGTGTGAGGGCGCGGGTTAGTGTTAGCGTACGGGTTAGGATTAGGGGATGGGTGAGATCAGGCTTCGGGGAAGGGTTAGGGTTAGGGTTCGGGCTAGGGTTAGGGTTAGGGGACGGGGACGGTTTAGGGTCAAGGTGAGTGTACGGCAACGCTTTAGGGGGAGCGTACGTGTGAGGGCGCGGGTTAGTGTTAGTGTATGGTTTAGGATTAGGGGACGGGTGAGGGTCTGGCTTCGGGGAAGGGTTAGGGTTAGGGTTCGGGCTAGGGTTAGGGTTAGGGGACGGGGACGGTTTAGGGTCCAGGTGAGGGTACGGCAACGCTTTAGGGGGAGAGTACGTGTGAGGGTGCGGGTTAGTGTTAGCCTACAGGTTAGGATTAGGGGACGGGTGAGGGTCAGGCTTCGGGGAAGGGTTAGGGTTAGGGTTCGGGCTAGGGTTAGGGTTAGGGTACGGGGACGGTTTAGGGTCCAGGTGAGGGTACGGCAACGTTTTAGGGGGAGCGTACGTGTGAGGGCGCGGGTTAGTGTTACCGTACGGGTTAGGATTAGGGGACGGGTGAGGGTCAGGCTTCGGGGAAGCGTTAGGGTTAGGGTTCCGGCTAGGGTTAGGGGAAGGTTTAGGGTCCAGGTGAGGGTTCGGCAACACTTTAGGGGGAGCGTACGTGTGATGGCGAGGGTTAGTGGTACCCTACGGGTTAGGATTAGGGGACGGGTGAAGGTCAGGCTTCGGGGAAGGGTTAGGGTTAGGGTTCGGGCTAGGGTTAGGGTTAGGGAATGGGGACGGTTTACGGTCCAGGTGAAGGTACGGTAACGCTTTAGAGGGAGCGTACGTGTGAGGGCGCGGGTTAGTGTTAGCCTACGGGTTTGGATTAGGGGACGGTTGAGGGTCAGGCTTTGGGGAAGGGTTAGGGTTCGGGCTAGGGTTAGGGTTAGGGGACGGGGACGGTTTAGGGTCCAGGTGAGGGTACGGCAACGCTTTAGGGGGAGCATACGTGTGAGGGCGTGGGTTAGTGTTAGCCTACGCCTTAGGAATAGGGGACGGGTGAGGGTCAGGCTTCGGGGAAGGGTTAGGGTTAGGGTTCTGCCTAGGGTTAGGGTTAGGGGAAGGGGACGGGTTAGGGTCCAGGTGCGGGTACGGCAACTCTTTAGGGGGAGCGTACATGTGAGGGCTCGGGTTATTGTTAGCCTACGGGTTAGGATTAGGGAACGGGTGAGGGTCAGGCTTCGGGGAAGGGTTAGGGTTAGGGTTCGGGCTAGGGTTAGGGTTACGGGACGGGGACGGTTTAGGGTCCAGGTGAGGGTACGGCAACGCTTTAGGGGGAGCGTACGTGTGAGGGCGCGGGTTAGTGTTAGCGTATGGGTTAGGATTAGGGGACGGGTGAGGGTCATGCTTCGGGGAAGGGTTACGGTTAGGGTTCGGGCTAGGGTTAGGGTTAGGGGACGTGGAAGGTTTAGGGTCCAGGTGAGGGTACTGCAACGGTTTAGGGCGAGCGTACGTGTGAAGGCGCGGGTTAGTGTTAGCGTATGGGTTAGGATTAGGGGACGGGTGAGGGTCAGGCTTCGGGGAAGGGTTAGGGTTAGGATTAGGGCTAGGGTTAGGGTTAGGGGACCAGGACGGTTTAGGGTCCAGGTGAGGGTACGGCAACGCTTTAGGGGGAGCGTACGTGTGAGGGCGTGTGTTAGTGTTAGCCTACGCCTTAGGATTAGGGGACGGGTGAGGGTCAGGCTTCGGGGAAGGGTTAGGGTTAGGGTTCTGCCTAGGGTTAGGGTTAGGGGAAGGGGACGGGTTAGGGTCCAGGTGCGGGTACGGCAACTCTTTAGGGGGAGCGTACATGTGAGGGCGTGGGTTAGTGTTAGCCTACGTGTTAGGATTAGGGGACGGGTGAGGGTCAGGCTTCGGGGAAGGGTTAGGGTTAGGGTTCGGGCTAGGGTTAGGGTTACGGGACGGGGACGGTTTAGGGTTCAGGTGAGGGTACGGCAACGCTTTAGGGGGAGCGTACATGTGAGGGTGCGGGTTAGTGTTAGCGTACGGGTTAGGAATAGGGGACGGGTGAGGGTCAGGCTTCGGGGAAGGGTTAGGGTTAGGGTTCGGGCAAGGGTTATGGTTAGGGGACGGGGACGGTTTAGGATCCAGGTGAGGGTATGGCAACGCTTTAGGGGGAGCGTACGTGTGAGGGCGCGGTTTAGTGTTAGCGTACGGGTTAGGATTAAGGGACGGGTGAGGGTCAGGCTTCGGGGAAGGGTTAGGGTTAGAGTTCGGGCTAGGGTTAGGGTTAGGGGACGGGGAAGGTTTAGGGTCCAGGTGAGTGTACGGCAACGCTTTAGGGGGAGCGTACGTGTGAGGGCGCGGGTTAGTATTAGCGTACGGGTTAGGATTATGGGACGTGTGCGGGTCAGGCTTGGGGGAAGGGTTAGGGTTAGGGTTCAGGCTAGGGTTAGGGTTAGGGGACGGGGACGGTTTACAGTCCAGGTGAGGGTATGGCAACGCTTTAGGGGGAGCGTACGTGTGAGGGCACGGGTTAGTGTTAGTGTACGGGATAGGATTAGCGGACGGGTGAGGGTCAGGCTTCGGGGAAGGGTTAGGGTTAGGGTTCGGGCTAGGGTTAGGGTTAGGGGACGGGGACGGTTTAGGGTCCAGGTGAGGGTACGGCAACGCTTTAGGGGGAGCGTACGTGTGAGGGCGCGGGTTAGTGTTAGCGTACGCGTTAGTATTAGGGGACGGGTGAGGGTCAGGCTTCGGGGAAGGGTTAGGGTTAGGGATCGGGCTAGGGTTAGGGTTAGGGGACGGGGACGGTTTAGGGTCCAGGTGAGGGTACGGCAACGCTTTAGGGGGAGCGTACGTGTGAGGGCGCGGGTTAGTGTTAGCGTACGGGTTAGGATTAGGGGACGGGTGAGGGTCAGGCTTCGGGGAAGGGTTAGGGTTAGGGTTCGGGCTAGGGGACGGGGACGGTTTAGGGTCCAGGTGAGGGTACGGCAACGCTTTAGGGGGAGTGTACGTGTGAGGGCGCAGGTTAGTGTTAGCGTATGGGTTAGGATTAGGGGACGGGTGAGGGTCAGGCTTCGGGGAAGGGTTAGGGTTAGGGTTCCGGCTAGGGTTAGGGGAAGGTTTAGGGTCCAGGTGAGGGTACGGCAACACTTTAGGGGGAGCGTACGTGTGATGGCGAGGGTTAGTGTTAGCCTACGGATTAGGATTAGGGGACGAGTGAGGGTCAGGCTTCGGGGAAGGGTTAGGGTTAGGGTTCGGGCTAGGGTTAGGGTTAGGGGACGGGGACGGTTTAGGGTCCAGGTGAGGGTACGGCAACGCTTTAGGGGGAGCGTACGTGTGAGGGCGTGGGTTAGTGTTAGCCTACGGGTTAGGTTTAGTGGACGGGTGAGGGTCAGGCTTCGAGGAAGTGTTAGGGATAGGCTTCGGGCTAGGCTTAGGGTTAGGGGACGGGGACGGTTTAGGGTCCAGGTGAGGGTACGGCAACGCTTTAGGGGGAGCGTATGTGTGAGGGAGCGGGTTAGTGTTAGCGTACGTGTTAGGATTAGGGGACGGTTGAGGGTCAGGCTTCGGGGAAGGGTTAGGGTTAGGGTTCAGGCTAGGGTTAGGGTTAGGGGACGGGGAAGGTTTAGGGTCCAGGTGAGGGTACGGCAACGCTTTAGGGGGAGCGTACGAGTGAGGGCGCGGGTTAGTGTTAGCGTACGGGTTAGGATTATGGGACATGTGAGGGTCAGGCTTCGGGGAAGGGTTAGAGTTACGGTTAGGGCTAGGGTTAGGGTTAGGGGACGGGGACGGTTTAGGGTCCAGGTGAGCTTACGGCAACGCTTTAGGGGGAGCGTACGTGTGAGGGCGCGGGTTAGTGTTAGCCTATGGCTTAGGATTAGAGGACGGGTGAGGGTCAGGCTTCGGGGAAGTGTTAAGGATAGGCTTTGGGCTAGGCTTAGGGTTAGGGGACGGGGACGGTTTAGGGTCCAGGTGAGGGTACGGCAACGCTTTAGGGGGAGCGTACGTGTGAGGGTGCGGGTTAGTGTTAGCGTACGGGTTAGGATTAGGGGACGGGTGAGGGTCAGGCTTCGGGGAAGTGTTAGAGTTAGGGTTCGGGCTAGGGTTAGGGTTAGGGGACGGGGAAGGTTTAGGGTCCAGGTGAGGGTACGGCAACGCTTTAGGGGGAGCGTACGTGTGAGGACGCGGGTTAGTGTTAGCGTACGGGTTAGGATTAGGGGACGGATGAGGGTCAGGCTTCGGGGAAGGGTTAGGGTTAGGGTTCGGGCTAGGGTTAGGGTTAGGGGACGGGGACGGTTTAGGGTCCATGTGAGGGTACGGCAACGCTTTAGGGGGAGCGTACGTGTGAGGGCGCGGGTTAGTGTTAGCCTACGCCTTAGGATTAGGGGATGGGTGAGGGTCAGGCTTCGGATAAGGGTTAGGGTTAGGGTTCGGGCTAGGGTTAGCCTTAGGGGACGGGGAAGGTTTAGGGTCCAGGTGAGGGTACGGCAACGCTTTAGGGGGAGCGTATGTGTGAGGGCGCGTGTTAGTGTTAGCGTACGGGTTAGGATTAGGGGATGGGTGAGATCAGGCTTCGGGGAAGGGTTAGGGTTAGGGTTCGGGCTAGGGTTAGGGTTAGGGGACGGGGACGGTTTAGGGTCCAGGTGAGTGTACGGCAACGCTTTAGGGGGAGCGTACGTGTGAGGGCGCGGGTTAGTGTTAGTGTATGGTTTAGGATTAGGGGACGGGTGAGTGTCTGGCTTCGGGGAAGGGTTAGGGTTAGGGTTCGGGCTAGGGTTAGGGTTAGGGGACGGGGACGGTTTAGGGTCCAGGTGAGGGTACGGCAACGCTTTAGGGGGAGAGTACGTGTGAGGGTGCGGGTTAGTGTTAGCGTATGGGTTAGGATTAGGGGACGGGTGAGCGTCAGGTGTCGGAGAAGTGTTAGGGTTAGGGTTCGGGCTAGCGTTACGGTTAAGGGTTAGGGTTAGGGTTAGGGTTAGGGTTAGGGTTAGGGGACGGGGACGGTTTAGGGTCCATGTGAGGGTACGGCAGCGCTTTAGGGGGAGCGTACGTGTGAGGTTGCCGGTTAGTGTTAGCGTACGGGTTAGGATTAGGGGACGGGTGAGGGTCAGGCTTCGGGGAAGGGTTAGGGTTAGGGTTCGGGCTAGGGTTAGGGTTAGGGTACGGGGACGGTTTAGGGTCCAGGTGAGGGTACGGCAACGTTTTAGGGGGAGCGTACGTGTGAGGGCGCGGGTTAGTGTTACCGTACGGGTTAGGATTAGGGGACGGGTGAGGGTCAGGCTTCGGGGAAGCGTTAGGGTTAGGGTTCCGGCTAGGGTTAGGGGAAGGTTTAGGGTCCAGGTGAGGGTTCGGCAACACTTTAGGGGGAGCGTACGTGTGATGGCGAGGGTTAGTGGTACCCTACGGGTTAGGATTAGGGGACGGGTGAAGGTCAGGCTTCGGGGAAGGGTTAGGGTTAGGGTTCGGGCTAGGGTTAGGGTTAGGGAATGGGGACGGTTTACGGTCCAGGTGAAGGTACGGCAACGCTTTAGAGGGAGCGTACGTGTGAGGGCGCGGGTTAGTGTTAGCCTACGGGTTTGGATTAGGGGACGGTTGAGGGTCAGGCTTTGGGGAAGGGTTAGGGTTCGGGCTAGGGTTAGGGTTAGGGGACGGGGACGGTTTAGGGTCCAGGTGAGGGTACGGCAACGCTTTAGGGGGAGCATACGTGTGAGGGCGTGGGTTAGTGTTAGCCTACGCCTTAGGAATAGGGGACGGGTGAGGGTCAGGCTTCGGGGAAGGGTTAGGTTTAGGGTTCTGCCTAGGGTTAGGGTTAGGGGAAGGGGACGGGTTAGGGTCCAGGTGCGGGTACGGCAACTCTTTAGGGGGAGCGTACATGTGAGGGCTCGGGTTATTGTTAGCCTACGGGTTAGGATTAGGGAACGGGTGAGGGTCAGGCTTCGGGGAAGGGTTAGGGTTAGGGTTCGGGCTAGGGTTAGGGTTACGGGACGGGGACGGTTTAGGGTCCAGGTGAGGGTACGGCAACGCTTTAGGGGGAGCGTACGTGTGAGGGCGCGGGTTAGTGTTAGCGTATGGGTTAGGATTAGGGGACGGGTGAGGGTCATGCTTCGGGGAAGGGTTACGGTTAGGGTTCGGGCTAGGGTTAGGGTTAGGGGACGTGGAAAGTTTAGGGTCCAGGTGAGGGTACTGCAACGGTTTAGGGCGAGCTTACGTGTGAAGGCGCGGGTTAGTGTTAGCGTATGGGTTAGGATTAGGGGACGGGTGAGGGTCAGGCTTCGGGGAAGGGTTAGGGTTAGTATTAGGGCTAGGGTTAGGGTTAGGGGACCAGGACGGTTTAGGGTCCAGGTGAGGGTACGGCAACGCTTTAGGGGGAGCGTACGTGTGAGGGCGTGTGTTAGTGTTAGCCTACGCCTTAGGATTAGGGGACGGGTGAGGGTCAGGCTTCGGGGAAGGGTTAGGGTTAGGGTTCTGCCTAGGGTTAGGGTTAGGGGAAGGGGACGGTTTAGGGTCCAGGTGAGGGTACGGCAACGCTTTAGGGGGAGCGTACGTGTGAGGGCACGGGTTAGTGTTAGCGTACGGGTTAAGAATAGGGGACGGGTGAGGGTCAGGCTTCGGGGAAGGGTTAGGGTTAGGGTTCGGGCTAGGGTTAGGGTTAGGGGACTGGGACGGTTTAGGGTCCAGGTGAGGATACGGCAATGCTTTAGGGGGGTCGTACGTGTGAGGGCGCGGGTTAGTGTTAGCCTACGGGTTAGGATTAGGGGACGGGTGAGCGTCAGGCTTCGGGGAAGCGTTAGGGTTAGGGTTCCGGCTAGGGTTAGGGGAAGGTTTAGGGTCCAGGTGAGGGTACGGCAACACTTTAGGGGGAGCGTACATGTGATGGCGAGGGTTAGTGTTAGCCTACGGGTTAGGATTAGGGGACGGGTGAGGGTCAGGCTTCGGGGAAGGGTTAGGGTTAGGGTTCGGGCTAGGGTTAGGGTTAGGGAACGGGGATGGTTTAGGGTCCAGGGGAGGGTACGGCATTGCTTTAGGGGGAGTGTACGTGTGAGGGGGCGGGTTAATGTTAGCGTACGGGTTAGGATTAGGGGACGGGTGAGGGTCAGGCTTCAGGGAAGGGTTAGGGTTAGGGTTCGGGCTAGGGTTAGGGTTAGGGGATGGGGACGGTTTAGGGTCCAGGTGAGGGTACGGCAATGCTTTAGGGGGAGCGTATGTGTGAGGGCGCGGGTTAGTGTTAGCGTACGGTTTAGGATTAGGGGACGGTGAGGGTCAGGCTTCGGGGAAGGGTTAGGGTTAGGGTTCAGGGTAGGGTTAGGGTTAGGGGACGGGGAAGGTTTAGGGTCCAGGTGAGGGTACGGCAACGCTTTAGGGGGAGCGTACGAGTGAGTGCGCAGGTTAGTGTTAGCATACGGGTTAGGATTAAGGGACATGTGAGGGTCAGGCTTCGGGGAAGGGTTAGAGTTAGGGTTCGGGCTAGGGTTAGGGTTAGGGGACGGGGACGTTTTAGGGTCCACGTGAGGGTACGGCAACGCTTTAGGGGGAGCATACGTGTGAGGGCGCGGGTTAGTGTTAGCGTACGGGTTAGGATTAGGGGACGGGTGAGGGTCAGGCTTCGGGGAAGGTTTAGGGTTAGGGTTCGGGCTAGGGTTAGGGTTATGGGACGGAGACGGTTTAGGGTCCAGGTGAGGGTACGGCAACGCTTTAGGGGGAGCGTACGTATGAGGGCGCGGGTTAGTGTTAGCGTACGGGTTAGGATTAGGGGACGGGTGAGTGTCAGGCTTCGGAGAATGGTTAGGGTTAGGGTTCGGGCTAGGGTTAGGCTTAGGGGACGGGGAAGGTTTAGGGTTCAGGTGAGGGTACGGCTACGCTTTAGGGGGAGCGTACGAGTGAGGGCGCGGGTTACTGTTTGCGTACGGGTTAGGATTAGGGGACGGGTGAGGGTCAGGCTTCGGGGAAGGGTTAGGGTTAGGGTTCGGGCTAGGGTTAGGGTTAGGGGACGGGGACGGTTTAGGGTCCAGGTGAGGGTACGGCAACGCTTTAGGGGGAGCGTACGTGTGAGGGCGCGGGTTAGTGTTAGCGTACGGGTTAGGATTAGGGGACGGGTGAGGGTCAGGCTTCGGGGAAGGGTTAGGGTTAGGGTTCGGGCTAGGGTTAGGGTTAGGGAATGGGGACGGTTTACCGTCCAGGTGAGGGTACGGCAACGCTTTAGAGGGAGCGTACGTGTGAGGGCGCGGGTTAGTGTTAGCCTACGGGTTTGGATTAGGGGACGGTTGAGGGTCAGGCTTTGGGGAAGGGTTAGGGTTCGGGCTAGGGTTAGGGTTAGGGGACGGGGACGGTTTAGGGTCCAGGTGAGGGTACGGCAACGCTTTAGGGGGAGCGTACGTGTGAGGGCGTGGGTTAGTGTTAGCCTACGCCTTAGGAATAGGGGACGGGTGAGGGTCAGGCTTCGGGGAAGGGTTAGGGTTAGGGTTCTGCCTAGGGTTAGGGTTAGGGGAAGGGGACGGGTTAGGGTCCAGGTGCGGGTACGGCAACTCTTTAGGGGGAGCGTACATGTGAGGGCTCGGGTTATTGTTAGCCTACGGGTTAGGATTAGGGAACGGGTGAGGGTCAGGCTTCGGGGAAGGGTTAGGGTTAGGGTTCGGGCTAGGGTTAGGGTTACGGGACGGGGACGGTTTAGGGTCCAGGTGAGGGTACGGCAACGCTTTAGGGGGAGCGTACGTGTGAGGGCGCGGGTTAGTGTTAGCGTATGGGTTAGGATTAGGGGACGGGTGAGGGTCATGCTTCGGGGAAGGGTTACGGTTAGGGTTCGGGCTAGGGTTAGGGTTAGGGGACGTGGAAGGTTTAGGGTCCAGGTTAGGGTACTGCAACGGTTTAGGGCGAGCGTACGTGTGAAGGCGCGGGTTAGTGTTAGCGTATGGGTTAGGATTAGGGGACGGGTGAGGGTCAGGCTTCGGGGAAGGGTTAGGGTTAGGATTAGGGCTAGGGTTAGGGTTAGGGGACCAGGACGGTTTAGGGTCCAGGTGAGGGTACGGCAACGCTTTAGGGGGAGCGTACGTGTGAGGGCGTGGGTTAGTGTTAGCCTACGCCTTAGGATTAGGGGACGGGTGAGGGTCAGGCTTCGGGGAAGGGTTAGGGTTAGGATTCTGCCTAGGGTTAGGGTTAGGGGAAGGGGACGGGTTAGGGTCCAGGTGCGGGTACGGCAACTCTTTAGGGGGAGCGTACATGTGAGGGCGTGGGTTAGTGTTAGCCTACGTGTTAGGATTAGGGGACGGGTGAGGGTCAGGCTTCGGGGAAGGGTTAGGGTTAGGGTTCGGGCTAGGGTTAGGTTTACGGGACGGGGACGGTTTAGGGTTCAGGTGAGGGTACGGCAACGCTTTAGGGGGAGCGTACATGTGAGGGCGCGGGTTAGTGTTAGCGTACGGGTTAGGATTAGGGGACGGGTGAGGGTCAGGCTTCAGGGAAGGGTTAGGGTTAGGGTTCCTGGTAAGGTGAGTGTTAGGGGACGGGGACTGTTTAGGGTCCAGGTGGGGTACGGCAACGCTTTAGGGGGAGCGTACGTGTGAGGGCGCAGTTTAGTGTTAACCCCCGGGTTAGGATTAGGGGACGGGTGAGGGTCAGGCTTCGGGGAAGAGTTAGGGTTAGGGTTCGTGCTAGGCTTAGGGTTAGGGGACTTGGACTGTTTAGGGTCCAGGTGAGGGTACGGCAACGTTTTAGGGGGAACGTACGTGTGAGGGCGCGGGTTAGTGTTAGAGTAAGGGTTAGTATTAGGGGATGGGTGAGGGTCAGGCTTCGGGGAAGGGTTAGGGTTAGGGTTCGGGCTAGGGTTAAGGTTAGGGGACGGGGACGGTTTAGGGTCCAGGAGAGGGTACAGCAACGCTTTAGGGGGAGCGTACGTGTGAGGGCGCGGTTAGTGTTAGCGTACGGGTTAGGATTAGGGGACGGGTGAAGGTCAGGCTTCGGGGAAGGGTTAGGGTTAGGGTTCGGGCTAGGGTTAGAGGTAGGGGACGGGGACGGTTTAGGGTCCAGGTGAGGGTACGGCAACGCTTTAGGGGTAGCGTACGTGTGAGGGCGCGGGTTAGTGTTAGCGAATGTGTTAGGATTAGTGTACGGGTGAGGGTCAGGCTTCGGGGAAGGGTTACGGTTAGGGTTCGGGCTAGGGTTAGGGTTAGGGGACGGGGACGGTTTAGGGTCCAGGTGAGCTTACGGCAACGCTTTAGGGGGAGCGTACGTGTGAGGGCGCGTGTTCTTGTTAGCCTAAGAGTTAGGATTAGGGGACGGGTGAGGGTCAGGATTCGGGGAAGGGTTAGGGTTAGGGTTCGGGCTAGGGTTAGAGGTAGGGGACAGGGACGGTTTAGGGTCCAGGTGAGGGTACGGCAAAGCTTTAGGGGGAGCGTACGTGTGAGGGCGCGGGTTAGTGTTAGCCTACGGGTTAGGATTAGGGGATGGGTGAGGGTCAGGAGTCGGGGAAGAGTTAGGGTTAGGGTTCGGGCTAGGGTTAGGGTTAGAGGACGGGGACGGTTTAGGGTCCAGGTGGGGAAGGGCAACACTTTAGTGGGAGCGTACGTGTGAGGGCGCGGGTTAGTGTTAGCCTACGGATTAGGATTATGGGACGGGTGAGGGTCAGGCTTCAGGGAAGGGCTATGGACAGGCTTCGGGCTAGGCTTAGGGTTAGGGGACGGGGACGGTTTAGGGTCCAGGTGAGGGTACGGCAACGCTTTTGGGGGAGCGTACGTGTGAGGGCGCGGGTTAGTGTTTGCGTATTGTTTAGGATTAGGGGACAGGTGAGGGTCAGGCTTCGGGGAAGGGTTAGGGTTAGGGTTCGGGCTAGGTTTAGGGTTAGGGGACGGGGAAGGTTTAGGGTCCAGGTGAGGGTACTGCAACACTTTAGGGGCAGCGTACGTGTGAGGGCGCGGGTTAGTGTTAGCGTACGGGTTAGGATTAGGGGACGGGTGAGGGTCAGGCTTGGGGGAAGAGTTAGGGTTAGGGTTCGGGCTAGGTTTAGGGTTAGGGGACGGGGACGGTTTAGGGTCCAGGTGAGGGTACGGCAACGCTTTAGGGGGAGCGTACGTGTGAGGGCACGGGTTAGTGTTAGCGTACGGGTTAGGATTAGGGGACGGGTGAGGGTCAGGCTTCGGGGAAGGGTTAGGGTTAGGGTTCGGGCTAGGGTTAGGGTTAGGGGACGGGGACGGTTTAGGGTCCAGGTGAGGGTACGGCAACGCTTTAGGGGGAGCGTACGTGTGAGGGCGCGAGTTAGTGTGAGCGTACGGGTTAGGATTAGGGGACGGGTGAGGGTCAGGCTTCGGGGAAGGGTTAGGGTTAGGGTTCGGGCTAGGGTTAGGGTTAGGGGACGGGGACGGTTTAGGGTCCAGGAGAGGTTACGGCAACGCTTTAGGGGGAGTGTACGTGTGAGGGCGCGGGTTAGTGTTAGCGTACAGGTTAGGATTAGGGGACGGGTGAGGGTCAGGCTTCGGGGAAGGGTTAGGGTTAGGGTTCGGGCTAGGGTTAGAGGTAGGGGACGGGGACGGTTTAGGGTCCAGGTGAGGGTACGGCAACGCTTTAGGGGTAGCGTACGTGTGAGGGCGCGGGTTAGTGTTAGCGTATGGGTTAGGATTAGGGTACGGGTGAGGGTCACGCTTTGGGGAAGTGTTACGGTTAGGGTTCGGGCTATGGTTAGGGTTAGGGGATGGGGATGGTTTAGGGTCCAGGCGAGGGTACTGCAACGGTTTAGGGCGAGCGTACGTGTGAGGGCGCGGGTTAGTGTTAGCCTACGGGTTAAGATTAGGGGACGGGTGAGGGTCAGGAGTCGGGGAAGGGTTAGGGTTAGGGTTCGGGCTAGTGTTAGGGTTAGGGGACGGGGACGGTTTAGGGTCCAGGTGAGGGTACTGCAACGGTTTAGGGCGAGCGTACGTGTGAGGGCGCGGGTTAGTGTTAGCCTACGGGTTAGGATTAGGGGACGGGTGAGGGTCAGGATTCGGGGAAGGGTTAGGGTTAGGGTTCGGGCTAGGGTTAGGGTTAGGGGACGGGGACGGTTTAGGGTCGAGGTGAGGGTACGGCAACGCTTTAGGGGGAGCGTACGTGTGAGGGAGCGTGTTCTTGTTAGCCGAAGGGTTAGGATTAGGGGACGGGTGAGGGTCAGGCTTCGGGGAAGGGTTAGGGTTAGGGTTCGGGCTAGGGTTAGGGTTACGGGACGGGGACGGTTTAGGGTCCAGGTGAGGGTACGGCAACGCTTTAGGGGGAGCGTACGTGTGAGGGCGCGTGTTAGTGTTAGCCTACGGGTTAGGATTAGGGGATGGGTGAGGGTCAGGAGTCGGGGAAGAGTTAGGGTTAGGGTTCGGGCTAGGGTTAGGGTTAGAGGTCGAGGACGGTTTAGGGTCCAGGTGGGGAACGGCAACGCTTTAGGGGGAGCGTACGTGTGAGGGCGCGGGTTAGTGTTAGCCTACGGGTTAGGATTAGGGGACGGGTGAGGGTCAGGCTTCGGGGAAGGGTTATGGATAGGCTTCGGGCTAGGCTTAGGGTTAGGGGACGGGGACGGTTTAGGGTCCAAGTGAGGGTACGGCAACGCTTTTGGGGGAGCGTACGTGTGAGGGCGCGGGTTAGTGTTTGCGTATTGGTTAGGATTAGGGGACGGGTGAGGGTCAGGCTTCGGGGAAGGGTTAGGGTTAGGGTTCGGGCTAGGGTTAGGGTTAGGGGACGGGGACGGTTTAGGGTCCAGGTGAGGGTACGGCAACGATTTAGGGGGAGCGTACGTGTGAGGGCGCGGGTTAGTGTTAGCGTACTCGTTAGGATTAGCGGACGGGTGAGGGTCAGGCTTCGGGGAAGGGTTAGGGTTAGGGATCGGGCTAGGGTTAGGGTTAGGGGACGGGGACGGTTTAGGGTCCAGGTGAGGGTACGGCAACGCTTTAGGGGGAGCGTACGTGTGAGGGCGCAGGTTAGTGTTAGCGTACGGGTTAGGATTAGGGGACGGCTGAGGGTCAGGCTTCGGGGAACGGTTAGGGTTAGGGTTCGGGCTAGGGTTAGAGTTAGGGGACGGGGACGGTTTAGGGTCGAGGTGAGGGTACGGCAACGCTTTAGGGGGAGCGTACGTGTGAGGGTGCGGGTTAGTGTTAGCGTATGGGTTAGGATTAGGGGACGGGTGAGTGTCAGGCTTCGGGGAAGGGTTAGGTTTAGGGTTCGGGCTAGGGTTAGGGTTAGGGGACGGGGACGGTTTAGGGTCCAGGTGAGGGTACGGCAACGCTTTAGGGGGAGCGTACGTGTAAGGGCGCAGGTTAGTGTTAGCATATGTGTTAGGATTAGGGGACGGGTGAGCGTCAGGCTTCGGGGAAGGGTTAGGGTTAGGGTTCCGGCTAGGGTTAGGGGAAGGTTTAGGGTCCAGGTGAGGGTACGGCAACAGTTTAGGGGGAGCGTACGTGTGATGGCGAGGGTTAGTGTTAGCCTACGGGATAGGATTAGGGGACGGGTGAGGGTCAGGCTTCGGGGAAGTGTTAGGGATAGGCTTCGGGCTAGGCTTAGGGTTAGGGGACGGGGACGGTTTAGGGTCCAGGTGAGGGTACGGCAACGCTTTACGGGGAGCGTATGTGTGAGGGAGCCGGTTAGTGTTAGCGTACGGGTTAGGATTAGGGGACGGGTGAGGGTCAGGCTTCGGGGAAGGGTTAGGGTTAGGGTTCAGGCTAGGGTTAGGGTTAGGGGACGGGGAAGGTTTAGGGTCCAGGTGAGGGTACGGCAACGCTTTAGGGGGAGCGTACGAGTGAGGGCGCGGGTTAGTGTTAGCGTACGGGTTACGATTATGGGACATGTGAGGATCAGGCTTCGGGGAAGGGTTAGTGTTAGGGTTCGGGCTAGGGTTAGGGTTAGGGGACGGGGACAGTTTAGGGTCCAGGTGAGGGTACGGCAACGCTTTAGGGGGAGCGTACGTGTGAGGGCGGGGGTTAGTGTTAGCGTATGGGTTAGGATTAGGGGACGGATGAGGGTCAGGATTCGGGGAAGGGTTAGGGTTAGGGTTCGGGCTAGGGTTAGGGTTAGGGGACGGGGACGGTTTAGGGTCCAGGTGAGGGTACGGCAACGCTTTAGGGGGAGCGTACGTGTGAGGGCGCGGGTTAGTGTTAGCCTACGGGTTAGGTTTAGGGGACGGGTGAGGGTCAGGCTTCGGGGAAGTGTTAGGGATAGGCTTCGGGCTAGGCTTAGGGTTAGGGGACGGGGACGGTTTAGGGTCCAGGTGAGGGTACGGCAACGCTTTAGGGGGAGCGTATGTGTGAGGGAGCGGGTTAGTGTTAGCGTACTTGTTAGGATTAGGGGACGGTTGCGGGTCAGGCTTCGGGGAAGGGTTAGGGTTAGGGTTCAGGCTAGGGTTAGGGTTAGGGGACGGGGAAGGTTTAGGGTCCAGGTGAGGGTACGGCAACGCTTTAGGGGGAGCGTACGAGTGAGGGCGCGGGTTAGTGTTAGCGTACGGGTTAGGATTATGGGACATGTGAGGGTCAGGCTTCGGGGAAGTGTTAGAGTTAGGGTTCGGGCTAGGGTTAGGGTTAGGGGACGCGGACGGTTTAGGGTCCAGGTGAGCTTACGGCAACGCTTTAGGGTGAGCGTACGTGTGAGGGCGCAGGTTAGTGTTAGCCTATGGCTTAGGATTAGGGGACGGGTGAGGGTCAGGCTTCGGGGAAGGGTTAAGGATAGGCTTTAGGCTAGGCTTAGGGTTAGGGGACGGGGACGGTTTAGGGTCCAGGTGAGGGTACGGCAACGCTTTAGGGGGAGCGTACGTGTGAGGGTGCGGGTTAGTGTTAGCGTACGGGTTAGGATTAGGGGACGGGTGAGGGTCAGGCTTCGGGGAAGGGTTAGGGTTAGGGTTCGGGCTAGGGTTAGGGTTAGGGGACGGGGAAGGTTTAGGGTCCAGGTGAGGGTACGGCAACGCTTTAGGGGGAGCGTACGTGTGAGGGCGCGGGTTAGTGTTAGCGTACGGGTTAGGATTAGGGTACGGTTGAGGGTCAGGCTTGGGGGAAGGGTTAGGGTTAGGGTTCGGGCTAGGGTTAGGGTTAGGGGACGGGGACGGTTTAGGGTCCAGGTGAGGGTACGGCAACGCTTTAGGGGGAGCGTACGTGTGAGGGCGCGGGTTAGTGTTAGCGTACGGGTTAGGATTAGGGGACGGGTGAGGGTCAGGCTTCGGGGAAGCGTTAGGGTTAGGTTTCCGGCTAGGGTTAGGGGAAGGTTTAGTGTCCAGGTGAGGGTACGGCAACACTTTAGGGGGAGCGTACGTGTGATGGCGAGGGTTAGTGTTAGCCTACGGGTTAGGATTAGGGGACGGGTGAGGGTCAGGCTTCGGGGAAGTGTTAGGGTTAGGGTTCGGGCTAGGGATAGGGTTAGGGAACGGGGATGGTTTAGGGTCCAGGGGAGGGTACGGCATCGCTTTAGGGGGAGTGTACGTGTGAGGGGGCGGGTTAGTGTTAGCGTACGGGTTAGGATTAGGGGACGGGTGAGGGTCAGGCTTCGGGGAAGGGTTAGGGTTAGGGTTCGGGCTAGGGTTAGGGTTAGGGGATGGGGACGGTTTAGGGTCCAGGTGAGGGTACGGCAATGCTTTAGGGGGAGCGCATGTGTGAGGGCGCGGGTTAGTGTTAGCCTACGGGTTAGGATTAGGGGACGTGTGAGGGTCAGGCTTCGGGGAAGGGTTAGGGTTAGGGTTCGGGCTAGGCTTAGGGTTAAGGGACGGGGACGGTTTAGGGTCCAGGTGAGGGTACGGCAACGCTTTAGGGGGAGCGTACGTGTGAGGGCGCGGGTTAGTGTTAGCGTACGGGTTAGGATTAGGGGACGGGTGAGGGTCAGGCTTCGGGGAAGGGTTAGGGTTAGGGTTCGGGCTAGTGTTAGGGTTATGGGACGGAGACGATTTAGGGTCCAGGTGAGGGTACGGCAACGCTTTAGGGTGAGCGTACGTATGAGGGCGCGGGTTAGTGTTAGCGTACGGGTTAGGATTAGGGGACGGGTGAGTGTCAGGCTTCGGAGAAGGGTTAGGGTTAGGGTTCGGGCTAGGGTTAGGCTTAGGGGACGGGGAAGGTTTAGGGTCCAGGTGAGGGTACGGCTACGCTTTAGGGGGAGCGTACGAGTGAGGTCGCGGGTTAGTGTTAGCGTATGGGTTAGGATTAGGGGACGGTTGAGGGTCAGGCTTCGGGGAAGGGTTAGGGTTAGGGTTCGGACTAGGTTTAGGGTTAGAGGACGGGGATGGTTTAGGATCCAGGTGAGGGTACGGCAAGGTTTTAGGGGGAGCGTATGTGTGAGGGCGCGGGTTAGTTTTAGCCTACGGGTTAGGATTAGGGGACGGGTGAAGGTCTGGTTTCGGGGAAGGGTTAGGGTTAGGGTTCGGGCAAGGGTTAGGGTTAGGGGACGGGGACGGTTTAGGGTCCAGGTGAGGGTATGGCAACGCTTTAGGGGGAGCGTACGTGTGAGGTCGCGGGTTAGTGTTAGCGTACGGGTTAGGATTAGGGGACGGGTGAGGGTCAGGCTTCGGGGAAGGGTTAGGGTTAGGGTTCGGGCTAGGGTTAGGGTTAGGGGATGGAGACGGCTTAGGGTCCAGGTGAGGGTACGGCAAAGCTTTAGGGGGAGCGTACGTGTGAGGGCGCGGGTTAGTGTTAGCCTACGGGTTAGGATTAGGGGACGGGTGAGGGTCAGGCTTCGGGGAAGGGCTAGGGTTAGGGTTCGGGCTAGGGTTAGGTTTAGGGGACTGGGACGGTTTAGGGTCCAGGTGAGGATACGGCAATGCTTTAGGGGGGGCGTACGTGTGAGGACGCGGGTTAGTGTTAGCCTACGGGTTAGGATTAGGGGACGGGTGAGGGTCAGGCTTCGGGGAAGCGTTAGGGTTAGGGTTCCGGCTAGGGATAGGGGAAGGTTTAGGGTCCAGGTGAGGGTACGGCAACACTTTAGGGGGAGCGTACGTGTAATGGCGAGGGTTAGTGTTAGCCTACGGGTTAGGATTAGGGGACGGGTGAGGGTCAGGCTTCGGGGAAGGGTTAGGGTTAGGGTTCGGGCTAGGGTTAGGGTTAGGGAACGGGGATGGTTTAGGGTCCAGCGGAGGGTACGGCATCGCTTTAGGTGGAGTGTACGTGTGAGGGGGCGGGTTAGTGTTAGCGTACGGGTTAGGATTAGGGGACGGGTGAGGGTCAGGCTTCGGGGAAGGGTTAGGGTTAGGGTTCGGGCTAGGGTTAGGGTTAGGGGACGGGGACGGTTTAGGGTCGAGGTGAGGGTACGGCAACGCTTTAGGGGGAGCGTACGTGTGAGGGCGCGGGTTAGTGTTAGCGTATGGGTTAGGATTAGGGGACGGGTGAGTGTCAGGCTTCGGGGAAGGGTTAGGTTTAGGGTTTTGGCTAGGGTTAGGGTTAGGGGACGGGGACGGTTTAGGGTCCAGGTGAGGGTACGGCAACGCTTTAGGGGGAGCGTACGTGTAAGGGCGCAGGTTAGTGTTAGCATATGTGTTAGGATTAGGGGACGGGTGAGGGTCAGGCTTCGGGGAAGGGTTAGGGTTAGGGTTCCGGCTAGGGTTAGGGGAAGGTTTAGGGTCCAGGTGAGGGTACGGCAACAATTTAGGGGGAGCGTACGTGTGATGGCGAGGGTTAGTGTTAGCCTACGGGTTAGGATTAGGGGACGGGTGATTGTCAGGCTTCGGGGAAGTGTTAGGGATAGGCTTCGGGCTAGGCTTAGGGTTAGGGGACGGGGACGGTTTAGGGTCCAGGTGAGGGTACGGCAACGCTTTACGGGGAGCGTATGTATGAGGGAGCCGGTTAGTGTTAGCGTACGGGTTAGGATTAGGGGACGGGTGAGGGTCAGGCTTCGGGGAAGGGTTAGGGTTAGGGTTCAGGCTAGGGTTAGGGTTAGGGGACGGGGAAGGTTTAGGGTCCAGGTGAGGGTACGGCAACGCTTTAGGGGGAGCGTACGAGTGAGGGCGCGGGTTAGTGTTAGCGTACGGGTTACGATTATGGGACATGTGAGGGTCAGGCTTCGGGGAAGGGTTAGTGTTAGGGTTCGGGCTAGGGTTAGGGTTAGGGGACGGGGACAGTTTAGGGTCCAGGTGAGGGTACGGCAACGCTTTAGGGGGAGCGTACGTGTGAGGGCGGGGGTTAGTGTTAGCGTATGGGTTAGGATTAGGGGACGGATGAGGGTCAGGATTCGGGGAAGGGTTAAGGATAGGCTTTGGGCTAGGCTTAGGGTTAGGGGACGGGGACGGTTTAGGGTACAGGTGAGGGTACGGCAACGCTTTAGGGGGAGCGTACGTGTGAGGGCGCGGGTTAGTGTTAGCCTACGGGTTAGGTTTAGGGGACGGGTGAGGGTCAGGCTTCGGGGAAGTGTTAGGGATAGGCTTCGGGCTAGGCTTAGGGTTAGGGGACGGGGACGGTTTAGGGTCCAGGTGAGGGTACGGCAACGCTTTAGGGGGAGCGTATGTGTGAGGGAGCGGGTTAGTGTTAGCGTACGTGTTAGGATTAGGGGACGGTTGCGGGTCAGGCTTCGGGGAAGGGTTAGGGTTAGGGTTCAGGCTAGGGTTAGGGTTAGGGGACGGGGAAGGTTTAGGGTCCAGGTGAGGGTACGGCAACGCTTTAGGGGGAGCGTACGAGTGAGGGCGCTGGTTAGTGTTAGCGTACGGTTTAGGATTATGGGATATGTGAGGGTCAGGCTTCGGGGAAGTGTTAGAGTTAGGGTTCGGGCTAGGGTTAGGGTTAGGGGACGCGGACGGTTTAGGGTCCAGGTGAGCTTACGGCAACGCTTTAGGGTGAGCGTACGTGTGAGGGCGCAGGTTAGTGTTAGCCTATGGCTTAGGATTAGGGGACGGGTGAGGGTCAGGCTTCGGGGAAGGGTTAAGGATAGGCTTTAGGCTAGGCTTAGGGTTAGGGGACGGGGACGGTTTAGGGTCCAGGTGAGGGTACGGCAACGCTTTAGGGGGAGCGTACGTGTGAGGGTGCGGGTTAGTGTTAGCGTACGGGTTAGGATTAGGGGACGGGTGAGGGTCAGGCTTCGGGGAAGGGTTAGGGTTAGGGTTCGGGCTAGGGTTAGGGTTAGGGGACGGGGAAGGTTTAGGGTCCAGGTGAGGGTACGGCAACGCTTTAGGGGGAGCGTACGTGTGGGGGCGCGGGTTAGTGTTAGCGTACAGGTTAGGATTAGGGTACGGTTGAGGGTCAGGCTTGTGGGAAGGGTTAGGGTTAGGGTTCGGGCTAGGGTTAGGGTTAGGGGACGGGGACGGTTTAGGGTCCAGGTGAGGGTACGGCAACGCTTTAGGGGGAGCGTACGTGTGAGGGCGCGGGTTAGTGTTAGCGTACGGGTTAGGATTAGGGGACGGGTGAGGGTCAGGCTTCGGGGAAGCGTTAGGGTTAGGGTTCCGGCTAGGGTTAGGGGAAGGTTTAGTGTCCAGGTGAGGGTACGGCAACACTTTAGGAGGAGCGTACGTGTGATGGCGAGGGTTAGTGTTAGCCTACGGGTTAGGATTAGGGGACGGGTGAGGGTCAGGCTTCGGGGAAGTTTTAGGGTTAGGGTTCGGGCTAGGGATAGGGTTAGGGAACGGGGATGGTTTAGGGTCCAGGGGAGGGTACGGCATCGCTTTAGGGGGAGTGTACGTGTGAGGGGGCGGGTTAGTGTTAGCGTACGGGTTAGGATTAGGGGACGGGTGAGGGTCAGGCTTCGGGGAAGGGTTAGGGTTAGGGTTCGGGCTAGGGTTAGGGTTAGGGGATGGGGACGGTTTAGGGTCCAGGTGAGGGTACGGCAATGCTTTAGGGGGAGCGCATGTGTGAGGGCGCGGGTTAGTGTTAGCCTACGGGTTAGGATTAGGGGACGTGTGAGGGTCAGGCTTCGGGGAAGGGTTAGGGTTAGGGTTCGGGCTAGGCTTAGGGTTAAGGGACGGGGACGGTTTAGGGTCCAGGTGAGGGTACGGCAACGCTTTAGGGGGAGCGTACGTGTGAGGGCGCGGGTTAGTGTTAGCGTACGGGTTAGGATTAGGGGACGGGTGAGGGTCAGGCTTCGGGGAAGGGTTAGGGTTAGGGTTCGGGCTAGTGTTAGGGTTATGGGACGGAGACGGTTTAGGGTCCAGGTGAGGGTACGGCAACGCTTTAGGGGGAGCGTACGTATGAGGGCGCGGGTTAGTGTTAGCGTACGGGTTAGGATTAGGGGACGGGTGAGTGTCAGGCTTCGGAGAAGGGTTAGGGTTAGGGTTCGGGCTAGGGTTAGGCTTAGGGGACGGGGAAGGTTTAGGGTCCAGGTGAGGGTACGGCTACGCTTTAGGGGGAGCGTACGAGTGAGGGCGCGGGTTAGTGTTAGCGTATGGGTTAGGATTAGGGGACGGGTGAGGGTCAGGCTTCGGGGAAGGGTTAGGGTTAGGGTTCGGACTAGGTTTAGGGTTAGGGGACGGGGATGGTTTAGAATCCAGGTGAGTGTTCGGCAAGGTTTTAGGGGGAGCGTATGTGTGAGGGCGCGGGTTAGTTTTAGCCTACGGGTTAGGATTAGGGGACGGGTGAAGGTCTGGCTTCGGGGAAGGGTTAGGGTTAGGGTTCGGGCAAGGGTTAGGGTTAGGGGACGGGGACGGTTTAGGGTCCAGGTGAGGGTATGGCAACGCTTTAGGGGGAGCGTACGTGTGATGTCGCGGGTTAGTGTTAGCGTACGGGTTAGGATTAGGGGACGGGTGAGGGTCAGGCTTCGGGGAAGGGTTAGGTTTAGGGTTCGGGCTAGGGTTAGGGTTAGGGGATGGAGACGGCTTAGGGTCCAGGTGAGGGTACGGCAACGCTTTAGGGGGAGCGTACGTGTGAGGGCGCGGGTTAGTGTTAGCCTACGGGTTAGGATTAGGGGACGGGTGAGGGTCAGGCTTCGGGGAAGGGTTAGGGTTAGGGTTCGGGCTAGGGTTAGGGTTAGGGGACGGGGACGGTTTAGGGTCCAGGTGAGAGTATGGCAACGCTTTAGGGGGAGCGTACGTGTGAGGGCGTGGGGTAGTGTTAGCATACGTGTTAGGATTAGGGGACGGGTGAGGGTCAGGCTTCGGGGAAGGGCTAGGGTTAGGGTTCGGGCTAGGGTTAGGGTTAGGGGACTGGGACGGTTTAGGGTCCAGGTGAGGATACGGCAATGCTTTAGGGGGGGCGTACGTGTGAGGACGCGGGTTAGTGTTAGCCTACGGGTTAGGATTAGGGGACGGGTGAGGGTCAGGCTTCGGGGAAGCGTTAGGGTTAGGGTTCCGGCTAGGGATAGGGGAAGGTTTAGGGTCCAGGTGAGGGTACGGCAACACTTTAGGGGGAGCGTACGTGTGATGGCGAGGGTTAGTGTTAGCCTACGGGTTAGGATTAGGGGACGGGTGAGGGTCAGGCTTCGGGGAAGGGTTAGGGTTAGGGTTCGGGCTAGGGTTAGGGTTAGGGAACGGGGATGGTTTAGGGTCCAGGGGAGGGTACGGCATCGCTTTAGGTGGAGTGTACGTGTGAGGGGGCGGGTTAGTGTTAGCGTACGGGTTAGGATTAGGGGACGGGTGAGGGTCAGGCTTCGGGGAAGGGTTAGGGTTAGGGTTCGGGCTAGGGTTAGGGTTAGGGGATGGGGACGGTTTAGGGTCCAGGTGAGGGTACGGCAATGCTTTAGGGGGAGCGTATGTGTGAGGGCGCGGGTTAGTGTTAGCCTACGGGTTAGGATTAGGGGACGTGTGAGGGTCAGGCTTCGGGGAAGGGTTAGGGTTAGGGTTCGGGCTAGGCTTAGGGTTAAGGGACGGGGACGGTTTAGGGTCCAGGTGAGGGTACGGCAACGCTTTAGGGGGAGCGTACGTGTGAGGGCGCGGGTTAGTGTTAGCGTACGGTTTAGGATTCGGAGACGGGTGAGGGTCAGGCTTCGGGGAAGGGTTAGGGTTAGGGTTCGGGCTAGGGTTAGGGTTAGGGGACGGGCAAGGTTTAGGGTCCAGGTGAGGGTACGGCAACGCTTTAGGGGGAGCGTACGAGTGAGGGCGCAGGTTAGTGTTAGCATACGGGTTAGGATTAGGGGACATGTGAGGGTCAGGCTTCGGGGAAGGGTTAGAGTTAGGGTTCGGGCTAGGGTTAGGGTTAGGGGACGGGGACGGTTTAGGGTCCACGTGAGGGTACGGCAACGCTTTAGGGGGAGCATACGTGTGAGGGCGCGGGTTAGTGTTAGCGTACGGGTTAGGATTAGGGGACGGGTGAGGGTCAGGATTAGGGGAAGGGTTAGGGTTAGGGTTCGGGCTAGGGTTAGGGATAGGGGATGGGGACGGTTTAGGGTCCAGGTGAGGGTACGGCAATGCTTTACGGGGAGTGTATGTGTGAGGGCGCGGGTTAGTGTTAGCCTACGGGTTAGGATTAGGGGACGTGTGAGGGTCAGGCTTCGGGGAAGGGTTAGGGTTAGGGTTCGGGCTAGGCTTAGGGTTAAGGGACGGGGACGGTTTAGGGTCCAGGTGAGGGTACGGCAAATCTTTAGGGGGAGCGTACGTGTGAGGGCGCGGGTTAGTGTTAGCGTACGGGTTAGGATTAGGGGACGGGTGAGGGTCAGGCTTAGGGGAAGGGTTATGGTTAGGGTTCGGGCTAGGGTTAGGGTTTGGGACGGAGACGGTTTAGGGTCCAGGTGAGGGTACGGCAACGCTTTAGGGGGAGCGTACGTATGAGGGCGCGGGATAGTGTTAGCGTACGGGTTAGGATTAGGGGACGGGTGAGTGTCAGGCTTCGGAGAAGGGTTAGGGTTAGTGTTCGGGCTAGGGTTAGGCTTAGGGGACGGGGAAGGTTTAGGGTCCAGGTGAGGGTACGGCTACGCTTTAGGGGGAGCGTACGAGTGAGGGCGCGGGTTAGTGTTAGCGTACTGGTTAGGATTAGGGGACTGGTGAGTGTCAGGCTTCGGGGAAGGGTTAGGGTTAGGGTTCGGGCTAGGGTTAGGGTTAGGGGACGGGGACGGTTTAGGGTCCAGGTGAGGGTACGGCAACGCTTTAGGGGGAGCGTACGTGTGAGGGCGCGGGTTAGTGTTAGCGTACGGGTTAGGATTAGGGGACTGGTGAAGGTCAGGCTTCGGGGAAGGGTTAGGGTTAGGGTTCGGGCTAGGGTTAGGGTTAGGGGACGGGGACGGTTTAGGGTCCAGGTGAGAGTACGGCAACGCTTTAGGGGGAGCGTACGTGTGAGGGCGTGGGGTAGTGTTAGCGTACGGGTTAGGATTAGGGGACGGGTGAGTGTCAGGCTTCGGGGAAGGGCTAGGGTTAGGGTCCGGGCTAGGGTTAGGGTTAGGGGACGGGGACGGTTTAGGGTCCAGGTGAGGGTACGGCAGCGCTTTAGGGGTAGCCTACGTGTGAGGGTGCGGGTTAGTGTTAGCGTACGGGTTACGATTAGGGGACGGGTGAGGGTCAGGCTTCGGGGAAGGGTTAGGGTTAGGGTTCGGGCTAGGGTTAGGGTTAGGGGACGGGGACGGTTTAGGGTCCAGGTGAGTGTACGGCAACGCTTTAGGGGGAGCGTACGTGTGAGGGCACGGGTTAGTGTTAGCGTACGGATTAGGAATAGGGGACGGGTGAGGGTCAGGCTTCGGGGAAGAGTTAGGGTTAGGGTTCGGACTAGGGTTAGGGTTAGGGGACTGGGACGGTTTAGGGTCCAGGTGAGGATACGGCAATGCTTTAGGGGGGGCGTACGTGTGAGGGGGCGGGTTAGTGTTAGCCTACGGGTTAGGATTAGGGGACGGGTGAGGGTCAGGCTTCGGGGAAGCGTTAGGGTTAGGGTTCCGGCTAGGGTTAGGGGAAGGTTTAGGGTCCAGGTGAGGGTACGGCAACACTTTAGGGGGAGCGTACGTGTGATGGCGAGGGTTAGTGTTAGCCTACGGGTTAGGATTAGGGGATGGGTGAGGGTCAGGCTTCGGGGAAGGGTTAGGGTTAGGGTTCGGGCTAGGGTTAGGGTTAGGGGATGGGGACGGTTTAGGGTCCAGGTGAGGGTACGGCAATGCTTTAGGGGGAGCGTATGTGTGAGGGCGCGGGTTAGTGTTAGCCTACGGGTTAGGATTAGGGGACGTGTGAGGGTCAGGCTTCGGGGAAGGGTTAGGGTTAGGGTTCGGGCTAGGCTTAGGGTTAAGGGACGGGGACGGTTTAGGGTCCAGGTGAGGGTACGGCAACGCTTTAGGGCGAGCGTACGTATGAGGGCGCGGGTTAGTGTTAGCGTACGGGTTAGGATTAGGGGACTGGTGAGTGTCAGGCTTCGGAGAAGGGTTAGGGTTAGGGTTCGGGCTAGGGTTAGGCTTAGGGGACGGGGAAGGTTTAGGGTCCAGGTGAGGGTACGGCTACGCTTTAGGGGGAGCGTACGAGTGAGGGCGCGGGTTAGTGTTAGTGTACGGGTTAGGATTAGGGGACGGGTGATGGTCAGGCTTCGGGGAAGGGTTAGGGTTAGGGTTCGGGCTAGGGTTAGGGTTAGGGGATGGGACGGTTTAGGGTCCAGGTGAGGGTACGGCAACGCTTTAGGGGGAGCGTACGTGTGAGGGCACGGGTTAGTGTTAGCGTACGGGTTAGGAATAGGGGACGGGTGAGGGTCAGGCTTCGGGGAAGGGTTAGGGTTAGGGTTCGGGCTAGGGTTAGGGTTAGGGGACTGGGACGGTTTAGGATCCAGGTGAGGATACGGCAATGCTTTAGGGGGGGCGTACGTGTGAGGGCGCGGGTTAGTTTTAGCCTACGGGTTAGGATTAGGGGACGGGTGAGGGTCAGGCTTCGGGGAAGGGTTAGGGTTAGGGTTCGGGCTAGGGTTAGGGTTAGGGCACGCGGAAGGTTTAGGGTCCAGGTGAGCGTACGGCAACGCTTTAGGGGGAGCGTACGTGTGAGGGCGCGGGTTAGTGTTAGCCTACGGGTTAGGATTAGGGGACGTGTGAGGGTCAGGCTTCGGGGAAGGGTTAGGGTTAGGGTTCGGTCTAGGGTTAGGGGACGTTTTAGGGTCCAGGCGAGGGTACGGCAACACATTATGGGGAGCGTACGTGTGAGTGCGCGGGTTAGTGTTAGCCTCCGGGTTAGGATTAGGGGACGGGTGAGGGTCAGGCTTCGGGGAAGGGTTAGGGTTAGGGTTCGGGCTAGGGTTAGGGTTAGGGGACGGGGACGGTTTAGGGTCCAGGTGAGGGTACGGCAACGCTTTATGGGTAGCGTACGTGTGAGGGCCCAGGTTAGTGTTAGCCTACGGGTTAGGATTAGGGGACGTGTGAGGGTCAGGAGTCGGGGAAGTGTTAGGGTTAGGGTTCGGGCTAGGGTTAGGGTTAGAGGACGGGGACGGTTTAGGGTCCAGGTGAGGGTACGGCAACGCTTTAGGGGGAGCGTACGTGTGAGGGAGCGTGTTCTTGTTAGCCGAAGGGTTAGGATTAGGGGACGGGTGAGGGTCAGGCTTCGGGGAAGGGTTAGGGTTAGGGTTCGGGCTAGGGTTAGGGTTACGGGACGGGGACGGTTTAGGGCCCAGGTGAGGGTACAGCAACGCTTTAGGGGGAGCGTACGTGTGAGGGCGCGGGTTAGTGTTAGCCTACGGGTTAGGATTAGGGGATGGGTGAGGGTCAGGAGTCGGGGAAGAGTTAGGGTTAGGGTTCGGGCTAGGGTTAGGGTTAGAGGTCGAGGACGGTTTAGGGTCCAGGTGGGGAACGGCAACGCTTTAGGGGGAGCGTACGTGTGAGGGCGCGGGTTAGTGTTAGCCTACGGGTTAGGATTAGGGGACGGGTGAGGGTCAGGCTTCGGGGAAGGGTTAGGGATAGGCTTCGGGCTAGGCTTAGGGTTAGGGGACGGGGACGGTTTAGGGTCCAGGTGAGGGTACGGCAACGCTTTATGGGGAGCGTACGTGTGAGGGCGCGGGTTAGTGTTAGCCTACGGGTTAGGATTAGGGGACGGGTGAGGGTCAGGCTTCGGGGAAGTGTTAGGGTTAGGGTTCGGGCTAGGGTTAGGGTTAGGGGACGGGGACGGTTTAGGGTCCAGGTGAGGGTACGGCAACGCTTTAGGGGGAGCGTACGTGTGAGGGCGCGGGTTAGTGTTAGCGTACGCGTTAGGATTAGGGGACGGGTGAGGGTCAGGCTTCGGGGAAGGGTTAGGGTTAGGGATCGGGCTAGGGTTAGGGTTAGGGGACGGGGACGGTTTAGGGTCCAGGTGAGGGTACGGCAACGCTTTAGGGGGAGCGTACGTGTGAGGGCGCAGGTTAGTGTTAGCGTACGGGTTAGGATTAGGGGACGGGTGAGGGTCAGGCTTCGGGGAAGGGTTAGGGTTAGGGTTCGGGCTAGGGTTAGGGTTAGGGGACGGGGACGGTTTAGGGTCGAGGTGAGGGTACGGCAACGCTTTAGGGGGAGCGTACGTGTGAGGGCGCGGGTTAGTGTTAGCGTATGGGTTAGGATTAGGGGACGGGTGAGTGTCAGGATTCGGGGAAGGGTTAGGTTTAGGGTTCGGGCTAGGGTTAGGGTTAGGGGACGGGGACGGTTTAGGGTCCAGGTGAGGGTATGGCAACGCTTTAGGGGGAGCGTACGTGTAAGGGCGCAGGTTAGTGTTAGCGTATGTGTTAGGATTAGGGGACGGGTGAGGGTCAGGCTTCGGGGAAGTGTTAGGGATAGGCTTCGGGCTAGGCTTAGGGTTAGGGGACGGGGACGGTTTAGGGTCCAGGTGAGGGTACGGCAACGCTTTACGGGGAGCGTATGTGTGAGGGAGCCGGTTAGTGTTAACGTACGGGTTAGGATTAGGGGACGGGTGAGGGTCAGGCTTCGGGGAAGGGTTAGGGTTAGGGTTCAGGCTAGGGTTAGGGTTAGGGGACGGGGAAGGTTTAGGGTCCAGGTGAGGGTACGGCAAAGCTTTAGGGGGAGCGTACGAGTGAGGGCGCGGGTTACTGTTAGCGTACGGGTTACGATTATGGGACATGTGAGGGTCAGGTTTCGGGGAAGGGTTAGTGTTAGGGTTCGGGCTAGGGTTAGGGTTAGGGGACGGGGACAGTTTAGGGTCCAGGTGAGGGTACGGCAACGCTTTAGGGGGAGCGTACGTGTGAGGGCGGGGGTTAGTGTTAGCGTATGGGTTAGGATTAGGGGACGGATGAGGGTCAGGATTCGGGGAAGGGTTAGGGTTAGGGTTCGGGCTAGGGTTAGGGTTAGGGGACGGGGACGGTTTACGGTCCAGGTGAGGGTACGGCAACGCTTTAGGGGGAGCGTACGTGTGAGGGCGCGGGTTAGTGTTAGCCTACGGGTTAGGTTTAGGGGACGGGTGAGGGTCAGGCTTCGGGGAAGTGTTAGGGATAGGCTTCGGGCTAGGCTTAGGGTTAGGGGACGGGGACGGTTTAGGGTCCAGGTGAGGGCACGGCAACGCTTTAGGGGGAGCGTATGTGTGAGGGAGCGGGTTAGTGTTAGCGTACGGGTTAGGATTATGGGACATGTGAGGGTCAGGCTTCAGGGAAGTGTTAGAGTTAGGGTTCGGGCTAGGGTTAGGGTTAGGGGACGCGGACGGTTTAGGGTCCAGGTGAGCTTACGGCAACGCTTTAGGGTGAGCGTACGTGTGAGGGCGCAGGTTAGTGTTAGCCTATGGCTTAGGATTAGGGGACGGGTGAGGGTCAGGCTTCGGGGAAGGGTTAAGGATAGGCTTTAGGCTAGGCTTAGGGTTAGGGGACGGGGACGGTTTAGGGTCCAGGTGAGGGTACGGCAACGCTTTAGGGGGAGCGTACGTGTGAGGGTGCGGGTTAGTGTTAGCGTACAGGTTAGGATTAGGGGACGGGTGAGGGTCAGGCTTCGGGGAATGGTTAGGGTTAGGGTTCGGGCTAGGGTTAGGGTTAGGGGACGGGGAAGGTTTAGGGTCCAGGTGAGGGTACGGCAACGCTTTAGGTGGATCGTACGTGTGAGGGCGCGGGTTAGTGTTAGCGTACGGGTTAGGATTAGGGTACGGTTGAGGGTCAGGCTTGGGGGAAGGGTTAGGGTTAGGGTTCGGGCTAGGGTTAGGGTTAGGGGACGGGGACGATTTAGGGTCCAGGTGAGGGTACGGCAACGCTTAAGGGGGAGCGTACGTGTGAGGGCGCGGGTTAGTGTTAGCGTACGGGTTAGGATTAGCGGACGGGTGAGGGTCAGGCTTCGGGGAAGCGTTAGGTTTAGGGTTCCGGCTAGGGTTAGGGGAAGGTTTAGTGTCCAGGTGAGGGTACGGCAACACTTTAGGGGGAGCGTACGTGTGATGGCGAGGGTTAGTGTTAGCCTACGGGTTAGGATTAGGGGACGGGTGAGGGTCAGGCTTCGGAGAAGTGTTAGGGTTAGGGTTCGGGCTAGGGATAGGGTTAGGGAACGGGGATGGTTTAGGGTCCAGGGGAGGGTACGGCATCGCTTTAGGGGGAGTGTACGTGTGAGGGGGCGGGTTAGTGTTAGCGTACGGGTTAGGATTAGGGGACGGGTGAGGGTCAGGCTTCGGGGAAGGGTTAGGGTTAGGGTTCGGGCTAGGGTTAGGGTTAGGGAATGGGGACGGTTTAGGGTCCAGGTGAGGGTACGGCAATGCTTTAGGGGGAGCGCATGTGTGAGGGCGCGGGTTAGTGTTAGCCTATGGGTTAGGATTAGGGGACGTGTGAGGGTCAGGCTTCGGGGAAGGGTTAGGGTTAGGGTTCGGGCTAGGCTTAGGGTTAAGGGACGGGGACGGTTTAGGGTCCAGGTGAGGGTACGGCAACGCTTTAGGGGGAGCGTACGTGTGAGGGCGCGGGTTAGTGTTAGCGTACGGTTTAGGATTAGGGGACGGGTGAGGGTCAGGCTTCGGGGAAGGGTTAGGGTTAGGGTTCGGGCTAGGGTTAGGGTTAGGGGACGGGGAAGGTTTAGGGTCCAGGTGAGGGTACGGCAACGCTTTAGGGGGAGCGTAAGAGTGAGGGCGCAGGTTAGTGTTAGCATACGGGTTAGGATTAGGGGACATGTGAGGGTCAGGCTTCGGGGAAGGGTTAGAGTTAGGGTTCGGGCTAGGGTTAGGGTTAGGGGACGGGGACGGTTTAGGGTCCACGTGAGGGTACGGCAACGCTTTAGGGGGAGCATACGTGTGAGGGCGCGGGTTAGTGTTAGCCTACGGGTTAGGATTAGGGGACGGGTGAGGGTCAGGCTTAGGGGAAGGGTTAGGGTTAGGGTTCGGGCTAGTGTTAGGGTTATGGGACGGAGACGGTTTAGGGTCCAGGTGAGGGTACGGCAACGCTTTAGGGGGAGCGTACGTATGAGGGCGCGGGTTAGTGTTAGCGTACGGGTTAGGATTAGGGGACGGGTGAGTGTCAGGCTTCGGAGAAGGGTTAGGGTTACGGTTCGGGCTAGGGTTAGGCTTAGGGGACGGGGAAGGTTTAGGGTCCAGGTGAGGGTACGGCTACGCTTTAGGGGGAGTGTACGAGTGAGGGCGCGGGTTAGTGTTAGCGTATGGGTTAGGATTAGGGGACGGGTGAGGGTCAGGCTTCGGGGAAGGGTTAGGGTTAGGGTTCGGACTAGGTTTAGGGTTAGGGGACGGGGATGGTTTAGGATCCAGGTGAGGGTACGGCAAGGTTTTAGGGGGAGCGTATGTGTGAGGGCGCGGGTTAGTTTTAGCCTATGGGTTAGGATTAGGGGACGGGTGAAGGTCTGGCTTCGGGGAAGGGTTAGGGTTAGGGTTCGGGCAAGGGTTAGGGTTAGGGGACGGGGACGGTTTAGGGTCCAGGTGAGGGTATGGCAACGCTTTAGGGGGAGCGTACGTGTGAGGTCGCGGGTTAGTGTTAGGGTACGGGTTAGGATTAGGGGACGGGTGAGGGTCAGGCTTCGGGGAAGGGTTAGGGTTAGGGTTCGGGCTAGGGTTAGGGTTAGGGGATGGAGACGGCTTAGGGTTCAGGTGAGGGTACGGCAACGCTTTAGGGGGAGCGTACGTGTGAGGGCGCGGGTTAGTGTTAGCCTACGGGTTAGGATTAGGGGACGGGTGAGGGTCAGGCTTCGGGGAAGGGTTAGGGTTAGAGTTCGGGCTAGGGTTAGGGTTAGGGGACGGGGACGGTTTAGGGTCCAGGTGAGAGTATGGCAACGCTTTAGGGGGAGCGTACGTGTGAGGGCGTGGGGTAGTGTTAGCATACGTGTTAGGATTAGGGGACGGGTGAGTGTCAGGCTTCGGGGAAGCGTTAGGGTTAGGGTTCCGGCTAGGGATAGGGGAAGGTTTAGGGTCCAGGTGAGGGTACGGCAACACTTTAGGGGGAGCGTACGTGTAATGGCGAGGGTTAGTGTTAGCCTACGGGTTAGGATTAGGGGACGGGTGAGGGTCAGGCTTCGGGGAAGGGTTAGGGTTAGGGTTCGGGCTAGGGTTAGGGTTACGGAATGGGGATGGTTTAGGGTCCAGGGGAGGGTACGGCATCGCTTTAGGTGGAGTGTACGTGTGAGGGGGCGGGTTAGTGTTAGCGTACGGGTTAGGATTAGGGGACGGGTGAGGGTCAGGCTTCGGGGAAGGGTTAGGGTTAGGGTTCGGGCTAGGGTTAGGGTTAGGGGATGGGGACGGTTTAGGGTCCAGGTGAGGGTACGGCAATGCTTTAGGGGGAGCGTATGTGTGAGGGCGCGGGTTAGTGTTAGCCTACGGGTTAGGATTAGGGGACGTGTGAGGGTCAGGCTTCGGGGAAGGGTTAGGTTTAGGGTTCGGGCTAGGCTTAGGGTTAAGGGACGGGGACGGTTTAGGGTCCAGGTGAGGGTACGGCAACGCTTTAGGGGGAGCGTACGTGTGAGGGCGCGGGTTAGTGTTAGCGTACGGTTTAGGATTCGGGGACGGGTGAGGGTCAGGCTTCGGGGAAGGGTTAGGGTTAGGGTTCGGGCTAGGGTTAGGGTTAGGGGACGGGCAAGGTTTAGGGTCCAGGTGAGGGTACGGCAACGCTTTAGGGGGAGCGTACGAGTGAGGGCACAGGTTAGTGTTAGCATACGGGTTAGGATTAGGGGACATGTGAGGGTCAGGCATCGGGGAAGGGTTAGAGTTAGGGTTCGGGCTAGGGTTAGGGTTAGGGGACGGGGATGGTTTAGGGTCCACGTGAGGGTACGGCAACGCTTTAGGGGGAGCATACGTTTGAGGGCGCGGGTTAGTGTTAGCGTACGGGTTAGGATTAGGGGACTGGTGAGTGTCAGGCTTCGGGGAAGGGTTAGGGTTAGGGTTCGGGCTAGGGTTAGGGTTAGGGGACGGGGACGGTTTAGGGTCCAGGTGAGGGTACGGCAACGCTTTAGGGGGAGCGTACGTGTGAGGGCGCGGGTTAGTGTTAGCGTACGGGTTAGGATTAGGGGACGGGTGAAGGTCAGGCTTCGGGGAAGGGTTAGGGTTAGGGTTCGGGCTAGGGTTAGGGTTAGGGGACGGGGACGGTTTAGGGTCCAGGTGAGAGTACGGCAACGCTTTAGGGGGAGCGTACGTGTGAGGGCGTGGGGTAGTGTTAGCGTACGGGTTAGGATTAGGGGACGGGTGAGTGTCAGGCTTCGGGGAAGGGCTAGGGTTAGGGTCCGGGCTAGGGTTAGGGTTAGGGGACGGGGACGGTTTAGGGTCCAGGTGAGGGTACGGCAGCGCTTTAGGGGTAGCGTACGTGTGAGGGTGCGGGTTAGTGTTAGCGTACGGGTTACGATTAGGGGACGGGTGAGGGTCAGGCTTCGGGGAAGGGTTAGGGTTAGGGTTCGGGCTAGGGTTAGGGTTAGGGGACGGGGACGGTTTAGGGTCCAGGTGAGTGTACGGCAACGCTTTAGGGGGAGCGTACGTGTGAGGGCACGGGTTAGTGTTAGAGTACGGGTTAGGAATAGGGGACGGGTGAGGGTCAGGCTTCGGGGAAGGGTTAGGGTTAGGGTTCGGGCTAGGGTTAGGGTTAGGGGACTGGGACGGTTTAGGGTCCAGGTGAGGATACGGCAATGCTTTAGGGGGGGCGTACGTGTGAGGGCGCGGGTTAGTGTTAGCCTACGGGTTAGGATTAGGGGACGGGTGAGGGTCAGGCTTCGGGGAAGCGTTAGGGTTAGGGTTCCGGCTAGGGTTAGGGGAAGGTTTAGGGTCCAGGTGAGGGTACGGCAACACTTAGGGGGAGCGTACGTGTGATGGCGAGGGTTAGTGTTAGCCTACGGGTTAGGATTAGGGGATGGGTGACGGTCAGGCTTCGGGGAAGGGTTAGGGTTAGGGTTCGGGCTAGGCTTAGGGTTAAGGGACGGGGACGGTTTAGGGTCCAGGTGAGGGTACGGCAATGCTTTAGGGGGAGCGTATGTGTGAGGGCGCGGGTTAGTGTTAGCGTACGGGTTAGGATTAGGGGACGTGTGAGGGTCAGGCTTCGGGGAAGGGTTAGGGTTAGGGTTCGGGCTTGTGTTAGGGTTAGGGGATGGGGACGGTTTAGGGTCCAGGTGAGGGTACGGCAATGCTTTAGGGGGAGCGTATGTGTGAGGGCGCGGGTTAGTGTTAGCCTACGGGTTAGGATTAGGGGACGTGTGAGGGTCAGGCTTCGGGGAAGGGTTAGGGTTAGGGTTCGGGCTAGGCTTAGGGTTAAGGGACGGGGACGGTTTAGGGTCCAGGTGAGGGTACGGCAACGCTTTAGGGCGAGCGTACGTATGAGGGCGCGGGTTAGTGTTAGCGTACGGGTTAGGATTAGGGGACGGGTGAGTGTCAGGCTTCGGAGAAGGGTTAGGGTTAGGGTTCGGGCTAGGGTTAGGCTTAGGGGACGGGGAAGGTTTAGGGTCCAGGTGAGGGTACGGCTACGCTTTAGGGGGAGCGTACGAGTGAGGGCGCGGGTTAGTGTTAGTGTACGGGTTAGGATTAGGGGACGGGTGATGGTCAGGCTTCGGGGAAGGGTTAGGGTTAGGGTTCGGGCTAGGGTTAGGGTTAGGGGATGGGACGGTTTAGGGTCCAGGTGAGGGTACGGCAACGCTTTAGAGGGAGCGTACGTGTGAGGGCACGGGTTAGTGTTAGCGTACGGGTTAGGAATAGGGGACGGGTGAGGGTCAGGCTTCGGGGAAGGGTTAGGGTTAGGGTTCGGGCTAGGGTTAGGGTTAGGGGACTGGGACGGTTTAGGATCCAGGTGAGGATACGGCAATGCTTTAGGGGGGGCGTACGTGTGAGGGCGCGGGTTAGTTTTAGCCTACGGGTTAGGATTAGGGGACAGGTGAGGGTCAGGCTTCGGGGAAGGGTTAGGGTTAGGGTTCGGGCTAGGGTTAGGGTTAATGCACGCGGACGGTTTAGGGTCCAGGTGAGCGTACGGCAACGCTTTAGGGGGAGCGTACGTGTGAGGGCGCGGGTTAGTGTTAGCCTACGGGTTAGGATTAGGGGACGGGTGAGGGTCAGGCTTCGGGGAAGGGTTAGGGTTAGGGTTCGGGCTAGGGTTAGGGTTAGGGGACGGGGACGGTTTAGGGTCAAGGTGAGTGTACGGCAACGCTTTATGGGTAGCGTACGTGTGAGGGCCCGGGTTAGTGTTAGCCTACGGGTTAGGATTAGGGGACGTGTGAGGGTCAGGAGTCGGGGAAGTGTTAGGTTTAGGGTTCGGGCTAGGGTTAGGGTTAGAGGACGGGGACGGTTTAGGGTCCAGGTGAGGGTACGGCAACGCTTTAGGTGGAGCGTACGTGTGAGGGCGCAGGTTAGTGTTAGCCTACGGGTTAGGATTAGGGGACGGGTGAGGGTCAGACTTCGGGGAAGGGTTAGGGATAGGCTTCGGGCTAGGGTTAGGGTTAGGGGACGGGGACGGTTTAGGGTCCAGGTGAGGGTACGGCAACGCTTTAGGGGGAGCATACGTGTGAGAGCGTGGGGTAGTGTTAGCGTACGGGTTAGGATTAGGGGACGGGTGAGGGTCAGGATTCGGGGAAGGGCTAGGGTTAGAGTTCGGGCTAGGGTTAGGGTTAGGGGACGGGGATGGTTTAGGGTCCAGGTGAGGGTACGGCAACGCTTTAGGGGAGCGTACGTGTGAGGGCACGGGTTAGTGTTAGCGTACGGGTTAGGAATAGGGGACGGGTGAGGGTCAGGCTTCGGGGAAGGGTTAGGGTTAGGGTTCGGGCTAGGGTTAGGGTTAGGGGACGGGGACGGTTTAGGTTCCAGGTGAGGGTACGGCAACGCTTTATGGGGAGCGTACGTGTGAGGGCGCAGGTTAGTGTTAGCCTACGGGTTAGGATTAGGGGACGGGTGAGGGTCAGGTGTCGGGGAAGTGTTAGGGTTAGGGTTCGGGCTAGGGTTAGGGTTAGAGGACGGGGACGGTTTAGGGTCCAGGTGAGGGTACGGCAACGCTTTAGGGGGAGCGTACATGTGAGGGCGCAGGTTAGTGTTAGCCTACGGGCTAGGATTAGGGGACGGGTGAGGGTCAGGCTTCGGGGAAGGGTTAGGGATAGGCTTCGGGCTAGGCTTAGGGTTAGGGGACGGGGACGGTTTAGGGTCCAGGTGAGGGTACGGCAACGCTTTAGGGGGAGCGTACATGTCAGGGCGCGGGTTAGTGTTAGCGTACGGGTTAGGATTAGTGGACGGTTGAGGGTTAGGCTTGGGGGAAGGGTTAGGGTTAGGGTTCGGACGAGGGTTAGGGTTAGGGGACGGGGATGGTTTAGGGTCCACGTGAGTGTACGGCAACGCTTTAGGGGGAGCGTACGTGTGAGGGCGCGGGTTAGTGTTAGTGTACGGGTTAGGATTAGGGGACGGGTGAGGTTCAGGCTTCGGGGAAGAGTTAGGGTTAGGGTTCGGGCTAGGGTTAGGGTTAGGGGACGGGGACGGTTTAGGGTCCAGGTGAGGGTACGGCAACGCTTTAGGGGGAGCGTACGTGTGAGGGCGCGGGTTAGTGTTATCCTACGCCTTAGGATTAGGGGACGGGTGAGGGTCAGGCTTCGGGGAAGGGTTAGGGTTAGGGTTCGGGCTAGGGTTAGGGTTAGGGGATGGGGACGGGTTAGGGTCCAGGTGCGGGTACGGCAACACTTTAGGGGGAGCGTACGTGTGAGGGTGCGGGTTAGTGTTAGCGTACGGGTTAGGATTAGGGAACGTGTGAGCGTCAGGCTTCGGGGAAGGGTTAGGGTTCGGGCTAGGGTTAGGGTTAGGGTTAGGGGACGGGGACGGTTTAGGGTCCAGGTGAGGGTACGGCAACGCTTTAGGGGGAGCGTACGTGTGAGGGCACGGGTTAGTGTTAGCGTACGGATTAGGAATAGGGGACGGGTGAGGGTCAGGCTTCGGGGAAGGTTTAGGGTTAGGGTTCGGGCTAGGGTTAGGGTTAGGGGACGGGGACGGTTTAGGGTCCAGGTGAGGATACGGCAATGCTTTAGGGGGGGCGTACGTGTGAGGGCGCGGGTTAGTGTTGGCTTACGGGTTAGGATTAGGGGACGGGTGAGGGTCAGGCTTCGGGGAAGGGTTAGGGTTAGGGTTCGGGCTAGGGTTAGGGGACGGTTTAGGGTCCAGGTGAGGGTACGGCAACACTTTAGGGGGAGCGTACGTGTGAGGGCGCGGGTTAGTGTTAGCCTCCCGGTTAGGATTAATGGACGGGTGAGGGTCAGGCTTCGGGGAAGGGTTAGGGTTAGGGTTCGGGCTAGGGTTAGGGTTAGGGGACGGGGACGGTTTAGGGTCCAGGTGAGGGTACGGCAACGCTTTAGGGGGAGCGTACATGTGAGGGCGCAGGTTAGTGTTAGCCTACGGGCTAGGATTAGGGGACGGGTGAGGGTCAGGCTTCGGGGAAGTGTTAGGGATAGGCTTCGGGCTAGGCTTAGGGTTAGGGGACGGGGACGGTTTAGGGTCCAGGTGAGGGTACGGCAACGCTTTAGGGGGAGCGTACATGTGAGGGCGCGGGTTAGTGTTAGCCTACCGGTTAGGATTAGTGGACGGGTGAGGGTCAGGTTTCGGGGAAGGGTTAGGGTTAGGGTTCGGGCTAGGGTTAGGGTTAGGGGACGGGGACGGTTTAGGGTCCACGTGAGTGTACGGCAACGCTTTAGAGGGAGCGTACGTGTGAGGGCGGGGGTTAGTTTTAGCGTACGGGTTAGGATTAGGGGACGGGAGAGGTTCAGGCTTCGGGGAAGAGTTAGGGTTAGGGTTCGGGCTAGGGTTAGGGTTACGGGACGGGGACGGTTTAGGTTCCAGGTGAGGGTACGGCAACGCTTTAGGGGGAGCGTACGTGTGAGGGCGCGGGTTAGTGTTAGCCTACGGGTTAGGATTAGGGGACGGGTGAGGGTCAGGCTTTGGGGAAGGGTTAGGGTTAGGGATCGGGCTAGGGTTAGGGTTAGGGGATGGGGACGGTTTCGGGTTCAGGTGAGAGTACGGAAACGCTTTATGGGGAGCGTACGTCTGAGGGCGCGGGTTAGTGTTAGCCTACGGGTTAGGTTTAGGGGACGGGTTAGGGTCAGGCTTCGGGGAAGGGTTAGGGTTAGGGTTCGGGCTAGGGTTAGGGGACGGTTTAGGGTCCAGGTGAGGGTACGGCAACGCTTTAAGGGGAGCGTACATGTGAGGGCGCGGATTAGTGTTAGCGTACGGGTTAGGATTAGGGGACGGGTGAGTGTCAGGCTTCGGGGAAGGGTTAGGGTTAGGGTTCGGGCTAGGGTTAGGGTTAGGGGACGGGGATGGTTTAGGGTCCAGGTGAGGGTACGGCAACGCTTTAGGGGGAACATACGTGTGAGTGCGCGGGTTAGTGTTAGCCTACGCCTTAGGATTAGGGGACGGGTGAGGGTCAGGTTTCGGGGAAGGGTTAGGGTTAGGGTTCGGGCTAGGGTTAGGGTTAGGGGACGGGGACGGGTTAGGGTCCAGGTGCGGGTACGGTAACGCTTTAGGGGGAGCGTATGTGTGAGGGTGCGGGTTAGTGTTAGCGTACGCGTTAGGATTAGGGAACGTGTGAGCGTCAGGCTTCGGGGAATGGTTAGGGTTCGGGCTAGGGTTAGGGTAGGGGACGGGGACAGTTTAGGGTCCAGGTGAGGGTACGGCAACGCTTTAGGGGGAGCATACGTGTGAGGGTGCGGGTTAGTGTTAGCGTACGTGTTAGGATTAGGGGACGGGTGAGGGTCTGGCTTCGGGGAAGGGTTAGGGTTAGGGTTCGGGCTAGGGTTAGGGTTAGGGGATGGAGACGGCTTAGGGTCCAGGTGAGGGTACGGCAACGCTTTAGGGGGAGCGTACGTGTGAGGGCGCGGGTTAGTGTTAGCGTACGGGTTAGGATTAGGGGACGGGTGAGGGTCAGGCTTCGGGGAAGGGTTAGGGTTAGGGTTCGGGCTAGGGTTAGGGTTAGGGGACGGGGACAGTTTAGGGTCCAGGTGAGAGTACAGCAACGCTTTAGGGGGAGCGTACGTGTGAGGGCGTGGGGTAGTGTTAGCGTACGTGTTAGGATTAGGGGACGGGTGAGGGTCAGGCTTCGGGGAAGGGCTAGGGTTAGGGTTCGGGCTAGGGTTAGGTTAGGGGACGGGGACGGTTTAGGGTCCAGGTGAGGGTACGGCAGCGCTTTAGGGGGAGCGTACGTGTGAGGGTGCGGGTTAGTGTTAGCGTACGGGTTACGATTAGGGGACGGGTGAGGGTCAGGCTTCGGGGAAGGGTTAGGGTTAGGGTTCGGGCTAGGGTTAGGGTTAGGGGACGGGGACGGTTTAGGGTCCAGGTGAGGGTACGGCAACGCTTTAGGGGGGGCGTACGTGTGAGGACGCGGGTTAGTGTTAGCCTACGGGTTAGGAATAGGGGACGTGTGAGGGTCAGGCTTCGGGGAAGCGTTAGGGTTAGGGTTCCGGCTAGGGTTAGGGGAAGGTTTAGGGTCCAGGTGAGGGTACGGCAACAATTTAGGGGGAGCGTACGTGTGATGGCGAGGGTTAGTGTTAGCCTACGGGTTAGGATTAGGGGACGGGTGAGGGTCAGGCTTCGGGGAAGGTTAGGGTTAGGGTTCGGGCTAGGGTTAGGTTTAGGGAACGGGGATGGTTTAGGGTCCAGGGGAGGGTACGGCATCACTTTAGGGGGAGTGTACGTGTGAGGAGGCGGGTTAGTGTTAGCGTACGGGTTAGGATTAGGGGACGGGTGAGGGTCAGGCTTCGGGGAAGTGTTAGGGTTAGGGTTCGGGCTAGGGTTAGGGTTAGGGGATGGGGAAGGTTTAGGGTCCAGGTGAGGGTACGGCAATGCTTTAGGGGGAGCGTATGTGTGAGGGCGCGGGTTAGTGTTAGCCTACGGGTTAGAATTAGGGGACGTGTGAGGGTCAGGCTTCGGGGAAGGGTTAGGGTTAGGCTTCGGGCTAGGCTTAGGGTTAAGGGACGGGGACGGTTTAGGGTCCAGGTGAGGGTACGGCAACGCTTTAGGGGGAGCGTACGTGTGAGGGCGCGGGTTAGTGTTAGCGTACGGTTTAGGATTAGGGGACGGTTGAGGGTCAGGCTTCGGGGAAGGGTTAGGGTTAGGGTTCGGGCTAGGGTTAGGGTTAGGGGACGGGGAAGGTTTAGGGTCCAGGTGAGGGTACGGCAACGCTTTAGGGGGAGCGTACGAGTGAGGGCGCAGATTAGTGTTAGCATACGGGTTAGGATTAGGGGACATGTGAGGGTCAGGCTTCGGGGAAGGGTTAGAGTTAGGGTTCGGGCTAGGGTTAGGGTTAGGGGACGGGGACGGTTTAGGGTCCACGTGAGGGTACGGCAACGCTTTAGGGGGAGCATACGTGTGAGGGCAGGGTTAGTGTTAGCGTACGGGTTAGGATTAGGGGACGGGTGAGGGTCAGGCTTAGGGGAAGGGTTAGGGTTAGGGTTCGGGCTAGGGTTAGGGTTAGGGGACGGGGACGGTTTAGGGTCCAGGTGAGGGTACGGCAACGCTTTAGGGGGAGCGTACGTATGAGGGCGCGTGTTATTGTTAGCCTACGGTTTAGGATTAGATGACGGGTGAGGGTCAGGCTTTGGAGAGGGGTTAGGGTTAGGGTTCGGGCTAGGGTTAGGCTTAGGGGACGGGGAAGGTTTAGGGTCCAGGTGAGGGTACGGCTACGCTTTAGGGGGAGCGTACGAGTGAGGGCGAGGGTTAGTGTTAGCGTACGGGTTAGGATTAGGGGACGGGTGAGGGTCAGGAGTCGGGGAAGGGTTAGGGTTAGGGTTCAGGCTAGGGTTAGGGTTAGGGGACGGGGACGGTTCAGAGTCCAGGTGAGGGTATGGCAACGCTTTAGGGGGAGCGTACGTGTGAGGGCGCGGGTTAGTGTTAGCGTACGGGTTAGGATTAGGGGACGGGTGAGGGTCAGGCTTCGGGGAAGGGTTAGGGTTAGGGTTCGGGCTAGGGTTAGGGTTAGGGGACGGGGACGGTTTAGGGTCCAGGTGAGAGTACGGCAACGCTTTAGGGGGAGCGTACGTGTGAGGGCGTGGGGTAGTGTTAGCGTACGGGTTAGGATTAGGGGACGGGTGAGGGTCAGGCTTCGGGGAAGGGCTAGGGTTAGGGTCCGGGCTAGGGTTAGGGTTAGGGCACGGGGACCGTTTAGGGTCCAGGTGAGGGTACGGCAGCGCTTTAGGGGTAGCGTACGTGTGAGGGTGCGGTTTAGTGTTAGCGTACGGGTTACGATTAGGGGACGGGTGAGGGTCAGGCTTCGGGGAAGTGTTAGGGTTAGGGTTCGGGCTAGGGTTAGGGTTAGGGGACGGGGACGGTTTAGGGTCCAGGTGAGGGAACGGCAACGCTTTAGGGGGAGCGTACGTGTGAGGGCACGGGTTAGTGTTAGCGTACGGGTTAGGAATAGGGGACGGGTGAGGGTCAGGCTTCGGGGAAGGGTTAGGGTTAGGGTTCGGGCTAGGGTTAGTGTTAGGGGACTGGGACGGTTTAGGGTCCAGGTGAGGATGCGGCAATGCTTTAGGGGGGGCGTACGTGTGAGGGCGCGGGTTAGTGTTAGCCTACGGGTTAGGATTAGGGGACGGGTGAGGGTCAGGCTTCGGGGAAGCGTTAGGGTTAGGGTTCCGGCTAGGGTTAGGGGAAGGTTTAGGGTCCAGGTGAGGGTACGGCAACGCTTTAGGGGGAGCGTACGTGTGAGGGCACGGGTTAGTGTTAGCGTACGGGTTAGGAATAGGGGACGGGTGAGGGTCAGGCTTCGGGGAAGGGTTAGGGTTAGGGTTCGGGCTAGGGTTAGGGTTAGGGGACTGGGACGGTTTAGGATCCAGGTGAGGATACGGCAATGCTTTAGGGGGGGCGTACGTGTGAGGGCGCGGGTTAGTGTTAGCCTACGGGTTAGGATTAGGGGACGGGTGAGGGTCAGGCTTCGGGGAAGGGTTAGGGTTAGGGTTCGGGCTAGGGTTAGGGGACGTTTTAGGGTCCAGGCGAGGGTAAGGCAACACATTAGGGGGAGCGTACGTGTGAGGGCGCGGGTTAGTGTTAGCCTCCGGGTTAGGATTAGGGGACGGGTGAGGGTCAGGCTTCGGGGAAGGGTTAGGGTTAGGGTTCGGGCTAGGGTTAGGGTTAGGGGACGGGGACGGTTTAGGGTCCAGGTGAGGGTACGGCAACGCTTGATGGGGAGCGTACGTGTGAGGGCCCGGGTTAGTGTTAGCCTACGGGTTAGGATTAGGGGACGTGTGAGGGTCAGGAGTCAGGGAAGTCTTAGGGTTAGGGTTCGGGCTAGGGTTAGGGTTAGAGGACGGGGACGGTTTAGGGTCCAGGTGAGGGTACGGCAACGCTTTAGGTGGAGCGTACGTGTGAGGGTGCAGGTTAGTGTTAGCCTACGGTTTAGGATTAGGGGACGGGTGAGGGTCAGACTTCGGGGAAGGGTTAGGGATAGGCTTCGGGCTAGGGTTAGGGTTAGGGGACGGGGATGGTTTAGGGTCCAGGTGAGGGTACGGCAACGCTTTAGGGGGAGCGTACGTGTGAGGGCGTGGGGTAGTGTTAGCGTACGGGTTAGGATTAGGGGACGGGTGAGGGTCAGGCTTCGGGGAAGGGCTAGGGTTAGGGTTCGGGCTAGGGTTAGGGTTAGGGGACGGGGACGGTTTAGGGTCCAGGTGAGGGTACAGCAGCGCTTTAGGGGGAGCGTACGTGTGAGGGTGCGCGTTAGTGTTAGCGTATGGGTTAGGATTAGGGGACGGGTGAGGGTCAGGCTTCGGGGAAGGGTTAGGGTTAGGGTTCGGGCTTGGGTTAGGTTTAGGGGACGGGGACGGTTTAGGGTGCAGGTGAGGGTACGGCAACGCTTTATGGGGAGCGTACGTGTGAGGGCGCGGGTTAGTGTTAGCCTACGGGTTAGGATTAGGGGACGGGTGAGGGTCAGGTGTAGGGGAAGTGTTAGGGTTAGGGTTCGGGCTAGGGTTAGGGTTAGAGGACGGGGACGGTTTAGGGTCCAGGTGAGGGTACGGCAACGCTTTAGGGGGAGCGTACATGTGAGGGCGCAGGTTAGTGTTAGCCTACGGGCTAGGATTAGGGGACGGGTGAGGGTCAGGCTTCGGGGAAGGGTTAGGGATAGGCTTCGGGCTAGGCTTAGGGTTAGGGGACGGGGACGGTTTAGGGTCCAGGTGAGGGTACGGCAACGCTTTAGGGGGAGCGTACGTGTGAGGGCGCGGGTTAGTGTTAGCGTACGGGTTAGGATTAGTGGACGGTTGAGGGTTAGGCTTGGGGGAAGGGTTAGGGTTAGGGTTCGGGCTAGGGTTAGGTTTAGGGGACGGGGATGGTTTAGGGTCCAGGTGAGTGTACGGCAACGCTTTAGGGGGAGCGTATGTGTGAGGGCGCGGGTTAGTGTTAGTGTACGGGTTAGGATTAAGGGACGGGTGAGGTTCAGGCTTCGGGGAAGGGTTAGGGTTAGGGTTCGGGCTAGGGTTAGGGTTAGGGGACGGGGACGGTTTAGGGTCCAGGTGAGGGTACGGCAACGCTTTAGGGGGAGCGTACGTGTGAGGGCGCGGGTTAGTGTTAGCCTATGCCTTAGGATTAGGGGACGGGTGAGGGTCAGGCTTCGGGGAAGGGTTAGGGTTAGGGATCGGGCTAGGTTTAGGGTTAGGGGACGGGGACGGTTTAGGGTCCAGGTGAGGGTACGGCAACGCTTTATGGGGAGCGTATGTGTGAGGGTGCGGGTTAGTGTTAGCCTACGGGTTAGGATTAGGGGACGGGTTAGGGTCAGGCTTCAGGGAAGGGTTAGGGTTAGGGTTCGGGCTAGAGTTAGGGGACGGTTATGGTCCAGGTGAGGGTATGGCAACGCTTTAGGGGGAGCATACGTGTGAGGGCGCGGGTTAGTGTTAGCCTACGGTTTAGGATTAGGGGACGGGTGAGGGTCAGGCTTCGGGGAAGGGTAAGCATTACGGTTTGGGCTAGGGTTAGGCTTAGGGGACGGGGACGGTTTAGGGTCCAGGTGAGGGTACGGCAACGCTTTAGGGGGAGCGTACGTGTGAGGGCGCGGGTTAGTGTTAGCGTACGGGTTAGGATTACGGGACGGGTGAGGGTCAGGCTTCGGGGAAGGGTTAGGGTTAGGGTTCGGGCTAGGGTTAGGGTTAGGGGACGGGGACTGTTTAGGGTCCAGGTGACGGTACGGCAATGCTTTAGGGGGATCGTACGTGTGAGAGCGCGGGTTATTGTTAGCGTACGGGTTAGGATTAGGGGACGGGTGAGGGTCAGGCTTCGGGGAAGGGTTAGGGTTAGGGTTCGGGCTAGGGTTAGGGTTAGGGGACGGGGACGGTTTAGGGTCCAGGTGAGGGTACGGCAACGCTTAGGGGGAGCGTACGTTTTAGTGCACGGGTTAGTGTTAGCGTACGGGTTAGGATTAGGGGAAGGGTGAGGGTCAGGCTTCGGGGAAGGGTTAGGGTTAGGGTTCGGGCTAGGGTTAGGGTTAGGGGACGGGACGGTTTAGGGTCCAGGTGAGGGTACGGCAACGCTTTAGGGGGAGCGTACGTGTGAGGGCGCGGGTTAGTATTAGCATACGGGTTAGGATTAGGGGACGGGTGAGGGTCAGGCTTCGGGGAAGGGTTAGGATTAGGTTTCGGGCTAGGGTTAGGGTTAGGGGACGGGGACGGTTTAGGGTCCAGGTGAGGGTACGGCAACGCTTTAGGGGGAGCGTACGTGTGAGGGCACGGGTTAGTGTTAGCGTACGGGTTAGGATTAGCGGACGGGTGAGGGTCAGGCTTCGGGGAAGGGTTAGGGTTAGGGTTCGGGCTAGGGTTAGGGTTAGGGGACGGGGACGGTTTAGGGTCCAGGTGAAGGTACGGCAACGCTTTAGGGGGAGCGTACGTGTGATGGCGCGCGTTAGTGTTAGCGTACGGGTTAGGATTAGGGGACGGGTGAGGGTCAGGCTTCGCGGAAGGGTTAGGGTTAGGGTTCGGGCTAGGGTTAGGGTTATGGGACGGGGACGGTTTAGGGTTCAGGTGAGGGTACGGCAACGCTTTAGGGGGCGCGAGCGTGTGAGGGCGCGGGTTAGTGATAGCCTACGGGTTAGGATTAGGGGACGGGTGAGGGTCAGGCTTCGGGGAAGGGTTAGGGTTAGGGTTCGGGCTAGGGTTAGGGTTAGGGGACGGGGACGGTTTAGGGTTCAGGTGAGGGTACGGCAACGCTTTATGGGGAGCGTACGTGTGAGGGCGCGGGTTAGTGTTAGCCTACGTGTTAGGATTAGGGGACGGGTTAGGGTCAGGCTTCAGGGAAGGGTTAGGGTTATGGTTCGGGCTAGGGTTAGGGGACGGTTTAGGGTCCAGGTGAGGGTATGGCAACGCTTTTGGGGTAGCGTACGTGTGATGGTGCGGGTTAGTGTTAGCGTACGGGTTAGGATTAGGGGACGTGTGAGGGTCAGGCTTCGGGGAAGGGTTAGGGTTCAGGCTAGGGTTAGGGTTAGGGGACGGGGACGGTTTAGGGTCCAGGTGAGGGTACGGCAACGCTTTAGGGGGAGCATACGTGTGAGGGTGCGGGTTAGTGTTAGCGTACGGGTTAGGATTAGGGGACGGGTGAGGGTCAGGCTTCGGGGAAGGGTTAGGGTTAGGGTTCGGGCTAGGGTTAGGGTTAGGGGACGGGGACGGTTTAGGGTCCAGGTGAGGGTACGGCAAGGCTTTAGGGGTAGCGTACGTGTGAGGGCGCGGGTTAGTGTTAGCCTATGGGTTAGGATTAGGGGACGGGTGAGGCTCAGGCTTCGGGGAAGGGTTAGGGTTAGGGTTCGGGCTAGGGTTAGGGTTAGGGGACAGGGACGGATTAGGGTCCAGGTGCGGGTACGGCAACGCTTTAGGGGGAGCGTACGTGTGAGGGCACGGGTTAGTGTTAGCGTACGGGTTAGGATTAGCGGACGGGTGAGGGTCAGGCTTCGGGGAAGGGTTAGGGTTAGGGTTCGGGCTAGGGTTAGGGTTAGGGGACGGGGACGGTTTAGGGTCCAGGTGAAGGTACGGCAACGCTTTAGGGGGAGCGTACGTGTGATGGCGCGCGTTAGTGTTAGCGTACGGGTTAGGATTAGGGGACGGGTGAGGGTCAGGCTTCGCGGAAGGGTTAGGGTTAGGGTTCGGGCTAGGGTTAGGGTTAGGGGACGGGGACGGTTTAGGGTTCAGGTGAGGGTACGGCAACGCTTTAGGGGGCGCGAACGTGTGAGGGCGCGGGTTAGTGATAGCCTACGGGTTAGGATTAGGGGACGGGTGAGGGTCAGGCTTCGGGGAAGGGTTAGGGTTAGGGTTCGGGCTAGGGTTAGGGTTAGGGGACGGGGACGGTTTAGGGTTCAGGTGAGGGTACGGCAACGCTTTAGGGGGAGCGTACGTGTGAGGGCGCTGGTTAGTGTTAGCGTACGTGTTACGATTAGGGGACGGGTGAGGGTCAGGCTTCGGGGAAGGGTTAAGGTTAGGGTTCGGGCTAGGGTTAGGGTTAGGGGACGGGGACGGTTTAGGGTCCAGGTGAGGGTACGGCAACGCTTTAGGGGGAGCGTACGTGTGAGGTTTCGGGTTAGTGTTAGCCTACGGGTTAGGATTAGGGGACGGGTGAGGGTCAGGCTTCGGGGAAGGGTTAGGGTTAGGGTTCGGGCTAGGGTTAGGGTTAGGTGACGGGAACGGTTTAGGGTCCAGGTGAGTGTACGGCAACGCTTTAGGGGGAGCGTACGTGTGAGGGCGCGGGTTAGTGTTAGCCTACGGGTTAGGATTAGGGTCGGGTGAGGGTCAGGCTTCGGGGAATGGTTAGGGTTAGGGTTCGGGCTAGGGTAAGGGTTAGGGTACGGGGCCGGTTAGGGTCCAGGTGAGGGTACGGCAACGCTTTAGCGGGAGCGTACGTCTGAGGGCGCGGGTTAGTGTTATCGTACGGGTTAGGATTAGGGGACGGTTGAGGGTCAGGCTTCGGGAAAGGGTTAGGGTTAGGGTTCGGGCTAGGGTTAGGGTTAGGGGACGGGGACGGTTTAGGGTCCAGGTGAGGGTACGGCAACGCTTTATGGGGAGCGTACGTGTGAGGGCGCGGGTTAGTGTTAGCCTACGTGTTAGGATTAGGGGACGGGTTAGGGTCAGGCTTCAGGGAAGGGTTAGGGTTATGGTTCGGGCTAGGGTTAGGGGACGGTTTAGGGTCCAGGTGAGGGTATGGCAACGCTTTTGGGGTAGCGTACGTGTGATGGTGCGGGTTAGTGTTAGCGTACGGGTTAGGATTAGGGGACGTGTGAGGGTCAGGCTTCGGGGAAGGGTTAGGGTTCAGGCTAGGGTTAGGGTTAGGGGACGGGGACGGTTTAGGGTCCAGGTGAGGGTACGGCAACGCTTTAGGGGGAGCATACGTGTGAGGGTGCGGGTTAGTGTTAGCGTACGGGTTAGGATTAGGGGACGGGTGAGGGTCAGGCTTCGGGGAAGGGTTAGGGTTAGGGTTCGGGCTAGGGTTAGGGTTAGGGGACGGGGACGGTTTAGGGTCCAGGTGAGGGTACGGCAAGGCTTTAGGGGTAGCGTACGTGTGAGGGCGCGGGTTAGTGTTAGCCTATGGGTTAGGATTAGGGGACGGGTGAGGGTCAGGCTTCGGGGAAGGGTTAGGGTTAGGGTTCGGGCTAGGGTTAGGGTTAGGGGACAGGGACGGATTAGGGTCCAGGTGCGGGTACGGCAACGCTTTAGGGGGAGCGTACGTGTGAGGGCACGGGTTAGTGTTAGCGTACGGGTTAGGATTAGCGGACGGGTGAGGGTCAGGCTTCGGGGAAGGGTTAGGGTTAGGGTTCGGGCTAGGGTTAGGGTTAGGGGACGGGGACGGTTTAGGGTCCAGGTGAAGGTACGGCAACGCTTTAGGGGGAGCGTACGTGTGATGGCGCGCGTTAGTGTTAGCGTACGGGTTAGGATTAGGGGACGGGTGAGGGTCAGGCTTCGCGGAAGGGTTAGGGTTAGGGTTCGGGCTAGGGTTAGGGTTAGGGGACGGGGACGGTTTAGGGTTCAGGTGAGGGTACGGCAACGCTTTAGGGGGCGCGAACGTGTGAGGGCGCGGGTTAGTGATAGCCTACGGGTTAGGATTAGGGGACGGGTGAGGGTCAGGCTTCGGGGAAGGGTTAGGGTTAGGGTTCGGGCTAGGGTTAGGGTTAGGGGACGGGGACGGTTTAGGGTTCAGGTGAGGGTACGGCAACGCTTTAGGGGGAGCGTACGTGTGAGGGCGCTGGTTAGTGTTAGCGTACGTGTTACGATTAGGGGACGGGTGAGGGTCAGGCTTCGGGGAAGGGTTAAGGTTAGGGTTCGGGCTAGGGTTAGGGTTAGGGGACGGGGACGGTTTAGGGTCCAGGTGAGGGTACGGCAACGCTTTAGGGGGAGCGTACGTGTGAGGTTTCGGGTTAGTGTTAGCCTACGGGTTAGGATTAGGGGACGGGTGAGGGTCAGGCTTCGGGGAAGGGTTAGGGTTAGGGTTCGGGCTAGGGTTAGGGTTAGGTGACGGGAACGGTTTAGGGTCCAGGTGAGTGTACGGCAACGCTTTAGGGGGAGCGTACGTGTGAGGGCGCGGGTTAGTGTTAGCCTACGGGTTAGGATTAGGGTCGGGTGAGGGTCAGGCTTCGGGGAATGGTTAGGGTTAGGGTTCGGGCTAGGGTAAGGGTTAGGGTACGGGGCCGGTTAGGGTCCAGGTGAGGGTACGGCAACGCTTTAGCGGGAGCGTACGTCTGAGGGCGCGGGTTAGTGTTATCGTACGGGTTAGGATTAGGGGACGGTTGAGGGTCAGGCTTCGGGAAAGGGTTAGGGTTAGGGTTCGGGCTAGGGTTAGGGTTAGGGGACGGGGACGGTTTAGGGTCCAGGTGAGGGTACGGCAACGCTTTATGGGGAGCGTACGTGTGAGGGCGCGGGTTAGTGTTAGCCTACGTGTTAGGATTAGGGGACGGGTTAGGGTCAGGCTTCAGGGAAGGGTTAGGGTTATGGTTCGGGCTAGGGTTAGGGGACGGTTTAGGGTCCAGGTGAGGGTATGGCAACGCTTTTGGGGTAGCGTACGTGTGATGGTGCGGGTTAGTGTTAGCGTACGGGTTAGGATTAGGGGACGTGTGAGGGTCAGGCTTCGGGGAAGGGTTAGGGTTCAGGCTAGGGTTAGGGTTAGGGGACGGGGACGGTTTAGGGTCCAGGTGAGGGTACGGCAACGCTTTAGGGGGAGCATACGTGTGAGGGTGCGGGTTAGTGTTAGCGTACGGGTTAGGATTAGGGGACGGGTGAGGGTCAGGCTTCGGGGAAGGGTTAGGGTTAGGGTTCGGGCTAGGGTTAGGGTTAGGGGACGGGGACGGTTTAGGGTCCAGGTGAGGGTACGGCAAGGCTTTAGGGGTAGCGTACGTGTGAGGGCGCGGGTTAGTGTTAGCCTATGGGTTAGGATTAGGGGACGGGTGAGGGTCAGGCTTCGGGGAAGGGTTAGGGTTAGGGTTCGGGCTAGGGTTAGGGTTAGGGGACAGGGACGGATTAGGGTCCAGGTGCGGGTACGGCAACGCTTTAGGGGGAGCGTACGTGTGAGGGCGTGGGTTAGTGTTAGCCTACATGTTAGGATTAGGGGATAGGTGAGGGTCAGGCTTCGGGGAAGGGTTAGGGTTAGGGTTCGGGCTAGGGTTAGGGTTAGGGGACGGGGACAGGTTAGGGTCCAGGTGCGGGTACGGCAACGCTTTAGGGGGAGCGTACGTGTGAGGGCGCGGGTTAGTGTTAGCGTACGGGTTAGAATTAGGGGACGGGTGAGGGTCAGGCTTCGGGGAAGGGTTAGGGTTGGGGTTCGGGCTAGTGTTAGGGTTAGGGGACGGGGACGGTTTAGCGTCCAGGTGAGGGTACGGCAACGCTTTAGGGGGAGCATACGTGTGAGGGTGCGGGTTAGTGTTAGCGTACGGGTTAGGATTAGGGGACGGGTGAGGGTCAGGCTTCGGGGAAGGGTTAGGGTTAGGGTTCGGGCTAGGGTTAGGGTTAGGGGACGGGGACGGTTTAGGGTCCAGGTGAGGGTACGGCAAGGCTTTAGGGGTAGCGTACGTGTGAGGGCGCGGGTTAGTGTTAGCCTATGGGTTAGGATTAGGGGACGGGTGAGGGTCAGGCTTCGGGGAAGGGTTAGGGTTAGGGTTCGGGCTAGGGTTAGGGTTAGGGGACAGGGACGGATTAGGGTCCAGGTGCGGGTACGGCAACGCTTTAGGGGGAGCGTACGTGTGAGGGCGTGGGTTAGTGTTAGCCTACATGTTAGGATTAGGGGATAGGTGAGGGTCAGGCTTCGGGGAAGGGTTAGGGTTAGGGTTCGGGCTAGGGTTAGGGTTAGGGGACGGGGACAGGTTAGGGTCCAGGTGCGGGTACGGCAACGCTTTAGGGGGAGCGTACGTGTGAGGGCGCGGGTTAGTGTTAGCGTACGGGTTAGAATTAGGGGACGGGTGAGGGTCAGGCTTCGGGGAAGGGTTAGGGTTGGGGTTCGGGCTAGTGTTAGGGTTAGGGGACGGGGACGGTTTAGCGTCCAGGTGAGGGTACGGCAACGCTTTAGGGGGAGCGTACGTGTGAGGGCGCGGGTTAGTGTTAGCGTACGAGTTAGGATTCGGGAACGGGTGAGGGACAGGCTTCGGGGAAGGGTTAGGGTTAGGGTTCGGGCTAGGGTTAGGGTTAGGGGACGGGGACGGTTTAGGGTCCAGGTGAGGGTACGTCAACGCTTTAGGGGTAGCATACGTGTGAGGGTGCGGGTCAGTGTTAAGGTACTGTTTAGGATTAGGGGACGGGTGAGGGTCAGGCTTCGGGGAAGTGTTAGGGTTAGGGTTCGGGCTAGGGTTAGGGTTAAGGGACGGGGACGGTTTAGGATCCAGGTGAGGGTACGGCAAGGCTTTAGGGGTAGCGTACGTGTGAGGGCGCGGGTTAGTGTTGGCGTACGGGTTAGGATTAGGGGACGGGTGAGGGTCAGGCTTCGGGGAAGGGTTAGGGTTAGGATTAGGGCTAGGGTTAGGGTTAGGGGACCAGGAAGGTTTAGGGTCCAGGTGAGGGTATGGCAACGGTTTAGGGGGAGCGTAAGTGTGAGGGCGCGGGTTAGTGTTAGCCTACGCCTTAGGATTAGGGGACGGGTGAGGGTCAGGCTTCGGGGAAGGATTAGGGTTAGGGTTCGGTCTAGGGTTAGGGTTAGGGGACGGGGACAGGTTAGGGTCCAGGTGCGGGTACGGCAACGCTTTAGGGGGAGCATACGTGTGAGGGCGCGGGTTAGTGTTAGCGTACGGGTTAGGATTAGGGGACGTGTGAGGGTCAGGCTTCAGGGAAGGGTTAGGGTTAGGGTTCCTGCTAGGGTTAGGGTTAGGGGAGGGGGACGGTTTAGGGTCCAGGTGAGGGTACGGCAACGCTTTAGGGGGAGCGCACGTGTGAGGGCGCAGGTTAGTGTTACCCTACGGGTTAAGATTAGGGGACGGGTGAGATTCAGGCTTCGGGGAAGGGTTAGGGTTAGGGTTCGGGCTAGGCTTAGGTTTAGGGGACGGGGACGGTATAGGGTCCAGGTGAGGGTACGGCAACGTTTTAGGGGGAGCGTACGTGTGAGGGCGTGGGTTAGTGTTAGCGTACGGGTTAGGATTAGGGGACGGGTGAGGGTCAGGCTTCGGGGAAGGATTAGGGTTAGGGTTCGGGCTAGTGTTCGGGTTAGGGGACGGGGACGGTTTAGGGTCCAGGTGAGGGTACCGCAACGTTTTACGGGGAGCGTACGTGTGAGGGTGCGGGTTAGTGTTAGCGTACGGGTTAGGATTAGGTGCCGTGTGAGGGTCAGGCTTCGGGGAAGTGTTAGGGTTCGGGCTAGGGTGAGGGTTAGGGTTAGGGGACGGTTTAGGGTCCAGGTGAGGGTACGGCAACGCTTTATGGGGAGCGTACATGTGAGGGCGCGTGTTAGTGTCAGCCTACGGGTTAGGATTAGGGTACGGGTGAGGGTCAGGCTTCGGGGAAATTTTAGGGTTACGGTTCGGGCTAGGGTTAGGGTTAGGGGACGGGGACGGTTAAGGGTCCAGGTGAGGGTACGGCAACGCTTTAGGTGTAGCGTACGTGTGAGGGCGCGGGTTAGTGTTAGCGTAAGGGTTAGGATTACGGGACGGGTGAGGGTCAGTCTTCGGGGATGTGTTAGGGTTAGGGTTCGGGCTAGGGTTAGGGTTAGGTCGACGGGGACGGTTTAGAGTCCAGGTGAGGGTACGGCAACGCTTTAGGGGGAGCGTACGTGTGAGGGTGCGGGTTAGTGTTAGCGTACGGTTTAGGATTAGGGGACGAGTGAGGGTCAGGCTTCGGGGAAGGGTTAGGGTTAGGGTTCGGGCTAGGGTTAGTGTTAGGGGACGGGGACGGTTTAGGGTCCAGATGAGGGTACGGCAATGCTTTAGGGGGAGCGTACGTGTGAGGGCGTTGATTAATGTTAGCCTACGGGTTAGGATTAGGGGACGGGTGAGGGTCAGGCTTCGGGGAAGGGTTAGGGTTAGGGTTCGGGCTAGGGTTAAGGTTAGGGGACGGGAACGGTTTAGGGTCCAGGGGAGGGTACCGCAACGCTTTAGGGGGAGCGTATGTGTGAGGGCGCGGGTTAGTGTTAGCCTACGGGTTAGGATTAGGGGACGGGTGAAGGTCAGGCTTCAGGGAAGGGTTAGGGTTAGGGTTCCTGGTAGGGTTAGGGTTAGGGGACGGGGACAGTTTAGGGTCCAGGTGAGGGTACGGCAACGATTTAGAGGGAGTATACGTGTGAGGGCGCGGTTTAGTGTTAGCTTACGGTTTAGGATTAGGGGACGTGTGAGGGTCAGGCTTCGGGGAAGGGTTAGGGTTAGGGTTCGGGCTAGGCTTAGGGTTAGGGGACGGGGACGGTTTAGGGTCCACGTGAGGGTACCGCAACGTTTTAGGGGGAGCGTACGTGTGAGTGCGCGGGTTAGTGTTAGCCTATGCCTTAGGATTAGGGGACGGGTGAGGGTCAGGCTTCGGGGAAGGGTTAGGGTTAGGGTTCGGGCTAGGGTTAGGGTTATGGGATGGGGACGGTTTAGGGTCAAGGTGAGCGTACGGCAACGCTTTAGGGGGAGCGTACGTGTGAGGGTGCGGGTTAGTGTTTGCGTACGGGTTAGGATTAGGGGCCGTGTGAGGGTCAGGCTTCGGGGAAGTGTTAGGGTTCGGGCTAGGGTGAGGGTTAGGGTTAGGGGACGGTTTAGGGTCCACGTGAGGGTACGGCAACGCTTTATGGGGAGCGTACATGTGAGGGCGCGTGTTAGTGTCAGCCTACGGGTTAGGATTAGGGGATGGGTGAGGGTCAGGCTTCGGGGAAGTTTTAGGGTTACGGTTCGGGCTAGGGTTAGGGTTAGGGGACGGCGACGGTTTAGGGTCCAGGTGAGGGTACGGAAACGCTTTAGGGGTAGCGTACGTGTGAGTGCGCGGGTTAGTGTTAGCGTACGGGTTAGGATTACGGGACGGGTGAGGGTCAGTCTTCGGGGAAGTGTTAGGGTTAGGGTTCGGGCTAGGGTTAGGGTTAGGTCGACGGGGACGGTTTAGAGTCCAGGTGAGGGTACGGCAACGCTTTAGGGGGAGCGTACGTGTGAGGGTGCGGGTTAGTGTTAGCGTACGGTTTAGGATTAGGGGACGAGTGAGGGTCAGGCTTCGGGGAAGGGTTAGGGTTAGGGTTCGGGCTAGGGTTAGGGTTAGGGCACGGGGACGGTTTAGGGTCCAGATGAGGGTACGGCAATGCTTTAGGGGGAGCGTACGTGTGAGGGCGTTGATTAATGTTAGCCTACTGGTTAGGATTAGGGGACGGGTGAGGGTCAGGCTTCTGGGAAGGGTTAGGGTTAGGGTTCGGGCTAGGGTTAAGGTTAGGGGACGGGAACGGTTTAGGGTCCAGGGGAGGGTACGGCAACGCTTTAGGGGGAGCGTACGTGTGAGGGCGCGGGTTAGTGTTAGCCTACGGGTTAGGATTAGGGGACGGGTGAAGGTCAGGCTTCAGGGAAGGGTTAGGGTTAGGGTTCCTGCTAGGGTTAGGGTTAGGGGACGGGGACGGTTTAGCGTCCAGGTGAGGGTACGGCAACGATTTAGAGGGAGTATACGTGTGAGGGCGCGGTTTAGTGTTAGCTTACGGTTTAGGATTAGGGGACGTGTGAGGGTCAGGCTTCGGGGAAGGGTTAGGGTTAGGGTTCGGGCTAGGCTTAGGGTTAGGGGACGGGGACGGTTTAGGGTCCACGTGAGGGTACCGCAACGTTTTAGGGGGTGCGTACGTGTGAGGGAGCGTGTTAGTGTTAGCCTACGCCTTAGGATTAGGGGACGGGTGAGGGTCAGGCTTCGGGGAAGTGTTAGGGTTAGGGTTCGGGCTAGGGTTAGGGTTAGGGGACGGGGACGGTTTAGGGTCCAGGTGAGGGTACGGCAACGCTTTAGGGGGAGCGTACGTGTGAGGGCGCGGGTTAGTGTTAGCGTACGAGTTAGGATTCGGGGATGGGTGAGGGTCAGGCTTCGGGGAAGGGTTAGGGTTAGAGTTCGGGCTAGGGTTACGGTTAGGGAATGGGGACGGTTTAGGGTCCAGGTGAGGGTACGGCAACGCTTTAGGGGGAGCGTACGTGTCTGGGCGTGGGTTAGTGTTAGCGTACGGGTTAGGATTAGGGGACGGGTGAGGGTCAGGCTTCGGGGAAGGGTTAGGGTTAGGGTTCGGGCTAGGGTTAGAGTTAGGGGACGGGAACGGTTCAGGGTCCAGGTGAGGGTACGGCAACGCTTTAGGGGGAGCGTACGTGTGTGGGTGCGGGTTAGTGTTAGCCTACGGGTTTGGATTGGGGACGGTTGAGGTTCAGGCTTCGGGGAAGGGTTATGGTTAGGGTTCGGGCTAGGGTTAGGGTTAGGGGACGGGGACGGTTTAGGATCCAGGTGAGGGTACGGCTACGCTTTAGGGGGAGCGTACGTGTGAGGGCGCGGGTTAGTGTTAGCGTACGGGTTAGGATTAGGGGACGGGTGAGGGTCAGGCTTCGGGGAAGTGTTAGGTTTAGGGTTCGGGATAGTGTTAGGGTTAGGGGACGGGGACGGTTTAGGGTCCAGGTGAGGGTATGGCAACGCTTTAGGGGGAGCGTACGTGTGAGGGCGTGGGTTAGTGTTAGCCTATGGGTTAGGATTAGGGGACGGGTGAGGGTCAGGCTTCGGGGAAGTGTTAGGGTTAGGGTAAGGGCTAGGGTTAGGGTTAGGGGACGGGGACGGTTTAGGGTCCAGGTGAGGGTACGGCAACGCTTTAGGGGGAGCGTACATGTGAGGGCGCGGATTAGTGTTAACCTACGGGATAGGATTAGGGGATGGGTGAGTGTCAGGCTTCGGGGAAGGGTTAGGGTTAGGGTTCGGGCTAGGATTAAGGTTAGGGGACGGGAACGGTTTAGGGTCCAGGTGAGGGTACGGCAACGCTTTAGGGGGAGCGTACGTGTGAGGGCGCAGGTTAGTGTTAGCGTACGGGTTATGATTAGGGGACGGGTGAGGGTCAGGCTTCGGGGAAGGTTTAGGGTTAGGGTTCGGGCTAGGGTTACGGTTAGGGGACGGAGACGGTTTAGGGTCCAGGTGAGGGTACGGCAACACTTTAGGGGGAGCGTACGTGTGAGGGCGCGGGTTAGTGTTAGCGTACGGGTTAGGATTAGGGGACGGGTGAGGATCAGGCTTCGGGGAAGGGTTAGGGTTACGGTTCGGGCTAGGGTTAGGGTTAGGGGACGGGGACGGTTTAGGGTCCAGATGAGGGTACGGCAATGCTTTAGTGGGAGTGTACGTGTGAGGGCGTTGATTAATGTTAGCCTACGGGTTAGGATTAGGGGACGGGTGAGGGTCAGGCTTCGGGGAAGGGTTAGGGTTAGGGTTCGGGCTAGGGTTAGGGTTAGGGGACGGGGACGGTTTAGGGTCCAGGGGAGGGTATGGCAACGCTTTAGGGGGAGCGTACATGTGAGGGCGCGGGTTAGTGTTAGCCTACGGGTTAGGATTAGGGGACGGGTGAAGGTCAGGCTTCAGGGAAGTGTTAGGTTTAGGGTTCCTGCTAGGGTTAGGGTTAGGGGACGGGGACGGTTTAGGGTCCAGGTGAGGGTACGGCAACGCTTTAGGGGGAGCGTACGTGTGAGGGCGCGGGTTAGTGTTAGCGTACGAGTTATGATTAGGGGACGGGTGAGGGTCAGGCTTCGGGGAAGGGTTAGGGTTAGGGTTCGGGCTAGGGTTAGGGTTAGGGGACGGGGACGGTTTAGGGTCCAGGTGAGGGTACCGCAACGTTTTAGGGGGAGCGTACGTGTGAGGGCGCGGGTTAGTGTTAGCCTACGCCTTAGGATTAGGGGACGGGTGAGGGTCAGGCTTCGGGGAAGGGTTAGGGTTAGGGTTCGGGCTAGGGTTAGGGTTACGGGACGGGGACGGTTTAGGGTCCAGGTGAGCGTACGGCAACGCTTTAGGGGGAGCGTACGTGTGAGGGTGCGGGTTAGTGTTATCGTACGGGTTAGGATTAGGGGCCGTGTGAGGGTCAGGCTTCGGGGAAGGGTTAGGGTTCGGGCTAGGGTGAGGTTTACGGTTAGGGGACGGTTTAGGGTCCAGGTGAGGGTACGGCAACACTTTATGGGGAGCGTACATGTGAGGGCGCGTGTTAGTGTCAGCCTACGGGTTAGAATTAGGGGACGGTTGAGGGTCAGGCTTCGGGGAAGTTTTAGGGTTACGGTTCGGGATAGGGTTAGGGTTAGGGGACGGGGACGGTTTAGGGTCCAGGTGAGGGTACGGCAACGCTTTAGGGGTAGCGTACGTGTGAGGGCGCGGGTTAGTGTTAGCTTATGGGTTAGGATTAGGGGACGGGTGAGGGTCAGTCTTCGGGGAAGTGTTAGGGTTAGGGTTCGGGCTAGGTTTAGGGTTAGGGGACGGGGACTGTTTAGGGTCCAGGTGAGGGTACGGCAACGCTTTAGGGGGAGCGTACGTGTGAGGGCGTGGGTTAGTGTTAGCGTACGGGTTAGGATTAGTGGACGGGTGAGGGTCAGGCTTCGGGGAAGAGTTAGGGTTAGGGTTCGGGCTAGGGTTACGGTTACGGGACAGGGACGGTTTAGGGTCTAGGTGAGGGTACGGCAACGCTTTAGGGGGAGCGTACGTGTGAGGGCGCGGGTTAGTGTTAGCCTACGCCTTAGGAATAGGGGACGGGTGAGGGTCAGGCTTCGGGGAAGGGTTAGGGTTAGGGTTCGGGCTAGGGTTAGGGTTAGGGGACGGGCACAGGTTAGGCCCAGGTGCGGGTACGGCAACGCTTTAGGGGGAGCGTACATGTGAGGGCGCGGGTTAGTGTTAGCGTACGGGTTAGAATTAGGGGACGGGTGAGGGTCAGGCTTTGGGGAAGGGTTAGGGTTAGGGTTCGAGCTAGGGTTAGGGTTAGGGGACGGGGACGGTTTAGGGTCCAGGTTGGGTACGGCAACGCTTTAGGGGGAGCGTACGTATGAGGGTGCGGGTTAGTGTTAGCGTACGAGTTAGGATTCGGGGACGGGTGAGGGTCAGGCTTCGGGGAATTTTAGGGTTAGGGTTCGGGCTAGGGTTACGGTTAGGGGATGGGGACGGTTTAGGGTCAAGGTGAGGGTACGGCAACGCTTTAGGGGGAGCGTACGTGTGAGGGCGCGTGTTAGTGTTAGCCTACGGGTTAGGATTAGGGGATGGGTGAGGGTCAGGCTTCGGGGAAGTGTTAGGGTTAGGGTTCGGGCTAGGGTTAGTGTTAGGGGACGGGGACGGTTTAGGGTCCAGGTGAGGGTACGACAACGCTCTAGGGGGAGCGTACTTGTGAGGGCGCGGGTTAGTGTTAGCGTACGAGTTAGGATTCGGGAACGGGTGAGGGACAGGCTTCGGGGAAGGGTTAGGGTTAGGGTTCGGGCTAGGGTTACGGTTAGGGGATGCGGACGGTTTAGGGTCCAGGTGAGGGTACGGCAACGCTTTAGGGGGAGCGTACGTGTGAGGGCGCGTGTTAGTGTTAGCCTACGGGTTAGGATTAGGGGATGGGTGAGGGTCAGGCTTCAGGGAAGTGTTAGGGTTAGGGTTCGGGCTAGGGTTAGGGTTAGGGGACGGGGACGGTTTAGGGTCCAAGTGAGGGTACGGCAAAGCTTTAGGGGTAGCATACGTGTGAGGGTGCGGGTTAGTGTTAGCGTACGGGTTAGGATTAGGGGACGGGTGAGGGTCAGGCTTCGGGCAAGGGTTAGGGTTAGGGTTGGGCTAGGGTTAGGGTTAGGGGATGGGGACGGTTTAGGGTCCAGGTGAGGGTACGGCAAGGCTTTAGGGGTAGCGTACGTGTGAGGGCGCGGGTTAGTGTTGGCGTATGGGTTAGGATTAGGAGACGGGTGAGGGTCAGCTTTGGGGAAGGTTTAGGGTTAGGGTTCGGGCTAGGTTTAGGGTTAGGGGACGGGGACGGTTTAGGGTCCAGGTGAGGGTACGGCAACGCTTTAGGGGGAGCGTACGTGTGAGGGCGCGGGTTAGTGTTAGCCTACGGGTTAGGATTAGGGGACGGGTGAGGGTCAGGCTTCGGGGAAGGGTTAGGGTTAGGGTTCGGGCTAGGGTTAGGGTTAGGGGACGGGGACGGTTTAGGGTCCAGGTGAGGGTACGGCAACGCTTTAGGGGGAGCGCACGTGTGAGGGCGCGGGTTAGTGTTACCCTACGGGTTAAGATTAGGGGACGGGTGAGGGTCAGGCTTCGGGGAAGGGTTAGGGTTAGGGTTCGGGCTAGGCTTAGGTTTAGGGGACGGGAACGGTTTAGGGTCCAGGTGAGGGTACGGCAACGCTTTAGGGGGAGCGTACGTGTGAGGGCGCGGGTTAGTGTTAGCCTACGGGTTTGGATTGGGGACGGTTGAGGTTCAGGCTTTGGGGAAGGTTTATGGTTAGGGTTCGAGCTAGGGTTAGGGTAAGGGGACGGGGACGGTTTAGGGTCCAGGTGAGGGTATGGCAACGCTTTAGGGGGAGCGTACGAGTGAGGGCGCGGGTTAGTGTTATCGTACGGGTTAGGATTAGTGGACGGGTGAGGGTCAGGCTTCGGGGAAGAGTTAGGGTTAGGGTTCGGGCTAGGGTTACGGTTAGGGGACGGGGACGGTTTAGGGTCCAGGTGAGGGTACGGCAACGCTTTAGGGGGAGCGTACCTGTGAGGGCGCGGGTTAGTGTTAGCCTACGCCTTAGGATTAGGGGACGGGTGAGGGTCAGGCTTCGGGGAAGGGTTAGGTTTAGGGTTCGGGCTAGGGTTAGGGTTAGGGGACGGGCACAGGTTAGGCCCAGGTGCGGGTACGGCAACGCTTTAGTGGGAGCGTACGTGTGAGGGCGCGTGTTAGTGTTAGCGTACGGGTTAGAATTAGGGGACGGGTGAGGGTCAGGCTTCGGGGAAGGGTTAGGGTTAGGGTTCGGGCTAGGGTTAGGGTTAGGGGACGGGGACGGTTTAGGGTCCAGGTTGGGTACGGCAACGCTTTAGGGGGAGCGTACGTGTGAGGGCGCGGGTTAGTGTTAGCGTACGAGTTAGGATTCGGGGACGGGTGAGGGTCAGGCTTCGGGGAAGGGTTAGGGTTAGGGTTCGGGTTAGGGTTACGGTTAGGGGATGGGGACGGTTTAGGGTCCAGGTGAGGGTACGGCAACGCTTTAGGAGGAGAGTACGTGTGAGGGCGCGTGATAGTGTTAGCCTACGGGTTAGGATTAGGGGATGGGTGAGGGTCAGGCTTCGGGGAAGTGTTAGGGTTATGGTTCGGGCTAGGGTTAGGGTTAGGGGACGGGGACGGTTTAGGGTCCAGGTGAGGGTACGGCAACGCTTTAGGGGGAGCGTACGTGTGAGGGCGCAGGTTAGTGTTAGCGTACAAGTTAGGATTCGGGAACGGGTGAGGGACAGGCTTCGGGGAAGTGTTAGGGTTAGGGTTCGGGCTAGGGTTAGGGTTAGGGGATGTGGACGGTTTAGAGTCCAGGTGAGGGTACGGCAACGCTTAGGGGGAGCGTACGTGTGAGGGCGCGTGTTAGTGTTAGCCTACGTGTTAGGATTAGGGGATGGGTGAGGGTCAGGCTTCGGGGAAGTGTTAGGGTTAGGGTTCGGGCTAGGGTTAGGGTTAGGGGACGGGGACGGTTTAGGGTCCAGGTGAGGGTACGGCAACGCTTTAGGGGTAGCATACGTGTGAGGGTGCGGGTTAGTGTTAGCGTACGGGTTAGGATTAGGGGACGGGTGAGGGTCAGGCTTCGGGGAAGAGTTAGGGTTAGGGTTCGGACTAGGGTTAGGGTTATGGGACGGGGACGGTTTAGGGTCCAGGTGAGGGTACGGCAAGGCTTTAGGGGTAGCGTACGTGGTTCGGCGCGGGTTAGTGTTGGCTTACGGGTTAGGATTAGGGGACGGGTGAGGGTCAGGCTTCGGGGAAGGTTTAGGGTTAGGGTTCGGGGTAGGGTTCGGGTTAGGGGACGGGGACGGTTTAGGGTCCAGGTGAGGGTACGGCAACGCTTTAGGGGGAGCGTACGTGTGAGGGCGCGGGTTAGTGTTAGCCTACGGGTTAGGATTAGGGGACGGGTGAGGGTCAGGCTTCGGGGAAGGGTTAGGGTTAGGGTTCGGGCTAGGGTTAGGGTTAGGGGACGGGGACGGTTTAGGGTCCAGATGAGGGTACTGCAACGCTTTAGGGGGAGCGTACGTGTGAGGGCGTGGGTTAGTGTTAGCGTACGGGTTAGGATTAGGGGACGGGTGAGGGTCAGGCTTCAGGGAAGGGTTAGGGTTAGGGTTCCTGCTAGGGTTAGGGTTAGGGGACGGGGACGGTTTAGGGTCCAGGTGAGGGTACGGCAACGCTTTAGGGGGAGCGCACGTGTGAGGGCGCGGGTTAGTGTTACCCTACGGGTTAAGATTAGGGGACGGGTGAGGGTCAGGCTTCGGGGAAGTGTTAGGGTTAGGGTTCGGGCTAGGCTTAGGTTTAGGGGACGGGAACGGTTTAGGGTCCAGGTGAGGGTACGGCAACGCTTTAGGGGGAGCGTACGTGTGAGGGCGCGGGTTAGTGTTAGCCTATGCCTTGGGATTAGGGGACGGGTGAGGGTCAGAATTCGGGGAAGGATTAGGGTTAGGGTTCGGTCTAGGGTTAGGGTTAGGGGACGGGGACAAGTTAGGGTACAAGTGCAGGTACGGCAACGTTTTAGGGGGAGCGTACGTGTGAGGGCGCGGGTTAGTGTTAGCGTACGGGTTAGGATTAGGGGACGGGTGAGGGTCAGGCTTCAGGGAAGGGTTAGGGTTAGGGTTCCTCCTAGGGTTAGGGTTAGGGGACGGGGACGGTTTAGGGTCCTGGTGAGGGTACTGAAACGCTTTAGGGGGAGAGTACGTGTGAGGGCGTGGGTTACTGTTAGCGTACGGGTTAGGATTAGGGGACGGGTGAGGGTCAGAATTCGGGGAAGGGTTAGGGTTAGGGTTCGGGCTAGGGTTAGAGGTAGGGGACGGGAACGGTTTAGGGTCCAGGTGAGGGAACGGCAACACTTTAGGGGGAGCGTACGTGTGAGGGCGCAGGTTAGTGTTAGCCTACGGGTTTGGATTGTGGACGGGTGAGGGTCAGGCTTCGGGGAAGTGTTAGGGTTAGGGTTCGGGCTAGGGTTAGGGTTAGGGGACGGGGACGGTTTAGGGTCCAGGTGAGGGTACGGCAACGCTGTAGGGGGAGCGTACGTGTGAGGGCGCGGGTTAGTGTTAGCCTACGGGTTAGGATTCGGGGACGGGTGAGGCTCAGGCTTCGGGGAAGGGTTAGGGTTAGGGTTCGGGCTAGGGTTAGGGTTAGGGGAAGAGGACAGTTTAGGGTCCAGGTGAGGGTACGGCAACGCTTTAGGGGGACCCTACGTGTGAGGGCGTGGGTTAATGTTAGCATACGGGTGAGGATTAGGGGACGGGTGAGGGTCAGGCTTCGGGGAAGGGTTAGGGTTAGGGTTCGGGCTAGGGTTAGGGTTAGGGGACGGGGCGGTTTAGGGTCCAAGTGAGGGTACGGCAACGTTTTAGGGGGAGCGTACGTGTGATGGCGCGGGTTAGGGTTAGCGTACGGGTTAGGATTAGAGGACGGGTGAGGGTCAGGATTCGGGGAAGGGTTAGGGTTAGGGTTCGGCCTAGGGTTAGGGTTAGGGGATGGGGACGGTTTAGGGTCCAGGTAAGGGTACGGCAACGCTTTAGTGGGAGCGTACGTGTGAGGGCGCGGGTTAGTGTTAGCGTACGGGTTAGGATTAGGGGACGGGTGAGGGTCAGGCTTCGGGGAAGGGTTAGGGTTAGGATTCGGGCTAGGGTTAGGGTTAGGGGACGGGGACGGTTTAGGGTCCAGGTGAGGGAACGGCAACGCTTTAGGGGGAGCGTACGTGTGAGGGCGCGGGTTAGTGTTAGCGTACGGGTTGGGATTAGGGGACGGGTGAGGGTCAGGCTTCGGGGAAGGGTTAGGGTTAGGGTTCGGGCTAGGGTTAGGGTTAGGGGACGGGGACGGTTTAGAGTCCAGGTGAGGATACGGCAACGCTTTATGGGGAGCGTACGTGTGAGGGCGCGGGTTAGTGTTAGCGTACGGGTTAGGATTAGGGGACAGGTGAGGGTCAGGCTTCGGGGAAGGGTTAGGGTTAGGATTCGGGCTAGGGTTAGGGTTAGGGGACGGGGACGGTTTAGGGTCTAGGTGAGGGTATGGCAACGCTTTAGGGTCGCGTACGTGTGAGTGCGCGGGTTAGTGTTAGCGTACGGCTTAGATTTGGGGACGGGTGAGGGTCAGGCTTCGGGAAAGGGTTAGGGTTAGGGTTCAGGCTAGAGTTAGGGTTAGGGGACGGGGACGGTTTAGGGTCCAGGTGAGGGTACGGCAACGCTTTAGGGGGAGCGTACGTGTGAGGGCGCGGGTTAGTGTTAGCCTACGCCTTAGGATTAAGGGACGGGTGAGGGTCAGGCTTCGGGGAAGTGTTAGGGATAGGGATCGGGCTAGGGTTAGGGTTAGGGGACGGGGACGGTTTAGGGTCCAGGTGAGGATATGGCAACGCTTTAGGGGGAGCGTACGTGTGAGGGCGCGGGTTAGTGTTAGCGTATGGGTTAGGATTAGGGGACGGGTGAGGGTCAGGCTTCGGGGAAGAGTTAGGGTTAGGGTTCGGGCTAGGGTTAGGGTTAGGGGACGGGGACGGTTTAGGGTCCAGGTGAGGGTACAGCAACGCTTTAGGTGGAAAGTACGTGTGAGCGCGCGGGTTAGTGTTAGCGTACAGGTTAGGATTAGGGGACGGGTGAGGGTCAGGCTTCGGGGAAGGGTTAGTGTTAGGGTTCGGGCTTGGGTTAGGGTTAGGGGACGGGGACAGTTTAGGGTCCAGGTGAGGGTACGGCAACGCTTTCGGGGGAGCATACGTGTGAGGGCGCGGGTTAGTGTTAGCCTACGGGTTAGGATTAGGGGACGGGTGAGGGTCAGGTTTCGGGGAAGGGTTAGGGTTAGGGTTCGGGCTAGGTTTAGGGTTAGGGGACGGGGAAGGTTTAGGGTCCAGGTGAGGGTACGGCAACGCTTTAGGGGGAGCGTACGTGTGAGGGCGCGGGTTAGTGTTAGCGTACGGGTTAGGATTAGGGGACGGTTGAGGGTCAGGCTTGGGGGAAGGGTTAGGGTTAGGGTTCGGGCTAGGGTTAGGGTTAGGGGACGGGGACGGTTTAGGGTCCAGGTGAGTGTACGGCAACGCTTTAGGGGGAGCGTACGTGTGAGGGCGTGGGTTAGTGTTAGCGTACGGTTTAGGATTAGGGGACGGGTGAGGTTCAGGCTTCGGGGAAGGGTTAGGGTTAGGGTTCGGGCTTGTGTTAGGGTTAGGGGATGGGGATGGTTTAGGGTCCAGGTGAGGGTACGACAACGCTTTAGGGGGAGCGTACGTGTGAGGGCGCGGGGTAGTGTTAGCCTACGGGTTAGGATTAGGGGACGGGTGAGGGTCAGGCTTCGGGGACGGGTTAGGGTTAGGGATCGGGCTAGGGTTAGGGTTAGGGGACGGGGACGGTTTATGGTCCAGGTGAGGGTACGGCAACGCTTTAGGGGGAGCGTACGTGTGATGGCGCGGGTTAGTGTTAGCGTACGGGTTAGGATTAGGGGACGGGTGACGGTCAGGCTTCGGGGAAGGGTTAGGGTTAGGGTTCGGGCTAGGGTTAGGGTTAGGGGACGGGGACGGTTTAGGGGCCAGGTGAGGGTACGGCAACGCTTTAGGGGGAGCGTACATGTTAGGGCGCGGGTTAGTGTTAGCGTACAGTTTAGGATTAGGGGACGGGTGAGTGTCAGGCTTCGGGGAAGGGTTAGGGTTAGGGTTCGGGCTAGGGTTAGGGTTAGGTGACGGGGACAGTTTAGGGTCCAGGTGAGTGTACGGCAACGCTTTAGAGGGAGCGTACGTGTGAGGGCGCGGGTTAGTGTTTGCCTACGGGTTAGGATTAGGGGATGGGTTAGGGTCAGACTTCGGGAAAGGGTTAGGTTTAGGGTTCGGCTAGGGTTAGGGGACGGTTTTGGGTCCAGGTGAGGGTACGGCAACGCTTTAGAGGGAGCGTACGTGTGAGGGCGCGGGTTACTGTTAGCGAACGGGTTAGGATTAGGGGACGGGTGAGGGTCAGGCTTCGGGGAAGGGTTAGGGTTAGGGTTCGGGCTAGGGTTAGGGTTAGGGGACGGGGACGGTTTAGAGTCCAGGTGAGGGTACGGCAACGCTTTAAGGGGAGCGTACGTGTGAGGGCGCGGGTTAGTGTTAGCGTACGGGTTAGGATTAGGGGACGGGTGACGGTCAGGCTTCGGGGAAGGGTTAGGGTTAGGGTTCGGGCTAGGGTTATGGTTAGGGGACGGGGACAGTTTAGGGTCCAGGTGAGGGTACGGCAACGCTTTAGGGGGAGTGTACGTGTGAGGGTGCGGGTTAGTGTTAGCCAACGGGTTAGGATTAGGGGACGGTTTAGGGTCAGGCTTCGGGGAAGTGTTAGGTTTAGGGTTCGGGCTAGGGTTAGGGGACGGTTTAGGGTCCAGGTGAGGGTACGGCAACGCTTTAGGGGGAGCGTACGTGTGAGGGCGCGGGTTAGTGTTAGCGAACGGGTTAGGATTAGGGGACGGGTGAGTGTCAGGCTTCGGGGAAATATTAGGGTTAGGGTTCGGGCTAGGGTTAGGGTTAGGTGACGGGGACGGTTTAGAGTCCAGGTGAGGGTACGGCAACGCTTTAGGGGGAGCGTACGTGTGAGGGCGCGGGTTAGTGTTAGCGTACGGTTTAGGATTAGGGGACGGGTGAGGGTCAGGCTTCGGGGAAGGGTTAGGGTTAGGGTTCGGGCTAAGGTTAGGGTTAGGGGACGGGGACGGTTTAGGGTCTAGGTGAGGGTACTGCAATGCTTTAGGTGGAGCGTACGTGTGAGGGCGTGGGTTAGTGTTAGCCTACGGGTTAGGATTAGGGGACGGGTGAGGGTCAGGCTTCGGGGAAGGGTTAGGGTTAGGGTTCGGGCTAGGGTTAGGGTTAGGGGACGGGGACGGTTTAGGGTCCAGGTGAGGGTACGGCAACGCTTTAGGGGGAGCGTACGTGTGAGGGCGTGGGTTAGTGTTAGCCTACAGGTTAGGATTAGGGGACGGGTGAGGGTCAGGAGTCGGGGAAGGGTTAGTGTTAGGGTTCGGGCTAGGGTTAGGGTTAGGGGACGGGGACGGTTTAGGGTCCAGGTGAGGGTACGCCAACGTTTTAGGGGAAGCGTACATGTGAGGGTGTTGGTTAGTGTTAGCGTACGTGTTAGGATTAGGGGACGGGTGAGGGTCAGGCTTCGGGGAAGGGTTAGGGTTAGGGTTCGGGCTAGGGTTAGGTTTAAGGGACGGGGACAGTTTAGGGTCCAGGTGAGGGTACTGCAACGCTTATGAGGACCCTACGTGTGAGGGCGTGGGTTAATGTTAGCATACGGGTGAGGATTAGGGGACGGGTGAGGGTCAGGCTTCGGGGAAGGGTTAGGGTTAGGGTTCGGGCTAGGGTTAGGGTTAGGGGACGGGGCTGTTTAGGGTCCAAGTGAGGGTACGGCAACGCTTTAGGGGGAGCGTACGTGTGAGGGCGCGGGTTAGGGTTAGCGTACGGGTTAGGATTAGAGGACGGGTGAGGGTCAGGATTCGGGGAAGGGTTAGGGTTAGGGTTCGGCCTAGGGTTAGGGTTAGGGGCCGGGGACGGTTTAGGGTCCAGGTAAGGGTACGGCAACGCTTTAGGGGGAGCGTACGTGTGAGGGCGCGGGTTAGTGTTAGCGTACGGGTTAGGATTAGGGGACGGGTGAGGGTAAGGCTTCGGGGAAGGGTTAGGGTTAGGATTCGGGCTAGGGTTAGGGTTAGGGGACGGGGACGGTTTAGGGTCCAGGTGAGGGAACGGCAACGCTTTAGGGGGAGCGTACGTGTGAGGGCGCGGGTTAGTGTTAGCGTACGGGTTAGGATTAGGGGACGGGTGAGGGTCAGGCTTCGGGGAAGGGTTAGGGTTAGGGTTCGGGCTAGGGTTAGGGTTAGGGGACGGGGACGGTTTAGAGTCCAGGTGAGGATACGGCAATGCTTTAGGGGGAGCGTACGTGTGAGGGCGCGAGTTAGTGTTAGCGTACGGGTTAGGATTAGGGGACAGGTGAGGGTCAGGCTTCGGGGAAGGGTTAGGGTTAGGATTCGGGCTACAGTTAGGGTTAGGGGACGGGGACGGTTTAGGGTCCAGGTGAGGGTATGGCAACGCTTTAGGGGGCGCGTACGTGTGAGTGCGCGGGTTAGTGTTAGCGTACGGCTTAGATTTGGGGACGGGTGAGGGTCAGGCTTCGGGGAAGGGTTAGGGTTAGGGTTCAGGCTAGAGTTAGGGTTAGGGGACGGGGACGGTTTAGGGTCCAGGTGAGGGTACGGCAACGCTTTAGGGGGAGCGTACGTGTGAGGACGCGGGTTAGTGTTAGCCTACGGTTTAGGATTAGGGGACGGGTGAGGGTCAGGCTTCGGGGAAGGGTTAGGGTTAGGGTTCGGGCTAGGCTTAGGGTTAGGGGACGAAGACAGTTTAGGGTCCAGGTGAGGGTACGGCAACGCTTTAGAGGGACCGTACGTGTGAGGGCGCGGGTTAGTGTTAGCGTACGGGTGAGGATTAGGGGACGGGTGAGGGTCAGGCTTCGGGGAAGGGTTAGGGTTAGGGTCCGGGCTATGGTTAGGGTTAGGGGACGGGGCGGTTTAGTGTCCAGGTGAGGGTATGGCAACGCTTTAGGTGGAGCGTACGTCTGAGGGCGCGGGTTAGGGTTAGCGTACGGGTTAGGATTAGAGGACCGGTGAGGGTCAGGATTCGGGGAAGGGTTAGGGTTAGGGTTCGGCCTAGGGTTAGGTTTAGGGGACGGGGAAGGTTTAGGGTCCAGGTGAGGGTACGGCAACGCTTTAGGTGGCGCGTACGTGTGAGTGGGCGGGTTAGTGTTAGCGTACGGCTTACGATTAGGGGACGGGTGAGGGTCAGGCTTCGGGGAAGGGTTAGGGTTATGGTTCGGGCTAGGGTTAGGGTTAGGGGAAGGGGACGGTTTAGTGTCCAGGTGAGGGTACGGCAACGCTTTAGGGGGAGTGTACGTGTGAGGGCGCGGGTTAGTGTTAGCCTACGGGTTAGGATTAGGGGACGGGTGAGGGTCAGGCTTCGGGGAAGGGTTAGGGTTAGTGTTCGGGCGAGGGTTAGGGTTAGGGGACGGGGACGGTTTAGGGTCCAGGTGAGGGTACGGCAACGCTTTAGGGGGAGCGTGCGTGTGAGGGCGCGGCTTAGTGTTAGCGTACGTGTTAGAATTAGGGGACGGGTGAGGGTCAGGCTTCGGGGAAGGGTTAGGGTTAGGGTTCGGGCTAGGGTTAGGATTAGGGGACGGGGACGGTTTAGGGTCCAGGTGAAGGTACGGCAACGCTTTAGGGGGAGCGTACGTGTGAGGGCGCGGGTTATTGTTAGTGTACAGGTTAGGATTAGAGGACGGGTGAGGGTCAGGCTTCGGGAAAGTGTTAGGGTTAGGGTTCGAGCTAGCGTTAGGGTTAGGGGACGGCGACGGTTTAGGGTCCAGGTGAGGGTACGGCAACGCTTTAGGGGTAGCGTACGTGTGAGGACGTGGGTTAGTGTTAGCGTACGGGTTAGGATTAGGGGACGTGTGAGGCTCAGGCTTCGGGGAAGGGTTAGGTTTAGGGTTCGGGCTAGGGTTAGGGTTAGGGGACGAGGACAGTTTAGGGTCCAGGTGAGGGTACGGCAACGCTTCAGGGGGACCGTACGTGTGAGGGCGCGGGTTAGTGTTAGCGTACGGGTGAGGATTAGGGGACGGGTGAGGGTCAGGCTTCGGAGAAGGGTTAGGGGTAGGGTTCGGGCTAGGGTTAGGGTTAGGGGACGGGGCGGTTTAGGGTCCAGGTGAGGGTACGGCAACACTTTAGGGGGAGCGTACGTGTGAGGGCGCGGGTTAGTGTTAGAGTAAGGGTTAGGATTAGGGGACGGGTGAGGGTCAGGCTTCGGGGAAGGGTTAAGGTTAGGGTTCGGGCTAGGGTTAGGGTTAGGGGACGGGGACGGTTTAGGGTCCAGGTGAGGGTACAGCAACGCTTTAGGGGGAGCGTACGTGTGAGGGCGCGGGTTAGTGTTAGCGTACGGGTTAGGATTAGGGGACAGGTGAGGGTCAGGCTTTGGGGAAGGGTTAGGGCTAGGGTTCGGGCTAGGGTTAGGTTTAGGGGACGAGGACGGTTTAGGGTCCAGGTGAGGGTACGGCAACGCTCTAGGGGGACCGTACGTGTGAGGGTGCGGGTTAGTGTTAGCGTACGGGTTAGGATTAGGGGACGGGTGAGGGTCAGGCTTCGGGGAAAGGTTAGGGTTAGGGTTCGGGCTAGGGTTAGTGTTAGGGGACGGGGACGGTTTAGGGTCCAGGTGAGGGTACGGCAACGCTTTAGGTGGAGCGTACGTGTGAGGGCGCGGGTTAGTGTTAGTGTACGGGTTAGGATTAGGGGATGGGTGAGGGTCAGGCTTCGGGGAAGGGTTAGTGTTAGGGTTCGGGCTAGGTTTACGGTTAGGGGACGGGGACGGTTTAGGGTCCAGGTGAGGGTACGGCAACGCTTTAGGGGGAGCGTACGTGTGAGGGCGCAGGTTAGTGTTAGCGTACGGGTTAGGATTAGGGGAAGGTTGAGGGTCAGGCTTCGGGGAAGGGTTAGGGTTAGGGTTCGGGCTAGGGTTAGTGTTAGGGGACGAGGACGGTTTAGGGTCCAGGTGAGGGTACTGCAACGCTTTAGGGCGAGCGTAAGTGTGAGGGCGCGGGTTAGTGTTAGCATACGGGTTAGGAATAGGGGACGGGTGAGGGTCAGGCTTCGGGGAAGGGTTAGGGTTAGGGTTCGGGCTAGGGTTAGGTTTAGGGGACGGGGACGGATTAGGGTCCAGGTGAGGGTACGGCAACGCTTTAGGGGGAGCGTACGTGTGAGGGCGCGTTTTAGTGTTAGCGTACGGGTTAGGATTAGGGTACGGGTGAGGGTCAGGCTTCGGGGAAGGGCTAGGGTTAGGGTTCGGACTAGGGTTAGGGTTAGGGGACGGGGACGGTTTAGGGTCCAGGTGAGGGTACAGCAGCGCTTTAGGGGAAGCGTACGTGTGAGGGTGCGCGTTAGTGTTAGCGTATGGGTTAGGATTAGGGGACGGGTGAGGGTCAGGCTTCGGGGAAGGGTTAGGGTTAGGGTTCGGGCTAGGGTTAGGGTTAGGGGACGGGGACGGTTTAGGGTCCAGGTGAGGGTACGGCAACGCTTTAGGGGGAGCGTACGTGTGAGGGCACGGGTTAGTGTTAGCGTACGGGTTAGGAATAGGGGACGGGTGAGGGTCAGGCTTCGGGGAAGAGTTAGGGTTAGGGTTCGGGCTAGCGTTAGGGTTAGGGGACTGGGACGGTTTAGGGTCCAGGTGATGATACGGCAATGCTTTAAGGGGGGCGTACGTGTGAGGGCGCGGGTTAGTGTTGGCCTACGGGTTAGAATTAGGGGACGGGTGAGGGTCAGGCTTCGGGGAAGGTTTAGGGTTAGGGTTCGGGCTAGGGTTAGGGTTATGGCACGTGGACGGTTTAGGGTCCAGGTGAGCGTACGGCAACGTTTTAGGGGGAGCGTACGTGTGAGGGCGCGGGTTAGTGTTAGCCTACGGGTTAGGATTAGCGGACGGGTGAGGGTCAGGCTTCGGGGAAGGGTTTGGGTTAGGGTTCGGGCTAGGGTTAGAGGACGGTTTAGGGTCCAGGTGAGGGTACGGCAACACTTTAGGGGGAGCGTACGTGTGAGGGCGCGGGTTAGTGTTAGCCTACGCCTTAGGATTAGGGGACGGGTGAGGGTCAGGCTTCGGGGAAGGGTTAGGGTTAGGGTTCGGGCTAGGGTTAGGGTTAGGGGACGGGGACGGTTTAGGGTCCAGGTGAGGGTACGGCAACGCTTTATGGGGAGCGTACGTGTGAGGGCGCGGGTTAGTGTTAGCCTACGGGTTAGGATTAGGGGACGGGTGAGGGTCAGGTGTAGGGGAAGTGTTAGGGTTAGGGTTCGGGCTAGGGTTAGGGTTAGAGGACGGGGACGGTTTAGGGTCCAGGTGAGGGTACGGCAACGCTTTAGGGGGAGCGTACATGTGAGGGCGCACGTTAGTGTTAGCCTACGGGCTAGGATTAGGGGACGGGTGAGGGTCAGGCTTCGGGGAAGGGTTAGGGATAGGCTTCGGGCTAGGCTTAGGGTTAGGGGACGGGGACGGTTTAGGGTCCAGGTGAGGGTACGGCAACGCTTTAGGGGGAGCGTACGTGTGAGGGCGCGGGTTATTGTTAGCGTACGGGTTAGGATTAGTGGACGGTTGAGGGTTAGGCTTGGGGGAAGGGTTAGGGTTAGGGTCGGGCGAGGGTTAGGGTTAGGGGACGGAGACGGTTTAGGGTCCACGTGAGTGTACGGCAACGCTTTAGGGGGAGCGTACGTGTGAGGGCGCGGGTTAGTGTTAGCGTACGGGTTAGGATTAGGGGATGGGTGATGGTCAGGCTTCGGGGAAGGGTTAGGGTTAGGGATCGGGCTAGGGTTAGGGTTAGGGGATGGGGACGGTTTCGGGTTCAGGTGAGGGTACGGAAACGCTTTATGGGGAGCGTACGTCTGAGGGCGCGGGTTAGTGTTAGCCTACGGGTTAGGATTAGGGGACGGGTTAGGGTCAGGCTTCGGGGAAGGGTTAGGGTTAGGGTTCGGGCTAGGGTTAGGGGACGGTTTAGGGTCCAGGTGAGGGTACGACAACGCCTAAGGGGGAGCGTACGTGTGAGGGCGCGGGTTAGTGTTAGCGAACGGTTTAGGATTAGGGGACGTGTGAGGGTCAGGCTTCGGGGAAGGGTTAGGGTTCGGGCTAGGGTTAGGGTTAGGGGACGGGGACGGTTTAGGGTCCAGGTGAGGGTACGGCAACGCTTTAGGGGGAGCATACGTGTGAGGGTGCGGGTTAGTGTTAGCGTACGGGTTAGGATTAGGGGACGGGTGAGGGTCAGGCTTCGGGGAAGGGTTAGGGTTACGGTTCGGGCTAGGGTTAGGGTTAGGTGACGGGGACAGTTTAGGGTCCAGGTGAGGGTACAGCAACGCTTTAGAGGGAGCGTACGTGTGAGGGCGCGGGTTAGTGTTTGCCTACGGGTTAGGATTAGGGGATGGGTTAGGGTCAGGCTTCGGGAAAGGGTTAGGTTTAGGGTTCGGCTAGGGTTAGGGGACGGTTTAGGGTCCAGGTGAGGGTACGGCAACGCTTTAGGGGGAGCGTACGTGTGAGGGCGCGGGTTACTGTTAGCGAACGGGTTAGGATTAGGGGACGGGTGAGGGTCAGGCTTCGGGGAAGGGTTAGGGTTAGGGTTCGGGCTAGGGTTAGGGTTAGTGGACGGGGACGGTTTAGAGTCCAGGTGAGGGTACGGCAACGCTTTAGGGGGAGCGTACGTGTGAGGGCGTGGGTTAGTGTTAGCGTACGGGTTAGGATTAGGGGACGGGTGACGGTCAGGCTTCGGGGAAGTGTTAGGGTTAGGGTTCGGGCTAGGGTTAGGGTTAGAGGACGGGGACGGTTTAGGGTCCAGGTGAGGGTACGGCAACGCTTTAGGGGGAGCGTACATGTGAGGGCGCACGTTAGTGTTAGCCTACGGGCTAGGATTAGGGGACGGGTGAGGGTCAGGCTTCGGGGAAGGGTTAGGGATAGGCTTCGGGCTAGGCTTAGGGTTAGGGGACGGGGACGGTTTAGGGTCCAGGTGAGGGTACGGCAACGCTTTAGGGGGAGCGTACGTGTGAGGGCGCGGGTTAGTGTTAGCGTACGGGTTAGGATTAGTGGACGGTTGAGGGTTAGGCTTGGGGGAAGGGTTAGGGTTAGGGTCGGGCGAGGGTTAGGGTTAGGGGACGGAGACGGTTTAGGGTCCACGTGAGTGTACGGCAACGCTTTAGGGGGAGCGTACGTGTGAGGGCGCGGGTTAGTGTTAGCGTACGGGTTAGGATTAGGGGATGGGTGATGGTCAGGCTTCGGGGAAGGGTTAGGGTTAGGGATCGGGCTAGGGTTAGGGTTAGGGGATGGGGACGGTTTCGGGTTCAGGTGAGGGTACGGAAACGCTTTATGGGGAGCGTACGTCTGAGGGCGCGGGTTAGTGTTAGCCTACGGGTTAGGATTAGGGGACGGGTTAGGGTCAGGCTTCGGGGAAGGGTTAGGGTTAGGGTTCGGGCTAGGGTTAGGGGACGGTTTAGGGTCCAGGTGAGGGTACGACAACGCCTAAGGGGGAGCGTACGTGTGAGGGCGCGGGTTAGTGTTAGCGAACGGTTTAGGATTAGGGGACGTGTGAGGGTCAGGCTTCGGGGAAGGGTTAGGGTTCGGGCTAGGGTTAGGGTTAGGGGACGGGGACGGTTTAGGGTCCAGGTGAGGGTACGGCAACGCTTTAGGGGGAGCATACGTGTGAGGGTGCGGGTTAGTGTTAGCGTACGGGTTAGGATTAGGGGACGGGTGAGGGTCAGGCTTCGGGGAAGGGTTAGGGTTACGGTTCGGGCTAGGGTTAGGGTTAGGTGACGGGGACAGTTTAGGGTCCAGGTGAGGGTACAGCAACGCTTTAGAGGGAGTGTACGTGTGAGGGCGCGGGTTAGTGTTTGCCTACGGGTTAGGATTAGGGGATGGGTTAGGGTCAGGCTTCGGGAAAGGGTTAGGTTTAGGGTTCGGCTAGGGTTAGGGGACGGTTTAGGGTCCAGGTGAGGGTACAGCAACGCTTTAGGGGGAGCGTACGTGTGAGGGCGCGGGTTACTGTTAGCGAACGGGTTAGGATTAGGGGACGGGTGAGGGTCAGGCTTCGGGGAAGGGTTAGGGTTAGGGTTCGGGCTAGGGTTAGGGTTAGTGGACGGGGACGGTTTAGAGTCCAGGTGAGGGTACGGCAACGCTTTAGGGGGAGCGTACGTGTGAGGGCGTGGGTTAGTGTTAGCGTACGGGTTAGGATTAGGGGACGGGTGACGGTCAGGCTTCGGGGAAGTGTTAGGGTTAGGGTTCGGGCTAGGGTTAGGGTTAGGGGACGGGGACAGTTTAGGGTCCAGGTGAGGGTACGGCAACGCTTTAGGGGAGCGTACGTGTGAGGGCGCGGGTTAGTGTTAGCGTTCGGGTTAGGATTAGGGGACGGGTGAGGGTCAGGCTTCGGGGAAGGGTTATGTTTGTGTTCGGGCTAGGGTTAGGGTTAGGGGACGGGGACGGTTTAGGGTCCAGGTGAGGGTACGGCAACGCTTTAGGGGGAGCGTACGTGTGAGGGCGTGGGTTAGTGTTAGCCTACAGGTTAGGATTAGGGGACGGGTGAGGGTCAGGAGTCGGGGAAGGGTTAGTGTTAGGGCTCGGGCTAGGGTTAGGGTTAGGGGACGGGGACGGTTTAGGGTCCAGGTGAGGGTACGCTAACGTTTTAGGGGAAGCGTACATGTGAGGGCGTGGGTTAGTGTTAGCGTACGTGTTAGGATTAGGGGACGGGTGAGGTTCAGGCTTCGGGGAAGGGTTAGGGTTAGGGTTCGGGCTAGGGTTAGGTTTAGGGGACGGGGACGGTTTAGGGTCCATGTGAGGGTACGGCAACGCTTTAGGGGAAGCGTACGTGTGAGGGCGCAGGTTAGTGTTAGCCTACGCATTAGGATTAGGGGACGGGTGAGGGTCAGGCTTCGGGGAAGGGTTAGGGTTATGGTTCGGGCTAGGGTTAGGGTTAGGTGACGGGGACGGGTTAGGCTCCAGGTGCGGGTACGGCAACGCTTTAGGGGGAGCGTACGTGTGAGGGCGCGGGTTAGTGTTAGCCTTCGTGTTAGGATTAGGGGATGGGTGAGGGTCAGGCTTCGGGGAAGGGTTAGGGTTAGGGTTCGGGCTAGGAATAGGATTAGGGGACGGGGACGGTTTAGGGTCCAGGTGAGGGTACGGCAACGCTTTAGGGGGAGCGTATGTGTGAGGGCGCGGGTTATTGTTAGCGTACGGGTTAGGATTAGAGGACGGGTGAAGCTCAGCCTTTGGGGAAGGGTTAGGGTTAGGGTTCGAGCTAGGGTTAGGGTTAGGGGACGGGGACGCTTTAGGGTCCAGGTGAGGGTACGGCAACGCTTTAGGGGGAGCGTACGTGTGAGGCCGCGGTTCAGTGTTAGCGTACGGGTTAGGATTAGGGGACGGGTGAGGGTCTGGCTTCGGGGAAGGGTTAGGTTTAGGGTTCGGGCTAGGGTTAGGGTTAGGGGACGAGGACGGTTTAGGGTCCAGGTGAGGGTACGGCAACGCTTTAGGGGGAGCGTACGTGTGAGGGCGCGGGTTAGTGTTAGCCTACGGGTTAGGATTCGGGGACGAGTGAGGGTCAGGCTTCGGGGAAGGTTTAGGGTTAGGGTTCGGGCTAGGGTTAGGATTAGGGGACGGGGACGGTTTAGGGTCTAGGTGAGGGTATGGCAACGCTTTAGGGGGAGCGTACGTGTGAGGGCGCGGGTTACTGTTAGCGTACAGCTTCGGATTAGAGGACGGGTGAGGGTCAGGCTTCGGGGAACGGTTAGGGTTAGGTTTCGAGCTAGCGTTAGTGTTAGGGGACGGCGACGGTTTAGGGTCCAGGTGAGGGTACAGCAACGCTTTAGGGGGAGCGTACGTGTGAGGACGCGGGTTAGTGTTAGCCTACGGTTTAGGATTAGGGGACGGGTGAGGGTCAGGCTTCGGGGAAGGGTTAGGGTTAGGGTTCGGGCTAGGCTTAGGGTTAGGGGACGAAGACAGTTTAGGGTCCAGGTGAGGGTACGGCAACGCTTTAGAGGGACCGTACGTGTGAGGGCGCGGGTTAGTGTTAGCGTACGGGTGAGGATTAGGGGACGGGTGAGGGTCAGGCTTCGGGGAAGGGTTAGGGTTAGGGTCCGGGCTAAGGTTAGGGTTAGGGGACGGGGCGGTTTAGTGTCCAGGTGAGGGTATGGCAACGCTTTAGGTGGAGCGTACGTCTGAGGGCGCGGGTTAGGGTTAGCGTACGGGTTAGGATTAGAGGACCGGTGAGGGTCAGGATTCGGGGAAGGGTTAGGGTTAGGGTTCGGCCTAGGGTTAGGTTTAGGGGACGGGGAAGGTTTAGGGTCCAGGTGAGGGTACGGCAACGCTTTAGGTGGCGCGTACGTGTGAGTGGGCGGGTTAGTGTTAGCGTACGGCTTACGATTAGGGGACGGGTGAGGGTCAGGCTTCGGGGAAGGGTTAGGGTTATGGTTCGGGCTAGGGTTAGGGTTAGGGGAAGGGGACGGTTTAGTGTCCAGGTGAGGGTACGGCAACGCTTTAGGGGGAGTGTACGTGTGAGGGCGCGGGTTAGTGTTAGCCTACGGGTTAGGATTAGGGGACGGGTGAGGGTCAGGCTTCGGGGAAGGGTTAGGGTTAGTGTTCGGGCGAGGGTTAGGGTTAGGGGACGGGGACGGTTTAGGGTCCAGGTGAGGGTACGGCAACGCTTTAGGGGGAGCGTGCGTGTGAGGGCGCGGCTTAGTGTTAGCGTACGTGTTAGAATTAGGGGACGGGTGAGGGTCAGGCTTCGGGGAAGGGTTAGAGTTAGGGTTCGGGCTAGGGTTAGGATTAGGGGACGGGGACGGTTTAGGGTCCAGGTGAAGGTACGGCAACGCTTTAGGGGGAGCGTACGTGTGAGGGCGCGGGTTATTGTTAGTGTACGGGTTAGGATTAGAGGACGGGTGAGGGTCAGGCTTCGGGAAAGTGTTAGGGTTAGGGTTCGAGCTAGCGTTAGGGTTAGGGGACGGCGACGGTTTAGGGTCCAGGTGAGGGTACGGCAACGCTTTAGGGGGAGCGTACGTGTGAGGACGTGGGTTAGTGTTAGCGTACGGGTTAGGATTAGGGGACGTGTGAGGCTCAGGCTTCGGGGAAGGGTTAGGTTTAGGGTTCGGGCTAGGGTTAGGGTTAGGGGACGAGGACAGTTTAGGGTCCAGGTGAGGGTACGGCAACGCTTCAGGGGGACCGTACGTGTGAGGGCGCGGGTTAGTGTTAGCGTACGGGTGAGGATTAGGGGACGGGTGAGGGTCAGGCTTCGGAGAAGGGTTAGGGGTAGGGTTCGGGCTAGGGTTAGGGTTAGGGGACGGGGCGGTTTAGGGTCCAGGTGAGGGTACGGCAACGCTTAAGGGGGAGCGTACGTGTGAGGGCGCGGGTTAGTGTTAGCCTACGGTTTAGGATTAGGGGACGGGTGAGGGTCAGGCTTCGGGGAAGGGTTAGGGTTAGGGTTCGGGCTAGGCTTAGGGTTAGGGGACGAAGACAGTTTAGGGTCCAGGTGAGGGTACGGCAACGCTTTAGAGGGACCGTACGTGTGAGGGCGCGGGTTAGTGTTAGCGTACGGGTGAGGATTAGGGGACGGGTGAGGGTCAGGCTTCGGGGAAGGGTTAGGGTTAGGGTCCGGGCTAAGGTTAGGGTTAGGGGACGGGGCGGTTTAGTGTCCAGGTGAGGGTATGGCAACGTTTTAGGTGGAGCGTACGTCTGAGGGCGCGGGTTAGGGTTAGCGTACGGGTTAGGATTAGAGGACCGGTGAGGGTCAGGATTCGGGGAAGGGTTAGGGTTAGGGTTCGGCCTAGGGTTAGGTTTAGGGGACGGGGAAGGTTTAGGGTCCAGGTGAGGGTACGGCAACGCTTTAGGTGGCGCGTACGTGTGATTGGGCGGGTTAGTGTTAGCGTACGGCTTACGATTAGGGGACGGGTGAGGGTCAGGCTTCGGGGAAGGGTTAGGGTTATGGTTCGGGCTAGGGTTAGGGTTAGGGGAAGGGGACGGTTTAGTGTCCAGGTGAGGGTACGGCAACGCTTTAGGGGGAGTGTACGTGTGAGGGCGCGGGTTAGTGTTAGCCTACGGGTTATGATTAGGGGACGGGTGAGGGTCAGGCTTCGGGGAAGGGTTAGGGTTAGTGTTCGGGCGAGGGTTAGGGTTAGGGGACGGGGACGGTTTAGGGTCCAGGTGAGGGTACGGCAACGCTTTAGGGGGAGCGTGCGTGTGAGGGCGCGGCTTAGTGTTAGCGTACGGGTTAGGAATAGGGGACGGGTGAGGGTCAGGCTTCGGGGAAGGGTTAGGGTTAGGGTTCGGGCTAGCGTTAGGGTTAGGGGACTGGGACGGTTTAGGGTCCAGGTGATGATACGGCAATGCTTTAAGGGGGGCGTACGTGTGAGGGCGCGGGTTAGTGTTGGCCTACGGGTTAGAATTAGGGGACGGGTGAGGGTCAGGCTTCGGGGAAGGTTTAGGGTTAGGGTTCGGGCTAGGGTTAGGGTTATGGCACGTGGACGGTTTAGGGTCCAGGTGAGCGTACGGCAACGTTTTAGGGGGAGCGTACGTGTGAGGGCGCGGGTTAGTGTTAGCCTACGGGTTAGGATTAGCGGACGGGTGAGGGTTAGGCTTCGGGGAAGGGTTTGGGTTAGGGTTCGGGCTAGGGTTAGAGGACGGTTTAGGGTCCAGGTGAGGGTACGGCAACACTTTAGGGGGAGCGTACGTGTGAGGGCGCGGGTTAGTGTTAGCCTACGCCTTAGGATTAGGGGACGGGTGAGGGTCAGGCTTCGGGGAAGGGTTAGGGTTAGGGTTCGGGCTAGGGTTACGGTTAGGGGACGGGGACGGTTTAGGGTCCAGGTGAGGGTACGGCAACGCTTTATGGGGAGCGTACGTGTGAGGGCGCGGGTTAGTGTTAGCCTACGGGTTAGGATTAGGGGACGGGTGAGGGTCAGGTGTAGGGGAAGTGTTAGGGTTAGGGTTCGGGCTAGGGTTAGGGTTAGAGGACGGGGACGGTTTAGGGTCCAGGTGAGGGTACGGCAACGCTTTAGGGGGAGCGTACATGTGAGGGCGCACGTTAGTGTTAGCCTACGGGCTAGGATTAGGGGACGGGTGAGGGTCAGGCTTCGGGGAAGGGTTAGGGATAGGCTTCGGGCTAGGCTTAGGGTTAGGGGACGGGGACGGTTTAGGGTCCAGGTGAGGGTACGGCAACGCTTTAGGGGGAGCGTACGTGTGAGGGCGCGGGTTAGTGTTAGCGTACGGGTTAGGATTAGTGGACGGTTGAGGGTTAGGCTTGGGGGAAGGGTTAGGGTTAGGGTCGGGCGAGGGTTAGGGTTAGGGGACGGAGACGGTTTAGGGTCCACGTGAGTGTACGGCAACGCTTTAGGGGGAGCGTACGTGTGAGGGCGCGGGTTAGTGTTAGCGTACGGGTTAGGATTAGGGGATGGGTGATGGTCAGGCTTCGGGGAAGGGTTAGGGTTAGGGATCGGGCTAGGGTTAGGGTTAGGGGATGGGGACGGTTTCGGGTTCAGGTGAGGGTACGGAAACGCTTTATGGGGAGCGTACGTCTGAGGGCGCGGGTTAGTGTTAGCCTACGGGTTAGGATTAGGGGACGGGTTAGGGTCAGGCTTCGGGGAAGGGTTAGGGTTAGGGTTCGGGCTAGGGTTAGGGGACGGTTTAGGGTCCAGGTGAGGGTACGACAACGCCTAAGGGGGAGCGTACGTCTGAGGGCGCGGGTTAGTGTTAGCGAACGGTTTAGGATTAGGGGACGTGTGAGGGTCAGGCTTCGGGGAAGGGTTAGGGTTCGGGCTAGGGTTAGGGTTAGGGGACGGGGACGGTTTAGGGTCCAGGTGAGGGTACGGCAACGCTTTAGGGGGAGCATACGTGTGAGGGTGCGGGTTAGTGTTAGCGTACGGGTTAGGATTAGGGGACGGGTGAGGGTCAGGCTTCGGGGAAGGGTTAGGGTTACGGTTCGGGCTAGGGTTAGGGTTAGGTGACGGGGACAGTTTAGGGTCCAGGTGAGGGTACAGCAACGCTTTAGAGGGAGCGTACGTGTGAGGGCGCGGGTTAGTGTTTGCCTACGGGTTAGGATTAGGGGATGGGTTAGGGTCAGGCTTCGGGAAAGGGTTAGGTTTAGGGTTCGGCTAGGGTTAGGGGACGGTTTAGGGTCCAGGTGAGGGTACGGCAACGCTTTAGGGGGAGCGTACGTGTGAGGGCGCGGGTTACTGTTAGCGAACGGGTTAGGATTAGGGGACGGGTGAGGGTCAGGCTTCGGGGAAGGGTTAGGGTTAGGGTTCGGGCTAGGGTTAGGGTTAGGGGACGGGGACGGTTTAGAGTCCAGGTGAGGGTACGGCAACGCTTTAGGGGGAGCGTACGTGTGAGGGCGTGGGTTAGTGTTAGCGTACGGGTTAGGATTAGGGGACGGGTGACGGTCAGGCTTCGGGGAAGTGTTAGGGTTAGGGTTCGGGCTAGGGTTAGGGTTAGGGGACGGGGACAGTTTAGGGTCCAGGTGAGGGTACGGCAACGCTTTAGGGGGAGCGTACGTGTGAGGGCGCGGGTTAGTGTTAGCGTTCGGGTTAGGATTAGGGGACGGGTGAGGGTCAGGCTTCGGGGAAAGGTTAGGGTTAGGGTTCGGGCTAGGGTTAGTGTTAGGGGACGGGGACGGTTTAGGGTCCAGGTGAGGGTACGGCAACGCTTTAGGTGGAGCGTACGTGTGAGGGCGCGGGTTAGTGTTAGTGTACGGGTTAGGATTAGGGGATGGGTGAGGGTCAGGCTTCGGGGAAGGGTTAGTGTTAGGGTTCGGGCTAGGTTTAGGGTTAGGGGACGGGGACGGTTTAGGGTCCAGGTGAGGGTACGGCAACGATTTAGGGGGAGCGTACGTGTGAGGGCGCGGGTTAGTGTTAGCGTACGGGTTAGGATTAGGGGAAGGTTGAGGGTCAGGCTTCGGGGAAGGGTTAGGGTTAGGGTTCGGGCTAGGGTTAGTGTTAGGGGACGAGGACGGTTTAGGGTCCAGGTGAGGGTACTGCAACGCTTTAGGGCGAGCGTAAGTGTGAGGGCGCGGGTTAGTGTTAGCATACGGGTTAGGAATAGGGGACGGGTGAGGGTCAGGCTTCGGGGAAGGGTTAGGGTTAGGGTTCGGGCTAGGGTTAGGTTTAGGGGACGGGGACGGTTTAGGGTCCAGGTGAGGGTACGGCAACGCTTTAGGGGGAGCGTACGTGTGAGGGCGCGTGTTAGTGTTAGCGTACGGGTTAGGATTAGGGTACGGGTGAGGGTCAGGCTTCGGGGAAGGGCTAGGGTTAGGGTTCGGACTAGGGTTAGGGTTAGGGGACGGGGACGGTTTAGGGTCCAGGTGATGATACGGCAATGCTTTAAGGGGGGCGTACGTGTGAGGGCGCGGGTTAGTGTTGGCCTACGGGCTGGAATTAGGGGACGGGTGAGGGTCAGGCTTCGGGGAAGGTTTAGGGTTAGGGTTCGGGCTAGGGTTAGGGTTATGGCACGTGGACGGTTTAGGGTCCAGGTGAGCGTACGGCAACGTTTTAGGGGGAGCGTACGTGTGAGGGCGCGGGTTAGTGTTAGCTTACGGGTTAGGATTAGCGGACGGGTGAGGGTCAGGCTTCGGGGAAGGGTTTGGGTTAGGGTTCGGGCTAGGGTTAGGGTTAGGGGACGGGGACGGTTTAGGGTCCAGGTGAGGGTACGGCAACGCTTTAGGGGGAGCGTACGTGTGAGGGCGCGGGTTAGTGTTAGCGTACGCGTTAGTATTAGGGGACGGGTGAGGGTCAGGCTTCGGGGAAGGGTTAGGGTTAGGGATCCGGCTAGGGTTAGGGTTAGGGGACGGGGACGGTTTAGGGTCCAGGTGAGGGTACGGCAACGCTTTAGGGGGAGCGTACGTGTGAGGGCGCGGGTTAGTGTTAGCGTACGGGTTAGGATTAGGGGACCGGTGAGGGTCAGGCTTCGGGGAAGGGTTAGGGTTAGGGTTCGGGCTAGGGGACGGGGACGGTTTAGGGTCCAGGTGAGGGTACGGCAACGCTTTAGGGGGAGTGTACGTGTGAGGGCGCGGGTTAGTGTTAGCGTATGGGTTAGGATTAGGGGACGGGTGAGGGTCAGGCTTCGGGGAAGGGTTAGGGTTAGGGTTCCGGCTAGGGTTAGGGGAAGGTTTAGGGTCCAGGTGAGGGTACGGCAACACTTTAGGGGGAGCGTACGTGTGATGGCGAGGGTTAGTGTTAGCCTACGGATTAGGATTAGGGGACGAGTGAGGGTCAGGCTTCAGGGAAGTGTTAGGTATAGGCTTCGGGCTAGGCTTAGGGTTAGGGAACGGGGACGGTTTAGAGTCCAGGTGAGGGTACGGCAACGCTTTACAGGGAGCGTATGTGTGAGGGAGCGGGTTAGTGTTAGCGTACGGGTTAGGATTAGGGGACGGTTGAGGGTCAGGCTTTGGGGAAGGGTTAGGGTTAGGGTTCAGGCTAGGGTTAGGGTTAGGGGACGGGGAAGGTTTAGGGTCCAGGTGAGGGTACGGCAACGCTTTAGGGGGAGCGTACGAGTGAGGGCGCGGGTTAGTGTTAGCGTACGGGTTAGGATTATGGGACATGTGAGGGTCAGGCTTCGGGGAAGGGTTAGAGTTAGGGTTCGGGCTAGGGCTAGGTTTAGGGGACGGGGACGGTTTAGGGTTCAGGTGAGGGTACGGCAACGCTTTAGGGTGAGCATACGTGTGAGGGCGCGCGTTAGTGTTAGCCTACGAGTTAGGATTAGGGGACGGATGAGGGTCAGGATTCGGGGAAGGGTTAGGGTTAGGGTTCGGGCTAGGGTTAGGGTTAGGGGACGGGGACGGTTTAGGGTCCAGGTGAGGGTACGGCAACGCTTTAGGGGGAGCGTACGTGTGAGGGCGTGGGTTAGTGTTAGCCTACGGGTTAGGTTTAGGGGACGGGTGAGGGTCAGGCTTCGGGGAAGTGTTAGGGATAGGCTTCGGGCTAGGCTTAGGGTTAGGGGACGGGGACGGTTTAGGGTCCAGGTGAGGGTACGGCAACGCTTTAGGGGGAGCGTATGTGTGAGGGAGCGGGTTAGTGTTAGCGTACGTGTTAGGATTAGGGGACGGTTGAGGGTCAGGCTTCGGGGAAGGGTTAGGGTTAGGTTTCAGGCTAGGGTTAGGGTTAGGGGACGGGGAAGGTTTAGGGTCCAGGTGAGGGTACGGCAACGCTTTAGGGGGAGCGTACGAGTGAGGGCGCGGGTTAGTGTTAGCGTACGGGTTAGGATTATGGGACATGTGAGGGTCAGGCTTCGGGGAAGGGTTAGAGTTACGGTTCGGGCTAGGGTTAGGGTTAGGGGACGGGGACGGTTTAGGGTCCAGGTGAGCTTACGGCAACGCTTTAGGGGGAGCGTACGTGTGAGGGCGCGGGTTAGTGTTAGCCTATGGCTTAGGATTAGGGGACGGGTGAGGGTCAGGCTTCGGGGAAGTGTTAAGGATAGGCTTTGGGCTAGGCTTAGGGTTAGGGGACGGGGACGGTTTAGGGTCCAGGTGAGGGTACGGCAACGCTTTAGGGGGAGCGTACGTGTGAGGGTGCGGGTTAGTGTTAGCGTACGGGTTAGGATTAGGGGACGGGTGAGGGTCAGGCTTCGGGGAAGGGTTAGGGTTAGGGTTCGGGCTAGGGTTAGGGTTAGGGTACGGGGACGGTTTAGGGTCCAGGTGAGGGTACGGCAACGTTTTAGGGGGAGCGTACGTGTGAGGGCGCGGGTTAGTGTTACCGTACGGGTTAGGATTAGGGGACGGGTGAGGGTCAGGCTTCGGGGAAGCGTTAGGGTTAGGGTTCCGGCTAGGGTTAGGGGAAGGTTTAGGGTCCAGGTGAGGGTTCGGCAACACTTTAGGGGGAGCGTACGTGTGATGGCGAGGGTTAGTGGTACCCTACGGGTTAGGATTAGGGGACGGGTGAAGGTCAGGCTTCGGGGAAGGGTTAGGGTTAGGGTTCGGGCTAGGGTTAGGGTTAGGGAATGGGGACGGTTTACGGTCCAGGTGAAGGTACGGCAACGCTTTAGAGGGAGCGTACGTGTGAGGGCGCGGGTTAGTGTTAGCCTACGGGTTTGGATTAGGGGACGGTTGAGGGTCAGGCTTTGGGGAAGGGTTAGGGTTCGGGCTAGGGTTAGGGTTAGGGGACGGGGACGGTTTAGGGTCCAGGTGAGGGTACGGCAACGCTTTAGGGGGAGCATACGTGTGAGGGCGTGGGTTAGTGTTAGCCTACGCCTTAGGAATAGGGGACGGGTGAGGGTCAGGCTTCGGGGAAGGGTTAGGGTTAGGGTTCTGCCTAGGGTTAGGGTTAGGGGAAGGGGACGGGTTAGGGTCCAGGTGCGGGTACGGCAACTCTTTAGGGGGAGCGTACATGTGAGGGCTCGGGTTATTGTTAGCCTACGGGTTAGGATTAGGGAACGGGTGAGGGTCAGGCTTCGGGGAAGGGTTAGGGTTAGGGTTCGGGCTAGGGTTAGGGTTACGGGACGGGGACGGTTTAGGGTCCAGGTGAGGGTACGGCAACGCTTTAGGGGGAGCGTACGTGTGAGGGCGCGGGTTAGTGTTAGCGTATGGGTTAGGATTAGGGGACGGGTGAGGGTCATGCTTCGGGGAAGGGTTACGGTTAGGGTTCGGGCTAGGGTTAGGGTTAGGGGATGTGGAAGGTTTAGGGTCCAGGTGAGGGTACTGCAACGGTTTAGGGCGAGCGTACGTGTGAAGGCGCGGGTTAGTGTTAGCGTATGGGTTAGGATTAGGGGACGGGTGAGGGTCAGGCTTCGGGGAAGGGTTAGGGTTAGGATTAGGGCTAGGGTTAGGGTTAGGGGACCAGGACGGTTTAGGGTCCAGGTGAGGGTACGGCAACGCTTTAGGGGGAGCGTACGTGTGAGGGCGTGTGTTAGTGTTAGCCTACGCCTTAGGATTAGGGGACGGGTGAGGGTCAGGCTTCGGGGAAGGGTTAGGGTTAGGGTTCTGCCTAGGGTTAGGGTTAGGGGAAGGGGACGGGTTAGGGTCCAGGTGCGGGTACGGCAACTCTTTAGGGGGAGCGTACATGTGAGGGCGTGGGTTAGTGTTAGCCTACGTGTTAGGATTAGGGGACGGGTGAGGGTCAGGCTTCGGGGAAGGGTTAGGGTTAGGGTTCGGGCTAGGGTTAGGGTTACGGGACGGGGACGGTTTAGGGTTCAGGTGAGGGTACGGCAACGCTTTAGGGGGAGCGTACATGTGAGGGTGCGGGTTAGTGTTAGCGTACGGGTTAGGAATAGGGGACGGGTGAGGGTCAGGCTTCGGGGAAGGGTTAGGGTTAGGGTTCGGGCAAGGGTTATGGTTAGGGGACGGGGACGGTTTAGGATCCAGGTGAGGGTATGGCAACGCTTTAGGGGGAGCGTACGTGTGAGGGCGCGGTTTAGTGTTAGCGTACGGGTTAGGATTAAGGGACGGGTGAGGGTCAGGCTTCGGGGAAGGGTTAGGGTTAGGGTTCGGGCTAGGGTTAGGGTTAGGGGACGGGGAAGGTTTAGGGTCCAGGTGAGAGTACGGCAACGCTTTAGGGGGAGCGTACGTGTGAGGGCGCGGGTTAGTATTAGCGTACGGGTTAGGATTATGGGACGTGTGCGGGTCAGGCTTGGGGGAAGGGTTAGGGTTAGGGTTCAGGCTAGGGTTAGGGTTAGGGGACGGGGACGGTTTACAGTCCAGGTGAGGGTATGGCAACGCTTTAGGGGGAGCGTACGTGTGAGGGCACGGGTTAGTGTTAGTGTACGGGATAGGATTAGCGGACGGGTGAGGGTCAGGCTTCGGGGAAGGGTTAGGGTTAGAGTTCGGGCTAGGGTTAGGGTTAGGGGACGGGGACGGTTTAGGGTCCAGGTGAGGGTACGGCAACGCTTTAGGGGGAGCGTACGTGTGAGGGCGCGGGTTAGTGTTAGCGTACGCGTTAGTATTAGGGGACGGGTGAGGGTCAGGCTTCGGGGAAGGGTTAGGGTTAGGGATCGGGCTAGGGTTAGGGTTAGGGGACGGGGACGGTTTAGGGTCCAGGTGAGGGTACGGCAACGCTTTAGGGGGAGCGTACGTGTGAGGGCGCGGGTTAGTGTTAGCGTACGGGTTAGGATTAGGGGACGGGTGAGGGTCAGGCTTCGGGGAAGGGTTAGGGTTAGGGTTCGGGCTAGGGGACGGGGACGGTTTAGGGTCCAGGTGAGGGTACGGCAACGCTTTAGGGGGAGTGTACGTGTGAGGGCGCAGGTTAGTGTTAGCGTATGGGTTAGGATTAGGGGACGGGTGAGGGTCAGGCTTCGGGGAAGGGTTAGGGTTAGGGTTCCGGCTAGGGTTAGGGGAAGGTTTAGGGTCCAGGTGAGGGTACGGCAACACTTTAGGGGGAGCGTACGTGTGATGGCGAGGGTTAGTGTTAGCCTACGGATTAGGATTAGGGGACGAGTGAGGGTCAGGCTTCGGGGAAGTGTTAGGGTTAGGGTTCGGGCTAGGGTTAGGGTTAGGGGACGGGGACGGTTTAGGGTCCAGGTGAGGGTACGGCAACGCTTTAGGGGGAGCGTACGTGTGAGGGCGTGGGTTAGTGTTAGCCTACGGGTTAGGTTTAGGGGACGGGTGAGGGTCAGGCTTCGAGGAAGTGTTAGGGATAGGCTTCGGGCTAGGCTTAGGGTTAGGGGACGGGGACGGTTTAGGGTCCAGGTGAGGGTACGGCAACGCTTTAGGGGGAGCGTATGTGTGAGGGAGCGGGTTAGTGTTAGCGTACGTGTTAGGATTAGGGGACGGTTGAGGGTCAGGCTTCGGGGAAGGGTTAGGGTTAGGGTTAAGGCTAGGGTTAGGGTTAGGGGACGGGGAAGGTTTAGGGTCCAGGTGAGGGTACGGCAACGCTTTAGGGGGAGCGTACGAGTGAGGGCGCGGGTTAGTGTTAGCGTACGGGTTAGGATTATGGGACATGTGAGGGTCAGGCTTCGGGGAAGGGTTAGAGTTACGGTTAGGGCTAGGGTTAGGGTTAGGGGACGGGGACGGTTTAGGGTCCAGGTGAGCTTACGGCAACGCTTTAGGGGGAGCGTACGTGTGAGGGCGCGGGTTAGTGTTAGCCTATGGCTTAGGATTAGAGGACGGGTGAGGGTCAGGCTTCGGGGAAGTGTTAAGGATAGGCTTTGGGCTAGGCTTAGGGTTAGGGGACGGGGACGGTTTAGGGTCCAGGTGAGGGTACGGCAACGCTTTAGGGGGAGCGTACGTGTGAGGACGCGGGTTAGTGTTAGCGTACGGGTTAGGATTAGGGGACGGCTGAGGGTCAGGCTTCGGGGAAGGGTTAGGGTTAGGGTTCGGGCTAGGGTTAGGGTTAGGGGACGGGGACGGTTTAGGGTCCATGTGAGGGTACGGCAACGCTTTAGGGGGAGCGTACGTGTGAGGGCGCGGGTTAGTGTTAGCCTACGCCTTAGGATTAGGGGATGGGTGAGGGTCAGGCTTCGGATAAGGGTTAGGGTTAGGGTTCGGGCTAGGGTTAGCCTTAGGGGACGGGGAAGGTTTAGGGTCCAGGTGAGGGTACGGCAACGCTTTAGGGGGAGCGTATGTGTGAGGGCGCGGGTTAGTGTTAGCGTACGGGTTAGGATTAGGGGATGGGTGAGATCAGGCTTCGGGGAAGGGTTAGGGTTAGGGTTCGGGCTAGGGTTAGGGTTAGGGGACGGGGACGGTTTAGGGTCCAGGTGAGTGTACGGCAACGCTTTAGGGGGAGCGTACGTGTGAGGGCGCGGGTTAGTGTTAGTGTATGGTTTAGGATTAGGGGACGGGTGAGGGTCTGGCTTCGGGGAAGGGTTAGGGCCAGGGTTCGGGCTAGGGTTAGGGTTAGGGGACGGGGACGGTTTAGGGTCCAGGTGAGGGTACGGCAACGCTTTAGGGGGAGAGTACGTGTGAGGGTGCGGGTTAGTGTTAGCCTACGGGTTAGGATTAGGGGACGGGTGAGCGTCAGGTGTCGGAGAAGTGTTAGGGTTAGGGTTCGGGCTAGCGTTACGGTTAAGGGTTAGGGTTAGGGTTAGGGTTAGGGTTAGGGTTAGGGGACGGGGACGGTTTAGGGTCCATGTGAGGGTACGGCAGCGCTTTAGGGGGAGCGTACGTGTGAGGTTGCCGGTTAGTGTTAGCGTACGGGTTAGGATTAGGGGACGGGTGAGGGTCAGGCTTCGGGGAAGGGTTAGGGTTAGGGTTCGGGCTAGGGTTAGGGTTAGGGTACGGGGACGGTTTAGGGTCCAGGTGAGGGTACGGCAACGTTTTAGGGGGAGCGTACGTGTGAGGGCGCGGGTTAGTGTTACCGTACGGGTTAGGATTAGGGGACGGGTGAGGGTCAGGCTTCGGGGAAGCGTTAGGGTTAGGGTTCCGGCTAGGGTTAGGGGAAGGTTTAGGGTCCAGGTGAGGGTTCGGCAACACTTTAGGGGGAGCGTACGTGTGATGGCGAGGGTTAGTGGTACCCTACGGGTTAGGATTAGGGGACGGGTGAAGGTCAGGCTTCGGGGAAGGGTTAGGGTTAGGGTTCGGGCTAGGGTTAGGGTTAGGGAATGGGGACGGTTTACGGTCCAGGTGAAGGTACGGCAACGCTTTAGAGGGAGCGTACGTGTGAGGGCGCGGGTTAGTGTTAGCCTACGGGTTTGGATTAGGGGACGGTTGAGGGTCAGGCTTTGGGGAAGGGTTAGGGTTCGGGCTAGGGTTAGGGTTAGGGGACGGGGACGGTTTAGGGTCCAGGTGAGGGTACGGCAACGCTTTAGGGGGAGCATACGTGTGAGGGCGTGGGTTAGTGTTAGCCTACGCCTTAGGAATAGGGGACGGGTGAGGGTCAGGCTTCGGGGAAGGGTTAGGTTTAGGGTTCTGCCTAGGGTTAGGGTTAGGGGAAGGGGACGGGTTAGGGTCCAGGTGCGGGTACGGCAACTCTTTAGGGGGAGCGTACATGTGAGGGCTCGGGTTATTGTTAGCCTACGGGTTAGGATTAGGGAACGGGTGAGGGTCAGGCTTCGGGGAAGGGTTAGGGTTAGGGTTCGGGCTAGGGTTAGGGTTACGGGACGGGGACGGTTTAGGGTCCAGGTGAGGGTACGGCAACGCTTTAGGGGGAGCGTACGTGTGAGGGCGCGGGTTAGTGTTAGCGTATGGGTTAGGATTAGGGGACGGGTGAGGGTCATGCTTCGGGGAAGGGTTACGGTTAGGGTTCGGGCTAGGGTTAGGGTTAGGGGACGTGGAAAGTTTAGGGTCCAGGTGAGGGTACTGCAACGGTTTAGGGCGAGCGTACGTGTGAAGGCGCGGGTTAGTGTTAGCGTATGGGTTAGGATTAGGGGACGGGTGAGGGTCAGGCTTCAGGGAAGGGTTAGGGTTAGTATTAGGGTTAGGGTTAGGGTTAGGGGACCAGGACGGTTTAGGGTCCAGGTGAGGGTACGGCAACGCTTTAGGGGGAGCGTACGTGTGAGGGCGTGTGTTAGTGTAAGCCTACGCCTTAGGATTAGGGGACGGGTGAGGGTCAGGCTTCGGGGAAGGGTTAGGGTTAGGGTTCTGCCTAGGGTTAGGGTTAGGGGAAGGGGACGGGTTAGGGTCCAGGTGCGGGTACGGCAACTCTTCAGGGGGAGCGTACATGTGAGGGCGTGGGTTAGTGTTAGCCTACGTGTTAGGATTAGGGGACGGGTGAGGGTCAGGCTTCGGGGAAGGGTTAGGGTTAGGGTTCGGGCTAGGGTTAGGGTTACGGGACGGGGACGGTTTAGGGTTCAGGTGAGGGTACGGCAACGCTTTAGGGGGAGCGTACATGTGAGGGTGCGGGTTAGTGTTAGCGTACGGGTTAGGAATAGGGGACGGGTGAGGGTCAGGCTTCGGGGAAGGGTTAGGGTTAGGGTTCGGGCTAGGGTTATGGTTAGGGGACGGGGACGGTTTAGGATCCAGGTGAGGGTATGGCAACGCTTTAGGGGGAGCGTACGTGTGAGGGCGCGGTTTAGTGTTAGAGTACGGGTTAGGATTAAGTGACGGGTGAGGGTCAGGCTTCGGGGAAGGGTTAGGGTTAGGGTTCGGGCTAGGGTTAGGGTTAGGGGACGGGGAAGGTTTAGGGTCCAGGTGAGAGTACGGCAACGCTTTAGGGGGAGCGTACGTGTGAGGGCGCGGATTAGTATTAGCGTACGGGTTAGGATTATGGGACGTGTGCGGGTCAGGCTTGGGGGAAGGGTTAGGGTTAGGGTTCAGGCTAGGGTTAGGGTTAGGGGACGGGGACGGTTTACAGTCCAGGTGAGGGTATGGCAACGCTTTAGGGGGAGCGTACGTGTGAGGGCACGGGTTAGTGTTAGTGTACGGGATAGGATTAGCGGACGGGTGAGGGTCAGGCTTCGGGGAAGGGTTAGGGTTAGGGTTCGGGCTAGGGTTAGGGTTAGGGGACGGGGACGGTTTAGGGTCCAGGTGAGGGTACGGCAACGCTTTAGGGGGAGCGTACGTGTGAGGGCGCGGGTTAGTGTTAGCGTACGCGTTAGTATTAGGGGACGGGTGAGGGTCAGGCTTCGGGGAAGGGTTAGGGTTAGGGATCGGGCTAGGGTTAGGGTTAGGGGACGGGGACGGTTTAGGGTCCAGGTGAGGGTACGGCAACGCTTTAGGGGGAGCGTACGTGTGAGGGCGCGGGTTAGTGTTAGCGTACGGGTTAGGATTAGGGGACGGGTGAGGGTCAGGCTTCGGGGAAGGGTTAGGGTTAGGGTTCGGGCTAGGGGACGGGGACGGTTTAGGGTCCAGGTGAGGGTACGGCAACGCTTTAGGGGGAGTGTACGTGTGAGGGCGCAGGTTAGTGTTAGCGTATGGGTTAGGATTAGGGGACGGGTGAGGGTCAGGCTTCGGGGAAGGGTTAGGGTTAGGGTTCCGGCTAGGGTTAGGGGAAGGTTTAGGGTCCAGGTGAGGGTACGGCAACACTTTAGGGGGAGCGTACGTGTGATGGCGAGGGTTAGTGTTAGCCTACGGATTAGGATTAGGGGACGAGTGAGGGTCAGGCTTCGGGGAAGGGTTAGGGTTAGGGTTCGGGCTAGGGTTAGGGTTAGGGGACGGGGACGGTTTAGGGTCCAGGTGAGGGTACGGCAACGCTTTAGGGGGAGCGTACGTGTGAGGGCGTGGGTTAGTGTTAGCCTACGGGTTAGGTTTAGGGGACGGGTGAGGGTCAGGCTTCGAGGAAGTGTTAGGGATAGGCTTCGGGCTAGGCTTAGGGTTAGGGGACGGGGACGGTTTAGGGTCCAGGTGAGGGTACGGCAACGCTTTAGGGGGAGCATATGTGTGAGGGAGCGGGTTAGTGTTAGCGTACGTGTTAGGATTAGGGGACGGTTGAGGGTCAGGCTTCGGGGAAGGGTTAGAGTTACGGTTAGGGCTAGGGTTAGGGTTAGGGGACGGGGACGGTTTAGGGTCCAGGTGAGCTTACGGCAACGCTTTAGGGGGAGCGTACGTGTGAGGGCGCGGGTTAGTGTTAGCCTATGGCTTAGGATTAGAGGACGGGTGAGGGTCAGGCTTCGGGGAAGTGTTAAGGATAGGCTTTGGGCTAGGCTTAGGGTTAGGGGACGGGGACGGTTTAGGGTCCAGGTGAGGGTACGGCAACGCTTTAGGGGGAGCGTACGTGTGAGGGTGCGGGTTAGTGTTAGCGTACGGTTTAGGATTAGGGGACGGGTGAGGGTCAGGCTTCGGGGAAGTGTTAGAGTTAGGGTTCGGGCTAGGGTTAGGGTTAGGGGACGGGGAAGGTTTAGGGTCCAGGTGAGGGTACGGCAACGCTTTAGGGGGAGCGTACGTGTGAGGACGCGGGTTAGTGTTAGCGTACGGGTTAGGATTAGGGGACGGGTGAGGGTCAGGCTTCGGGGAAGGGTTAGGGTTAGGGTTCGGGCTAGGGTTAGGGTTAGGGGACGGGGACGGTTTAGGGTCCATGTGAGGGTACGGCAACGCTTTAGGGGGAGCGTACGTGTGAGGGCGCGGGTTAGTGTTAGCCTACGCCTTAGGATTAGGGGATGGGTGAGGGTCAGGCTTCGGATAAGGGTTAGGGTTAGGGTTCGGGCTAGGGTTAGCCTTAGGGGACGGGGAAGGTTTAGGGTCCAGGTGAGGGTACGGCAACGCTTTAGGGGGAGCGTATGTGTGAGGGCGCGGGTTAGTGTTAGCGTACGGGTTAGGATTAGGGGATGGGTGAGATCAGGCTTCGGGGAAGGGTTAGGGTTAGGGTTCGGGCTAGGGTTAGGGTTAGGGGACGGGGACGGTTTAGGGTCCAGGTGAGTGTACGGCAACGCTTTAGGGGGAGCGTACGTGTGAGGGCGCGGGTTAGTGTTAGTGTATGGTTTAGGATTAGGGGACGGGTGAGGGTCTGGCTTCGGGGAAGGGTTAGGGTTATGGTTCGGGCTAGGGTTAGGGTTAGGGGACGGGGACGGTTTAGGGTCCAGGTGAGGGTACGGCAACGCTTTAGGGGGAGAGTACGTGTGAGGGTGCGGGTTAGTGTTAGCCTACGGGTTAGGATTAGGGGACGGGTGAGCGTCAGGTGTCGGAGAAGTGTTAGGGTTAGGGTTCGGGCTAGCGTTACGGTTAAGGGTTAGGGTTAGGGTTAGGGTTAGGGTTAGGGTTAGGGGACGGGGACGGTTTAGGGTCCATGTGAGGGTACGGCAGCGCTTTAGGGGGAGCGTACGTGTGAGGTTGCCGGTTAGTGTTAGCGTACGGGTTAGGATTAGGGGACGGGTGAGGGTCAGGCTTCGGGGAAGGGTTAGGTTTAGGGTTCGGGCTAGGGTTAGGGTTAGGGGAAGGGGACGGTTTAGGGTCCAGGTGAGGGTACGGCAACGCTTTAGGGGGAGCGTACGTGTGAGGGCACGGGTTAGTGTTAGCGTACGGGTTAAGAATAGGGGACGGGTGAGGGTCAGGCTTCGGGGAAGGGTTAGGGTTAGGGTTCGGGCTAGGGTTAGGGTTAGGGGACTGGGACGGTTTAGGGTCCAGGTGAGGATACGGCAATGCTTTAGGGGGGTCGTACGTGTGAGGGCGCGGGTTAGTGTTAGCCTACGGGTTAGGATTAGGGGACGGGTGAGCGTCAGGCTTCGGGGAAGCGTTAGGGTTAGGGTTCCGGCTAGGGTTAGGGGAAGGTTTAGTGTCCAGGTGAGGGTACGGCAACACTTTAGGGGGAGCGTACATGTGATGGCGAGGGTTAGTGTTAGCCTACGGGTTAGGATTAGGGGACGGGTGAGGGTCAGGCTTCGGGGAAGGGTTAGGGTTAGGGTTCGGGCTAGGGTTAGGGTTAGGGAACGGGGATGGTTTAGGGTCCAGGGGAGGGTACGGCATTGCTTTAGGGGGAGTGTACGTGTGAGGGGGCGGGTTAGTGTTAGCGTACGGGTTAGGATTAGGGGACGGGTGAGGGTCAGGCTTCAGGGAAGGGTTAGGGTTAGGGTTCGGGCTAGGGTTAGGGTTAGGGGATGGGGACGGTTTAGGGTCCAGGTGAGGGTACGGCAATGCTTTAGGGGGAGCGTATGTGTGAGGGCGCGGGTTAGTGTTAGCGTACGGTTTAGGATTAGGGGACGGTGAGGGTCAGGCTTCGGGGAAGGGTTAGGGTTAGGGTTCAGGGTAGGGTTAGGGTTAGGGGACGGGGAAGGTTTAGGGTCCAGGTGAGGGTACGGCAACGCTTTAGGGGGAGCGTACGAGTGAGTGCGCAGGTTAGTGTTAGCATACGGGTTAGGATTAAGGGACATGTGAGGGTCAGGCTTCGGGGAAGGGTTAGAGTTAGGGTTCGGGCTAGGGTTAGGTTTAGGGGACGGGGACGGTTTAGGGTCCACGTGAGGGTACGGCAACGCTTTAGGGGGAGCATACGTGTGAGGGCGCGGGTTAGTGTTAGCGTACGGGTTAGGATTAGGGGACGGGTGAGGGTCAGGCTTCGGGGAAGGTTTAGGGTTAGGGTTCGGGCTAGGGTTAGGGTTAGGGGACGGGGACGGTTTAGGGTCCACGTGAGGGTACGGCAACGCTTTAGGGGGAGCATACGTGTGAGGGCGCGGGTTAGTGTTAGCGTACGGGTTAGGATTAGGGGACGGGTGAGGGTCAGGCTTCGGGGAAGGGTTAGGGTTAGGGTTCGGGCTAGGGTTAGGGTTAGGGAATGGGGACGGTTTACCGTCCAGGTGAGGGTACGGCAACGCTTTAGAGGGAGCGTACGTGTGAGGGCGCGGGTTAGTGTTAGCCTACGGGTTTGGATTAGGGGACGGTTGAGGGTCAGGCTTTGGGGAAGGGTTAGGGTTCGGGCTAGGGTTAGGGTTAGGGGACGGGGACGGTTTAGGGTCCAGGTGAGGGTACGGCAACGCTTTAGCGGGAGCGTACGTGTGAGGGCGTGGGTTAGTGTTAGCCTACGCCTTAGGAATAGGGGACGGGTGAGGGTCAGGCTTCGGGGAAGGGTTAGGGTTAGGGTTCTGCCTAGGGTTAGGGTTAGGGGAAGGGGACGGGTTAGGGTCCAGGTGCGGGTACGGCAACTCTTTAGGGGGAGCGTACATGTGAGGGCTCGGGTTATTGTTAGCCTACGGGTTAGGATTAGGGAACGGGTGAGGGTCAGGCTTCGGGGAAGGGTTAGGGTTAGGGTTCGGGCTAGGGTTAGGGTTACGGGACGGGGACGGTTTAGGGTCCAGGTGAGGGTACGGCAACGCTTTAGGGGGAGCGTACGTGTGAGGGCGCGGGTTAGTGTTAGCGTATGGGTTAGGATTAGGGGACGGGTGAGGGTCATGCTTCGGGGAAGGGTTACGGTTAGGGTTCGGGCTAGGGTTAGGGTTAGGGGACGTGGAAGGTTTAGGGTCCAGGTGAGGGTACTGCAACGGTTTAGGGCGAGCGTACGTGTGAAGGCGCGGGTTAGTGTTAGCGTATGGGTTAGGATTAGGGGACGGGTGAGGGTCAGGCTTCGGGGAAGGGTTAGGGTTAGGATTAGGGCTAGGGTTAGGGTTAGGGGACCAGGACGGTTTAGGGTCCAGGTGAGGGTACGGCAACGCTTTAGGGGGAGCGTACGTGTGAGGGCGTGAGTTAGTGTTAGCCTACGCCTTAGGATTAGGGGACGGGTGAGGGTCAGGCTTCGGGGAAGGGTTAGGGTTAGGATTCTGCCTAGGGTTAGGGTTAGGGGAAGGGGACGGGTTAGGGTCCAGGTGCGGGTACGGCAACTCTTTAGGGGGAGCGTACATGTGAGGGCGTGGGTTAGTGTTAGCCTACGTGTTAGGATTAGGGGACGGGTGAGGGTCAGGCTTCGGGGAAGGGTTAGGGTTAGGGTTCGGGCTAGGGTTAGGGTTAGGGGACGGGGACGGTTTAGGGTCCATGTGAGGGTACGGCAACGCTTTAGGGGGAGCGTACGTGTGAGGGCGCGGGTTAGTGTTAGCCTACGCCTTAGGATTAGGGGATGGGTGAGGGTCAGGCTTCGGATAAGGGTTAGGGTTAGGGTTCGGGCTAGGGTTAGCCTTAGGGGACGGGGAAGGTTTAGGGTCCAGGTGAGGGTACGGCAACGCTTTAGGGGGAGCGTATGTGTGAGGGCGCGGGTTAGTGTTAGCGTACGGGTTAGGATTAGGGGATGGGTGAGATCAGGCTTCGGGGAAGGGTTAGGGTTAGGGTTCGGGCTAGGGTTAGGGTTAGGGGACGGGGACGGTTTAGGGTCCAGGTGAGTGTACGGCAACGCTTTAGGGGGAGCGTACGTGTGAGGGCGCGGGTTAGTGTTAGTGTATGGTTTAGGATTAGGGGACGGGTGAGGGTCTGGCTTCGGGGAAGGGTTAGGGTTATGGTTCGGGCTAGGGTTAGGGTTAGGGGACGGGGACGGTTTAGGGTCCAGGTGAGGGTACGGCAACGCTTTAGGGGGAGAGTACGTGTGAGGGTGCGGGTTAGTGTTAGCCTACGGGTTAGGATTAGGGGACGGGTGAGCGTCAGGTGTCGGAGAAGTGTTAGGGTTAGGGTTCGGGCTAGCGTTACGGTTAAGGGTTAGGGTTAGGGTTAGGGTTAGGGTTAGGGTTAGGGGACGGGGACGGTTTAGGGTCCATGTGAGGGTACGGCAGCGCTTTAGGGGGAGCGTACGTGTGAGGTTGCCGGTTAGTGTTAGCGTACGGGTTAGGATTAGGGGACGGGTGAGGGTCAGGCTTCGGGGAAGGGTTAGGTTTAGGGTTCGGGCTAGGGTTAGGGTTAGGGGAAGGGGACGGTTTAGGGTCCAGGTGAGGGTACGGCAACGCTTTAGGGGGAGCGTACGTGTGAGGGCACGGGTTAGTGTTAGCGTACGGGTTAAGAATAGGGGACGGGTGAGGGTCAGGCTTCGGGGAAGGGTTAGGGTTAGGGTTCGGGCTAGGGTTAGGGTTAGGGGACTGGGACGGTTTAGGGTCCAGGTGAGGATACGGCAATGCTTTAGGGGGGTCGTACGTGTGAGGGCGCGGGTTAGTGTTAGCCTACGGGTTAGGATTAGGGGACGGGTGAGCGTCAGGCTTCGGGGAAGCGTTAGGGTTAGGGTTCCGGCTAGGGTTAGGGGAAGGTTTAGTGTCCAGGTGAGGGTACGGCAACACTTTAGGGGGAGCGTACATGTGATGGCGAGGGTTAGTGTTAGCCTACGGGTTAGGATTAGGGGACGGGTGAGGGTCAGGCTTCGGGGAAGGGTTAGGGTTAGGGTTCGGGCTAGGGTTAGGGTTAGGGAACGGGGATGGTTTAGGGTCCAGGGGAGGGTACGGCATTGCTTTAGGGGGAGTGTACGTGTGAGGGGGCGGGTTAGTGTTAGCGTACGGGTTAGGATTAGGGGACGGGTGAGGGTCAGGCTTCAGGGAAGGGTTAGGGTTAGGGTTCGGGCTAGGGTTAGGGTTAGGGGATGGGGACGGTTTAGGGTCCAGGTGAGGGTACGGCAATGCTTTAGGGGGAGCGTATGTGTGAGGGCGCGGGTTAGTGTTAGCGTACGGTTTAGGATTAGGGGACGGTGAGGGTCAGGCTTCGGGGAAGGGTTAGGGTTAGGGTTCAGGGTAGGGTTAGGGTTAGGGGACGGGGAAGGTTTAGGGTCCAGGTGAGGGTACGGCAACGCTTTAGGGGGAGCGTACGAGTGAGTGCGCAGGTTAGTGTTAGCATACGGGTTAGGATTAAGGGACATGTGAGGGTCAGGCTTCGGGGAAGGGTTAGAGTTAGGTTTCGGGCTAGGGTTAGGTTTAGGGGACGGGGACGGTTTAGGGTCCACGTGAGGGTACGGCAACGCTTTAGGGGGAGCATACGTGTGAGGGCGCGGGTTAGTGTTAGCGTACGGGTTAGGATTAGGGGACGGGTGAGGGTCAGGCTTCGGGGAAGGTTTAGGGTTAGGGTTCGGGCTAGGGTTAGGGTTAGGGGACGGGGACGGTTTAGGGTCCACGTGAGGGTACGGCAACGCTTTAGGGGGAGCATACGTATGAGGGCGCGGGTTAGTGTTAGCGTACGGGTTAGGATTAGGGGACGGGTGAGGGTCAGGCTTCGGGGAAGGGTTAGGGTTAGGGTTCGGGCTAGGGTTAGGGTTAGGGAATGGGGACGGTTTACCGTCCAGGTGAGGGTACGGCAACGCTTTAGAGGGAGCGTACGTGTGAGGGCGCGGGTTAGTGTTAGCCTACGGGTTTGGATTAGGGGACGGTTGAGGGTCAGGCTTTGGGGAAGGGTTAGGGTTCGGGCTAGGGTTAGGGTTAGGGGACGGGGACGGTTTAGGGTCCAGGTGAGGGTACGGCAACGCTTTAGCGGGAGCGTACGTGTGAGGGCGTGGGTTAGTGTTAGCCTACGCCTTAGGAATAGGGGACGGGTGAGGGTCAGGCTTCGGGGAAGGGTTAGGGTTAGGGTTCTGCCTAGGGTTAGGGTTAGGGGAAGGGGACGGGTTAGGGTCCAGGTGCGGGTACGGCAACTCTTTAGGGGGAGCGTACATGTGAGGGCTCGGGTTATTGTTAGCCTACGGGTTAGGATTAGGGAACGGGTGAGGGTCAGGCTTCGGGGAAGGGTTAGGGTTAGGGTTCGGGCTAGGGTTAGGGTTACGGGACGGGGACGGTTTAGGGTCCAGGTGAGGGTACGGCAACGCTTTAGGGGGAGCGTACGTGTGAGGTCGCGGGTTAGTGTTAGCGTATGGGTTAGGATTAGGGGACGGGTGAGGGTCATGCTTCGGGGAAGGGTTACGGTTAGGGTTCGGGCTAGGGTTAGGGTTAGGGGACGTGGAAGGTTTAGGGTCCAGGTGAGGGTACTGCAACGGTTTAGGGCGAGCGTACGTGTGAAGGCGCGGGTTAGTGTTAGCGTATGGGTTAGGATTAGGGGACGGGTGAGGGTCAGGCTTCGGGGAAGGGTTAGGGTTAGGATTAGGGCTAGGGTTAGGGTTAGGGGACCAGGACGGTTTAGGGTCCAGGTGAGGGTACGGCAACGCTTTAGGGGGAGCGTACGTGTGAGGGCGTGAGTTAGTGTTAGCCTACGCCTTAGGATTAGGGGACGGGTGAGGGTCAGGCTTCGGGGAAGGGTTAGGGTTAGGATTCTGCCTAGGGTTAGGGTTAGGGGAAGGGGACGGGTTAGGGTCCAGGTGCGGGTACGGCAACTCTTTAGGGGGAGCGTACATGTGAGGGCGTGGGTTAGTGTTAGCCTACGTGTTAGGATTAGGGGACGGGTGAGGGTCAGGCTTCGGGGAAGGGTTAGGGTTAGGGTTCGGGCTAGGGTTAGGGTTACGGGACGGGGACGGTTTAGGGTTCAGGTGAGGGTACGGCAACGCTTTAGGGGGAGCGTACATGTGAGGGCGCGGGTTAGTGTTAGCGTACGGGTTAGGATTAGGGGACGGGTGAGGGTCAGGCTTCAGGGAAGGGTTAGGGTTAGGGTTCCTGGTAAGGTGAGTGTTAGGAGACGGGGACTGTTTAGGGTCCAGGTGGGGTACGGCAACGCTTTAGGGGGAGCGTACGTGTGAGGGCGCAGTTTAGTGTTAACCCCCGGGTTAGGATTAGGGGACGGGTGAGGGTCAGGCTTCGGGGAAGAGTTAGGGTTAGGGTTCGTGCTAGGCTTAGGGTTAGGGGACTTGGACTGTTTAGGGTCCAGGTGAGGGTACGGCAACGTTTTAGGGGGAACGTACGTGTGAGGGCGCGGGTTAGTATTAGAGTAAGGGTTAGTATTAGGGGATGGGTGAGGGTCAGGCTTCGGGGAAGGGTTAGGGTTAGGGTTCGGGCTAGGGTTAGGGTTAGGGGACGGGGACGGTTTAGGGTCCAGGAGAGGGTACAGCAACGCTTTAGGGGGAGCGTACGTGTGAGGGCGCGGTTAGTGTTAGCGTACGGGTTAGGATTAGGGGACGGGTGAGGGTCAGGCTTCGGGGAAGGGTTAGGGTTAGGGTTCGGGCTAGGGTTAGAGGTAGGGGACGGGGACGGTTTAGGGTCCAGGTGAGGGTACGGCAACGCTTTAGGGGTAGCGTACGTGTGAGGGCGCGGGTTAGTGTTAGCGAATGTGTTAGGATTAGTGTACGGGTGAGGGTCAGGCTTCGGGGAAGGGTTACGGTTAGGGTTCGGGCTAGGGTTAGGGTTAGGGGACGGGGACGGTTTAGGGTCCAGGTGAGCTTACGGCAACGCTTTAGGGGGAGTGTACGTGTGAGGGCGCGTGTTCTTGTTAGCCTAAGAGTTAGGATTAGGGGACGGGTGAGGGTCAGGATTCGGGGAAGGGTTAGGGTTAGGGTTCGGGCTAGGGTTAGATGTAGGGGACAGGGACGGTTTAGGGTCCAGGTGAGGGTACGGCAAAGCTTTAGGGGGAGCGTACGTGTGAGGGCGCGGGTTAGTGTTAGCCTACGGGTTAGGATTAGGGGATGGGTGAGGGTCAGGAGTCGGGGAAGAGTTAGGGTTAGGGTTCGGGCTAGGGTTAGGGTTAGAGGACGGGGACGGTTTAGGGTCCAGGTGGGGAAGGGCAACACTTTAGTGGGAGTGTACGTGTGAGGGCGCGGGTTAGTGTTAGCCTACGGGTTAGGATTATGGGACGGGTGAGGGTCAGGCTTCAGGGAAGGGCTATGGACAGGCTTCGGGCTAGGCTTAGGGTTAGGGGACGGGGACGGTTTAGGGTCCAGGTGAGGGTACGGCAACGCTTTTGGGGGAGCGTACGTGTGAGGGCGCGGGTTAGTGTTTGCGTATTGTTTAGGATTAGGGGACAGGTGAGGGTCAGGCTTCGGGGAAGGGTTAGGGTTAGGGTTCGGGCTAGGTTTAGGGTTAGGGGACGGGGAAGGTTTAGGGTCCAGGTGAGGGTACGGCAACACTTTAGGGGCAGCGTACGTGTGAGGGCGCGGGTTAGTGTTAGCGTACGGGTTAGGATTAGGGGACGGGTGAGGGTCAGGCTTGGGGGAAGAGTTAGGGTTAGGGTTCGGGCTAGGTTTAGGGTTAGGGGACGGGGACGGTTTAGGGTCCAGGTGAGGGTACGGCAACGCTTTAGGGGGAGCGTACGTGTGAGGGCACGGGTTAGTGTTAGCGTACGGGTTAGGATTAGGGGACGGGTGAGGGTCAGGCTTCGGGGAAGGGTTAGGTTTAGGGTTCGGGCTAGGGTTAGGGATAGGGGACGGGGACGGTTTAGGGTCCAGGTGAGGGTACGGCAACGCTTTAGGGGGAGCGTACGTGTGAGGGCGCGAGTTAGTGTGAGCGTACGGGTTAGGATTAGGGGACGGGTGAGGGTCAGGCTTCGGGGAAGGGTTAGGGTTAGGGTTCGGGCTAGGGTTAGGGTTAGGGGACGGGGACGGTTTAGGGTCCAGGAGAGGTTACGGCAACGCTTTAGGGGGAGTGTACGTGTGAGGGCGCGGGTTAGTGTTAGCGTACAGGTTACGATTAGGGGACGGGTGAGGGTCAGGCTTCGGGGAAGGGTTAGGGTTAGGGTTAGGGCTAGGGTTAGAGGTAGGGGACGGGGACGGTTTAGGGTCCATGTGAGGGTACGGCAGCGCTTTAGGGGGAGCGTACGTGTGAGGTTGCCGGTTAGTGTTAGCGTACGGGTTAGGATTAGGGGACGGGTGAGGGTCAGGCTTCGGGGAAGGGTTAGGGTTAGGGTTCGGGCTAGGGTTAGGGTTAGGGGAAGGGGACGGTTTAGGGTCCAGGTGAGGGTACGGCAACGCTTTAGGGGGAGCGTACGTGTGAGGGCACGGGTTAGTGTTAGCGTACGGGTTAAGAATAGGGGACGGGTGAGGGTCAGGCTTCGGGGAAGGGTTAGGGTTAGGGTTCGGGCTAGGGTTAGGGTTAGGGGACTGGGACGGTTTAGGGTCCAGGTGAGGATACGGCAATGCTTTAGGGGGGTCGTACGTGTGAGGGCGCGGGTTAGTGTTAGCCTACGGGTTAGGATTAGGGGACGGGTGAGCGTCAGGCTTCGGGGAAGCGTTAGGGTTAGGGTTCCGGCTAGGGTTAGGGGAAGGTTTAGGGTCCAGGTGAGGGTACGGCAACACTTCAGGGGGAGCGGACATGTGATGGCGAGGGTTAGTGTTAGCCTACGGGTTAGGATTAGGGGACGGGTGAGGGTCAGGCTTCGGGGAAGGGTTAGGGTTAGGGTTCGGGCTAGGGTTAGGGTTAGGGAACGGGGATGGTTTAGGGTCCAGGGGAGGGTACGGCATTGCTTTAGGGGGAGTGTACGTGTGAGGGGGCGGGTTAGTGTTAGCGTACGGGTTAGGATTAGGGGACGGGTGAGGGTCAGGTTTCAGGGAAGGGTTAGGGTTAGGGTTCGGGCTAGGGTTAGGGTTAGGGGATGGGGACGGTTTAGGGTCCAGGTGAGGGTACGGCAATGCTTTAGGGGGAGCGTATGTGTGAGGGCGCGGGTTAGTGTTAGCGTACGGTTTAGGATTAGGGGACGGTGAGGGTCAGGCTTCGGGGAAGGGTTAGGGTTAGGGTTCAGGGTAGGGTTAGGGTTAGGGGACGGGGAAGGTTTAGGGTCCAGGTGAGGGTACGGCAACGCTTTAGGGGGAGCGTACGAGTGAGTGCGCAGGTTAGTGTTAGCATACGGGTTAGGATTAAGGGACATGTGAGGGTCAGGCTTCGGGGAAGGGTTAGAGTTAGGGTTCGGGCTAGGGTTAGGGTTAGGGGACGGGGACGGTTTAGGGTCCACGTGAGGGTACGGCAACGCTTTAGGGGGTGCATACGTGTGAGGGCGCGGGTTAGTGTTAGCGTACGGGTTAGGATTAGGGGACGGGTGAGGGTCAGGCTTCGGGGAAGGTTTAGGGTTAGGGTTCGGGCTAGGGTTAGGGTTATGGGACGGAGACGGTTTAGGGTCCAGGTGAGGGTACGGCAACGCTTTAGGGGGAGCGTACGTATGAGGGCGCGGGTTAGTGTTAGCGTACGGGTTAGGATTAGGGGACGGGTGAGTGTCAGGCTTCGGAGAAGGGTTAGGGTTAGGGTTCGGGCTAGGGTTAGGCTTAGGGGACGGGGAAGGTTTAGGGTTCAGGTGAGGGTACGGCTACGCTTTAGGGGGAGCGTACGAGTGAGGGCGCGGGTTACTGTTTGCGTACGGGTTAGGATTAGGGGACGGGTGAGGGTCAGGCTTCGGGGAAGGGTTAGGGTTAGGGTTCGGGCTAGGGTTAGGGTTAGGGGACGGGGACGGTTTAGGGTCCAGGTGAGGGTACGGCAACGCTTTAGGGGGAGCGTACGTGTGAGGGCGCGGGTTAGTGTTAGCGTACGGGTTAGGATTAGGGGACGGGTGAGGGTCAGGCTTCGGGGAAGGGTTAGGGTTAGGGTTCGGGCTAGGGTTAGGGTTAGGGAATGGGGACGGTTTACCGTCCAGGTGAGGGTACGGCAACGCTTTAGAGGGAGCGTACGTGTGAGGGCGCGGGTTAGTGTTAGCCTACGGGTTTGGATTAGGGTACGGTTGAGGGTCAGGCTTTGGGGAAGGGTTAGGGTTCGGGCTAGGGTTAGGGTTAGGGGACGGGGACGGTTTAGGGTCCAGGTGAGGGTACGGCAACGCTTTAGGGGGAGCGTACGTGTGAGGGCGTGGGTTAGTGTTAGCCTACGCCTTAGGAATAGGGGACGGGTGAGGGTCAGGCTTCGGGGAAGGGTTAGGGTTAGGGTTCTGCCTAGGGTTAGGGTTAGGGGAAGGGGACGGGTTAGGGTCCAGGTGCGGGTACGGCAACTCTTTAGGGGGAGCGTACATGTGAGGGCTCGGGTTATTGTTAGCCTACGGGTTAGGATTAGGGAACGGGTGAGGGTCAGGCTTCGGGGAAGGGTTAGGGTTAGGGTTCGGGCTAGGGTTAGGGTTACGGGACGGGGACGGTTTAGGGTCCAGGTGAGGGTACGGCAACGCTTTAGGGGGAGCGTACGTGTGAGGGCGCGGGTTAGTGTTAGCGTATGGGTTAGGATTAGGGGACGGGTGAGGGTCATGCTTCGGGGAAGGGTTACGGTTAGGGTTCGGGCTAGGGTTAGGGTTAGGGGACGTGGAAGGTTTAGGGTCCAGGTGAGGGTACTGCAACGGTTTAGGGCGAGCGTACGTGTGAAGGCGCGGGTTAGTGTTAGCGTATGGGTTAGGATTAGGGGACGGGTGAGGGTCAGGCTTCGGGGAAGGGTTAGGGTTAGGATTAGGGCTAGGGTTAGGGTTAGGGGACCAGGACGGTTTAGGGTCCAGGTGAGGGTACGGCAACGCTTTAGGGGGAGCGTACGTGTGAGGGCGTGGGTTAGTGTTAGCCTACGCCTTAGGATTAGGGGACGGGTGAGGGTCAGGCTTCGGGGAAGGGTTAGGGTTAGGATTCTGCCTAGGGTTAGGGTTAGGGGAAGGGGACGGGTTAGGGTCCAGGTGCGGGTACGGCAACTCTTTAGGGGGAGCGTACATGTGAGGGCGTGGGTTAGTGTTAGCCTACGTGTTAGGATTAGGGGACGGGTGAGGGTCAGGCTTCGGGGAAGGGTTAGGGTTAGGGTTCGGGCTAGGGTTAGGTTTACGGGACGGGGACGGTTTAGGGTTCAGGTGAGGGTACGGCAACGCTTTAGGGGGAGCGTACATGTGAGGGCGCGGGTTAGTGTTAGCGTACGGGTTAGGATTAGGGGACGGGTGAGGGTCAGGCTTCAGGGAAGGGTTAGGGTTAGGGTTCCTGGTAAGGTGAGTGTTAGGGGACGGGGACTGTTTAGGGTCCAGGTGGGGTACGGCAACGCTTTAGGGGGAGCGTACGTGTGAGGGCGCAGTTTAGTGTTAACCCCCGGGTTAGGATTAGGGGACGGGTGAGGGTCAGGCTTCGGGGAAGAGTTAGGGTTAGGGTTCGTGCTAGGCTTAGGGTTAGGGGACTTGGACTGTTTAGGGTCCAGGTGAGGGTACGGCAACGTTTTAGGGGGAACGTACGTGTGAGGGCGCGGGTTAGTGTTAGAGTAAGGGTTAGTATTAGGGGATGGGTGAGGGTCAGGCTTCGGGGAAGGGTTAGGGTTAGGGTTCGGGCTAGGGTTAAGGTTAGGGGACGGGGACGGTTTAGGGTCCAGGAGAGGGTACAGCAACGCTTTAGGGGGAGCGTACGTGTGAGGGCGCGGTTAGTGTTAGCGTACGGGTTAGGATTAGGGGACGGGTGAGGGTCAGGCTTCGGGGAAGGGTTAGGGTTAGGGTTCGGGCTAGGGTTAGAGGTAGGGGACGGGGACGGTTTAGGGTCCAGGTGAGGGTACGGCAACGCTTTAGGGGTAGCGTACGTGTGAGGGCGCGGGTTAGTGTTAGCGAATGTGTTAGGATTAGTGTACGGGTGAGGGTCAGGCTTCGGGGAAGGGTTACGGTTAGGGTTCGGGCTAGGGTTAGGGTTAGGGGACGGGGACGGTTTAGGGTCCAGGTGAGCTTACGGCAACGCTTTAGGGGGAGCGTACGTGTGAGGGCGCGTGTTCTTGTTAGCCTAAGAGTTAGGATTAGGGGACGGGTGAGGGTCAGGATTCGGGGAAGGGTTAGGGTTAGGGTTCGGGCTAGGGTTAGAGGTAGGGGACAGGGACGGTTTAGGGTCCAGGTGAGGGTACGGCAAAGCTTTAGGGGGAGCGTACGTGTGAGGGCGCGGGTTAGTGTTAGCCTACAGGTTAGGATTAGGGGATGGGTGAGGGTCAGGAGTCGGGGAAGAGTTAGGGTTAGGGTTCGGGCTAGGGTTAGGGTTAGAGGACGGGGACGGTTTAGGGTCCAGGTGGGGAAGGGCAACACTTTAGTGGGAGCGTACGTGTGAGGGCGCGGGTTAGTGTTAGCCTACGGATTAGGATTATGGGACGGGTGAGGGTCAGGCTTCAGGGAAGGGCTATGGACAGGCTTCGGGCTAGGCTTAGGGTTAGGGGACGGGGACGGTTTAGGGTCCAGGTGAGGGTACGGCAACGCTTTTGGGGGAGCGTACGTGTGAGGGCGCGGGTTAGTGTTTGCGTATTGTTTAGGATTAGGGGACAGGTGAGGGTCAGGCTTCGGGGAAGGGTTAGGGTTAGGGTTCGGGCTAGGTTTAGAGTTAGGGGACGGGGAAGGTTTAGGGTCCAGGTGAGGGTACGGCAACACTTTAGGGGCAGCGTACGTGTGAGGGCGCGGGTTAGTGTTAGCGTACGGGTTAGGATTAGGGGACGGGTGAGGGTCAGGCTTGGGGGAAGAGTTAGGGTTAGGGTTCGGGCTAGGTTTAGGGTTAGGGGACGGGGACGGTTTAGGGTCCAGGTGAGGGTACGGCAACGCTTTAGGGGGAGCGTACGTGTGAGGGCACGGGTTAGTGTTAGCGTACGGGTTAGGATTAGGGGACGGGTGAGGGTCAGGCTTCGGGGAAGGGTTAGGGTTAGGGTTCGGGCTAGGGTTAGGGTTAGGGGACGGGGACGGTTTAGGGTCCAGGTGAGGGTACGGCAACGCTTTAGGGGGAGCGTACGTGTGAGGGCGCGAGTTAGTGTGAGCGTACGGGTTAGGATTAGGGGACGGGTGAGGGTCAGGCTTCGGGGAAGGGTTAGGGTTAGGGTTCGGGCTAGGGTTAGGGTTAGGGGACGGGGACGGTTTAGGGTCCAGGAGAGGTTACGGCAACGCTTTAGGGGGAGTGTACGTGTGAGGGCGCGGGTTAGTGTTAGCATACAGGTTAGGATTAGGGGACGGGTGAGGGTCAGGCTTCGGGGAAGGGTTAGGGTTAGGGTTCGGGCTAGGGTTAGAGGTAGGGGACGGGGACGGTTTAGGGTCCAGGTGAGGGTACGGCAACGCTTTAGGGGTAGCGTACGTGTGAGGGCGCGGGTTAGTGTTAGCGTATGGGTTAGGATTAGGGTACGGGTGAGGGTCACGCTTTGGGGAAGGGTTACGGTTAGGGTTCGGGCTATGGTTAGGGTTAGGGGATGGGGACGGTTTAGGGTCCAGGCGAGGGTACTGCAACGGTTTAGGGCGAGCGTACGTGTGAGGGCGCGGGTTAGTGTTAGCCTACGGGTTAAGATTAGGGGACGGGTGAGGGTCAGGAGTCGGGGAAGGGTTAGGGTTAGGGTTCGGGCTAGTGTTAGGGTTAGGGGACGGGGACGGTTTAGGGTCCAGGTGAGGGTACTGCAACGGTTTAGGGCGAGCGTACGTGTGAGGGCGCGGGTTAGTGTTAGCCTACGGGTTAGGATTAGGGGACGGGTGAGGGTCAGGATTCGGGGAAGGGTTAGGGTTAGGGTTCGGGCTAGGGTTAGGGTTAGGGGACGGGGACGGTTTAGGGTCGAGGTGAGGGTACGGCAACGCTTTAGGGGGAGCGTACGTGTGAGGGAGCGTGTTCTTGTTAGCCGAAGGGTTAGGATTAGGGGACGGGTGAGGGTCAGGCTTCGGGGAAGTGTTAGGGTTAGGGTTCGGGCTAGGGTTAGGGTTACGGGACGGGGACGGTTTAGGGTCCAGGTGAGGGTACGGCAAAGCTTTAGGGGGAGCGTACGTGTGAGGGCGCGTGTTAGTGTTAGCCTACGGGTTAGGATTAGGGGATGGGTGAGGGTCAGGAGTCGGGGAAGAGTTAGGGTTAGGGTTCGGGCTAGGGTTAGGGTTAGAGGTCGAGGACGGTTTAGGGTCCAGGTGGGGAACGGCAACGCTTTAGGGGGAGCGTACGTGTGAGGGCGCGGGTTAGTGTTAGCCTACGGGTTAGGATTAGGGGACGGGTGAGGGTCAGGCTTCGGGGAAGGGTTATGGATAGGCTTCGGGCTAGGCTTAGGGATAGGGGACGGGGACGGTTTAGGGTCCAGGTGAGGGTACGGCAACGCTTTTGGGGGAGCGTACGTGTGAGGGCGCGGGTTAGTGTTTGCGTATTGGTTAGGATTAGGGGACGGGTGAGGGTCAGGCTTCGGGGAAGGGTTAGGGTTAGGGTTCGGGCTAGGGTTAGGGTTAGGGGACGGGGACGGTTTAGGGTCCAGGTGAGGGTACGGCAACGATTTAGGGGGAGCGTACGTGTGAGGGCGCGGGTTAGTGTTAGCGTACGCGTTAGGATTAGGGGACGGGTGAGGGTCAGGCTTCGGGGAAGGGTTAGGGTTAGGGATCGGGCTAGGGTTAGGGTTAGGGGACGGGGACGGTTTAGGGTCCAGGTGAGGGTACGGCAACGCTTTAGGGGGAGCGTACGTGTGAGGGCGCAGGTTAGTGTTAGCGTACGGGTTAGGATTAGGGGACGGCTGAGGGTCAGGCTTCGGGGAACGGTTAGGGTTAGGGTTCGGGCTAGGGTTAGAGTTAGGGGACGGGGACGGTTTAGGGTCGAGGTGAGGGTACGGCAACGCTTTAGGGGGAGCGTACGTGTGAGGGCGCGGGTTAGTGTTAGCGTATGGGTTAGGATTAGGGGACGGGTGAGTGTCAGGCTTCGGGGAAGGGTTAGGTTTAGGGTTCGGGCTAGGGTTAGGGTTAGGGGACGGGGACGGTTTAGGGTCCAGGTGAGGGTACGGCAACGCTTTAGGGGGAGCGTACGTGTAAGGGCGCAGGTTAGTGTTAGCATATGTGTTAGGATTAGGGGACGGGTGAGCGTCAGGCTTCGGGGAAGGGTTAGGGTTAGGGTTCCGGCTAGGGTTAGGGGAAGGTTTAGGGTCCAGGTGAGGGTACGGCAACAATTTAGGGGGAGCGTACGTGTGATGGCGAGGGTTAGTGTTAGCCTACGGGATAGGATTAGGGGACGGGTGAGGGTCAGGCTTCGGGGAAGTGTTAGGGATAGGCTTCGGGCTAGGCTTAGGGTTAGGGGACGGGGACGGTTTAGGGTCCAGGTGAAGGTACGGCAACGCTTTACGGGGAGCGTATGTGTGAGGGAGCCGGTTAGTGTTAGCGTACGGGTTAGGATTAGGGGACGGGTGAGGGTCAGGCTTCGGGGAAGGGTTAGGGTTAGGGTTCAGGCTAGGGTTAGGGTTAGGGGACGGGGAAGGTTTAGGGTCCAGGTGAGGGTACGGCAACGCTTTAGGGGGAGCGTACGAGTGAGGGCGCGGGTTAGTGTTAGCGTACGGGTTACGATTATGGGACATGTGAGGATCAGGCTTCGGGGAAGGGTTAGTGTTAGGGTTCGGGCTAGGGTTAGGGTTAGGGGACGGGGACAGTTTAGGGTCCAGGTGAGGGTACGGCAACGCTTTAGGGGGAGCGTACGTGTGAGGGCGGGGGTTAGTGTTAGCGTATGGGTTAGGATTAGGGGACGGATGAGGGTCAGGATTCGGGGAAGGGTTAGGGTTAGGGTTCGGGCTAGGGTTAGGGTTAGGGGACGGGGACGGTTTAGGGTCCTGGTGAGGGTACGGCAACGCTTTAGGGGGAGCGTACGTGTGAGGGCGCGGGTTAGTGTTAGCCTACGGGTTAGGTTTAGGGGACGGGTGAGGGTCAGGCTTCGGGGAAGTGTTAGGGATAGGCTTCGGGCTAGGCTTAGGGTTAGGGGACGGGGACGGTTTAGGGTCCAGGTGAGGGTACGGCAACGCTTTAGGGGGAGCGTATGTGTGAGGGAGCGGGTTAGTGTTAGCGTACGTGTTAGGATTAGGGGACGGTTGCGGGTCAGGCTTCGGGGAAGGGTTAGGGTTAGGGTTCAGGCTAGGGTTAGGGTTAGGGGACGGGGAAGGTTTAGGGTCCAGGTGAGGGTACGGCAACGCTTTAGGGGGAGCGTACGAGTGAGGGCGCGGGTTAGTGTTAGCGTACGGGTTAGGATTATGGGACATGTGAGGGTCAGGCTTCGGGGAAGTGTTAGAGTTAGGGTTCGGGCTAGGGTTAGGGTTAGGGGACGCGGACGGTTTAGGGTCCAGGTGAGCTTACGGCAACGCTTTAGGGTGAGCGTACGTGTGAGGGCGCAGGTTAGTGTTAGCCTATGGCTTAGGATTAGGGGACGGGTGAGGGTCAGGCTTCGGGGAAGGGTTAAGGATAGGCTTTAGGCTAGGCTTAGGGTTAGGGGACGGGGACGGTTTAGGGTCCAGGTGAGGGTACGGCAACGCTTTAGGGGGAGCGTACGTGTGAGGGTGCGGGTTAGTGTTAGCGTACGGGTTAGGATTAGGGGACGGGTGAGGGTCAGGCTTCGGGGAAGGGTTAGGGTTAGGGTTCGGGCTAGGGTTAGGGTTAGGGGACGGGGAAGGTTTAGGGTCCAGGTGAGGGTACGGCAACGCTTTAGGGGGAGCGTACGTGTGAGGGCGCGGGTTAGTGTTAGCGTACGGGTTAGGATTAGGGTACGGTTGAGGGTCAGGCTTGGGGGAAGGGTTAGGGTTAGGGTTCGGGCTAGGGTTAGGGTTAGGGGACGGGGACGGTTTAGGGTCCAGGTGAGGGTACGGCAACGCTTTAGGGGGAGCGTACGTGTGAGGGCGCGGGTTAGTGTTAGCGTACGGGTTAGGATTAGGGGACGGGTGAGGGTCAGGCTTCGGGGAAGCGTTAGGGTTAGGGTTCCGGCTAGGGTTAGGGGAAGGTTTAGTGTCCAGGTGAGGGTACGGCAACACTTTAGGGGGAGCGTACGTGTGATGGCGAGGGTTAGTGTTAGCCTACGGGTTAGGATTAGGGGACGGGTGAGGGTCAGGCTTCGGGGAAGTGTTAGGGTTAGGGTTCGGGCTAGGGATAGGGTTAGGGAACGGGGATGGTTTAGGGTCCAGGGGAGGGTACGGCATCGCTTTAGGGGGAGTGTACGTGTGAGGGGGCGGGTTAGTGTTAGCGTACGGGTTAGGATTAGGGGACGGGTGAGGGTCAGGCTTCGGGGAAGGGTTAGGGTTAGGGTTCGGGCTAGGGTTAGGGTTAGGGGATGGGGACGGTTTAGGGTCCTGGTGAGGGTACGGCAATGCTTTAGGGGGAGCGCATGTGTGAGGGCGCGGGTTAGTGTTAGCCTACGGGTTAGGATTAGGGGACGTGTGAGGGTCAGGCTTCGGGGAAGGGTTAGGGTTAGGGTTCGGGCTAGGCTTAGGGTTAAGGGACGGGGACGGTTTAGGGTCCAGGTGAGGATACGGCAACGCTTTAGGGGGAGCGTACGTGTGAGGGCGCGGGTTAGTGTTAGCGTACGGGTTAGGATTAGGGGACGGGTGAGGGTCAGGCTTCGGGGAAGGGTTAGGGTTAGGGTTCGGGCTAGTGTTAGGGTTATGGGACGGAGACGATTTAGGGTCCAGGTGAGGGTACGGCAACGCTTTAGGGTGAGCGTACGTATGAGGGCGCGGGTTAGTGTTAGCGTACGGGTTAGGATTAGGGGACGGGTGAGTGTCAGGCTTCGGAGAAGGGTTAGGGTTAGGGTTCGGGCTAGGGTTAGGCTTAGGGGACGGGGAAGGTTTAGGGTCCAGGTGAGGGTACGGCTACGCTTTAGGGGGAGCGTACGAGTGAGGTCGCGGGTTAGTGTTAGCGTATGGGTTAGGATTAGGGGACGGTTGAGGGTCAGGCTTCGGGGAAGGGTTAGGGTTAGGGTTCGGACTAGGTTTAGGGTTAGAGGACGGGGATGGTTTAGGATCCAGGTGAGGGTACGGCAAGGTTTTAGGGGGAGCGTATGTGTGAGGGCGCGGGTTAGTTTTAGCCTACGGGTTAGGATTAGGGGACGGGTGAAGGTCTGGTTTCGGGGAAGGGTTAGGGTTAGGGTTCGGGCAAGGGTTAGGGTTAGGGGACGGGGACGGTTTAGGGTCCAGGTGAGGGTATGGCAACGCTTTAGGGGGAGCGTACGTGTGAGGTCGCGGGTTAGTGTTAGCGTACGGGTTAGGATTAGGGGACGGGTGAGGGTCAGGCTTCGGGGAAGGGTTAGGGTTAGGGTTCGGGCTAGGGTTAGGGTTAGGGGATGGAGACGGCTTAGGGTCCAGGTGAGGGTACGGCAAAGCTTTAGGGGGAGCGTACGTGTGAGGGCGCGGGTTAGTGTTAGCCTACGGGTTAGGATTAGGGGACGGGTGAGGGTCAGGCTTCGGGGAAGGGTTAGGGTTAGGGTTCGGGCTAGGGTTAGGGTTAGGGGACGGGGACGGTTTAGGGTCCAGGTGAGAGTATGGCAACGCTTTAGGGGGAGCGTACGTGTGAGGGCGTGGGGTAGTGTTAGCATACGTGTTAGGATTAGGGGACGGGTGAGGGTCAGGCTTCGGGGAAGGGCTAGGGTTAGGGTTCGGGCTAGGGTTAGGTTTAGGGGACTGGGACGGTTTAGGGTCCAGGTGAGGATACGGCAATGCTTTAGGGGGGGCGTACGTGTGAGGACGCGGGTTAGTGTTAGCCTACGGGTTAGGATTAGGGGACGGGTGAGGGTCAGGCTTCGGGGAAGCGTTAGGTTTAGGGTTCCGGCTAGGGATAGGGGAAGGTTTAGGGTCCAGGTGAGGGTACGGCAACACTTTAGGGGGAGCGTACGTGTAATGGCGAGGGTTAGTGTTAGCCTACGGGTTAGGATTAGGGGACGGGTGAGGGTCAGGCTTCGGGGAAGGGTTAGGGTTAGGGTTCGGGCTAGGGTTAGGGTTAGGGAACGGGGATGGTTTAGGGTCCAGGGGAGGGTACGGCATCGCTTTAGGTGGAGTGTACGTGTGAGGGGGCGGGTTAGTGTTAGCGTACGGGTTAGGATTAGGGGACGGGTGAGGGTCAGGCTTCGGGGAAGGGTTAGGGTTAGGGTTCGGGCTAGGGTTAGGGTTAGGGGACGGGGACGGTTTAGGGTCGAGGTGAGGGTACGGCAACACTTTAGGGGGAGCGTACGTGTGAGGGCGCGGGTTAGTGTTAGCGTATGGGTTAGGATTAGGGGACGGGTGAGTGTCAGGCTTCGGGGAAGGGTTAGGTTTAGGGTTTTGGCTAGGGTTAGGGTTAGGGGACGGGGACGGTTTAGGGTCCAGGTGAGGGTACGGCAACGCTTTAGGGGGAGCGTACGTGTAAGGGCGCAGGTTAGTGTTAGCATATGTGTTAGGATTAGGGGACGGGTGAGGGTCAGGCTTCGGGGAAGGGTTAGGGTTAGGGTTCCGGCTAGGGTTAGGGGAAGGTTTAGGGTCCAGGTGAGGGTACGGCAACAATTTAGGGGGAGCGTACGTGTGATGGCGAGGGTTAGTGTTAGCCTACGGGTTAGGATTAGGGGACGTGTGATTGTCAGGCTTCGGGGAAGTGTTAGGGATAGGCTTCGGGCTAGGCTTAGGGTTAGGGGACGGGGACGGTTTAGGGTCCAGGTGAGGGTACGGCAACGCTTTACGGGGAGCGTATGTATGAGGGAGCCGGTTAGTGTTAGCGTACGGGTTAGGATTAGGGGACGGGTGAGGGTCAGGCTTCGGGGAAGGGTTAGGGTTAGGGTTCAGGCTAGGGTTAGGGTTAGGGGACGGGGAAGGTTTAGGGTCCAGGTGAGGGTACGGAAACGCTTTAGGGGGAGCGTACGAGTGAGGGCGCGGGTTAGTGTTAGCGTACGGGTTACGATTATGGGACATGTGAGGGTCAGGCTTCGGGGAAGGGTTAGTGTTACGGTTCGGGCTAGGGTTAGGGTTAGGGGACGGGGACAGTTTAGGGTCCAGGTGAGGGTACGGCAACGCTTTAGGGGGAGCGTACGTGTGAGGGCGGGGGTTAGTGTTAGCGTATGGGTTAGGATTAGGGGACGGATGAGGGTCAGGATTCGGGGAAGGGTTAGGGTTAGGGTTCGGGCTAGGGTTAGGGTTAGGGGACGGGGACGGTTTAGGGTACAGGTGAGGGTACGGCAACGCTTTAGGGGGAGCGTACGTGTGAGGGCGCGGGTTAGTGTTAGCCTACGGGTTAGGTTTAGGGGACGGGTGAGGGTCAGGCTTCGGGGAAGTGTTAGGGATAGGCTTCGGGCTAGGCTTAGGGTTAGGGGACGGGGACGGTTTAGGGTCCAGGTGAGGGTACGGCAACGCTTTAGGGGGAGCGTATGTGTGAGGGAGCGGGTTAGTGTTAGCCTACGTGTTAGGATTAGGGGACGGTTGCGGGTCAGGCTTCGGGGAAGGGTTAGGGTTAGGGTTCAGGCTAGGGTTAGGGTTAGGGGACGGGGAAGGTTTAGGGTCCAGGTGAGGGTACGGCAACGCTTTAGGGGGAGCGTACGAGTGAGGGCGCTGGTTAGTGTTAGCGTACGGGTTAGGATTATGGGACATGTGAGGGTCAGGCTTCGGGGAAGTGTTAGAGTTAGGGTTCGGGCTAGGGTTAGGGTTAGGGGACGCGGACGGTTTAGGGTCCAGGTGAGCTTACGGCAACGCTTTAGGGTGAGCGTACGTGTGAGGGCGCAGGTTAGTGTTAGCCTATGGCTTAGGATTAGGGGACGGGTGAGGGTCAGGCTTCGGGGAAGGGTTAAGGATAGGCTTTAGGCTAGGCTTAGGGTTAGGGGACGGGGACGGTTTAGGGTCCAGGTGAGGGTACGGCAACGCTTTAGGGGGAGCGTACGTGTGAGGGTGCGGGTTAGTGTTAGCGTACGGGTTAGGATTAGGGGACGGGTGAGGGTCAGGCTTCGGGGAAGGGTTAGGGTTAGGGTTCGGGCTAGGGTTAGGGTTAGGGGACGGGGAAGGTTTAGGGTCCAGGTGAGGGTACGGCAACGCTTTAGGGGGAGCGTACGTGTGGGGGCGCGGGTTAGTGTTAGCGTACAGGTTAGGATTAGGGTACGGTTGAGGGTCAGGCTTGTGGGAAGGGTTAGGGTTAGGGTTCGGGCTAGGGTTAGGGTTAGGGGACGGGGACGGTTTAGGGTCCAGGTGAGGGTACGGCAACGCTTTAGGGGGAGCGTACGTGTGAGGGCGCGGGTTAGTGTTAGCGTACGGGTTAGGATTAGGGGACGGGTGAGGGTCAGGCTTCGGGGAAGCGTTAGGGTTAGGGTTCCGGCTAGGGTTAGGGGAAGGTTTAGTGTCCAGGTGAGGGTACGGCAACACTTTAGGAGGAGCGTACGTGTGATGGCGAGGGTTAGTGTTAGCCTACGGGTTAGGATTAGGGGACGGGTGAGGGTCAGGCTTCGGGGAAGTGTTAGGGTTAGGGTTCGGGCTAGGGATAGGGTTAGGGAACGGGGATGGTTTAGGGTCCAGGGGAGGGTACGGCATCGCTTTAGGGGGAGTGTACGTGTGAGGGGGCGGGTTAGTGTTAGCGTACGGGTTAGGATTAGGGGACGGGTGAGGGTCAGGCTTCGGGGAAGGGTTAGGGTTAGGGTTCGGACTAGGTTTAGGGTTAGGGGACGGGGATGGTTTAGAATCCAGGTGAGTGTTCGGCAAGGTTTTAGGGGGAGCGTATGTGTGAGGGCGCGGGTTAGTTTTAGCCTACGGGTTAGGATTAGGGGACGGGTGAAGGTCTGGCTTCGGGGAAGGTTTAGGGTTAGGGTTCGGGCAAGGGTTAGGGTTAGGGGACGGGGACGGTTTAGGGTCCAGGTGAGGGTATGGCAACGCTTTAGGGGGAGCGTACGTGTGATGTCGCGGGTTAGTGTTAGCGTACGGGTTAGGATTAGGGGACGGGTGAGGGTCAGGCTTCGGGGAAGGGTTAGGTTTAGGGTTCGGGCTAGGGTTAGGGTTAGGGGATGGAGACGGCTTAGGGTCCAGGTGAGGGTACGGCAACGCTTTAGGGGGAGCGTACGTGTGAGGGCGCGGGTTAGTGTTAGCCTACGGGTTAGGATTAGGGGACGGGTGAGGGTCAGGCTTCGGGGAAGGGTTAGCGTTAGGGTTCGGGCTAGGGTTAGGGTTAGGGGACGGGGACGGTTTAGGGTCCAGGTGAGAGTATGGCAACGCTTTAGGGGGAGCGTACGTGTGAGGGCGTGGGGTAGTGTTAGCATACGTGTTAGGATTAGGGGACGGGTGAGGGTCAGGCTTCGGGGAAGGGCTAGGGTTAGGGTTCGGGCTAGGGTTAGGGTTAGGGGACTGGGACGGTTTAGGGTCCAGGTGAGGATACGGCAATGCTTTAGGGGGGGCGTACGTGTGAGGACGCGGGTTAGTGTTAGCCTACGGGTTAGGATTAGGGGACGGGTGAGGGTCAGGCTTCGGGGAAGCGTTAGGGTTAGGGTTCCGGCTAGGGATAGGGGAAGGTTTAGGGTCCAGGTGAGGGTACGGCAACACTTTAGGGGGAGCGTACGTGTGATGGCGAGGGTTAGTGTTAGCCTACGGGTTAGGATTAGGGGACGGGTGAGTGTCAGGCTTCGGGGAAGGGTTAGGGTTAGGGTTCGGGCTTGGTTAGGGTTAGGGAACGGGGATGGTTTAGGGTCCAGGGGAGGGTACGGCATCGCTTTAGGTGGAGTGTACGTGTGAGGGGGCGGGTTAGTGTTAGCGTACGGGTTAGGATTAGGGGACGGGTGAGGGTCAGGCTTCGGGGAAGGGTTAGGGTTAGGGTTCGGGCTAGGGTTAGGGTTAGGGGATGGGGACGGTTTAGGGTCCAGGTGAGGGTACGGCAATGCTTTAGGGGGAGCGTATGTGTGAGGGCGCGGGTTAGTGTTAGCCTACGGGTTAGGATTAGGGGACGTGTGAGGGTCAGACTTCGGGGAAGGGTTAGGGTTAGGGTTCGGGCTAGGCTTAGGGTTAAGGGACGGGGACGGTTTAGGGTCCAGGTGAGGGTACGGCAACGCTTTAGGGGGAGCGTACGTGTGAGGGCGCGGGTTAGTGTTAGCGTACGGTTTAGGATTCGGAGACGGGTGAGGGTCAGGCTTCGGGGAAGGGTTAGGGTTAGGGTTCGGGCTAGGGTTAGGGTTAGGGGACGGGCAAGGTTTAGGGTCCAGGTGAGGGTACGGCAACGCTTTAGGGGGAGCGTACGAGTGAGGGCGCAGGTTAGTGTTAGCATACGGGTTAGGATTAGGGGACATGTGAGGGTCAGGCTTCGGGGAAGGGTTAGAGTTAGGGTTCGGGCTAGGGTTAGGGTTAGGGGACGGGGACGGTTTAGGGTCCACGTGAAGGTACGGCAACGCTTTAGGGGGAGCATACGTGTGAGGGCGCGGGTTAGTGTTAGCGTACGGGTTAGGATTAGGGGACGGGTGAGGGTCAGGATTAGGGGAAGGGTTAGGGTTAGGGTTCGGGCTAGGGTTAGGGATAGGGGATGGGGACGGTTTAGGGTCCAGGTGAGGGTACGGCAATGCTTTACGGGGAGTGTATGTGTGAGGGCGCGGGTTAGTGTTAGCCTACGGGTTAGGATTAGGGGACGTGTGAGGGTCAGGCTTCGGGGAAGGGTTAGGGTTAGGGTTCGGGCTAGGCTTAGGGTTAAGGGACGGGGACGGTTTAGGGTCCAGGTGAGGGTACGGCAAATCTTTAGGGGGAGCGTACGTGTGAGGGCGCGGGTTAGTGTTAGCGTACGGGTTAGGATTAGGGGACGGGTGAGGGTCAGGCTTAGGGGAAGGGTTATGGTTAGGGTTCGGGCTAGGGTTAGGGTTTGGGACGGAGACGGTTTAGGGTCCAGGTGAGGGTACGGCAACGCTTTAGGGGGAGCGTACGTATGAGGGCGCGGGATAGTGTTAGCGTACGGGTTAGGATTAGGGGACGGGTGAGTGTCAGGCTTCGGAGAAGGGTTAGGGTTAGGGTTCGGGCTAGGGTTAGGCTTAGGGGACGGGGAAGGTTTAGGGTCCAGGTGAGGGTACGGCTACGCTTTAGGGGGAGCGTACGAGTGAGGGCGCGGGTTAGTGTTAGCGTACTGGTTAGGATTAGGGGACTGGTGAGTGTCAGGCTTCGGGGAAGGGTTAGGGTTAGGGTTCGGGCTAGGGTTAGGGTTAGGGGACGGGGACGGTTTAGGGTCCAGGTGAGGGTACGGCAACGCTTTAGGGGGAGCGTACGTGTGAGGGCGCGGGTTAGTGTTAGCGTACGGGTTAGGATTAGGGGACTGGTGAAGGTCAGGCTTCGGGGAAGGGTTAGGGTTAGGGTTCGGGCTAGGGTTAGGGTTAGGGGACGGGGACGGTTTAGGGTCCAGGTGAGAGTACGGCAACGCTTTAGGGGGAGCGTACGTGTGAGGGCGTGGGGTAGTGTTAGCGTACGGGTTAGGATTAGGGGACGGGTGAGTGTCAGGCTTCGGGGAAGGGCTAGGGTTAGGGTCCGGGCTAGGGTTAGGGTTAGGGGACGGGGACGGTTTAGGGTCCAGGTGAGGGTACGGCAGCGCTTTAGGGGTAGCCTACGTGTGAGGGTGCGGGTTAGTGTTAGCGTACGGGTTACGATTAGGGGACGGGTGAGGGTCAGGCTTCGGGGAAGGGTTAGGGTTAGGGTTCGGGCTAGGGTTAGGGTTAGGGGACGGGGACGGTTTAGGGTCCAGGTGAGTGTACGGCAACGCTTTAGGGGGAGCGTACGTGTGAGGGCACGGGTTAGTGTTAGCGTACGGATTAGGAATAGGGGACGGGTGAGGGTCAGGCTTCGGGGAAGAGTTAGGGTTAGGGTTCGGACTAGGGTTAGGGTTAGGGGACTGGGACGGTTTAGGGTCCAGGTGAGGATACGGCAATGCTTTAGGGGGGGCGTACGTGTGAGGGGGCGGGTTAGTGTTAGCCTACGGGTTAGGATTAGGGGACGGGTGAGGGTCAGGCTTCGGGGAAGCGTTAGGGTTAGGGTTCCGGCTAGGGTTAGGGGAAGGTTTAGGGTCCAGGTGAGGGTACGGCAACACTTTAGGGGGAGCGTACGTGTGATGGCGAGGGTTAGTGTTAGCCTACGGGTTAGGATTAGGGGATGGGTGAGGGTCAGGCTTCGGGGAAGGGTTAGGGTTAGGGTTCGGGCTAGGGTTAGGGTTAGGGGATGGTGACGGTTTAGGGTCCAGGTGAGGGTACGGCAATGCTTTAGGGGGAGCGTATGTGTGAGGGCGCGGGTTAGTGTTAGCCTATGGGTTAGGATTAGGGGACGTGTGAGGGTCAGGCTTCGGGGAAGGGTTAGGGTTAGGGTTCGGGCTAGGCTTAGGGTTAAGGGACGGGGACGGTTTAGGGTCCAGGTGAGGGTACGGCAACGCTTTAGGGCGAGCGTACGTATGAGGGCGCGGGTTAGTGTTAGCGTACGGGTTAGGATTAGGGGACTGGTGAGTGTCAGGCTTCGGAGAAGGGTTAGGGTTAGGGTTCGGGCTAGGGTTAGGCTTAGGGGACGGGGAAGGTTTAGGGTCCAGGTGAGGGTACGGCTACGCTTTAGGGGGAGCGTACGAGTGAGGGCGCGGGTTAGTGTTAGCCTCCGGGTTAGGATTAGGGGACGGGTGAGGGTCAGGCTTCGGGGAAGGGTTAGGGTTAGGGTTCGGGCTAGGGTTAGGGTTAGGGGACGGGGACGGTTTAGGGTCCAGGTGAGGGTACGACAACGCTTTATGGGTAGCGTACGTGTGAGGGCCCAGGTTAGTGTTAGCCTACGGGTTAGGATTAGGGGACGTGTGAGGGTCAGGAGTCGGGGAAGTGTTAGGGTTAGGGTTCGGGCTAGGGTTAGGGTTAGAGGACGGGGACGGTTTAGGGTCCAGGTGAGGGTACGGCAACGCTTTAGGGGGAGCGTACGTGTGAGGGAGCGTGTTCTTGTTTGCCGAAGGGTTAGGATTAGGGGACGGGTGAGGGTCAGGCTTCGGGGAAAGGTTAGGGTTAGGGTTCGGGCTAGGGTTAGGGTTACGGGACGGGGACGGTTTAGGGCCCAGGTGAGGGTACAGCAACGCTTTAGGGGGAGCGTACGTGTGAGGGCGCGGGTTAGTGTTAGCCTACGGGTTAGGATTAGGGGATGGGTGAGGGTCAGGAGTCGGGGAAGAGTTAGGGTTAGGGTTCGGGCTAGGGTTAGGGTTAGAGGTCGAGGACGGTTTAGGGTCCAGGTGGGGAACGGCAACGCTTTAGGGGGAGCGTACGTGTGAGGGCGCGGGTTAGTGTTAGCCTACGGGTTAGGATTAGGGGACGGGTGAGGGTCAGGCTTCGGGGAAGGGTTAGGGATAGGCTTCGGGCTAGGCTTAGGGTTAGGGGACGGGGACGGTTTAGGGTCCAGGTGAGGGTACGGCAACGCTTTTGGGGGAGCGTACGTGTGAGGGCGCGGGTTAGTGTTTGCGTATTGGTTAGGATTAGGGGACGGGTGAGGGTCAGGCTTCGGGGAAGGGTTAGGGTTAGGGTTTGGGCTAGGGTTAGGGTTAGGGGACGGGGACGGTTTAGGGTCCAGGTGAGGGTACGGCAACGCTTTAGGGGGAGCGTACGTGTGAGGGCGCGGGTTAGTGTTAACGTACGCGTTAGGATTAGGGGACGGGTGAGGGTCAGGCTTCGGGGAAGGGTTAGGGTTAGGGATCGGGCTAGGGTTAGGGTTAGGGGACGGGGACGGTTTAGGGTCCAGGTGAGGGTACGGCAACGCTTTAGGGGGAGCGTACGTGTGAGGGCGCAGGTTAGGGTTAGCGTACGGGTTAGGATTAGGGGACGGGTGAGGGTCAGGCTTCGGGGAAGGGTTAGGGTTAGGGTTCGGGCTAGGGTTAGGGTTAGGGGACGGGGACGGTTTAGGGTCGAGGTGAGGGTACGGCAACGCTTTAGGGGTAGCGTACGTGTGAGGGCGCGGGTTAGTGTTAGCGTATGGGTTAGGATTAGGGGACGGGTGAGTGTCAGGATTCGGGGAAGGGTTAGGTTTAGGGTTCGGGCTAGGGTTAGGGTTAGGGGACGGGGACGGTTTAGGGTCCAGGTGAGGGTACGGCAACGCTTTAGGGGGAGCGTACGTGTAAGGGCGCAGGTTAGTGTTAGCGTATGTGTTAGGATTAGGGGACGGGTGAGGGTCAGGCTTCGGGGAAGTGTTAGGGATAGGCTTCGGGCTAGGCTTAGGGTTAGGGGACGGGGACGGTTTAGGGTCCAGGTGAGGGTACGGCAAAGCTTTACGGGGAGCGTATGTGTGAGGGAGCCGGTTAGTGTTAACGTACGGGTTAGGATTAGGGGACGGGTGAGGGTCAGGCTTCGGGGAAGGGTTAGGGTTAGGGTTCAGGCTAGGGTTAGGGTTAGGGGACGGGGAAGGTTTAGGGTCCAGGTGAGGGTACGGCAAAGCTTTAGGGGGAGCGTACGAGTGAGGGCGCGGGTTACTGTTAGCGTACGGGTTACGATTATGGGACATGTGAGGGTCAGGTTTCGGGGAAGGGTTAGTGTTAGGGTTCGGGCTAGGGTTAGGGTTAGGGGACGGGGACAGTTTAGGGTCCAGGTGAGGGTACGGCAACGCTTTAGGGGGAGCGTACGTGTGAGGGCGGGGGTTAGTGTTAGCGTATGGGTTAGGATTAGGGGACGGATGAGGGTCAGGATTCGGGGAAGGGTTAGGGTTAGGGTTCGGGCTAGGGTTAGGGTTAGGGGACGGGGACGGTTTACGGTCCAGGTGAGGGTACGGCAACGCTTTAGGGGGAGCGTACGTGTGAGGGCGCGGGTTAGTGTTAGCCTACGGGTTAGGTTTAGGGGACGGGTGAGGGTCAGGCTTCGGGGAAGTGTTAGGGATAGGCTTCGGGCTAGGCTTAGGGTTAGGGGACGGGGACGGTTTAGGGTCCAGGTGAGGGCACGGCAACGCTTTAGGGGGAGCGTATGTGTGAGGGAGCGGGTTAGTGTTAGCGTACGGGTTAGGATTATGGGACATGTGAGGGTCAGGCTTCAGGGAAGTGTTAGAGTTAGGGTTCGGGCTAGGGTTAGGGTTAGGGGACGCGGATGGTTTAGGGTCCAGGTGAGCTTACGGCAACGCTTTAGGGTGAGCGTACGTGTGAGGGCGCAGGTTAGTGTTAGCCTATGGCTTAGGATTAGGGGACGGGTGAGGGTCAGGCTTCGGGGAAGGGTTAAGGATAGGCTTTAGGCTAGGCTTAGGGTTAGGGGACGGGGACGGTTTAGGGTCCAGGTGAGGGTACGGCAACGCTTTAGGGGGAGCGTACGTGTGAGGGTGCGGGTTAGTGTTAGCGTACAGGTTAGGATTAGGGCACGGGTGAGGGTCAGGCTTCGGGGAAGGGTTAGGGTTAGGGTTCGGGCTAGGGTTAGGGTTAGGGGACGGGGAAGGTTTAGGGTCCAGGTGAGGGTACGGCAACGCTTTAGGTGGATCGTACGTGTGAGGGCGCGGGTTAGTGTTAGCGTACGGGTTAGGATTAGGGTACGGTTGAGGGTCAGGCTTGGGGGAAGGGTTAGGGTTAGGGTTCGGGCTAGGGTTAGGGTTAGGGGACGGGGACGGTTTAGGGTCCAGGTGAGGGTACGGCAACGCTTAAGGGGGAGCGTACGTGTGAGGGCGCGGGTTAGTGTTAGCGTACGGGTTAGGATTAGCGGACGGGTGAGGGTCAGGCTTCGGGGAAGCGTTAGGTTTAGGGTTCCGGCTAGGGTTAGGGGAAGGTTTAGTGTCCAGGTGAGGGTACGGCAACACTTTAGGGGGAGCGTACGTGTGATGGCGAGGGTTAGTGTTAGCCTACGGGTTAGGATTAGGGGACGGGTGAGGGTCAGGCTTCGGAGAAGTGTTAGGGTTAGGGTTCGGGCTAGGGATAGGGTTAGGGAACGGGGATGGTTTAGGGTCCAGGGGAGGGTACGGCATCGCTTTAGGGGGAGTGTACGTGTGAGGGGGCGGGTTAGTGTTAGAGTACGGGTTAGGATTAGGGGACGGGTGAGGGTCAGGCTTCGGGGAAGGGTTAGGGTTAGGGTTCGGGCTAGGGTTAGGGTTAGGGGATGGGGACGGTTTAGGGTCCAGGTGAGGGTACGGCAATGCTTTAGGGGGAGCGCATGTGTGAGGGCGCGGGTTAGTGTTAGCCTATGGGTTAGGATTAGGGGACGTGTGAGGGTCAGGCTTCGGGGAAGGGTTAGGGTTAGGGTTCGGGCTAGGCTTAGGGTTAAGGGACGGGGACGGTTTAGGGTCCAGGTGAGGGTACGGCAACGCTTTAGGGGGAGCGTACGTGTGAGGGCGCGGGTTAGTGTTAGCGTACGGTTTAGGATTAGGGGACGGGTGAGGGTCAGGCTTCGGGGAAGGGTTAGGGTTAGGGTTCGGGCTAGGGTTAGGGTTAGGGGACGGGGAAGGTTTAGGGTCCAGGTGAGGGTACGGCAACGCTTTAGGGGGAGCGTAAGAGTGAGGGCGCAGGTTAGTGTTAGCATACGGGTTAGGATTAGGGGACATGTGAGGGTCAGGCTTCGGGGAAGGGTTAGGGTTAGGGTTCGGACTAGGTTTAGGGTTAGGGGACGGGGATGGTTTAGGATCCAGGTGAGGGTACGGCAAGGTTTTAGGGGGAGCGTATGTGTGAGGGCGCGGGTTAGTTTTAGCCTATGGGTTAGGATTAGGGGACGGGTGAAGGTCTGGCTTCGGGGAAGGGTTAGGGTTAGGGTTCGGGCAAGGGTTAGGGTTAGGGGACGGGGACGGTTTAGGGTCCAGGTGAGGGTATGGCAACGCTTTAGGGGGAGCGTACGTGTGAGGTCGCGGGTTAGTGTTAGGGTACGGGTTAGGATTAGGGGACGGGTGAGGGTCAGGCTTCGGGGAAGGGTTAGGGTTAGGGTTCGGGCTAGGGTTAGGGTTAGGGGATGGAGACGGCTTAGGGTCCAGGTGAGGGTACGGCAACGCTTTAGGGGGAGCGTACGTGTGAGGGCGCGGGTTAGTGTTAGCCTACGGGTTAGGATTAGGGGACGGGTGAGGGTCAGGCTTCGGGGAAGGGTTAGGGTTAGATTTCGGTCTAGGGTTAGGGTTAGGGGACGGGGACGGTTTAGGGTCCAGGTGAGAGTATGGCAACGCTTTAGGGGGAGCGTACGTGTGAGGGCGTGGGGTAGTGTTAGCATACGTGTTAGGATTAGGGGACGGGTGAGTGTCAGGCTTCGGGGAAGCGTTAGGGTTAGGGTTCCGGCTAGGGATAGGGGAAGGTTTAGGGTCCAGGTGAGGGTACGGCAACACTTTAGGGGGAGCGTACGTGTAATGGCGAGGGTTAGTGTTAGCCTACGGGTTAGGATTAGGGGACGGGTGAGGGTCAGGCTTCGGGGAAGGGTTAGGGTTAGGGTTCGGGCTAGGGTTAGGGTTACGGAATGGGGATGGTTTAGGGTCCAGGGGAGGGTACGGCATCGCTTTAGGTGGAGTGTACGTGTGAGGGGGCGGGTTAGTGTTAGCGTACGGGTTAGGATTAGGGGACGGGTGAGGGTCAGGCTTCGGGGAAGGGTTAGGGTTAGGGTTCGGGCTAGGGTTAGGGTTAGGGGATGGGGACGGTTTAGGGTCCAGGTGAGGGTACGGCAATGCTTTAGGGGGAGCGTATGTGTGAGGGCGCGGGTTAGTGTTAGCCTACGGGTTAGGATTAGGGGACGTGTGAGGGTCAGGCTTCGGGGAAGGGTTAGGTTTAGGGTTCGGGCTAGGCTTAGGGTTAAGGGACGGGGACGGTTTAGGGTCCAGGTGAGGGTACGGCAACGCTTTAGGGGGAGCGTACGTGTGAGGGCGCGGGTTAGTGTTAGCGTACGGTTTAGGATTCGGGGACGGGTGAGGGTCAGGCTTCGGGGAAGGGTTAGGGTTAGGGTTCGGGCTAGGGTTAGGGTTAGGGGACGGGCAAGGTTTAGGGTCCAGGTGAGGGTACGGCAACGCTTTAGGGGGAGCGTACGAGTGAGGGCACAGGTTAGTGTTAGCATACGGGTTAGGATTAGGGGACATGTGAGGGTCAGGCATCGGGGAAGGGTTAGAGTTAGGGTTCGGGCTAGGGTTAGGGTTAGGGGACGGGGACGGTTTAGGGTCCACGTGAGGGTACGGCAACGCTTTAGGGAGAGCATACGTTTGAGGGCGCGGGTTAGTGTTAGCGTACGGGTTAGGATTAGGGGACTGGTGAGTGTCAGGCTTCGGGGAAGGGTTAGGGTTAGGGTTCGGGCTAGGGTTAGGGTTAGGGGACGGGGACGGTTTAGGGTCCAGGTGAGGGTACGGCAACGCTTTAGGGGGAGCGTACGTGTGAGGGCGCGGGTTAGTGTTAGCGTACGGGTTAGGATTAGGGGACGGGTGAAGGTCAGGCTTCGGGGAAGGGTTAGGGTTAGGGTTCGGGCTAGGGTTAGGGTTAGGGGACGGGGACGGTTTAGGGTCCAGGTGAGAGTACGGCAACGCTTTAGGGGGAGCGTACGTGTGAGGGCGTGGGGTAGTGTTAGCGTACGGGTTAGGATTAGGGGACGGGTGAGTGTCAGGATTCGGGGAAGGGCTAGGGTTAGGGTCCGGGCTAGGGTTAGGGTTAGGGGACGGGGACGGTTTAGGGTCCAGGTGAGGGTACGGCAGCGCTTTAGGGGTAGCGTACGTGTGAGGGTGCGGGTTAGTGTTAGCGTACGGGTTACGATTAGGGGACGGGTGAGGGTCAGGCTTCGGGGAAGGGTTAGGGTTAGGGTTCGGGCTAGGGTTAGGGTTAGGGGACGGGGACGGTTTAGGGTCCAGGTGAGTGTACGGCAACGCTTTAGGGGGAGCGTACGTGTGAGGGCACGGGTTAGTGTTAGAGTACGGGTTAGGAATAGGGGACGGGTGAGGGTCAGGCTTCGGGGAAGGGTTAGGGTTAGGGTTCGGGCTAGGGTTAGGGTTAGGGGACTGGGACGGTTTAGGGTCCAGGTGAGGATACGGCAATGCTTTAGGGGGGGCGTACGTGTGAGGGCGCGGGTTAGTGTTAGCCTACGGGTTAGGATTAGGGGACGGGTGAGGGTCAGGCTTCGGGGAAGCGTTAGGGTTAGGGTTCCGGCTAGGGTTAGGGGAAGGTTTAGGGTCCAGGTGAGGGTACGGCAACACTTAGGGGGAGCGTACGTGTGATGGCGAGGGTTAGTGTTAGCCTACGGGTTAGGATTAGGGGATGGGTGAGGGTCAGGCTTCGGGGAAGGGTTAGGGTTAGGGTTCGGGCTAGGCTTAGGGTTAAGGGACGGGGACGGTTTAGGGTCCAGGTGAGGGTACGGCAATGCTTTAGGGGGAGCGTATGTGTGAGGGCGCGGGTTAGTGTTAGCGTACGGGTTAGGATTAGGGGACGTGTGAGGGTCAGGCTTCGAGGAAGGGTTAGGGTTAGGGTTCGGGCTTGTGTTAGAGTTAGGGGATGGGGACGGTTTAGGGTCCAGGTGAGGGTACGGCAATGCTTTAGGGGGAGCGTATGTGTGAGGGCGCGGGTTAGTGTTAGCCTACGGGTTAGGATTAGGGGACGTGTGAGGGTCAGGCTTCGGGGAAGGGTTAGGGTTAGGGTTCGGGCTAGGCTTAGGCTTAAGGGACGGGGACGGTTTAGGGTCCAGGTGAGGGTACGGCAACGCTTTAGGGCGAGCGTACGTATGAGGGCGCGGGTTAGTGTTAGCGTACGGGTTAGGATTAGGGGACGGGTGAGTGTCAGGCTTCGGAGAAGGGTTAGGGTTAGGGTTCGGGCTAGGGTTAGGCTTAGGGGACGGGGAAGGTTTAGGGTCCAGGTGAGGGTACGGCTACGCTTTAGGGGGAGCGTACGAGTGAGGGCGCGGGTTAGTGTTAGTGTACGGGTTAGGATTAGGGGACGGGTGATGGTCAGGCTTCGGGGAAGGGTTAGGGTTAGGGTTCGGGCTAGGGTTAGGGTTAGCGGATGGGACGGTTTAGGGTCCAGGTGAGGGTACGGCAACGCTTTAGAGGGAGCGTACGTGTGAGGGCACGGGTTAGTGTTAGCGTACGGGTTAGGAATAGGGGACGGGTGAGGGTCAGGCTTCGGGGAAGGGTTAGGGTTAGGGTTCGGGCTAGGGTTAGGGTTAGGGGACTGGGACGGTTTAGGATCCAGGTGAGGATACGGCAATGCTTTAGGGGGGGCGTACGTGTGAGGGCGCGGGTTAGTTTTAGCCTACGGGTTAGGATTAGGGGACAGGTGAGGGTCAGGCTTCGGGGAAGGGTTAGGGTTAGGGTTCGGGCTAGGGTTAGGGTTAGGGCACGCGGACGGTTTAGGGTCCAGGTGAGCGTACGGCAACGCTTTAGGGGGAGCGTACGTGTGAGGGCGCGGGTTAGTGTTAGCCTACGGGTTAGGATTAGGGGACGGGTGAGGGTCAGGCTTCGGGGAAGGGTTAGGGTTAGGGTTCGGGCTAGGGTTAGGGTTAGGGGACGGGGACGGTTTAGGGTCCAGGTGAGGGTACGGCAACGCTTTATGGGTAGCGTACGTGTGAGGGCCCGGGTTAGTGTTAGCCTACGGGTTAGGATTAGGGGACGTGTGAGGGTCAGGAGTCGGGGAAGTGTTAGGTTTAGGGTTCGGGCTAGGGTTAGGGTTAGAGGACGGGGACGGTTTAGGGTCCAGGTGAGGGTACGGCAACGCTTTAGGTGGAGCGTACGTGTGAGGGCGCAGGTTAGTGTTAGCCTACGGGTTAGGATTAGGGGACGGGTGAGGGTCAGACTTCGGGGAAGGGTTAGGGATAGGCTTCGGGCTAGGGTTAGGGTTAGGGGACGGGGACGGTTTAGGGTCCAGGTGAGGGTACGGCAACGCTTTAGGGGGAGCATACGAGTGAGGGCGTGGGGTAGTGTTAGCGTACGGGTTAGGATTAGGGGACGGGTGAGGGTCAGGATTCGGGGAAGGGCTAGGGTTAGAGTTCGGGCTAGGGTTAGGGTTAGGGGACGGGGACGGTTTAGGGTCCAGGTGAGGGTACGACAACGCTTTAGGGGAGCGTACGTGTGAGGGCACGGGTTAGTGTTAGCGTACGGGTTAGGAATAGGGGACGGGTGAGGGTCAGGCTTCGGGGAAGGGTTAGGGTTAGGGTTTGGGCTAGGGTTAGGGTTAGGGGACGGGGACGGTTTAGGTTCCAGGTGAGGGTACGGCAACGCTTTATGGGGAGCGTACGTGTGAGGGCGCAGGTTAGTGTTAGCCTACGGGTTAGGATTAGGGGACGGGTGAGGGTCAGGTGTCGGGGAAGTGTTAGGGTTAGGGTTCGGGCTAGGGTTAGGGTTAGAGGACGGGGACGGTTTAGGGTCCAGGTGAGGGTACGGCAACGCTTTAGGGGGAGCGTACATGTGAGGGCGCAGGTTAGTGTTAGCCTACGGGCTAGGATTAGGGGACGGGTGAGGGTCAGGCTTCGGGGAAGGGTTAGGGATAGGCTTCGGCCTAGGCTTAGGGTTAGGGGACGGGGACGGTTTAGGGTCCAGGTGAGGGTACGGCAACGCTTTAGGGGGAGCGTACATGTGAGGGCGCGGGTTAGTGTTAGCGTACGGGTTAGGATTAGTGGACGGTTGAGGGTTAGGCTTGGGGGAAGGGTTAGGGTTAGGGTTCGGACGAGGGTTAGGGTTAGGGGACGGGGATGGTTTAGGGTCCACGTGAGTGTACGGCAACGCTTTAGGGGGAGCGTACGTGTGAGGGCGCGGGTTAGTGTTAGTGTACGGGTTAGGATTAGGGGACGGGTGAGGTTCAGGCTTCGGGGAAGAGTTAGGGTTAGGGTTCGGGCTAGGGTTAGGGTTAGGGGACGGGGACGGTTTAGGTTCCAGGTGAGGGTACGGCAACGCTTTAGGGGGAGCGTACGTGTGAGGGCGCGGGTTAGTGTTATCCTACGCCTTAGGATTAGGGGACGGGTGAGGGTCAGGCTTCGGGGAAGGGTTAGGGTTAGGGATTGGGCTAGGGTTAGGGTTAGGGGATGGGGACGGTTTCGGGTTCAGGTGAGGGTACGGAAACGCATTATGGGGAGCGTAGGTCTGAGGGCGCGGGTTATTGTTAGCCTACGGGTTAGGATTAGGGGACGGGTTAGGGTCAGGCTTCGGGGAAGGGTTAGGGTTAGGGTTCGGGCTAGGGTTAGGGGACGGTTTAGGGTCCAGGTGAGGGTACGACAACGCCTTAGGGGGAGCGTACGTGTGAGGGCGCGGGTTAGTGTTAGCGAACGGGTTAGGATTAGGGGACGGCTGAGGGTCAGGCTTCGGGGAAGGGTTAGGGTTAGGGTTCGGGCTAGGGTTAGGGTTAGGGGATGGGGACGGGTTAGGGTCCAGGTGCGGGTACGGCAACACTTTAGGGGGAGCGTACGTGTGAGGGTGCGGGTTAGTGTTAGCGTACGGGTTAGGATTAGGGAACGTGTGAGCGTCAGGCTTCGGGGAAGGGTTAGGGTTCGGGCTAGGGTTAGGGTTAGGGTTAGGGGACGGGGACGGTTTAGGGTCCAGGTGAGGGTACGGCAACGCTTTAGGGGGAGCGTACGTGTGAGGGCACGGGTTAGTGTTAGCGTACGGATTAGGAATAGGGGACGGGTGAGGGTCAGGCTTCGGGGAAGGTTTAGGGTTAGGGTTCGGGCTAGGGTTAGGGTTAGGGGACGGGGACGGTTTAGGGTCCAGGTGAGGATACGGCAATGCTTTAGGGGGGGCGTACGTGTGAGGGCGCGGGTTAGTGTTGGCTTACGGGTTAGGATTAGGGGACGGGTGAGGGTCAGGCTTCGGGGAAGGGTTAGGGTTAGGGTTCGGGCTAGGGTTAGGGGACGGTTTAGGGTCCAGGTGAGGGTACGGCAACACTTTAGGGGGAGCGTACGTGTGAGGGCGCGGGTTAGTGTTAGCCTCCCGGTTAGGATTAATGGACGGGTGAGGGTCAGGCTTCGGGGAAGGGTTAGGGTTAGGGTTCGGGCTAGGGTTAGGGTTAGGGGACGGGGACGGTATAGGGTCCAGGTGAGGGTACGGCAACGCTTTAGGGGGAGCGTACATGTGAGGGCGCAGGTTAGTGTTAGCCTACGGGCTAGGATTAGGGGACGGGTGAGGGTCAGGCTTCGGGGAAGTGTTAGGGATAGGCTTCGGGCTAGGCTTAGGGTTAGGGGACGGGGATGGTTTAGGGTCCAGGTGAGGGTACGGCAACGCTTTAGGGGGAGCGTACATGTGAGGGCGCGGGTTAGTGTTAGCCTACCGGTTAGGATTAGTGGACGGGTGAGGGTCAGGTTTCGGGGAAGGGTTAGGGTTAGGGTTCGGGCTAGGGTTAGGGTTAGGGGACGGGGACGGTTTAGGGTCCACGTGAGTGTACGGCAACGCTTTAGAGGGAGCGTACGTGTGAGGGCGGGGGTTAGTTTTAGCGTACGGGTTAGGATTAGGGGACGGGAGAGGTTCAGGCTTCGGGGAAGAGTTAGGGTTAGGGTTCGGGCTAGGGTTAGGGTTACGGGACGGGGACGGTTTAGGTTCCAGGTGAGGGTACGGCAACGCTTTAGGGGGAGCGTACGTGTGAGGGCGCGGGTTAGTGTTAGCCTACGGGTTAGGATTAGGGGACGGGTGAGGGTCAGGCTTTGGGGAAGGGTTAGGGTTAGGGATCGGGCTAGGGTTAGGGTTAGGGGATGGGGACGGTTTCGGGTTCAGGTGAGAGTACGGAAACGCTTTATGGGGAGCGTACGTCTGAGGGCGCGGGTTAGTGTTAGCCTACGGGTTAGGTTTAGGGGACGGGTTAGGGTCAGGCTTCGGGGAAGGGTTAGGGTTAGGGTTCGGGCTAGGGTTAGGGGACGGTTTAGGGTCCAGGTGAGGGTACGACAACGCCTTAGGGGGAGCGTAGGTGTGAGGGCGCGGTTTAGTGTTAGCGAACGGGTTAGGATTAGTGGACGTGTGAGGGTCAGGCTTCGGGGAAGTGTTAGGGTTCGGGCTAGGGTTAGGGTTAGGGGACGGGGACGGTTTAGGGTCCAGGTGAGGGTACGGCAACGCTTTAGGGGGAGCATACGTGTGAGGGTGCGGGTTAGTGTTAGCGAACGCGTTAGGATTAGGGGACGGGTGAGGGTCAGGCTTCGGGGAAGGGTTAGGGTTAGGGTTCGGGCTAGGATTAGGGTTAGGGGACGGGGACGGCTTAGGGTCCAGGTGAGGGTACGGCAAGGCTTTAGGGGTAGCGTACATGTGAGGGCGCGGGTTAGTGTTAGCCTACGGGTTAGGATTAGGGGACGGGTGAGGGTCAGGCTTCGGGGAAGGGTTAAGGTTAGGGTTCGGGCTAGGGTTAGGGTTAGGGTACGGGGACGGTTTAGGGTCCAGGTGAGGGTACGGCAACGCTTTAGGTGGAGCGTACATGTGAGGACGCGGGTTAGTGTTAGCCTACGGGTTAGGATTAGGGGATGGGTGAGGGTCAGGTTTCGGGGAAGGGTTAGGGTTAGGGTTCGGGCTAGGGTTAGGGTTGGGGGACGGGGAAGGTTTAGGGTCCAGGTGAGGTTACGGCAAGGCTTTACGGGGAGGGTACGTGTGAGGGCGCGGGTTAGTGTTAGCGTACGGTTTAGGATTAGGGGACGGTTGAGGTTCAGGCTTGGGGGAAGCGTTAGGGTTAGGGTTCGGTCTAGGGTTAGGGTTAGGGGACGGGGACGGTTTAGGGTCCAGGTGAGTGTATGCAACGCTTTAGGGGGAGCGTACGTGTGAGGGTGCGGGTTAGTGTTAGCGTACGGGTTAGGATTAGGGGACGGGTGAGGGTCAGGCTTCGGGGAAGGGTTAGGCTTAGGGTTCGGGCTAGGGTTAGGGTTGGGGACAGGGACGGTTTAGGGTCCTGGTGAGGGTACGGCAACGCTTTAGGGGGAGCGTACGTGTGAGGGCGCGGGTTAGTGTTAGCCTACGCCTTAGGATTAGGGGACGGGTGAGGGTCAGGCTTCGGGGAAGGGTTAGGGTTAGGGATCGGGCTAGGGTTAGGGTTAGGGGACGGGGACGGTTTAGGGTCCAGGTGAGGGTACGGCAACGCTTTATGGGGTGCGTACGTGTGAGGGCGTGGGTTAGTGTTAGCCTACGGGTTAGGATTAGGGGACGGGTTAGGGTCAGGCTTCGGGGAAGGGTTAGGGTTAGGGTTCGGGCTAGGGTTGGGGACGGTTTAGGGTCCAGGTGAGGGTACGGCAACGCTTTAGGGGGAGCGTACGTGTGAGGGCGCGGGTTAGTGTCAGCGAATGGGTTAGGATTAGGGGACGGGTGAGGGTCAGGGTTCGGGGAAGTGTTAGGGTTAGGGTTCGGGCTAGGGTTAGGGTTAGGGGCCTGGGATGGTTTAGGGTCCAGGTGAGGGTACGGAAACGCTTTAGGGGGAGCGTACGTGTGAGGGCGCGGGTTAGTGTTAGCCTACGGGTTAGGATTAGGGGACGGGTGAGGGTCAGGAATCGGGGAAGGGTTAGGGTTAGGGTTCGGGCTAGGGTTAGGGTTAGGGGACGGGGACGGTTTAGGGTCCAGGTGAGGGTACGGCAACGCTTTAAGGGGAGCGTACATGTGAGGGCGCGGATTAGTGTTAGCGTACGGGTTAGGATTAGGGGACGGGTGAGTGTCAGGCTTCGGGGAAGGGTTAGGGTTAGGGTTCGGGCTAGGGTTAGGGTTAGGGGACGGGGATGGTTTAGGGTCCAGGTGAGGGTACGGCAACGCTTTAGGGGGAACATACGTGTGAGTGCGCGGGTTAGTGTTAGCCTACGCCTTAGGATTAGGGGACGGGTGAGGGTAAGGTTTCGGGGAAGGGTTAGGGTTAGGGTTCGGGCTAGGGTTAGGGTTAGGGGACGGGGACGGGTTAGGGTCCAGGTGCGGGTACGGTAACGCTTTAGGGGGAGCGTATGTGTGAGGGTGCGGGTTAGTGTTAGCGTACGCGTTAGGATTAGGGAACGTGTGAGCGTCAGGCTTCGGGGAATGGTTAGGGTTCGGGCTAGGGTTAGGGTAGGGGACGGGGACAGTTTAGGGTCCAGGTGAGGGTACGGCAACGCTTTAGGGGGAGCATACGTGTGAGGGTGCGGGTTAGTGTTAGCGTACGTGTTAGGATTAGGGGACGGGTGAGGGTCAGGCTTCGGGGAAGGGTTAGGGTTAGGGTTCGGGCTAGGGTTAGGGTTAGGGGATGGAGACGGCTTAGGGTCCAGGTGAGGGTACGGCAACGCTTTAGGGGGAGCGTACGTGTGAGGGCGCGGGTTAGTGTTAGCGTACGGGTTAGGATTAGGGGACGGGTGAGGGTCAGGCTTCGGGGAAGGGTTAGGGTTAGGGTTCGGGCTAGGGTTAGGGTTAGGGGACGGGGACAGTTTAGGGTCCAGGTGAGAGTACAGCAACGCTTTAGGGGGAGCGTACGTGTGAGGGCGTGGGGTAGTGTTAGCGTACGTGTTAGGATTAGGGGACGGGTGAGGGTCAGGCTTCGGGGAAGGGCTAGGGTTAGGGTTCGGGCTAGGGTTAGGTTAGGGGACGGGGACGGTTTAGGGTCCAGGTGAGGGTACGGCAGCGCTTTAGGGGGAGCGTACGTGTGAGGGTGCGGGTTAGTGTTAGCGTACGGGTTACGATTAGGGGACGGGTGAGGGTCAGGCTTCGGGGAAGGGTTAGGGTTAGGGTTCGGGCTAGGGTTAGGGTTAGGGGACGGGGACGGTTTAGGGTCCAGGTGAGGGTACGGCAACGCTTTAGGGGGGGCGTACGTGTGAGGACGCGGGTTAGTGTTAGCCTACGGGTTAGGAATAGGGGACGGGTGAGGGTCAGGCTTCGGGGAAGCGTTAGGGTTAGGGTTCCGGCTAGGGTTAGGGGAAGGTTTAGGGTCCAGGTGAGGGTACGGCAACAATTTAGGGGGAGCGTACGTGTGATGGCGAGGGTTAGTGTTAGCCTACGGGTTAGGATTAGGGGACGGGTGAGGGTCAGGCTTCGGGGAAGGTTAGGGTTAGGGTTCGGGCTAGGGTTAGGGTTAGGGAACGGGGATGGTTTAGGGTCCAGGGGAGGGTACGGCATCGCTTTAGGGGGAGTGTACGTGTGAGGAGGCGGGTTAGTGTTAGCGTACGGGTTAGGATTAGGGGACGGGTGAGGGTCAGGCTTCGGGGAAGTGTTAGGGTTAGGGTTCGGGCTAGGGTTAGGGTTAGGGGATGGGGAAGGTTTAGGGTCCAGGTGAGGGTACGGCAATGCTTTAGGGGGAGCGTATGTTTGAGGGCGCGGGTTAGTGTTAGCCTACGGGTTAGAATTAGGGGACGTGTGAGGGTCAGGCTTCGGGGAAGGGTTAGGGTTAGGCTTCGGGCTAGGCTTAGGGTTAAGGGACGGGGACGGTTTAGGGTCCAGGTGAGGGTACGGCAACGCTTTAGGGGGAGCGTACGTGTGAGGGCGCGGGTTAGTGTTAGCGTACGGTTTAGGATTAGGGGACGGTTGAGGGTCAGGCTTCGGGGAAGGGTTAGGGTTAGGGTTCGGGCTAGGGTTAGGGTTAGGGGACGGGGAAGGTTTAGGGTCCAGGTGAGGGTACGGCAACGCTTTAGGGGGAGCGTACGAGTGAGGGCGCAGGTTAGTGTTAGCATACGGGTTAGGATTAGGGGACATGTGAGGGTCAGGCTTCGGGGAAGGGTTAGAGTTAGGGTTCGGGCTAGGGTTAGGGTTAGGGGACGGGGACGGTTTAGGGTCCACGTGAGGGTACGGCAACGCTTTAGGGGGAGCATACGTGTGAGGGCAGGGTTAGTGTTAGCGTACGGGTTAGGATTAGGGGACGGGTGAGGGTCAGGCTTAGGGGAAGGGTTAGGGTTAGGGTTCGGGCAAGGGTTAGGGTTATGGGACGGAGACGGTTTAGGGTCCAGGTGAGGGTACGGCAACGCTTTAGGGGGAGCGTACGTATGAGGGCGCGTGTTATTGTTAGCCTACGGTTTAGGATTAGGGGACGGGTGAGGGTCAGGCTTTGGAGAGGGGTTAGGGTTAGGGTTCGGGCTAGGGTTAGGCTTAGGGGACGGGGAAGGTTTAGGGTCCAGGTGAGGGTACGGCTACGCTTTAGGGGGAGCGTACGAGTGAGGGCGAGGGTTAGTGTTAGCGTACGGGTTAGGATTAGGGGACGGGTGAGGGTCAGGAGTCGGGGAAGGGTTAGGGTTAGGGTTCAGGCTAGGGTTAGGGTTAGGGGACGGGGACGGTTCAGAGTCCAGGTGAGGGTATGGCAACGCTTTAGGGGGAGCGTACGTGTGAGGGCGCGGGTTAGTGTTAGCGTACGGGTTAGGATTAGGGGACGGGTGAGGGTCAGGCTTCGGGGAAGGGTTAGGGTTAGGGTTCGGGCTAGGGTTAGGGTTAGGGGACGGGGACGGTTTAGGGTCCAGGTGAGAGTACGGCAACGCTTTAGGGGGAGCGTACGTGTGAGGGCGTGGGGTAGTGTTAGCGTACGGGTTAGGATTAGGGGACGGGTGAGGGTCAGGCTTCGGGGAAGGGCTAGGGTTAGGGTCCGGGCTAGGGTTAGGGTTAGGGGACGGGGACCGTTTAGGGTCCAGGTGAGGGTACGGCAGCGCTTTAGGGGTAGCGTACGTGTGAGGGTGCGGTTTAGTGTTAGCGTACGGGTTACGATTAGGGGACGGGTGAGGGTCAGGCTTCGGGGAAGTGTTAGGGTTAGGGTTCGGGCTAGGGTTAGGGTTAGGGGACGGGGACGGTTTAGGGTCCAGGTGAGGGAACGGCAACGCTTTAGGGGGAGCGTACGTGTGAGGGCACGGGTTAGTGTTAGCGTACGGGTTAGGAATAGGGGACGGGTGAGGGTCAGGCTTCGGGGAAGGGTTAGGGTTAGGGTTCGGGCTAGGGTTAGTGTTAGGGGACTGGGACGGTTTAGGGTCCAGGTGAGGATGCGGCAATGCTTTAGGGGGCGCGTACGTGTGAGGGCGCGGGTTAGTGTTAGCCTACGGGTTAGGATTAGGGGACGGGTGAGGGTCAGGCTTCGGGGAAGCGTTAGGGTTAGGGTTCCGGCTAGGGTTAGGGGAAGGTTTAGGGTCCAGGTGAGGGTACGGCAACGCTTTAGGGGGAGCGTACGTGTGAGGGCACGGGTTAGTGTTAGCGTACGGGTTAGGAATAGGGGACGGGTGAGGGTCAGGCTTCGGGGAAGGGTTAGGGTTAGGGTTCGGGCTAGGGTTAGGGTTAGGGGACTGGGACGGTTTAGGATCCAGGTGAGGATACGGCAATGCTTTAGGGGGGGCGTACGTGTGAGGGCGCGGGTTAGTGTTAGCCTACGGGTTAGGATTAGGGGACGGGTGAGGGTCAGGCTTCGGGGAAGGGTTAGGGTTAGGGTTCGGGCTAGGGTTAGGGGACGTTTTAGGGTCCAGGCGAGGGTAAGGCAACACATTAGGTGGAGCGTACGTGTGAGGGCGCGGGTTAGTGTTAGCCTCCGGGTTAGGATTAGGGGACGGGTGAGGGTCAGGCTTCGGGGAAGGGTTAGGGTTAGGGTTCGGGCTAGGGTTAGGGTTAGGGGACGGGGACGGTTTAGGGTCCAGGTGAGGGTACGGCAACGCTTGATGGGGAGCGTACGTGTGAGGGCCCGGGTTAGTGTTAGCCTACGGGTTAGGATTAGGGGACGTGTGAGGGTCAGGAGTCAGGGAAGTCTTAGGGTTAGGGTTCGGGCTAGGGTTAGGGTTAGAGGACGGGGACGGTTTAGGGTCCAGGTGAGGGTACGGCAACGCTTTAGGTGGAGCGTACGTGTGAGGGCGCAGGTTAGTGTTAGCCTACGGTTTAGGATTAGGGGACGGGTGAGGGTCAGACTTCGGGGAAGGGTTAGGGATAGGCTTCGGGCTAGGGTTAGGGTTAGGGGACGGGGATGGTTTAGGGTCCAGGTGAGGGTACGGCAACGCTTTAGGGGGAGCGTACGTGTGAGGGCGTGGGGTAGTGTTAGCGTACGGGTTAGGATTAGGGGACGGGTGAGGGTCAGGCTTCGGGGAAGGGCTAGGGTTAGGGTTCGGGCTAGGGTTAGGGTTAGGGGACGGGGACGGTTTAGGGTCCAGGTGAGGGTACAGCAGCGCTTTAGGGGGAGCGTACGTGTGAGGGTGCGCGTTAGTGTTAGCGTATGGGTTAGGATTAGGGGACGGGTGAGGGTCAGGCTTCGGGGAAGGGTTAGGGTTAGGGTTCGGGCTTGGGTTAGGTTTAGGGGACGGGGACGGTTTAGGGTCCAGGTGAGGGTACGGCAACGCTTTATGGGGAGCGTACGTGTGAGGGCGCGGGTTAGTGTTAGCCTACGGGTTAGGATTAGGGGACTGGTGAGGGTCAGGTGTAGGGGAAGTGTTAGGGTTAGGGTTCGGGCTAGGGTTAGGGTTAGAGGACGGGGACGGTTTAGGGTCCAGGTGAGGGTACGGCAACGCTTTAGGGGGAGCGTACATGTGAGGGCGCAGGTTAGTGTTAGCCTACGGGCTAGGATTAGGGGACGGGTGAGGGTCAGGCTTCGGGGAAGGGTTAGGGATAGGCTTCGGGCTAGGCTTAGGGTTAGGGGACGGGGACGGTTTAGGGTCCAGGTGAGGGTACGGCAACGCTTTAGGGGGAGCGTACGTGTGAGGGCGCGGGTTAGTGTTAGCGTACGGGTTAGGATTAGTGGACGGTTGAGGGTTAGGCTTGGGGGAAGGGTTAGGGTTAGTGTTCGGGCTAGGGTTAGGTTTAGGGGACGGGGATGGTTTAGGGTCCAGGTGAGTGTACGGCAACGCTTTAGGTGGAGCGTATGTGTGAGGGCGCGGGTTAGTGTTAGTGTACGGGTTAGGATTAAGGGACGGTTGAGGTTCAGGCTTCGGGGAAGGGTTAGGGTTAGGGTTCGGGCTAGGGTTAGGGTTAGGGGACGGGGACGGTTTAGGGTCCAGGTGAGGGTACGGCAACGCTTTAGGGGGAGCGTACGTGTGAGGGCGCGGGTTAGTGTTAGCCTATGCCTTAGGATTAGGGGACGGGTGAGGGTCAGGCTTCGGGGAAGGGTTAGGGTTAGGGATCGGGCTAGGTTTAGGGTTAGGGGACGGGGACGGTTTAGGGTCCAGGTGAGGGTACGGCAACGCTTTATGGGGAGCGTATGTGTGAGGGTGCGGGTTAGTGTTAGCCTACGGGTTAGGATTAGGGGACGGGTTAGGGTCAGGCTTCAGGGAAGGGTTAGGGTTAGGGTTCGGGCTAGAGTTAGGGGACGGTTATGGTCCAGGTGAGGGTATGGCAACGCTTTAGGGGGAGCATACGTGTGAGGGCGCGGGTTAGTGTTAGCCTACGGTTTAGGATTAGGGGACGGGTGAGGGTCAGGCTTCGGGGAAGGGTAAGCATTAGGGTTTGGGCTAGGGTTAGGCTTAGGGGACGGGGACGGTTTAGGGTCCAGGTGAGGGTACGGCAACGCTTTAGGGGGAGCGTACGTGTGAGGGCGCGGGTTAGTGTTAGCGTACGGGTTAGGATTACGGGACGGGTGAGGGTCAGGCTTCGGGGAAGGGTTAGGGTTAGGGTTCGGGCTAGGGTTAGGGTTAGGGGACGGGGACTGTTTAGGGTCCAGGTGACGGTACGGCAATGCTTTAGGGGGATCGTACGTGTGAGAGCGCGGGTTATTGTTAGCGTACGGGTTAGGATTAGGGGACGGGTGAGGGTCAGGCTTCGGGGAAGGGTTAGGGTTAGGGTTCGGACTAGGGTTAGGGTTAGGGGACGGGGACGGTTTAGGGTCCAGGTGAGGGTACGGCAACGCTTAGGGGGAGCGTACGTTTTAGTGCACGGGTTAGTGTTAGCGTACGGGTTAGGATTAGGGGAAGGGTGAGGGTCAGGCTTCGGGGAAGGGTTAGGGTTAGGGTTCGGGCTAGGGTTAGGGTTAGGGGACGGGACGGTTTAGGGTCCAGGTGAGGGTACGGCAACGCTTTAGGGGGAGCGTACGTGTGAGGGCGCGGGTTAGTATTAGCATACGGGTTAGGATTAGGGGACGGGTGAGGGTCAGGCTTCGGGGAAGGGTTAGGATTAGGTTTCGGGCTAGGGTTAGGGTTAGGGGACGGGGACGGTTTAGGGTCCAGGTGAGGGTACGGCAACGCTTTAGGGGGAGCGTACGTGTGAGGGCACGGGTTAGTGTTAGCGTACGGGTTAGGATTAGCGGACGGGTGAGGGTCAGGCTTCGGGGAAGGGTTAGGGTTAGGGTTCGGGCTAGGGTTAGGGTTAGGGGACGGGGACGGTTTAGGGTCCAGGTGAAGGTACGGCAACGCTTTAGGGGGAGCGTACGTGTGATGGCGCGCGTTAGTGTTAGCGTACGGGTTAGGATTAGGGGACGGGTGAGGGTCAGGCTTCGCGGAAGGGTTAGGGTTAGGGTTCGGGCTAGGGTTAGGGTTAGGGGACGGGGACGGTTTAGGGTTCAGGTGAGGGTACGGCAACGCTTTAGGGGGCGCGAACGTGTGAGGGCGCGGGTTAGTGATAGCCTACGGGTTAGGATTAGGGGACGGGTGAGGGTCAGGCTTCGGGGAAGGGTTAAGGTTAGGGTTCGGGCTAGGGTTAGGGTTAGGGGACGGGGACGGTTTAGGGTCCAGGTGAGGGTACGGCAACGCTTTAGGGGGGGCGTACGTGTGAGGTTTCGGGTTAGTGTTAGCCTACGGGTTAGGATTAGGGGACGGGTGAGGGTCAGGCTTCGGGGAAGGGTTAGGGTTAGGGTTCGGGCTAGGGTTAGGGTTAGGTGACGGGAACGGTTTAGGGTCCAGGTGAGTGTACGGCAACGCTTTAGGGGGAGCGTACGTGTGAGGGCGCGGGTTAGTGTTAGCCTACGGGTTAGGATTAGGGTCGGGTGAGGGTCAGGCTTCGGGGAATGGTTAGGGTTAGGGTTCGGGCTAGGGTAAGGGTTAGGGTACGGGGCCGGTTAGGGTCCAGGTGAGGGTACGGCAACGCTTTAGCGGGAGCGTACGTCTGAGGGCGCGGGTTAGTGTTATCGTACGGGTTAGGATTAGGGGACGGTTGAGGGTCAGGCTTCGGGAAAGGGTTAGGGTTAGGGTTCGGGCTAGGGTTAGGGTTAGGGGACGGGGACGGTTTAGGGTCCAGGTGAGGGTACGGCAACGCTTTATGGGGAGCGTACGTGTGAGGGCGCGGGTTAGTGTTAGCCTACGTGTTAGGATTAGGGGACGGGTTAGGGTCAGGCTTCAGGGAAGGGTTAGGGTTATGGTTCGGGCTAGGGTTAGGGGACGGTTTAGGGTCCAGGTGAGGGTATGGCAACGCTTTTGGGGTAGCGTACGTGTGATGGTGCGGGTTAGTGTTAGCGTACGGGTTAGGATTAGGGGACGTGTGAGGGTCAGGCTTCGGGGAAGGGTTAGGGTTCGGGCTAGGGTTAGGGTTAGGGGACGGGGACGGTTTAGGGTCCAGGTGAGGGTACGGCAACGCTTTAGGGGGAGCATACGTGTGAGGGTGCGGGTTAGTGTTAGCGTACGGTTTAGGATTAGGGGACGGGTGAGGGTCAGGCTTCGGGGAAGGGTTAGGGTTAGGGTTCGGGCTAGGGTTAGGGTTAGGGGACGGGGACGGTTTAGGGTCCAGGTGAGGGTACGGCAAGGCTTTAGGGGTAGCGTACGTGTGAGGGCGCGGGTTAGTGTTAGCCTATGGGTTAGGATTAGGGGACGGGTGAGGGTCAGGCTTCGGGGAAGGGTTAGGGTTAGGGTTCGGGCTAGGGTTAGGGTTAGGGGACAGGGACCGATTAGGGTCCAGGTGCGGGTACGGCAACGCTTTAGGGGGAGCGTACGTGTGAGGGCGTGGGTTAGTGTTAGCCTACATGTTAGGATTAGGGGATGGGTGAGGGTCAGGCTTCGGGGAAGGGTTAGGGTTAGGGTTCGGGCTAGGGTTAGGGTTAGGGGACGGGGACAGGTTAGGGTCCAGGTGCGGGTACGGCAACGCTTTAGGGGGAGCGTACGTGTGAGGGCGCGGGTTAGTGTTAGCGTACGGGTTAGAATTAGGGGACGGGTGAGGGTCAGGCTTCGGGGAAGGGTTAGGGTTGGGGTTCGGGCTAGTGTTAGGGTTAGGGGACGGGGACGGTTTAGCGTCCAGGTGAGGGTACGGCAACGCTTTAGGGGGAGCGTACGTGTGAGGGCGCGGGTTAGTGTTAGCGTACGAGTTAGGATTCGGGAACGGGTGAGGGACAGGCTTCGGGGAAGTGTTAGGGTTAGGGTTCGGGCTAGGGTTAGGGTTAGGGGACGGGGACGGTTTAGGGTCCAGGTGAGGGTACGTCAACGCTTTAGGGGAAGCATACGTGTGAGGGTGCGGGTCAGTGTTAAGGTACTGTTTAGGATTAGGGGACGGGTGAGGGTCAGGCTTCGGGGAAGTGTTAGGGTTAGGGTTCGGGCTAGGGTTAGGGTTAAGGGACGGGGACGGTTTAGGGTCCAGGTGAGGGTACGGCAAGGCTTTAGGGGTAGCGTACGTGTGAGGGCGCGGGTTAGTGTTGGCGTACGGGTTAGGATTAGGGGACGGGTGAGGGTCAGGCTTCGGGGAAGGGTTAGGGTTAGGATTAGGGCTAGGGTTAGGGTTAGGGGACCAGGACGGTTTAGGGTCCAGGTGAGGGTATGGCAACGGTTTAGGGGGAGCGTAAGTGTGAGGGCGCGGGTTAGTGTTAGCCTACGCCTTAGGATTAGGGGACGGGTGAGGGTCAGGCTTCGGGGAAGGATTAGGGTTAGGGTTCGGTCTAGGGTTAGGGTTAGGGGACGGGGACAGGTTAGGGTCCAGGTGCGGGTACGGCAACGCTTTAGGGGGAGCATACGTGTGAGGGCGCGGGTTAGTGTTAGCCTACGGGTTATTATTAGGGGACGGGTGAGGGTCAGGCTTCGGGGAAGGGTTACGGTTAGGGTTCGGGCTAGGGTTAGGGTTAGGGGACGGGGACGGTTTAGGGTCCAGGTGAGGGTACTGCAACGCTTTAGGGGGAGTGTACGTGTGAGGGCGCGGGTTAGTGTTAGCGTACGGGTTAGGATTAGGGGACGTGTGAGGGTCAGGCTTCAGGGAAGGGTTAGGGTTAGGGTTCCTGCTAGGGTTAGGGTTAGGGGAGGGGGACGGTTTAGGGTCCAGGTGAGGGTACGGCAACGCTTTAGGGGGAGCGCACGTGTGAGGGCGCAGGTTAGTGTTACCCTACGGGTTAAGATTAGGGGACGGGTGAGATTCAGGCTTCGGGGAAGGGTTAGGGTTAGGGTTCGGGCTAGGCTTAGGTTTAGGGGACGGGGACGGTATAGGGTCCAGGTGTGGGTACGGCAACGTTTTAGGGGGAGCGTACGTGTGAGGGCGTGGGTTAGTGTTAGCGTACGGGTTAGGATTAGGGGACGGGTGAGGGTCAGGCTTCGGGGAAGGATTAGGGTTAGGGTTCGGGCTAGTGTTCGGGTTAGGGGACGGGGACGGTTTAGGGTCCAGGTGAGGGTACGGCAACGCTTTAGGGGGAGCGTACGTGTGAGGGCGCGGGTTAGTGTTAGCCTACGGGTTTGGATTGGGGACGGTTGAGGTTCAGGCTTCGGGGAAGGGTTATGGTTAGGGTTCCTGCTAGGTTTAGGGTTAGGGGACGGGGACGGTTTAGTGTCCAGGTGAGGGTACGGCAACGATTTAGAGGGAGCATACGTGTGAGGGCGCGGGTTAGCGTTAGCCTACGGTTTAGGATTAAGGGACGTGTGAGGGTCAGGCTTCGGGGAAGGTTAGGGTTAGGGTTCGGGCTAGGCTTAGGGTTAGGGGACGGGGACGGTTTAGGGTCCAGGTGAGGGTACCGCAACGTTTTACGGGGAGCGTACGTGTGAGGGTGCGGGTTAGTGTTAGCGTACGGGTTAGGATTAGGGGCCGTGTGAGGGTCAGGCTTCGGGGAAGTGTTAGGGTTCGGGCTAGGGTGAGGGTTAGGGTTAGGGGACGGTTTAGGGTCCAGGTGAGGGTACGGCAACGCTTTATGGGGAGCGTACATGTGAGGGCGCGTGTTAGTGTCAGCCTACGGGTTAGGATTAGGGTACGGGTGAGGGTCAGGCTTCGGGGAAATTTTAGGGTTACGGTTCGGGCTAGGGTTAGGGTTAGGGGACAGGGACGGTTAAGGGTCCAGGTGAGGGTACGGCAACGCTTTAGGTGTAGCGTACGTGTGAGGGCGCGGGTTAGTGTTAGCGTAAGGGTTAGGATTACGGGACGGGTGAGGGTCAGTCTTCGGGGATGTGTTAGGGTTAGGGTTCGGGCTAGGGTTAGGGTTAGGTCGACGGGGACGGTTTAGAGTCCAGGTGAGGGTACGGCAACGCTTTAGGGGGAGCGTACGTGTGAGGGTGCGGGTTAGTGTTAGCGTACGGTTTAGGATTAGGGGACGAGTGAGGGTCAGGCTTCGGGGAAGGGTTAGGGTTAGGGTTCGGGCTAGGGTTAGGGTTAGGGGACGGGGACGGTTTAGGGTCCAGATGAGGGTACGGCAATGCTTTAGGGGGAGCGTACGTGTGAGGGCGTTGATTAATGTTAGCCTACGGGTTAGGATTAGGGGACGGGTGAGGGTCAGGCTTCGGGGAAGGGTTAGGGTTAGGGTTCGGGCTAGGGTTAAGGTTAGGGGACGGGAACGGTTTAGGGTCCAGGGGAGGGTACCGCAACGCTTTAGGGGGAGCGTATGTGTGAGGGCGCGGGTTAGTGTTAGCCTACGGGTTAGGATTAGGGGACGGGTGAAGGTCAGGCTTCAGGGAAGGGTTAGGGTTAGGGTTCCTGGTAGGGTTAGGGTTAGGGGACGGGGACAGTTTAGGGTCCAGGTGAGGGTACGGCAACGATTTAGAGGGAGTATACGTGTGAGGGCGCGGTTTAGTGTTAGCTTACGGTTTAGGATTAGGGGACGTGTGAGGGTCAGGCTTCGGGGAAGGGTTAGGGTTAGGGTTCGGGCTAGGCTTAGGGTTAGGGGACGGGGACGGTTTAGGGTCCACGTGAGGGTACCGCAACGTTTTAGGGGGAGCGTACGTGTGAGTGCGCGGGTTAGTGTTAGCCTATGCCTTAGGATTAGGGGACGGGTGAGGGTCAGGCTTCGGGGAAGGGTTAGGGTTAGGGTTCGGGCTAGGGTTAGGGTTATGGGATGGGGACGGTTTAGGGTCAAGGTGAGCGTACGGCAACGCTTTAGGGGGAGCGTACGTGTGAGGGTGCGGGTTAGTGTTTGCGTACTGGTTAGGATTAGGGGCCGTGTGAGGGTCAGGCTTCGGGGAAGTGTTAGGGTTCGGGCTAGGGTGAGGGTTAGGGTTAGGGGACGGTTTAGGGTCCACGTGAGGGTACGGCAACGCTTTATGGGGAGCGTACATGTGAGGGCGCGTGTTAGTGTCAGCCTACGGGTTAGGATTAGGGGATGGGTGAGGGTCAGGCTTCGGGGAAGTTTTAGGGTTACGGTTCGGGCTAGGGTTAGGGTTAGGGGACGGCGACGGTTTAGGGTCCAGGTGAGGGTACGGAAACGCTTTAGGGGTAGCGTACGTGTGAGGGCGCGGGTTAGTGTTAGCGTACGGGTTAGGATTACGGGACGGGTGAGGGTCAGTCTTCGGGGAAGTGTTAGGGTTAGGGTTCGGGCTAGGGTTAGGGTTAGGTCGACGGGGACGGTTTAGAGTCCAGGTGAGGGTACGGCAACGCTTTAGGGGGAGCGTACGTGTGAGGGTGCGGGTTAGTGTTAGCGTACGGTTTAGGATTAGGGGACGAGTGAGGGTCAGGCTTCGGGGAAGGGTTAGGGTTAGGGTTCGGGCTAGGGTTAGGGTTAGGGCACGGGGACGGTTTAGGGTCCAGATGAGGGTACGGCAATGCTTTAGGGGGAGCGTACGTGTGAGGGCGTTGATTAATGTTAGCCTACGGGTTAGGATTAGGGGACGGGTGAGGGTCAGGCTTCTGGGAAGGGTTAGGGTTAGGGTTCGGGCTAGGGTTAAGGTTAGGGGACGGGAACGGTTTAGGGTCCAGGGGAGGGTACGGCAACGCTTTAGGGGGAGCGTACGTGTGAGGGCGCGGGTTAGTGTTAGCCTACGGGTTAGGATTAGGGGACGGGTGAAGGTCAGGCTTCAGGGAAGGGTTAGGGTTAGGGTTCCTGCTAGGGTTAGGGTTAGGGGACGGGGACGGTTTAGCGTCCAGGTGAGGGTACGGCAACGATTTAGAGGGAGTATACGTGTGAGGGCGCGGTTTAGTGTTAGCTTACGGTTTAGGATTAGGGGACGTGTGAGGGTCAGGCTTCGGGGAAGGGTTAGGGTTAGGGTTCGGGCTAGGCTTAGGGTTAGGGGACGGGGACGGTTTAGGGTCCACGTGAGGGTACCGCAACGTTTTAGGGGGTGCGTACGTGTGAGGGAGCGTGTTAGTGTTAGCCTACGCCTTAGGATTAGGGGACGGGTGAGGGTCAGGCTTCGGGGAAGTGTTAGGGTTAGGGTTCGGGCTAGGGTTAGGGTTAGGGGACGGGGACGGTTTAGGGTCCAGGTGAGGGTACGGCAACGCTTTAGGGGGAGCGTACGTGTGAGGGCGCGGGTTAGTGTTAGCGTACGAGTTAGGATTCGGGGATGGGTGAGGGTCAGGCTTCGGGGAAGGGTTAGGGTTAGAGTTCGGGCTAGGGTTACGGTTAGGGAATGGGGACGGTTTAGGGTCCAGGTGAGGGTACGGCAACGCTTTAGGGGGAGCGTACGTGTGAGGGCGCGGGTTAGTGTTAGCCTACGCCTTAGGATTAGGGGACGGGTGAGGGTCAGGCTTCGGGGAAGGGTTAGGGTTAGGGTTCGGGCTAGGGTTAGAGTTAGGGGACGGGAACGGTTCAGGGTCCAGGTGAGGGTACGGCAACGCTTTAGGGGGAGCGTACGTGTGTGGGTGCGGGTTAGTGTTAGCCTACGGGTTTGGATTGGGGACGGTTGAGGTTCAGGCTTCGGGGAAGGGTTATGGTTAGGGTTCGGGCTAGGGTTAGGGTTAGGGGACGGGGACGGTTTAGGATCCAGGTGAGGGTACGGCTACGCTTTAGGGGGAGCGTACGTGTGAGGGCGCGGGTTAGTGTTAGCGTACGGGTTAGGATTAGGGGACGGGTGAGGGTCAGGCTTCGGGGAAGTGTTAGGTTTAGGGTTCGGGATAGTGTTAGGGTTAGGGGACGGGGACGGTTTAGGGTCCAGGTGAGGGTATGGCAACGCTTTAGGGGGAGCGTACGTGTGAGGGCGTGGGTTAGTGTTAGCCTATGGGTTAGGATTAGGGGACGGGTGAGGGTCAGGCTTCGGGGAAGTGTTAGGGTTAGGGTAAGGGCTAGGGTTAGGGTTAGGGGACGGGGACGGTTTAGGGTCCAGGTGAGGGTACGGCAACGCTTTAGGGGGAGCGTACATGTGAGGGCGCGGATTAGTGTTAACCTACGGGATAGGATTAGGGGATGGGTGAGTGTCAGGCTTCGGGGAAGGGTTAGGGTTAGGGTTCGGGCTAGGATTAAGGTTAGGGGACGGGAACGGTTTAGGGTCCAGGTGAGGGTACGGCAACGCTTTAGGGGGAGCGTACGTGTGAGGGCGCAGGTTAGTGTTAGCGTACGGGTTATGATTAGGGGACGGGTGAGGGTCAGGCTTCGGGGAAGGTTTAGGGTTAGGGTTCGGGCTAGGGTTACGGTTAGGGGACGGAGACGGTTTAGGGTCCAGGTGAGGGTACGGCAACACTTTAGGGGGAGCGTACGTGTGAGGGCGCGGGTTAGTGTTAGCGTACGGGTTAGGATTAGGGGACGGGTGAGGATCAGGCTTCGGGGAAGGGTTAGGGTTACGGTTCGGGCTAGGGTTAGGGTTAGGGGACGGGGACGGTTTAGGGTCCAGATGAGGGTACGGCAATGCTTTAGTGGGAGTGTACGTGTGAGGGCGTTGATTAATGTTAGCCTACGGGTTAGGATTAGGGGACGGGTGAGGGTCAGGCTTCGGGGAAGTGTTAGGGTTAGGGTTCGGGCTAGGGTTAGGGTTAGGGGACGGGGACGGTTTAGGGTCCAGGGGAGGGTATGGCAACGCTTTAGGGGGAGCGTACGTGTGAGGGCGCGGGTTAGTGTTAGCCTACGGGTTAGGATTAGGGGACGGGTGAAGGTCAGGCTTCAGGGAAGTGTTAGGTTTAGGGTTCCTGCTAGGGTTAGGGTTAGGGGACGGGGACGGTTTAGGGTCCAGGTGAGGGTACGGCAACGCTTTAGGGGGAGCGTACGTGTGAGGGCGCGGGTTAGTGTTAGCGTACGAGTTATGATTAGGGGACGGGTGAGGGTCAGGCTTCGGGGAAGGGTTAGGGTTAGGGTTCGGGCTAGGGTTAGGGTTAGGGGACGGGGACGGTTTAGGGTCCAGGTGAGGGTACCGCAACGTTTTAGGGGGAGCGTACGTGTGAGGGCGCGGGTTAGTGTTAGCCTACGCCTTAGGATTAGGGGACGGGTGAGGGTCAGGCTTCGGGGAAGGGTTAGGGTTAGGGTTCGGGCTAGGGTTAGGGTTACGGGACGGGGACGGTTTAGGGTCCAGGTGAGCGTACGGCAACGCTTTAGGGGGAGCGTACGTGTGAGGGTGCGGGTTAGTGTTATCGTACGGGTTAGGATTAGGGGCCGTGTGAGGGTCAGGCTTCGGGGAAGGGTTAGGGTTTGGGCTAGGGTGAGGGTTACGGTTAGGGGACGGTTTAGGGTCCAGGTGAGGGTACGGCAACACTTTATGGGGAGCGTACATGTGAGGGCGCGTGTTAGTGTCAGCCTACGGGTTAGAATTAGGGGACGGTTGAGGGTCAGGCTTCGGGGAAGTTTTAGGGTTACGGTTCGGGATAGGGTTAGGGTTAGGGGACGGGGACGGTTTAGGGTCCAGGTGAGGGTACGGCAACGCTTTAGGGGTAGCGTACGTGTGAGGGCGCGGGTTAGTGTTAGCTTATGGGTTAGGATTAGGGGACGGGTGAGGGTCAGTCTTCGGGGAAGTGTTAGGGTTAGGGTTCGGGCTAGGTTTAGGGTTAGGGGACGGGGACTGTTTAGGGTCCAGGTGAGGGTACGGCAACGCTTTAGGGGGAGCGTACGTGTGAGGGCGTGGGTTAGTGTTAGCGTACGGGTTAGGATTAGTGGACGGGTGAGGGTCAGGCTTCGGGGAAGAGTTAGGGTTAGGGTTCGGGCTAGGGTTACGGTTACGGGACAGGGACGGTTTAGGGTCTAGGTGAGGGTACGGCAACGCTTTAGGGGGAGCGTACGTGTGAGGGCGTGGGTTAGTGTTAGCCTACGCCTTAGGAATAGGGGACGGGTGAGGGTCAGGCTTCGGGGAAGGGTTAGGGTTAGGGTTCGGGCTAGGGTTAGGGTTAGGGGACGGGCACAGGTTAGGCCCAGGTGCGGGTACGGCAACGCTTTAGGGGGAGCGTACGTGTGAGGGCGCGGGTTAGTGTTAGCGTACGGGTTAGAATTAGGGGACGGGTGAGGGTCAGGCTTTGGGGAAGGGTTAGGGTTAGGGTTCGGGCTAGGGTTAGGGTTAGGGGACGGGGACGGTTTAAGGTCCAGGTTGGGTACGGCAACGCTTTATGGGGAGCGTACGTATGAGGGCGCGGGTTAGTGTTAGCGTACGAGTTAGGATTCGGGGACGGGTGAGGGTCAGGCTTCGGGGAAGGTTTAGGGTTAGGGTTCGGGCTAGGGTTACGGTTAGGGGATGGGGACGGTTTAGGGTCAAGGTGAGGGTACGGCAACGCTTTAGGGGGAGCGTACGTGTGAGGGCGCGTGTTAGTGTTAGCCTACGGGTTAGGATTAGGGGATGGGTGAGGGTCAGGCTTCGGGGAAGTGTTAGGGTTAGGGTTCGGGCTAGGGTTAGTGTTAGGGGACGGGGACGGTTTAGGGTCCAGGTGAGGGTACGGCAACGCTCTAGGGGGAGCGTACTTGTGAGGGCGCGGGTTAGTGTTAGCGTACGAGTTAGGATTCGGGAACGGGTGAGGGACAGGCTTCGGGGAAGGGTTAGGGTTAGGGTTCGGGCTAGGGTTACGGTTAGGGGATGCGGACGGTTTAGGGTCCAGGTGAGGGTACGGCAACGCTTTAGGGGGAGCGTACGTGTGAGGGCGCGTGTTAGTGTTAGCCTACGGGTTAGGATTAGGGGATGGGTGAGGGTCAGGCTTCAGGGAAGTGTTAGGGTTAGGGTTCGGGCTAGGGTTAGGTTTAGGGGACGGGGACGGTTTAGGGTCCAGGTGAGGGTACGGCAAAGCTTTAGGGGTAGCATACGTGTGAGGGTGCGGGTTAGTGTTAGCGTACGGGTTAGGATTAGGGGACGGGTGAGGGTCAGGCTTCGGGCAAGGGTTAGGGTTAGGGTTGGGCTAGGGTTAGGGTTAGGGGATGGGGACGGTTTAGGGTCCAGGTGAGGGTACGGCAAGGCTTTAGGGGTAGCGTACGTGTGAGGGCGCGGGTTAGTGTTGGCGTATGGGTTAGGATTAGGAGACGGGTGAGGTTCAGGCTTCGGGGAAGGGTTAGGGTTAGGGTTCGGGCTAGGTTTAGGGTTAGGGGACGGGGACGGTTTAGGGTCCAGGTGAGGGTACGGCAACGCTTTAGGGGGAGCGTACGTGTGAGGGCGCGGGTTAGTGTTAGCCTACGGGTTAGGATTAGGGGACGGGTGAGGGTCAGGCTTCGGGGAAGGGTTAGGGTTAGGGTTCGGGCTAGGGTTAGGGTTAGGGGACGGGGACGGTTTAGGGTCCAGGTGAGGGTACGGCAACGCTTTAGGGGGAGCGCACGTGTGAGGGCGCGGGTTAGTGTTACCCTACGGGTTAAGATTAGGGGACGGGTGAGGGTCAGGCTTCGGGGAAGGGTTAGGGTTAGGGTTCGGGCTAGGCTTAGGTTTAGGGGACGGGAACGGTTTAGGGTCCAGGTGAGGGTACGGCAACGCTTTAGGGGGAGCGTACGTGTGAGGGCGCGGGTTAGTGTTAGCCTACGGGTTTGGATTGGGGACGGTTGAGGTTCAGGCTTTGGGGAAGGTTTATGGTTAGGGTTCGAGCTAGGGTTAGGGTAAGGGGACGGGGACGGTTTAGGGTCCAGGTGAGGGTACGGCAACGCTTTAGGGGGAGCGTACGAGTGAGGGCGCGGGTTAGTGTTATCGTACGGGTTAGGATTAGTGGACGGGTGAGGGTCAGGCTTCGGGGAAGAGTTAGGGTTAGGGTTCGGGCTAGGGTTACGGTTAGGGGACGGGGACGGTTTAGGGTCCAGGTGAGGGTACGGCAACGCTTTAGGGGGAGCGTACGTGTGAGGGCGCGGGTTAGTGTTAGCCTACGCCTTAGGATTAGGGGACGGGTGAGGGTCAGGCTTCGGGGAAGGGTTAGGTTTAGGGTTCGGGCTAGGGTTAGGGTTAGGGGACGGGCACAGGTTAGGCCCAGGTGCGGGTACGGCAACGCTTTAGTGGGAGCGTACGTGTGAGGGCGCGTGTTAGTGTTAGCGTACGGGTTAGAATTAGGGGACGGGTGAGGGTCAGGCTTCGGGGAAGGGTTAGGGTTAGGGTTCGGGCTAGGGTTAGGGTTAGGGGACGGGGACGGTTTAGGGTCCAGGTTGGGTACGGCAACGCTTTAGGGGGAGCGTACGTGTGAGGGCGCGGGTTAGTGTTAGCGTACGAGTTAGGATTCGGGGACGGGTGAGGGTCAGGCTTCGGGGAAGGGTTAGGGTTAGGGTTCGGGTTAGGGTTACGGTTAGGGGATGGGGACGGTTTAGGGTCCAGGTGAGGGTACGGCAACGCTTTAGGAGGAGAGTACGTGTGAGGGCGCGTGATAGTGTTAGCCTACGGGTTAGGATTAGGGGATGGGTGAGGGTCAGGCTTCGGGGAAGTGTTAGGGTTATGGTTCGGGCTAGGGTTAGGGTTAGGGGACGGGGACGGTTTAGGGTCCAGGTGAGGGTACGGCAACGCTTTAGGGGGAGCGTACGTGTGAGGGCGCAGGTTAGTGTTAGCGTACAAGTTAGGATTCGGGAACGGGTGAGGGACAGGCTTCGGGGAAGTGTTAGGGTTAGGGTTCGGGCTAGGGTTAGGGTTAGGGGATGTGGACGGTTTAGAGTCCAGGTGAGGGTACGGCAACGCTTAGGGGGAGCGTACGTGTGAGGGCGCGTGTTAGTGTTAGCCTACGTGTTAGGATTAGGGGATGGGTGAGGGTCAGGCTTCGGGGAAGTGTTAGGGTTAGGGTTCGGGCTAGGGTTAGGGTTAGGGGACGGGGACGGTTTAGGGTCCAGGTGAGGGTACGGCAACGCTTTAGGGGTAGCATACGTGTGAGGGTGCGGGTTAGTGTTAGCGTACGGGTTAGGATTAGGGGACGGGTGAGGGTCAGGCTTCGGGGAAGAGTTAGGGTTAGGGTTCGGACTAGGGTTAGGGTTATGGGACGGGGACGGTTTAGGGTCCAGGTGAGGGTACGGCAAGGCTTTAGGGGTAGCGTACGTGGGACGGCGCGGGTTAGTGTTGGCTTACGGGTTAGGATTAGGGGACGGGTGAGGGTCAGGCTTCGGGGAAGGTTTAGGGTTAGGGTTCGGGGTAGGGTTCGGGTTAGGGGACGGGGACGGTTTAGGGTCCAGGTGAGGGTACGGCAACGCTTTAGGGGGAGCGTACGTGTGAGGGCGCGGGTTAGTGTTAGCCTACGGGTTAGGATTAGGGGACGGGTGAGGGTCAGGCTTCGGGGAAGGGTTAGGGTTAGGGTTCGGGCTAGGGTTAGGGTTAGGGGACGGGGACGGTTTAGGGTCCAGATGAGGGTACTGCAACGCTTTAGGGGGAGCGTACGTGTGAGGGCGTGGGTTAGTGTTAGCGTACGGGTTAGGATTAGGGGACGGGTGAGGGTCAGGCTTCAGGGAAGGGTTAGGGTTAGGGTTCCTGCTAGGGTTAGGGTTAGGGGACGGGGACGGTTTAGGGTCCAGGTGAGGGTACGGAAACGCTTTAGGGGGAGCGCACGTGTGAGGGCGCGGGTTAGTGTTACCCTACGGGTTAAGATTAGGGGACGGGTGAGGGTCAGGCTTCGGGGAAGTGTTAGGGTTAGGGTTCGGGCTAGGCTTAGGTTTAGGGGACGGGAACGGTTTAGGGTCCAGGTGAGGGTACGGCAACGCTTTAGGGGGAGCGTACGTGTGAGGGCGCGGGTTAGTGTTAGCCTATGCCTTGGGATTAGGGGACGGGTGAGGGTCAGAATTCGGGGAAGGATTAGGGTTAGGGTTCGGTCTAGGGTTAGGGTTAGGGGACGGGGACAAGTTAGGGTACAGGTGCAGGTACGGCAACGTTTTAGGGGGAGCGTACGTGTGAGGGCGCGGGTTAGTGTTAGCGTACGGGTTAGGATTAGGGGACGGGTGAGGGTCAGGCTTCAGGGAAGGGTTAGGGTTAGGGTTCCTCCTAGGGTTAGGGTTAGGGGACGGGGACGGTTTAGGGTCCTGGTGAGGGTACTGAAACGCTTTAGGGGGAGAGTACGTGTGAGGGCGTGGGTTACTGTTAGCGTACGGGTTAGAATTAGGGGACGGGTGAGGGTCAGAATTCGGGGAAGGGTTAGGGTTAGGGTTCGGGCTAGGGTTAGAGGTAGGGGACGGGAACGGTTTAGGGTCCAGGTGAGGGAACGGCAACACTTTAGGGGTAGCGTACGTGTGAGGGCGCAGGTTAGTGTTAGCCTACGGGTTTGGATTGTGGACGGGTGAGGGTCAGGCTTCGGGGAAGTGTTAGGGTTAGGGTTCGGGCTAGGGTTAGGGTTAGGGGACGGGGACGGTTTAGGGTCCAGGTGATGGTACGGCAACGCTGTAGGGGGAGCGTACGTGTGAGGGCGCGGGTTAGTGTTAGCCTACGGGTTAGGATTCGGGGACGGGTGAGGCTCAGGCTTCGGGGAAGGGTTAGGGTTAGGGTTCGGGCTAGGGTTAGGGTTAGGGGAAGAGGACAGTTTAGGGTCCAGGTGAGGGTACGGCAACGCTTTAGGGGGACCCTACGTGTGAGGGCGTGGGTTAATGTTAGCATACGGGTGAGGATTAGGGGACGGGTGAGGGTCAGGCTTCGGGGAAGGGTTAGGGTTAGGGTTCGGGCTAGGGTTAGGGTTAGGGGACGGGGCGGTTTAGGGTCCAAGTGAGGGTACGGCAACGCTTTAGGGGGAGCGTACGTGTGATGGCGCGGGTTAGGGTTAGCGTACGGGTTAGGATTAGAGGACGGGTGAGGGTCAGGATTCGGGGAAGGGTTAGGGTTAGGGTTCGGCCTAGGGTTAGGGTTAGGGGACGGGGACGGTTTAGGGTCCAGGTAAGGGTACGGCAACGCTTTAGGGGGAGCGTACGTGTGAGGGCGCGGGTTAGTGTTAGCGTACGGGTTAGGATTAGGGGACGGGTGAGGGTCAGGCTTCGGGGAAGGGTTAGGGTTAGGATTCGGGCTAGGGTTAGGGTTAGGGGACGGGGACGGTTTAGGGTCCAGGTGAGGGAACGGCAACGCTTTAGGGGGAGCGTACGTGTGAGGGCGCGGGTTAGTGTTAGCGTACGGGTTGGGATTAGGGGACGGGTGAGGGTCAGGCTTCGGGGAAGGGTTAGGGTTAGGGTTCGGGCTAGGGTTAGGGTTAGGGGACGGGGACGGTTTAGAGTCCAGGTGAGGATACGGCAACGCTTTATGGGGAGCGTACGTGTGAGGGCGCGGGTTAGTGTTAGCGTACGGGTTAGGATTAGGGGACAGGTGAGGGTCAGGCTTCGGGGAAGGGTTAGGGTTAGGATTCGGGCTAGGGTTAGGGTTAGGGGACGGGGACGGTTTAGGGTCCAGGTGAGGGTATGGCAACTCTTTAGGGTCGCGTACGTGTGAGTGCGCGGGTTAGTGTTAGCGTACGGCTTAGATTTGGGGACGGGTGAGGGTCAGGCTTCGGGGAAGGGTTAGGGTTAGGGTTCAGGCTAGAGTTAGGGTTAGGGGACGGGGACGGTTTAGGGTCCAGGTGAGGGTACGGCAACGCTTTAGGGGGAGCGTACGTGTGAGGGCGCGGGTTAGTGTTAGCATACGCCTTAGGATTAAGGGACGGGTGAGGGTCAGGCTTCGGGGAAGTGTTAGGGATAGGGATCGGGCTAGGGTTAGCGTTAGGGGACGGGGACGGTTTAGGGTCCAGGTGAGGATATGGCAACGCTTTAGGGGGAGCGTACGTGTGAGGGCGCGGGTTAGTGTTAGCGTATGGGTTAGGATTAGGGGACGGGTGAGGGTCAGGCTTCGGGGAAGAGTTAGGGTTAGGGTTCGGGCTAGGGTTAGGGTTAGGGGACGGGGACGGTTTAGGGTCCAGGTGAGGGTACAGCAACGCTTTAGGTGGAAAGTACGTGTGAGCGCGCGGGTTAGTGTTAGCGTACAGGTTAGGATTAGGGGACGGGTGAGGGTCAGGCTTCGGGGAAGGGTTAGTGTTAGGGTTCGGGCTTGGGTTAGGGTTAGGGGACGGGGACAGTTTAGGGTCCAGGTGAGGGTACGGCAACGCTTTCGGGGGAGCGTACGTGTGAGGGCGCGGGTTAGTGTTAGCCTACGGGTTAGGATTAGGGGACGGGTGAGGGTCAGGTTTCGGGGAAGGGTTAGGGTTAGGGTTCGGGCTAGGTTTAGGGTTAGGGGACGGGGACGGTTTAGGGTCCAGGTGAGGGTACGGCAACGCTTTAGGGGGAGCGTACGTGTGAGGGCGCGGGTTAGTGTTAGCGTACGGGTTAGGATTAGGGGACGGTTGAGGGTCAGGCTTGGGGGAAGGGTTAGGGTTAGGGTTCGGGCTAGGGTTAGGGTTAGGGGACGGGGACGGTTTAGGGTCCAGGTGAGGGTACGTCAACGCTTTAGGGGTAGCATACGTGTGAGGGTGCGGGTCAGTGTTAGCGTACTGTTTAGGATTAGGGGACGGGTGAGGGTCAGGCTTCGGGGAAGTGTTAGGGTTAGGGTTCGGGCTAGGGTTAGGGTTAAGGGACGGGGACGGTTTAGGGTCCAGGTGAGGGTACGGCAAGGCTTTAGGGGTAGCGTACGTGTGAGGGCGCGGGTTAGTGTTGGCGTACGGGTTAGGATTAGGGGACGGGTGAGGGTCAGAATTCGGGGAAGGGTTAGGGTTAGGGTTCGGGCTAGGGTTAGAGGTAGGGGACGGGAACGGTTTAGGGTCCAGGTGAGGGAACGGCAACACTTTAGGGGTAGCGTACGTGTGAGGGCGCAGGTTAGTGTTAGCCTACGGGTTTGGATTGTGGACGGGTGAGGGTCAGGCTTCGGGGAAGTGTTAGGGTTAGGGTTCGGGCTAGGGTTAGGGTTAGGGGACGGGGACGGTTTAGGGTCCAGGTGATGGTACGGCAACGCTGTAGGGGGAGCGTACGTGTGAGGGCGCGGGTTAGTGTTAGCCTACGGGTTAGGATTCGGGGACGGGTGAAGCTCAGGCTTCGGGGAAGGGTTAGGGTTAGGGTTCGGGCTAGGGTTAGGGTTAGGGGAAGAGGACAGTTTAGGGTCCAGGTGAGGGTACGGCAACGCTTTAGGGGGACCCTACGTGTGAGGGCGTGGGTTAATGTTAGCATACGGGTGAGGATTAGGGGACGGGTGAGGGTCAGGCTTCGGGGAAGGGTTAGGGTTAGGGTTCGGGCTAGGGTTAGGGTTAGGGGACGGGGCGGTTTAGGGTCCAAGTGAGGGTACGGCAACGCTTTAGGGGGAGCGTACGTGTGATGGCGCGGGTTAGGGTTAGCGTACGGGTTAGGATTAGAGGACGGGTGAGGGTCAGGATTCGGGGAAGGGTTAGGGTTAGGGTTCGGCCTAGGGTTAGGGTTAGGGGACGGGGACGGTTTAGGGTCCAGGTAAGGGTACGGCAACGCTTTAGGGGGAGCGTACGTGTGAGGGCGCGGGTTAGTGTTAGCGTACGGGTTAGGATTAGGGGACGGGTGAGGGTCAGGCTTCGGGGAAGGGTTAGGGTTAGGATTCGGGCTAGGGTTAGGGTTAGGGGACGGGGACGGTTTAGGGTCCAGGTGAGGGAACGGCAACGCTTTAGGGGGAGCGTACGTGTGAGGGCGCGGGTTAGTGTTAGCGTACGGGTTGGGATTAGGGGACGGGTGAGGGTCAGGCTTCGGGGAAGGGTTAGGGTTAGGGTTCGGGCTAGGGTTAGGGTTAGGGGACGGGGACGGTTTAGAGTCCAGGTGAGGATACGGCAACGCTTTATGGGGAGCGTACGTGTGAGGGCGCGGGTTAGTGTTAGCGTACGGGTTAGGATTAGGGGACAGGTGAGGGTCAGGCTTCGGGGAAGGGTTAGGGTTAGGATTCGGGCTAGGGTTAGGGTTAGGGGACGGGGACGGTTTAGGGTCCAGGTGAGGGTATGGCAACTCTTTAGGGTCGCGTACGTGTGAGTGCGCGGGTTAGTGTTAGCGTACGGCTTAGATTTGGGGACGGGTGAGGGTCAGGCTTCGGGGAAGGGTTAGGGTTAGGGTTCAGGCTAGAGTTAGGGTTAGGGGACGGGGAAGGTTTAGGGTCCAGGTGAGGGTACGGCAACGCTTTAGGGGGAGCGTACGTGTGAGGGCGCGGGTTAGTGTTAGCCTACGCCTTAGGATTAAGGGACGGGTGAGGGTCAGGCTTCGGGGAAGTGTTAGGGATAGGGATCGGGCTAGGGTTAGCGTTAGGGGACGGGGACGGTTTAGGGTCCAGGTGAGGATATGGCAACGCTTTAGGGGGAGCGTACGTGTGAGGGCGCGGGTTAGTGTTAGCGTATGGGTTAGGATTAGGGGACGGGTGAGGGTCAGGCTTCGGGGAAGAGTTAGGGTTAGGGTTCGGGCTAGGGTTAGGGTTAGGGGACGGGGACGGTTTAGGGTCCAGGTGAGGGTACAGCAACGCTTTAGGTGGAAAGTACGTGTGAGCGCGCGGGTTAGTGTTAGCGTACAGGTTAGGATTAGGGGACGGGTGAGGGTCAGGCTTCGGGGAAGGGTTAGTGTTAGGGTTCGGGCTTGGGTTAGGGTTAGGGGACGGGGACAGTTTAGGGTCCAGGTGAGGGTACGGCAACGCTTTCGGGGGAGCGTACGTGTGAGGGCGCGGGTTAGTGTTAGCCTACGGGTTAGGATTAGGGGACGGGTGAGGGTCAGGTTTCGGGGAAGGGTTAGGGTTAGGGTTCGGGCTAGGTTTAGGGTTAGGGGACGGGGACGGTTTAGGGTCCAGGTGAGGGTACGGCAACGCTTTAGGGGGAGCGTACGTGTGAGGGCGCGGGTTAGTGTTAGCGTACGGGTTAGGATTAGGGGACGGTTGAGGGTCAGGCTTGGGGGAAGGGTTAGGGTTAGGGTTCGGGCTAGGGTTAGGGTTAGGGGACGGGGACGGTTTAGGGTCCAGGTGAGGGTACGTCAACGCTTTAGGGGTAGCATACGTGTGAGGGTGCGGGTCAGTGTTAGCGTACTGTTTAGGATTAGGGGACGGGTGAGGGTCAGGCTTCGGGGAAGTGTTAGGGTTAGGGTTCGGGCTAGGGTTAGGGTTAAGGGACGGGGACGGTTTAGGGTCCAGGTGAGGGTACGGCAAGGCTTTAGGGGTAGCGTACGTGTGAGGGCGCGGGTTAGTGTTGGCGTACGGGTTAGGATTAGGGGACGGGTGAGGGTCAGGCTTCGGGGAAGGGTTAGGGTTAGGATTAGGGCTAGGGTTAGGGTTAGGGGACCAGGACGGTTTAGGGTCCAGGTGAGGGTACGGCAACGGTTTAGGGGGAGCGTAAGTGTGAGGGCGCGGGTTAGTGTTAGCCTACGCCTTAGGATTAGGGGACGGGTGAGGGTCAGGCTTCGGGGAAGGATTAGGGTTAGGGTTCGGTCTAGGGTTAGGGTTAGGGGACGGGGACAGGTTAGGGTCCAGGTGAGGGTACGGCAACGCTTTAGGGGGAGCGTACGTGTGAGGGCGCGGGTTAGTGTTAGCCTACGGGTTATTATTAGGGGACGGGTGAGGGTCAGGCTTCGGGGAAGGGTTACGGTTAGGGTTCGGGCTAGGGTTAGGGTTAGGGGACGGGGACGGTTTAGGGTCCAGGTGAGGGTACTGCAACGCTTTAGGGGGAGTGTACGTGTGAGGGCGCGGGTTAGTGTTAGCGTACGGGTTAGGATTAGGGGACGTGTGAGGGTCAGGCTTCAGGGAAGGGTTAGGGTTAGGGTTCCTGCTAGGGTTAGGGTTAGGGGACGGGGACGGTTTAGGGTCCAGGTGAGGGTACGGCAACGCTTTAGGGGGAGCGCACGTGTGAGGGCGCAGGTTAGTGTTACCCTACGGGTTAAGATTAGGGGACGGGTGAGATTCAGGCTTCGGGGAAGGGTTAGGGTTAGGGTTCGGGCTAGGCTTAGGTTTAGGGGACGGGGACGGTATAGGGTCCAGGTGTGGGTACGGCAACGTTTTAGGGGGAGCGTACGTGTGAGGGCGTGGGTTAGTGTTAGCGTACGGGTTAGGATTAGGGGACGGGTGAGGGTCAGGCTTCGGGGAAGGAGTAGGGTTAGGGTTCGGGCTAGTGTTCGGGTTAGGGGACGGGGACGGTTTAGGGTCCAGGTGAGGGTACGGCAACGCTTTAGGGGGAGCGTACGTGTGAGGGCGCGGGTTAGTGTTAGCCTACGGGTTTGGATTGGGGACGGTTGAGGTTCAGGCTTCGGGGAAGGGTTATGGTTAGGGTTCCTGCTAGGTTTAGGGTTAGGGGACGGGGACGGTTTAGTGTCCAGGTGAGGGTACGGCAACGATTTAGAGGGAGCATACGTGTGAGGGCGCGGGTTAGCGTTAGCCTACGGTTTAGGATTAGGGGACGTGTGAGGGTCAGGCTTCGGGGAAGGTTAGGGTTAGGGTTCGGGCTAGGCTTAGGGTTAGGGGACGGGGACGGTTTAGGGTCCAGGTGAGGGTACCGCAACGTTTTACGGGAAGCGTACGTGTGAGGGTGCGGGTTAGTGTTAGCATACGGGTTAGGATTAGGGGCCGTGTAAGGGTCAGGCTTCGGGGAAGTGTTAGGGTTCGGGCTAGGGTGAGGGTTAGGGTTAGGGGACGGTTTAGGGTCCAGGTGAGGGTACGGCAACGCTTTATGGGGAGCGTACATGTGAGGGCGCGTGTTAGTGTCAGCCTACGGGTTAGGATTAGGGTACGGGTGAGGGTCAGGCTTCGGGGAAGTTTTAGGGTTACGGTTCGGGCTAGGGTTAGGGTTAGGGGACGGGGACGGTTAAGGGTCCAGGTGAGGGTACGGCAACGCTTTAGGTGTAGCGTACGTGTGAGGGCGCGGGTTAGTGTTAGCGTACGGGTTAGGATTACGGGACGGGTGAGGGTCAGTCTTCGGGGAAGGGTTAGGGTTAGGGTTCGGGCTAGGGTTAGGGTTAGGGGATGGGGACGGTTTAGGGTCCAGATGAGGGTACGGCAATGCTTTAGGGAGAGCGTACGTGTGAGGGCGTTGATTAATGTTAGCCTACGGGTTAGGATTAGGGGACGGGTGAGGGTCAGGCTTCGGGGAAGGGTTAGGGTTAGGGTTCGGGCTAGGGTTAAGGTTAGGGGACGGGAACGGTTTAGGGTCCAGGGGAGGGTACCGCAACGCTTTAGGGGGAGCGTATGTGTGAGGGCGCGGGTTAGTGTTAGCCTACGGGTTAGGATTAGGGGACGGGTGAAGGTCAGGCTTCAGGGAAGGGTTAGGGTTAGGGTTCCTGGTAGGGTTAGGGTTAGGGGACGGGGACAGTTTAGGGTCCAGGTGAGGGTACGGCAACGATTTAGAGGGAGTATACGTGTGAGGGCGCGGTTTAGTGTTAGCTTACGGTTTAGGATTAGGGGACGTGTGAGGGTCAGGCTTCGGGGAAGGGTTAGGGTTAGGGTTCGGGCTAGGCTTAGGGTTAGGGGACGGGGACGGTTTAGGGTCCACGTGAGGGTACCGCAACGTTTTAGGGGGAGCGTACGTGTGAGTGCGCGGGTTAGTGTTAGCCTACGCCTTAGGATTAGGGGACGGGTGAGGGTCAGGCTTCGGGGAAGGGTTAGGGTTAGGGTTCGGGCTAGGGTTAGGGTTATGGGATGGGGACGGTTTAGGGTCAAGGTGAGCGTACGGCAACGCTTTAGGGGGAGCGTACGTGTGAGGGTGCGGGTTAGTGTTAGCGTACGGGTTAGGATTAGGGGCCGTGTGAGGGTCAGGCTTCGGGGAAGTGTTAGGGTTCGGGCTAGGGTGAGGGTTAGGGTTAGGGGACGGTTTAGGGTCCACGTGAGGGTACGGCAACGCTTTATGGGGAGCGTACATGTGAGGGCGCGTGTTAGTGTCAGCCTACGGGTTAGGATTAGGGGATGGGTGAGGGTCAGGCTTCGGGGAAGTTTTAGGGTTACGGTTCGGGCTAGGGTTAGGGTTAGGGGACGGCGACGGTTTAGGGTCCAGGTGAGGGTACGGAAACGCTTTAGGGGTAGCGTACGTGTGAGGGCGCGGGTTAGTGTTAGCGTACGGGTTAGGATTACGGGACGGGTGAGGGTCAGTCTTCGGGGAAGTGTTAGGGTTAGGGTTCGGGCTAGGGTTAGGGTTAGGTCGACGGGGACGGTTTAGAGTCCAGGTGAGGGTACGGCAACGCTTTAGGGGGAGCGTACGTGTGAGGGTGCGGGTTAGTGTTAGCGTACGGTTTAGGATTAGGGGACGAGTGAGGGTCAGGCTTCGGGGAAGGGTTAGGGTTAGGGTTCGGGCTAGGGTTAGGGTTAGGGGACGGGGACGGTTTAGGGTCCAGATGAGGGTACGGCAATGCTTTAGGGGGAGCGTACGTGTGAGGGCGTTGATTAATGTTAGCCTACGGGTTAGGATTAGGGGACGGGTGAGGGTCAGGCTTCTGGGAAGGGTTAGGGTTAGGGTTCGGGCTAGGGTTAAGGTTAGGGGACGGGAACGGTTTAGGGTCCAGGGGAGGGTACGGCAACGCTTTAGGGGGAGCGTACGTGTGAGGGCGCGGGTTAGTGTTAGCCTACGGGTTAGGATTAGGGGACGGGTGAAGGTCAGGCTTCAGGGAAGGGTTAGGGTTAGGGTTCCTGCTAGGGTTAGGGTTAGGGGACGGGGACTGTTTAGCGTCCAGGTGAGGGTACGGCAACGATTTAGAGGGAGTATACGTGTGAGGGCGCGGTTTAGTGTTAGCTTACGGTTTAGGATTAGGGGACGTGTGAGGGTCAGGCTTCGGGGAAGGGTTAGGGTTAGGGTTCGGGCTAGGCTTAGGGTTAGGGGACGGGGTCGGTTTAGGGTCCACGTGAGGGTACCGCAACGTTTTAGGGGGTGCGTACGTGTGAGGGAGCGGGTTAGTGTTAGCCTACGCCTTAGGATTAGGGGACGGGTGAGGGTCAGGCTTCGGGGAAGTGTTAGGGTTAGGGTTCGGGCTAGGGTTAGGGTTAGGGGACGGGGACGGTTTAGGGTCCAGGTGAGGGTACGGCAACGCTTTAGGGGGAGCGTACGTGTGAGGGCGCGGGTTAGTGTTAGCGTACGAGTTAGGATTCGGGGATGGGTGAGGGTCAGGCTTCGGGGAAGGGTTAGGGTTAGAGTTCGGGCTAGGGTTACGGTTAGGGAATGGGGACGGTTTAGGGTCCAGGTGAGGGTACGGCAACGCTTTAGGGGGAGCGTACGTGTCTGGGCGTGGGTTAGTGTTAGCGTACGGGTTAGGATTAGGGGACGGGTGAGGGTCAGGCTTCGGGGAAGGGTTAGGGTTAGGGTTCGGGCTAGGGTTAGAGTTAGGGGATGGGAACGGTTCAGGGTCCAGGTGAGGGTACGGCAACGCTTTAGGGGGAGCGTACGTGTGTGGGTGCGGGTTAGTGTTAGCCTACGGGTTTGGATTGGGGACGGTTGAGGTTCAGGCTTCGGGGAAGAGTTATGCTTAGGGTTCGGGCTAGGGTTAGGGTTAGGGGACGGGGACGGTTTAGGATCCAGGTGAGGGTACGGCTACGCTTTAGGGGGAGCGTACGTGTGAGGGCGCGGGTTAGTGTTAGCGTACGGGTTAGGATTAGGGAACGGATGAGGGTCAGGCTTCGGGGAAGTGTTAGGTTTAGGGTTCGGGATAGTGTTAGGGTTAGGGGACGGGGACGGTTTAGGGTCCAGGTGAGGGTACGGCAACGCTTTAGGGGGAGCGTACGTGTGAGGGCGTGGGTTAGTGTTAGCCTATGGGTTAGGATTAGGGGACGGGTGAGGGTCAGGCTTCGGGGAAGTGTTAGGGTTAGGGTAAGGGCTAGGGTTAGGGTTAGGGGACGGGGACGGTTTAGGGTCCAGGTGAGGGTACGGCAACGCTTTAGGGGGAGCGTACGTGTGAGGGCGCGGGTTAGTGTTAACCTACGGGATAGGATTAGGGGATGGGTGAGTGTCAGGCTTCGGGGAAGGGTTAGGGTTAGGGTTCGGGCTAGGATTAAGGTTAGGGGACGGGAACGGTTTAGGGTCCAGGTGAGGGTACGGCAACGCTTTAGGGGGAGCGTACGTGTGAGGGCGCAGGTTAGTGTTAGCGTACGGGTTATGATTAGGGGACGGGTGAGGGTCAGGCTTCGGGGAAGGTTTAGGGTTAGGGTTCGGGCTAGGGTTACGGTTAGGGGACGGAGACGGTTTAGGGTCCAGGTGAGGGTACGGCAACACTTTAGGGGGAGCGTACGTGTGAGGGCGCGGGTTAGTGTTAGCGTACGGGTTAGGATTAGGGGACGGGTGAGGATCAGGCTTCGGGGAAGGGTTAGGGTTACGGTTCGGGCTAGGGTTAGGGTTAGGGGACGGGGACGGTTTAGGGTCCAGATGAGGGTACGGCAATGCTTTAGTGGGAGTGTACGTGTGAGGGCGTTGATTAATGTTAGCCTACGGGTTAGGATTAGGGGACGGGTGAGGGTCAGGCTTCGGGGAAGGGTTAGGGTTAGGGTTCGGGCTAGGGTTAGGGTTAGGGGACGGGGACGGTTTAGGGTCCAGGGGAGGGTATGGCAACGCTTTAGGGGGAGCGTACGTGTGAGGGCGCGGGTTAGTGTTAGCCTACGGGTTAGGATTAGGGGACGGGTGAAGGTCAGGCTTCAGGGAAGTGTTAGGTTTAGGGTTCCTGCTAGGGTTAGGGTTAGGGGACGGGGACGGTTTAGGGTCCAGGTGAGGGTACGGCAACGCTTTAGGGGGAGCGTACGTGTGAGGGCGCGGGTTAGTGTTAGCGTACGAGTTATGATTAGGGGACGGGTGAGGGTCAGGCTTCGGGGAAGGGTTAGGGTTAGGGTTCGGGCTAGGCTTAGGGTTAGGGGACGGGGACGGTTTAGGGTCCAGGTGAGGGTACCGCAACGTTTTAGGGGGAGCGTACGTGTGAGGGCGCGGGTTAGTGTTAGCCTACGCCTTAGGATTAGGGGACGGGTGAGGGTCAGGCTTCGGGGAAGGGTTAGGGTTAGGGTTCGGGCTAGGGTTAGGGTTACGGGACGGGGACGGTTTAGGGTCCAGGTGAGCGTACGGCAACGCTTTAGGGGGAGCGTACGTGTGAGGGTGCGGGTTAGTGTTATCGTACGGGTTAGGATTAGGGGCCGTGTGAGGGTCAGGCTTCGGGGAAGGGTTAGGGTTCGGGCTAGGGTGAGGGTTACGGTTAGGGGACGGTTTAGGGTCCAGGTGAGGGTACGGCAACACTTTATGGGGAGCGTACATGTGAGGGCGCGTGTTAGTGTCAGCCTACGGGTTAGAATTAGGGGACGGGTGAGGGTCAGGCTTCGGGGAAGTTTTAGGGTTACGGTTCGGGATAGGGTTAGGGTTAGGGGACGGGGACGGTTTAGGGTCCAGGTGAGGGTACGGCAACGCTTTAGGGGTAGCGTACGTGTGAGGGCGTGGGTTAGTGTTAGCGTACGGGTTAGGATTAGTGGACGGGTGAGGGTCAGGCTTCGGGGAAGAGTTAGGGTTAGGGTTCGGGCTAGGGTTACGGTTACGGGACAGGGACGGTTTAGGGTCTAGGTGAGGGTACGGCAACGCTTTAGGGGGAGCGTACGTGTGAGGGCGCGGGTTAGTGTTAGCCTACGCCTTAGGAATAGGGGACGGGTGAGGGTCAGGCTTCGGGGAAGGGTTAGGGTTAGGGTTCGGGCTAGGGTTAGGGTTAGGGGACGGGGACGGTTTAGGGTCAAGGTGAGGGTACGGCAACGCTTTAGGGGGAGCGCACGTGTGAGGGCGCGGGTTAGTGTTACCCTACGGGTTAAGATTAGGGGACGGGTGAGGGTCAGGCTTCGGGGAAGGGTTAGGGTTAGGGTTCGGGCTAGGCCTAGGTTTAGGGGACGGGAACGGTTTAGGGTCCAGGTGAGGGTACGGCAACGCTTTAGGGGGAGCGTACGTGTGAGGGCGCTGGTTAGTGTTAGCCTACGGGTTTGGATTGGGGACGGTTGAGGTTCAGGCTTTGGGGAAGGTTTATGGTTAGGGTTCGGGCTAGGGTTAGGGTAAGGGGACGGGGACGGTTTAGGGTCCAGGTGAGGGTACGGCAACGCTTTAGGGGGAGCGTACGAGTGAGGGCGCGGGTTAGTGTTATCGTACGGGTTAGGATTAGTGGACGGGTGAGGGTCAGGCTTCGGGGAAGAGTTAGGGTTAGGGTTCGGGCTAGGGTTACGGTTAGGGGACGGGGACGGTTTAGGGTCCAGGTGAGGGTACGGCAACGCTTTAGGGGGAGCGTACGTGTGAGGGCGCGGGTTAGTGTTAGCCTACGCCTTAGGAATAGGGGACGGGTGAGGGTCAGGCTTCGGGGAAGGGTTAGGGTTAGGGTTCGGGCTAGGGTTAGGGTTAGGGGACGGGCACAGGTTAGGCCCAGGTGCGGGTACGGCAACGCTTTAGGGGGAGCGTACGTGTGAGGGCGCGGGTTAGTGTTAGCGTACGGGTTAGAATTAGGGGACGGGTGAGGGTCAGGCTTTGGGGAAGGGTTAGGGTTAAGGTTAGGGTTAGGGTTAGGGTTAGGGTTAGTGTTAGGGGACGGGGACGGTTTAGGGTCCAGGTGAGGGTACGGCAACGCTCTAGGGGGAGCGTACTTGTGAGGGCGCGGGTTAGTGTTAGCGTACGAGTTAGGATTCGGGAACGGGTGAGGGACAGGCTTCGGGGAAGGGTTAGGGTTAGGGTTCGGGCTAGGGTTACGGATAGGGGATGCGGACGGTTTAGGGTCCAGGTGAGGGTACGGCAACGCTTTAGGGGGAGCGTACGTGTGAGGGCGCGTGTTAGTGTTAGCCTACGGGTTAGGATTAGGGGATGGGTGAGGGTCAGGCTTCAGGGAAGTGTTAGGGTTAGGGTTCGGGCTAGGGTTAGGGTTAGGGGACGGGGACGGTTTAGGGTCCAGGTGAGGGTACGGCAAAGCTTTAGGGGTAGCATACGTGTGAGGGTGCGGGTTAGTGTTAGCGTACGGGTTAGGATTAGGGGACGGGTGAGGGTCAGGCTTCGGGCAAGGGTTAGGGTTAGGGTTGGGCTAGGGTTAGGTTTAGGGGATGGGGACGGTTTAGGGTCCAGGTGAGGGTACGGCAAGGCTTTAGGGGTAGCGTACGTGTGAGGGCGCGGGTTAGTGTTGGCGTATGGGTTAGGATTAGGAGACGGGTGAGGGTCAGCTTTGGGGAAGGTTTAGGGTTAGGGTTCGGGCTAGGTTTAGGGTTAGGGGACGGGGACGGTTTAGGGTCCAGGTGAGGGTACGGCAACGCTTTAGGGGGAGCGTACGTGTGAGGGCGCGGGTTAGTGTTAGCCTACGGGTTAGGATTAGGGGACGGGTGAGGGTCAGGCTTCGGGGAAGGGTTAGGGTTAGGGTTCGGGCTAGGGTTAGGGTTAGGGGACGGGGACGGTTTAGGGTCCAGGTGAGGGTACGGCAACGCTTTAGGGGGAGCGCACGTGTGAGGGCGCGGGTTAGTGTTACCCTACGGGTTAAGATTAGGGGACGGGTGAGGGTCAGGCTTCGGGGAAGGGTTAGGGTTAGGGTTCGGGCTAGGCTTAGGTTTAGGGGACGGGAACGGTTTAGGGTCCAGGTGAGGGTACGGCAACGCTTTAGGGGGAGCGTACGTGTGAGGGCGCGGGTTAGTGTTAGCCTACGGGTTTGGATTGGGGACGGTTGAGGTTCAGGCTTTGGGGAAGGTTTATGGTTAGGGTTCGGGCTAGGGTTAGGGTAAGGGGACGGGGACGGTTTAGGGTCCAGGTGAGGGTACGGCAACGCTTTAGGGGGAGCGTACGAGTGAGGGCGCGGGTTAGTGTTATCGTACGGGTTAGGATTAGTGGACGGGTGAGGGTCAGGCTTCGGGGAAGAGTTAGGGTTAGGGTTCGGGCTAGGGTTACGGTTAGGGGACGGGGACGGTTTAGGGTCCAGGTGAGGGTACGGCAACGCTTTAGGGGGAGCGTACGTGTGAGGGCGCGGGTTAGTGTTAGCCTACGCCTTAGGATTAGGGGACGGGTGAGGGTCAGGCTTCGGGGAAGGGTTAGGTTTAGGGTTCGGGCTAGGGTTAGGGTTAGGGGACGGGCACAGGTTAGGCCCAGGTGCGGGTACGGCAACGCTTTAGTGGGAGCGTACGTGTGAGGGCGCGTGTTAGTGTTAGCGTACGGGTTAGAATTAGGGGACGGGTGAGGGTCAGGCTTCGGGGAAGGGTTAGGGTTAGGGTTCGGGCTAGGGTTAGGGTTAGGGGACGGGGACGGTTTAGGGTCCAGGTTGGGTACGGCAACGCTTTAGGGGGAGCGTACGTGTGAGGGCGCGGGTTAGTCTTAGCGTACGAGTTAGGATTCGGGGACGGGTGAGGGTCAGGCTTCGGGGAAGGGTTAGGGTTAGGGTTCGGGTTAGGGTTACGGTTAGGGGATGGGGACGGTTTAGGGTCCAGGTGAGGGTACGGCAACGCTTTAGGAGGAGAGTACGTGTGAGGGCGCGTGATAGTGTTAGCCTACGGGTTAGGATTAGGGGATGGGTGAGGGTCAGGCTTCGGGGAAGTGTTAGGGTTAGGGTTCGGGCTAGGGTTAGGGTTAGGGGACGGGGACGGTTTAGGGTCCAGGTGAGGGTACGGCAACGCTTTAGGGGTAGCATACGTGTGAGGGTGCGGGTTATTGTTAGCGTACGGGTTAGGATTAGGGGACGGGTGAGGGTCAGGCTTCGGGGAAGAGTTAGGGTTAGGGTTCGGACTAGGGTTAGGGTTATGGGACGGGGACGGTTTAGGGTCCAGGTGAGGGTACGGCAAGGCTTTAGGGGGAGCGTACGTGGGACGGCGCGGGTTAGTGTTGGCTTACGGGTTAGGATTAGGGGACGGGTGAGGGTCAGGCTTCGGGGAAGGTTTAGGGTTAGGGTTCCTGCTAGGGTTAGGGTTAGGGGACGGGGACGGTTTAGGGTCCAGGTGAGGGTACGGCAACGCTTTAGGGGGAGCGCACGTGTGAGGGCGCGGGTTAGTGTAACCCTACGGGTTAAGATTAGGGGACGGGTGAGGGTCAGGCTTCGGGGAAGTGTTAGGGTTAGGGTTCGGGCTAGGCTTAGGTTTAGGGGACGGGAACGGTTTAGGGTCCAGGTGAGGGTACGGCAACGCTTTAGGGGGAGCGTACGTGTGAGGGCGCGGGTTAGTGTTAGCCTATGCCTTGGGATTAGGGGACGGGTGAGGGTCAGAATTCGGGGAAGGATTAGGGTTAGGGTTCGGTCTAGGGTTAGGGTTAGGGGACGGGGACAAGTTAGGGTACAGGTGCAGGTACGGCAACGTTTTAGGGGGAGCGTACGTGTGAGGGCGCGGGTTAGTGTTAGCGTACGGGTTAGGATTAGGGGACGGGTGAGGGTCAGGCTTCAGGGAAGGGTTAGGGTTAGGGTTCCTCCTAGGGTTAGGGTTAGGGGACGGGGACGGTTTAGGGTCCTGGTGAGGGTACTGAAACGCTTTAGGGGGAGAGTACGTGTGAGGGCGTGTGTTACTTTTAGCGTACGGGTTAGGATTAGGGGACGGGTGAGGGTCAGAATTCGGGGAAGGGTTAGGGTTAGGGTTCGGGCTAGGGTTAGAGGTAGGGGACGGGAACGGTTTAGGGTCCAGGTGAGGGAACGGCAACACTTTAGGGGGAGCGTACGTGTGAGGGCGCAGGTTAGTGTTAGCCTACGGGTTTGGATTGTGGACGGGTGAGGGTCAGGCTTCGGGGAAGTGTTAGGGTTAGGGTTCGGGCTAGGGTTAGGGTTAGGGGACGGGGACGGTTTAGGGTCCAGGTGAGGGTACGGCAACGCTGTAGGGGGAGCGTACGTGTGAGGGCGCGGGTTAGTGTTAGCCTACGGGTTAGGATTCGGGGACGGGTGAGGCTCAGGCTTCGGGGAAGGGTTAGGGTTAGGGTTCGGGCTAGGGTTAGGGTTAGGGGAAGAGGACAGTTTAGGGTCCAGGTGAGGGTACGGCAACGCTTTAGGGGGACCCTACGTGTGAGGGCGTGGGTTAATGTTAGCATACGGGTGAGGATTAGGGGACGGGTGAGGGTCAGGCTTCGGGGAAGGGTTAGGGTTAGGGTTCGGGCTAGGGTTAGGGTTAGGGGACGGGGCGGATTAGGGTCCAAGTGAGGGTACGGCAACGTTTTAGGGGGAGCGTACGTGTGATGGCGCGGGTTAGGGTTAGCGTACGGGTTAGGATTAGAGGACGGGTGAGGGTCAGGATTCGGGGAAGGGTTAGGGTTAGGGTTCGGCCTAGGGTTAGGGTTAGGGGATGGGGACGGTTTAGGGTCCAGGTAAGGGTACGGCAACGCTTTAGTGGGAGCGTACGTGTGAGGGCGCGGGTTAGTGTTAGCCTACGGGTTAGGATTAGGGGACGGGTGAGGGTCAGGCTTCGGGGAAGGGTTAGGGTTAGGATTCGGGCTAGGGTTAGGGTTAGGGGACGGGGACGGTTTAGGGTCCAGGTGAGGGAACGGCAACGCTTTAGGGGGAGCGTACGTGTGAGGGCGCGGGTTAGTGTTAGCGTACGGGTTGGGATTAGGGGACGGGTGAGGGTCAGGCTTCGGGGAAGGGTTAGGGTTAGGGTTCGGGCTAGGGTTAGGGTTAGGGGACGGGGACGGTTTAGAGTCCAGGTGAGGATACGGCAACGCTTTATGGGGAGCGTACGTGTGAGGGCGCGGGTTAGTGTTAGCGTACGGGTTAGGATTAGGGGACAGGTGAGGGTCAGGCTTCGGGGAAGGGTTAGGGTTAGGATTCGGGCTAGGGTTAGGGTTAGGGGACGGGGACGGTTTAGGGTCTAGGTGAGGGTATGGCAACGCTTTAGGGTCGCGTACGTGTGAGTGCGCGGGTTAGTGTTAGCGTACGGCTTAGATTTGGGGACGGGTGAGGGTCAGGCTTTGGGGAAGGGTTAGGGTTAGGGTTCAGGCTAGAGTTAGGGTTAGGGGACGGGGACGGTTTAGGGTCCAGGTGAGGGTACGGCAACGCTTTAGGGGGAGCGTACGTGTGAGGGCGCGGGTTAGTGTTAGCCTACGCCTTAGGATTAAGGGACGGGTGAGGGTCAGGCTTCGGGGAAGTGTTAGGGATAGGGATCGGGCTAGGGTTAGGGTTAGGGGACGGGGACGGTTTAGGGTCCAGGTGAGGATATGGCAACGCTTTAGGGGGAGCGTACGTGTGAGGGCGCGGGTTAGTGTTAGCGTATGGGTTAGGATTAGGGGACGGGTGAGGGTCAGGCTTCGGGGAAGAGTTAGGGTTAGGGTTCGGGCTAGGGTTAGGGTTAGGGGACGGGGACGGTTTAGGGTCCAGGTGAGGGTACAGCAACGCTTTAGGTGGAAAGTACGTGTGAGCGCGCGGGTTAGTGTTAGCGTACAGGTTAGGATTAGGGGACGGGTGAGGGTCAGGCTTCGGGGAAGGGTTAGTGTTAGGGTTCGGGCTTGGGTTAGGGTTAGGGGACGGGGACAGTTTAGGGTCCAGGTGAGGGTACGGCAACGCTTTCGGGGGAGCGTACGTGTGAGGGCGCGGGTTAGTGTTAGCCTACGGGTTAGGATTAGGGGACGGGTGAGGGTCAGGTTTCGGGGAAGGGTTAGGGTTAGGGTTCGGGCTAGGTTTAGGGTTAGGGGACGGGGAAGGTTTAGGGTCCAGGTGAGGGTACGGCAACGCTTTAGGGGGAGCGTACGTGTGAGGGCGCGGGTTAGTGTTAGCGTACGGGTTAGGATTAGGGGACGGTTGAGGGTCAGGCTTGGGGGAAGGGTTAGGGTTAGGGTTCGGGCTAGGGTTAGGGTTAGGGGACGGGGACGGTTTAGGGTCCAGGTGAGTGTACGGCAACGCTTTAGGGGGAGCGTACGTGTGAGGGCGTGGGTTAGTGTTAGCGTACGGTTTAGGATTAGGGGACGGGTGAGGTTCAGGCTTCGGGGAAGGGTTAGGGTTAGGGTTCGGGCTTGTGTTAGGGTTAGGGGATGGGGACGGTTTAGGGTCCAGGTGAGGGTACGACAACGCTTTAGGGGGAGCGTACGTGTGAGGGCGCGGGGTAGTGTTAGCCTACGGGTTAGGATTAGGGGACGGGTGAGGGTCAGGCTTCGGGGACGGGTTAGGGTTAGGGATCGGGCTAGGGTTAGGGTTAGGGGACGGGGACGGTTTATGGTCCAGGTGAGGGTACGGCAACGCTTTAGGGGGAGCGTACGTGTGATGGCGCGGGTTAGTGTTAGCGTACGGGTTAGGATTAGGGGACGGGTGACGGTCAGGCTTCGGGGAAGGGTTAGGGTTAGGGTTCGGGCTAGGCTTAGGTTTAGGGGACGGGAACGGTTTAGGGTCCAGGTGAGGGTACGGCAACGCTTTAGGGGGAGCGTACGTGTGAGGGCGCGGGTTAGTGTTAGCCTACGGGTTTGGATTGGGGACGGTTGAGGTTCAGGCTTTGGGGAAGGTTTATGGTTAGGGTTCGGGCTAGGGTTAGGGTAAGGGGACGGGGACGGTTTAGGGTCCAGGTGAGGGTACGGCAACGCTTTAGGGGGAGCGTACGAGTGAGGGCGCGGGTTAGTGTTATCGTACGGGTTAGGATTAGTGGACGGGTGAGGGTCAGGCTTCGGGGAAGAGTTAGGGTTAGGGTTCGGGCTAGGGTTACGGTTAGGGGACGGGGACGGTTTAGGGTCCAGGTGAGGGTACGGCAACGCTTTAGGGGGAGCGTACGTGTGAGGGCGCGGGTTAGTGTTAGCCTACGCCTTAGGATTAGGGGACGGGTGAGGGTCAGGCTTCGGGGAAGGGTTAGGTTTAGGGTTCGGGCTAGGGTTAGGGTTAGGGGACGGGCACAGGTTAGGCCCAGGTGCGGGTACGGCAACGCTTTAGTGGGAGCGTACGTGTGAGGGCGCGTGTTAGTGTTAGCGTACGGGTTAGAATTAGGGGACGGGTGAGGGTCAGGCTTCGGGGAAGGGTTAGGGTTAGGGTTCGGGCTAGGGTTAGGGTTAGGGGACGGGGACGGTTTAGGGTCCAGGTTGGGTACGGCAACGCTTTAGGGGGAGCGTACGTGTGAGGTCGCGGGTTAGTCTTAGCGTACGAGTTAGGATTCGGGGACGGGTGAGGGTCAGGCTTCGGGGAAGGGTTAGGGTTAGGGTTCGGGTTAGGGTTACGGTTAGGGGATGGGGACGGTTTAGGGTCCAGGTGAGGGTACGGCAACGCTTTAGGAGGAGAGTACGTGTGAGGGCGCGTGATAGTGTTAGCCTACGGGTTAGGATTAGGGGATGGGTGAGGGTCAGGCTTCGGGGAAGTGTTAGGGTTAGGGTTCGGGCTAGGGTTAGGGTTAGGGGACGGGGACGGTTTAGGGTCCAGGTGAGGGTACGGCAACGCTTTAGGGGGAGCGTACGTGTGAGGGCGCAGGTTAGTGTTAGCGTACGAGTTAGGATTCGGGAACGGGTGAGGGACAGGCTTCGGGGAAGTGTTAGGGTTAGGGTTCGGGCTAGGGTTAGGGTTAGGGGATGGGGACGGTTTAGAGTCCAGGTGAGGGTACGGCAACGCTTAGGGGGAGCGTACGTGTGAGGGCGCGTGTTAGTGTTAGCCTACGTGTTAGGATTAGGGGATGGGTGAGGGTCAGGCTTCGGGGAAGTGTTAGGGTTAGGGTTCGGGCTAGGGTTAGGGTTAGGGGACGGGGACGGTTTAGGGTCCAGGTGAGGGTACGGCAACGCTTTAGGGGTAGCATACGTGTGAGGGTGCGGGTTATTGTTAGCGTACGGGTTAGGATTAGGGGACGGGTGAGGGTCAGGCTTCGGGGAAGAGTTAGGGTTAGGGTTCGGACTAGGGTTAGGGTTATGGGACGGGGACGGTTTAGGGTCCAGGTGAGGGTACGGCAAGGCTTTAGGGGTAGCGTACGTGGGACGGCGAGGGTTAGTGTTGGCTTACGGGTTAGGATTAGGGGACGGGTGAGGGTCAGGCTTCGGGGAAGGTTTAGGGTTAGGGTTCGGGCTAGGGTTAGGGTTAGGGGACGGGGACGGTTTAGGGTCCAGGTGAGGGTACGGCAACGCTTTAGGGGAAGCGTACGTGTGAGGGCGCGGGTTAGTGTTAGCCTACGGGTTAGGATTAGGGGACGGGTGAGGGTCAGGCTTCGGGGAAGGGTTAGGGTTAGGGTTTGGGCTAGGGTTAGGGTTAGGGGACGGGGACGGTTTAGGGTCCAGATGAGGGTACTGCAACGCTTTAGGGGGAGCGTACGTGTGAGGGCGTGGGTTAGTGTTAGCGTACGGGTTAGGATTAGGGGACGGGTGAGGGTCAGGCTTCAGGGAAGGGTTAGGGTTAGGGTTCCTGCTAGGGTTAGGGTTAGGGGACGGGGACGGTTTAGGGTCCAGGTGAGGGTACGGCAACGCTTTAGGGGGAGCGCACGTGTGAGGGCGCGGGTTAGTGTAACCCTACGGGTTAAGATTAGGGGACGGGTGAGGGTCAGGCTTCGGGGAAGTGTTAGGGTTAGGGTTCGGGCTAGGCTTAGGTTTAGGGGACGGGAACGGTTTAGGGTCCAGGTGAGGGTACGGCAACGCTTTAGGGGGAGCGTACGTGTGAGGGCGCGGGTTAGTGTTAGCCTATGCCTTGGGATTAGGGGACGGGTGAGGGTCAGAATTCGGGGAAGGATTAGGGTTAGGGTTCGGTCTAGGGTTAGGGTTAGGGGACGGGGACAAGTTAGGGTACAGGTGCAGGTACGGCAACGTTTTAGGGGGAGCGTACGTGTGAGGGCGCGGGTTAGTGTTAGCGTACGGGTTAGGATTAGGGGACGGGTGAGGGTCAGGCTTCAGGGAAGGGTTAGGGTTAGGGTTCCTCCTAGGGTTAGGGTTAGGGGACGGGGACGGTTTAGGGTCCTGGTGAGGGTACTGAAACGCTTTAGGGGGAGAGTACGTGTGAGGGCGTGTGTTACTTTTAGCGTACGGGTTAGGATTAGGGGACGGGTGAGGGTCAGAATTCGGGGAAGGGTTAGGGTTAGGGTTCGGGCTAGGGTTAGAGGTAGGGGACGGGAACGGTTTAGGGTCCAGGTGAGGGAACGGCAACACTTTAGGGGGAGCGTACGTGTGAGGGCGCAGGTTAGTGTTAGCCTACGGGTTTGGATTGTGGACGGGTGAGGGTCAGGCTTCGGGGAAGTGTTAGGGTTAGGGTTCGGGCTAGGGTTAGGGTTAGGGGACGGGGACGGTTTAGGGTCCAGGTGAGTGTACGGCAACGCTGTAGGGGGAGCGTACGTGTGAGGGCGCGGGTTAGTGTTAGCCTACGGGTTAGGATTCGGCGACGGGTGAGGCTCAGGCTTCGGGGAAGGGTTATGGTTAGGGTTCGGGCTAGGGTTAGGGTTAGGGGAAGAGGACAGTTTAGGGTCCAGGTGAGGGTACGGCAACGCTTTAGGGGGACCCTACGTGTGAGGGCGTGGGTTAATGTTAGCATACGGGTGAGGATTAGGGGACGGGTGAGGGTCAGGCTTCGGGGAAGGGTTAGGGTTAGGGTTCGGGCTAGGGTTAGGGTTAGGGGACGGGGCGGTTTAGGGTCCAAGTGAGGGTACGGCAACGTTTTAGGGGGAGCGTACGTGTGATGGCGCGGGTTAGGGTTAGCGTACGGGTTAGGATTAGAGGACGGGTGAGGGTCAGGATTCGGGGAAGGGTTAGGGTTAGGGTTCGGCCTAGGGTTAGGGTTAGGGGATGGGGACGGTTTAGGGTCCAGGTAAGGGTACGGCAACGCTTTAGTGGGAGCGTACGTGTGAGGGCGCGGGTTAGTGTTAGCGTACGGGTTAGGATTAGGGGACGGGTGAGGGTCAGGCTTCGGGGAAGGGTTAGGGTTAGGATTCGGGCTAGGGTTAGGGTTAGGGGACGGGGACGGTTTAGGGTCCAGGTGAGGGAACGGCAACGCTTTAGGGGGAGCGTACGTGTGAGGGCGCGGGTTAGTGTTAGCGTACGGGTTGGGATTAGGGGACGGGTGAGGGTCAGGCTTCGGGGAAGGGTTAGGGTTAGGGTTCGGGCTAGGGTTAGGGTTAGGGGACGGGGACGGTTTAGAGTCCAGGTGAGGATACGGCAACGCTTTATGGGGAGCGTACGTGTGAGGGCGCGGGTTAGTGTTAGCGTACGGGTTAGGATTAGGGGACAGGTGAGGGTCAGGCTTCGGGGAAGGGTTAGGGTTAGGATTCGGGCTAGGGTTAGGGTTAGGGGACGGGGACGGTTTAGGGTCTAGGTGAGGGTATGGCAACGCTTTAGGGTCGCGTACGTGTGAGTGCGCGGGTTAGTGTTAGCGTACGGCTTAGATTTGGGGACGGGTGAGGGTCAGGCTTCGGGGAAGGGTTAGGGTTAGGGTTCAGGCTAGAGTTAGGGTTAGGGGACGGGGACGGTTTAGGGTCCAGGTGAGGGTACGGCAACGCTTTATGGGGAGCGTACGTGTGAGGGCGCGGGTTAGTGTTAGCCTACGCCTTAGGATTAAGGGACGGGTGAGGGTCAGGCTTCGGGGAAGTGTTAGGGATAGGGATCGGGCTAGGGTTAGGGTTAGGGGACGGGGACGGTTTAGGGTCCAGGTGAGGATATGGCAACGCTTTAGGGGGAGCGTACGTGTGAGGGCGCGGGTTAGTGTTAGCGTATGGGTTAGGATTAGGGGACGGGTGAGGGTCAGGCTTCGGGGAAGTTATAGGGTTAGGGTTCGGGCTAGGGTTAGGGTTAGGGGACGGGGACGGTTTAGGGTCCTGGTGAGGGTACAGCAACGCTTTAGGTGGAAAGTACGTGTGAGCGCGCGGGTTAGTGTTAGCGTACAGGTTAGGATTAGGGGACGGGTGAGGGTCAGGCTTCGGGGAAGGGTTAGTGTTAGGGTTCGGGCTTGGGTTAGGGTTAGGGGACGGGGACAGTTTAGGGTCCAGGTGAGGGTACGGCAACGCTTTCGGGGGAGCGTACGTGTGAGGGCGCGGGTTAGTGTTAGCCTACGGGTTAGGATTAGGGGACGGGTGAGGGTCAGGTTTCGGGGAAGGGTTAGGGTTAGGGTTCGGGCTAGGTTTAGGGTTAGGGGACGGGGAAGGTTTAGGGTCCAGGTGAGGGTACGGCAACGCTTTAGGGGGAGCGTACGTGTGAGGGCGCGGGTTAGTGTTAGCGTACGGGTTAGGATTAGGGGACGGTTGAGGGTCAGGCTTGGGGGAAGGGTTAGGGTTAGGGTTCGGGCTAGGGTTAGGGTTAGGGGACGGGGACGGTTTAGGGTCCAGGTGAGTGTACGGCAACGCTTTAGGGGGAGCGTACGTGTGAGGGCGTGGGTTAGTGTTAGCGTACGGTTTAGGATTAGGGGACGGGTGAGGTTCAGGCTTCGGGGAAGGGTTAGGGTTAGGGTTCGGGCTTGTGTTAGGGTTAGGGGATGGGGACGGTTTAGGGTCCAGGTGAGGGTACGACAACGCTTTAGGGGGAGCGTACGTGTGAGGGCGCGGGGTAGTGTTAGCCTACGGGTTAGGATTAGGGGACGGGTGAGGGTCAGGCTTCGGGGACGGGTTAGGGTTAGGGATCGGGCTAGGGTTAGGGTTAGGGGACGGGGACGGTTTATGGTCCAGGTGAGGGTACGGCAACGCTTTAGGGGGAGCGTACGTGTGATGGCGCGGGTTAGTGTTAGCGTACGGGTTAGGATTAGGGGACGGGTGACGGTCAGGCTTCGGGGAAGGGTTAGGGTTAGGGTTCGGGCTAGGGTTAGGGTTAGGGGACGGGGACGGTTTAGGGGCCAGGTGAGGGTACGGCAACGCTTTAGGGGGAGCGTACATGTTAGGGCGCGGGTTAGTGTTAGCGTACAGTTTAGGATTAGGGGACGGGTGAGTGTCAGGCTTCGGGGAAGGGTTAGGGTTAGGGTTCGGGCTAGGGTTAGGGTTAGGTGACGGGGACAGTTTAGGGTCCAGGTGAGTGTACGGCAACGCTTTAGAGGGAGCGTACGTGTGAGGGCGCGGGTTAGTGTTTGCCTACGGGTTAGGATTAGGGGATGGGTTAGGGTCAGACTTCGGGAAAGGGTTAGGTTTAGGGTTCGGCTAGGGTTAGGGGACGGTTTTGGGTCCAGGTGAGGGTACGGCAACGCTTTAGAGGGAGCGTACGTGTGAGGGCGCGGGTTACTGTTAGCGAACGGGTTAGGATTAGGGGACGGGTGAGGGTCAGGCTTCGGGGAAGGGTTAGGGTTAGGGTTCGGGCTAGGGTTAGGGTTAGGGGACGGGGACGGTTTAGAGTCCAGGTGAGGGTACGGCAACGCTTTAGGGGGAGCGTACGTGTGAGGGCGCGGGTTAGTGTTAGCGTACGGGTTAGGATTAGGGGACGGGTGACGGTCAGGCTTCGGGGAAGGGTTAGGGTTAGGGTTCGGGCTAGGGTTATTGTTAGGGGACGGGGACAGTTTAGGGTCCAGGTGAGGGTACGGCAACGCTTTAGGGGGAGTGTACGTGTGAGGGTGCGGGTTAGTGTTAGCCAACGGGTTAGGATTAGGGGACGGTTTAGGGTCAGGCTTCGGGGAAGTGTTAGGTTTAGGGTTCGGGCTAGGGTTAGGGGACGGTTTAGGGTCCAGGTGAGGGTACGGCAACGCTTTAGGGGGAGCGTACGTGTGAGGGCGCGGGTTAGTGTTAGCGAACGGGTTAGGATTAGGGGACGGGTGAGGGTCAGGCTTCGGGGAAATATTAGGGTTAGGGTTCGGGCTAGGGTTAGGGTTAGGTGACGGGGACGGTTTAGAGTCCAGGTGAGGGTACGGCAACGCTTTAGGGGGAGCGTACGTGTGAGGGCGCGGGTTAGTGTTAGCGTACGGTTTAGGATTAGGGGACGGGTGAGGGTCAGGCTTCGGGGAAGGGTTAGGGTTAGGGTTCGGGCTAAGGTTAGGGTTAGGGGACGGGGACGGTTTAGGGTCTAGGTGAGGGTACTGCAATGCTTTAGGTGGAGCGTACGTGTGAGGGCGTGGGTTAGTGTTAGCCTACGGGTTAGGATTAGGGGACGGGTGAGGGTCAGGCTTCGGGGAAGGGTTAGGGTTAGGGTTCGGGCTAGGGTTAGGGTTAGGGGACGGGGACGGTTTAGGGTCCAGGTGAGGGTACGGCAACGCTTTAGGGGGAGCGTACGTGTGAGGGCGTGGGTTAGTGTTAGCCTACAGGTTAGGATTAGGGGACGGGTGAGGGTCAGGAGTCGGGGAAGGGTTAGTGTTAGGGTTCGGGCTAGGGTTAGGGTTAGGGGACGGGGACGGTTTAGGGTCCAGGTGAGGGTACGCCAACGTTTTAGGGGAAGCGTACATGTGAGGGTGTTGGTTAGTGTTAGCGTACGTGTTAGGATTAGGGGACGGGTGAGGGTCAGGCTTCGGGGAAGGGTTAGGGTTAGGGTTCGGGCTAGGGTTAGGTTTAAGGGACGGGGACAGTTTAGGGTCCAGGTGAGGGTACTGCAACGCTTATGAGGACCCTACGTGTGAGGGCGTGGGTTAATGTTAGCATACGGGTGAGGATTAGGGGACGGGTGAGGGTCAGGCTTCGGGGAAGGGTTAGGGTTAGGGTTCGGGCTAGGGTTAGGGTTAGGGGACGGGGCTGTTTAGGGTCCAAGTGAGGGTACGGCAACGCTTTAGGGGGAGCGTACGTGTGAGGGCGCGGGTTAGGGTTAGCGTACGGGTTAGGATTAGAGGACGGGTGAGGGTCAGGATTCGGGGAAGGGTTAGGGTTAGGGTTCGGCCTAGGGTTAGGGTTAGGGGCCGGGGACGGTTTAGGGTCCAGGTAAGGGTACGGCAACGCTTTAGGGGGAGCGTACGTGTGAGGGCGCGGGTTAGTGTTAGCGTACGGGTTAGGATTAGGGGACGGGTGAGGGTCAGGCTTCGGGGAAGGGTTAGGGTTAGGATTCGGGCTAGGGTTAGGGTTAGGGGACGGGGACGGTTTAGGGTCCAGGTGAGGGAACGGCAACGCTTTAGGGGGAGCGTACGTGTGAGGGCGCGGGTTAGTGTTAGCGTACGGCTTAGATTTGGGGACGGGTGAGGGTCAGGCTTCGGGGAAGGGTTAGGGTTAGGGTTCAGGCTAGAGTTAGGGTTAGGGGACGGGGACGGTTTAGGGTCCACGTGAGGGTACGGCAACGCTTTAGGGGGAGCGTACGTGTGAGGGCGCGGGTTAGTGTTAGCCTACGCCTTAGGATTAAGGGACGGGTGAGGGTCAGGCTTCGGGGAAGTGTTAGGGATAGGGATCTGGCTAGGGTTAGGGTTAGGGGACGGGGACGGTTTAGGGTCCAGGAGAGGATATGGCAACGCTTTAGGGGGAGCGTACGTGTGAGGGCGCGGGTTAGTGTTAGCGTATGGGTTAGGATTAGGGGACGGGTGAGGGTCAGGCTTCGGGGAAGGGTTAGGGTTAGGGTTCGGGCTAGGGTTAGGGTTAGGGGACGGGGACGGTTTAGGGTCCAGGTGAGGGTACAGCAACGCTTTAGGTGGAAAGTACGTGTGAGCGCGCGGGTTATTGTTAGCGTACACGTTAGGATTAGGGGACGGGTGAGGGTCAGGCTTCGGGGAAGGGTTAGGGTTAGGGTTCGGGCTAGGGTTAGGGTTAGGTGACGGGGACAGTTTAGGGTCCAGGTGAGGGTACAGCAACGCTTTAGAGGGAGCGTACGTGTGAGGGCGCGGGTTAGTGTTTGCCTACGGGTTAGGATTAGGGGATGGGTTAGGGTCAGGCTTCGGGAAAGGGTTAGGTTTAGGGTTCGGGTAGGGTTAGGGGACGGTTTAGGGTCCAGGTGAGGGTACGGCAACGCTTTAGGGGGAGCGTACGTGTGAGGGCGCGGGTTACTGTTAGCGAACGGGTTAGGATTAGGGGACGGGTGAGGGTCAGGCTTCGGGGAAGGGTTAGGGTTAGGGTTCGGGCTAGGGTTAGGGTTAGGGGACGGGGAAGGTTTAGAGTCCAGGTGAGGGTACGGCAACGCTTTAGGGGGAGCGTACGTGGGAGGGCGCGGGTTAGTGTTAGCGTAAGGGTTAGGATTAGGGGACGGGTGACGGTCAGGCTTCGGGGAAGTGTTAGGGTTAGGGTTCGGGCTAGGGTTAGGGTTAGGGGACGGGGACAGTTTAGGGTCCAGGTGAGGGTACGGGAACGCTTTAGGGGGAGCGTACGTGTGAGGGCGCGGGTTAGTGTTAGCGTTCGGGTTAGGATTAGGGGACGGGTGAGGGTCAGGAGTCGGGGAAGGGTTAGTGTTAGGGTTCGGGCTAGGGTTAGGGTTAGGGGACGGGGACGGTTTAGGGTCCAGGTGAGGGTTCGCCAACGTTTTAGGGGAAGCGTACATGTGAGGGTGTTGGTTAGTGTTAGCGTACGTGTTAGGATTAGGGGACGGGTGAGGGTCAGGCTTCGGGGAAGGGTTAGGGTTAGGGTTCGGGCTACGGTTAGGGTTAAGGGACGGGGACAGTTTAGTGTCCAGGTGAGGGTACGGCAACGCTTTAGGGGGAGTGTACGTGTGAGGGCGCGGGTTAGTGTTAGCCTACGGGTTAGGATTAGGGGACGGGTGAGGGTCAGGCTTCGGGGAAGGGTTAGGGTTAGTGTTCGGGCGAGGGTTAGGGTTAGGGGACGGGGACGGTTTAGGGTCCAGGTGAGGGTACGGCAACGCTTTAGGGGGAGCGTGCGTGTGAGGGCGCGGCTTAGTGTTAGCGTACGTGTTAGAATTAGGGGACGGGTGAGGGTCAGGCTTCGGGGAAGGGTTAGAGTTAGGGTTCGGGCTAGGGTTAGGATTAGGGGACGGGGACGGTTTAGGGTCCAGGTGAAGGTACGGCAACGCTTTAGGGGGAGCGTACGTGTGAGGGCGCGGGTTATTGTTAGTGTACGGGTTAGGATTAGAGGACGGGTGAGGGTCAGGCTTCGGGAAAGTGTTAGGGTTAGGGTTCGAGCTAGCGTTAGGGTTAGGGGACGGCGACGGTTTAGGGTCCAGGTGAGGGTACGGCAACGCTTTAGGGGGAGCGTACGTGTGAGGACGTGGGTTAGTGTTAGCGTACGGGTTAGGATTAGGGGACGTGTGAGGCTCAGGCTTCGGGGAAGGGTTAGGTTTAGGGTTCGGGCTAGGGTTAGGGTTAGGGGACGAGGACAGTTTAGGGTCCAGGTGAGGGTACGGCAACGCTTCAGGGGGACCGTACGTGTGAGGGCGCGGGTTAGTGTTAGCGTACGGGTGAGGATTAGGGGACGGGTGAGGGTCAGGCTTCGGAGAAGGGTTAGGGGTAGGGTTCGGGCTAGGGTTAGGGTTAGGGGACGGGGCGGTTTAGGGTCCAGGTGAGGGTACGGCAACGCTTTAGGGGGAGCGTACGTGTGAGGGCGCGGGTTAGTGTTAGCCTACGGTTTAGGATTAGGGGACGGGTGAGGGTCAGGCTTCGGGGAAGGGTTAGGGTTAGGGTTCGGGCTAGGCTTAGGGTTAGGGGACGAAGACAGTTTAGGGTCCAGGTGAGGGTACGGCAACGCTTTAGAGGGACCGTACGTGTGAGGGCGCGGGTTAGTGTTAGCGTACGGGTGAGGATTAGGGGACGGGTGAGGGTCAGGCTTCGGGGAAGGGTTAGGGTTAGGGTCCGGGCTAAGGTTAGGGTTAGGGGACGGGGCGGTTTAGTGTCCAGGTGAGGGTATGGCAACGTTTTAGGTGGAGCGTACGTCTGAGGGCGCGGGTTAGGGTTAGCGTACGGGTTAGGATTAGAGGACCGGTGAGGGTCAGGATTCGGGGAAGGGTTAGGGTTAGGGTTCGGCCTAGGGTTAGGTTTAGGGGACGGGGAAGGTTTAGGGTCCAGGTGAGGGTACGGCAACGCTTTAGGTGGCGCGTACGTGTGAGTGGGCGGGTTAGTGTTAGCGTACGGCTTACGATTAGGGGACGGGTGAGGGTCAGGCTTCGGGGAAGGGTTAGGGTTATGGTTCGGGCTAGGGTTAGGGTTAGGGGAAGGGGACGGTTTAGTGTCCAGGTGAGGGTACGGCAACGCTTTAGGGGGAGTGTACGTGTGAGGGCGCGGGTTAGTGTTAGCCTACGGGTTAGGATTAGGGGACGGGTGAGGGTCAGGCTTCGGGGAAGGGTTAGGGTTAGTGTTCGGGCGAGGGTTAGGGTTAGGGGACGGGGACGGTTTAGGGTCCAGGTGAGGGTACGGCAACGCTTTAGGGGGAGCGTGCGTGTGAGGGCGCGGCTTAGTGTTAGCGTACGTGTTAGAATTAGGGGACGGGTGAGGGTCAGGCTTCGGGGAAGGGTTAGGGTTAGGGTTCGGGCTAGGGTTAGGATTAGGGGACGGCGACGGTTTAGGGTCCAGGTGAGGGTACGGCAACGCTTTAGGGGGAGCGTACGTGTGAGGACGTGGGTTAGTGTTAGCGTACGGGTTAGGATTAGGGGACGTGTGAGGCTCAGGCTTCGGGGAAGGGTTAGGTTTAGGGTTCGGGCTAGGGTTAGGGTTAGGGGACGAGGACAGTTTAGGGTCCAGGTGAGGGTACGGCAACGCTTCAGGGGGACCGTACGTGTGAGGGCGCGGGTTAGTGTTAGCGTACGGGTGAGGATTAGGGGACGGGTGAGGGTCAGGCTTCGGAGAAGGGTTAGGGGTAGGGTTCGGGCTAGGGTTAGGGTTAGGGGACGGGGCGGTTTAGGGTCCAGGTGAGGGTACGGCAACGCTTTAGGGGGAGCGTACGTGTGAGGGCGCGGGTTAGTGTTAGCGTACGGGTTAGGATTAGGGGACAGGTGAGGGTCAGTCTTTGGGGAAGGGTTAGGGCTAGGGTTCGGGCTAGGGTTAGGTTAAGGGGACGAGGACGGTTTAGGGTCCAGGTGAGGGTACGGCAACGCTCTAGGGGGACCGTACGTGTGAGGGTGCGGGTTAGTGTTAGCGTACGGGTTAGGATTAGGGGACGGGTGAGGGTCACGCTTCGGGGAAAGGTTAGGGTTAGGGTTCGGGCTAGGGTTAGTGTTAGGGGACGGGGACGGTTTAGGGTCCAGGTGAGGGTACGGCAACGCTTTAGGTGGAGCGTACGTGTGAGGGCGCGGGTTAGTGTTAGTGTACGGGTTAGGATTAGGGGATGGGTGAGGGTCAGGCTTCGGGGAAGGGTTAGTGTTAGGGTTCGGGCTAGGTTTACGGTTAGGGGACGGGGACGGTTTAGGGTCCAGGTGAGGGTACGGCAACGCTTTAGGGGGAGCGTACGTGTGAGGGCGCGGGTTAGTGTTAGCGTACGGGTTAGGATTAGGGGAAGGTTGAGGGTCAGGCTTCGGGGAAGGGTTAGGGTTAGGGTTCGGGCTAGGGTTAGTGTTAGGGGACGAGGACGGTTTAGGGTCCAGGTGAGGGTACTGCAACGCTTTAGGGCGAGCGTAAGTGTGAGGGCGCGGGTTAGTGTTAGCATACGGGTTAGGAATAGGGGACGGGTGAGGGTCAGGCTTCGGGGAAGGGTTAGGGTTAGGGTTCGGGCTAGGGTTAGGTTTAGGGGACGGGGACGGTTTAGGGTCCAGGTGAGGGTACGGCAACGCTTTAGGGGGAGCGTACGTGTGAGGGCGCGTGTTAGTGTTAGCGTACAGGTTAGGATTAGGGTACGGGTGAGGGTCAGGCTTCGGGGAAGGGCTAGGGTTAGGTTTCGGACTAGGGTTAGGGTTAGGGGACGGGGACGGTTTAGGGTCCAGGTGAGGGTACAGCAGCGCTTTAGGGGGAGCGTACGTGTGAGGGTGCGCGTTAGTGTTATCGTATGGGTTAGGATTAGGGGACCGGTGAGGGTCAGGCTTCGGGGAAGGGTTAGGGTTAGGGTTCGGGCTAGGGTTAGGGTTAGGGGATGGGGACGGTTTAGGGTCCAGGTGAGGGTACGGCAACGCTTTAGGGGGAGCGTACGTGTGAGGGCACGGGTTAGTGTTAGCGTACGGGTTAGGAATAGTGGACGGGTGAGGGTCAGGCTTCGGGGAAGGGTTAGGGTTAGGGTTCGGGCTAGCGTTAGGGTTAGGGGACTGGGACAGTTTAGGGTCCAGGTGATGATACGGCAATGCTTTAAGGGGGGCGTACGTGTGAGGGCGCGGGTTAGTGTTGGCCTATGGGTTAGAATTAGGGGACGGGTGAGGGTCAGGCTTCGGGGAAGGTTTAGGGTTAGGGTTCGGGCTAGGGTTAGGGTTATGGCACGTGGACGGTTTAGGGTCCAGGTGAGCGTACGGCAACGTTTTAGGGGGAGCGTACGTGTGAGGGCGCGGGTTAGTGTTAGCCTACGTGTTAGGATTAGCGGACGGGTGAGGGTCAGGCTTCGGGGAAGGGTTTGGGTTAGGGTTCGGGCTAGGGTTAGAGGACGGTTTAGGGTCCAGGTGAGGGTACGGCAACACTTTAGGGGGAGCGTACGTGTGAGTGCGCGGGTTAGTGTTAGCCTACGCCTTAGGATTAGGGGAAGGGTGAGGGTCAGGCTTCGCGGAAGGGTTAGGGTTAGGGTTCGGGCTAGGGTTAGGGTTAGGGGACGGGGACGGTTTAGGGTCCAGGTGAGGGTACGGCAACGCTTTATGGGGAGCGTACGTGTGAGGGCGCGGGTTAGTGTTAGCCTACGGGTTAGGATTAGGGGACGGGTGAGGGTCAGATGTAGGGGAAGTGTTAGGGTTAGGGTTCGGGCTAGGGTTAGGGTTAGAGGACGGGGACGGTTTAGGGTCCAGGTGAGGGTACGGCAACGCTTTAGGGGGAGCGTACATGTGAGGGCGCACGTTAGTGTTAGCCTACGGGCTAGGATTAGGGGACGGGTGAGGGTCAGGCTTCGGGAAAGGGTTAGGGATAGGCTTCGGGCTAGGCTTAGGGTTAGGGGACGGGGACGGTTTAGGGTCCAGGTGAGGGTACGGCAACGCTTTAGGGGGAGCGTACGTGTGAGGGCGCGGGTTAGTGTTAGCGTACGGGTTAGGTTTAGGGGAAGGTTGAGGGTCAGGCTTCGGGGAAGGGTTAGGGTTAGGGTTCGGGCTAGGGTTAGTGTTAGGGGACGAGGACGGTTTAGGGTCCAGGTGAGGGTACTGCAACGCTTTAGGGCGAGCGTAAGTGTGAGGGCGCGGGTTAGTGTTAGCATACGGGTTAGGAATAGGGGACGGGTGAGGGTCAGGCTTCGGGGAAGGGTTAGGTTTAGGGTTCGGGCTAGGGTTAGGTTTAGGGGACGGGGACGGTTTAGGGTCCAGGTGAGGGTACGGCAACGCTTTAGGGGGAGCGTACGTGTGAGGGCGCGTGTTAGTGTTAGCGTACGGGTTAGGATTAGGGTACGGGTGAGGGTCAGGCTTCGGGGAAGGGCTAGGGTTAGGGTTCGGACTAGGGTTAGGGTTAGGGGACGGGGACGGTTTAGGGTCCAGGTGAGGGTACAGCAGCGCTTTAGGGGGAGCGTACGTGTGAGGGTGCGCGTTAGTGTTAGCGTATGGGTTAGGATTAGGGGACGGGTGAGGGTCAGGCTTCGGGGAAGGGTTAGGGTTAGGGTTCGGGCTAGGGTTAGGGTTAGGGGACGGGGACGGTTTAGGGTCCAGGTGAGGGTACGGCAACGCTTTAGGGGGAGCGTACGTGTGAGGGCACGGGTTAGTGTTAGCGTACGGGTTAGGAATAGGGGACGGGTGAGGGTCAGGCTTCGGGGAAGGGTTAGGGTTAGGGTTCGGGCTAGCGTTAGGGTTAGGGGACTGGGACGGTTTAGGGTCCAGGTGATGATACGGCAATGCTTTAAGGGGGGCGTACGTGTGAGGGCGCGGGTTAGTGTTGGCCTACGGGTTAGAATTAGGGGACGGGTGAGGGTCAGGCTTCGGGGAAGGTTTAGGGTTAGGGTTCGGGCTAGGGTTAGGGTTATGGCACGTGGACGGTTTAGGGTCCAGGTGAGCGTACGGCAACGTTTTAGGGGGAGCGTACGTGTGAGGGCGCGGGTTAGTGTTAGCCTACGGGTTAGGATTAGCGGACGGGTGAGGGTCAGGCTTCGGGGAAGGGTTTGGGTTAGGGTTCGGGCTAGGGTTAGAGGACGGTTTAGGGTCCAGGTGAGGGTACGGCAACACTTTAGGGGGAGCGTACGTGTGAGGGCGCGGGTTAGTGTTAGCCTACGCCTTAGGATTAGGGGACGGGTGAGGGTCAGGCTTCGGGGAAGGGTTAGGGTTAGGGTTCGGGCTAGGGTTAGGGTTAGGGGACGGGGACGGTTTAGGGTCCAGGTGAGGGTACGGCAACGCTTCATGGGGAGCGTACGTGTGAAGGCGCGGGTTAGTGTTAGCCTACGGGTTAGGATTAGGGGACGGGTGAGGGTCAGGTGTAGGGGAAGTGTTAGGGTTAGGGTTCGGGCTAGGGTTAGGGTTAGAGGACGGGGACGGTTTAGGGTCCAGGTGAGGGTACGGCAACGCTTTAGGGGGAGCGTACATGTGAGGGCGCACGTTAGTGTTAGCCTACGGGCTAGGATTAGGGGACGGGTGAGGGTCAGGCTTCGGGGAAGGGTTAGGGATAGGCTTCGGGCTAGGCTTAGGGTTAGGGGACGGGGACGGTTTAGGGTCCAGGTGAGGGTACGGCAACGCTTTAGGGGGAGCGTACGTGTGAGGGCGCGGGTTAGTGTTAGCGTACGGGTTAGGATTAGTGGACGGTTGAGGGTTAGGCTTGGGGGAAGGGTTAGGGTTAGGGTCGGGCGAGGGTTAGGGTTAGGGGACGGAGACGGTTTAGGGTCCACGTGAGTGTACGGCAACGCTTTAGGGGGAGCGTACGTGTGAGGGCGCGGGTTAGTGTTAGCGTACGGGTTAGGATTAGGGGATGGGTGATGGTCAGGCTTCGGGGAAGGGTTAGGGTTAGGGATCGGGCTAGGGTTAGGGTTAGGGGATGGGGACGGTTTCGGGTTCAGGTGAGGGTACGGAAACGCTTTATGGGGAGCGTACGTCTGAGGGCGCGGGTTAGTGTTAGCCTACGGGTTAGGATTAGGGGACGGGTTAGGGTCAGGCTTCGGGGAAGGGTTAGGGTTAGGGTTCGGGCTAGGGTTAGGGGACGGTTTAGGGTCCAGGTGAGGGTACGACAACGCCTAAGGGGGAGCGTACGTGTGAGGGCGCGGGTTAGTGTTAGCGAACGGTTTAGGATTAGGGGACGTGTGAGGGTCAGGCTTCGGGGAAGGGTTAGGGTTCGGGCTAGGGTTAGGGTTAGGGGACGGGGACGGTTTAGGGTCCAGGTGAGGGTACGGCAACGCTTTAGGGGGAGCATACGTGTGAGGGTGCGGGTTAGTTTTAGCGTACGGGTTAGGATTAGAGGACGGGTGAGGGTCAGGCTTCGGGGAAGGGTTAGGGTTACGGTTCGGGCTAGGGTTAGGGTTAGGTGACGGGGACAGTTTAGGGTCCAGGTGAGGGTACAGCAACGCTTTAGAGGGAGCGTACGTGTGAGGGCGCGGGTTAGTGTTTGCCTACGGGTTAGGATTAGGGGATGGGTTAGGGTCAGGCTTCGGGAAAGGGTTAGGTTTAGGGTTCGGCTAGGGTTAGGGGACGGTTTAGGGTCCAGGTGAGGGTACGGCAACGCTTTAGGGGGAGCGTACGTGTGAGGGCGCGGGTTACTGTTAGCGAACGGGTTAGGATTAGGGGACGGGTGAGGGTCAGGCTTCGGGGAAGGGTTAGGGTTAGGGTTCGGGCTAGGGTTAGGGTTAGTGGACGGGGACGGTTTAGAGTCCAGGTGAGGGTACGGCAACGCTTTAGGGGGAGCGTACGTGTGAGGGCGTGGGTTAGTGTTAGCGTACGGGTTAGGATTAGGGGACGGGTGACGGTCAGGCTTCGGGGAAGTGTTAGGGTTAGGGTTCGGGCTAGGGTTAGGGTTAGGGGACGGGGACAGTTTAGGGTCCAGGTGAGGGTACGGCAACGCTTTATGGGGAGCGTACGTGTGAGGGCGCGGGTTAGTGTTAGCGTTCGGGTTAGGATTAGGGGACGGGTGAGGGTCAGGCTTCGGGGAAGGGTTATGTTTGTGTTCGGGCTAGGGTTAGGGTTAGGGGACGGGGACGGTTTAGCGTCCAGGTGAGGGTACGGCAACGCTTTAGGGGGAGCGTACGTGTGAGGGCGTGGGTTAGTGTTAGCCTACAGGTTAGGATTAGGGGACGGGTGAGGGTCAGGAGTCGGGGAAGGGTTAGTGTTAGGGCTCGGGCTAGGGTTAGGGTTAGGGGACGGGGACGGTTTAGGGTCCAGGTGAGGGTACGCTAACGTTTTAGGGGAAGCGTACATGTGAGGGCGTGGGTTAGTGTTAGCGTACGTGTTAGGATTAGGGGACGGGTGAGGTTCAGGCTTCGGGGAAGGGTTAGGGTTAGGGTTCGGGCTAGGGTTAGGTTTAGGGGACGGGGACGGTTTAGGGTCCATGTGAGGGTACGGCAACGCTTTAGGGGAAGCGTACGTGTGAGGGCGCAGGTTAGTGTTAGCCTACGCATTAGGATTAGGGGACGGGTGAGGGTCAGGCTTCGGGGAAGGGTTAGGGTTATGGTTCGGGCTAGGGTTAGGGTTAGGTGACGGGGACGGGTTAGGCTCCAGGTGCGGGTACGGCAACGCTTTAGGGGGAGCGTACGTGTGAGGGCGCGGGTTAGTGTTAGCCTTCGTGTTAGGATTAGGGGATGGGTGAGGGTCAGGCTTCGGGGAAGGGTTAGGGTTAGGGTTCGGGCTAGGAATAGGATTAGGGGACGGGGACGGTTTAGGGTCCAGGTGAGGGTACGGCAACGCTTTAGGGGGAGCGTATGTGTGAGGGCGCGGGTTATTGTTAGCGTACGGGTTAGGATTAGAGGACGGGTGAAGCTCAGCCTTCGGGGAAGGGTTAGGGTTAGGGTTCGAGCTAGGGTTAGGGTTAGGGGACGGGGACGCTTTAGGGTCCAGGTGAGGGTACGGCAACGCTTTAGGGGGAGCGTACTCGTGAGGCCGCGGTTCAGTGTTAGCGTACGGGTTAGGATTAGGGGACGGGTGAGGGTCTGGCTTCGGGGAAGGGTTAGGTTTAGGGTTCGGGCTAGGGTTAGGGTTAGGGGACGAGGAAGGTTTAGGGTCCAGGTGAGGGTACGGCAACGCTTTAGGGGGAGCGTACGTGTGAGGGCGCGGGTTAGTGTTAGCCTACGGGTTAGGATTCGGGGACGAGTGAGGGTCAGGCTTCGGGGAAGGGTTAGGGTTAGGGTTCGGGCTAGGGTTAGGATTAGGGGACGGGGACGGTTTAGGGTCCAGGTGAGGGTATGGCAACGCTTTAGGGGGAGCGTACGTGTGAGGGCGCGGGTTACTGTTAGCGTACAGGTTAGGATTAGAGGACGGGTGAGGGTCAGGCTTCGAGGAACGGTTAGGGTTAGGTTTCGAGCTAGCGTTAGTGTTATGGGACGGCGACGGTTTAGGGTCCAGGTGAGGGTACAGCAACGCTTTAGGGGGAGCGTACGTGTGAGGACGCGGGTTAGTGTTAGCCTACGCTTTAGGATTAGGGGACGGGTGAGGGTCAGGCTTCGGGGAAGGGTTAGGGTTAGGGTTCGGGCTAGGCTTAGGGTTAGGGGACGAAGACAGTTTAGGGTCCAGGTGAGGGTACGGCAACGCTTTAGAGGGACCGTACGTGTGAGGGCGCGGGTTAGTGTTAGCGTACGGGTGAGGATTAGGGGACGGGTGAGGGTCAGGCTTCGGGGAAGGGTTAGGGTTAGGGTCCGGGCTAAGGTTAGGGTTAGGGGACGGGGCGGTTTAGTGTCCAGGTGAGGGTATGGCAACGCTTTAGGTGAAGCGTACGTCTGAGGGCGCGGGTTAGGGTTAGCGTACGGGTTAGGATTAGAGGACCGGTGAGGGTCAGGATTCGGGGAAGGGTTAGGGTTAGGGTTCGGCCTAGGGTTAGGTTTAGGGGACGGGGAAGGTTTAGGGTCCAGGTGAGGGTACGGCAACGCTTTAGGTGGCGCGTACGTGTGAGTGGGCGGGTTAGTGTTAGCGTACGGCTTACGATTAGGGGACGGGTGAGGGTCAGGCTTCGGGGAAGGGTTAGGGTTATGGTTCGGGCTAGGGTTAGGGTTAGGGGAAGGGGACGGTTTAGTGTCCAGGTGAGGGTACGGCAACGCTTTAGGGGGAGTGTACGTGTGAGGGCGCGGGTTAGTGTTAGCCTACGGGTTAGGATTAGGGGACGGGTGAGGGTCAGGCTTCGGGGAAGGGTTAGGGTTAGTGTTCGGGCGAGGGTTAGGGTTAGGGGACGGGGACGGTTTAGGGTCCAGGTGAGGGTACGGCAACGCTTTAGGGGGAGCGTGCGTGTGAGGGCGCGGCTTAGTGTTAGCGTACGTGTTAGAATTAGGGGACGGGTGAGGGTCAGGCTTCGGGGAAGGGTTAGGGTTAGGGTTCGGGCTAGGGTTAGGATTAGGGGACGGGGACGGTTTAGGGTCCAGGTGAAGGTACGGCAACGCTTTAGGGGGAGCGTACGTGTGAGGGCGCGGGTTATTGTTAGTGTACAGGTTAGGATTAGAGGACGGGTGAGGGTCAGGCTTCGGGAAAGTGTTAGGGTTAGGGTTCGAGCTAGCGTTAGGGTTAGGGGACGGCGACGGTTTAGGGTCCAGGTGAGGGTACGGCAACGCTTTAGGGGGAGCGTACGTGTGAGGACGTGGGTTAGTGTTAGCGTACGGGTTAGGATTAGGGGACGTGTGAGGCTCAGGCTTCGGGGAAGGGTTAGGTTTAGGGTTCGGGCTAGGGTTAGGGTTAGGGGACGAGGACAGTTTAGGGTCCAGGTGAGGGTACGGCAACGCTTCAGGGGGACCGTACGTGTGAGGGCGCGGGTTAGTGTTAGCGTACGGGTGAGGATTAGGGGACGGGTGAGGGTCAGGCTTCGGAGAAGGGTTAGGGGTAGGGTTCGGGCTAGGGTTAGGGTTAGGGGACGGGGCGGTTTAGGGTCCAGGTGAGGGTACGGCAACGCTTTAGGGGGAGCGTACGTGTGAGGGCGCGGGTTAGTGTTAGAGTAAGGGTTAGGATTAGGGGACGGGTGGGGGTCAGGCTTCGGGGAAGGGTTAAGGTTAGGGTTCGGGCTAGGGTTAGGGTTAGGGGACGGGGACGGTTTAGGGTCCAGGTGAGGGTACAGCAACGCTTTAGGGGGAGCGTACGTGTGAGGGCGCGGGTTAGTGTTAGCGTACGGGTTAGGATTAGGGGACAGGTGAGGGTCAGGCTTTGGGGAAGGGTTAGGGCTAGGGTTCGGGCTAGGGTTAGGTTAAGGGGACGAGGACGGTTTAGGGTCCAGGTGAGGGTACGGCAACGCTCTAGGGGGACCGTACGTGTGAGGGTGCGGGTTAGTGTTAGCGTACGGGTTAGGATTAGGGGACGGGTGAGGGTCAGGCTTCGGGGAAAGGTTAGGGTTAGGGTTCGGGCTAGGGTTAGTGTTAGGGGACGGGGACGGTTTAGGGTCCAGGTGAGGGTACGGCAACGCTTTAGGTGGAGCGTACGTGTGAGGGCGCGGGTTAGTGTTAGTGTACGGGTTAGGATTAGGGGATGGGTGAGGGTCAGGCTTCGGGGAAGGGTTAGTGTTAGGGTTCGGGCTAGGTTTACGGTTAGGGGACGGGGACGGTTTAGGGTCCAGGTGAGGGTACGGCAACGCTTTAGGGGGAGCGTACGTGTGAGGGCGCGGGTTAGTGTTAGCGTACGGGTTAGGATTAGGGGAAGGTTGAGGGTCAGGCTTCGGGGAAGGGTTAGGGTTAGGGTTCGGGCTAGGGTTAGTGTTAGGGGACGAGGACGGTTTAGGGTCCAGGTGAGGGTACTGCAACGCTTTAGGGCGAGCGTAAGTGTGAGGGCGCGGGTTAGTGTTAGCATACGGGTTAGGAATAGGGGACGGGTGAGGGTCAGGCTTCGGGGAAGGGTTAGGGTTAGGGTTCGGGCTAGGGTTAGGTTTAGGGGACGGGGACGGTTTAGGGTCCAGGTGAGGGTACGGCAACGCTTTAGGGGGAGCGTACGTGTGAGGGCGCGTGTTAGTGTTAGCGTACGGGTTAGGATTAGGGTACGGGTGAGGGTCAGGCTTCGGGGAAGGGCTAGGGTTAGGTTTCGGACTAGGGTTAGAGTTAGGGGACGGGGACGGTTTAGGGTCCAGGTGAGGGTACAGCAGCGCTTTAGGGGGAGCGTACGTGTGAGGGTGCGCGTTAGTGTTAGCGTATGGGATAGGATTAGGGGACGGGTGAGGGTCAGGCTTCGGGGAAGGGTTAGGGTTAGGGTTCGGGCTAGGGTTAGGGTTAGGGGATGGGGACGGTTTAGGGTCCAGGTGAGGGTACGGCAACGCTTTAGGGGGAGCGTACGTGTGAGGGCACGGGTTAGTGTTAGCGTACGGGTTAGGAATAGGGGACGGGTGAGGGTCAGGCTTCGGGGAAGGGTTAGGGTTAGGGTTCGGGCTAGCGTTAGGGTTAGGGGACTGGGACAGTTTAGGGTCCAGGTGATGATACGGCAATGCTTTAAGGGGGGCGTAAGTGTGAGGGCGCGGGTTAGTGTTGGCCTACGGGTTAGAATTAGGGGACGGGTGAGGGTCAGGCTTCGGGGAAGGTTTAGGGTTAGGGTTCGGGCTAGGGTTAGGGTTATGGCACGTGGACGGTTTAGGGTCCAGGTGAGCGTACGGCAACGTTTTAGGGGGAGCGTACGTGTGAGGGCGCGGGTTAGTGTTAGCCTACGGGTTAGGATTAGCGGACGGGTGAGGGTCAGGCTTCGGGGAAGGGTTTGGGTTAGGGTTCGGGCTAGGGTTAGAGGACGGTTTAGGGTCCAGGTGAGGGTACGGCAACACTTTAGGGGGAGCGTACGTGTGAGGGCGCGGGTTAGTGTTAGCCTACGCCTTAGGATTAGGGGACGGGTGAGGGTCAGGCTTCGGGGAAGGGTTAGGGTTAGGGTTCGGGCTAGGGTTAGGGTTAGGGGACGGGGACGGTTTAGGGTCCAGGTGAGGGTACGGCAACGTTTTATGGGGAGCGTACGTGTGAGGGCGCGGGTTAGTGTTAGCCTACGGGTTAGGATTAGGGGACGGGTGAGGGTCAGGTGTAGGGGAAGTGTTAGGGTTAGGGTTCGGGCTAGGGTTAGGGTTAGAGGACGGGGACGGTTTAGGGTCCAGGTGAGGGTACGGCAACGCTTTAGGGGGAGCGTACATGTGAGGGCGCACGTTAGTGTTAGCCTACGGGCTAGGATTAGGGGACGGGTGAGGGTCAGGCTTCGGGGAAGGGTTAGGGATAGGCTTCGGGCTAGGCTTAGGGTTAGGGGACGGGGACGGTTTAGGGTCCAGGTGAGGGTACGGCAACGCTTTAGGGGGAGCGTACGTGTGAGGGCGCGGGTTAGTGTTAGCGTACGGGTTAGGATTAGGGGACGGGTTAGGGTCAGGCTTCGGGGAACGGTTAGGGTTAGGGTTCGGGCTAGGGTTAGGGGACGGTTTAGGGTCCAGGTGAGGGTACGACAACGCCTTAGGGGGAGCGTACGTGTGAGGGCGCGCGTTAGTGTTAGCGAACGGTTTAGGATTAGGGGACGTGTGAGGGTCAGGCTTCGGGGAAGGGTTAGGGTTCGGGCTAGGGTTAGGGTTAGGGGACGGGGACGGTTTAGGGTCCAGGTGAGGGTACGGCAACGCTTTAGGGGGAGCATACGTGTGAGGGTGCGGGTTAGTGTTAGCGTACGGGTTAGGATTAGGGGACGGGTGAGGGTCAGGCTTCGGGGAAGGGTTAGGGTTACGGTTCAGGCTAGGATTAGGGTTAGGGGACGGGGACGGCTTAGGGTCCAGGTGAGGGTACGGCAAGGCTTTAGGGGTAGTGTACATGTGAGGGCGCGGGTTAGTGTTAGCCTACGGGTTAGGATTAGGGGACGTGTGAGGGTCAGGCTTCGGGGAAGGGTTAAGGTTAGGGTTCGGGCTAGGCTTAGGTTTAGGGGACGGGGACGGTTTAGGGTCCAGGTGAGTGTACGGCAACGCTTTAGGGGGAGCGTACGTGTGAGGGCGTGGGTTAGTGTTAGCGTACGGGTTAGGATTAGGGGACGGGTGAGGGTCAGGTTTCGGGGAAGGGTTAGGGTTAGGGTTCGGGCTAGGGTTAGGGTTAGGGGACGGGGACGGTTTAGGGTCCAGGTGAGGGTACGGCAACGCTTTAGGGGGAGCGTACATGTGAGGGCGCGGGTTAGTGTTAGCCTACGGGTTAGGATTAGGGGATGGGTGAGGGTCAGGTTTTGGGGAAGGGTTAGGGTTAGGGTTCTGGGTAGAGTTAGGGTTGGGGGACGGGGAAGGTTTAGGGTCCAGGTGAGGGTACGGCAAGGCTTTACGGGGAGCGTACATATGAGGGCGCGGGTTAGTGTTAGCGTACGGGTTAGGATTAGGGGACGGTTGAGGGTCAGGCTTGGGGGAAGCGTTAGGGTTAGGGTTCGGGCTAGGGTTAGGGTTAGGGGACGGGGACGGTTTAGGGTCCAGGTGAGTGTACGCAACGCTTTAGGGGGAGCGTACGTGTGAGGGCGCGGGTTAGTGTTAGAGTACGGGTTAGGATTAGGGGACGGGTGAGGGTCAGGCTTCGGGGAAGGGTTAGGCTTAGGGTTCGGGCTAGGGTTAGGGTTGGGGACAGGGACGGTTTAGGGTCCAGGTGAGGGTACGGCAACGCTTTAGGGGGAGCGTACGTGTGAGGGCGCGGGTTAGTGTTAGCCTACGCCTTAGGATTAGGGGACGGTTGAGGGTAAGGCTTCGGGGAAGGGTTAGGGTTAGGGTTCGGGCTAGGGTTAGGGTTAGGGGACGGGGACGGTTTAGGGTCCAGGTGAGGGTACGGCAACGCTTTATGGGGTGCGTACGTGTGAGGGCGCGGGTTAGTGTTAGCCTACGGGTTAGGATTAGGGGACGGGTTAGGGTCAGGCTTCGGGGAAGTGTTAGGGTTAGGGTTCGGGCTAGGGTTAGGGGACGGTTTAGGGTCCAGGTGAGGGTACGGCAACGCTTTAGGGGGAGCGTACGTGTGAGGGCGCGGGTTAGTGTTTGCGAACGGGTTAGGATTAGGGGACGGGTGAGGGTCAGGGTTCGGGGAAGGGTTAGGGTTAGGGTTCGGGCTAGGGTTAGGGTTAGGGGATGGGGACGGTTTAGGGTCCAGGTGAGGGTACGGAAACGCCTTAGGGGGAGCGTACGTGTGAGGGCGCGGGTTAGTGTTAGCCTACGGGTTAGGATTAGGGGACGGGTGAGGGTCAGGAATCGGGGAAGGGTTAGGGTTAGGGTTCGGGCTAGGGTTAGGGTTAGGGGACGGGGACGGTTTAGGGTCCAGGTGAGGGTACGGCAACGATTTAAGGGGAGCGTTCTTGTGAGGGCGCGGGTTAGTGTTAGCGTATGGGTTAGGATTAGGGGACGGGTGAGGGTCAGGCTTCGGGGAAGGGTTAGGGTTAGGGTTCGGGCTAGGGTTAGGGTTAGGGGACGGGGACGGTTTAGGGTCCAGGTGAGGGTACGGCAACGCTTTAGGGGGAGCATACGTGTGAGGGCGCGGGTTAGTGTTAGCCTACGCCTTAGGATTAGGGGACGGGTGAGGTTCAGGCTTCGGGGAAGGGTTAGGGTTAGGGTTCGGGCTAGGGTTAGGGTTAGGGAACGGGGAAAGGTGAGGGTCCAGGTGCGGGTACGGCAACGCTTTAGGGGGAGCGTACGTGTGAGGGTGCGGTTTAGTGTTAGCGTACGGATTAGGATTAGGGAACGTGTGAGCGTCAGGCTTCGGGGAAGGGTTAGGGTTCGGGCTAGGGTTAGGGTAGGGGACGGGGACGGTTTAGGGTCCAAGTGAGGGTACGGCAACGCTTTAGGGAGAGCGTACGTGTGAGGGTGCGGGTTATTGTTAGCGTACGGGTTAGGATTAGGGGACGGGTGAGGGTCAGGCTTCGGGGAAGCGTTAGGGTTAGGGTTCGGGCTAGGGTTAGGGTTAGGGGACGAGGACAGGTTAGGGTCCAGGTGAGGGTAGGGCAAGGTTTTAAGGGTAGCATACGTGTGAGGGCGTGGGTTAGTGTTAGCCTACGGGTTAGGATTAGGGGACGGGTGAGGGTCAGGCTTCGGAAAGAGTTACGGTTAGGGTTCGGGCTAGGGTTAGGGTTAGGGGACGGGGACGGTTTAGGGTCCAGCTGAGGGTACGGCAACGCTTTAGGGGGAGCGTACGTGTGAGGGCGCGGGTTAGTGTTAGCGTTCGGGTTAGGATTAGGGGACGGGTGAGGGTCAGGCTTCGGGGAAGGGTTATGTTTGGGTTCGGGCTAGGGTTATGGTTAGGGGACGGGGACGGTTTAGGGTCCAGGTGAGCGTACGGCAACGCTTTAGGGGGAGCGTACGTGTGAGGGCGTGGGTTAGTGTTAGCCTACAGGTTAGGATTAGGGGACGGGTGAGGGTCAGGAGTCGGGGAAGGGTTAGTGTTAGGGCTCGGGCTAGGGTTAGGGTTAGGGGACGGGGACGGTTTAGGGTCCAGGTGAGTGTACGCTAACGTTTTAGGGGAAGCGTACATGTGAGGGCGTGGGTTAGTGTTAGCGTACGTGTTAGGATTCGGGGACGGGTGAGGGTCAGGCTTCGGGGAAGGGTTAGGGTTAGGGTTCGGGCTAGGGTTAGGTTTAGGGGACGGGGACGGTTTAGGGTCCATGTGAGGGTACGGCAACGCTTTAGGGGAAGCGTACGTGTGAGGGCGCAGGTTAGTGTTAGCCTACGCATTAGGATTAGGGGACGGGTGAGGGTCAGGCTTCGGGGAAAGGTTAGGGTTATGGTTCGGGCTAGGGTTAGGGTTAGGGGACGGGGACGGGTTAGGCTCCAGGTGCGGGTACGGCAACGCTTTAGGGGGAGCGTACGTGTGAGGGCGCGGGTTAGTGTTAGCCTTCGTGTTAGGATTAGGGGATGGGTGAGGGTCAGGCTTCGGGGAAGGGTTAGGGTTAGGGTTCAGGCTAGGATTAGGATTAGGGGACGGGGACGGTTTAGGGTCCAGGTGAGAGTACGGCAACGCTTTAGTGGGAGCGTATGTGTGAGGGCGCGGGTTATTGTTAGCGTACGGGTTAGGATTAGGGGACGGGTGAAGCTCAGGCTTCGGGGAAGGGTTAGGGTTAGGGTTCAAGCTAGGGTTAGGGTTAGGGGACGGGGACGCTTTAGGGTCCAGGTGAGGGTACGGCAACGCTTTAGGGGGAGCGTACGTGTGAGGCCGCGGTTCAGTGTTAGCGTACGGGTTAGGATTAGGGGACGGGTGAGGGTCTGGCTTCGGGGAAGGGTTAGGTTTAGGGTTCGGGCTAGGGTTAGGGTTAGGGGACGGGGACGGTTTAGGGTCCAGGTGAGGGTACGGCAACGCTTTAGGGGGAGCGTACGTGTGAGGGCGCGGGTTAGTGTTAGCCTACGGGTTAGGATTCGGGGACGAGTGAGGGTCAGGCTTCGGGGAAGGGTTAGGGTTAGGGTTCGGGCTAGGGTTAGGATTAGGGGACGGGGACGGTTTAGGGTCCAGGTGAGGGTACGGCAACGCTTTAGGGGGAGCGTACGTGTGAGGGCGCGGGTTACTGTTAGCGTACAGGTTAGGATTAGAGGACGGGTGAGGGTCAGGCTTCGGGGAACGGTTAGGGTTAGGTTTCGAGCTAGCGTTAGTGTTAGGGGACGGCGACGGTTTAGGGTCCAGGTGAGGGTACAGCAACGCTTTAGGGGGAGCGTACGTGTGAGGACGCGGGTTAGTGTTAGCCTACGGTTTAGGATTAGGGGACGGGTGAGGGTCAGGCTTCGGGGAAGGGTTAGGGTTAGGGTTCAGGCTAGGCTTAGGGTTAGGGGATGGGGACGGTTTAAGGTCCAGTTGAGGGTACGGCAACACTTTAGGGGGAGCATACGTGTGAGGGCGCGGGTTAGTGTTAGCGTACGGGTTAGGATTAGGGGACGGGTGAGGGTCAGGCTTCGGGGAAGGGTTAGGGTTAGGGTTCGGGCTAGGGTTAGGGTTAGGGGACGAAGACAGTTTAGGGTCCAGGTGAGGGTACGGCAACGCTTTAGAGGGACCGTACGTGTGAGGGCGCGGGTTAGTGTTAGCGTACGGGTGAGGATTAGGGGACGGGTGAGGGTCAGGCTTCGGGGAAGGGTTAGGGTTAGGGTCCGGGCTAAGGTTAGGGTTAGGGGACGGGGCGGTTTAGTGTCCAGGTGAGGGTATGGCAACGCTTTAGGTGGAGCGTACGTCTGAGGGCGCGGGTTAGGGTTAGCGTACGGGTTAGGATTAGAGGACCGGTGAGGGTCAGGATTCGGGGAAGGGTTAGGGTTAGGGTTCGGCCTAGGGTTAGGTTTAGGGGACGGGGAAGGTTTAGGGTCCAGGTGAGGGTACGGCAACGCTTTAGGTGGCGCGTACGTGTGAGGGCGCGGGTTAGTGTTAGCGTACGGCTTACGATTAGGGGACGGGTGAGGGTCAGGCTTCGGGGAAGGGTTAGGGTTATGGTTCGGGCTAGGGTTAGGGTTAGGGGAAGGGGACGGTTTAGTGTCCAGGTGAGGGTACGGCAACGCTTTAGGGGGAGTGTACGTGTGAGGGCGCGGGTTAGTGTTAGCCTACGGGTTAGGATTAGGGGACGGGTGAGGGTCAGGCTTCGGGGAAGGGTTAGGGTTAGTGTTTGGGCGAGGGTTAGGGTTAGGGGACGGGGACGGTTTAGGGTCCAGGTGAGGGTACGGCAACGCTTTAGGGGGAGCGTGCGTGTGAGGGCGTGGCTTAGTGTTAGCGTACGTGTTAGAATTAGGGGACGGGTGAGGGTCAGGCTTCGGGGAATTGTTAGGGTTAGGGTTCGGGCTGGGGTTAGGATTAGGGGACGGGGACGGTTTAGGGTCCAGGTGAAGGTACGGCAACGCTTTAGGGGGAGCGTACGTGTGAGGGCGCGGGTTATTGTTAGTGTACAGGTTAGGATTAGAGGACGGGTGAGGGTCAGGCTTCGGGAAAGTGTTAGGGTTAGGGTTCGAGCTAACGTTAGGGTTAGGGGACGGCGACGGTTTAGGGTCCAGGTGAGGGTACGGCAACGCTTTAGGGGGAGCGTACGTGTGAGGACGTGGGTTAGTGTTAGCGTACGGGTTAGGATTAGGGGACGTGTGAGGCTCAGGCTTCGGGGAAGGGTTAGGGTTAGGGTTCGGGCTAGGGTTAGGGTTAGGGAACGGGGACGGCTTAGGGTCCAGGTGAGGGTACGGCAACGCTTCAGGGGGACCGTACGTGTGAGGGCGCGGGTTAGTGTTAGCGTACGGGTGAGGATTAGGGGACGGGTGAGGGTCAGGCTTCGGAGAAGGGTTAGGGGTAGGGTTCGGGCTAGGGTTAGGGTTAGGGGACGGGGCGGTTTAGGGTCCAGGTGAGGGTACGGCAACGCTTTAGGGGGAGCGTACGTGTGAGGGCGCGGGTTAGTGTTAGAGTAAGGGTTAGGATTAGGGGACGGGTGAGGGTCAGGCTTCGGGGAAGGGTTAAGGTTAGGGTTCGGGCCAGGGTTAGGGTTAGGGGACGGGGACGGTTTAGGGTCCAGGTGAGGGTACAGCAACGCTTTAGGGGGAGCGTACGTGTGAGGGCGCGGGTTAGTGTTAGCGTACGGGTTAGGATTAGGGGACAGGTGAGGGTCAGGCTTTGGGGAAGGGTTAGGGCTAGGGTTCGGGCTAGGGTTAGGTTTAGGGGACGAGGACGGTTTCGGGTCCAGGTGAGGGTACGACAACGCTCTAGGGGGACCGTACGTGTGAGGGTGCGGGTTAGTGTTAGCGTACGGGTTAGGATTAGGGGACGGGTGAGGGTCAGGCTTCGGGGAAAGGTTAGGGTTAGGGTTCGGGCTAGGGTTAGTGTTAGGGGACGGGGACGGTTTAGGGTCCAGGTGAGGGTACGGCAACGCTTTAGGTGGAGCGTACGTGTGAGGGCGCGGGTTAGTGTTAGTGTACGGGTTAGGATTAGGGGATGGGTGAGGGTCAGGCTTAGGGGAAGGGTTAGTGTTAGGGTTCGGGCTAGGTTTAGGGTTAGGGGACGGGGACGGTTTAGGGTCCAGGTGAGGGTACGGCAACGCTTTAGGGGGAGCGTACGTGTGAGGGCGCGGGTTAGTGTTAGCGTACGGGTTAGGATTAGGGGAAGGTTGAGGGTCAGGCTTCGGGGAAGGGTTAGGGTTAGTGTTCGGGCTAGGGTTAGTGTTAGGGGACGAGGACGGTTTAGGGTCCAGGTGAGGGTACTGCAACGCTTTATGGCGAGCGTAAGTGTGAGGGCGCGGGTTAGTGTTAGCATACGGGTTAGGAATAGGGGACGGGTGAGGGTCAGGCTTCGGGGAAGGGTTAGGGTTAGGGTTCGGGCTAGGGTTAGGTTTAGGGGACGGGGACGGTTTAGGGTCCAGGTGAGGGTACGGCAACGCTTTAGGGGGAGCGTACGTGTGAGGGCGCGTGTTAGTGTTAGCGTACGGGTTAGGATTAGGGGACGGGTGAGGGTCAGGCTTCGGGGAAGGGCTAGGGTTAGGGTTCGGGCTAGGGTTAGTGTTAGGGGACGGGGACGGTTTAGGGTCCAGGTGAGTGTACAGCAGCGCTTTAGGGGGAGCGTACGTGTGAGGGTGCGCGTTAGTGTTAGCGTATGGGTTAGGATTAGGGGACGGGTGAGGGTCAGGCTTCGGGGAAGAATTAGGGTTAGGGTTCGGGCTAGGGTTAGGGTTAGGGGACGGGGACGGTTTAGGGTCCAGGTGAGGGTACGGCAACGCTTTAGGGGGAGCGTACGTGTGAGGGCACGGGTTAGTGTTAGCGTACGGGTTAGGAATAGGGGACGGGTGAGGGTAAGGCTTCGGGGAAGGGTTAGGGTTAGGGTTCGGGCTAGCGTTAGGGTTAGGGGACTGGGACGGTTTAGGGTCCAGGTGAGGATACGGCAATGCTTTAAGGGGGGCGTACGTGTGAGGGCGCGGGTTAGTGTTGGCCTACGGGTTAGAATTAGGGGACGGGTGAGGGTCAGGCTTCGGGGAAGGGTTAGGGTTAGGGTTCAGGCTAGGGTTAGGGTTATGGCACGTGGACGGTTTAGGGTCCAGGTGAGCGTACGGCAACGTTTTAGGGGGAGCGTACGTGTGAGGGCGCGGGTTAGTGTTAGCCTACGGGTTAGGATTAGCGGACGGGTGAGGGTCAGGCTTCGGGGAAGGGTTTGGGTTAGGGTTCGGGCTAGGGTTAAAGGACGGTTTAGGGTCCAGGTGAGGGTACGGCAACACTTTAGGGGGAGCGTACGTGTGAGGGCGCGGGTTAGTGTAAGCCTACGCCTTAGGATTAGGGGACGGGTGAGGGTCAGGCTTCGGGGAAGGGTTAGGGTTAGGGTTCGGGCTAGGGTTAGGGTTAGGGGACGGGGACGGTTTAGGGTCCAGGTGAGGGTACGGCAACGCTTTATGGGGAGCGTACGTGTGAGGGCGCGGGTTAGTGTTAGCCTACGGGTTAGGATTAGGGGACGGGTGAGGGTCAGGTGTAGGGGAAGTGTTAGGGTTAGGGTTCGGGCTAGGGTTAGGGTTAGAGGACGGGGACGGTTTAGGGTCCAGGTGAGGGTACGGCAACGCTTTAGGGGGAGCGTACATGTGAGGGCGCACGTTAGTGTTAGCCTACGGGCTAGGATTAGGGGACGGGTGAGGGTCAGGCTTCGGGGAAGGGTTAGGGATAGGCTTCGGGCTAGGCTTAGGGTTAGGGGACGGGGACGGTTTAGGGTCCAGGTGAGGGTACGGCAACGCTTTAGGGGGAGCGTACGTGTGAGGGCGCGGGTTAGTGTTAGCGTAAGAGTTAGGATTAGTGGACGGTTGAGGGTTAGGCTTGGGGGAAGGGTTAGGGTTAGGGTCGGGCGAGGGTTAGGGTTAGGGGACGGGGACGGTTTAGGGTCCAGGTGAGGGTACGGCAACGCTTTAGGGGGAGCGTACATGTGAGGGCGCGGGTTAGTGTTAGCCTACGCCTTAGGATTAGGGGACGGGTGAGGGTCAGGCTTCGGGGAAGGGTTAGGGTTAGGGTTCGGGCTAGGGATAGGGTTAGGGGATGGGGACGGTTTAGGGTCCAGGTGAGGGTACGGCAACGCTTTAGGGGGAGCGTACATGTGAGGGCGCGGGTTAGTGTTAGCCTACGGATAGGATTAGGGGATGGGTGAGGGTCAGGTTTCGGGGAAGGGTTAGGGTTAGGGTTCTCGGTAGAGTTAGGGTTGGGGGACGGGGAAGGTTTAGGGTCCAGGTGAGGGTACGGCAAGGCTTTACGGGGAGCGTACATATGAGGGCGCGGGTTAGTGTTAGCGTACGGGTTAGGATTAGGGGACGGTTGAGGGTCAGGCTTGGGGGAAGCGTTAGGGTTAGGGTTCGGGCTAGGGTTAGGGTTAGGGGACGGGGACGGTTTAGGGTCCAGGTGAGTGTACGCAACGCTTTAGGGGGAGCGTACGTGTGAGGGCGCGGGTTAGTGTTAGAGTACAGGTTAGGATTAGGGGACGGGTGAGGGTCAGGCTTCGGGGAAGGGTTAGGCTTAGGGTTCGGGCTAGGGTTAGGGTTGGGGACAGGGACGGTTTAGGGTCCAGGTGAGGGTACGGCAACGCTTTAGGGGGAGCGTACGTGTGAGGGCGCGGTTTAGTGTTAGCCTACGCCTTAGGATTAGGGGACGGTTGAGGGTCAGGCTTCGGGGAAGGGTTAGGGTTAGGGTTCGGGCTAGGGTTAGGGTTAGGGGACGGGGACGGTTTAGGGTCCAGGTGAGGGTACGGCAACGCTTTATGGGGTGCGTACGTGTGAGGGCGCGGGTTAGTGTTAGCCTACGGGTTAGGATTAGGGGACGGGTTAGGGTCAGGCTTCGGGGAAGTGTTAGGGTTAGGGTTCGGGCTAGGGTTAGGGGACGGTTTAGGGTCCAGGTGAGGGTACGGCAACGCTTTAGGGGGAGCGTACGTGTGAGGGCGCGGGTTAGTGTTTGCGAACGGGTTAGGATTAGGGGACGGGTGAGGGTCAGGGTTCGGGGAAGGGTTAGGGTTAGGGTTCGGGCTAGGGTTAGGGTTAGGGGATGGGGACGGTTTAGGGTCCAGGTGAGGGTACGGAAACGCCTTAGGGGGAGCGTACGTGTGAGGGCGCGGGTTAGTGTTAGCCTACGGGTTAGGATTAGGGGACGGGTGAGGGTCAGGAATCGGGGAAGGGTTAGGGTTAGGGTTCGGGCTAGGGTTAGGGGACGGGGACGGTTTAGGGTCCAGGTGAGGGTACGGCAACGATTTAAGGGGAGCGTTCTTGTGAGGGCGCGGGTTAGTGTTAGCGTACGGGTTAGGATTAGGGGACGGGTGAGGGTCAGGCTTCGGGGAAGGGTTAAGGTTAGGGTTCGGGCTAAGGTTAGGGTTAGGGGACGGGGACGGTTTAGGGTCCAGGTGAGGGTACGGCAACGCTTTAGGGGGAGCATACGTGTGAGGGCGCGGGTTAGTGTTAGCCTACGCCTTAGGATTAGGGGACGGGTGAGGTTCAGGCTTCGGGGAAGGGTTAGTGTTAGGGTTCGGGCTAGGGTTAGGGTTAGGGAACGGGGAAAGGTGAGGGTCCAGGTGCGGGTACGGCAACGCTTTAGGGGGAGCGTACGTGTGAGGGTGCGGTTTAGTGTTAGCGTACGGATTACGATTAGGGAACGTGTGAGCGTCAGGCTTCGGGGAAGGGTTAGGGTTCGGGCTAGGGTTAGGGTAGGGGACGGGGACAGTTTAGGGTCCAAGTGAGGGTACGGCAACGCTTTAGGGGGAGCGTACGTGTGAGGGCGCGGGTTAGTGTTAGCGTACGGGTTAGGATTAGGGGACGGGTGAGGGTCAGGCTTCGGGGAAGGGTTAGGGTTAGGGTTCGGGCTAGGGTTAGGGTTAGGGGACGAGGACGGGTTAGGGTCCAGGTGAGGGTAGGGCAAGGCTTTAGGGGTAGCATACGTGTGAGGGCGTGGGTTAGTGTTAGCCTACGGGTTAGGATTAGGGGACGGGTGAGGGTCAGGCTTCGGAAAGAGTTACGGTTAGGGTTCGGGCTAGGGTTAGGGTTAGGGGACGGGGACGGTTTAGGGTCCAGCTGAGGGTACGGCAACGCTTTAGGGGGAGCGTACGTGTGAGGGCGCGGTTTAGTGTTAGAGTACGGGTTAGGATTAGGGGACGGTTGAGGGTCAGGCTTGGGGGAAGGGTTAGGGTTAGGGTTCGGGCTAGGGTTAGGTTTAGGGGACGGGGATGGTTTAGGGTCCAGGTGAGTGTACGGCAACGCTTTAGGGGGAGCGTATGTGTGAGGGCGCGGGTTAGTGTTAGTGTACGGGTTAGGATTAAGGGACGTGTGAGGTTCAGGCTTCGGGGAAGGGTTAGGGTTAGGGTTCGGGCTAGGGTTAGGGTTAGGGGACGGGGACGGTTTAGGGTCCAGGTGAGGGTACGGCAAGGCTTTAGGGGGAGCGTACGTGTGAGGGCGCGGGTTAGTGTTAGCCTATGCCTTAGGATTAGGGGACGGGTGAGGGTCAGGCTTCGGGGAAGGGTTAGGGTTAGTGATCGGGCTAGGGTTAGGATTAGGGGACGGGGACGGTTTAGGGTCCAGGTGAGGGTACGGCAACGCTTTATGGGGAGCGTACGTGTGAGGACGCGGGTTAGTGTTAGCCTACGGGTTAGGATTAGGGCACAGGTTAGGGTGAGGCTTCAGGGAAGGGTTAGGGTTAGGTTTCGGGCTAGGGTTAGGGGACGGTTATGGTTCAGGTGAGGGTATGGCAACGCTTTAGGGGGAGCATACGTGTGAGGGCGCGGGTTAGTGTTAGCCTACGGTTTAGGATTAGGGGACGGGTGAGGGTCAGGCTTCGGGGAAGGGTTTGGGTTAGGGTTCGGGCTACGGTTAGGGTTAGAGCACGGGGACGGTTTGGGGTCCGGGTGAGTGTACCGCAACGTTTTAGGGAGAGCGTACGTGTGAGGGCGCGGGTTAGTGTTAGCCTACGCCTTAGGATTAGGGGACGGGTGAGGGTCAGGCTTCGGGGAAGGGTTAGGTTTAGGGTTCGGGCTAGGGTTAGGGTTAGGGGACGGGGACGGTTTAGGGTCCAGGTGAGGGTACGGCAACGCTTTAGGGGGAGCGTACGTGTGAGGGCGTGGGTTAGTGTTAGCGTACGGGTTAGGATTAGGGGACGGGTGAGGGTCAGGCTTCGGGGAAGGGTTAGGGTTAGGGTTCGGGCTAGTGTTAGGGTTAGGGGACGGGGACGGTTTAGGGTCCAGGTGAGGGTACGGCAATGCTTTAGGGGGAGCGTACATGTGAGGGCGCGGGTTAGTGTTAGCGTACGGGTTAGGATTAAGGGACGGGTGAGGTTCAGGCTTCGGGGAAGGGTTAGGGTTAGGGTTCGGGCTAGGGTTAGGGTTAGGGGACGGGGACGGTTTAGGTTCCAGGTGAGGGTACGGCAACGCTTTAGGGGGAGCGTACGTGTGAGGGAGCGGGTTAGTGTTAGCCTATGCCTTAGGATTAGGGGACGGGTGAGGGTCAGGCTTCGGGGAAGCGTTAGGGTTACGGATCGGGCTAGGGTTAGGGGTAGGGGACGGGGACGGTTTAGGGTCCAGGTGAGGGTACGGCAACGCTTTATGGGGAGCGTACGTGTGAGGGCGCGGGTTAGTGTTAGCCTACGGGTTAGGATTAGGTGACGGGTTAGGGTCAGGCTTCAGGGAAGGGTTAGGCTTATTGTTCGGGCTAGGGTTAGGGGACGGTTTAGGGTCCAGGTGAGGGTATGGCAACGCTTTTGGGGTAGTGTACGTGTGAGGGTGCGGGTTACTGTTAGCGTACGGGTTAGGATTAGGGGACGTGTGAGGGTCAGGCTTCGGGGAAGGGTTAGGGTTCGGGCTAGGGTTAGGGTTAGGGGACGGGGACGGTTTAGGGTCCAGGTGAGGGTACGGCAACTCTTTAGGGGGAGCATACGTGTGAGGGTGCGGGTTAGTGTTAGCGTACGGGTTAGGATTAGGGGACGGGTGAGGGTCAGGCTTCGGGGAAGGGTTAGGGTTAGGGTTCGGGCTAGGGTTAGGGTTAGGGGACGGGGACGGTTTAGGGTCCAGGTGAGGGTACGGCAAGGCTTTAGGGGTAGCGTACGTGTGAGGGCGCGGGTTAGTGTTAGCCTATGGGTTAGGATTAGGGGACGGGTGAGGGTCAGGCTTCGGGGAAGGGTTAGGGTTAGGGTTCGGGCTAGGGTTAGGGTTAGGGGACAGGGACGGGTTAGGGTCCAGGTGTGGGTACGGCAACGCTTTAGGGGGAGCGTACGTGTGAGGGCGTGGGTTAGTGTTAGCCTACGTGTTAGGATTAGGGGATGGGTGAGGGTCAGGCTTCGGGGAAGGGTTAGGGTTAGGGTTCGGGCTAGGGTTAGGGTTAGGGGACGGGGACAGGTTAGGGTCCAGGTGCGGGTACGGCAACGCTTTAGGGGGAGCGTACGTGTGAGGGCGCGGGTTAGTGTTAGCGTACGGGTTAGAATTAGGGGACGGGTGAGGGTCAGGCTTCGGGGAAGGGTTAGGGTTGGGGTTCGGGCTAGTGTTAGGGTTAGGGGACGGGGACGGTTTAGGGTCCAGGTGAGGGTACGGCAACGCTTTAGGGGGAGCGTACGTGTGAGGGCGCGGGTTAGTGTTAGCGTACGAATTAGGATTCGGGAACGGGTGAGGGACAGGCTTCGGGGAAGGGTTAGGGTTAGGGTTCGGGCTAGGGTTAGGGTTAGGGGACGGGGACGGTTTAGGGTCCAGGTGAGGGTACGTCAATGCTTTAGGGGTAGCATACGTGTGAGGGTGCGGGTCAGTGTTAGCGTACGGTTTAGGATTAGGGGACGGGTGAGGGTCAGGCTTCGGGGAAGTGTTAGGGTTAGGGTTCGGGCTAGGGTTAGGGTTACGGGACGGGGACGGTTTAGGGTCCAGGTGAGGGTACGGCAAGGCTTTAGGGGTAGCGTATGTGTGAGGGCGCGGGTTAGTGTTGGCGTACGGGTTAGGATTAGGGGACGGGTGAGGGTCAGGCTTCGGGGAAGGGTTAGGGTTAGGATTAGGGCTAGGGTTAGGGTTAGGGGACCAGGACGGTTTAGGGTCCAGGTGAGGGTACGGCAACGGTTTAGGGGGAGCGTAAGTGTGAGGGCGCGGGTTAGTGTTAGCCTACGCCTTAGGATTAGGGGACGGGTGAGGGTCAGGCTTCGGGGAAGGATTAGGGTTAGGGTTCGGTCAAGGGTTAGGGTTAGGGGACGGGGACAGGTTAGGGTCCAGGTGCGGGTACGGCAACACTTTAGGGGGAGCGTACGTGCTAGGGCGCGGGTTAGTGTTAGCCTACGGGTTATTATTAGGGGACGGGTGAGGGTCAGGCTTCGGGGAAGGGTTACGGTTAGGGTTCGGGCTAGGGTTAGGGTTAGGGGACGGGGACGGTTTAGGGTCCAGGTGAGGGTACTGCAACGCTTTAGGGGGAGAGTACGTGTGAGGGCGCGGGTTAGTGTTAGCGTACGGGTTAGGATTAGGGGACGTGTGAGGGTCAGGCTTCAGGGAAGGGTTACGGTAAGGGTTCCTGCTAGGGTTAGGGTTAGGGGAGGGGGACGGTTTAGGATCCAGGTGAGGGTACGGCAACGCTTTAGGGGGAGCGCACGTGTGAGGGCGCGGGTTAGTGTTACCCTACGGGTTAAGATTAGGGGACGGGTGAGGGTCAGGCTTCGGGGAAGGGTTAGGGTTAGGGTTCGGGCTAGGCTTAGGTTTAGGGGATGGGGACGGTTTAGGGTCCAGGTGTGGGTACGGCAACGTTTTAGGGGGAGCGTACGTGTGAGGGCGTGGGTTAGTGTTAGCATACGGGTTAGGATTAGGGGACGGGTGAGGGTCAGGCTTCGGGGAAGGGTTAGGGTTAGGGTTCGGGCTAGGGTTACGGTTAGGGAATGGGGACGGTTTAGGGTCCAGGTGAGTGTACGGCAACGCTTTAGGGGGAGCGTACGTGTCAGGGCGTGGGTTAGTGTTAGCGTATGGGTTAGGATTAGGGGACGGGTGAGGGTCAGGCTTCGGGGAAGTGTTAGGGTTAGGGTTCGGGCTAGGGTTAGAGTTAGGGGACGGGAACGGTTTAGGGTCCAGGTGAGGGTACGGCAACGCTTTAGGGGGAGCGTACGTGTGAGGGCGCGGGTTAGTGTTAGCCTACGGGTTTGGATTGGGGACGGTTGAGGTTCAGGCTTCGGGGAAGGTTTATGGTTAGGGTTCGGGCTAGGGTTAGGGTTAGGGGATGGGGACGGTTTAGGGTCCAGGTGAGGGTACGGCTACGCTTTAGGGGGAGCGTACGTGTGAGGGCGCGGGTTAGTGTTAGCGTACGGGTTAGGATTAGGGGACGGGTGAGGGTCAGGCTTCGGGGAAGTGTTAGGTTTAGGGTTCGGGATAGGGTTAGGGTTAGGGGACGGGGACGGTTTAGGGTCCAGATGAGGCTACGGCAATGCTTTAGGGGGAGCGTACGTGTGAGGGCGTTGCTTAATGTTAGCCTACGTGTTAGGATTAGGGGACGGGTGAGGGTCAGGCTTCGGGGAAGGGTTAGGGTTAGGGTTCGGGCTAGGGTTAGGGTTAGGGGACGGGGACGGTTTAGGGTCCAGCGGAGGGTACGGCAGCGCTTTAGGGGGAGCATACGTGTGAGGGCGCGGGTTAGTGTTAGCCTACGGGTTAGGATTAGGGGAAGGGTGAAGGTCAGGCTTCAAGGAAGGGTTAGGGTTAGGGTTCCTGCTAGGGTTAGGGTTAGGGGACGGGGACGGTTTAGGGTCCAGGTGAGGGTATCGCAACGTTTTAGGGGGAGCGTACGTGTGAGGGCGCGGGTTAGTGTTAGCGTATGGGTTAGGATTAGGGGACGGGTGAGTGTCAGGCTTCGGGGAAGTGTTAGGGTTAGGGTACGGGCTAGGGTTAGGGTTAGGGGACGGGGACGGTTTAGGGTCCAGGTGAGGGTACGGCAACGCTTTAGGGGGAGCGTGCGTGTGAGGGCGCAGGTTAGTGTTTAACTACGGGATAGTATTAGGGGACTGGTGAGTGTCAGGCTTCGGGGAAGGGTTAGGGTTAGGGTTCGGGCTAGGGTTAGGGTTAGGGGACGGGGACGGTTTAGGGTCCAGGTGAGGGTACGGCAACGCTTTAGGGGGAGCGTACGTGTGAGGGCGCAGGTTAGTGTTAGCGTACGGGTTAGGAATAGGGGACGGGTGAGGGTCAGGCTTCGGGGAAGGTTTAGGGTTAGGGTTCGGGCTAGGGTTACGGTTAGGGGACGGGAAGGGTATAGGGTCCAGGTGAGGGTACGGCAACGCTTTAGGGGGAGCATACGTGTGAGGGAGCGGGTTAGTGTTACCGTACGGGTTAGGATTAGGGGACGGGTGAGGGTCAGGCTTCGGGGAAGGGTTAGGGTTAGGGTTCGGGCTAGGGTTAGGGTTAGGTCGACGGTGACGGTTTAGAGTCCAGGTGAGGGTACAGCAACGCTTTAGGGGGAGCGTACGTGTGAGGGTGCGGGTTAGTGTTAGCGTACGGTTTAGGATTAGGGGACGAGTGAGGGTCAGGTTTCGGGGAAGGGTTAAGGTTACGGTTCGGGCTAGGGTTAGGGTTAGGGGACGGGGACGGTTTAGGGTCCAGGTGAGGGTACGGCAACGCTTTAGGGGGAGCGTACGTGTGAGGGCGCGGGTTAGTGTTAGCGTACGGTTTAGGATTAGGGGACGGGTGAGGGTCAGGCTTCGGGGAAGGGTTAGGGTTACGGTTCGGGCTAGGGTTAGGGTTAGGGGACGGGGACGGTTTAGGGTCCAGGTGAGGGTACGGCAATGCTTTAGGGGGAGCGTACGTGTGAGGGCGTTGATTAATGTTAGCCTACGGGTTAGGATTAGGGGACGGGTGAGGGTCAGGCTTCGGGGAAGGGTTAGGGTTAGGGTTCGGGCTAGGGTTAGGGTTAGGGGACGGGGACGGTTTAGGGTCCAGGGGAGGGTACGGCAACGCTTTAGGGGGAGCGTACATGTGAGGGCGCGGGTTAGTGTTAGCCTACGGGTTAGGATTAGGGGACGGGTGAAGGTCAGGCTTCAGGGAAGGGTTAGGGTTAGGGTTCCTTCTAGGTTTAGGGTTAGGGGACGGGGACGGTTTAGGGTCCAGGTGAGGGTACGGCAACGATTTAGAGGGAGCATACGTGTGAGGGCGCGGGTTAGCGTTAGCCTACGGTTTAGGATTAGGGGACGTGTGAGGGTCAGGCTTCGGGGAAGGTTAGGGTTAGGGTTCGGGCTAGGCTTAGGGTTAGGGGACGGGGACGATTTAGGGTCCAGGTGAGGGTACCGCAACGTTTTACGGGGAGCGTACGTGTGAGTGCGCGGGTTAGTGTTAGCCTACGCCTTAGGATTAGGGGACGGGTGAGGGTCAGGCTTCGGGGAAGGGTTAGGGTTAGGGTTCGGGCTAGGGTTAGGGTTAGGGGATGGGGACGGTTTAGGGTTCAGGTGAGCGTACGGCAACGCTTTAGTGGGAGCGTACGTGTGAGGGTGCGGGTTAGTGTTAGCGTACGGGTTAGGATTAGGGGCCGTGTGAGGGTCAGGCTTCGGGGAAGTGTTAGGGTTCGGGCTAGGGTGAGGTTTAGGGTTAGGGGACGGTTTAGGGTCCAGGTGAGGGTACGGCAACGCTTTATGGGGAGCGTACATGTGAGGGCGCGTGTTAGTGTCAGCCTACGGGTTAGGATTAGGGGATGGGTGAGGGTCAGGCTTCGGGGAAGTTTTAGGGTTACGGTTCGGGCTAGGGTTAGTGTTAGGGGACGGGGACGGTTTAGGGTCCAGGTGAGGGTACGGCAACGCTTTAGGGGTAGCGTACGTGTGAGGGCGCGGGTTAGTGTTAGCGTACGGGTTAGGATTACGGGACGGGTGAGGGTGAGTCTTCGGGGAAGTGTTAGGGTTAGGGTACGGTCTAGGGTTAGGGTTAGGGGACGGGGACGGTTTAGGTTCCAGGTGAGGGTACGGCAACGCTTTAGGGGGAGCGTACGTGTGAGGGGGCGGGTTAGTGTTAACCTACGTGATAGGATTAGGGGACGGGTGAGTGTCAGGCTTCGGGGAAGGGTTAGGGTTAGGGTTCGGGCTAGGGTTAGGGTTAGGGGACGGGGACGGTTTAGGGTCCAGATGAGGGTACGGCAATGCTTTAGGGGGAGCGTACGTGTGAGGGCGTTGATTAATGTTAGCCTACGGGTTAGGATTAGGGGACGGGTGAGGGTCAGGCTTCGGGGAGGGGTTAGGGTTAGGGTTCGGGCTAGGGTTAGGGTTAGGGGACGGTGACGGTTTAGGGTCCAGGGGAGGGTACGGCAAAGCTTTAGGGGGAGCGTACTTGTGAGGGCACGGGTTAGTGTTAGCTTATGTGTTAGGATTAGGGGACGGGTGAGGGTCAGGCTTCGGGGAAGTGTTAGGGTTAGGGTACGGGCTAGGGTTAGGG